>NC_137327.1:12255124-13606496 GCF_965287045.1 Carcharhinus amblyrhynchos
CTAGCTAGGGTAAATGCATGGTGTTACGGGATAGGACCTGTGGTCAGTGCAGACTCGATGGGCTGAATGGCCTCCTTCTACACTGTAGGGATTCTATAACCTACTACCAAAGTAGTTTCACTGTGATTCCAGAATGCAACAATGAGTACAAGTGATAAACATTTCCTCATACTCCTTTGCCCTGGGGGGGGAGGTTCTGTACAGTGTATAAAATAAAGCACAACTAATACCCGTGAACATTACTACCTCTGCCTGACGGTAGTCCTGAATTTTAGACATCTCCTCTCCAAAGTCCTTGAGGCATCGCCGCAGTTCTGGATTCTCAGTGTTCGCAAAGTCCATGATCTGTCTTATCAGCAGGTCAACCTTGTCTCTCAGCCTGGCATTCTTCCGAGTGTAGGAAGCCAGGAGCAAGCAGAATTGTCCGAGGTACTTTTCGGCATTGTTCACCGTCCCTTCCATGATCTTAACCTGAGCATCCCTTTTTGAAAAGAGAGAACAAACATCAAAAGATGAAAGAGGAGCTTGTGGAGTTGCAGCAATTCCGGATAATACTGCCAGGGATTGAAATGCAGGGAGCATTAACAAGGGAAAGAGTGAAGCTCTGGAATTGAAACTCAGGCACATCAGAATTTTGGTAGTGGAATGATGCTGGGCTGCTTCCAAGCTTTTCTGCGCTTAATCCAGGCTAAGAAGACATTGATCTCTTTTGAAAGTCGTAGCAGTCACCATCTCTCTTTGCCGGTGGAAATTTCAGATTGCGCCAACTCTTCAGTTCCTCGTTAGTTTCCCATTGCTTATTAGTTAGCTTTTCAGGTGGCCTCCTGAATTCAGTGGACGAGAGGGGAACCAAATCCTCCGATTACCCACCCAAGACTGCTTTCCACAAATACCAGAACAAGCTCCTTGTGTAACTCTGGCTCCAATTCACTTTTACAAACAAGTCGCCTTTGTCTTGCCACAAATCTGTTCTGACTGTTGATTACTTTTTGGTGACTTTCAAAGACGGCCTCAAATTCTAGTAACATTTTTCACCCCTCAGTGAAGCATGTCAGGACTTGCTACTCACATGCCTCTGAATTTCACACTGTTCAAGGTTTAACTGATTATATTCACAGGCATCGATTGGACTCAGTGCGACATTATTTTAATCTCATCCGGTTCACTGGTGAGGTGACATTGTGCGGCAAAGACCTCAGAGCATCATAACATCCCTACTGTGCAGAAGGAGGCCACTCAGCCCATCAAGCCTGCACCAACAACAATCCCATCCAGGCTCTATCGCCGTAACCCTACTTACTTCCCCTGCTAACCCCCTGGCATTAAGGGCCAATTTAGCATGGCCAATCCACCTAACTCACACATCTTTGGACTGTGGGAAGAAACTGGAGCACCCAGAGGAAACCCACGCAGAAACAGGGGGAATGTGCATACAGACATTGATCCAAGCTGGGATTCTAACCCAGGTTGCTGGCACTGAGAGGCAGCAGTGCTAACCCCTTTGCCACTGTACCACCATTGCCTCTTGCTCTTTCTGAACAGTTTTGGATGTTTTGCCTTAAGTATAAATGCGATTATTAGGGCAGCACAGTGGCACAGTGGTCAGCACTGCTGCCTCATAACGCCAATGATCCAGGTTTGATTGCAGCCTTGGGTGATTGTCTGTGTGGAGTCTTCCTGTGTCTGCGTGGGTTTCCTCTGGGTGCTCAGATTTTCCCTAAAGGTGTGCGGGTTAGGTTGATTGGCCATGCCATAGCGCTCCTTAGTGTCGGGCTAGCAGGACTCGATGGGCCAGTGCAGACTCGATGGGCCAAATGGCCTCCTTCAGCACCATAGGAATTCTACGATTCTATGGACAGAAGGAAGATAGCTACCAGCAAGCAAAATAGCTGAAGAATAAAAAGCAATCCACATTAATGGAGAAAAATCTGAAGAGTGAAGTAACAACATAAGCAATGGATAAAGTTTCAATCAATAAAAACATGGCCCAGTGCCTATATGTTGGAAATTAAGTATCTTACTCCCATTGTTTCACCACTTCCAGGAAAGTTAACAAATACTTTTGCTGCTCTTGCATTTTAGCAAACTAAAACCACAAGTTAAAATAATACAAAGGCAAATGTAACACTTCACCTGAATAGACCAACAGAACTTTTTCACCTCAAATCTCAAATTAAAACACAAAATGCTGGAAAATCTCAGCAGGTCTGACAGCACCTGCGGAGAGAGAAAAGAGCTGATGTTACGAGTCTGGATGACGTTGGCCGGGACTCTACCACCTCACCCGCCACGGAATCGGAGCAGGCGAGGGTTCGACAATGGAAATCTCCGTTGACCTTGAGCGGAAATTTCCAGTCTCACTCGAGCGAGGCCGTTAAATCCTGCCCAATGACTCTATTCTCTCTCCACAGGTGCTGTCAGGCCCGCTGAGATTTTCCAGCCTTTTCTGTTTTTGTTTCAGATTCCAGCATCTGCAGTAGTTTACTTTTACCTTAGTACTCTTTCAACTTATTTGCCTACTCAATGCACCTTTCAGTGCACTAAGATGAGCCCAGGTTTGATCGAACTCTACTCCCTGCCCCCTGTGCCCCCCAATTCTTGCTCCACTCCCCCCCGCCCACTCTCTTACCAGCCCCAAGCCAATGTTAATATCCAGGCAGTTTGCTGCAATTTTCGTTCATTGCTCAGGATAGGGAGAGGCGAGTCAGTAGGTTTTTCGGTTCTGGTTCCTCAGGTGGCACTTTGGCACAGTGGTTAGCACTGCTGCCTCACAGCATCAGGGACCTGAGTTCAATTCCCGGCTTGGGTCACTGTCTGTGTGGAGTCTGCACACTGTCCCCGTATCTGGGTGGGTTTCTTCTGGATACTCCAGTTTCCTTCCACAGTTCAAAGATGTGTGAGTTAGATAGATTGGCCATATTAAATTGGGGACTAGCTGGGGTAAATGCAGGGGGATAGGGCTTGGGTGGGATTGTGGTCGGTGCAGATTTGGTGGGCCGAGTGACCTCCTTCTGTACTGTAGGATTCTATGATTTTAAGAAGAATCTATCTCCACCAACTTCAAAATATTCAGTGACCCCACTTCCACCACTTCCTGAGGCACAGAGTTCCAAAGTTGCACCCAAAGGGAAAACAGTTCTCCTTATATCTGTCCTATAAGGACAATCACTAATTTTATAACTGCGCTCCCTGGCTCTGAACTCACCCGGCGGAGGAAACACCCTTTCCACCTCCACCTTGTCAAGACTGTTTTGGATCTTAAATACCTCGATCCAGTTCCCCCCTCTCAATCTTCTAAACTCCAGTGGAGACACGCCCAGCCTGTCTAAACTGTCCTCATTAGACACGGCACTAGTTCCAGGTATCGATCCTTCAACTCCTGTCAAAGCTTCTCAGGATGATTGTTGAATAAATCCTCAACAAGAAAGCCCTTATGGTGGAGTCCAATGTGGGGTCAACAGAGGTTATGAGAAATCTCGGAGCTCTCCAACTACTTCTGACTGCAGTTGGCTAGTTCCGTTGTAGAGCTTTCTATGCTGTTTGAGTTCATCTTGGCTCCAACGTCTGTGAATTATATTTTTAAGAAGCAGGGATAGCCAGTAGCGTTGCAAAATAATTGGTTACATTATTTTACAAGGAATGCATTCGTTCAAATATATAATTATTGTGAAGTGTAATTTGATTGACATCTTTGATTTATTTACCTTCACTTTGGCGTCATTGAATCATAGAATCTCTATGGTGCAGAAGGAGGCCATTTGGCCCATTGAGCCTGCATCGATAGGCCACTCCACCCAGGCTCTATCCCCATTACCACACGTATTTACCCTACTAATCCCCCCCGACACTAAGGGTCAATTTGTCATCATCATCTTTGGATGTGCAGATTAGTTTGATTGGGTATGCCCCAAGATGTGTAGGTTGGGGGGGTCGGGGGGGGGTGCAGGGGGAGTGGTTCGCAGGGTAAATACATGAGCCTGGGTGGGATTGCTGTTGGTGCTGGCTCGATGGGCCAAATGGCCTTCTTCTGCATTGTAGGGAATTCTATGATCTTTGGACTATGGGAGGAAACCCAGTAAAAAGTCTCAGAACACCAGGTTAAAGTCCAACAGGTTTATTTGGTAGCAAAAGCCACGAGCTTTTGGAGCAGCTGACGAAGGAGCAGCGCTCCGAGAGCTAGTGGCTTTTGCTGCCAAATAAACCTGTTGGACTTTAAGCTGATGTTCTGAGACTTCTTATTGTGTTTACCCCAGTCCAACACTGGCATCTCCACACCGTGACTACCATCGACGGAGGAAACCCACGCAGACACAAGGAGGACGTGCAAACTCCACACAGACAGCGACCCGAGGTCGGAATTGAACCCGGGTCCCTGGCGCTGTGAGGCAGCAGTGCTAAACACGGTGCCAGCAGGATCTTCTCCTGCCAGAATCTGGTGGCTTCTTATTTGGCTTTCATCCTTGCCAATCACCTGGCGGAGAAAGCTTGTTGCTGATGAATGTGTCCAATTATAGGAAGCTGCTGCTTCACTCCACCTACTATCACTGCTCCCCCTTCCCTACCTTCGCCCCTAGGCTCCCAGCACTCCTGCTCTACCTCCCTCTTTTTGTGTCTGCTTGTTGAAACAACAGGGATTGTACTTCACTGACTAGATTTTTCATATTGTCTATCAAGGTGCTGGTGAATGGTTTGCAGCCTAATGCTGGGATTGGACATCGCACTGGTTCTCCATCACTACCCCCAGTTTCCTGTCCTCTGAAAGGTGGCATGTTTTGAGGGTACAGCCGATAGCTTCCTCCTCCGGCCCTTCTTCAAATGGGAGTCTTGGTCATGAGCACGAGAAAGTTCTTGGATGATAGGAGGCAGTTGGGGGTGGATGCAGCGAGAATGTCTCCTCTTGTGGGGAAGAGGAAAGATGAGAGGATACTGATTTAATTTGATTTATTGTTATCACATGTATTAACATACAGTGAAAAGTATTGTTTCTTGTGCACATATAGACAAAGCATACCGTTCATAGAGAAGGAAACTTGAGAGTGCAGAATGTAGTGTTACAGTCATAGCTAGGGTGTAGCGAAAGATCAACTTAATGCAAGGTAAGTCCATTCAAAAGTCTGACAGCAGCAGGGAAGAAGCTGTGCTTGAGTCGGTTGGTACGTGACCTCAGACTTTTGTATCTTTTTCCTGATGGAAGAAGGTGGAAGAGAGAACGTCTGGAGTGCGTGGGATCCTTAATTATGCTGGCTGCTTTGCCAAGGTAGCAGCGGACGTGTAAATGGAGTCAATGGATGGGAGGCTGGCTTACGTGATGGATTGGGCTACATTCATGACCTTCTGTAGTTCCTTGCGGTCTCGGGCAGAGCAGGAGTCATACCAAGCTGTGATACAGAAAGAATGTATTCTGTGGTGCATCTATAAAAATCGGTGAGAGTCGTAGCTAACATGCCAAATTTCTTGAGCCTTCTGAGAAATTAGAGGCGTTGGTGGATTTGTGTAGAACATAAACACTGTGGACAGGTGGGACCAAATGGCCTATTGCTGTGCCAAACATCTTATGTAATCCTATGTAATCTATTGCTCAGCCTGACCATTTCTGATCCAACAGTCACACCCCGTCACAGTCACTGAATAAACATTGGGAACAGGTGCACAGTAACATTAGAATGTAGGACCCAACTATTAGTGATTATCGATCTGTTTATCACTTTAGCATCGCGCCGTAGTGTATTTGCCTGACACTCAGGGGCATTCTAGTCTATAATCTAAAGGTATTTCAATGGGATGGTGGAGGAAAACAGTTCTTTAGGGAGGGGAATGGTTGGTGGCAGAGTGGTTAACATTGCTTCCTCACAGCACCAGAGATCGGGGTTCGATTCCCAGCTTGGTTCACTGTTTGTGCGGAATCTGCATGTTCTCCTTGTGTCTGCGTGGGTTTCCTCTGGGTGCTCCTGTTTCCTCTCACAGTCCCAAAGATGTGCAGGTTGGAGCGCATTGACTATGCTAAATTCTCCCTCAGTGTACCCGAACAGGTGTCGGAGTGTGGTGACTAGGGGATTTTCACAGTAACTTCATTGCAGTGTTAATTTAAGCCTACTTGTGACACGAATAAATAAATTTAAGAGCAGTGGGGTGGTCTAGCCAGGGAATTTTGGAGCTTAGGACCCAAGCAGCTGAAGAAACAGCCACCAATGGCAGACTGATTAATTTGGAGATTGTCAAGAAACCAGAATTGGAAGAGCATTTCACCAAAGTTCCTTGGACAGCACCTTCCAAACCCACGACCAGTTCCATCTAGAAGGGCGAGAGGAGCAGATAAATGGGAACACCACCACCTGCAAGTTCCCCTCCAAGCCACTGACCATCCTGACTTGGAAATATATCAGCGTTCCTTCACAGCCACTGGCTCAAAATCCTGGAATTCTCTCCCTAATGGCATTGTGGGTCAGCCTATGAACATGAACTGCAGCGATTCAAGAAGACAGCTCATCGACACCTTCTCAAGGGTAACTAGAGATGGCCAGCCAGTGACATTGTGTCCCTCAATTGAATGAATAAAACAAAAGTGCAGATATCCTGGAGGGATGCAGGGCTGGATGAGATTACAGAGTTAAGGAATGATGTGAAGTTAAGGAAGGAAGATAGGGATGCCATGGAGAGATTGGAAAGCAAAGATGAGATCTTAATAATTGAACTGTTGCTGAATAGTGTAGATTAGTCACCAAGCAGGGAATTGAACCTTGGTCCCTGTCATTATGAGGCAGCAGCGCTAGCCACTGTGCCACTGTGCCACCCATTTAACCTTCATTGAAGATTCACTTTAGAACTAGCTTCCTTGATCAGATTAATGGTTTTCTGCCCTAACCCAGTAGGTTACAGTTCCTACTTATCCCAATGTAGCCTGGTGTCAAACGTTGTTTGCTAAGTTCATGTGAAATGCCTTGGATATTTAAATGCTAAAGGCACTGTATAATACAAGCTGTTATTAGAATAGTCTGCAATCTCAGAAATGAGTCTATGAGGCAGTACAGCTGATTTTCTCTCTGGCACAAAGCCACTCATGGACCTGCTTGCTAACCCTTTACATGGTATCTCTCTAACCATTGGATATGGCTGTAGTTTCTTCAGATTGGCAAATTTTTTCGGATGTGGCTGAGAAGCTAACACTCTCTCTCAGAATCAATAGGTTGACCAGTTCCACAGATCTGAACATATCCTGGACCCCAGTGTAGTACCCACGACGCGCTGCTTCACTGGAAATAACATCTTTCAAAATAGGTGTTAAACCAAAGTTCCATCTGCCTTCTTGGGCAGACTATTTCGGCACAGTGTGAGGGAGTTTTCCCTTCTCCTCACTAGCTTCTCCTTGACTAACGGTGAAAACAGATTACTTGGCCATTATCAGTTTGCTGCCTGTGGGATCTTGCTGTGCGCAAGTGTATTACAATCGTGACTATGCTTCAAAAACACCTGATTGGCTGGAAAGTGCTTTGGGGATACCTTGAGGTTGTGAAAGGTGCTATATAAAGGCAAGTCTTTCTTTACAAGGGAAGATCCCTGCTCAGTTTGGTCTCCTTTTTCCCCAAGAGGGAGGTGCTAGTGTCACAGTATTGTAACTGGACCAGTAAACCGGAGACCCAGGGTAATGCCCCAGGGACACAGGTTCAAATCCCACCACGGCAGCCCGTGAAATTTGAACCCACTAAAAATCTGGAATTAAAAGTCTAATGATGGCCACAAAACCATTGTCGTAACAAAACATTCTGGTTCAGTAATGACCCTTAGGGAAGGAAACTTGCCGTCCTTACTTGGTTTGGCCTATATGTGACTCCAGACCCACCGCAACTGCCCCCAGGGATATGCAATAAATGCTGGCCCAGCCAGTGATGTCTACATCCCATTAATGAATTTAAAAAATCTTGTGGCCATTTCAGCGTCATGTCCGTTAAACAGCCGATTAGATAGTGCTTTTAGTTGTTTAAAAACTGGATAGAGTTTCCCAAGGCATTGAGGTTAATTGCGCAACCTGGTATTATAGTAACCCATTCAGCCATATTGATTGAGTTGGCTGATCATATCAATGACACAGTTTCTCCAAAAATCAGCCCGTGTGTCCTTGGTCACTGGCCAAGCATTCCCTGTTAGAAAGTTGGGAATGAGGGTGAAGTCAGCACACAGCCACCAGTTTGACGCTATTTATTCCAAGTAGGTTGAGACCTCACATTTGAGTGATAATTGGCCCTTTGATGGGGTATCGTTGGTCTGCGGGTATCATTGGAAACAGTTAAGGTTGCTGTATGGCAGAAGGAGATTATTTGGCCTGTTGTGTTAGTGCTGGCTTTGAAAGAAATATCCCACCTAGTCCCCCTCCCCAGCTACAATCTGCTTTTCTTCTACCAACTTGTGACACTAATAAATAAACTAAAGTAAACTAGTCTTTTACTTCTCTGTGTGGAATTTGCACATTCTCCCCATGTCTGTATGGGTTTCCTCCAGCAGCTCCGGTTTCCTCCCATGCTCCAAAGATGTGCAGGTTAGTTGCATTGGCCAGGCTAAATTGTCCCTTAGTGTGCCGGGATGCGTAGGTTAGAGGGATTAGTTGGGTAAATATGTGGGATTACGGGGATAGGGCCTGCTGGGATTGTTGTCGGTGCAGACTCGATGGGCCGAATGGCTTCCTTCTGCACTGGAGTGATTCTATTTCTATTTCTAATTGAAAGGTGCTGTTGAACCTGTTTCCAGCACCTTGCAGTTGCCGGGGTCAGAGAATGGATATAAAGCACAGAAATAGGCCATTCGGCCCTACCAGTTGGTGCTAGTGTTTGCGTTCCATTTGAGCATCACACGCTGTGTAAAAAGGAAAGCCTCTGCCACCTCCGTGCTGGTGTTTTTGCCAACAATTATAAACCCATGTCCTTTGGTTGTTGCTCGCCCTGACAGGAGAGACAATCCCCTGCCTAATCTTGTCAAAACACCTTCAAACACATGAATAATTTAGGCAGGAAAAATGAGCACAGCGTATGAGCTAGATTAAACAGCCATTGTACTAATCAAACTAATTGTGGATTAGTGTCAATGTACCCTCAATAAAATGACTGGTACCTCTTGTGAGAAATGTTTATAGATCAGACTGGTTCTGTCCTGCTCTCCACAGCGTCACTGAATAATCGAGTGGCACCCCTTGGGCACCCTTACACTTCCTAATGTTGGAAATGACGGGGTGTCTGAGGATCTTTGTTAATATGATGAGGTAGGAAAGCAGATGGGGAAGGATTAACCTGAAAGAGGGAACATCTTGCGCCAGGGTCTAATCATAGAATCATAGCGGTGCAGAAGGAGACCATTCAGCCCATCAAGTCTGCACCAACTCTCCGACAGAGTATTTTTTCATCATTCTTCGTGGGACATGGACATCATTGCTGGCCAGCATTTATTGCCCATCCCTAGTTGCCCTTGTTCAGAGGGCAGTTGAGAGTCAACCACATTGCTGTGGTTCTGGAATCACATGTAGGCCAGACCGGGTAAGGATGGCAGATTTCCTTCCCGAAAGGACATGAGAAAGCCAGGTGGGTATTTTCCGACAATCGGCAATGGTTTCATGGTCATCAGTAGATTCTTAACTCCAGATGTTTTGTTATTATGATCAGTAGATTCTTAACTCCAGATGTTCCTTTTACTGAATTCAAGTTGCACCATCTGCCGTGGTGGGATTCGAACCGGGTCCCCCAGAACATTAGTTGAGTTCCTGGACTAATAGTCTAGCAATAATACCACTAGATCATCACCTCGGCAGGCTTTGCCCGGGCTTGTGCTCCCCACCTACTCCCTATCCCTGTAACCCCACATATTTGCTAATCCATCTAACCTACATGCCTTGGGACACTAAGGGACAGTTTAACTCTGGCCAATCCACCTAACCTGCACAGCTTTGGACACATCTCTAGTAATTCTGAGGCCAAGGAAAACAGATCCAGAACTCTGACTAAAGTGACAATTTGTTAAAACAAAATGCCTTTCGAGTTAAAATAACGTGGTGCCGTTTTCTTCCAATTTGTCAGCCAGAAATGGGGGTCTTTTATAGACCTCCATTGCTCATCAGTCAGGAAAGTGAAGGGAGAGTGTCTAAACATTAGCCACTGCTCGGTAAATAATTAAACCCTAGAATGGGCCCAACCTAATTGAAAGAGTGGCTCAAATAGGTTGCTGAACTTGATCTCATTAATATTCCAAACTGGAGGTGTCCTGACTGGCACGGGACCCCTGCCGTGAAGTATTTAAAGATAAATTCTGTTTAAATGGATTCAATTTGCAGCTGCAGTGATACTGGGAGCAGTGGTAGTTTGGTGCCTGCATCAGTGACTGACACAATTCATTCCACTTTCTAAACCACACTTTTTCTCACCAAGGCAGCATTTCACCTCTTGCGGGTTGAAGGACACTTCACCCTTACCTTGATAAAGAAGAATTCATTGCTCCAGAAACGTTCTGAATTTCCTCCCTGATTTAAACAGCAGACAATGCCAACCCGTTCTCGGAAGGAAGGCAAAGCATTGGTGTCCCTGGTTGTCATAGTGACGACAAACACGCAGAGCTAATCAGTCATCCTTTATTGTACACCGTGATTCTCAAATATCACTAGATGGCAGCAACGAACCATTTACTTTCAATTTCTGTTGAGAGTCCTTTACTTATTAGTGTGACAAGTAGGCCTACATTAACACTGCAATGAAGTTACTGTGAGAAACCCCTAGCCGCCACACTCTGCTGCCTGTTCGGGTTCACTGAGGGAGAATTTAGCATGTCCAGTGCGCTTAACCAGCACATCCTTCAGGTTGTTGGAGGAAACCAAACAGTACATTCACAGAGTCATAGAGCATGGAAACAGGCCTTTCAGTCCACCTTGTCCTTGCTGCCCAGTTTTTATCAGTAAGCTAGTCCTAACTGCCCGCATTTGGCCCATACCCCTCTATACCCATCTTACCCACATAACTGTCTAAATGCTTTTTAAAAGACAAAATTATACCCATCTAAGAACATAAGAACATAAGAAATAAGAAATCTCTACTGCTGCCTCTGACACTCACCGCCCTCTGAGTGAAAAAAATGCCCCTCTGGACTCTTTTGTATCTCTCCCCTCTCACCTTAAATCTATGCCCCCTAGTTTTAGACTCCCCTACCTTTGGGAAAAGATATTGACTAACCTAGCTGACCTATATCCCTCATTATTTTATAGACCTCTCTCAGGTCACTCCTCAGCCTCCTACTCTCCAGGGAAAGAAGTCCCAGTCTACCCAGCCTTTCCTTATAACTCAAACCATCAAGTCCCGGTAGCATCCTAGTAAATCTCTTCTGCACTCTTTCTACTTTAATAATATCCTCTCTATAATAGGGTGACCAGAACTGTGCACAGTATTCCAAGTGTAGCCTTATTAATATCTTCTACAACCTCAACAAGGCATCCCAACTCCTGTATCCAATTTTCTGACCAATGAACCCAAACATGCCGAATGCCTTCTTCACCACCCTGTCCACCTGTGACCCCACTTGCAAGGAGTTATGAACCTGTACCCCTAGATCTCTTTGTTCTATAACTCTCCCCAACGCCCTACCATTAACTGAGAAAGTCCTGTCCTGATTCGATCTACCAAAATGCATCACCTCACGTTTATCTAAACTAGATTCCATCTGCCGTTCGTCAGCCCACTGGCCCAATTGATCAAGATCCCGTTGCAATCTGAGATAACCTTCTTCATTGCCCACTATGCCACTAACCTTGGCGTCATCTGCAAACGTACTAACTAAGACTCCTAAATTCTCATCCAAATCAATAAAATAAATAACAAATAACAGTAGACTTCCACTAATATTTTCACATACTACTCCTGATTGGCAGGAAGGACTTCTGCCCTGGGATTCTTGATCTTGGGGAACACCCGTGACTGTCCAGTCAAGTGCCTGATTAATTCAGTGAACCTTCCCTGATGTAAGACAGTAGGGGTATTTTGCTGCCTTTCTCCAACCCCACTCCCATCACCTGCCCTGGAAGTGAGATCTGTGGCTGTTCTCGTTTACTCCCTCTCCACAATCCCCAATAGTTGTAGAACTGCACCCCCGCCCTGTCTTCCACTGTCTGAAGTCTGACAACACCAGGTTTAGGTCCAACCGATTTATTTGATAGTAAACTCACAGGCTTTCGGGGTTTCTCCCTTCGTCAGACTTCTTACTGTGTTTACCCCAGTCCAACGCTGGCATCTCCACATCTTTTCACTGTCTGTGCAGAGGCCTGTGGGACCAGTCCCACAAGAGGCAGAGTATCTCCATCAAACCCAGATGGAGAGTGTTTAAGTTATGCATCAACAAGTATTCATGAATTAATCATTGCAAAATTTATACGGCCTGTTCTTGGCTTCTTAAGGAATGTATAAAAATAAAACTGGCATGTAAGGCTTCTTTTATGGCTCTCATCTGCCCTTCTTGCAGTTAGGAAGTTCCTTGGATAAGCCACTATGTTGCAATGTTTGAGACTTCTACACAGGCAGACAGTGCATTAACCTGGTTTGCCAACTCTGATTGGCAGCACTCCTGGAGGTGCCACCTCATGGCCTCCCATCTCCATCCACCCCTTCTTTCCCCCACAGAATTGATCAGTGAAAGTATACAAAGAAAATGTTACAAAAGCATGATTTTATTTGAGTGCACCGATCATTATTCCTCCAGGTTGCTCAGAGCAGACTCTAGGAGAGATAAATCTCTGTCGGCAAGTCTCCAGGAATCAATCCTGGGGAGTTGGCAACCCTGGTGTTTGCTGAATTATCACCATGTGAGCAGACCCACTGACTCTTCATATCCCATTTAGGGTGAAACGTGTCATTCACCCGAACCAACCCCCTAACTGTCCCCCCCCTCCAAATTAAGGGGTGCAAGAGATCGAGGAAAAAAATAGGCACTTTTTAGGATATCTGAGTGGCCCAGTGATAATTTTTTCCTCATCTTTTGGAACAACTGGTCCCCAGTGCTGATCTCCATGGCCGGCACTGTGGTACAGTGGTTAGAGCAGTAGCCTCACAGTGCCAGGGACCTGGGTTCGATTCCTGACTGAGGTCACTGTCTGTGCGGAGTCTGCATGTTCTCCCCGTGTCTGCTTGGGTTTCTCTCCAGATGCTCCGGTTTCCTCCCACAGTTCAAAAGACATGCTAGTTAGGTGCATTGGCCGTGCTAAATTCTCCTTCAGTGTACCCGAACAGGAGTGTGGCGACTAGGGGATTTTCACAGCAACTTCATTGCAGTGTTAATGTAAGCCTACTTGTGACACTAACAAGTAAACTTAAAAACCATGCTTTCCTCAGGAAAAGAGAAGGGTTTCTCCAGCGGCAAAAGGTTTCCTGGCTCCCACTTGTCTGATGCTGAAATTAGAAGCGTAGTGCTGGAATTCCTTTGATCCACATCTCCCCATCTCCTCCTCTCTCCTGGCTGCCTCCCCTCCCTGCAAACCTAGCCTCGCTTGCTAAATAGTCCCCCTAAATATTGCACAGCATTACCTTCTCTCCTTCAGGTTCAGCTGCCCAGTTAGCAGAGAGGATCAGTGCGATTCAAGTCTTCAATATCAATGGTGTTGGCTCTGCATCAGGAAGACGAGATAGAACACTGGACTTATAATTTATTTATTTATGCTCAATTGTTGTCCTAAAAACAAGCAAGATTTGGCTTTCAGCCTGTGGTCTGCTGGAGGCTGCCAAAAGTAACAGTTTACCAGGCTCGCTGTTCAGCGGTGCTGAGTTCTAAAGGGTTTACTTAACGTAATCTCCAAAATGCGCTCTTGCTTTGAGCGATAATACTTTCTGGGATGATGTCCATGCCTCGTCCAGAATATTTAGCAGTAAAAGTAGGGATTCAAGCAGCGCACACGGTGTGGTTATCCTGCTCAAGGTACACGTTCCTGTGAATAACTGGTGTTCCCAAGCAACTGCCGTGCAGAGATAAGGCAGATGGCTGGAGTGGCTGCACAGGGAGTAAACTCTGTCCATGTTCAAAGGCAAATCCCGTTTGGGTGAACCATGTTGTTGGAGGATGATAAAATGTTGACTGGTTCAATTTTGGGCTCCTCATTTTGGCTGTGTTTAAAGTTAAAAGTTTGCTTATTAGTGTCACAAGTAGGCTAGCATTAACACTGCAATGAAGTTACTGTGAAAATCCCCTAGTCGCCACGCTCTGGTGCTTGTTTGAGCACACTGAGGGAGAATTTAGCATGGCCAATGCACCCAATCTTTGCTCTGTGGGAGGAAATTGGAGCACCAGGAGGAAACTCACGCTGACATGAATTGAACCCAGTGCTGTGAGGCAGCAATGCGTGTGTGTGCGTGTGTGCGTGTGTATATGTGTGTGTGCGTGTGCGCGTGTGTATGTGTGTGTGCATGTGTGTGTGTGTGCGCCTGCGCGCGTGTGTGAATGTGCGTGTATGTGTGTGTGTCTGTGTGTGTGCGCATGCGTGCATGTGTGAGTGTGCGTGTATGTGTGTGTCTCTGAGTGTATGTGCATGTGTGTGTGTGTATATGTGTGTGTCTATGTGTGTGTATGTGTGTGTGTGTGCACGTGTGTATGTGTGTGTGTCTTTGTGTGCGTGCATGTGTGTGTGTATGTGTGTGTGTCTATGCGTGTGTGCGTGTGTGTATATGCGCATGTGTATGTGTGTGTATCTATGTGTGCGTGTGTGTGTGCACGTGTGTATGTGTGTGTGTCTATGTGTGCGTGCGTGTGTGTGTGTCTGTGTGTGTGTATGTGTGTGTCTGTATACGATGAGATCACAGAAATCAAATGTTATATAGGGGAGTGGGAGGGAGAGGTTGATGTACAAACAAGCTTAGAATGCAGAGCAGCCAAAATCCTTTGCCGTAGTAACAGTGTTTTGTTGGGTTTTATCCCAGGAGCTTTGGAATTTAAGTCCAGTGCCATCGTGAGAAAATCAAAGCACTGAATAAGGAAAGATTCCGTGTTGTTTTTTTTAAAATATATCTTTAAAGATGCAGAGGAAATGTGTTTTAACAGTAAATAAAGTTATGGTGAAAATCCCTCGTTACTCACCGAACTGTGCAATAAAAATGGAACCTATTCCTCTGAAAAATACGGGCAACTTCTCTGATTTGCCAAGTAGCCAAGGTTCAGATACATTTTTAAATTGTTAATCAAACTGCTATTTTTTGGCAGAAAGTGAATATTTTATTTATAAACTCCGATCAGATATTGGAATCATTTGGCTGCTGGCAAGTGAACAATATATAGATAAATAAATATTGTGGCTGAAAGAGCAGGAGAGAGACTAGGAATCCTGCAGCAAGTAACTTAATGACCTTAATAGGGTGGCACGCTGGCACAGTGGTTAGCACTGTTGCCTCACAGCGCCAGGGACCTTGAGTTCGATTCCTGGCTCGGGTCACTGTCTGTGTGGAGTTTGCACATTCTCCCCGCGACTGTGTGGGCTTCCTTTGGGTGCTCCGATTTCCTCCCACAGTTCAATGATGTGCAGGTTAGGTGTATTGCCCATGTTAAGCTTTTCTCTACAGTAACTTCATTACAGCGTGAATGTAATCCAACTTGTGACGAATAGATACACATTTTTTACACCCTGACTCCACCATCTTCAAGGCACAGGTCAGGAGTGAGATGGAATGCTCTCCACTTGCCTGGATTAGTGCGGCTCCAACAACGCTCAAGAAGCTCAACGCCATCCAGGACAAAGCAGCCCGCTTGACTGGCATCCCCGTCCCCAACCTTCAACATCCACTCTCTCCACCATAGTGAAGTGAGGAGGAACTTCTTCACTCAAAGGGTGGTGAATCTCTGGAATTCTCTGCCCGTTGAAGTGGTGGAGGCTACCTCGCTAAATTTATTTAAGTCATGGGTAGATAGGTTTCTGATAGACAGGGGAATTAAGGGTTATGGGGAGAAAACGGGAAAGTGGAACTGATCCACTTCAGATCAGCCATGATCTTATTGAATGGCGGGGCAGGCTTGAAGGGCTAGATGGCCTACTTCTGCTCCTATTTCTTATGTTCTTATGTTCATCGACAAGATGCACTGCGGCAACTCACCAAGGTTTCTTCAATGGCAGCTTCCAAAACCTCTGACTTCTACCACTTACAACACAAGGGAAGCAGATATGTGGGGACACCATGCAGAATATTATTCAAACAGTGATAGATTGGGAAAAGTTGACGCACAAAGGGTGCCCTAGTAAACCAATCATCGAAAGCAAACATGCAAGTGCAGCAAGCAGTTTGGAAGGCAAATGGTATGTTGGCCTTCATTGCAAGAGGAATCGAGTAGAGGAACAAGGATGTCTTACTGGAGCCTTTATATGTCTTTCTCTGATCAGAACCTTCCACACACCTGACGGAGGAACACCGTTTCCGAAAGCTCGTGGGATTACTATCAAATAAACTGGTTGAACTTAAACCTGGTGTTGTGAGACTTCTCACTGTGTTTACCCCAGTCCAACGCCGGCATCTCTACATCATTGCTGCAGCTGTACAGGGCCTTGGTGAGACCACACTTGGAGTGTTGTGCGCAGGTTTGCTCACCCTACCTAAGAAAGGATATACTTAGGGGCAGTCCAGTGAAGGTTCACCAGACTGATCCCTGGGGTTGGCAGGATTGTCATATGAGGAGAGACTGGGACGACTGGGCTTGCATTCACTGGAAGTTAGAAGAATAAGAGGGGATGTCATTGAAATGTACAAAATGTTGACAGGGCTGGACAGGCTGGATACAGGAATGTTGCTTCCTCTGGCTGGAGAGAGTCTAGAACAAGGGACCACAGTTTCAGGATACAGGGTAAGTCATTTAGCGCTGAGATGAGGAGAAATTTCCTCACTCAGTGGGTGGTGAATTCTCTACCACAGAAGGCTGCTGAGGCTAAATCACTGAGCATACTTAAGAAGGAGATTGATAGATTTTGAGGCGCTAAGTCTGGAATTTTACCGAAACGGAGGCTTGGAGAACAGCCTTCTCTGTTGGCGTTGGGCGGGATTGTATGAACCTCGGGCAGACGTGCCGGTAAAACTCCGCCCTGAAGGCACTAAGGGATATGAGGAGATTGTTGGAGTATGGCTTTGAAATAGAGGATCGGCCAATGATCATGGTGGAAGGTGGAGTGGACTCAAAGGGCCAATCGCCTATTCCTGCTCTTATTTTATAAGCAAATCAAAGAGAGGGCATGAAAAAAGATTAGCAAGTAAGGTTCAAGAAAACCCAAAGATGTTTTACCAATGCATTAGTGGTAAAATGTTAGTTAAGAGAAAAGTGGAACCTATCAGAGATGAAGATGTGTGTAGGTGCAAAGGCTGTGGGAAGGTTTTAAATGAATATTTTCCCCTGGGTTTATAAAGGAAAGGGATTTTGCAGATTTAGTATTCCGGGGGAACACCGAGATATTGTACGGGATAATCATAACGAGGGAGAAAATACTTGAAGGGTAGGAATCCTTGAAAGTTGCCAAGTCGCCAGGGCCAGATGGATTGTTTCTGAGGCTGCAGAAGGAGGTCAGAGAGGAGCTAATGGATGCTCAGAGGGTGGTTCTCTAATCCTCACCAGATACAGGGAGGTATTGAATGCCTGGAGAAATGCAAACATTGTTCCATTGCTTAAAAAGGGGTTGAAGGAACTGCCCAAAAAGTTCTAGGCTAGTTAGTCTTCCATTGGTGTAGCCAAATTAGTCACATCAATCCTGAGAGATGGGATTAACTGTCATGTAGAAGAGCATGGATTAGTAAAGGATGGTCAGCATGGGTTTGTTAAAGGAAGGTCTTGCCTCACAAATTTGGTTGAACTCTTTGAGGAAGTGACAAGAAGGGTTGATGAAGGTGGTGCAGTGGATGCAGTGTACATGGATTTTAGCAAGGCGTTTGATAAGGTCCCACATGGCAGATTGGTCAAAAAAGTGAGACACAGAATAATGTGGCAAACTGGATAAAAAGTTGATGACACCGGGAAACAAAAGGTAATGGTCGATGGATTCCCTTACAAGTGGAAAGTTGTTTCAAGTGGCGTTCCACGGAGTTTGGTGTTGGAACGCTCACTATTTGTTGGTTGTTCATGAACTCCACAACACCAGGATGCAGTGACTTTGGACTAGGAAGCTATTAGTTCCCCACAACAAGTCACTAGATTATATATCATAACCATTTACAGCACAGAGGAGACCACTCAGCCCATCGTATTTGTGCCAGCCCTTTGCTAGAGAAATCTGAATTGAATCCACAGTCCTACTTTCTAGTCATAGTCCTGTAACTTGCATTGCATACAACATTAAGCCAGTTCCTTTGAAGAATACAACCTTGTCTCCCTCATCTCATCTCTGTAGTAATACATTCGATGCTCCCACAATTGCCCATGGAGAAAAATATATTCTCTTCACCTTTCTTCTTACTGTGTTGGAACAATTTCAAATTGATGAGTTCCATCATTATCGACTCTCCAACAGCTCAGCCGACTCAGTCAAAACCCTACACAGGCTTCTTTGGGAAAAATCTCTATTCAATCTCCTCTTGGCCATATCTGATAGCTGCCACCCTTCCTTGTTTAACAAGTAAATGTTCATCCTCATATAGCAGAATCTACACGGATAACAAGGGTTGCACAGAAGTGGCTTGAGATCAAGGACGCAAGGGACAATGCTGAGGTAGCAGGAGGGCATTGACCTCACCGTGCACTCTGACCTCGTTGCTGGGTCATTAAGGAGCATGATATCTGGCTCACACAATTTATTCTCATCAATCTAGTTTCGGAACTGAATTGCCTTTGTCTTGTCAACTTGGAGGTTGAGCCAAAATCATAGCATTATCATTTAGCATTCTCTGAAGATTTGGAGTGCTGATTTTTGCATATAAAAACTCTTGTTTAAATCTCGCTCTTTTCGAAGTTCCCTCCCAGTTGGGCCTGCTGGAAGGTGCTTGTCTCCTATGTGCATATTACCTGCTTTATTCCGAATAGCTCATATCTGGTTTTTGCAAGTTCTAATTGCTGCCATTGCGCACAACCCTTTTCTTTAAAAAGAAGACCTTTTTTCACTCTTAGAGTGTGATCATTCATTAGCTTCTCTGCCTCCTTGCTTTTGCTGGTGAGAGGGTCTTGTCTTAGATATTCTCTCGGAATTGAGGAGAACTTGCCCCCTCTCCAGTTTGATGGCTGACAAATCCAACGTGCAGGCTCATACTTGGAAGGGTTGGGTAGATGAGGTGTTTGGAGGTTTGTGAGCTCTCTCCAGCGTCTAGACTCTGCCTCTGCATGTTCCTGGTGAGGGACTGATGAGCCTTCCCCATTTTGGTCAGTCACAAGAGAGACACTCACATGGGGTCTTGTAGGTGGGGATGTTCGGCCTCTTCCAAGGATGTTTTGAGGAGATCCTTAAAGTCTTTCTGCTGCATTCCTTGGAGCCTCCTTGTGTGACTGAGTTCAGTGTAGAGCAGTTGCATGTGGTGAGAGGGTTAGCTTGTTGCTGGATGTGAGTGGGTGCAGGGTACTGCCCAGGCTGGCATGTCTCTTCTTAAAAATTCAATTACTGGCCAGGCTCAGCATCCTTTCTCAGTCCACCTCAGATCAGGAACTGGGTGGGCTGGAGAACTGGAACAGGGAATCCCACTTGATGTTTGTGCTTCAGACTTATCTCTCAACATTTGATGTCCTTGCCATGGTGGAGAAGAGGTCTTTGGGTGCAGTGGTATCAGCACTGGGTTAGAAGCTCTGGGTCCAAGTTCCACTCCAGGACTTGTTGCCGAGAAAGGTGCATTCACAATGTGGCCGCCAGTCCTGGAGTGGAACTTGAACCCAGAGCTTCTAACCCAGTGGTGATACCACTGCACCCGCTCCTCCACCATGGCAAGGACATCAAACGTTTCTATGGTACTGCAGTACTTTGCCAATCCCTCAATGGGCCAATCCATTGGAAGCCTATTGTTGCCAATGCTCTCATGGTACCTGAAGAAGTAGTGAGAGCTACCGTCTTGGAACTCAGATCCATCCCATTTCAAATCAGAACATTTTCTATCTTTCGAATCAGATCTTAAGCTGGAGCAAGGTCAGTCAGGAAAGGAAAGACTAACATGTGATATTTTACCATCGCAGAAAGTCCCAAAGCGCAATAAAGTTACAATGTTCTCATGTGGGAAAAGTGTCAGCCATTTTGCACATAGCAAGTTCTGACAGCAATGTAACAATGACCAGTTAATGTTTTAGCTGTTGGTTGAGGTATAAACATCAAAAATTTGAATGGTCCAAGCATATATTGAGCTGATCTTTCTCTTCACCATATCAATAACTGCAACATTATATTCTGTATCCTCTCCTTTCCTTCTTGCCTATGTACTCAGTGAATGGTATGCTTTGTACAGCGCGCAAGAAACAATACTTTTCACTGTATTCCAATACATGTGACAAGAAAAATCAAATCAAATTAAATAAATATTGGTTAAATATTGTCTATCTCCTTTTCTTTAGTCATGATTTGGAGTTTCCAACGTTGGATTGGGGTGGGCACAGTAAGAAGTCTCACAGCATTTGATGAAGGAACAACACTCCGAGAGCTCGTAATTCCAAATAAACCTGTTGGACTTTAGCCTGGTGTTGTGAGACTTGTTACTCTTCTTTAGTGTCATGGGATCTATTACATCAATCTCCAGAATGGACAGGGCCTCAACCTCAATCTGGCAACAAATACAGACTGGTTTCCACTGACTAACACGGGCTTGGGCATGTGTTTTTATGCATGTGCTCATGTTGATTGAGTGAATACACACAATCCGCTGAAAGAAACACCTATTGACTTTGTGTCGAGAGAGTAAAATATCCAGCTTTAGGTGCGAGCTTCACAAGATGGACAGGATTTTGCTACAACTGATGGGGGAGGTTCAATTCCAATCAGGGCAATCTTGGGCTTGATTAACTCCCAGGCAATGCCATTTGTCACTGCAGGAAACAGACAGAGCTTGATATCCAGAACAGACCGTCCCAACTGGAATAACTTGTGAAGAGGCAGAAACTGTCAAAATTCACACCCGTGGCACGGGGAGTCTTTTCATCAAGCTTTTGAGATTGCTGCTAATTTTCAATTCATTTGAAAGCTGACATGTTTAAGTCAATGCGGGGGAGACAGACCTCAGTGAACACAAATATAACACTCACACACTAAACCTCAAATAAACTCCCTGTTAACTCTCTTTGAGTCTTGAAACAATTTGTTTATTATACTCAGTAAACAGTTTAATACACTGATTGAAGTGAAGTGCTGTGTTTGCTTGTCCCTCTGTGTATTGCTTTCAGGACATATGTGTGTGTGTGTGTGTGTAAGTGTGTGTGGGGGGAAGTGGGGGAGGTATATCTATATCGCAACCATTATAATCCAGCAGCGAAAAAATGCGTAAATTATTACCTTTAAGCAAATTACATGCTTTTCACTATACACATAAGATTAATGTTCATTCTTAAGAATGTGGGCTGCTTATTGGAAGCTGTCTTTCAAAGTGTTTTTTTTTAATTTGTGAGATGTGGTCATTGCTGGCTGGACCAGCATTTATTGCCCATCCCTAGTTGCCCAAGGACAGTTGCGAGTCAACCACATTGCTGTGGCTCTGGAGTCACATGTAGGTCAGACCAGGTAAGGATGGCAGATTTCCTCCCCTAGAGGGCATCAGTGAACCAGATGGTGACAATCGACAACGGTTTCATGGTCGTTAGTAAATTCTTAATTCCAGATCTTTTTATGATTGAATTCGAATTTCACCAACTCTGTGACAGGGTTTGAACCCAGGACCCCAGAACATTAGTTAAGTTTCTGGATCAATAGTCCAGAGATAGTACCACTAGGCTATCGCCTACCTTGCAGTGTTGCAGGAGTTGTGTTGGGGAGTAAACCAAACAATGACAGATTAACCCCAGGTCAAATTATTGTTTAATCATGAGGTGAAGATTGGGAAGTAACTACTGCAGCAAACTCCAGATGGAATTTAACAGTAAGAAGGGGCAGCGCTCTGAAAGCTTGTGCTGCCAAATAAACCTGTTGGACTTTAGCCTGGTGTTTTGAGACTTACTGTTCTTACCCCAGTTCAAAGCTGGCATCTCCACATCATGGAATTTAACACTTATTGTGATGGGCCCAACTGGGGAGTCAAGTAGCAAACTCCTTTGCAGTTCTTCTGTGTCCCTGCCCCAACTTGGTGCCAATCAAGCACTTAGCCGGTTAGTGTTGGGGTCCTTGTCGAGGTCAGGGGGCGTTTCTTATCTCCAGTTGTCGGTCAATGGTAGGCCAGCAGCGCCACTGGGAATAGTGGCCAATACCGGCACTGCAGGAGGTGCAGCCACAGCATCATCACTGGAGAGTGAAGATCGGTAAGACGGGCTCGTCAGGGCCAACTGGGGAGGCCTCGGTGAGAAGGAGAGGGGTGGGCTGGGTCTTTCGTTTTAAGGGAAGGCAGGGTTCTTTAGTTCTTTCCATTGAGTGTGGGCTGCCGAAGTAGGAGGGACCAACCCCTGCCAGGGCTTATCCGGTAGGCTGCCAACAAGATGTGGTCCTCGGATGCCATTGGTTGCATGACAGCAGCTGTAGGGTGGCGGTCTCAAGTGGCTGTCCTTGAACATTCAGACTCTGGGCACAAACAGGTGGGGTGTGGGGAGAGCAGGATGGCTGGCAGGGGGGGAGTGGGAGAGGAGGGGAGGTGGGGAAGGAGGTGGGGGTGTGGTGGGGGGGGTGGGCTGGGGTAAGTTGGTCAGGCAATGGGTCTCTACCCCATAACTTCCAACCTGACTAAATGTACCCTCTTACCTCCCAACCTCCTTCTAAAAGAAGAATTGAATTTAGCCCTTTTGTTTCTGTGAAGCACATTACACATTGGTGCTTCTAACTTGATGAAAAGAATTCAGAGCTTGCCAGGGAATTTTAACCCCTAATAATGGTAGGTTTAGGCTGGGCTTAAAATCTCGAACCTGAACTCAGCCCACATCGAACCCCCCCCACGTCTGGTTTTAACGGAGATGGGATGGGAAAATAGGCAGCCAACTCGCTTGCAGGTATTTTTCCACTGGGTATTTTCCCGAAGCTACATGCCTGACATTTTAGCTCCATTTTAAAACTGATCTGAACGGGCTGGGGGTCCCTGAGTTTCGGGAAACCCCGTGGCTAGAGGAAGGGGAAGACAGTTGCATGGAAAGGTGAAGTGCATTTCCAGCATAGCTTGTGGGCCAAGAGGACAGCACTGTGGCACAGAGGTCAGCACTGCGGCCTCACAGCACCAGGGACCCGGGCTTGGGTTCAATTCTGGCCTCAGCTGACAGCTGAGCAGACATGTTCTGCCCATGTCTGTGTGGGTTTCCTCCGGGTGCTCCAGCTTCCTCCCATAGCTCAAAGACGTGCAGTTAGGTGGATCGGCCAGGCTAAATTGCCCCTTAGTGTCAAGGGGATTAGCAGGGCAAATATGTGGAGCTACGGAGATAGGGCCTGGGAGGGACTGCTATTGGTGCAGGCTCAAATGGGCTGAATGGCCTCCTTCTGTACTGTAGGGATTCAATGATTCCTCCCTGCAATTGGGAGCCCCCAGTGATTATATTGTCAACCTCTTCCAGCACTGCCACCGACCCAGCCTAACTGTTCCCATCTCATCTCCCAGTTTGACACCAACACCCACCCAGAATTAAAACCCCCAGTCCCTTACATCCCGAATCCCACTTCCCCCATCCTCCACACCCTCTATCCCAGATACAGGAGACCTAGGGACTGCTGGGTTCTCCACCGTATTTAGCATCACACTTTTGTGTATGGCCTGAATGTCCTGATCTATATATCAGGGGTGTGCGCTGCCTGAGCTATGCGTCTGCACGCTTCATCATTTAAATTCCCCAGGGGCCTGGAGAAGTGCTCCAGAGGCATGAGTTCAAACCCCACCATGGTCACTGGGGAAAATTAAAATGAATTAACCTGGAAGAAAATGTCAGTGTCATCAAAATGATCGTGGATCTATTGGAGTGTCGTTAAAAACCCATCTGATTCACAAATGTCCATGAGGGGAGGAAATCTGCTACCCTGAGCTGGCCTGACCTATATCATTGTGATT
The DNA here is from genome assembly GCF_965287045.1 of Carcharhinus amblyrhynchos. Taxonomy (NCBI): domain Eukaryota; kingdom Metazoa; phylum Chordata; class Chondrichthyes; order Carcharhiniformes; family Carcharhinidae; genus Carcharhinus; species Carcharhinus amblyrhynchos. The sequence goes on from NC_137327.1 coordinate 12,279,214, forward strand.
GACTCTTAACTGCCTGCCTGAGCAAGCCATCCAATTCTAGTCAATTCATCACCCCACCTGAAGGGAAATTCCGATTCCATTCCAATTCAGGCTCACTATCCATTGATGCTTATCTTCAGTGGTTTCTTCCGAGTGTTCCGGTTTCCTCCCACACTCCAAAGATGTGCTGGATTGGCCATGTTGAATTGTCCCTTAATGCCAGGGGCACTAGCTAGCCTAAATATGTGGGGTTATGAGGATAGGGGCTGGACAGGATTGTTGTGCAGGCTCCTTCTGCATTGTAGAGAATCTATGATACTATTGAATACATAACTTTATTTTGCACGTTTCCCTGAAGTTTGTGTTGGTTATATCTTCAGAGCGTGTTAAGTCATGCTCTGGAGACATAACCACTTTACAGGCTCTGTGCTAACAATAACCTCACCGTTGGCAGTCTGATAACGTGATGTGGAGATGCCGGCGTTGGACTGGGATAAACACAGTAAGAAGTCTGACAACACCAGGTTTAAGTCTAACCGATTAGTCTGATAACACCCACGAGGTCCATGTGGAATCATTGATTGATCTCCCTGTGGGGTTGGTTATGTGTGAATTCCCCTGATAACAGGTAGTAGCCTCCCCAGCTGGAACTCATAACCTGACCCTTTTGTCAGGCTGGGTCTGTTCAACTGTAGTTCCAGTAAGAAGTCTCACAACACCAGGTTAAAGTCCAACAGGTTTATTTGATAGTAAACCCACAAGCTTTCGGGGTTTGCCCCTTTGTCAGGTGAGTGGAGAGTTCTGGCCTCTGACAGAGCATATAACAGCGCACGCAGTTTACAGAATACTGATTAGAATGCGAGTCTTTACAGCTAACCTGCTATCCAAGTCTTAGAGATGCAGACAATGTGAGTGGAGAGAGCATTAGAGGTTAAAGAGGTGTGTATTGTCTCCAGACAGGACAGTAAGTGAGATTTTACAAGCCCAGGCAAGTCAAGGGGGTTACAGATAGTGTGACATGAACCCAAGATCACAGTTGGGACCGTCCTCGTGTGTGTGGAACTTGGCTATCAGTCTCTGCTCAGCGACTCTGCACTGTCGTGTGTCGTGAAGGCCGCCTTGGAGAATGCTTACCCGAAGATCAGAGACCGAATGCCCGTGACCGCTGAAGTGTTACCACATCAGGACTGTAGTTCCAGGCAGGGACTAGTGTGTGGTGGTGGTTTTACTTTGCATTCCGTTTTAAACTATGTTCCTTTCCAGTCGGGCTTCCGGAGTCATTACTCCAGGTTATTCAATATGGGGGGAGTGGGGGCGGAATCCACATCCAAGGTGTGCCCAGTCCTTGCCCTGTGCCCAAATGCATTCTTTCCAACAGAGGTCAGTGGATAGCGATTACTCTTGTTAATATTGAATGGGTAAAAAACTAAAGGACATTGCCGTAAATAAACAGTGGAAAGCGTTAAATAATTCAAAATGTTCAGCAATAAGATATTCAATTGAAAATCAAAAACTCAGCAAGATAGGTTCGCTCAGGGAGCCCAATAGGAAACATTCAGTGGGGGCTTTTAAACTTTTTACTTTACCTGGACAACTGTTGTCAGTCCCGAGGCGTTATGCTACCTCGCCGTGAGCCGCATTAGCGGTTTTTTTTTTGGCACACGATAAAGGTTGCTTGGAATTATTGCAGACACAATGAAGGAAGGAAAAGACATTGGAATAAGGTGCAGAAATGTGATTAACAATACTTGCTCACTGTGAGACTCAATACCGATATGGACTGCTTGGGGCAAGGGCTCTGTTTCCATATCATAATTGTAACTTTTTTTTATTCATCCATGGGATGTGGGCATCACTGGCTGGCCAGCATTTATAGAACATAGAACATAGAACACCTCAGCACAAACAGGCCCTTCGGCCCACGAGTTGCGCCGATCACATCAACACCTACCAATCCATAGACCTATCTATAACCCCCAATCCCATTAAGAACATAAGAACATAAGAAATAGGAGCAGGAGTAGGCCATCTAGCCCTTCGAGCCTGCCCCGCCATTCAATAAGATCATGGCTGATCTGTCGTGACTCAGTTCCACATTCCCGCCCTCTCCCCGTAACCCTTAATCCCCTCGCTTATCAAAAACCCATCAACCCATTAAATCCCATATACTCATCCAGAAGTCTTTTAAAAGACCCCAGCGAGTTCGCCTCCACCACCACTGACGGCAGCCGATTCCATTCACTCACCACCCTCTGAGTGAAAAACTTACCTCTAACATCACTTCTGTACTTGCCTCCCCGCACCTTAAATCTGTGTCCTCTCGTAGCGACCATTTCATAAGAACATAAGAACATAAGAAATAGGAGCAGGAGTAGGCCATCTGGCCCTTCGAGCCTGCCCCGCCATTCAATAAGATCATGGCTGATCTGTCGTGGCTCAGTTCCACTTTCCCGCCCTCTCCCCATAACCCTTAATCCCCTCTCTTATCAAAAACCCATCAACCCGCTTCTTAAAAATATTTAGCGAGGCAGCCTCCACCACTTCAACGGGCAGAGAATTCCAGAGATTCACCACCCTTTGAGTGAAGAAGTTCCTCCTCAACTCCGTTCTGAACTGCCCCCCCTTTATCTTGAGGCTGTGCCCCCTAGTCCTACTGTCTTTTTTGAGCGGGAAGAGTCTTTCCACCTCTATCCTATCCATCCCATTCATCATCTTGGGGAAATAGCCTCTGAGAATCCACCCTATCTATTCCTCTCAACATTTTATAAACCTCTATCAGGTCGCCTCTCAACCTTCGTCTCTCCAGGGAGAAGAGACCTAGCTCCCTCAACCTATCTTCATATGGCATGCCTCCCAATCCAGGCAACATCCTTGTAAATCTCCTCTGCACCCTTTCAATAGCTTCCACGTCCTTCCTATATATTTATTGCCCATCCCTAATTGCTTAAGGGTAGTGGAGAGTCAACCACATTGTTGTGGCTCTGGAGTCATACGTAAGCCAGACCGGGTAAGGACAGCAGATTTCCTTCCCTAAAGGACATTAGTGAACCAGATGGGTCTTTTCCAACAATGGACATGGTCATCATTAGACTTTTTATTCCAGGTATTTTTTACTGAATTCAAATTCTACCATGGTGGGATTCGAACCCAGGTCCCTAGAACATTAGCTGAGTTTCTGGATTAATCATCAAACGATAATATCGCTAGGTCATCGCCTTCCCAGGTGTTCCTAGGTGTGTGGACTGATGCTACCCCTTCTCAGCAATGCAAGACAACAGTTTCAGAAAATGAAGCTTAAATTTGATTGATGAAAGGGTCTATTATTCAGGATGTGGAAGGAATTAAATTTGGACAATGTTCCTTTTATTTGTATCATCAAAGTAATGGTGTAAAGATGAACTTTCACAGACTCCCTTAATGAACACAAAGGAGTTTATTAATAAGAATTGTACAGCAGCCACACATCTGTAGCTTGCTCCCCACAATGTCACTGCCCAGGAGTATTTCTCACTATGAGATGATTTCACACTCTGAGTCCCAAGTGGTCATCCAGGCCAGGTGACCCTTACTCTGCTGTGTTGCCCTTCAAGACACAATCCCCCCAGATGGCATGAAACAGATGGGAACAAACAATAATTAATGAATCTGAAAATTGCTTTGTTTAAACACTTGCATGTTAGTTTGAAGAGTGGTGTAAAGTTGGCCATAATTGTGCCCAACTGTATTAACATCTGTAGTTTATTACTGCAGCAACTTAATAAATGGAGACAGACAATCACTTCATTGACTAGTTTATACCGTATGAATTTGTCAATGTCAGGCTGGTAATTTCAGTAGTATTTAGGGAAGGAAATCGCCAAGTCCTCTATGACTGCAGAGTGTACACCCTACATATTTGCCATGAACCCGTGTAAATCTGTAATAGACATCACAACCTGGGAGAAATCTGAGAAAGGGAAATCTGAACTGTTTTTTTAACTGGTTGAAAATAATGTACGCGAATTGCAACATCAAGAAAAGCCCTATGTTTAACATGTATAATACAAATCGCAAAATACAAAAGTTGGTCCCAATCCAAAATTAATGGCTTAGAAATGGATTATCCAGCCATTCGATCCTTCCCCATTAAACAAATTGACACAGAGTGCGACATACCATCAGCACGCAGAATCCTAAATTTTATTTATTTTTCACAAGCAGGCTTACATTCACACTGTAGCGAGGTTACTGTGAAAAACTCCTAGTCACCACACTCTGGCGCCTGTTCGGGTACACTGAGGGAGAATTTAGCATGGCCAATTCACTTAACCTGAGCATCTTTGGGAGGAAACCAGAGTATCCAGAGGAAACTCATGCAGACATGGGGAGAATGTGCAAACTTCAGGCAGACAGTGATCTAAGCCGGGAAGCGAACCTAGGTCCCTGTCCCTGTGAGGCAGCAGTGCTAAACACTGTGCCACCTCCATGTGTGTATGGATCTGTGTATGTGTATGGAATAACTCCATTGCAATCACAGTTTGTGCCTCTGTAATATCACCCATTCCTGCTTTCCTTGCAAGCTTGGTTGGAATTCTCCGGCCGTTCCGATTCACTGGCCCCGCTGCAGTGAATGGAGATTTGGTTGAGCGCAATCCTCACTTGAAGTGGCAGTGGGACATGAATGGCTGGAGAATTCCAGGCCATGTGCCCGCTGTGGCTCTGTTGGTAGCTCTCCTGCCTCTGAGTCTCAAGTCTCCAGGATTAAGTTACAACCCAAGGCTTGAGAACTAAAATCTCGGCTGATGCTCTACTACAGTACTGAGAGGGTCCTGAACAGTCAGAGATGCTATCGTCTGAATGAGCTGTTAATTTGGGAGCCCAACCTATTGGAAGAAGACAAGGGAAGGGGAGCTCTCTCCAGTGTCTTCCTCAATGTTTATCCTTCAAACAATGTCACAAAAAAAAATACTTAATCACATTGTTGTTTGTGGGAGCCTGTTGCATTCACATTGTCTGCTGTGTTTCCTACATCACAACAATGAACGGTAGAATAGAACCATCGGATCACTATAGTGCAGAAGGAGGCCTTTCAGCCCATCAAGTGTGCACCAACTTTCCAAAAGAGGGGCCCATCCGGCACCCCCCATTTCCTGTAACCCCGCAAGGTGCTAAATAAATGAGATATTAACATCTGAAACTCTCATCATTTGTCATTTCCAAACATGTCCCTCAATCTTACTCACAGATCCCCAAAGGTGGGGGAGCAGGTGAAGAGTTCAAAAGGTAATTGGGGCACTTACTTTTATCAGAGTATAAGAGTGAGGAGGTAATGTTGGAGCTGTACAGAGTGTGGGTTAGGCCACAGCTGGGAACTGCGTGCAGTTCTGGTCACCTCACTATAAGAAGGATGTGTTTGCATGAGAGGTGGTACAGAGGAGATTCACCAGGATGTTGGCTGAGATGGAGTGTTTGAGCCAAAAGGAGAGACTTGGTAGGCTTGGATTATTTTCTTTAGAGCAGTGGAGGCTGAGGGGGGATATGATTGAGGTGTATAAGATTATGCGGGGTATGGGACGGGGTGCTGTTCCCTTTAGTTGAGGGGTCAATCACGAAAGGGTATATTTTTAGAGTAAGAGGCAAGAGATTCAGAGGGGATTTGAGAAAAGAAAGTTCACTCGGAAGGTGGTGAGTATCTGGAATGCACTGTCTGGGAAGGTAGTAGAGACCAGAAACCTTATAACGTTCAAAAAGTACTTGGATGAGAACCTTAAATATCATAACAAGGGGAAGTGATGGCTTAGTGGTATTATTGCTAGAACTGGTAATGCACAAACTCAGCTAATGTTATGTGAACCCGGGTTCAAATCCCACCACAGCAGATGGTGAAATTTGAATTCAATAAAAAATATCTGAAATGCAGAATCCACAGATGACCATGAAACCATTGTCAGAAAAACCCACCTGGTTCACTAATGTCCTTTGGGGAAAGAAATCTGCTGTTCTTACCTTGAAGGGTCACCTAGACTGGAAATGTTGCCCCTATTCTCTCTCTGCAGATGCTGTCAGACCTGTTGAGATTTTCCAACATTTTACTGTTTTTGTTTCAGATTCTAGCATCCGCAGTATTTTACATCCTTACCTGGTCTGGCCTACATATGACTCTGGAGCCACAGCAATGTAGTTGATGTTTAAATGCCCTCTGAAGTGGCCTAGCAAGCCACTCACCACCGGCTTCTCAAGGGCAATTAGGGATGGGCAATAAATGCTGGCCAACCAGTGACGCCCATGTCCCGCGAATGAACATAAGAAAAATCAGGGATATGGGACAAGTGCTCAAAAATGGGATTAGTGCGAATTCATCAGCAGTTATTGTCAGTGCAGACTCGATGGGCCAAAGGACCTTTCCTGCACTGTATGACTCTATATCGGTGACTTTATAACTTCCACCCTTTGATACTTTCGTTGATCCGAAGCCCTGCTGTCAAAGAACAAAGAACAGTCCAGCACAGGAACAGGCCCTTTGGCCCTCCAAGGCTGCACTGATCATGATGCCTGCTAAACTAAAACCGTACGCACTTATGGAGTCCATATCCATCCATTCCCATCCTATTCATGTATTCATCTCAATGCCCCTTAAATCGTACCTGCTTCCACCACCTCCTCGGGCAGTGTTTTCCAGACATTCACAACCCTCTGTGTAAAAAAACTTGCCTCGCACATCTCCTCTAAACATTTCCCCATGTACCTTAAACCAATGCCCCCGAGTATTTGACTTTTCTACCCCAGGAAAGAGCATCTGACTACCCACTCTGTCCATGCCTCTCATAATCTTGTAAATCTCTATCAGGTCGCCCCTCAACCTCTGTTGTTCCAATGAGAATAAATCGAGTTTATCCAACCTCTCCTCATAGTTAATACCCTCCATACCAGGTAACATCCTGGTAAACCTTTTCTGCACCCTCTCCAAAACAGCCACATCCTTCTGGTAATGTGGCGACCAGAATTGTACACAATATTCCAAATGAGACCTAACTCAGGTTCTGTACAGTTGCAGCATGACCTGCTAATTTTTGTACTCAATGTCCCAACTGATGAAGGCAGGACCCTAACTTGAACCAAGTCCCCACTCAGTCACCCACCATGTACTCATCCATTTATATTCACCGCTCCCCACCCTGTGTCCCATGCCTCAACTTCAAGGCTCTCATCAAAATGCTTTCCGTCCTTGTAAAAGTTACCACAAGCTCCTGAGATTCTCAGGTGTGACAAAGATTTGCATTTGTCTGTTGCCCGATTAAAACAGGAGAAGTGATTGAATCTCAGGCGTGCTGCACAGTTCAAACAAGGGTCTCCAAATTACAGAACAACCTCCCAAAATCTTGTTTCCACAAAGTCTGCTGGCTTGTGCAAGTGAGATGGAGTGTTTACTTTAAGCAGAATTTACAGTTTAATTTTCCTTCAGCAAAATGAAGGATTTGTGAGCGGTACAGGGAGAGTAGGTCAGCGAAAGGACCCAAACTGACACTTGACAATGAAGTATGTGTGTTGTTTTTTTTTAATAATACATTGATTAATTAGCTAGATTAAAAAGTATTTCTTCATCTAAGTCCTCCCACTTGAACGTTTATGTTCAGTTACATTATCAGGAAATATGTCAAATCCTTTTTGCTGGTGATGAGGATAATATGGAGTATATTTCGCTTTATTTGGGTGACCGTATCAAAGCCAGTTTCTGTTTGTTATTGTAAAGGGAGCTGTGTGTATATTGTACTGAAGCTTCAAACTTCAGCTTGGTCACATTTGTCATGGGATTGTGATCCACTGTGGCCAAGTCATATTCCGTATGATAATTATTTTCAGAATGTGGCGAGCTCTAACTTCAGGATCTGGTTGGAAAGCAGGATGCAACTTTTGAAGGTAAAATTTCAACCATTCGCGAGTTGAGTCATCGTTTTGAGCTAAATGACAATTGAGATAAAACCGGGGAGATTGTAAATGGGTCACTGACGCACTGCACTGAACTGTCATTCAGTTATGGAGGAGGGACAGAAGGGGGTCTTTTTTAAAATTCCTTTGCGGGATGTGGCTTTCGTCGGCTAGGCCTGCACTTATTGCCCAACCCTCTTGAGAAGGCGGTGGTGAGCTGCCATCTTGAGCTGCTGCAGCCCCTGACACCCACGGTGCTGTGAGGAAGGGGGTTCCAGGGTTTTGACTCCGTGGCGGTGAAGGAACGGTGATATATTTCCACCGTGGAGTGGCGTGGAGCGGAACTTGGGAGCCCAACACGTTTGTCAAAATTCTTCTCATAACTCTTATCTGTTTAACCTCAGTTGCGCTGTGGTTCAGTGTAAGTGACAGGCAGGCTCCGTGTAACAGGCATTTTGCATTATCCACATATGGGGAAAGCTGAAAAACTTTGCTTCGTTCAAAAATCCCACAGATTATTGGCCAGTTGTGAGAAGCTGCATTGTAAACAAGATCTGTTCATTCCTTCAGGACTGAATCATCACCCTGATCACTGGCAACCATACTGGCAAGTTCCATTTGGAATAGTTGCAAGCTCAGGGCCAGAGGCTGTGGGGGTGGGGGAAATCCTTCGCTGGGACTTCTGACTCCCAGGACTTCAGTCGTGGCCCAGTGTGTCACCAGGTGAGCTGGGCCTTAAGGGGTGAAAATGGGGCAGAATTGGGGGGGGCCTAGGCCCTGTACCCTTGAAGACGAAGGAAGATGAAACTAGTATTTATTTTTGGAGAGGGGGGACTTGAAGTGATTGACCCCTTTGATTAGTGGAAGATGGCTGGTTTGATCTGGGGGAAATTAAACTCAACATTAAACCTTAAGCAATCTCTCGCTCCATGTGCACTATTGCAGCAGTGTGTACATATGCACAAGGTGCACTGCGACTACTCGTCCAAGACTTCTTCCACAGCTCCTTTCAAAATCGCAACCCCTACCATCTAGAAGAACAAGAGCAGAAGGTGCACGGGGACACCACCGCCAACTTCCCCTCACACACCCCTCCTTGACGCGGAAGGATATCATCATTCCTTCATTGTCAAAAACTTGGAATTCTCTCCCGGAGAGGATTGTAGATGTTTCTCCACTATAAGATCTGGAGTAATTCAGGAGGAACTGGCAGCATTTGCTCCAGGGCACTTCAACATGGCTAGTGTTGGTCTTGGCAGCTATAGTGTGTCGCGTGAGACATGTGCCGGCAACCACTGACTTTGTTTACGCCTCCCCAACAGAGAGGGCAGCAGAGAGGGCAACAGAACAAAATCTCTGATCATGCGATATGACGGCAGCCATGCCCACATCAAAGAATGAATTAATTATAGAACATAGGACATAGAACAATGCAACACAGGAACAGGCCCTTTGGCCTTTGATGTTGTGCCAAACATGACACCAAATTTAACCTAATCCCTTCTGCCTGCCCTTGGCCCATTGTCCTCTATTCCTTGCATATTCCTGCGCTTATCTAAAAGCCCCTTAAATGCTCCTCTTGTATCTGCCACCCGGACAACAGATTCCAGACACCATTCATTCTCTCCGTAAAAAATGTGCTCCTCATATTTCCTTTGAACTTTCCCCCCTCATCTTAAGTGCATGCCCTGTAGTATTAGACATTGCAATTCTCAGAAAAAGATTCTGACGAAGTAAAATAAAAGTTTATCTATTAGTAACAAGTAAGGCTTACATTAACACTGCAATGAAGTTACTGTGAAAATCCTCTAGTCACCACATTCCGGCACCTGCTCAGATCAACACACCATAACTAGCACATCTTTCAGACTGTGGGAGGATACTGGAGCACCCGGAGGGAACCCACCCAGATACGAGGAAAATGTGTAAACTCCTTACAGACAGTGACCCAAGCTGGCGAATCGAACCTGGGACTCTGGGGCTGCGAGGCAGCAGTGTTAACCACTGTGCCACTATGCTACCCCATGAACCCTATCTATGCCTCTCGTAAGTTTGTAGACTTCTATCAGGTTTCCCCTCAGCCTCCGCTGCTCCAGAGAAAATAACCCTACTTCGTCCAGCCTCTCCTTATAGCTCATACCCTTTAATCCAGGCAGCATCTGGGTAAAAGAAAAAAATCTAGTCTCCCCATCCACTTAATAATCGTATAATAACCTCTCCCTCAATGTCAACAAAATGAAGGAGATTGTCATCAATTGAAGGAAGTGTAAAGGAGAACATGCCCCTGTGTACATCAACAGAGATAAAGTAGAAAAGGTTAAAAGCTTCAAGTTTTTAGATACCAAGATCACCAACAACCTTCCTGGTTCCCCCCATGCTGACACTACAGTTAAGAAAGTCCACCAATGTCTGTACTTTCTCAGACAACAAAGGAAATTTGGCATGTCAGCTACAACTCTGACCGACTTATACAGATGCACCTTCAAAAGGATTCTTTCCGGTTGTATCACAGCTTAGTATGGTTCCTGCTCTGCTCAAGACCCCAAGAAACTACAAAGAGTCATAAATGTAGCCCAATCCATCACACAAACCAGGCTCCCATCCATTGCCTCTGATTACACTTCCCACTTCCTCGGAAATGCAGCCAACGTAATTAAGGACCCCACGCACCCTGGACATTCTCTCTTCCACCTTCTTCTGTTGGGAAAAAGATACAAAAGTCTGAAGTCACGTACCAACCAATTCAAGAACAGCTTCTTCCCTGCTGCCATCAGAGTTTTGAATGGACTTAACTTGCATTAAGTTGATCTTTCTCTACACCCCATTTTTGACTGTAACACAACATTCTGTACTCTCTTGTTTCCTTCTCTATGAATGGCATGTTTTGTCTGTATAGCGCGCAAGAAACAATACTTTTCACTGTATGCTAATACCTGTGACAATAATAAATGAACTAAATCAAATCGTACGACCATAAGACATAGGAGCAGAATTAGGCCACTCGGCCCATCGAGTCTGGCTCCGCCATTCAATCATGACTGATATTTTTCTCATCCGCATTCTCCTGCCTTTTCCCCATAACCCCCGATCCCCTTATTAATCAAGAACCTATCTATCTCTGTCTTGAAGACATTCAATGACCTGGCCTCCACAGCCTTCTATGACAAAGAGTTCCACAGATTCACCACTCTCTGGCTGAAGAAATTCCTCCTCATCTCTGTTTTAAAGGATCATCCCTTTAGTCTGAGGTTGTGCCCTCTGGTTCTAGTTTTTCCTACTAATGGAAACATCCTCTCCACGTCCACTCTATCCAGGCCTCGCAGTATCCCGTAAGTTTCAATAAGATCCCCCCTCATCCTTCTAAACTTCAACGAGTACAGACCCAGAGTTCTTAACCATTCCTCATACAACAAGCTCTTCGTTCCAGGGATCATTCTTGTGAACCTTCCCTGGATCCTTTCCAATGTCAGCACATCCTTCCTTAGATATGGGGCCCAAACTGCTCACTATATTCCAAATGAGGTTTGACCAGAGCCTTATACAGCCGCAGAAGTACATCCCTGCTTTAGTATTCTTGCCCTCTCAACATGAATGCTAAATCAAATCACTTTTCCGGCGGGTTGGCCACTGATGGTGTTTCCCAGCTTCGGATGCATGTTCAGTTTCATAAGGTGAGTTCCCCGGCCAATCCCACAGGCTTCAGCTGAACTGATGTCAGAGCATGCGAGAGGCAATGCACCCTTGCTGATTTACAAGACCCATCTCTTAGCCAAGGTTGGGAGAGAATGGGATGTAAGCAAGAAAGAAATGTTTAGTTTTGCTGAAAAGAGACATGCTGTTGAAGTTTTTCACCTTCCACTCATCAGGACAAATGCAAGAATGCCAAATTTCAAGCAATCACAGCAATTTATGCTATAGGAGAAAAGGATACTGATTGGTTGGCAGGCTGACTACAGTGACCAATAGTTGCCATCAAATAGCTTTGGCAACATGTATCTCTTTTCATTAATATTTGAGTTTTGTACTAACAAGTATTTATAGTCATGATGTTCCAGCTGTTGTCGTGTGAGCAGACTTGATGAACCAACAATTTTGCGCTTATCTTAATTTCTCAGTACTTAAACTATCAATAACCTTCTCTACACTACATTACTATTTCTCATTTCACTAGAAAGGTTGGAGATGGTGGCACGGTGGCCCAGTGATTAGCACCGCTGCCTCATAGAGCCAGGGACCCATGTTCGATTCCCAGCTTGGGTCACTGTGTGGAGTCCACACCTTCTCCTCGTGTCTTCATGGGTTTCCTCCAGTGCTCCGGTTGCCTCCCACAGTCTGAAGGACGTACTGGTTAGGTGCATTGGTCATACTAAATTCCCCTTCAGTGTACCCGAACAGGCGCCGGAGTGTGGCGACTAGGGGATTTTCACAGTAACTTCATTGCAGTGTTAATGTAAGCCTACTGGTGACACTAATAAATAAACTTTAACTGTAGATGTAGCATACTGCAAAATTAGACAACATAATATTGCAGCCACCCTAGTTGATCCCATGCATGATAGAATGTAATTAAGAGGTAACAGAGGCGATAGGTAACTAAGAGGTAGCAGTTATTCATGAGGCATACCATCCTATTTATGGTCTGTACAACACTACAGGTTTCACAGGACACTCTTTACAGAAACTCATTTCAAATGAATCAAAGTTATAAGTTAAAAGAAAGCTGGAACCACAAGAAACTACAAAGGGTTGTGAACGAAGCCCAGTCCGTCACGCAAACTAGCATCCCATCTAGTGACTCCGTTTATATTTCCCACTGCCTCAGAAAAGCAGCCAACATGGTCAAAGAGCTCATGCACCCCGGACATACTTGCCAGAATTTTGCCCCCTTGCTTGTCGGAACATAAGAACACAAGAAATAGGAGCAGGAGTAGGCCATCTAGCCCCTCGAGCCTGCCCCGTCATTCAGTAAGATCATGGCTGATCTGAAGCTCAGTTCCACTTTCCCGCTTTCTCCCCATAACCCTTAATTCCCTTGTCTACCAAAAACCTATCTACCCGTGTCTTAAATATTTTAACGAGGTAGCCTCCACCACTTCAACGGGCAGAGAATTCCAGAGATTCACCACCCTTTGAGTGAAGAAGTTCCTCCTCAACTCCGTTCTAAACTGCACCCCCCCTTATCTTGAGGCTGTGCCCTCTAGTCCTGCTGTCCTTCCTGAGCGGGAAGAATCTCTCTACCTCTACCCTATCCATCCCTTTCATTATCTTATACGTCTCTGTAAGATCCCCCCTCATCCTTCTAAACTCCAACGAGTACAGACACAGTCTATTTAGTCTCTCTTCATAGTCTAACCCCCTCATCTCTGGAAATGAGGCTCGTACGATCTCACCCGAGGCCAACGGAGAATGCCGTTCTGCCAGCCTCACCTGCCTTGATTCTGCGGCAGGTAAGGTGGTAAAATTCCAGCCATTATCTTCCACCTTCTTCCATTGGAAAAAAGATGCAAAAGTCTGAGGACACCCACCAGCCAACTCAAGAACAGCTTCTTCCCTGCGTCCATCAGACTTTTGAATGGACTTACCTCGCATTAAGTTGATCTTTCTCTACACCCTAGCTATAACTGCAACACAACATTTTGCACTCTCTCTTATCCTTCTCTACGAACGGTATGCTTTGTATAGCGTGCAAGAAGCAATACATGTGACAATAATAAATCAAATTAAGATAATCAAATCAAATTATATCAAAAACATTTCTTCCTGAAGGACAAAGGGCATATTTGAGAATTATAGGGTTAATAACATTTGAAGCAAACATGAAAAGAATATCAAATATTGTATTTCACTGATGAACTGGTATTCGAACTTTGCTCTGTCTCTCCCCACAAAAAAGCCAAAAGGATTAAACATCGCATGACTTACCACATACATCGTGTGGTTTTTTTTAAGAGTCTTCTGAGAAACACTCACAGCTGCCTCAGTCAATATAACAAACTCAACCAACAGGGATGGATATTAGGAGCGCCTAGCAACAGTCCCACCTGGTCAAATTAACATAACTACGTTGACCAATGAAAATGGCAGGCTGTTCAATTCTGGCTACAGTAACAGTAGAGTTTGAGCAGTTAACATTGGCACTGTTGTCAGAGGTTGGACCAAATAACTTCTGGCAGAGGAGAGATTGATTATTTTGTGTTCTTAGACATGAGATTAAGTACATACATTCTTGAGGAAGACAATGAAATCCTCTGTAATCCCTCGATGCCATATCTTCCCTCCTCTACTTTCTCCCTCTAGCAACCCTTACAGTCAACTCCCAGCCCAGTTACTCCTCCGGTCACACAAGGCTTGCTCCAAATATAAAGATCAGTTGCACAGTCAACTGACCAGCATTTTGGAGGAAGTTTCGCTTCCAGTGCCGAATGGGTCTCATTGTTTGACAGAACCACTTGTTAATTATAGGGCCTCGTGCTCTTGTTAAATCTACTGCTATTTATAGCTTGTCAATGTCTCTCTGTTACTTGTGTCTGGGTGTGAACCAGTACTGACCCCAGACTGACTTCACAAGTCAGGTTGGTGTGAAGTGTCGAGTTTTACTTTATTCACTCGTGGGACATGGGCGTCATTGGCTGGCCGACATTTATTGCCCACCCCTTGTTGCCTGAGGGCAGTTGAGAGTTAATCACATTGTAGTCACATGTAGGCCAGACCAGGTAAGGGCGACAGATTTCCTTTCCTAAAGGATATTAGTGAAGCAGATGGTTTTTTTCCGATAGTCGACAATGAGGCCTTGGTTCAACATCTCATCCTGAAGACAGCACCTCCATTAGTGCAGCACTCCCTCAGCCTGACACGTGTTTCTGCCTCGATCGCTATGCTCATCCCGCTTGCCTTCCTTACTGCCTGCTGCACCTGAATGCCTACCTTCAGCGACTGGTGTACGAGGACACCCAGAGCTCATTGCACAGCCCCTTCTCCCAATTTATAGTAACTCAGATAATAACCTGCCTTCCTGTCCTTGCTACCAAAGTGGAGAACATCACATTTATCCACATTAGATTGCATCTGCCATGCATTTGTCCACTCACTCAGCCTGTCCAAATTGTGCTGAAGCATCTCTGCATCCTCCACACAGCTCACCCTCCCACCCAGCTTTGTGTCATCTACAAATCTGAAGGTACCACATTTAGTTCCCCCATCTAAAATTAATATATACATAGTGAACTGCGGGGTCCTAGCACTGAACCTTGCGGTACCCCACTAGTCACTGCCTGCCACTTGGATAAAGACCTGTTTATCCCCACTTTTTGTTTCCTATCTGCTAACCAGTTTTCTATCTATGTTAATACGTTATGCCCAATCCCGTGCGATTTAATTTTGCATGCTATTTTTTAATGTGGGACTTTGTCAAAAGCCTTCTGAAAGTCCAGATAAACCATTTCCAATGAGAGGGAGAGGAGATGTAAGACATAGAAACATAGAAACCAGAAGCAGGAGTTAGCCATTTGGCCCTTCGAGCCTGCTCCGCCATTCATTATGACCATGACTGATTATCAAATTCAATATCCTGATACCCCCCCACCCTTCGCCCCTGCATACCCACATTAGTGTGCACTATGTTCAACACCAAATAGCACTCAAACATTGGAACAAACATTATTACTCCAAAGAGGCAAGAAATTCTCATGTTAGAAAAATGAAGGCAATTGGAAATCAGTTCAGGGATTGCTTCTTATATGTGAGGAGAATGTTAAAAATTAACAAATATTTACACCAAGTGTACCCCGAGGGCCATATCTAATTTCTTAAAATCACAATATTTTGGCCTCAACTATTTTCTGTGGTAGTGAATTCCACACATTCACCACCCTCTGAGTGAAGTAATTTCTCCTCGCCTCCGTCCTAAAAGGTTTCCCCTTATTATCAAACTATGACCCCTAGTTCTGAACTCCTGCCACTATCAGGAATGAAGGTCATGTTGAGGTTACAAAAAGATGAAGAATTCAGATTGAAAATGCAGTGATGAATCATGTTCTCAGCGCAGCAATTGAAGAGTCGTATCTTTGGTCTCGAATGCAAACTTAACAATCGCACCTCGATGAATGGTAACAAAGATTTGGGTTAAATCTCAGATGATAAGCAGGGTTACAGAGGAGCGCGACAGCTTTTAAAAGGTTTGTTTATTAGTCACAAGTAAGGGTAATATTAACACTGCAATGAAGTTACTGTGAAATTCCCACAGTCGCCACGCTCCAGCGCCTGTTCAGGTCAATGCACCTAACCACCATGTCTCTTGGACTGTGGGAGGAAGCCAGAGCACACCCATACAGACATGGGGGAAACATGCAGTCTCCACACGGCAGTGGGAATCAAACCCGGGTCCCTGGCACTGCGAGGCAGCAGTGCTAACCATTGTGCCACCGTGCCACCCCACGGGTACACGCATGTTATCAGATCAACGCTCCTTCAGCCACTGTGTCACGCGTTGCTGTGTACCACCACTTCCTGCAGTGAGGGTGTATTTTAATTATATACATAACCAGTGATATGCTAATCAGAACACTACTCTGCATACATTAAAGCAAAATGATGACATAGCGGAAGGTATCTGAAGCTGTGGTGGGGACACGAGGGTGAGATGATCTGAGCAGCAGCCCAGATTGACTGTCCCCTAATGAAAAGCTGTGGGTCGGACGGAGCTGGCTGCTTCCCGCAGGCATTAACCCAGACAACAGCAGAAACCTGAGTGTGTCCAAACAGTTCTGGGCGTGACCTATCATGTACTATCACTCTGCTACAACCTTCTGTCAGGCCGAGTGATATTATCACTAGACTATCCATCTAGAAACTCAATTAATGTCCTGGAGATCCGGTTTCAAATCCCGCCACAGCAGATAGTGGAACTTGAATTCGATGAAAGAAATCTGCAATGAAGAACCTGCTGATGACCATCTCGATTGTTGGAAAAATCCATCTGGCTCACTAATGCCCGTTAGGGAAGGAAATCTGCCGTCCTTACCAGGTCTGGCCTGCATGTGATTCCAGAGTCACAGCAGTGTGGCTGACTCTTAACTGCCCTCGGGCAAGGTAGGGATGGACAATAAATTCCCAGCTCGGGTCACTGTCTGAGTGGAGTTTGCACATTCTCCTCGTGCCTGCGTGGGCTTCCTCCGGGTGCTCCGGTTTCCTCCCACAGTCCAAAGATGTGCGGGTTAAGTTGATTGGCCTTGCTAAGAAATTGCCCATTAGTGTGTCCAGGGATGTGTAGGTTAGAGGGATTAGTGGGTATAATATGTAGGGATATGGGGGTAGGGCTTGGGTGGGATTGTGTACGGTGCAGACTCTATGGGCACTGTAGGGTTCTATGATTCTATGAAATGTTGGCCAGCCAGTGACACTCATGTCCCACAGATGAATTAAAATAAAGGCTCCCTGTGGGTACAAGTCTTTATTATAACCACTGTATTTATGTGTATATTCCCTTCTGAGTTGAAACTTTTCCTTCTTTTTATGTTCCAATTGATTTCAGATTCTGCCGAGACAGACAAGGGCTGCAGAATGTCATAGCAAGAACTGACAAATTGGCTTTGATGAGGTTCCCTCCTTCCATTAGGCATTCTGGACGCTGGCAGATGTTAGGAAGTTTTCACACAAAAGCGGGACTTACGTCCTAGCTTTTATTTAAAAAATAAAAGTTTAGGTTCCTTATCCCCAGTGGGCAGCCCAATGGTCTCCTTGCGACATTGCCACCAAGTGCTGACATGCAGGGCTCTGCTCCAGCTCCGAATCAGGGGTTGCTGGGAGAGAGCAGGGAAGTGGAATGTCGGATCGGCCACATCCCTGACAGGGAAGAGATCCAGCCTCCAGGAGCTGTCGCCCAGCCAGAGGGACCGACACCTCTTCAATCCCAACAGCCCCACCAGGCACGGTGGCCATTGGTGGACTTGAACCAGCCGGCATGGATGGGCTCCTTGGACCAAGGTGGAATTAGGGTCACTGGGATTGGCAGGCAGCCCTAGGAAAGTGGAGGGGTGGTTGGTGAGGGAAGCAGGGGTTGCTTCATGCGCTCTCCATGGGCCGCAGGGTGTCTGGTCGAGAGGCACTCCTGCTGGGCCCTCATCGGCCAAGATTCCTGGATTCAGTTGAAATTCAGTTGAAAGTTGGAACATTAAAATACAAAATCACCATCACTGATGCCTCTGGACACAGGGACTTCATCAAGAATATTTTTATGTGGTGGAGGGGGCCCCACCTTTGGTAAAATACCAACAGCAGTGGGAAGATTGGCCACCTAAGAATCTCAATTGGCCTCTGGGTGGGAGTGTTGTCTGCCATCTTCGCCACCGCTGGCAAGATGCCATGGTAGTGGGAAAGTGACGGATACATTAGAGCCAGCTCTCCCTCCCGCCTGATTTCCCCCACTTCCCACTCACTCCTTGAGGTTGCATAAAATCCCAGTCCCAGCCTCAGACAATGGGGCGGCAATTCATTGGTACTAAAACATTTTGGGAGGTGAGGATGTGAAAGGCACTATACAAATGCAAAATCTTTCTTATCTTGTCATGTTGCTCCACTGTTGTCCGAGCTGACAAGATAGTGGATCTCTTCTCCGCAAGGTTATTGTCTATGAGGACAGATTCAGCCAAGTTTAAATAGCAATGAACACTTTGATTTTTGCTCCCAGTTTAGCGTTCCAGTCACCCATGTGATTAGTTCTTCCTCGCACCAGTTCCAGTGCAGACTATAATTCATAGACTCATAGTTACAGCAATGAAGGAGATCATTTGGCCCACCATGTAAGTGACAGCTCTCTGAAAGAAACTCACCCAGTCCCACCCCACTAACCTTTTCCCCAGACCTGCAAGTCTTTTCTATTCAGATAATTATGAAATTCCATTTTGAAAACAATTGAACCTGTCTCCACCATACTCTCAGACAGTACATTCCAGACCCTAACCATTTGTTGTGTGAATCTGTCTCCACCACACTCTCGGACAGTGCATTCCAGCTCCTAACCACTTGTTGTGTGAATCTGTCTCCACCACACTCTCAGACAATGAATTCCAGATCCTAACCACTCACTGTGTGAACTTGTCTCCACCACACTCTCAGACAGTGCATTCCAGATCCTAACCACTCGCTGTGTGAACCTGCCTCCACCACACTCTCAGATAGTACATTCCAGATCCTAACCACTCGCTGTGTGAATCTGTCTCCACCACACACTCAGGCAGTACATTCCAGATCCTAACCACTCACTGTGTGAATCTGCCTCCACCACACTCTCAGGCAGTGTATTCCAGATCCTAACCACTCGCTGTGTGAATCTGTCTCCACCACACTCTCAGACAGTGCATTCCAGATCCTAACCACTCGCTGTGTGAATCTGTCTCCACCACACACTCAGGCAGTACATTCCAGATCCTAACCACTCGCCATGTGAATCTGTCTCCACCACACCCTCAGACAGTGCATTCCAGATCCTAACCACTCACTATGTGTATCTATCTCCATCGCACTCTCAGTGCATTCCAGATCCTAACCACTCGCTGTGTGAATCTGTCTCCACCACACTCTCAGACAGTGTATTCCAGATCCTAACCACTTGCTGTGTGAATCTGTCTCCACCACACTCTCAGACAGTGCATTCCAGATCCTAACCACTCACTGTGTAAAGTTGTTTTTTCCTTATGTCACTTCCAGTGCGTTTGGGAATCACCTTAAGTCGATGTCCTCTGGTTCTCCATCTGTTCCCAAGGGAGCAGTTTCTCTCTGTCCACTCTGTCCTGACATCTCCGGACTTCATCAAATCTCCTCTCAACCTAATTTTCCTCTCTAAATGGAACAGACGCAGCTTTGCCAATGACAGGAGTCTCTCGTCCTCAGGACAGGACAGTGCACAACCCCATCCACTGACACTGTCTATACTTCCCACTGTCTCGGAAAAGCAGCCAGCATAATTAAGGACCCCAAGCATGCTGGACATTCTCTCTTCTAGCTTCTTCCATCGAGAAAAAGGTACAAAAGCCTGAGGTCACACACCAACCGACCCAAAAACAGCTTCTTCCCTGCTGCCTTCAGAATTTTGAATGGACTTATCTTGCATTAGGTTGATCTTTCGCTACAGCCTGGCTAAGACTGTAACACCACATTCTTCACTCTCTTCTTTCCTTCTCCTCCATGTACGCTACGAATGGTATGCTTTGTCTGTATATCATGCAAGAAACAATACTTTTCACTGTATCCCAATGCATGTTTATAAGTATTAGTGTCACAAGTAGGCTTGCATTAACACTGCAATGAAGTAACTGTGAAACTCCTCTCGTCGCCTGTTCGGGTACACTGAGGGAGAATTTAGCACGGCCAATGCACCCAACCTGCACATCTTTGGATTGCGGGAGGAAACTGGAGCACCTGGAGGAAACCGACACAACGGGGAGAATGTGTAGACTCCGCACAGGCAGTGACCCAAGTTGGGAATCGAACCCGTGGCCCTGGTGCTGTGGGACAGCAGTGCTAAGCACTGTGCCACCGTGCTGCCCCACATACTCTATGAATGGTATGCTTTGCCTGTACAACGCACAATAAAACAATACTTTTCACTATATGCTAATATGTGTGACAATAATAAATCAGATCAAAGTGTCAAATGGTGAACTTTTTAAAAGTTGAAGGTTTGTAGTTAAATTGTGCTGCCAGTCAGCCTCAGAGGAACAGATTGGTCCCCATCCAAGCCCGGCCAGCATCAAACATTTAGTCGTGCATCTTTTTCTCCTCTTCTGTTTGCAATGACAGCAGAGAGCAGTGATGCCTCTGAGCTGTTGGTTCTCCTCCTCCCCCCACCACCCCCCCCACTCCTCCTCACGCGGTGAAGGATATTGAAGGTGTCGTGTCATCAGCCTTTTTCCGAGCGCTTGGGGACGTTATTTCTGGGTGGCGGGCTGCCAACAACAACAGCCGACTCCAGCAGGTCGCCACAGGAAAAGAAAGGTTGGAAACTGATTTGTACGCGGCTGCTGAGAGCCAGAATGCCTGTTGGGAAGTCCCCAAAGAGCCATAAAGCCTCGAAAAAAAAACACACACACACATTCCACGCAAATATTTTTAACTTGACGATAAGCTTCTCTTTCTTTCCTTAAGTTCCAGGGCAAAATATTTGATGTAATTCAAAAAAACAAAGGTCCATTCCACTGCCAGTTTTCTTAGGCCTGATGTTTCGTTTTGGGGAAATGTGTGGGAAAGGAGGTTGTGTTTTTAAATGAAAAGCTGTATGTCGTGGGGGAGGTGGCGAGGAGGGGAGCAATGTCGAGAAATAAGAATCTGTATACGACATGTATAGTAACATGACATTGGCTTCCCGCGTGCTCTCTCTGTGCTTTCTATGTTCAGTTTGTGAGAGTGAGCAGAGTCTCCTCTGCGCAGCCTTTGCTGCTTAAGAATTCTGCTCCTTAGGTGGACGGCACTGAGAGGTTCGCAAGGTAATTCTTCGCAGCTAGGCACTGATGATAATTGTTCCTACAGCCAGACACGTAAAAGATCAAATGATTGAGAAAAGCCCTCCTGGCCCTGGTGAATTAGTGAGTAAATGCACCGTTTGGAGAGGTGGGGGAAGGGGAGCGTGCTTCAGGACAATTCCTTTCAGGTTCTTTGTATCAGTGGAAGCATCAAGTAGCGTCTTCTATCGCCTCTGGGCTTTGTTGTGACGTAGGAAACCCGACTGCCAATTTACGCATAGCAAGATCCCACAAACTGCAATGTGATAATGGCCAGAAAATTGATGTTAATTTGATGGTGTTGGCTTGAGGGGTAAATATTGACTGGGATACTGGGGAAATATAAGAACATAAGAACATAAGAAATAGGAGCAGGAGTAGGCCATCTAGCCCTTCGAGCCTGCCCCGCCATTCAATAAAATGCCCCCTGGTCTCCCACTATTAATGCCATTGGATCTTTGTATCCACCTGTGAGGGCTGACAGGCACTGTTTTAATGTCCCACGTGAAACATGGCAACTCTGACAGTGTAGCGCTCCCTCAATACTGGAGTATCAACTCTGGACTTTGTGCTCAGATCTTTGGATCTCAGATCTGTTTATGGCCTTTAAGCATTTTGCAAAGATGTATTCTTCTGTGGAATGACCAGCATTTGCTCCCCAATCCCTGATTTGTCTAGAACTGACATTGCAATGGGCAGTTAAGAGTCAGTCAGGTTGCTCTGGGGCTGGAGTCACATAGGCCAGATCAGGTAAGAATGGCAGATTTCTCTGGCTAAAGGGCATTAGAAACGGCTTTTTAACAGCAATGAGTGATTGTTGTCATGGTCGCCGTTGCTTAGACTAGCTTTCTATTTCAGATCTATTAATGGGATTTGAATTCCGCCAACCGCCATGGGATTTGAACCCAAATCCCCAGAACGTTGGTCTGAGCCATCAGGTTACTAGGTCAGTGACGTTACCACAATGCTGCCATCTCCTGCAAAGTTATTGAGTGCACGCAGAAACGATAGTCTATAATTCCAAAGTCCTGAGCCATGCTCATTAGGAGGCTTCAGACTTAAACCTGGCCTATGGTGATGTCCCTAGCCATGATGTGGAGATGACGGCGTTGGACTGGGGTAAACACAGTAAGAAGTCTCACAACATCAGATTAAAGTCCAACAGGTTTATTTGGTAGCAAACACCACTAGCTTTCGGAGCACTGCTCCTTCATCAGCTGAGTGGGGAGTTCTGATCACAAGCAGGGCATATAAAGGCACACACTCAGTTTACAGAATACTGGTTAGGATGCGAGTCTTTACAGCTAATCAAGTCTTAAAGGTGCAGAAAATGTGAGTGGAGATATCTTGCATTCTAATCAGTATTCTGTAAACTGTGTGTGTGCCTTTATATGCCCTGCCTGTGATCAGAACTCCCCATTCACCTGATGAAGGAGCAGCACTCCGAAAGCTAGTGGTGTTTGCTACCAAATAAACCTGTTGGACTTTAACCTGGTGTTGTGAGCCTTCTTAGTGTGATGTTCCTAGCCTCAGGAGAGACAGCATTAAGGGAGCTACAGAACCCCTCAGTACCACTGAAACAAGGAAGAGGTTAAAAATAAATTGAGGTATCCAATCCTGATCTCTGTTGTGTGATTCCCACTGGGAAAAGCTCGAGTGTGAACATGAGACAAAAACTATGATATCCTCCATGCACAAAATAACGTATCAAAGTTGACTGGGTCTAATTAATATTATTTGAGGCATTGAATGCTCTGGGTGTTGGATCCCCAATAGTACAGAGCTCCCAGCATACCAGGAACAATTGGGAATTTCTAGAAATCCATAATTTCACTCCTGTGCACTGCCTTTACCAATGCTGGAGATCAGCTATTTGAATACTCTGTCGCTTAGCCATACAAAACTTGAATTTTGCTGAAAACAGACATGTTGCTGAAGCTTTCCATCTTGCACTCATCAGGACAAATCCAAAAATGTGAAATTTCAAACAATCACATCAGTTTACACCGCAGAGTGCTGAGTGGCACTCTGATCTCACAAGGTTGATCAGGGTATGCAAGCCCTGCTATGCTGTTACTATATTAAAGGTAAAATTTGCACAGTCCCAGATGACTGTGGTTTCATAGTCATTATTAGACTTTTAATTCCAGATTTTTTTTTCCGTAGAATTCCAATTTCACCCACTGCCATGGTGGGATTCGAACCTATGTCCCCAGAACATAACCCTGAATTATTAGGTTCAGTGGCAATACTATGACGCCACCATTGTTGTAGAATCATACAACCCCTACAGTGCAGAAGGAGGCATTCTGCCCATTGAGTTTGCACCGACTACAATCCCATCCAGGGCCTATTCGCATAACCCCACATAATTATCCTGCTAGGTCCCAGACATAAGGGTCAATTGAGCATGGCCAATCAACCTAACCCACACATCTTTAGACCGTGGGAGAAAACTGAAGCATCCAGAGGAAACCCACGTGCAAACTCCACACAGACAGTGACCCGAGGCCAGAATTGAACACAGGTCCCTGGCGCTGTGAGTCAGTAGTACTAACCACTGTGGCATCGTGCCACCCAATGGGATGTAATGGGGTTCTCTGATGGGCAATAAATGCTGGCTTAGCCACATGTCATAAAACAAAATAGTTACTCAACATTGATTCTGAGATGAGACAGGCAATAGCAAATAATAAATTGTACTGGGGCCAAAGAGATTCTAACTGTTATTTATGCTTTGGACCTTTACCATTGCAAGACAGCTGGACTAATCTGTGATCATTTTAGTGATGGGGGAAATCTCTTGTAAATGCTAAGATATTTAAAAAGTTATGAAAAATGTTCTGTCTCACACGTAAAACTTTCTGGCAATGTTTTGTAGCTAATATGTGCCAGATTACTACAAGAATAGGCTCAGGAGCCCTGATATCAAAGATTGCAATTGGGAGAAGGTGGCATAGTGGTTAGCACTACTGCCTCACAGCACCGGGGACCCGGTTTCAATTCCTGGTTTGGGTCACTGTCAGCTGAATCTGCACATTCTCCCTGTGTCTGCCTGGGTTTCCTCTGAGTGCCCTGGCTTTCCCCTCACAGTCTGAGAGACATGCTGATTAGGGGTATTGGCCATGCTAAATTCTTTCTCTGTGTACCTAAACGAGTTCCAGAGTGTGGCAACTAGGGGATTTTCACAGTAACTTCATTGCAGTGTTAATGTAAGCCTACTCGTGACACTTATTAATAAACCAAACTTTAATGATCAGTGAAGGCAGTCCTATTCGTAGCTTCAAACATAGACTGTGTTCCTGTGGAAGTTTCTAGAATATCTTTTATATTTTTAAATGGCACTCACAAGGTGGCTAAGATGACCCCAAGGGTCATGTGACCTTTGTGTGTTCAAGCTTTTGGAAAGCTCTAATTGAAGCAACCTGGGTGCAGACCTCTCCATGGAATGGGTACACCAAGGCAAATGTTACCTGTGAGATTTCCGTTGTCTATTGCCCCGGCTTTACCCATAACTTAAAGTCAGTAGAGCTCCAGACTTCTTATCTCCAAGAGCAATCCTCCACAAAAGAGAACTGAAGGGACCAATTATCCACATGCTAAGCGTGAATGGCCTCTATCTATAGATTATTGTACATCAATGGCTTTCAAGCTACAAAGCATTCAGAGCGGACAATGTTGATCTGGCCATTGGGTGACCTCATTCAACGACTGAACTGGCCTCTGATGTTGAAAACTTTCATTATACCAAGATCCAGAAAAAGGTTGGAGAAATGTTCTATGTTCTATGTAAATCCACAGCTGTAGCACAAGCTGTGCCATCTTTTCCTGGAAGAACCTGGAGTTTGTAAAGTCTTTAAAAGCCTCCCATCCTGATTCCTAAATCCATGTCCACCTGGATCTCCTGATATGACAGTCACACTTGCCTAACTTCAAGACCAGTTAAACATTCATACTCACTTCGAGGGAATCAAAGAACAAAGAACAAAGGAAATTACAGGCATCGGAACAGGCCCTTCAGCCCTCCAAGCCTGCACCGACCACGCTGCCAGACTGAACTAAAACCCCTGACCCTTCCGGGAATCATATCCCTCTACTCCCATCCTATTCATGTATTTGTCCACTGCCTCCCCCAGCAGCGAGTTCCAGGCACCCACCACCCTCTGTGTAAAAAATTTGCCTCGTACATCTCCTTTAAACCTTGCTCCTCGCACCTTAAACCTGTGCCCCCTAGTAACTGATTCTTCCACCCTGAGAAAAAGCTTCTGACTAGCCCATTCTATAGAATATCATAATGTTGTAGAATTCTATCAAGTTACCCCTCAATCTCCATCATTCCAGTGAGAATAAATCAAGTTTCTCCAATCTCTCCTCATAGCTAGTGCCCTCCAAATCAGGCAACATCCTGGTAAATCTTATCTGTACCCTCTCCAAAGCCTCCACATCCTTCTGGTAGTGTGGCAACCAGAATTGAACACTATATTCCAAGTGCGGCCCAACTAATGTTTTATAAAGCTGCAACATGACTTCCCAAATTTTAAGCTCAATGCCCTTGCTGATGAAACAAGCATGCCATATGCCTCCAATATTACTATTATAATGTCAATTAATATCAATATTAATCCACCAATATTACTATTATAATATCAGTTATAATATCAATATCAATCCTCCAATATTACTATTATAATATCAATTATAATATCAATATTAATCCTTCAATATTACAGAACTCCAACTATCTGAACTCATTGAAACATTAGCTGAGTTTCTGGATTAATAATCAAGTGATGTTACCACTAGGCTATCACTTCCCTGCCTTCTGTTTTCTACTGAACAGAGAGCTCCACCCCCTCGGGTGATTACCCACTTTCAACCTCAATTGGTCCCTTAAGCCAAGTGACCCTCTTCTGCTGTGTTCCCTTTATAGGGGCAAGAACCTCAATCACAACACCACCTTATCAGCCTTTCCTGCTATCTTGATGGATCTATGGACATACACATCAAGGCCCCTCTGCACTTCTCTATAATCCTATTATTTATTGATTTCTTTCCCCAAATAAATTTCCTCAGCTGTCTCCGGATTGAATTACATTTGCCCACTTGTCCGGTCGATTGATATTTTTGTGTGGCCTGCAGGTTTTTTTTTCTTTACTCTTTCATGGGCAGTGGGCATCGCTGGCTATGCCAGCATTTGCTGCTTAGCCATGACTGTCCCTGAGAAGGTGCTGGTAAACCACCTGCTGGAATCGCTTGCAATCTGGTGTAGGTACACTCACATTGCTGTTGGGGAGGGAGTTCCAGGGTTTTGACCCAGCGGCAGTGAAGGAATGACGATATATTTCCAAGTCAGGGTGGTTTGTGGCTTGGAGGGGGACTCCAGTGGTGATATTCCCATGCATCTGCTGCTCTTGGCCTTCTAAGTGGTAGAGGTTGCAGGTTTGGAAGGTGCTATCTCAGAAGCTTTGATGCATTGTTGCAGTACACCTTGTAGACGGCACTAACTTCTACTACAATGCGTTGATGGTAGAGGCAATGAATGTTTAATTTCGTGGATGGGGTGCCAATCAAGAGGCTGTTTTGCCCTGGATTGTGTCGAGCTTCTTGAATGTTGTTCATCCAGGCTAGTGAAGAGCATTCCATCACACTCCTGATTTGTGCCTTGGGCTTTGGGGAGTCAGGAGGTGAGGCCGCAGTATTCCCAGCCTCTGACCTGCTCTTGTAGAGTGTCTTCAACTCTTCAGGAAAGGGTAGAAACGTCAATGACTAGTGAACATAGATTTAAAGCTCTATAGCCACAGTATTTATATCTCGAGTCCAATGCAGTGTCTGGTCAATGGTAATCCTCAGGTTGTTGATAGTGGGGGATTCACCAATGATGAAACCATTGAATCTCAAGGGAGATGGTTAGATTCTCTTTTGCTGGAGATGCTTCTTGGTGCAAATCTAAAGGCCACTCTTTAAGCCCAAGGTAGAATGTTGTTCAGGGTTTTCTGCATGTTGGCATGATTGTTTCAGTATTTGAGGAGTTGCGAATAGCACTGAACGTTACGCAAACATCAGCGAGCATTCCTATTTCTGACCTAATGATGGAAGTTGACTGAAGACCCTGAGGAACTTCTGCAGCAATGTCCTGGGACTGAGGTGATTGCTTTCCAACAACCACAACCATCTTCCTTTGTGCCAGGAAGACTCCAACCAACACCTTTAACAAAGTGTCCGAAGATGCATCACAGTAGTGATTATCAAAAAACAATTGCTAGCTTTCTATTTGCAGAATCTGGGATGATTTTGTCCGTCCAATCGCAACTCATTTATTCTGTTGACTTTACAGTCTGTAATCTTTGTGACACCTTCCCATTTATACCGCAGGCTGCTCCTGTGAATTTGTCTGCCATGAGATCACATTTGGTTCAAGCTATCAAAGTTGGCAAATGATGTTACAGTTATATAAATCATTGGTTAGGCTACATTTGGAATAAGTGTGTCCAGTTCTGGTTGCCACACTACCAGAAGAATGTGGAGGGAGGACAGGAAGGGTTTACCAGGATGCTGCCTGGTATGGAGGGTATTAGCTATGAGGAGAGATTGAATAAACTGGGAAAGACGGAGGCTGAGGGGTGACCTGATAGAAGTTTATAAAATTATGAGGAGCATAGATAAGGTGAACAGTTGGAAGCTTTGTCCCAGGGCAGAAATGACAATCACAAAGGAGCATAAGTTAATGGAGGAAAGATTCAGTAGAGATGTGCAGGGCAAGTTTTTTACACAGAGGGTGGTGGGGTCCTGGAATGCACTGCCAAGTGAAGTGCTCGAGGCAGATACATTAGCGACATTTAAGACTTAGCTGCACAGGCACATGAACTGACGGGGAGTAGAGGGATAGAAGAGGTTGGTCTAGATAGGACAACATGATCAGCGCAAGCTTGGTGGGCCGAAGGACCTGTTCCTGTGCTCTACTGTTCTTTGTTCTTTGTCCTTCTGCACCATACCTCAGTCAACTTAGATGCAGTCAATTTTTTTCTCCCTGCTTTTATTCCCAGTGTCCACTTGGAGTTAAGGCGAAGGTTGTTCTACAAAGAACAAAGAACAGAAAAACTCCAATCTCAAAGCTGAATCTACCACTGCACTTTGTGATACTTTTATTGACCACTCCAACAATATTTGTTCTGCCTCAGAATGAATTTGCCAATTCCCTCTGGTTGGTGACCATTTTTCTCCCACTCTTTTGTTCTGTGCCCACATCAAAGTTGGTATGAGTCTGCCCAATGTTCTGCTGAAGCCACCAGGGTAAGCCTGCTTAGATTCAATTCCAGGTCACAGAAAAATTTGAAGGTTATTTATTAGTGTCACAAGTAGGCTTACATTAACACTGCAATGAAGTTACTACAAAAATCCCCAAGTCGCCACACTCTGGCACCTGATTGGGTACATTGAGGGAGAATTTAGCCTGGCCAATGCACCTAACCAGCACATCGTTCAGACTATGGTGGGGGAAATCGGAGCATCCAGAGGAAACCCACGCAGACATGGGGAGAACATAAGGACTCCACACAGACAGTGACCCAAGCCAGGAATTGAAACCAGGTCCCTGACGTTGTGAGGCAGCAATACTGAGCATCCTGGTGGGACTTGAACCTGGTTTAAAGTCAAATGCACTGCCTTTAGAACCTTTGGGGTGGCATGGTAGCACAGTGGTTAGCACTGCTGCTTCACAGCTCCAGGATCCTGGGTTTGATTCCCGGCTCAGGTCACTGTCTGTGTGGACACTCTCCTCATATCTGCGTGGGTTTCCTCCAGGTACTCCGGTTTCCTCCCACAGTCCAAAGATGTGTAGGTTGGGTTGATTGGCCATGCCAGGAAATTGCCCCTTAGTGTCCAAGGAT
This sequence comes from Carcharhinus amblyrhynchos, assembly GCF_965287045.1. Classification (NCBI taxonomy): domain Eukaryota; kingdom Metazoa; phylum Chordata; class Chondrichthyes; order Carcharhiniformes; family Carcharhinidae; genus Carcharhinus; species Carcharhinus amblyrhynchos. The sequence goes on from NC_137327.1 coordinate 12,308,477, forward strand.
GTGTAGGTTAGAGGGATTAGTGGGTATAATATGTAGGGGTGTGGGAGTAGGGCCTGGATGGGATTGTGTTCGGTGTAGACTCAATGGGCCGAAGGACCTCTTTCTGCGCTGTAGGGTTCTATGATTCAAACTGATATTGTCCACTAATTGAAAAGAGGGGCGGGCTTTTTTATACTACTTTAGCACCTCTGTTAAAATAACAAATAACGATATGTCATATGACCAGAAAGAATATAATGTTTCCTTGCTGACCATACAGCCAGAAAGTAAGATTTGGTGTTTTCTCATGCTGGGTGAGCCAACAGTGGGATTAGTTTAACCAAACCTCAAACCTAATGCTCCAGTTCAGGATGAGCACTTCCCGCAGTGAGAAATTTAAATTGTAGGATCATCCTGTTGAATGAAAAATACTGATAGCACGAATTACTGCCTGTGGGCGATGTTCTCTGGGCTGGTAAATCCCCATCACTAATTTCGTCGATAGCGATTTGTAATCCACCCCTCTGAGTTTAATTGGTTCGGTATTTCTTTATTTGTTCTTGAGATGTGAGAGCCACTAGGCCAGTATTTATTGTCTATCCCTACTTGTTCTTGCGGGCCTAAGGGGACCAAAGGGGATTGAGGTTGTACCATAAGGGGACGGGAGGTTGCCATTCCTTTTGAAAACCATTAACAACTCAAGTTGAGTTTTTGCAATAATGCAGCAGCTTAAATACTCATCTCCTCGTTCTAACACGCAAAGGGTAAGGTTTATTGAATTTCATTTCACAACATTTTCTTCTCATTAATTTATTTGGACATGAACTGGCTGTATGGGAATTAAATTCATGCAAATATGACACAAACAATTTCAGTTAAGGGTCATCTTTGGTGGAAGAGTATGTCGGCAGACAACTGTGCCACATCATAGGGTTAAAAGCACAGTGAATTCTAGCTTGTGCAATGTGTGCCGACACTCTGAATGTCCTCAAAAAGGAGCTGGACAATTCTTAGCTGGCATGGAGGTCATATCGTATCAAAGGCAAGTGATTTAACGGCTGAGTTACATGCCTCATAGTGCCAGGGACTAAGGTTCATTCCTGGCTTTAGATGACTATCTGTGTGGAGTCTGCACATTGCCCCCAAGCCTGTGTGGGTTTTTTCAGGCGCTCCAGTTTCCTCCCACAGCCCAAAAATGTATGGATTCGGTAGATTAGCCAAGTTAAATGCATAGGGCTATGGAGGTGGGGCAGAGGGGAGTGATTGGGTGGGATGGTCGTTTGGAGAATCAGTGCAGACTTGAAGGGGTTTCACTCTCACGCACACACACTCACACACACACTAACACACACACACATGCATGCATGCACGCACTCACTCATATGCACACACATACGCACACACACACATACGCGTGCGCGCGCACACACACACGCGCGTGCGCGCGCACACACACACACACGCACGCACACACGCACGCACGCACGCGCACACACACACACACACACACACACACACACACACACAGAACTTTGGCCAGAATCCTCCAGTCTAGCGCACCCCGCTTCTGTAGCCAGTTTAGAATGGAAAATGTGGCATTCAACCAAATCTTCACTGACAGCAGCGGGACTGGATAATCCCAGCTGCAGGTGAGGTCGGACAATTTGGGCCTTTGTTTTTAGCACATTCTACTGGCAGATTCCATCACAAAATGCTCCTTTGTAATATCCTTTTGCAAAAGCATAAACTTTAGACATAAACTCCACAGAGCTGGAGAAGAACTTTTCAGATTTTTATTTCCCTTTTAGCCTTAAAATGTTTTTTTTTGCCTTTCTCAAAAGATCACATGTTGGGGTGGGTGCTCTGAGGACAAGAGGCTGAGCCTAGTCACAATGGTTCAGGCATCATAAATGTGGGATGGTCTGTTGGATTAGTTGGTCTCTTTACTGATTAACATTTTGGACGTTCATTTGATTGGCTTCCAAAACAAACACAAAACATTAAGCATGGCACTGGGAAAACGGAGGACTGCTTTGTCAAAATTGGCATACAAAATTGGCTTCTTGACAGAAGCCAGAGGGTGGTTGTAGAGGGTTGTTTTTCAAACTGGAGGCCCGCAACAAGCGATGTGCCTCAGGGATCAGTGCTGGGCCCACTGTAATTGTCATTTATATTAATGATTTGGGTGAGAATATAAGAGGAATGGTTAGTAAGTTTGCAGATGACACAAAGATTAGTGGCATAGCGGACAGCGAAGAAAGTTATCTCCAATTGCAACGGGATCTTGATCAATTGGGCCAGTGAGCTGACGAATGGCAGATGGAGTTTAATTTAGACAAATGCAAGGTGATGCATTTTGGTAGATTGAACCAGGGGAGGACTTACTCAGTTAATGGTAGGGCGTTGAGGAGAGTTACAGAACAAAGAGTTTAAGGGGTACATGTTCATATCTCCTTGAAAGTGGAGTCACTGATGGACAGAGTGGTGAAGAAGGCATTCAGCATGCTTGGTCTCATCGATCAGAATGTTGAACTGGAGTCGGGACATCTTGTTGAAGTTGTACAAGACATTGCTAAGGCCACACTTGGAATACTGTTTGCAGTTCTGGTCACCCTATTTTAGAAAGGATATTATTAAACTAAAAAAAGTTTAAAAAAGATTTACGAGGATGCTACCAGGACTTGATGGCTTGAGTTATAAGGAGAGGCTGGATAGACTGGGACTTTTTTCTCTGGAGTGTCGGAGGCTGAGGGGTGACCTTATAGAGGTCTATAAAATAATAAGGGGCATAGATAAGGTAGATAGTCAATATCTTTTCCCAAAGGTAGGGGAGTCTAAAACTAGAGGGCATAGATTTAAGGTGAGAGGGGAGAGATACAAAAGTGTCCAGAGGGGCAATTTTGTCACTCAGAGGGTGGTGAATGTCTGGAACAAGCTGCCAGAGGTAGTAGTAGGGGCTGGGACAATTTTGTCTTTTAAAAAGCATTTAGGTAGCTACATGGGTACGATGGGTATAGAGGGATGTGGGCCAAATGCGGGCAATTGGGATTAGCTTAGGGGTTTAAAAAAAATGGCGGCATGGACAAGTTGGGCTGAAGGGCCTGTTTCCATTCTGTAAACCTCTATGATCCACTCACAGCCCCTGTGGAGCAGATGTGAAGTCTCCCTGGCAGAGGTCTCATTGACCTGACCCTTAAAACAGAGAATGAGGAAGTGCAACGGGAACCAGATATGGGGCCCCACTGAGAGGATTTAGATATAAATTCATCCAGAAGAATGGGTAAGCAATGGTATTAAAATGGGTTCCGCTGAGAATAAGATAACAGATAAGAACAAAGAAAATTACAGCACAGGAACAGGCCCTTCAGCCCTCCAAGCCTGCACTGACCATGCTGCCTGTCTGAACTGAAACTCCCTACCCTTCAGGGACCATACTCGGCCATTCTCATCCTACTCGTGTATTTGTCAAGACGCCCCTTAAAAGTCACTATCGTATCTATCACAACAGCTGTCCCTCACGGGAGGGATGGGCCTCACAAACAGTTGGTTGACTGGAATCACTGCAAAACACTCAGGCTGCAGTGTTACAGCAGTGTTAAGTGTGCAATGAAATAACAAAGAGCATTTTATGATTTGCCAATTGAAATGTTCCAGACATCGTTGTTATTTTGTGGCTGGGCTAACTCGGTGATGTGTGCAGAAAGGCAGCTTCAGAAATATTTACGTGCTCGTTCCCTCTCATTACACCAGTCTGATGAGGAATGGGGGGCGGTGGGGGAATCAGGGGAGTCATTAGCTGTCGAAAGAATTCCCCCTTACCCATGAACCCTGTTGACTGACCAGCCTTGCGTTGTTACGCTGCATTACACTGCTGCAAGGTTCATGCCTTTGAGTTAACTTTTGTTTATCGTGACCAATCTATTTAGGCCAAATGTGTGTTTAGCCTGAGGCATTCACAGTTTCAGGGAGAATTGGCTCACAGTATCAGTGCAGTCGGATAGCCAGTCAGACAATGCCTAAATATCTGCTAATATAGCCACTCAGGCATGTGTACAGAGGCCAGCGTGGGTACAAGCTGTAATGACTCAAACTTTGGACCACTCAGGAATTTAAAAAGAAGTGCTGATGGAGTGTTGAGAGCTTAAAGGGCTATTTGGATCCTGATAGGGGCTGGGAAACTAGGGAAAGGGGCTGTGATTGGAGGTGATGACGTTTGCAGCAATTTAAGCAATTACTGATGGGGGAGTGGGAGATTTCCGCTGTGTGACCCATGTAAGAAAATCATAAGCCCTTTTGTGTAAAGGACATGTTTAAAGTTTCACTGTGTCTGCGGAGAGGACAGCACACCCGACACAATGGACAGTTTAGTGGTATCTGGATGTTTAATTGTTCTAAAGAGCTGAAACCAAACATTCTTTAAATACATGAAATACATGACCACAAACACACACACTCAAAACATACACACACCAAATCACACACACACACCCAAAACACATACCCCAAAACACACACACACACACACAAAACACATACGCCAAAACACACACACACAACACATACCCCAAAACACACACACACACAACACATACCCCAAAACACACACACACACCCAAAACACACACTCAAAACGTACACACACCAAAACACACACACACACACATGCACATACACACCCAAAACAAACACACACACCCAAAACACACACACCCAAAACACACACACACACCCAAAACACACACACTCCAAAACGTACACACACCAAAACACACACACACATGCACATAGACACCAAAACAAACATACACACCCAAAACACACACACTCAAAACACACACACCCCAAAACACACACACCCAAAATGTACACACACCAGAACACACACACACACACATGCACATACACACCCAAAACAAACACACACACCCAAAACACACACACACTCCTACATCCAGAACACACACATGTAAAACACACACACATTCACACATACCCAACATGTAAACACGCACACACACACACCCAAAGTGCACACACACCAAAACACACACACACATATGCACACACACCCAAAACAAACACACACACCCAAAACACACACACCCATACACCCAGAACATACACATGTAAAACACACACATTCACACACACCCAACGTGCAAACACACACACACACCCAAAATGTACACACACCAAAACACACACACACACACATGCACACACACCCAAAACAAACACACCCAAAACACACACACCCATACTCCCAGAACATACGCATGTAAAACACACACACACATTCACACACACCCAACATGCAAACACACACACACCCAAAACACTCACACACTCATACACCCAGAACACACACCAAACACACACAAACACACATACACCCAACACACACTCATACAACCAAAACACACACACGTGCAAAAACACACACACCCAACCCACACATACACAATCCACAAACACACACACATACATACACACATACACACCCAAACACACATACCAAAAAACACAGTCTCATACCCACCCAACATACACACACACTCAAAATACATGCACCCAACACACACACACACACACACACACACACACACACACACACACATATATGCACACACACGCGCAAAATCCCAGGGCAACATGGTGGCACAGTGATTAAAACTACAGCCTCACAGTGCCAAGGACCCAGGTTTGATTCCCTGCATGGGTCACTGTCTGTGCAGAGGCTGCATGTTTTCACCATGTCTGCGTGGGTTTCCTCCAGGTGCTCCAGTTTCTCTACCATAATCTGAAAGACGTGCTGGTTAGGTACATTGGCCATGCTAAATTCTCCCTCAGTGTACCCGAACAGGAGCCAGGATGTGGCAACTAGGGGACTTTCACAGTAACTTCATTGCAGTGTTAATGTAAGCCTACCTGTGAAAGTAATAAACAAACTGAAACAACATATTTTTCCAATTCCCTTTGAATCCACTATCAAATTTGTTTCCACTGCACTATTGGGTAGTATGGTCCAAATCCTGAACATTCATTTCATTTCAAAGTTTTTCTCCATGTTGACTTTGGTTCATTTTCCAATCACCTTAAATCTGTTCCCTCTAGTTACTGACTCCCTATCTAAAGCCTTCAGGATTTTAAACACCTCTAAACACTTCTCTTTGCCTTCTCTGCTTAAAGAACAACCCCTGCTTCTTCTGTCTACCCAGATAGTAATAATCCCTCAACCCTGGAATTATTCTTGTAAACCTCTCTGGCACCCTGCCTGAAGTTTCACAGCTTCCCCAGGGTGTAGTGGCCAGAATTTGACACAATATTCTTACCTCCAGCAAATTCCCCAAAACTGTGGGGATCATCTACAAGACAGATGGGAAAATAGTCAACCTAGATGCCAATTCAACACGAAACCATTCCTACCTGAGACATGAAGCTTCACTATAGACCCAAGACTCCTTCCCTGAAGCATTTCAGAAAATGGGTCTTTCACTAAACAGATGGGAACTCAAAGCCCACTTCTAACCAGCTCCCATTCTAATGCCTTCACTCCCCTGCCTCTCCCGCTTTCCCCCCACCCACCAACCCTCCCATCCCCACACCCTCTTGTTTACGATCCATGGTGACACCATTTTCCGTATCTTGGGAGCCCCCTCTAGATGAATAACGCAGACAATGAAATTCACCACCACCTCTAACGTGCCAGCTCAACCTCTGGCTAGTTGAGGAAAGGAGCATTTGACGACCAGGATCTCAAAAATGAGATGAAGGTCCTGGTTTACTGGGCAGTAGTACCCACACTCTGAAGACTTGAACAACCTACAGCAGACACCTCACAGCACTGGAGAAGTATGCCCAGAGGGACCCTCGCAAATCCTCCAAATCAATGGCAAGAAAGACGATTCAACAGCAGCGCTATCTCCAGAGACAAGTTGCCCAGCATTGAGGAACTCCAATTCCAAAGCAGTTCCACTGGGCGGGATGTTTTATGCCTGAGAGCAGGCTCCTGAAGTATCTACTCTACTCAGAACTTGGTTGTGGCAGGAAAACCACTTCAGGGCAGGAGAAAAGCTTTAGGGATCTCTTCAAACATCCTGGAAAAGTCCAACCATACGTACCGGCTTCTGGAGAGACCCTGACTTGTGGTCACCCACAATGGAGAAGTCTCACTCAGGAAGCAGCCGAACACATCGAGAAACATCATTGGAATCTTGATTTGATTTGATTTGATTTATTATTGTCACATGTATTAACATACAGTGAAAAGTATTGTTTGGTGCACGCTATACAGACAAAACATACCTTACATAGAGAAGGAAATGAGAGAGTGCAGAATGTAGTGTTACAGTCATAGCTAGGGTGTAGAAAACGATCAACTTAATGCAAGGTAGGTCCATTCAAAAGTCTGACAGCAGCAGGGAAAAGTTGTTCTTGAGTCGCTTGGGACATGACCTCAGACTTTTGTATCTTTTTCCCGACAGAAGAAAGTGGAAGAGAGAATGTCCCGGGTACTTGGGGTCTTTAATAACGCTGGCTGCTTTGCCGAGGCAGCTGGAAGTGTAGACAAAGTCAATGGATGGAAGGCTGGTTTGCATGATGGATTGGGCTGCATTCAATACCTTTTGTAGTTTCTTGCGGTCTTGGGCAGAGCAGGACCCATAGCAAGCCATGATACAACCAGAAAGAATGTTTTCTATGGGGCATTTTGAAAGTTGCTGAGGGTCATAGCTGTCATGCCAAATTTCCTAGACTTCTGAGAAAGTAGAGGCATTGGTGAACTTTCTTAACTATAGTGTCAGCATGGGGGAAAGAGGACAGGTTGTTCGTGATCTGGACACCTAAAATCTTGAAGCTCTCAACCCTTTCGACTTAGTTCTCATTGATGTAGACAGAGGCATGTTCTCCTTTATGGTCCCTGAAGTCGATGACAATCTCCTTTGTTTTGTTGACATTGAAGGAGAGATTATTGTCGCTACACCAGTTCATCAGATTCTCCATCTCATTCCTGTACTCTGTTTTGTCATTGTTTGAGATCTGACCCATTACGGTGGTGTCGTCAGCAAACTTGAAAATTGAATTGGAGGGGAATTTGGCCACACGGTCATAGGTGTATAAGGAGTATAGTAGGGGGCTGAGAACCCAACCTTGTGGGGCACCGGTGTTGAGGATGATTGTGGAGGAGGTATTGTTGCTTATCCTTACTGATTGTGGTCTGTGAGTTAGGAAATTCAGGATCCAGTTTCAGAGGGAGGTGCTAAGGCCCAGTCCATGGAGTTTGGAGATGAATTTCATGGGAATAATTGAAGGTTGATCTGTAGTCAACAAATAGGAATCTGACTTAGGTGTCCTTGTTATCTAGGTGTTCCAGGGTTGAGTGCAGGGCCAGGGAAATGGCATCTGCTGTGGACCTGTTGTGGCAATAGACAAACTGTAATGGATCCAGGCAGTCCAGGAGGCTGGAATTGATTCATGCCATGACTAACCTTCATAATGATGGATGTCAGAGTCACCGGCTGATAGTCATTAAGGAACGCTGCTTGGTTTTTCTTAGGTACCAGGGTGATGGCCGTCTTTTTGAAGCAGATAGGGACCTCAGATTGTTGCAAAGGTATTTACTAGTGCATTTGCTGTTATTAACACGCTTCCCTTCTTTTCTTAGGCAGTTCCCTCAGGATCGATGGGTTCAAGATGGCCGACAAGTCCAGTACGCGATCTGTAAACTCTGCCGATGCAAGACACCAGAAGTGCCCTCGCAAGATCCTCCAAAATCCGGTGGAGGCACCAGAGGGAACACACAAACCTCCAATCAGCCACCTATCCAGCCCTCCAGTGCAATCTGTCTCACATCAGCAGATCGCAGACTGGGCTTGTTGGCCATCTCGAGTCCATCGATCCTGAGGGACTGCCCAAGAAAAGAGAGAATAACAGTAAATACACTGATAAAAATTCACAGGACCCCAAACTAATCTTTATTGTTCTTTTATAGCCCTGGTTGTAAGAAAAGTAAGTAGCAGACAGTTCATTTCAGAGCTCCATATGAGTGGAACCATTGCTGTTGACATTCTTCGTAGTTTTGCAGGATCTACGCAAGTGAAGCCAAGACATGAAATGGCACTCCATATGGTTCTTGTATGTTTAGTTTGTGTAAGCACTAATACTTTGAATTCCTTTCCTTCACTTGTTTTACTTATCATAAGTATCTGTTAATGTTGTCCTACATCAATGACAACTTGTATTTATGTAGCATCTTTAACTTAGCTCAATGTTCCAAAAGCACTTCATCAGAGCATTATCAAACAAAATTGACCCCAAGATGTCAGGATAGGTCACCAGCTGCTGGGTCAAAGAAGTAGGTTTAAGGAATAGGGTGGCACGGTGGCACAGTGATTAGCCCCACAGCGCCAGGGACCCGGGTTTGATTCCCGGCTTGGGTCACTGTTTGTGTGAAGTCTGCACATTCTCCCCATGTCTGTGTGGGTTTCCTCTGGGTGCTCCGGTTTCCTCCCACAGTCCAAAGATGTGCGGGTTAGGTGGATTGGCCATGCTAAGTTTACCCTCAACGTCAGGGGGATTGGCAGGGTAAATACGTGAGGTTACGGGCATAAGCGTTGGTGCAGTCTCTCGATGGGCCAAATGGCTTGCTTCTGCACTGTAAGGATCCTATGAATAAAGGCGGAAGATGCTGGATAAACTAAACAGGTCTGGCAGTATTTGTGGAGAGAGAAACAGAGCTCACATTTTAAGTCCTTATGATACTTGAGTCATATGGACGTGAAACATTAACTCGGTTTCTTTCTCCACGGATGCTGCCAGACCTGCTGAGTTTTTCCAGCATTTTATCTCAGGTTTGCAGCATCTGCAGTATTTTGCTTCGAAATAGGCAGGTTTAAGGATCTTCAGAAAGGTTTAGGGAGGTGGTTCCAGAGCTTTAGGGTCTTGGCAGCTGGCAACACAACCACCAGTTAAAATCTGAGATGCACAAGAGGCCACAATTTGTGGAGCGCAGAAACCTTGGAGGAGTTAAAAAAAAAAGTATGGAATGCGGGCATCGCTGGCTGGGCCAGCATTTTTGTTGCCGGTCTCTAATTGCCCTTGAACTGAGTGGATTGGCTGACTGGAGGAACATACAAGGAGATGGGAAGAGTTGAGGCAATGGAAAGATTTGAACCCCAGGGTGAGAATTTTAAAATGGAGATATCACCAGGAGCCAAAGGTCAGAGGGCACCGGGGTGATGGGTGATCAGGACGTGGGAGATTTGTGTCATGAATACCAGAGTTTGAACCAGCTTCAGTTTAAAGAGTTGAGAGGCTGGTTAGTGGAACATCGGAACTAGCCGCTGGGAAGGATGGCTAAACGATACAAGGCCATGAAGACTACGCAGTAATTACCATTCCCAGTTGTTGTTTTTTGGTTTCTTGCTTAGACAGTCTAATAATGTTTGACAAGAAGGTTTGTGGGGAGTTCTGTTAATGAAGTCACGACCTATCACACTATTGCAAAATACTATTTCAAAATGTTATGCATTTGAAAATAATTGAAGACATTTTTTCAGTGATATCCATCTCCACACTGCTCATCACCCCCTATTCCCACCCCCACCCACTCCTCTTCTACCCCCGCACACCGCCCAAGCATTTACCTAACCCGCACATCTTTGGACACTAAAGGGCAATTTAGCATGGCTAATCCACCTAATCTGCATATTTTTGGACTGTGGGAGGAAACCGGTGCATCCAGAGGAAACCCACATAAACATGGGGAGAACATGCAAACTCCACACAGTTGTTAAGGCCAGAATTGGACCTACATCCCTGGTGCTCTGAGGCAGCAATACTAACCACTGTGTCACCGAGCCACCCCGACAGAGATTAACCATGAGAACAACATGATGGGAAAAATAGCCAGCAACATATTTTTAAAAAGAATAGAGTGAGCTGGCTACAAATGGAGCAAGTAACTGGTTTACAGTCAGATGGTGGCACAGAGGTTAGCATGGCTGCCTCACAGCGCCAGGGACCTAGGTTTGATTCCCAGCTTGGGTCACTGGCTGTGTGGAGTTTGCACATTCTCCCCATGTCTACGTGGGTTTCTTCCGGGTGCTTCGGTTTCTTCCCACAGGCCAAAGATGTGCAGGTTAGGTGGATTGGCCATGCTGAATTGCCCCTTAGTGTCAGGGGGACTAGGTAGAGTAAATGTTTGGTGTTATGGGGTTAGGGCCATGGGTAGGATTGTGGCCAGTGCCGACTCGATGGGTCGAATGGCCTTCTCCTACACTGTCGGGTTCTATGATCTCATTCTATGGAGTGAATTACATCATTTTATTAACAGAACATGGGTGGCAAGATTCTGGTGTGAGGGAATATACCTCCTCACAAGTTTTAAGCAGGGCTCCATCATCAATTATTATATGCAAGGAATCTTTTACCCTTTTTTGTGCTATTATCCAGATGTTTGCTCCAGCTGGAAACATAAACATTCAAATTCTCCAGAACAAAGATAGTACGTCCACACTCTGCAATCCCATGTGTGGACCGTCAGGGCCAGATAAGCATCTTGCACCATGATAAACAGTGAAAGCATTTCAAGAATTTGAGTTGTATATTGTTGGTAGAGGGACTTTAAAGGGCAAGATTATTAAAACAAACTGGCGGATTGCAAAGAAAACATTTCACCAGCTATTTGAATTGTGAGGGAAGTTTCTCATTAAACACTTCAAAAAATATTTATTTTGTCTTTTGTGCAGACGGTAACAGGAGGTTTTCCTCACGTGCAGGGGCATTTTGTATAGTAGAAACCAATAAAGGAAAGTGACTGCACTTTCACAATAAGCTGCCTGATGTTCAGTTTTCAATAAGTAACAAAAACATTCAGGTGAAGAGCCACAACTTGTAGTAATTAAAAATGAAGAAGTCAATTATCGTAGAATCACAGAGCCCCTACAGTATGGAAGGACGTTGCTGGGGACGGCACGGTGGCACAGTGGTTAGCACTGCTGCCTCGCAGCGCCAGGGACCCGGGTTCGATTCCCGGCTTGGGTCACTGTCCGTGTGGAGTTTGCACATTGTCTGCGTGGGTTTCCTCCCACAATCCAAAGATGTGCGGGTTAGGTTGATTGGCTATGCTAAATTGACCCTAGTGTCAAGGGGATGAACAGAATAAATGCATGGGGTTGTGGGTGTAGGGGATGGGTGGGATGTGGTTGGTACAGACTCGGTGGGCCAAATGGCCTCCTTCTGTACTGTAGGGATTCTATGAGACCATCCAGCCTGCACTGACTGTTACCCAGGTACTATCCCTGTAGCCCCATGCATTTACCCCGCTCAACACCCCCAACCTATATATTTTGGAACACTAAGGGGCAATTTACTATGGCCAATCAACCTAACCTGCACATCTTTGGACTGTGGGAGGAAACCAGAGCATCCGGAGGAAACCCACGCAGACACTGAGAGAATATGCAAACTTTGCACAGACAGTAATCCGACCCAGGAATTGAACCCGGGTCCCTGGCGCCTCTCAAAGCTGATGCACCATTAGTTTGATCATAGTTGATGTGTGTTTTAGATCCATTTACTTGATTTCATGTCACTGAATACTCTGACCTGGTAAAGATCTATAGCAACATAAAATTACTTTTGATGGATGAAATTTGGGCTTGAGCATATCATTTAGACTGATACTTTGGTGTAGTACTGAGGGTGTGCTGCATTGTTGGTAGTGTTTGCTTCTTGGATAAGAATCATAGAGTCCCTACAGTTCAGAAGGAGGCCATTTGGCCCATCGAGCCTACACTGACCACAATCTCACCCAGGACCTATCTTCATAACCCCATGTATCTACTCTAGCTAATCCCCCGACATAAGGGCAATTTAGCATGGACAATCAACCTGAGTCGCACATCCTTGGAGAGTGGGAGGAAACTGGAGCACCCGGAGGAAACTCACGCAGACACCGTGTGCCAACTCCACACAGACAGTGACCCAAGCCGGGAATCGAACTTGGGTCCCTGGCATTGTGAGGCAGCTGCAATAACCAGTGAACCACCGGGCCACCCCCAAGGCTGGTATTCCCAAAGCCTGTGCTGCATTATTAACACTTGCCTGCTTGCATGGATGTAAAAGATCCCCTGTTACCTTTCCAAAGAAGGGTGCCTAGTCAAAATCTACCCCTTAGCCCTCACTGTCAAAACAGATCAACTGGTGATATATCTAAGATAAAGGCAAAATACTGGAACCTGAAACAAAAGCAGAAAATGCTGGAAAACCTTAGCAGATCTGACAGCATCTGTGGAGAGAGAATAGAGCCAACATTTCGTGCACACAGAGGGTGGCACGGTGGCACAGTGGTTAGCACTACTGCCTCACAGTGCCAGCGACCCCAGTTCAATTCCGGTCTCGTGTCACTGTCTGTGTGGAGTTTGCACATTCTCCCTGTATCTGCGTGGGTTTCCTCCAGGTGCTCCAGTTTCCTCCCACAGTCCAAAGATGTGCAGGATTGATATGGCATACTAAATTGACCTGAGTGTCAAGAGATCAGTAGGGTAAATATGTGGGGTGAAGGGAATGGGACCTGGTGGGATTGGTGCAGACTTGATGGGCTGAATGGCCTCCTTCAGCACTGTAGGGATTCTATGATTTCGGGTCTGGCTGATCCTTTTGGAATGTTGCCTCTGTTCTCTCTCCACAGATACTGTCAGACCTACTGAGTTTCTCCAGAACTTTCTGTTTTTCTTGGTGATTTATCTCATTGCTGTTTGGGGGAATATTGCTGTGTGCACTGTTTGTTTGTCAGTGCCTAAATAAATATGACACTATTTTAGAAATGCTTGTCTGTGAATCATGTTGGGATGTCCCGAGGATGTTAAAGGCTGCTACATAAATGCAAGTGTGTTCTTCATTTTGATTTGGTTCTGTTGCTCAAAATGCAAGTTTTGTCCATAAAGCCCAGATATTTTAAGAATATTCCGATGTCAACATTAATCTGATTTTTTTTTAAACTTCTCCGGGTTGGAAAGGTAACAAATACTTTAAACTTGATGCAGTGAGAAACACTCCAGGTTTTTCGTTACTGGAATAACGTGAGCGTGGAATTCATTGAAAGGATGGTGAAGAAATGTTGGTATTTTCTTAAAGGATAGAATCGTTTAGAACTGTGGGTGAGGGGGAAGTGGGGAGGGGGTTCTTGGAATTCAAAGTGGAAGGAGGACATTGTCAATTTGACTTCTGCTTAAATTGTCTTTCATTCACAATGTAACAAACAAATAGGGGGATGTTTGAGAATAGCATCTGGAAAGGGAAAACAAAGACAAGAGGTTTAACATTTCAGATTTCCGAGCTGTGTTTTAGCCGGATTGATGTTTTAAAGTCGGTGGGACAAATCTTTCCTTCAGCCAATTTTTTAAAAAAGCCCCTTTGAGCAGACATTATCCGACAGCCCTGCTTCAATCAAAGAAATCTGCTTTATTTTAAACTGATGGTGGGGAGTGGGGAGGGTGATGTTTCTGCGTGTGTGTGTGTGTTTCTCTGTGTGTGTTTCTCTGTGTGTGTTCCTGCGTGTATGTATTCCTGCGTGTGTGTTTCTGTGTGTGTGTGTTTCTGTGTGTGTGTGTTTCTGTGTGTGTGTGTGTTTGTGTGTGTGTGAGTGCTCCTGTGTGTGTGTTTCTCTGTGCATGTGTTCCTATGTGTGTGCATACTCCTATGTTTGTGTGTTTCTATTGTGTGTTTCTGTATGCGTGTGGCCCAGTGTGTGTGTTTCTGTATGTGAGCGCATTTATTTGTGTATGTGTTTCAATGTATTACTCTGTGTGTTTCTGTGTGTGTGTTTCTGCATATTTGCACGCTCCTGTGTTTGTGTGTGTTTCTTTGCGCGTGTTCCTGTATGTGAGCTCCTGTGTGTGTGTTTCTGTATGTGTGCACATTTATTTGTGTGTGTGTTTCAATGTGTGTGTTTATGCTTTTCTATGTGTGTGTTTCTGTGTGTGTGTGCACTTTTGTGTGTGCTTCAATGCATCTGTTTCACTGTGTGTGTGTTTATCTGTTTACATGTGTCTATGTGTGTTTATCTGTGTGTGTTTCTGTATGTGTGTGTATGTTTTCTGTGTGTGTTTTTGTGTGTGTGTGTGTTTCTATGTGTGTATTCTGTGTGTGTGTGTTTCTATGTCTGTGCTACTGTGTGTGTCTGTATGTGTGTTTCTATGTGTGCGTGTCTGTGCATTTTTATGTCTGCTTCTCTGTTTGAGTTTCAGTGTGTGCTTGTTTATCTGTGTGTGTTTGTGTGTGTTTTTGTGAGCCTGTGTCTGTGTGTATGTCTGTGTGTGTGTATATGTCTGTGTGAGTGCATGTGTCTCTGTGAGTGTGTATGTCTGTTCTGTGTGTATAACTGTGTGTGTGCTCCCTTTCCCCTAGGGCAGTGTGAAGTTGAGGTGTGCAATGTGGAGTCGGGGTGTGAGTCGGGGGGGGCAGTGTGGATTTGGGGGGTGCAGTGTGGAGTGGGGGTGTGGAGTGTGGATTTGGGGGGTGCAGTGTGTAGTTGGGGGGTGCAGTGTGGAGTTGGGGGGGTGCAGTGTGGAGTTGGGGGGTGCAGTGTGGAGTTGGGGGGTGCAGTGTGGATTTGGGGGGTGCAGTGTGTAGTTGGGGGGTGCAGTGTGGAGTTGGGGGGGTGCAGTGTGGAGTTCGGGGGTGCAGTGTGGAGTTAGGGGGTGCAGTGTGGAGTTGGGGAGGTGCAGTGTGGAGTTGGGGGGGTGCAGTGTGGAGTTGGGGGGTGCAGTGTGGAGTTGGGGGGCTGCAGTGTGGAGTTGGGGGGGTGCAGTGTGGAGTTGGGGGGTGCAGTGTGGAGTTGGGGGGGTGCAGTGTGGAGTTGGGGGGTGCAGTGTGGATTTGGGGGGTGCAGTGTGGATTTGGGGGGTGCAGTGTGGAGTTGGGGGGTGCAGTGTGGAGTTGGGGGGTGCAGTGTGGATTTGGGGGGTGCAGTGTGGAGTTGGGGGGTGCAGTGTGGAGTTGGGGGGTGCAGTGTGGAGTTGGGGGGGTGCAGTGTGGAGTTGGGGGGTGCAGTGTGGATTTGGGGGGTGCAGTGTGGAGTTGGGGTGCGCCGTGTGGAGTTGGGGGGTGCAGTGTGGAGTTGGGGGGTGCAGTGAGGAGTTGGGGAGGTGCAGTGTGGAGTTGGGGGGTGCAGTGTGGAGTGGGGGGGTGCAGTGTGGAGTTGGGGGGTGCAGTGTGGAGTTGGGGGGGTGCAGTGTGGAGTTGGGGGGTGCAGTGTGGAGTGGGGGGGTGCAGTGTGGAGTTGGGGGGTGCAGTGTGGAGTTGGGGGGTGCAGTGTGGAGTTGGGGAGGTGCAGTGTGGAGTTGGGGGGTGCAGTGTGGAGTGGGGGGGTGCAGTGTGGAGTGGGGGGGGTGCAGTGTGGAGTGGGGGGGGTGCAGTGTGGAGTTGGGGGGGTGCAGTGTGGAGTTGGGGGGTGCAGTGTGGAGTTGGGGAGGTGCAGTGTGGAGTGGGGGGGGTGCAGTGTGGAGTGGGGGGGTGAAGTGTGGAGAGGGGGGGTGCAGTGTGGAGTGGGGGGGGGGGTGCAGTGTGGAGTGGGGGGGTGAAGTGTGGAGTGGGGGGGTGAAGTGTGGAGTGGGGGGGGGTGCAGTGTGGAGTGGGGGGGTGCAGTGTGGAGTGGGGGGGTGAAGTGTGGAGTGGGGGGGTGAAGTGTGGAGTGGGGGGGGTGCAGTGTGGAGTGGGGGGGTGCAGTGTGGAGTGGGGGGGTGAAGTGTGGAGTGGGGGGTGCAGTGTGGAGTTGCGGAGGTGCAGTGTGGATTTAGGGGGTGCAGTGTGGAGTTGGGGGGCGCAGTGTGGAGTTGGGGGGGTGCAGTGTGGAGTTGGGGGGTGCAGTGTGGAGTTGGGGGGTGCAGTGTGGAGTTGGGGGGATGGAGTGTGGAGTTGGGGGGGTGCAGTGTGGAGTGGGGGGGATGGAGTGTGGAGTTGGGGGGGTGCAGTGTGGAGTTGCGGAGGTGCAGTGTGGATTTAGGGGGTGCAGTGTGGAGTTGGGGGGTGCAGTGTGGAGTTGGGGGGGTGCAGTGTGGAGTTGGGGGGTGCAGTGTGGAGTTGGGGGGTGCAGTGTGGAGTTGGGGGGATGGAGTGTGGAGTTGGGGGGGTGCAGTGTGGAGTGGGGGGGTGCAGTGTGGAGTTGGGGGGATGGAGTGTGGAGTTGGGGGGGTGCAGTGTGGAGTTGGGGGGGTGCAGTGTGGAGTTGGGGGGATGGAGTGTGGAGTTGGGGGGATGGAGTGTGGAGTGGGGGGGTGCAGTGTGGAGTGGGGGGGTGAAGTGTGGAGTTCGGGGGGTGCAGTGTGGAGTTGCGGAGGTGCAGTGTGGAGTTGGGGGGGTGCAGTGTGGAGTTGGGGGGGTGCAGTGTGGAGTTGGGGGGTGCAGTGTGGAGTTGGGGGGTGCAGTGTGGAGTTGGGGGGATGGAGTGTGGAGTTGGGGGGGTGCAGTGTGGAGTGGGGGGGTGCAGTGTGGAGTGGGGGGGTGCAGTGTGGAGTTGCGGAGGTGCAGTGTGGAGTGGGGGGGGGTGCAGTGTGGAGTTAGGGGGGCAGTGTGGAGTTAGGGGGTGCAGTGTGGAGTTCGGGGGGTGCAGTGTGGAGTTGGGGGGATGGAGTGTGGAGTTGGGGAGGTGCAGTGTGGAGTGGGGGGGGGTGCAGTGTGGAGTTAGGGGGGCAGTGTCGAGTTAGGGGTGCAGTGTGGAGTTCGGGGGGTGCAGTGTGGAGTTGGGGGATGGAGTGTGGAGTTGGGGAGGTGCAGTGTGGAGTGGGGGGGGAGTGCAGTGTGGAGTTCGGGGGGTGCAGTGTGGAGTTGGGGAGTGCAGTGTGGAGTTGGGGGGTGCAGTGTGGATTTGGGGGGTGCAGTGTGGAGTTGGGGTGCGCCGTGTGGAGTTGGGGGGTGCAGTGTGGAGTTGGGGGGTGCAGTGTGGAGTGGGGGGGTGCAGTGTGGAGTTGGGGGGTGCAGTGTGGAGTTGGGGGGTGCAGTGTGGAGTTGGGGGGTGCAGTGTGGAGTTGGGGGGGTGCAGTGTGGAGTTGGGGGGTGCAGTGTGGAGTGGGGGGGTGCAGTGTGGAGTTGGGGGGGTGCAGTGTGGAGTTGGGGGGTGCAGTGTGGAGTTGGGGGGTGCAGTGTGGAGTTGGGGGTGCAGTGTGGAGTTGGGGGGGTGCAGTGTGGAGTGGGGGGGTGAAATGTGGAGAGGGGGGGTGCAGTGTGGAGTGGGGGGGGGGTGCAGTGTGGAGTGGGGGGGTGAAGTGTGGAGTGGGGGGGTGAAGTGTGGAGTGGGGGGGTGCAGTGTGGAGTGGGGGGGTGAAATGTGGAGAGGGGGGGTGCAGTGTGGAGTGGGGGGGGGGTGCAGTGTGGAGTGGGGGGGTGAAGTGTGGAGTGGGGGGGGTGAAGTGTGGAGTGGGGGGGGGTGCAGTGTGGAGTGGGGGGGTGCAGTGTGGAGTGGGGGGTAAAGTGTGGAGTGGGGGTGTGCAGTGTGAGTTGAGGGGGTGCAGTGTGGAGTTGCGGAGGTCAGTGTGGAGTTGGGGGGATGGAGTGTGGAGTTGGGGGAGGTGCAGTGTGGAGTGGGGGGGAGTGCAGTGTGGAGGTCGGGGGGTGCAGTGTGGAGTGGGGGGGTGCAGTGTGGAGTTAGGGGGTGCAGTGTGGAGTGGGGGGGGTGCAGTGTGGAGTTGGGGGTGTGCAGTGTGGAGTTGGGGGGGTGCAGTGTGGAGTTGCGGAGGTGCAGTGTGGATTTAGGGGGTGCAGTGTGGAGTTGGGGGGTGCAGTGTGGAGTTGGGGGGGTGCAGTGTGGAGTTGGGGGGTGCAGTGTGGAGTGGGGGGTGCAGTGTGGAGTTAGGGGGGATGGAGTGTGGAGTTGGGGGGGTGCAGTGTGGAGTTGGGGGGGTGCAGTGTGGAGTTCGGGGGTGCAGTGTGGAGTTGGGGGGGTGCAGTGTGGAGTTGGGGGGTGCAGTGTGGAGTTGGGGGGTGAAGTGTGGAGTGGGGGGGTGAAGTGTGGAGTGGGGGGGGTGCAGTGTGGAGTGGGGGGGTGCAGTGTGGAGTGGGGGGGTGAAGTGTGGAGTGGGGGGTGCAGTGTGGAGTTGCGGAGGTGCAGTGTGGATTAGGGGGTGCAGTGTGGAGTTGGGGGGCGCAGTGTGGAGTTGGGGGGTGCAGTGTGGAGTTGGGGGGGTGCAGTGTGGAGTTGGGGGGTGCAGTGTGGAGTTGGGGGGTGCAGTGTGGAGTGGGGGGTGCAGTGTGGAGTTAGGGGGTGCAGTGTGGAGTGGGGGGGGTGCAGTGTGGAGTTGGGGGGGGTGCAGTGTGGAGTTGGGGGGATGGGGTGTGGAGTTTGGGGGGTGCAGTGTGGAGTGGGGGGGATGGAGTGTGGAGTTGGGGGGGTGCAGTGTGGAGGTGCGGAGGTGCAGTGTGGATTTAGGGGGTGCAGTGTGGAGTTGGGGGGTGCAGTGTGGAGTTGGGGGGGTGCAGTGTGGAGTTGGGGGGTGCAGTGTGGAGTGGGGGGGTGCAGTGTGGAGTTAGGGGGTGCAGTGTGGAGTGGGGGGGGTGCAGTGTGGAGTTGGGGGTGTGCAGTGTGGAGTTGGGGGGGTGCAGTGTGGAGTTGCGGAGGTGCAGTGTGGATTTAGGGGTGCAGTGTGGAGTTGGTGGGTGCAGTGTGGAGTTGGGGGGGTGCAGTGTGGAGTTGGGGGGTGCAGTGTGGAGTGGGGGGGTGCAGTGTGGAGTTAGGGGGGATGGAGTGTGGAGTTGGGGGGGTGCAGTGTGGAGTTGGGGGGGTGCAGTGTGGAGTTCGGGGGGTGCAGTGTGGAGTTGGGGGGGTGCAGTGTGGAGTTGGGGGGTGCAGTGTGGAGTTGGGGGGGTGCAGTGTGGAGTTGGGGGGGTGCAGTGTGGAGTTGGGGGGATGGAGTGTGGAGTGGGGGGGGTGCAGTGTGGAGTGGGGGGGTGCAGTGTGGAGTGGGGGGGTGAAGTGTGGAGTGGGGGGGTGCAGTGTGGAGTTGGGGGGGGTGCAGTGTGGAGTTGGGGGGGTGCAGTGTGGAGTTGGGGGGGTGCAGTGTGGAGTTGGGGGGATGGAGTGTGGAGTGGGGGGGGTGCAGTGTGGAGTGGGGGGGTGCAGTGTGGAGTGGGGGGGTGAAGTGTGGAGTGGGGGGGTGCAGTGTGGAGTGGGGGGGCGCAGTGTGGAGTGGGGGGGTGCAGTGTGGAGTGGGGGGGTGCAGTGTGGAGTTGGGGGTGTGCAGTGTGGAGTTGGGGGTGTGCAGTGTGGAGTTGGGGGGGTGCAGTGTGGAGTTGCGGAGGTGCAGTGTGGATTTAGGGGGTGCAGTGTGGAGTTGGGGGGTGCAGTGTGGAGTGGGGGGGTGCAGTGTGGAGTTAGGGGGATGGAGTGTGGAGTTGGGGGGGTGCAGTGTGGAGTTGGGGGGGTGCAGTGTGGAGTTGGGGGGATGGAGTGTGGAGTTGGGGGGGTGCAGTGTGGAGTTGGGGGGTGCAGTGTGGAGTTGGGGGGGGTGCAGTGTGGAGTTGGGGGGTGCAGTGTGGAGTGGGGGGGGTGCAGTGTGGAGTTGGGGGGATGGAGTGTGGAGTTGGGGGGGGTGCAGTGTGGAGTTGGGGGGTGCAGTGTGGGAGTTGGGGGGTGCAGTGTGGAGTGGGGGGGGTGCAGTGTGGAGTTAGGGGGGCAGTGTCGAGTTAGGGGGTGCAGTGTGGAGTTCGGGGGGTGCAGTGTGGAGTTGGGGGAGTGCAGTGTGGAGTTGGGGGGGTGCAGTGTGGAGTTGGGGGAGTGCAGTGTGGAGTTGGGGGTGTGCAGTGTGGATTTGGTGGGGGTGCAATGTGGAGTTGGGGGGTGCAGTGTGGAGTTGGTGGGGGTGCAGTGTGGAGTTGAGGGGATGCAGTGTGTAGTTGGGGGGTGCAGTGTGGAGTTGGGGGGGTGCAGTGTAGAGTTGGGGGGGTGCAGTGTGGAGTTGGTGGGGGTGCAGTGTGGAGTTGGGGGGGTGCAGTGTAGAGTTGGGGGGTGCAGTGTGTAGTTGGGGGTTTGCAGTGTGGAATTGGGGGGTGCAGTGTGGAGTTGGGGTTGTGGGGGGTGCAGTGTGGATTTGGTGGGGGTGCAGTGTGGAGTTGGGGGGGTGCAGTGTGGAGTTGGGGGTTTGCAGTGTGGAATTGGGGGGGTGCAGTGTGGAGTTGGGGGTGTGCAGTGTGGAGTTGGGGGTGTGCAGTGTGGAGTTGGTGGGGGTGCAGTGTGTAGTTGGGGGGGGGATGCAGTTTGGATTTGGTGGGGGGGGGGGTGGTGTGCAGTGCAGGCTCTGGAAGTTGAGTGGAGTGGGAGCTGCGAGCTGTCTGGGACCTTGAGGATGCTCACTAGGAGATGGCGCTGTGTAGCCAGCTGGAGAGTTTGGGGGGGGGGGTGGGGAGCTGGGCAAAGTTTGGAGCAGATTGTGAGAGAGCTTCCAGTGTGTAAACTGCAGCCGGGGCGGGGTGGAGGCAAGCGAGAGAGGAAGGTGGTGGTGGTGGTGGGGGGGGGGGAGAGAGACAGAGAGAGAGAGAGAGACAGAGACAACAACACCCCCACCCCACCCCCCCCTAACAAGCCCCCAGCATGAGTGACAAAGCAGCGGCTGCTCCGCTCTCCAGGAAGCACCGGCTGATGGCAGCGATCGCGTCCGGGGAGGAGAGCTCGGTGGGCGGCTCGGCGAACGGCTCTGCCCGCCTGCACTGCTTCATCTGCGGGGGCTGGATGAGCCCCGGGCGGGAGCAGCGGCTGCAAGTCCGGGGCAAGTGCGACTCGCCCTACTTCCCCTTCCTGCTGCAGCAGGAGCCGGCTCCCGGTGCCCAGGGGCTGAGCGCCGAGGGCTGGGTGCTGGCGTGCGGAGTGTGCCGCTGCTTCCTGGGCGAGCAGTGGGAGGCTTTCGAGAGGTCGCGGACCCCGGTGGAGAAGCGCATGTACTGGCTCAAGCGGCCCCACCAGTGTGACAGCCGCAGGGTGCCCCAGGAGTGGAACCCCAGCTACCAGCCCGAGGGCAGCCTGGCACAGGGCAGGGGCAGCAAGGAGCTGTCCTCCCTCTCCTCCCTGTCTGACCAGGACATCTCGGACCAGGAGCTGGAGCTGGACCAGCCCCCAGCCCTGGGCATCCCCCCCACCGCCAGTGCCACCCCCAGCCGCCACTTCCCCAGGCTGGCGCTCCCCTTCACCGTCCCCCCCACCTCCTCCACCTCCTCCTCCTCCTCCTCCTGCTCCGGCCAGGGCTGCCCCCCTCACCAGCTGACCAACAGCCACCCAGCCCCCCAGCGCCGCCCCGTCGCGTGCCCCAGGGCCCCGGCGGGGGGGGCCGACGCCAACGCCCCGGCGCCCGGCTCCTCGGACGAGACCCCCGGCCGGCTCAGCCCCTCCAAGTCCAGCGAGGGCAGCGACGCCGGCGGCGACGCCTCCTCCTCGGGGGACGAGCCGGGCGGCCACCGAGGCCGGAACGGGCAGACGGGGGGGCGGGAGGTGGCGAGGGCCAACCGGCAGGCGCGGGAGGCGGGCAGCGTCATCGCCAAGGCCGGGGGCGCAGCGTCGGGGGAACGCCCGGATCGCTCGTGTTTCATCTGCGGCGCCAGGCTGCTGAGGGGCGCCCAGCACCGGGTCCATGTTCAGAAGCAGGAGAACACCTCCGACGGACCCTTCTTCCCCTTCCTGTGGCTTCACAACCCTCCCCCCGGCGCGTGCCCTCTGAGCCCCGAGGGCAGCACCCTGATCTGCTCCTACTGCCACGTGTCCCTGATGCAACAGTGGCAAGGCTTCGAGCTTGCCAACGTGCCCGTGCTGCAGAGGCTGTACGTGGTGCCCTTGAACGCTGGCGTCTTGGGCACGGCCATGAGAAACGCGGGGGAGAGGGACGCGGGCAGCGGCAGGAAGAGCCCTGAGCGGGGCTGCTACCTTTGTGCGGAGGATTGCGGCGAGGACACTCGGGTGGCCCGTTCCAGGAAGCTCAGCGGGGGGGATAACGCCATGTACTTCCCCTTCATCCGCCTCCTGCCCAGCCCCCCCACTTCCAAAGCCATGAGCGAGCGCGGGGAGGTGGGCTGCTGCCGGAGATGCTACGCCGTGCTGGAGGATATGTGGGCAGCGTACACTGCGTCAGAGCGCGAGGAGCTGATCTCGTCGCCCCAGGCCTTCCTCAGGCGCTACCTCCAAGTCAACGCCAGCGCCTCCCATCCAAACGCGGCGGCCGGCCAGCCTCTGAGGCCGGGGCGCGCCTCCGTTTGCCTGCTGTGCGGCACGGAGCTGGAACCCGGCCGGGAGTTTCAGCTGAACGTCAACCCCCCCAGCCGCCACGGAGACCGCGAACCCTTCTTCCCCTTCTTGGCCAGCTGCCCGGGCACAGCCCGCGCCCAACCCGTGGATTCGACTGGCCTGGCGTTCGCCTGCGTTCTGTGTTACCACGACCTGCTGGAGCAGTGGTGGCGCGGGAAGAACTCTCAGCACCCAAGCAGCCCCTGGTCCAGGCAGTACAAGGTGGACACCTTTGTCTGCTTCTTCTGCAGACATGAGCAAAGACGCTACCTTGGCCTGAAAACCATCACAATAAACCGACTGCCAGTCTTCTTGAACGCACCTCGAGTGCTGGAAACCCTCGTGGTGGACAACGGCGAACACTTGACGATCGGGACCTGCGAGGATTGCAGAGCTGTGGTACTGGCTGGGAACTGCCTCAAACAAGGAAGCCAAGTGGATTCTTTAACGCCATCCAGGAACGCACAGGTAAACCACTAGTTTCTTTCCGGTCTGGTGGCACTCTGTTTCCATCAGGCTGCCACTTTTGAGAGTGATGATGTTTTTGGCAGTTTACAATGCCTGGTTCTCTGCTTTGTTTCACGATATCCAAAATTAATCTCAACTGAGATGGGGGGGGCGGGGGAGGGGGCAGGTAATATTTTCACGTCATCTGGGTGTGAGACGGGTTACAAAATCACTAGCAACAGCACCTTAAATCTGGCCAGGTGCTGCCCACCTGGATACTTGAGAACTCAGTACCCAAGGAGAAGCTGGTAATCGAACCAAGCACGTAAGCTGGCGTTGCAGATACGAAACGCAGGGCCCACATACTCAATGATGACGAATTGTTTGTCCTGAAATAGAGTTGGAACGTTGTGATGTTATTTCAGGTCCTGCCTCAAGGTTCTTCTCTCTTTTCCCTTCATTCTGGGGAAATGTTGTCATGATAAATTAGATTTGATTTTCAGCATGCTTCCCCTCATTGTTTAGAATGAGGAAAGAGGATTTTTTTTCTGGAGTTGACTGTACAGATTTCCCAAACTGTAAAGGTACTCATCACTGAAAGAGTTAAGTGTCGAACTTTTAGCCAGGCTTTGTTGCTTCAAGACTCTGAAGCCCAAGTGAGCACACTGGTGCATTGTAAAAATAATGATTATTTGTCTTAGGACTTTAAATCTGATCTCATTCTCAAAATGCTCGGTAACCTGTGAAATATCAGTTCTTTGGTGCAATCTGATTTTTCACTGCTGAAGAAATTTGACAGCAGTTGTTGCCTGACTAATAAGACAGATGCTGTGTTACGTCGGAGCTGATTGGTCCTCATCGCCTTGCCCTTGTTACAAGGAGCATGTGTTCCTATTTTGTCACTTGCAGAGGGATAACCCTGTCCACCTCGGGCTTCCAAGAGGCAACGCTTGCTGCTTTGTGGAAGCAGCTGTGTGTTATTTTGACTGAGGCAGAACCAGACGGACTTATCACCAGGGTGGCAGCAAAGTGTCGTGG
Organism: Carcharhinus amblyrhynchos; assembly: GCF_965287045.1. Classification (NCBI taxonomy): domain Eukaryota; kingdom Metazoa; phylum Chordata; class Chondrichthyes; order Carcharhiniformes; family Carcharhinidae; genus Carcharhinus; species Carcharhinus amblyrhynchos. The sequence goes on from NC_137327.1 coordinate 12,333,198, forward strand.
CGGGCACGTGACATTCTCGCAAAGCCACACAGCTGGCTTGTGGATTTTCGGGGGAAAAAAAATACCACTCGCGTGTGTGCCAGTGGGTGTGTGAAATTTCTGTCACTACTCTGAATCTAGTCGTGCTTGGGGAGAAAGTTCTGTGTCGCAGTACACTTGATGCCAAGTACTGGTAGCTACAGCCCTGTCATGGGAGTAACGTGAGAGGGAGAAATCAGAGAGTCACACAAACTATGGGATATTAAGTTGCAGACTGACTTATTTTTATTGTTTTTGTGTATCATTGCCAATAAGCTACATAAACCTGGTTACAGTGCACTGCTGTTACACACACACAGACGAGATCTTCACAATTCACAATGCTGACTTTTGACTCAATTTCCTTCATTGGGTCTAAGTGCTTGGCAAGTGCTTTGTTTGTCAAACACTTCTCCTATAAAGGATGTGGCCCTTCAGTCTTGGAAGAAGCGCACTTTTCCTTCATATTAGGCATGTACCTTCCGAGAAAGTTGGCCGCTGCAACTCCCCGCTCCCGTGCGGGGTAACCTCTAGCAAGTCATGCAGTTTCAGACCAGATGAATGAGCCAGGCGATAGTTAAATGCTTCACCTTGGTGCAGTTGATCATTCTACATGAAAGTAAAGCGCAGAGGTTTTGCAAGTGAGCTTGCACAGTACTTATCATCGAATCATAGAGTCCGACAGTGCAGAAGGAGGTCATTCGGCCCATCGAGTCTGCACTGACCACAATCCCACCCAGACCCTATTCCCGTAACCCCATGCATTTACCCGTGCTCGTCCCCCTGACACAAAGGGACAATTTAGCATGGCCAGTCCACCTACCCTGCACATCTGTGGACTGGGGGAGGAAACTGGAGGACCCCAAACCGGAATTCAAACCTAGGACCCTGGCACTGTGACACCACTGTGTCACCGTAGTGCAGGGTACGGTGTGTGAAGATTCATTCATCTTCCAGGAGTGTTTTAAGGTTACAGTTGGTTACACTGTTTCTACACGTACCACCGGGTGATCAGCACTGCTGCCTCACACTGGCAGGGACCCAGTTCAGTTCTGGCCTCAGGTCACTGTCTGTGTGGAATTTGCACATCCTCCCCGTGTCTACGTGGGTTTCCTCGGATGCTCCGGTTTCCTCTCACAGTCCAAAAATGTGCGGCTTAGGGTGGATTGGCCATGCTAAATTGACCCTAGTGTCGGGGGGATTAAGAACATAAGAAATAGGAGCAGGAGTAGGCCATCCAGCCCTTCGAGCCTGCCCCGCCATTCAATAAGATCATGGCTGATCTGTCGCTGCTCAGTTCCACTTTCCCGCCCTCTCCCCATAACCCTTAATCCCCTCTCCTATCAAAAACCCATCAACCCGCGTCTTAAAAATATTTAGCGAGGTAGCCTCCACCACTTCAACGGGCAGAGAATTCCAGAGATTCACCACCCTTTGAGTGAAGAAGTTCCTCCTCAACTCCGTTCTAAACCGCCCCCCTTTTATCTTGAGGCTGTGCCCCCTAGTCCTACTGTCTTTTTTGAGCGGGAAGAGTCTTTCCACCTCTATCCTATCCATCTCATTCATCATCTTATACGTCTCAATGAGATCTCCCCTCATTCTTCTAAACTCTAACGAGTACAAGCCCAGTTTATTCAGCCTCTCCTCATAGCTCAACCCCCTCAACTCCGGTATCAGCCTAGTAAACCTCCTCTGCACTCCCTCCAAGGCCAAAATATCTTTGCGCAGGTGCGGCGCCCAAAACTGCACACAGTACTCCAGCTGCGGCCTCACCAATGCCCTATACAGCCGCAGCAAGACCTCCCTACTTTTATATTCAATCCCCCTCGCTATGAAGGCCAGCATCCCATTCGCCTTCCTGACCACCTGCTGCACCTGCAAGCTGGGTTTTTGCGACTCATGCACAAGGACCCCGAGGTCCCTCTGCACCGTCGCCTGCTGCAGTTTTTCACCCCGTAAGTAATAGTCCTTCCTACCATTCTTCCTACCAAAGTGGACCACCTCACACTTGCCAACATCAAATTCCATTTGCCATTTCCTGGCCCATTCGCCCAGCCTATCTAGATCCTTCTGCAGACTCTCCACACCCTCCGCACAATTTGCCGTTCCCCAATCTTGGTGTCATCAGCAAATTTCGACACTCTACACTCGGTTCCCTCCTCCAGATCATCTATATAAATGGTAAAAAGCTGAGGCCCCAGCACCGACCCCTGGGGCACTCCACTAGTCACCATCCGCCAATCCGAATAGCACCCGTTGACCCCCACTCTCTGCCTCCTATTTGACAACCAATCCTCTATCCACGCTAATACCCTACCCCCAACTCCATGACACTCGACCTTCTGCAATAACCTCTTGTGAGGCACTTTGTCAAACGCCTTCTGAAAATCCAGAAAGACCACATCTACCGGCTCTCCTCTATCCACCGCCCTAGACACATCCTCATAGAACTCCAGTAAATTTGTCAGACACGACTTCCCTTTAATGAAACCGTGCTGCGTCTGCTCTATCAAGCAATTCCCTTCAAGATGACTCGCAATTTCCTCCTTAATGACAGATTCTAACATTTTACCTACCACAGACGTTAAACTAACCGGCCTATAATTCCCCGCCTTTTGCCTGGCACCCTTCTTAAACAACGGTGTAACATTAGCCGTTTTCCAATCATCCGGCACTTCCCCGGAATCCAGCGACGTCTGGAAAATAACCACCAAGGCATCCACTATCACCTCTGCCATTTCTTTCAGAACCCTCGGATGCATTCCATCCGGTCCTGGGGACTTGTCCACAATCAGCTCCTCCAGTCTGTCGAGCACCGCCTCTCTAGTAACAGTAATGTCATTAAGACTCTCCAGTCCTACCACCTTTCCATCGCTAACACCCGGCAAATTATTCACGTCCTCCTCCGTGAAGACAGAAACAAAAAAGTTATTCAATACCTTAGCCATATCCCCATCCCCTACCACTAGCTCCCCTTTCTTATCCTCTAAAGGACCAACATTCACCCTAGCCAGCCTCTTCCTTTTTGTATATTTATAAAAACTCTTGCTATCCTTTTTTATATTAAGCGCTAGCCCAGCTTCATAGTTTCTCCTACCCTTCTTTATCAACCTCTTTGTCAATCTTTGTTGACATTTAAACCTCTCCCAATCCTCTTCTCGCCCACTATTCTTAGCTACTCTAAACGCCTCCGCTTTTAATTTAACACTTTCTTTCACCTCCTTCGTTATCCACGGCTTATTACCTCTCCTCCTACAGTCCTTTTTGACCATCGGAATAAATTTCCGCTGAGCACCAAGAAAGATCTCCTTAAAGATCCTCCACTGCTCCTCAACAGACCCTCCCTCCAACGCGCTCCCCCAGTCCACATTCGCTAATTCTTCTCTCATCCTACTGCACTCCCCTCTATTCAAACAAAGGACGCGTGTCCAGGAACCCACTTTCTCTTCCTCCATCTGCACCAGAAACTCCACCATACAATGATCACTCTCCCTAAGAGGATCCTTCACCACAAGGTCCCTAATTTTACCCGCTTCATTACATAGCGCCAGATCCAAGATAGCTCGCTCCCTCAGGATTAGCAGGATGAATATGTGGGGTTATGGTGATAGGGCCTGAGTGAGATTATGGTCAGTACAAACTCGATGGGCTGAATGGCCTCCTCCTGCACTGTATGGATTCTATGTACTTTGTCCTAATCCTTTCATAAGTCTGTATGATATTTTGTGACAGTGTCCTCCACTCATTTTCTATTAGGCTTTTATCATAATTTCCCACAAAAAGAGAACACGGTGCATTGAATAAACTCCCTGTGTAGGAGTCTCTCTTTCATATTTCACTCTTGAATGGCTGGCTTTGCCTTTCCACACTCTGAACTGCCATTCTGTCTTTGCCTGAAAACACAATGTTTTTAACAGCAGCAAGGTAACTGATAACTCTCTCAATATGCAATGAAACAACACAGGGCCAAAAATAGGATGCGGATTATACTGGAGTTTGAGTTGCATAGAAACAGGTGGAAGAGATTCAGCACTCTGAGTTTGCTCCACCCTTCAAGTAGATCATGACTCATTGCTCATTACCTTAATTTACCTGCCTCAGGTCCATATCCCTTGTTCCTCTGACCCATTCAAAACGAGCTGTGGTTAGCACTGCTGCCTCACAGCACCAGGGACCTGGGCTCGATTCCAGCCTTGGGTGACTGTGCAGAGTCTGCACGCTCTCCCCGTGTCTGCGTGGACTTTCTCCGGGTGCTCCGGTTTCTCTCCCACAGTCCAAAGATGTGTGGGTTAAATGGATTGGCCGTGCTAAATTGCTTCTTAGTGTCAGAGAGGTTAACGCATGAGATTGTGGGGGTGGGGCCTGGTTGTGACTGTTGTGGGTGCAGTCTCAATGGGCTGAGTGGCCTTGAGGGGATTCTATGATTCTTTCTGGCAAACCTCAACAGTCATTTGTGGGAATAGAATTCCTAATTTACTCCAACTCTTTCTGGAGCGTTGGGGGGTTGGGGTGGGGGGCGCGAACATGCTTCCCACTTTCCTTCCCAAAGAGTCTAACACTAATTTTAAGATGATGTCCCTTTCCCCATCAGAGGAAATCTTCCTCAAACCCGCCCCACCAATTCCTTTTGAACATTGTATATCCTTCAGTCTCTTAAATTAACAAGAATGGTGACAGGCCTTTGAGGTTGGCCTATTGGAGCATGAACTCCCTGATTAAGGAGTCAACTGATGGGCCAATCAAGGAATCTTTTCCTTGTATTTTACGGGGAGTGTCAGTTCCTCTGGCACTCCTGAATGTAGACTTCTGACTGATAGCATTCTGTGTACTGCTGTTGGAACTGTAAATAAAGGGATTTTGGTGAAGGGACTTCCGAAGACTGATTACAACACTTATCCTTTCAATGTCTCGGTGTAATTCTGGTGTAGCTGTGATGCACCCACCCACCAGTGCACATTCCCCGAGATGTAGAGCCTGGAACTGAAGCTCAATACTCTTGAACTCTCCCACATCCCTCAGATAATCCAGCCCTCTTGAAGTGACGACCAGTATTCCACGAACTTTTCCCACTGCCCCGCAGTACCTGGTGGCCAAACTTTAATGGTTGGTGTACCTGCTGTGTGGAGTTAACACGGGACTCTTTACCTGCGCTGCGGCTAAATCTGGAGACTTGCCCAATGTGATCCTGTTTACTGCCCTATTTCCGGCTGGAGTACTGTAAGTTGGAGACCCTTAGAATCATAGAATCCTACAGTGCAGAAGGAGGCCATTTGGCCCATCGAGTCTGCACCCAATCTCACCCAGGCCCTATCCCCATAACCCCATGCATTTACCCTAGATAGTTGCCCCTGACGCTAAGGAACAATTTAGCATGGCCAATCACCTAACCCACACATCTTTGGATTGTTTGAGGAAACCAGCGGATCCTGAGGAAACCCAAGCAGACACGGTGAGAATGTGCAGATTCCACGCAGACAATGACCTGAGGCGGGAATTGAACCCGGGTCCCTGGCGCTGTGAGGCAGCAGTGCTTGCCACCGTGTGGAGGTGCCGGCGTTGGACTGGGGTAAACACAGTAAGAAGTCCCACAACACCAGGTTAGAGTGCAACAAGTTTAATTGATAGTAAACCCACGAGCTTTCGGGGTTTGCCCCTTTGTCAGGCGAGTGGAGAGACTCGACGTGGAGAGTTCTGGTCACCACCGTGCCACCCACAGGATCTCCCAGTTCAGCACCGCCGTGCCCGTAACTGCTCACTCAGTGCGCGCAGAGTGGGGATTGAACCTTGTTTTGCACGCATCAGTAGCAGGACACATTGGTGCAGTCAGGCATTGTGTTCCGAGTGTGGGCTGCCCCATGGGAGGCAAAGGAAGGTGTCTGTGCGTGTGTTGAGGGAGAGGGTGGTAATTAAAAAGCACGGCTGGAATAGCTGCATTCCCGCCTGTGCAGGACAAAGGTATAAAATAATGATGATATCTGGAGCATGTAATTCTGGTCTGTCACTCACGCTGCTGCGCTGAATATTCACTACACTGCTTCACTGCTGAATGGAAATGAAAGTTCCAGATGTGCAGCCCTGTCTCCTACAGTACTGAACCCCAGGAGTAGGGAAACAGCTGGCAACAATTATAAACAAGGCATGGGTTATATGATGATTGTCTGATTGCGGGCTTTGCTTATTTGATTTTAAAATAATTGCAAGTCTGCACTATCTTTTATTGTAAACAGTAGTCTATTATAAGATTACATAACTGCACCCTCTAGTGCTTGTGCCCACAATTACACTTACACAGGGGCCTCAAGTAGTGTGTGTGCATATGGTGGGAGTAAGGGATTCACAGATTCAATGCAAACATCAAATATATTTACTTAACGAAAGAGCGGTTGCGAGTAGGTTGTTAACGATTAACACTGCGGTGAAGTTACTATTGAAAATCCCCTAGTCGCCACAGTCCGGCGCGTGTTCGGGTACACTGAGGGAGAATTTAGCACGGCCAATTCACCTAACCACCATATCTTTCGGACTCTGGGAGAAACCGGAGCACCCGGAGGAAACCCACGCAGACACAGGGAAAATGTGCAGACTCTGCACAGACAGTGACCCAAGCTCAGGAATCGAACCCAGGTCCCTGGTGCTTTGAGGCAGCAGTGGTAACAATGTGCCGCTGTGTGAATGTACTAATATTACAGGATTGTAGATGTATTTTTCTTTTGGTTAAAGCATTTTCAAGTCCGGTGATTTGCCACAGCTTCCTCTCTAGAATCAGAGAATCCTACAGTGCCGAAGGAGGCTATTCAGCCCATCGAGTCTGCACCGACCACAATCCCACCCAGGCCCTGTCCCCATAACCCCACGCATTTATCCCAGCTAGTCTCCCTGATGCTCAGGGCCGTTCAGCATGGCCAATCCACCTAACCTGCACATCTTTCGGATTGTGGGAGGAAACCGGAGGAAACCCATACAGACACGGGGAGAATGTGCAAACTCCGCACGGACAGTGATCCAAGCTGGGAATCTCTGGCGCTGTGAGGCAGCAGTGCTAACCACTGTGTCGCCATGCTGCTTCTCCCGTGGGAGAGTTCATTAATTCTATCAGCAGCTTCTGATCACACTGGTTCAATCCCTCCGCCATCCTGGGAGGTAATCTGTTTGCAGTTAGACACACTTTTTCATTGGTGCAAAGAGGTTTTGGGTGTTTTTTTTCCAAAAATATACTTTATTCATAAAAATCTCAATTGAACCAATACAGACCTACATGTCTATAAATTGCAAATAATACATTTTTACAGTCCTATACAAATTACAGTCATTACATGTCAAAACTTAAAACTATATACGTGCCTCAAAATGTACTGTGTGCCGTTATTTCTCAGATTGGCACACATTTACGCAGGCCGAGGGTATTCTGCAGTTCCCGGACCCTCGGTCTGCCTCCATTGAAAGGCCTTACAGTGTGGTCTTTCCCCACTGTGCCTTTGCGGTGGCTGCCCCAAGCTTCAGCGCATCCCTCGGCACGTAGCCCTGGACCTTGGAATGTGCCAGTCTGCAACACTCCGTCGAGGACCGTTCTTTCAAGCGGAAGATTTTGGGTGTTCCTCAATGCAAATTTGCCCCTGTAATTTCAGAGGTTATTCAGTGCATCAAACTCTGGGATCTTTCAGGAGCCCTTCACATTCAGGCTTAACCCAAACCACACCTTCGATCCGATTCCACATCAGCTCTGCTGGTTTGGATTTCATCACAGTGCTTCAGACACTTCAAAAAAAAGGCTAAGAAACCTTCTATCTGCCACTCATCAACGCTGGCTAAAAGCAAAATATTGGAATCTGAAACAGTAAGCAGAAAATGCTGGAAAATCTCAGCAGGCCTGACAGCATCTGTGGAGAGAGAATGGAGCCAACGTTTCAAGTCTAGGTGACCCTTTGTCAGACCTGTTCTGTCAGAAGTTCTTGCTTCATCTTCATGTTAAAGTGACAGCCCCAGTCAGGCAGCAGCGGTCTTGTATTGGGGTCAAATCGCTATGAGTTCCAAGCCCCAATTCAGGGCACTTTGCACAAAACATTAACCCCCCTCAGAGGGACACTTTTGTGAAAAAAGAGCAGGGAGGTTCTGCCCAGTGTGCTGACCAGTGTTTATAAAAAGAACAAAGAAAATTCCAGTGCAGGAACAGGCCATCGGCCCTCCAAACCTGCACAGACCATGCTACCCAACTGAACTAAAACCCTTCCGGGGACCACATCCCTCCATTCCCATCCTATTTGTGTATTTGCCCAGATGCCCCTCACAAGTCACTATCGTATCTACTTCCACTACCTCCCTCGGCAGTGAGTTCCAGGCACCCTCCATTGACGTACAACACTAAAACGTATCATTAATGCCTTATTGTTCCCACAAAACTTGCTGATTAGCTGCCATGTGTCCCGCGTTACAATATTGGCTGTGAAGTGCTCTGGGAGGTCCTGAGACCACGTTAGGTGCTATATAAATGCAAATGATCTCCTCCATTGACTGAAACGTTTTTCAAAAAACACCAGTGCTTTGTATCAATGAAATGCAGCCAAAACCTATCACTAATTAGTCAGTCATGCTTGCTGTGATTTCATGATGTTGGATAGATAAATCATGCAATGCATGATTCATTTGCTTTTATTATTGTCACATGCATGGGAATACAGTGAGGAGTATTGTTCCTTGCATGCCATACAGACAAAACATGCCGCACATAGAGTACATAGGGGAGGAGGAGAGGAGAGGGTGCAGAATGTACAGTCATAACTAGGGTGTAGAGAAAGATCAGCTTAACAGATGATAGGACCAATTCAAATTTCCCATCAATTATTTTACAATATTGCATTGACAATTATTGCACATTAGTTGGTCTGTTGCTGTTTCTAGTTTAGTGATCTGCTACCATCATAGTCATTGATTGCACCATAATATTAGAATCATTTGTCTGATAAAGAATTTCCCAGTGTGAACATATTATTCCATATAGTTTTCCAGGATGCTGATGGATTTGTTTATTATCGCCTTACAGTGAGAGGGCATTTATTGATTTGATTTGATTTATTATCGTCACGTGTGTGCAGTGAAGAATGCTGTTTCTTGCACGCCATGCAAAGCATACCATTCATAGAGAAGGAGAGAGAATGTAGTGTTACAGTCACAGCTAGGGTGTTGGGAAAGATCAACTTAATGCGAGGTGGGTCCATTCAAAGGTCTGATGGCAGCAGAGAAGAAGTTGTTCTTGAGTTGGTTGGTACATGACCTCAGACTTTTATATCTTTTTCCCAACAGAAGAAGGTGGGGAAGATAGAACGTCTGCAGTGCGTGGAGTCCTTAATTATGCTGGCTTCTTTTCTGAGGCAGCGAGAAGTGTGGACAGAGTCAATGGATGGGAGGCTAATTTGTGTGGTGGACTGGGCTACCTTCACAACCCCTAGTAGTTTCTTGCGATCTTGGGGCAGAGCCATACCAAGTTGTGATACAACCAGAAGGAATGCTTTCTATGGTGCACCTGCAAAAGTTGATGATAGCCGTAGCAGACATGCCAAATTTCCTTAGTTTTCTGAGAAAGTAGACGCGTAGGTGGGCTTTCTTAACTATAGTGTTGGCGTGGGGGGACCAGGGCAGGTTGTTGGTGATCTGGACACTTAAAAACTTGAAGCTCTCAACCATTTCTACTTCACCCCCTTTGATGTAGATCGAAGCATGTCCTTCACTACGCTTCCTGAAGTTGATAACTATCTCCTTAGCTTTGTTGACATTGAGCGAGAGATTATTGTCATTGCACCAGCTCATTAGATTCTCTTTCCTTTTTTGTAGTCTTTTTTCAGCATGGGAACAGGACCTTCAGCCCAACTTGTCCATGCTGCCCTTTCTTTTTAAAACCCCTAAGCTAATCCCAATTGCCCGCATTTGGCCCATATCTCTCTATACCCATCTTACCCATGTAACTATCTAAATGCTTTTTAAAAGACAATATTGTACTCGCCTCTAGTACTGCCTCTGGCAGCACTCACCACCTTCTGTGTGAAACAGTTGCCCTTCTGGACACTTTTGTATCTCTCCCCTCTCACCTTAAACCTATGCCCTCTAGTTTTAGATTCCCCTACTTTTGGGAAAACTTATTGACTATCTAGCTGATCTGTGCCGCTCATTATTGTCTCGGGTCTGGGGAGAGCTTTGCTACATGAGGATGAGGCTTAGTTGGCTGCAGTTAAACTATCTGCGATTGGCGCAATTTGGGTTGATGAACCAAGTGGTTTGAAAGAATAGGAGAGTCTAAGTGTGGTTGTTTCTGTAGGTCAATGGGGCATTGATGCTAATTTACAAAATAAATCTTCTGATAACATTGAGGTAATGATAGTATAATTACCCTGGACTTTGTATGTTATGATGAGCGTGTAATAGTGCACCCAGTCTGAAGTACCTTTTGACTCCTAATGGCAGCACAGTGCCACAGTGGTTAGCACTGCTGCCTCACAGTACCAGGGACCTGGATTCGATTCTTGGGTCACTGTCTGTGGGGAGTCTGCACATTCTCCCCATGTCTGTGTGGGTTTCCTCCGGGTGCTGTGGTTTCCTCCCACAGTCCAAAAGACGTGCTGGTTAGGCGCATTGGCCAGGCTAAATTGTTCTTCCCTGTACCCGAACAGGCACCGGAGTGTGGAGACGAGGGGACATTCACAGTAACTTCATTGCAGTGTTAATGTAAGCCGACTTGTGACACTAATAAATAAGCTTTAAACTTTTTGATTTCAACCTGAGGACTGTGTGACTAGGAGTGCATTCCTCGGGCGTTTTAAGCAGTCATTCACACCCTGCAGTGACAGGGTTACTGATTGACACAACGCCTGCTGACTGAATCCAAAGGTCAAAGGTTCTGGTCCCACTTCAGAGACGCAATCCAGGCTGGCATCTGAGTGGGACAGTGAGAGAGTGCTGCACTGCCTGAAGTACCATCTTTCAGTTCAGGTGTCTGAATAAGGGTGGGTAGGGAATATGCAAATAGCCTGGAGATGAGGGAGGAAGGCCGGCAGTCGTGATAAATCAAACATTAATTTTCTTGCCCCATAATTTCTCACTCCAGGGCTTATAATTCGCATCACGGATACTTGGCAAATCTGAAACCTCAAACTGAGATTGGCTTAAAGTTTCTGATGTAATTTGAACCTCTTGATTTGATTACTGTCATTGCGAGCTAGAGATTTGCTCTCTCCTATGTATCCCTGCCTGAGTTATGAACCAACTTCCCAGAAGGCGAAATAATCACGGCACTTACAGTGCGGAAACTGAGATGAGTGGCAGCTCCCCCACCGGGCCTGTAACCCAGGAGGGGGATGAAGTTACAGGTGTGGAATGTTCAATGGCTTGTATAAACATCACTCGGTGCAATCTTCAGATCGGCAACGTGCTGAGCAGCCAGCCCCTGTCTTTCTGTAGGGAACATCGGAATGTGAGGGGGGGCCATTCAGCCCGTCGGCCCTGCTCCGACATTCAGATCGATCAGAGCTGGTGTATACCTCAGCTCCGGTTCCCTATCTTAGCTCCATAACCCTTGAGGGATTTTATTTTGCAGCGAGGCTCCTCAGTCTTGAGAAGTCCAGTATCCACCCCACCATCTTTCCCGAGAGAACTTAGATTTCCAAAATCTTTGGCAGGTAGAATCCCTACTGTGCAGATGGAGGAAATTTGGCCCATTGAACCTGCACCGACAACATCCCACTCAGGCCCTATCTCCGCGACCCCCACATATTTACCCTGCTAGTCTCCCTGGCGCTAAAGGGCAATTTAGCCTGACCAATCAACCTAACCCACCCATCTTCAGACTGTGGAAGGAAACCGGAGCACCCGGAGGAAACCCACGCAGACACGGGGAGAATGTGCAAACTTCATACAAACAGTGACCCAAGGCCAGAAGTGAACCCGGGTCTCTGGCACTGTGAGGCAGCAGTGCTAGCCACAGTGCCATCCTCTCTTACATTAACTTGTATAGAACCTTGGTTAGGCCACTTTGAATTTATACAGATTTGGTTTCCATGGAGCAAAAAGAATATTGAGGCACTCCACATCTTGTGGATGCAAAAAAGATTTTAAAGGATAATGTCAGAGCTGTATGGTTATCGCTAATTGTCTATGATGGCACGGTGGCACAATGTTTAGCACTGCTGCCTCACCGTGCTAGGGACCCGGGTTCAATTCCAGCCTCGGGTCACTGTCTGTGCGGCATCTACACATTCTCCTCGTGTCTGTGTGGGTTTCCTCTGGATGCTCTGGTTTCCTCCCACAGTCCGAAAGACGTGCTGGTTAGGTACATTGGCCAGGCTAAATTCTCCCTCAATGTATCCAAACAGATGCCGCAGTGGGATTTTCACTGTAATTTCATTGCAGTGTTAACGTAGCCTTACTTGTGACTAATAAATAAACTCTCAATTTCAGCGTTGCAACAAGCTGGGACTCTTCTCCAGAAAAGTGAAAATTGTGAGGTTACCTAGTGGAGGGCTTTGATATTATGGGAGGGATTTATAGGCTGGATGGAGAGAAGATGTTTTAATTTGTGATGTGAATGAAGCTTTAGGCCAAAAGGTAAAATGGTCACTAATAAATCCACTCAGGAAAAACCTCTTTACCCAGAGGGTGTCTCAAAATTGGAACTTGTGACCATGTAGAATTGGGCTGAATGGCCTCTTTCTATGCTGTTGGTTCTACATAGCTTGTATCTATAGGCTGGAATTTCCCTGCATGCTTCTGAACTCTGCCGCTAAGCTCAAACTGAGGTGGGAACCTCATTAGGGAAACAGTCACTCATCAAGGTTTTCACCCGAGTGGCCAATTGATAGCCAGAGGGTAGGTCCTCCACCCAATGAAGAACAGTGGGTGGGCTCGAGAATCTGGGAGGCCAATCAGAGGTCTTCCAGTTTGAAAGAAGAGTGGACGCCTCGATATGGAGGTACCTTCCAAGTGGGGAGGTGATGGCCTCATGGTATTATCGCCAGAGTATTAATCCAGAAACTCGGCTAATGTTCTGCAGACCTGGGTTCGAATCCCGCCATGGCAGCTGGTGAAATTTGAATTCAATAAAAAATATCTGGAATTAAGAATCTACTGATGACCATGAAATGATTGTCTGAAAAGCCCATCTGGTTCACTGATGTCCTTTAGGGAAGAAAATCTGCTGTCTTTACCTGGTCTGGCCTACATGTGACTCCAGAGCCACAACAATATGCTTGACTCTCAGTTACCCTCCAAGGACATCTAGGGATGGGTAATAAATGTTTCCCACCCAGGTCTCGCAAATGAATAAAAACATTTATTGTACATTTCAATTTGAAGGTGGTCTTTGCAGCTTGGGAACCACTGTGGGGTGGGGATGGGGAAGAAGCCTCCACAGAATGACCTGTGGCTGCTGCTGAACCCAGGCAAGGAGGGAGGGAGGGACAATCTCGAAAGCCTGCTTGGTACACTGGCCCTGTGGCTCACTGCTGGGAGAAGGCCGCCCCCCACCAGGTAATTAAGCTGCAAAGTCCCAGCCGACATCCTTTAATGGGGTATTAACAGTTATTAACAAGCTGAATCTACTGCTCTCCCACGTGTGGGTGGGTATCCCTGGCGGGAGCAATCGAGGGGGTCCTTTGACCAGATTGCCTGACCCTCTACCACGGCTACATTCACAGCCGGGTGTCTTGGAGAGGGAGCATGCAATGTCCGAGGGCACCACTGATGCCTTCCGTGCCCGCTGGGCACCGCAGGGACTGGGGTGTATTATTGACCCCTTTAATCACATTTTAATTTGATGCATTAAGTTTCATTTGAGATTTGTTTGTTTCTAGCAGTTTATGGTGCTGCCCCTTTTATTTTGACCCTCAGTTTATTTAATTGAGTTGGTAGTTGTTTACGTTCTCTTCCCACTCTGCCCACTCCTCGGGCCGGGGATGTCAGCGGTGCTATTTTTAGTGCCCATTTGCCTCCCATCCTGGCCCCAACGGGGGAGTGGGGCAGGAGGGGGGGGGGGTGGTGGGGGGGGGGGGCGCGGTGGCTAAAAATCTTATGATTCAGTTTCAGCACCATTTTTGACCTGGATCCAAAGAGGCACACTGGAGTAGTCAAAATGACTCACCCACCCCATTTAAAATGATTGGATTTCTTTCTTTTTTCCCCTTCCCAAGTTTCCATTTGGCCAGATGCCCTGGCCTGGCTTGTAAAAATCACCGATGCGAGGAATTATGACCTTGGATTGCCAGCCTAGTGTTTCGTGGTGCCGCTCAGTGGAGAAAGCTCTATCGGAGTTCTCTGAGCTGCTGTTTATTGATCCTGACACTGGTGCACACACCAAACGTATAAAATCCCCCAGAAGACCGGAAGCCAAAATGTCTACGCTAAATATTTAGTGTTGACCTATCAACAAGGTCTGTAAAAATATTATTCTGACTGGGATGAAAAAGCCTTTAGTTACTAATAGTTTTGCCCCTCTTTAAAACTACCTGCTGGTTGTGGAGGAGGGTTACCGAGTGCATTCAGTGCTGTTTGAGCTGTCAGTGGGGCACAGTGTGTGATGCAGAGAGAGCCAACGGAAAGTGAAGAATGATAAAAGGAAGTTGCTGAACTGAGATGAGCTGCCTTTTTGTTGCAGCCGTGTGAATTCCAAAAATATTTTACTGGAAGAAGGATTTTATCCGCGGTGCACTGGCGGAGTATTTCATTAGCAACCTCCAGTCCAAGCGGTCGAGAGGGTGTTTGTATGGATTGTGGCACGGGTACAGGAGGGCGACGTGTTTTCTGAGGTTGGAAGACACAGAGATGTTTGCCAAGGGGTTAGCCACCACGGGCATCTCAAAGCAACCAAGACTGCAAAAACACTGCCACCAGAGAGTGTGGGTTTTCCACATCTGGGTTGACAGCCTCATTCAGCAGCCTGGTGTGTCAACACATGGTGGGCGCCCTTCCCTTGACTTGCCCTCCGTTCTTGAGGACTTGGCTGCAAGTAAGGTGCATTTGGGAAATTGGCCCTGAGCTTAAAAGGTCTGGAGGGGCCCGTCTCCCTTCCTCTATTCCAAACCATGGGTGGGGAACCTGCAACTGGTTAGCATTGCTGCCACATAGCCCGAGGGACCCATGTTCGATTCCGGCCTTGGGTGACTTGTCGATGTGGAGTTGGCACCTTCTCCCCATGTCTGCATGGGTTTCCTCCGGGTGCTCCAATTTCCTCCCACAGACCATAGATGTGCTGGTTAGGTGGATTGGCCATGGTAAATTGCCCCTCAGTGTCAAAGTTGGGGGGGGGGAATTAGTGGGGTAAATACGTGGGGTTACAAGGTTAGGTCCGGCAGGGATGCTCTGTGCAGACTCGATGGGCCAAATGGCTTACTTCTGCATTGTAGGGATTCTATGAGCCAGTTTGCAAGAGGCCTTTTTTGTCCTGCCCTGGGTGTGATGCCTTACTCAGTGCCAACTCGGCTTTGTTGAGAATCACCAGCACCTCTTGGAAGTTGTGGGTTCAAGTCCTACTCCAGGGTCTGAGGTCAGAATCTAGGATGAACTTCCCATGCAGTACTGAGTGGGGGCCACATTGTCAGAGGTGCTGTTCTCTGGGTAAAGGAAACCTCCACTAGAAACAAACCCCATGGTATTATTCAAGACAAACAGTGGAATTTCCTGATTTCTTTGCCAACATAGCCATTCTAATAGTGAAATCTTCCTCTGTGTCAAATGGCTGCATTATTTCCTACATAACAAAAATCATTGTTACTACAAGTCGTTCATTGAAACACTTGAAGATCTGCCTGAGCGATAACTCCATGTTACACAAAAGCAAATCTTTCATCCTTGGGTGGCAAAACTAAGTTCATGCTTGTGTACTATTGTTCTATGCTTGGCTTTCAACATGGTTAACTTGGCATATGTTATTTCTTGTTTATGGTTTTTGTTTGAATTCTCAGGAGGCAATCTTATCAAAAAAAAGTCTAAATGGAGAATGAGCGCAGAAACGGGAGACAACTGCGCCCATTTTTGGGGCGAGCTCCCAGATGCAATTATATGGCACTTAGAAAAAATCAGGGAAAATGTGATTCTAGCCAGTAGGGGGAGTGGGTAAAACCTGTTCACGCCAGGAAGCTGGCTGCTGTGCATTAGGTGCATCATTGCACAGGCGCCCTGAACTCCCAGTGCATTGTACACAGCATGTACACTGGGAGTGCACTGAGAGATCTGTCACTCCCATGCCAAACCCCCCCGCCTCCCCCAGATAGATGGCACACAGCGTTGCCACTGAGCATCGGTGATGATGGGAGTGGATGTTTGTAGATGTGGTGTCAATCAAGTGGGGCTGCTTTGTCCTGGATGGTGTCGAGCTTCTTGAGCGTTGTTGGAGCTGCACCCATCCAGGCAAGTGGGGAGTATTCCATCACAATCCTGACTTGTGCCTTGTAGATGATGGGTAGGCTCTGGGGAGTCAGAAGGTGAGTTACTTGCTGCAATATTCCGAAGCTCTGACCTCCTCTTGTGGAATGTTGTAAACTCTTCAGCAAAAGGTAGAAATGTCAATACTAGTGGACATAGGTTTAAGGTAAGAGGAGGAAAGTTTAAAGGAGATGCGAGAGGTGAGTATTTTACACACAGGGTGGTAAGTGCCTGAAATGCGCTGCCATAGGAAGTGGTAGAAGTAAACACAATAGCAACATTTAAGAGGCATCGTGACAGATACATGAATAGGCAGGGAATAGAGGGAAAAGCATCACATAGAGGCAACGTCTGTAAGTTCAGAAAGGCGTCATGTGTCAGCACAGGCTTGGAGGGCAGAAGGGCCTGTTCCTGAGCCATACGGTTCTTTGTTCTTTGTTTGTTCTTTGGCAAATGGCCTCCTTCTGTGCTCTGAATGTTACGCAAGTAATAGAATAATAACAGTATTGTTAACATCTTAACTGACCTTTCCAGTTTTTCGGGACAAAAATTAATGATTGTATAATCCAAAATGTGTTTAATGTTGAATTATTCTGGTGAGGCATTGTCTCTCTGAACCAGAAGATTGTGCGTTTAGAATCATCGAATCCCAACAGTGCAGAAGGAGGTCATTTGGCCCATCGAGCCTGCACCGACCACAATCCCACCCAGGCCCTATCCCCATAACCCCATTTATTTACCCTGCTAATCCCTCTGACACTGAGGGGCAATTTAGCACGGCCAGTCAACCTAACCCACACATCTTTGGACTGTGGGAGGAAACCGTCCCATCGCAGAGATCTGAGCACGTAACCCAATTAACACTTTAGTGCCTGTGCCCAGCGAGTCCTCTTCAGACTTAGCTCTTAGTCACTATCTGATGACGGGTAAATCTGAAATGTTAACTTCTCACCGATGCTCATTGTCCTGTTACGCACCTCCAGCATCTTTTGTTTCCTCTGATTCATTGTACTGAAATCTCTGACTGGCCTCCGTTTCTATAGCAACGGCCTGGTCACTCGGCTCATTCTCGCTACCTGGATCAGAAGGTCGTGGATTCAAGCCCCACACCAGCAGCTGATTCCACCGGTGCTCCCAGTCCTGTCCTGAAGGGACGCTGCACAGTTGAAAATGGAAACGTAGAAAACAGAAGCAGGAGCGGGCCATTTGGCCCTTTGAGCCTGCTCCGCCATTCATCATGACCACGGCTGATCATCCAACTCAATACCCTGATCCCACCTCCACCACAACCCACCCTTCTCCCACCACCCCCCCCATATCCTCTGCTATATCAAACCGCTTTGTGAAAAAATACATACGCTATCGTTCAAATGAAAGGTTAAACGAAGTCTAGAAAGCCAGAAGGGAGATAAGGAGGATACGTTTTTTTTTGTAGCAAGTTGATTAATAAAGTTGAAAGTTAAAGTTTATTTATTAGTGTGACAAGTAGGCTTATATTAACACTGCAACAAAGTTACCGTGAAAATCCCCGAGTCGCCATACTCCAGTGCCTGTTCGGGTACACTGAGGGAGAATTTAGCATGGCCAGTTTATCTAACCAACATGTCTTTTGGACTGTGGGAGGAAACTGGAACACCCGGAGGAAACCCACGCAGACATGGAGAGAATGTGCAAACTCCACACAGACAGGGACTCAAGCCGGGAATCGAACCCAGGTCTCTGTCGCTGTGAGGCAACAGTGCTAACCGCTGTGCCAAATTGCATAGCTCGTTGAGAGAGCTAGCCCAGTAATGATGGCCCAATAGCCTTCTTCTGTGCTGTATGATTTTGTGATAAGTCCTGCCTGCTATATTGGGCAAAAATGGAAGGCCCAAGTTTGATGTTATATCACTGGCTTCTGATCTTATGAAAAAATACATATGCTATCGTTCAGATGAAAGATCAAATGAAGTCTAGAAAGCCAGAAGGGAGATAAGGAGAATAAGTTTTTTTATGTAGCAAGTTGATTAATAAAGTTGAAAGTTAAAGTTTATTTATTAGTGTGACAAGTAGGCTTACATTAACACTGCAACAAAGTTCTGGAACAGCAAAAACCAAATCTGAGTTTGCCAGATGCTTTAAGGCCATTGGCGGCAGACTCTGTTTTGAAAGGACCTTCCCAGTCAGCAGCCTTAACATACATGGTCAGTTTACACCGTGGTTACCTCCAGCTGCTCATAAATTGAGAGTTGGCAGCATGGGCCTGGCACGGGAATGCTAAGAAGACAGCTGAAGAACAGCGGGACCTCTCCTGGAATCTTGGCCAACATTCCTCCCTCAACAAATATAACCCAAAAATAAAACAACTCGTCATTCATCTGATTTGTTCCTGGTGCAACATTGTGGTTCTGGTGCCAACTGTGGCTCAGTGGGTAGCAGTGGGTTTCTCTGAATCTGAAAATTGTGGGTTCAAACTCCAGGGTTCTGAGTACAAGAGTTAAATGAGCCCATGGCGCTGTCTGAAGAAGAGCTAGAGTGTTCTCCATGGAACCATTAAATCCTGGCAGTCGAGGAAGAAGCCATTCAGCCCATGCACCAACTCTCCAAAATAACCTCCCACACAGGCCCTCCTCTCTGCCCTATCTGTGTAACCATGCAGATTTACCTTGGTTAATTCACCCAACCTACACATCTTTGGACATTAAGGGGCAACTTAACATGGCCAATCCACCTAACCTGCACATCTTTGGACAGTAAGGGGCAACTTAGCATGGCCAATTCACCTAACCTGCACATCTTTGGACAGAAAGGGACAACTTAGCATGGCCAATCCACCTAACTGGCATATCTTTGGACAGTAAGGGGCAACTTAACATGGCCAGTCCACCGAACCAGCACCTCTTTGGATAGTAAGGGGCAACTTAGCATGGCCAATTCACCTAACCTGCATATCTTTGGACAATAAGGGGCAACTTAGCATGGCCAATTCACCTAACCTGCACATCTTTGGACAGTAAGGGGCAATTTAGCATGGCCAATCCACCTGATTTGCACATCTTTGGACAGTCAGGGGCAACTTAACATGGTCAACCCACTGAACCAGCACTTCTTTGGACACTAAGGGGCAATTTAGCATGGCCAATCCATCTAACTTGCACATCTTTGGACACAAAGGGGCAATTTAGCATGGCCATGCACCTAATGCTCACATCTTTGGACAATGGGAGAAAACCGGAGCACCTGGAAAAACCCATGCAGACATGGGGGAGAATGTGCAAACTCCATAAGACCAGAATTGAATCCGGGTCCCAGGTGCTGTGTGACAGCAGTGCTAACAACTGTACCCTCGTGCCGCCCGATATCCTCAGTGCCCAGGACAATATTTCTCTCTCTGTTGACGTTGCCTTAAAAAACAGATTACCCATTGGTTATCATGTTGCTGTTTGTAACATCTTGCGATTCAGTCACATTCCATGCGTTACAGTTGTGACTACCTCGCAGAAAGTATTTCTTTGGTTATAAAGTGGTTGGTCGTGAAAGAGACTACATCAATGAAAATTCCTTCTTTGCGGAATGGGTGCTCTTTTTGTCGAGGGGATAAAATCCTAATTTGCAGTGGAAATCCTTTCAGATGCTGGGATAGCAAAACCATACAATTCTATCAGATGTCTGGATCTGTAATGTCTGCTGTTTGCTGATCCAAGCCTGTGTTTCAAGCCCTTGCCAATTTGAGAGTGGGCAGGAAGATTGTTTCCCGACCTTGACCATGTTTAGTTAACATCGACATCTGTAACTGTGTGGGATTCAAATATTATTTTTTTCCTGTTGTTTCTCTGAAATCAGAGCACCAAAAATGAAGCACAAATTGAAAGGAGGAGTGCAAAATAGATCTTGTGGATCTTTCCCCTTTTAAACACTATATGTGTACCATTAGTAAGATGTCTCAGAACACCAGGTTAAAGTCCAACAGGTTTACTTGGTAGCACGAGCTTTCTGAGCGGTGAGTCACTCATCTGATGAAGGAGCAGTGGTCCGAAAGCTCGTGCTACCAAGTAAACATGTTGGACTTTAACCTGGTGTTGTGCGACTTCTTTCTGTGCCCACCCCAGTCCAACGCCGGCATTGCCACATCATGTGTACAGTTAGGATTCAGATTCTCTCCTGATGTCTTCTGTTCACATTTAGTACAAATGACGGCTTCCTGGGCTTGAAATAAAACTTGACCTTGTGTGTAAGCAACATCAACAATTTGTCATGTTGTAGCGTCATTAGCAGCGTAAACCATTCCAATGTGCTTCACCACAGTGATTGTCAAAAAAAGGTTCAACACTAAGCCACGTAAGAAGGTAGTAGATAGAAAGCTTGGTTAAGGAGGTGGGTTTTAAGGAGCGTGCTTGAGGAAAGAAATGAGGTACCAAAGGGGGAGAAGTTTAAGGATGAAATTCCAGGGTTGGGGCCTTGGCAGCTGAAGGCGATGGTGGAACCATTATAATCAGGGTTGTGTAAGAGGCCAGAGTATTGAGACGGTGCATCCCCAAGCAGCATTATCGGGTTTTACTCTGGGAGCAAGGTAGCGTACAATGGAGTATATTAAAGTTTATTTATTGGTGTCACAATTAGGCAATGAAGTTACTGCGAAAATCCTATTCGTCACACTCCGGCGCCTGTTTGGGTACACTGAGGGAAAATTTAGCATGGCCAGTGCCCCTTAACCAGCATGTCTTTCGGACTGTGGGAGGAAACCAGAGCACCCAGAGGAAACCCATGCAGACACGGGGAGAACGTGCAGACTCCACACAGACAGTGACCCAAGCCTGGAATTGAACCCAGGTCCGTTGCGCCATGAGGCAGCAGCACTAACCACTGTGCCACCCTTATCCATCGACATTTGATATATATTCACTTCAGTAGCACTTTTCTTAAGTCAAAGGTTGCAGATTCAAACCCTGCTCCAACATCTGAGCGCGTAATGTAATTGATATTTCAGTGGAGTAAGCTGCATTGTCGATGTTGTGCTTTTCCAGGCAAGATGTTGGAATGTGAACCCATCTGTTTATTCAAGTGGACACCAAGATTAAAACTTTCTTATTGATAAAGAGTGGAGTCGTCCTTGTGTTCCAATCAACATTCAGACCTTAAGCAATCCCACCACAGCAGATTAGCAAGGACAGAAAAGACTTATTTTACATCACAAGTGAGATTCTCCGTCCTCCCAGCTACATGTTTCCTGCGGGCTTCAATGAAGAGCTTGTCATATGAGGAATTGTTGAGAACTCTGGGTCTGTACTGGTTGGAGTTTAGAAGGATGAGGGGGGGATCTTATTGAAACTTACAGGATACTGTGAGGCCTGGAATGAGTGGACATGGAGAAGATGTTTCCATTTGTCGGAAAAACTAGAACCAGAGGGCTCAACCTCAGGCTAAAGGGACGATCCTTTAAAACAGAGATGAGGAGGAATTTCTTCAGCCAGAGAGTGGTGAATCTGTGGAACTCTTTACCGCAGAAGGCTGTGGAGGTCAGGTCATTGAATGTCTTTAAGACAGAAATAGATAGGCTCTTGATTAATAAAGTGATCGGGAGTTATGGGAAAAAGGCAGGAGAATGGGGATGAGAAAAATATCAGCCATGATTGAATGGCGGAGCAGACTCGATGGGCCGAGTGGCCTCATTCTGCTCCTATGTTTATTGGTCTTATGGGATTCTCTGGTTCCGTGGTAGTCAGTGGGAGTTCCCATTAACGTCACCCCATGCCAGGGGTGGGGGTGTGCCGTCAGTGTGAACGGCTGGAGAATCTCGGCCCATGTGTTTCATGACAGCGGAATGTCCCAGAACACCGTTCAGCCAATAGAGACCTTTTATAGTTACTGCTGTAATATAGAAAACATGACAAATAATTTGCCCGCAACAAGCTTCCACAATTAAATTAATAATCAAATCATTTGTTCTGGGTGTTGGGTGAGTGCCAAAGAGTTTCCCAGGACAACCTCTGGCACAGTGGTTAGCACTGCTGCCTCACAGCACCAGGGAATCTGGTTCAATTCCAGCCTCGGGTCACTGTCTGTGCAGAGTTTGCACATTCTCCCTGTATCTGCGTGGGTTTCCTCTAGGTGGTCTGGTCTCCTCCCACAGTCCAAAGATGTGCAGGTTGGGTTGATTAACCATGCTGAACTGCCTGTAATGTCACGGGGGGTGTAGCAGGGTAAATGAAGGTTTGGGAAATAAGGCCTGGGTAGGGATTGTGATTGGTACAGACTAGATGGGCTGAATGGCCTTCTATACTGGAGGGATTCCATGATTCTATGAACCTCCCTGGAGGCCACAGCTGGAGTACTGTGTGCAGTTTTGGGCACCGTACTTACACAAGGATATTTTGGCCTTGGAGGGAGTGCAGAGGAGGTTTACTAGGCTGATACTGGAGTTGAGGGGGTTGAGCTATGAGGAGAGGCTGAATAAACTAGGCTTGTACTCGTTAGAGTTTAGAAGAATGAGGGGACATCTCATTGAGACATATAAGATGATGAATGGGATGGATAGGATAGAGGTGGAGAGACTCTTCCCGCTCAGAAAGGACAGTAGGACTAGGGGGCACAGCCTCAAGATAAAGGGGGGGGGCGGTTTAGAACGGAGTTGAGGAAGAATTTCTTCACTCAAAGGGTGGTGAATCTCTGGAATTCTCTGCCCGTTGAAGTGGTGGAGGCTACCTCGCTAAATATTTTTAAGACACGGGTTGATGGGTTTCTGATAAGCGAGGGGATTAAAGGGTTATGGGGAGAGGGCGGGAATGTGGAACTGAGCCACGACAGATCAGCCATGATCTTATTGAATGGCGGGGCAGGCTCGAAGGGCCGGATGGCCTACTCCTGCTCCTATTTCTTATGTTCTTATGTTTTATATATATATCTCAGAGTGTAGACTGGGCTGCTTTAGCTCAGTGGTATCAAACTAGTTTGCCTGGCGTGCTGTGAAGACCCCCAAGTGTACAAAAACCCTGGGAGAAGTGAGAGAGACAGGGAGAGATGAAGAAAAGGCAAAAGAAATTAAAAATGAAGTGCCTAGAAAGGGAAGATGACAGTGAAAATAGGAAAGTTTTTATCGTACAGAGACGTGCCACGACATACAAAGGGTTGGGAACCACTATTTAGCTGAAAGACAACATCTCCAACAGCGCAGCAATCCCTCTGTACTGTACTGGAGCGACAGCCTGGATCATGTTTGTTCTACTTATTCATTCATGGGACATGGGCACCGTTGGCTGGCCAACATTTATTGCCCCATCCCTAGTTGCCCTTGGGGGGCAATTTAGAGTCAACCACATTTCTGTGGCTCTGGAGTTACATGTAGGCCAGACCAGGTCAGGACGGCAGATTTCCTTCTCTAAAGGACATTAATGAACCAGATGGGTTTTTCCAACAATCGACAATGGTCATCAGTAGATTCTTAATTCAGATTTTTTTTATTGAATTCAAATTCCACCACCTGCCGTGACGGGATTTGAACCTGGGTTCCCAGAACATGAGCTGAATTTCTGGATTAATAGTCTAGCGATAATACCACTCGGCCATGGCCTCCCCATGTGCTCGATTCGCTATTGTGGAATTCAAGCAGAGTTGATAGGATCTTACCTGCCATTCACACCATGCTTCCCCTGCTGTAAGGTTGTAGAATTTAACTGCCAGCCAAATCTCCGTTCAGTGAGCTGGGATGGGATAATCATTCCAGCTTGAGTGATAGTAAAATTCTGACTGTAATCTTCTGAGCTGGAGACGAGATGTGAACCCCATTGAGCCGAAAATGATAGCTTGACAAGAGCCACCTCGTCTCATCGCTCTGCGCTGTCTTACCTTCCATACTCTGTTCATTATTTTCTGAGCTATTGTGTCAAGTCCTTTCTCAAAGGTTTGATGGATTCTGCTTTCTAGCTGTTCATTAGCCGAGTAGGACATTATTGAGTAAACCTTCAACCTGCTTCCATTCGAGTGAATAATGACTTGTTTGGCTTCATCATTCCAGCCCCTCAGCCACAGCTACAGTTCAGGTGAATCTACATTGTTTATCTGTCATACGTAGGCTTACATTAAACTTGCAATGAAGCTACTGTGAAAATCCCCGAGTCACCACACTCCGGTGCCTGTTCGGGTACACTGAGGGAGGATTTAACATGGCCAATGCACCTTGTTAGTATGTCTTTCAAACTGTGGGAGGAAACCAGAGCACCCGGAGGAGACATGGGGAGAATGTGCAAACTCCACACAGACAGCTGTTTCCAGACAGGGTAGCTAGGTGATCAATATTCATCATTTTTAGTAACAGAATGAGCTCTGCGTCCATTAAGTGATCAGTGTAAAATGAGCTAAATCATCCCCCGCTTTGAAGGAAGAAGTATAAGAACATAAGAAATAGGAGCAGGAGTAGGCCATCTAGCCCTTCGAGCCTGCCCTGCCATTCAATAGGATCATGGCTGATCTGTCGTGTCTCAGTTCCACATTCCCGCCCTCTCCCCATAACCCTTAATCCCCTTGCCTATCAAAAACCTATCAACCCGCGTCTTAAATATATTTAGTGTGTGCATGCAAAGTGTCGTTCGCGAATACCAGACATCCTATTGCAACCAATATACGTGGTCCTTCTAGTAACAGCCACATCCCAAAAAACAATTTGTTAAAACATCAACTCTGACCAGTTGCACATTTCACTGATAGCCCGAACAGCGTTAAGAGTCTCTGTGATCCACAGAGTATTTGATCATTTCTGCCTGTGCTGAACTGTCTAACCTGCAGTCCCATTCTTAACCAGATATTTATCCAGTTGCTCCCAGGAGTCAGACATGATGGTTTGAAAGTGCTGGGAGTCTCCTCCACACGTCTCCCAAGTTGACGTGGGCCGTGCTTTTATCAGCTGGCCCTCCAAGTGTTGCTGTTCGAATTTTCATTTGGTCCTGATTTATAACGAGTGAGGAGTGGGGAGGCAAAACCTCAAAAGCATCAGAGGGAAAGGAATGCAAAGAATGAGAGGAAATCAAAGCAGCCACCAGAGGCGGGAGAGAAGGCAATGAGCAAGAAACAACATGTGGGGATACTTGGCATGCGTTAATCAAAGATTTATCATTTAGTCCATTTGACTCATTTTCTGCACATAATTAACTTTCCTTCTACCTGTTTACCCGGACTCCCTGGTGATTTCCCTGTGTTCACACAGACCAGGGCCTGTGTTTGCATTCAGGGGGAGCACGTGGCCAGGGAAAAATAGTGTCGACGGGACAATCCTTGCGTTTCTCTGGAGGAATGGGGTTTGCAGTTTATACGATTTGAGAGTGGAGTTAGCCAGAGTCGGCTGCAGTGTGTTTTCCAATGGGAGCAGGGGGAGTGTGGAAACCTCGTCCACTGTGCGAGAAATCTGCATTCAGCTGAGCAAGGCGGACCACTGTCGGAGGTTATTCAGTTTCACAAGCCTTGACATGCCAAGTGGATCAGTTATTGGACAATGACTGAGGGAAGAAAGTGCTTGGGGGGGGGTTGTTGGGCAGTGAACAGAGGGAGATACAGAGTGGGCAGCAAACTTTTAGTTTTAAAAAACCCTTCCGGCTTCAGTCAATCCGAGAACAGAAAATCCCGCCCGAGGTTAACAGACCTTCCCACATCCGCTTCTCACCCACTCCGATTCCCATGGCGACCAAGGCAGTAGAATTCGGGCAATAGTTTTTCTGCTTGGGGACTCAATGACACAGCGCTCATGTTGTTTGAAGTTTAAAGTTTATTTACTGGTGTCACAAGTAGGTTTACGTTAACACTGCAAAGAAGTTACTGTGAAAATCCCCTGGTCGCCACACTCCGGCACCTGTTCAGGTACACTGAGAGAATTTAGCACCGAACCAGTACGTCTTTCGGACTGTGGGAGGAAGTCGGAGCAGCTGGAGGAAACCCACGCAGACACGGGGAGAACATGCAGACTCTACACAGACAGTGACCCAAGCCAGGAATCGAACTCGGGTCCTTGGCACTGTGAGACAGCAGTGCTAACCGCTGCCACCGTGTCACCGTATGGAGCTGGGTGCATTTCCAGATCATTACAAGAAATGTGAAATGGACACAGACTTTATTATCGAATATTTCAGTCAGCTTTGGTCAGGCGTAACACGTGGTGGCACAGTGGTTAGTGCTGCTATCTCACAGTGCCAGGGACCTGGGTCCAATTCCAGCCTCAGTCACTGTCCGTGTGGAGCCTGCACATTCTTCGTGTACCTGCATGGGTTTCCTCCGTGTGTTCTGGCTGTCTCCCACAGTCACAAAGATGTGTGGGTTAGATGGATTGGCCATGCTAAATTGTCCCTTAATGTCAGGGGATTAACAGGGTAAATATGTGTGGTTATGGGGATAGGGCCTGGATGGGATTGTGTTTGATGCAGACCTGATGGGCTGAATGGCCTCCTTCTGCACTGTAGGGATTCCATGATTTCACATTGTAATGAGGCAGCCAATGAATTACACCGTTCGTAGCCTCAATTTTGTGTTGATCAGTTGACCTGTTTTGCACGTTGCTAGATTTTGTTGTCAGAACTTTATCTTCCTAATTTTTTAGAGAGTGTTTGAGCTCTTCAAGTTGAGGAGAATTTGCTTTAGGGATTGGAACATCTTTCTGAATTTGATATCTGTCATCGCTGCCAAGGGGATCTGGGCCAGAAGCACAGTGGGGTTTTCCTGATTTATCCCCTCCTGGACCATGTTGTATTTTCATTATAAGGTTCATAGCATCTGTTTCAGACTGCCATTGATTTGATTTGATTTTATTTATTACTGTCACATGTATCCGTCTACATGAGAAAAGTATTGTTTCTTGCACGCTGTACAGACAAAGCATACCATTCATAGAGAAGGAAAGGAGACAGTGCAGAATGTAGTGTTACAGTCATAGCAAGGATGTAGAGAAAGATCAACTCAGTGCGAGGTGGGTCCATTCAAAAGTCTGACAGCAGCAGGGAAGAAGCTGTTCTAGAGTCGGTTGGGACGTGACCTCAGAATTTTGTGCCTTTTTCCCCAATGGAAGATGGTGGAAGAGAGAATGTCCGGGGTGTGTGGGGTCCTTAATTATGCTGGCTGCTTTGCCGAGGCAGCGGGGAGTGTAGACAGTCAATGGATGGGAGGCTGGTTTGCGTGATGGACTGGGCTAGATTCACGACCTTTTGTAGTTCCTTGCGGCTGAGTTGTGATACAACCAGAAAGAATGTTTTCTATGGTGCATCTGTAAAAGGTAGTGAGAGTTAGTGCTGAGGGACAGCAGTTCTGTGTGATGCACTTGCACCTACTTTGAACTGGGCAGCGTGATTTCAGATGTCACCTTCTGAGATACAGGGCGGATTTGTCCCATCCCACCTGCCACGGGAATTGTAGTGGGCGAGGGACGGACCGTGCCATTGACCTCCAGTGGGATTTTCTGGCTTTGAGGCAAATGCGGCAGGAAAATCCCGTCCACAGTCACAAAGTGTGAGCGTGGTTTTATCCCATCAGATCGGCCAGCTTGCATCTAAACCCAGGTTCCAGGGACAGGGGGCAAATTTCAATACCTCTCCTTTGGGGCTGGGTATCAGAATCTGGTAAGAAGTCTCAAAACCCCAGGTTAAAGTCCAACAGGTTTGTTTGGTAGCAAAAGCCGCTAGCTTTCGAAGTGCTACTCCTTCAAGTGGGAGTTCTGTTCACAAACAGGGCATATAAAGACACAAACTCAATTTACAAAATAATGTTTGGAGTCTTTACAAGTAATCAAGTCTTAAAGAAACAGACAATGTGAGTGGAGGGAGCATTAAGCACAGGTTAAAGAGAGAATCACGAGGGGTGATTCTCCCAGAAGAACATGAAGTGCCCAATGAATTGGAACACAGAAGTTTCTCCCATCTGTATTTTTTGGGTGTACTTAGTTGAATGGATCTCTGGCATGCTGTGCGTCACAGAGTGCCGCAGGGAGATTCATGTTGGTAAGAGGCGGGGGGCTGAACCTGCTGGAGAGCTGGCATCAGTGCGCAGAGCGGGCCACTTGTATGCGCCGATCTGTCAGTGGGGAGTTGAGTAGGTGTGGACTGACACTCCAATGCCAGCCTCCTGGCAGTGCCAGGGTGCCAGGCTGGCACTGCTAAGATGCCAGGCTGGCACAATCCAAAGGGGCACCTCCCCAACCCACAACCTCCCGTGGGGGGACCTCAATAGCCTCTGCTCCCAACAGTGGGGCGATCACACCTGATTCCCTTTGATGGAGAGCAGGCTTGATCGCGCCGCTGGTGGGAATCTTTCCAAACGGAGTGGGAGACAGTAGTGAGCCTGGAGGCTACCGTCCCGGGCTTGCTAATCATATTGAAATTGTGAGTCCCGCTGCAGGCCCTCCACTGATATTTCCCGATCTGCTGCACCATCGGGTGAATCGCCCCCATGGTCTATATTGTAACACTGCGGGTGGAACTTCCCCATCCCGTCTGTCACGGGAATCGTAGTGGACGAGGTGTGGACCATGCAGAGGTTCAGAGACCTCTGGCGAGATTTTCCAGTCTTAGGGGTGAGCGTGGCCAGAAAAACCCACCCTCTATATCTCAAGCATGTTGGCATACCAGAAAGTTAATGCTTCACAAGTGAGTCTGTGGGAGAAATTTATGGGATGTTTTGCTGTGGTAAAGGGACTTCATAAATGCAAGTTATTGCAATGTAGCCCTAATGGTCATTTCAAGTTAATCATAACTGTGTTCTTATCCAGTCAGATTAGATCCTTCTTTGAGAAACACAAGGGTAGCCAGAGTAAAGATGCATGTTTGTAATGTGTCAGTAATGTATGAGTATAAAAGGGCATCTCATCCAGACCCGCCTCACCCCCCATCTTCTCTGAGTCTGGAGTCACATGTAGGCCAGACCAGGAAAGGATGGCAGATTTCCTTCCCTAAAGAACCAGATGGGTTTTTTTTTTACATCAATCAAAGTTTCACGGTCACAGTTAGAGGCTAACATTCATTTTCAGATTTTATTAATTGAACTAGCTGCGGTGGTGGGATTTGAACCCACATCCACAGTGAATTAGCCGGGGCCTCAGGATTGCTAAGTTCAATGACATTACCAGTCTTTTGGGAGTGGAATATGAGTGACTGTGCCCGGCCTGTAAATTAGACTGACTGCACACGGAGCAAGGGATTACGCCTGACTGGACTGAGAGATCCAGTTTAATGAGTGTCACATTTCTGTGCCCTTGTGTGGTCCTCAACATCATGTGACTGAATACTGGTCCTGGTTAAAGTTTCTTTTCAACTTTCGTACATTCAGCCATTTTCAGAAATTTCATTTTAAAATGTAGAATCAGACGCGATTCTGAATGTCCTGTGCCGCATCTCTCGTATTTGAAACTTTAAATAAGATAGAAAACCTCAGTAAAGGCATACATGTTTGTCTTAGGATTGTCTCAAAGACACAGACGCAGAATCACTGTTTGTTTGTGTAAAGCAAGATCCCAGAATAGAAATCACCAGGAATTCCGATTGGGTGGCACAGTGGCACAGTGATTAACACTGAAAATCCAGATAAGCGCATAAGAGAAAAGATATTGAAGGGTGGCACAGTGGTTAACACTGCTGCCTCACAGCATCAGGGACCAGGGTTCGATTCCCAGCTTGGGTCACTGTCTGTGCAGAGTCTCCATGTTCTCCTCATGTCTGCGTGGGCTTTCTCTGGAGGCTCCAGTTTCCTCCCACACTCCAAAGATTTTCGGGTTAGGTTGATTGGCCATGCTAAATTGCCCTTTACTGTGCCAGGATGTGTAAGTTAGAGGGATTAGCGGGGTAAAAATGTGGGATGACAGGGATAGAGCCTGGGTGGGATTGTTGTCAGTGCAATTGCCAGAGACCCGGGTTCAACTCATGGCTTGGATTACTGTCTATGCAGAGTCTGCACATTCTCCCCATGTCTACATGGGTTTCCCCTGGATCCTCCGCTTTGCTCCCACAGTCCAAAAGATGTGCTGGTAAAGTGCATTGGCCATACTAAATTCTCCCTCGGTGTACCTGAACAGATGCTGGAGTGTGGCGACTAGGGGATTTTCACAGTAACTTCACTGCAGTGTTAATGTAAGCCTACTTGTGACAATAATAAATAAATAAAGACTAATTAATCTTTTTCTGCTCATCTTGGTGAAGGGACAGCAATTGGCATGGGCATTGGAAGGTGGGACTTGTGGGTGAGGTGGTGCAGTGTTGGGGGTTTTGGTATTCTTGCTCCAATTTGGTTAATACTTAAGCAAATACTTTGACACTTAAAGTAAAGGTAGCCGCTGCCACGATGTGGAGCAATGTAACCGCACACAGCAAGATCCCACAGACAGCAATAATGCAGTTGATTTAGGGGTAAACGTTAGCCAGTGGGCAGGAACCTGTTACCACCGGAGGAGTTGGGCCGAACAGCATAGATGTCTTTAAAGAAAATCCAGGTAAACGCGTGAGAGAAAAGATATTGAAGGGCGGCACTGTGGTTAGCACTGCTGCCTCACAGCATCAGGGACCAGGGTTTGATTCCCAGCTTGGGTCACTGTCTGTGCAGAGCCTCCACGTTCTCCCCATGTCTGCGTGAGTTTTCTCCAGATGTTCCAGTTTCCTCTCACACTCCAAAGATTTGCAGGTTTAGGTTGATTGGCCATGCTAAATTGCCCCTTATTGTCCTGGGATGCGTAGGTTAGAGGGATTAGTGGGGTAAATATATGGGATGACAGGGATAGAGCATTGGTGGCATTGTTATCAGTGTAGCCTTGATGGGCCGAATGGCCTCCTTCTGCACTATAGGTTTCCTATGATATTCAGATATAGCGAGATGAAGTAGGGTTGGAGGAGGTTAAGTTTGAGCC
Organism: Carcharhinus amblyrhynchos; assembly: GCF_965287045.1. Lineage (NCBI taxonomy): Eukaryota > Metazoa > Chordata > Chondrichthyes > Carcharhiniformes > Carcharhinidae > Carcharhinus > Carcharhinus amblyrhynchos. The sequence continues at coordinate 12,364,450 of NC_137327.1, forward strand.
TCACCATCGGTCGAGAGCGATTGGGCCAATTAGCCAGTCTCTTTGCTGTAAATTCTATATGACTCATTCATGAAACTCTTCTGCTGCTCTTCAGACAGAGCCGTGGAATCTTGTACATCCACCTCTGCTCCCGATGGTGGGGGGAGTCCAGAACCAGGGGTCATAGTTTGAGGATAACGGGTAAACCCTTTAGGACTGAGGCGAGGAGAAATTTCTTCACCCAGAGGGAGGCGAATGTGTGGAATTCACTACTCCTGCTTCTAGTTTCTATGCTAAGTGGGCAGATGGGTCCTCAGTTTAAATTGTCCAAAACCTGGCACCTCTGACACTGCAGCATTCCATTAACGGTACCCCACTTACATACGCACTCATGTAACAAAAACACAAAATGCTGGAAAATCTCAGCAAGTCTGACAGCATCTGTTGGGAGAGAGTAGAGCCAACGTTTCGAGCCTGGGTGACCCTTCGTCAGAGCTGGCAAAAGATCATCTAGACTCAAAGCATTGGCTCTATTCTCCCTCCTCAGATGCTGTCAGACCTGCTGAGATTTTCCAGCACTTTCTGTTTCTGTTTCAGATTCCAGCATCCGCAGTACTTTGCTTTTATCTACCTGACCTCAAGCGTCTGACTTGGTGCATGGATCCCTACTATTGAGCCTACCACGGAGACGCGAGCTAGACTGGTGGATGGGGAGACACCGCAAGTCTTCTGCGAGTGTTTTTTGGGTGGGTTTTATTTTAACATTGTAGCCGTGCGTTGATGCAGTGCCAGGACATTCGGAACGATCTGTTGGTCTGACCTTTCAGTTCAACACTGGTGCCCCCAATCATGCAACACACTCTCTCAATACTGCAATCTTCAGCACTGATTATACAGAGCAGAACAGACACTGGAGAATAATGAAAAGGCTACAATCTTGTTGAACGAGTCAGACAGTGCTGCAGCAGTATAACTCAAGACTTTTTCATCCTAACTCTGTGGCCAGCTGTTTCAGTTTTGAAGTCAATTCCTTATGGAGGAATTTATTCTTAATATAATGAACTTTTGTTCTTTTAATTGGCTTTCACAATGAAAGCAGAGCCACAGAGTGTCAGCGCAATGTACTCTGCGCTCTCAATATTCCCCAGGAAGGCTAATGACTGCGCCTCATTCTGATTAATGAGCTGAAGCTTGTTTCATTTCTCAGTCCAGGAATCTCTCTGAGCTGTAAACACCAGCCCCTTAGAAAAGGGAAGCTTTTAAAGGTAAGCAGTTTGATTGTGGAAGCTCCTCACCCTCTAAATGCCAGCTGTCTATTGAGGAATTCACAGGCAGGAAAGGCAGGTCAGGAAAGGACAGGAGCTCAGATCCTCCAACTGATGATGCACGAGCCACATTCAAATCTTTTACTAAATAATTTCTCAGATCATCCAGTTCCAAAAAGCGTAGCTACTCTACATATGTGTCCTCGCACGTGGGTGCACATACATGCACACTCTCTGTCTTGCACACAGACAGCTAGTGAGCAGCTGATATATATACACAGAGGTATATTTGATATATACACACAGAAGGATAGATACACAGTTGTACATTTGATATATACATTCCAGAGCCACAGCAATGTGGTTGACTGTCAAATGACAACTAGGGGTGAGCAATAAATGCTGGCCAGCCACTATATCCATGTCCCACAAATGAATAAAAAACATATACACACAGACTGATAGGTACACAGATGCACATTTGATATGTATACACAGCCTGATAGATACACAATTTTCTATTTGATACATACATGCATACTGATAGATATACAGATGTATATTTGATACAAACACAGATTAATAGATACAAAGATGTATATTTGATACACAGATTGATAGATACACAGATGTATATTTGATATACACACAGACTGATAGACACAGATGTATATTTGATACAAACACAAAGATTAACAGATACATGGATGTATATTTGATACACACAGACAGATAGATACATGGATGTATATTTGATACACACAGACAGATAGATACATGGATGTATATTTGATATACACACAGACTGATAGATACACAGATATATATTTGATATGCACACACAGACTGATAGTTACACAGGTATATATTTGACATACACAGACAGACTGAAAGATACACAGATGTATATTTGATATACACACAGGCTGATAGATACGCAGATGTATATTTGATATACACATACAGACTGATAGTTACATGGATATATATTCGATACACACAAACTGATAGATACGCAGATGTTTATTTGATATATACGTACAGACTGATAGATACATGGATGTATATTCGATACACATAGACTGAAAGATACACAGATGTATATTTGATATATACGTACAGACTGGTAGATACATGGATGTATTTATTTGCAACAGCGCATACAGACAAAGATTTTTCTCAGCGAAAACACAAGATAAATTGAGATAAGTGGAACCCAGCCTCATTATACTATTGACTAAATGTCCGTCACTTCTTGACTTCTGGATAGTACTTCATCAGCTTGTAACAAAAATAAACCATTTGGCCAAAGAGGTCTTGTGCTCTCTCCCCCAACCCTCCCATCGATATATCCTTCCAGCTCTTCCTCCCTCACCTGCTTATCCAGCTTTCCATTTAATGCATCTATCCTTGTCACCTCAGTGACTCTTTGTTTTAAAGTTTATTTATTAGTGTCACAAGTAGGCTTACGTTAACACTACGAAAATCCCCTAGTCACCACACTCCAGCACCTGTTAAGGTACACTGAAGGAGAATTTAGCGTGGCCAATACATCTAACCAGCACAGCTTTCAGACTGTGGGAGGAAAGGAGGAATCCAGAGCGCTCAGAGGAAACCCATGCAGACACAGGGAGAACGTGCAGACTCTGCATAGACAGTGACCCAAGCTGGGAATCGAACCCAGGGCCCTGGCACTGTGAGGTAGCAGTGCTAACCACTGTGCCATTGTGCTGCTTTAGTATATCCCTATTCAAACTGCTCTCTGGTGAAAGATGTTTCTCCAGAATTTCTGATCAGATTTATTAGCAATTATAATTATATTCATGGCACCAAGTTCTGGTCTTTGCCTACGAGTGGAAACATCTTCTCTATGTCTATCCTATCAAACCCCTCAATGACTTTAACAATCTCTGTTAGGTCATTTCTGTTCAATATGTCCTGACAGGTATAACTTCTCAGCTTTTTTCTGATTTCCCTCTTTTGAGTTGCTCTCCTGCTCTGAAATCATCACTTCAAGAGTAATTTAGACACACCAGGTTAAGAGGGCTGAGCCCTTGGGAATTATTCAGTCCCAGGCAAAGGAGGAGGGGAGGCCGGCTATTTCAACTGCTGGCTCTTGGGCAGCTGACATGAGTTTATAACGTCGGCATCTAATGTTAACCAGTGCATCGCAGTCCGGAGATGTTACTGTCTCTATAGTGCTACAGGAAGGGTTGCCAGTATAGACTCAGTATTAACAGTCAGCAGCTTATATCTGAAGACAGAAAGTCTATTTTTTGTCTTGAATTGGAGGTTTTATTGAGCTGAATGTCCCTGTGATAAACCAGCTAACAAGGATGCATGATCAGCTGTTTGAATAGAGTCACTCGTGCTTTAAATAGTGCCTAAAGTCTCAATACTGGATGTTTACAGGTTATATCAGCACAGTATAGTGCAGTCTAAGGCACAAACCATTCAGCCCAACTGTGGCATGTTGGTCCTTTTAGTCCCCTTGAACTGCTTCCGATTCCATCTTATCGACGTAACAGACCCTTCTATTCATTTTCCTGCATGTGTTTAATGAGCTTCCTCATAAATACATTGGTGCTAATTGCCTACAGCGCAGAAGGAGGCCTTTCGGCCCATCGAGCCTACGCTGACAACAATCCCACCAATCCCTTTCCCTGTAACCCCGCACATTTACCCTAATCCCCCTGACATTAAGGGGCAATTTAGCATGGCCAATCAACCTAACCCACACATTCACCACTCTCAGGGTGAAGAAATTTTAAAGGTTTACCCCTTATCCTCAAACTTTGACCCTAGTTCTGGAACATTCTTTCTGAATCTACCCTGTCTAATACTGTCAGAACTTTATAAGTTTCTATGAGATCCCCTCTCACTCTTCTAAACTCCAGTAAATATAATCCTAACTGGCTTAGTCTCTCCTCATATGACAAACCTGTCATTCCAGGAATCAGCCTGGTAAACTTTCTTTGTACTCCCTTCATTCCAAGGATATCCTTCCTCAGATAAGGACACCAGAACTGCTCACAATACTCCAGGTGTGGCCTCACCAACACCCTATACAACTGCAGGCAAACATCCCTGTTCCTATACTCAAATCCTCTCACTATGAAGGCCAACATACCATTTATCTTTTATACTGCTTTCTGTACCTGCGCACTTACTTCCAGTGACTGATGCACGAGGACACCAATGTTTCACTGAGTATCCACTTCTCTCAATTTACACCCATTCAAGTAATAGTCTGTCTTCTTATTATTGTTGCCTCACATTTATCCACATTATACTGCATCTGCCATGCAGATACCCACACACTCAGCCTGTCCAAATCACGCTGAAGCATCTCCGCATCCTCTTCACAGTTCACCAACTTTGTACCATTTGCAAATTTGGAGATAATACATTCAATCCCCTCTTCCAAATCACTAACAGATATTGTGAACAGGTGGGGTCCTGGCACGGATCCTGTGGAACCCCACTAGGCAGTGACTGCCAGTCAGAAAAACACTCATTTATGCCAACTCTGTGCTTCCTATCTCCTAACCAGCTTTCTGTACATTTCAAGATATTACCTGCAATCCCATGTGCTTTAACCCTGTTTATCTCTGCACAGATGCTGCCAGACTTGCTGAGTCTTTCCAGCATTTTCTGTTTTTATTTCATCTGTTTTCAGATTTGTTGGTAGATAAATATTAGCTGGGAGAACTTCTTTGCTCCTGTCTACGTGCAGGAGCAGTTGGGGGTTTGGTTTAATGTCCCATCTGAGAGATGCTCCCTGAAACAGCACAGTACGTCCTCAGTGCTGCAGGGCAGTGTAAATACTCACACCCCAGTGTGAGCAGAGCCAACTTAAAGCCTTAAAACTGTTACCGTTGTGTTAATGATACGCAAAATGATACGGTGCTTCACAGAAGTATTAACAAACTAAATTTGACACCAAACCATGCAAGGTGTTAGAATATGTGACCAAAAGTTTGAAACGAAGAGAGGTTTAAAGTTGATTTATTAAGTGTCACAAGTAGACTTAACACTGCAATGAAGGTACTGTGAAAATCCCCTAGTTGCCACACTCCGGCGCCTGTTTGGGTACACTGAGGGAGAATTTAGCATGGCCAATGCATCTAACCAGCATATCTTTTGGACAGTGGTACAAACAATAGGAAACCCATGCAGGCTTGGGGAGAACGTACAAACTCTGCACACAGGCCGAAGCCGGGAATCAAACCCGGGACCCTGGTGCTGTGAGGCAGCAGTACTGACCATTGTGCCATTGTGGACTTTGAGAACTTTGTGTTAATGGAGCTGAGGGCTTGGCTGCCAATGGTAGAGTGACAAAAGGTTGTGGCGGGGAGGGGATGTGCAAGAGTCCAGAATTGGAAAAGTTCCGAGATCTTGGAGAAACTTGGATTTTCTCACTGGAACCACGGAGGTTGGAGGGGTGACATGATGGAAGTCTACAAGATTATGAGGGGCATCGTCAGAAGCTTTTTCTCAGGATAGAAGAGTCAATTACTAGGGGGCAGAGGTTTAAGGTGCAAGGGGCAAGGTTTAAAGGAGATATGCAAGACAAGTTCTTTACACAGAGGGCAGTGGATGCCTAGAACTCGCTGACGGGGAAGGTATTTGGGAAGGTAGGGGGTCTTAAGTCAGACGGGTAGCATGGTTGGTGCAGGCTTGGAGGGCTGAAGGGCCTGTTCCTGTGCGATAATTTTCATTGTTCTTTGTTATCTTACAATGTGGAGATGCCAGCATTGGACTGGGGTGGGCACAGTAAGAAGTCTCACAACAACTGACTAAAGTTCAACAGGTTTATTTGGTATCACGAGCTTTCGGAGTGCTGCCCCTTCATCAAGTGAATGTGAATCCCTGATGAAGGAGCAGTGCTCCGAAAGCTTGTGCTACCAAATAAACCTGTTCTACTTTAACTTGGAGTTGTGCGACTACTTACTTTGTTATCTTAGAGAGTAAGGATGGTGAAGCGGTTTTACTTGTGCTGAGGAGTGCGGATAAAAAAACTACCGTCAGTATAAAATGAAAGAAAATTTGTAAGTGAAATCAAAAACATTGAAGAGGATGAGCAAAGATGGATATCACTGGGCAGTGGATGCAATCGTGTGTTGGAGGGTTAATGTCAAAATCTTCACCACTTCAAAATTTCTTTGATATGTGTTCCAGCACAATGCTTTGGTGTACCAGAGGAAAATGAGGCCTCGCTTAAAGCCCATTACTTCACACTGTCAGCTATTGTCCTCACCCCTGCTACAGATGGAAGTTCAAAGGGGAAGTGAAGTGTTGACAAGAGAGAATGGGGAGAGGAAAATAGGTCGTCTGACTCGCCTAATCGAGGTTAAGCTCCATTGTTTTCTATGTTCTCAATAAGGGGAGAACCATTTCGAAAAACTCTGCACCAAATACATTGGCTAATGTGATCTCCCTGGGCTATTTAAGATGACTGCCAGAATCACAGCACAACATTAGTCAAAGTTAGTCAACTGTTGAAAGGATTTGGCGGAGAGAATTATTATCATAGCTTCATCTGTCAGTGCTGGATTGGCATGGTACCTTTTTTTCTTGACTCCCAGTCAATGAAAGAAGTCATTGTGTGCCAGCGAAGGCATAGCACTGTAGACCTTCTTTCTAATGCTGTCTTTGGAAATTGCACAGAAGCCATATTCTAGCGAGGGACATGTTATTGAGTGATTTTTATATAGGTTCTCTGTTAACGAGGGAACCGTACACAGTGTGGACACATCAAATCATAGAATCCCTGCAGTGCAGAAAGAGGCCATTCAGCCCATCGAATCTGCACTGACAACATTCCCAGTAGGCTCTCTCCCCTTAACCCCGTATATTTACCCTGCTAATCTCCCAGCCATTAAGGAGCAATTCAGCATGGCCAATAACTCAGTGCTAATATCAAAGCTAAGGGACTATTTTTTCAATCCATTGGCTGAGCATTAGTATAATTCATTTGGGATGGATCATTCCAATTGGTTTAATTTTCAAGAAGGTATGTTTGAAAAAGACTAATTTCTTGAAATCTTTAAAATAATAAGTATATAGCCATGCAGACTGAAGAAGTCCATGCCAATCGATACAGGGTGGCTTTGGGTGATAGGACACTCCTGAGGTCAGGGAGGAAGTTATTCTTGCTGTCCCCATGATTAAAGTTCCCTCGCCCAGTGTTACGGCTGCTTTGCGTCACATTCGCTCCTGCAGCTTGGCACAATATATTTGAAGTTGCGCTCACTGCCCAAATGAGCTTGCGGAGCCAAGAAAAAGTAGTTCCCCTTACAGGTCTTGAAGGTAGCACACAATCCCAAACAGGTAACCTGCCCCCAAGCTCCTGGCGTCTGCTCTGAAATTCTTTGATTCAAGATGGCAACTTCTTGCGAGTTGTGCCCAGCAAACCCTCTAATTCTATCTTTTACCCTTGTTCTATGCATTTAAAACTGTACTCTAACTCTTATAAACTCTCAGTGGCATAGTGGTTTGCACTACTGCCTCACAGCACCAGGGACCTGGGTCCGATTCCCAGCTTGGGTCACTATCTATGTGGAGTCTGAACATTCTCCCCGTGTCTGCATGGGTTTCCTCTGGGTGCTTTGGTTTTCTCTGAAAGATGTGCAGGTTAGGTGCATTCTCCCTCAGTGTACCCAAATGGGCACCGGAGTGTGATGACTAGGGGATTTTCACAGTAACTTCACTGCAGTGTTAATGTAAGCCTACTTGTGACACTAATAAATAAACTGTAAAAACTTTAAGCTGAGCTGATCTTTCTCTACGCCTAGCTATGACTGTAACATTATATTCTGCACCCCTCCTATCCTTTTCCCCTATGTACTCTGTGAACGGTATGTTTTGTCTGTATAGTGCGTAAGAAAATGTATTTTTTACTGTCTCCCAACAAGTGACAATAAAAAATCAAATCAAAGAAAGGTCCCTGACATTGTCCTGTGGTGTTTTCACCATGGGCACACAGGCTGATCTTGCACACTGGCATCCCTTAACAACAACAACTTTTTATTTATATAGTGCCCATAATGTGATAAGATATCCCAAAGGTGCCTTATTGAAGGAATGTAGAACTACGTATGACACTGTACTATGTAGAAATAGATTAGGTGATATGACCAAAAGCTTGGTGAAAGAGGTAAGTTTTAAGTGGTGTCTTAAAGGAGGGGAGTTTTTAAAAGAAATTATTTATGGGATGTGAGCATCACTGGCTAGACCCGCTTTGATTGCTGTTCCCAGATCTCCGTGAAGTAGGAGGCACAGGGAGGGAATTCCAGAGCTGAAGGGCACAGGCAACTGAAGGCATGGCCACCAATGGTGGAGTAAGCTTTTAACAGCATTTACAGCACAGAATCCAGCCATGCATTCAACCTCTTCATGCCAGTAGCTGATACTCAACGCTGGCTCCCTCCTCTCTGCGTCATCTCGCCCCATCAACATACACATCTATTCTTTTCTCCTCCTTGTGTCTATCTAGCTTCTCCCTAGCTGTCCAATCGCCAGCATCACCAGAATAGTGGTGCTGAATTCCAAATCTTTTCCCATGGATCAGATCTCCCCAACGACGCAACTGAAATGTGGGAGTGGCACAAGTACAAACCCAGGGAAAATGATGAGGTCATTACATAAAGAAGCTTCTTGGCCCGTTGAACCTGTGCCACTGAAAGATCAGTCCAATTAGTCCCAATCCCCTGCTTTTTCCTGCAATTTTTCTGTCTCGGATATGAATCCAATTTCCTTCTCACAGTTACCATTGAATTCATTCTCACCACTCTTTCAGACTCTCCCTCCCGGATCATGAGAAAGGACTTCTCCTTATTCCCCCTTTCTCTGTTTTACTTTGCCAACTGCTGTACATCTTTAACCTCCTATTACTGGGCACCTTGCCATGGGAAACAGTTTTGGATTCTCTGCTTTGTCCCTCCTCATCTCCTTCCCCTCCCCATCTCACTCATATAGGTGGAAGAGCTGGGAATCATTGCAGTCACCCTGTATTCCACCCAGATTGCTGCCTGGGATTTGATCCTCGCCTGCATCACTTTCCTTTTTGATTAAAACGCCTCAGTTATCAAATTGGCCATTTTAAATTTTATTTTTGCTTCCGTGGAAATCATAACCCATCATTTTACCAGCACCTTTGACACATAGGTGGCCAATAGCACCACAGAGGTGACACAGTGGTTAGCACTGCTGCCTCACAGTGTCAGGGATCTGGGTTCGATTCCCGGCTTAGGTCACTGTCTGTGTGGAGTATGCACATTCTCCCCGTGTCTGCATGGGTTTCCTCTGGGTGCCCCGGTTTCCTCCCAATGACGTGCTGGTTAGATGCATTGGCCATGCTAAATTCTCCCTCAGTGTACCCGAACAGGTGCCTGAGTGTGATGACTAGGGGATTTTCACAGCAGCTTCATTGCAGTGTTAATGTAAGCCTACTTGTGACACTAAACTTAATAAACTTAAACAGATGCCTGCGATGTCCTCCCCTTTCAGGCCGTGGGACTCTGTGTGCTTAGACAGAGAGGCCTGAGGCCTACTTCACACCACAGACACCACCTGTACTTGAGCTTCCTTACTCCAGGCATTTGGTTTAAATTAGCGATCGTTCCCCCATAATGATGCTGAGACACTGACTGACGCACCGGGGAGGGTTTCCAACTCTGTGTGAATTGATTCTGGGTGATTTCATTATAACACCAGCACTGGGGTAGCACGGTGGCACAGTGGTTAGCACTGCTGCCTCCCAGTACCAGGGACCCGAGTTGGATCCCAGCCTTGGGTGCCTCCCCCACCCACCAATAACTGTGTTTTCCAAACTGACGATTTGAAACTTTTATTCCTCCTCTTCAATATTTTTGATGTGGAGATGCCAGTGGGGTGGGCACAGTAAGAAGTCTCACAACACCAGGTTAAAGTCCCAACAGGTTTATTTGGAATCACGAGCTTTCGGAGCACTGCTCCTTCATCAGGAGAATAGACCACTCACTTCCTGAAGGAGCAGTGCTCTGAAAGCTCGTGATTTCAAATAAACCCTGTTGGGACTTTAACCAGACGTTGTGAGACTTCTTACTGTTCAATACTTTTCTAACTAATAAAGATTTGGAGAGAATGAATAGAACACTTTTTTGTAATGGCACTGGCTGTGATTTTTCTTTTGAGTTGCTCCAGTCGTGTCCTGGAGTTGGTATTTCTCTAGAGGGTTGACAACCCTTGGACCGTCTGTAGCCATTTGCAATGAGCACTTCAGGAGAAACCTACATTGACTTCACTGAGCTCCAGGAGAGGAACCTGCTGGAGTATGAGCTCCCTGATTGAGGTCTGTTAATGCTGTCCAATCAGGGAGCTCTACAGAGATCTATCTAATGTGGAGTGTCTGGGTCACCAACACTTGGGGTGGGTACTCTCTGTACTGGGAAAAGCCTGCTTGAGTATCACTAACTGTTGTAAATAAATCAGTTTTGGTGATGGGACACTGGCCTCTCAGAAATTATTTCAAAATCCACACTGAGAACCCAAAGGCGTATTGCTCCTGTATCGCCCTCTCCATGATATAGAGTCCCCCTCCCTCTCTGCCCTGTATTTTTGATGTCAAAGTGACCAATTCCTTTTCGGGGATTTGGGTCTTGGGTCTTTTTTGCACTGCAGGTGCCCACTTGAGAAACCCAGTGGGTCACTCCCTACACGTGAATGAGCTGACTGTGCGACACTGCACGCAATCCCTTCACCTGTGAACAGGCCTGACCACCGCCCAGGGAGATAAGGTCTTGGCAACTCTACATGATAACTTTCTTGTCAATCCACTGATAGGAACTGGGATGTTTTGGGCTGAGTGACAGACCAGGGAAGGGTGCAGTGAACAGGGACAAAGAATGATCTCTTCCTCTCCTTTCCCATTCCCCAAACCCCATTCAGCACCCACGGTGGGATTGCCCTTGGTCACAAAGAGCTCCATCTTGTGGTGCAGCCAGGAATTGCTGAGCCGTGTTGGCTGGGGTGGGGGGTGAGGGGGTGTCTTCAGACCACCAGACCAAAATAAAATCTAGTCAGGATAAATTTTGAGATTGGCGTTATTTTAAAACTGATGACAAAGCACCAAAGCCGAAGGAAATTGGAAGAAAGCGAAGAATCATATTCACACTGGTTTTAAAAAGATTCTGTGAACGTCAGTACTTTGGTGGGATAACTGCTAAAACCTGTGTGAACATATGACTGATACTTATCACCGAATCTGGCCTGAAAAATCAGAAAAATGTACTTTTGAAGTGGAGGTTTCACCATCTGTTGACCAGAATGTTGTTGTTTGAAGTGTTTGTTCGAAGAATTTGGGCATCTAATAATCCAGGCTCACACCTCAGCGCAGTGCTGAAGGAGTACTGTGCTGCCGTTGGTGCCATCTTCGAAGTGAGACGTTAAACCGAGGCCCCATCTGCCTTCCCACACATCAGCCTTCCACAGAGGTGAAGGGAGTTCTCAGTGTCCTGGCCCACAGTCAGGCCTCAATCAACACCACCAAAATCCCTGGCCATTTAACTTTGTGGAACCCTGCAATGTTCTAATTAATGCTGTGTTTGCTTATGAAGCAATAGTGACGATACTTTGCAACTAATTAGTTGGCTGTAAGGTGCTTTGGAGAATCTGAGGTTGTGAGGGCCACCGTGCCAACATAGGTTCGTTCATTTTGAATATTATTTATTGACAGAGGCACTGGAATTGTACCATGTGAATTGGAGTAAGCAAGGGACGGACAGTGGGAAGGTCCGTTGACCTTGGGTGGGATTTTCCAGTCTCGGGTCAAATGAGGCCGTAAAATCCTCCCCCCGGGTGATCCATCTTCCAGAATTGCCCTGGTGTCTCCTGGAATTGAAGATTAATCCTGTGGACAACACTGGACTTTGACTGATGGTTAAGAATTACCCATGCGGTTAATAAAAAGTTTTCCACTTAGCGAGGTCAGGCTGATGCCCGCAAAGATTGTTGTCTTTGTGGACCAATGAGGAGACAGTGGGGGAAGGGAGAGGTTCTAGAACATAGAACACTACAGCACAAACAGGCCGTTCAGCCCACAAGTTACGCCAATCATATCCCTACCTATCAGGCCTATCAATAACCCTCAATCCCATTAAATCCCATGTACTCATCCAGAAGTCTCTTAAAAGACCCCAACGAGTTCGCCTCCACCACCACTGATGGCAGCCGATTCCACTCACTCACCACCCTCTGAGTGGAAAACTTACCCCTGACATCTTCCCTGTACCTGCTCCCCAGCACCTTAAACCTGTGTCCTCTCGTAGCGATGTAGTTATGTGATGGAATCTCCAGAAACACGTCCAAGTAGAGTTGGCAGTCCTGCAATGTACCCCTGCTGGTGCCCCTGATAATATGACGCGTTCTCTCCCTTGGAATTTTTAAAACTATCCCGATGTGTCGAGTAATAGAATCAGAATCCTGGAATCACAGCGCCAGGAACCCAGGTTCGATTCCTGGCTTGGGTCACTGTCTCCCCGTGTCCGCGTGGGTTTCCTCCGGGTGCTCCGTTTTTCTCCCACAGTCCGAAAGAAATGCTGGTTAGGTGTATTGGCCAGGCTAAATTCTCCCTCAGTGTACCCGAACAGATACCGGAGTGTGGCGATTAGGGGATTTTCACTGTAACTTCATTGCAGTGTTAATGTAAGCCTACTTGTGACGCTAGTAAATAACCTCTGCTTTTAAATTAAAGGACGTTGTGCTGAGGATGTAGATACTTTCTGAAAGAATAGTTTGGGATAGATGAGGATGAGCTGAAAAGACCTGAAGAGGCTTTACTCGTTTCCTCGAGTCCAGGTCTTTGCCAGCTGTGACACACGTCAAACTGCCCAGAGAGCTGAGTGCCATCATTTACTCTTGTTCATCCTCTGAGGTGAAGATGACCATGTACATCATCTGGTGGTTTGGTTTCCAACTGAATCTGCTACGGACAGACAATCTGGTGTACCCCCAAGATGGTTATAAAAGGTGCTACAAGCACATTCTGAACGCTTCGCTTCAGAGTTTTGGAAGAGACTTCTATTTGATTTGATTTATTATTGTCACATGTGTCGGGATACAGTGAAAAGTATTGTTTCTTGTGCGGTATACAGAGAAAGCATACTGTTCATAGAGTACATAGGGGAGAATGAAAGGAGAGGGTGCAGGATATAGTGTTACAGCTAGGTTAAAAGAGCGAGAGTATAGTTTTAAGAGCGTTGAACGAGAGTAAAAGATAGAGGGAAAGCTGGGGGCATCTCGTAAGACGTTGCCTCATTATGGCGCTAACTTGAATCTACTGTTGAACTGTACAGCTGGTCTTATGAAAAAAATATCAATAATCAGTCACAATGCGTACTTATTTTCTTGTTCCATTTGGATGCCCAGCATCCCTGCAGTGGCCAATTCTTTTTTTCCCACACACGGATATTCCTGGCAGGGGTCACGTGCTATCAGTCAGGATCTGAGAGTGGCGCCATAGAATAGAATCCCTATTGTACAGAAGGAGGCCATTCTGCCCCTTGATCCTGCACTGACAACAATCCCATCCAGGCCCTAATCCCGTAACACGACACATTTACCCTGCTAGCCCCCCGACACTCGGGGCAATTTAGCATGGCCGATCCACCTAACCCGCACATCTTTGGACAGTGGGAGGAGACCGGAGCACCCGGAAGAAACCCACACAGACACGGGGAGAACGTGAAAACTCCCAACAGACAGTGACCCGAGCTGAGAATTGAACCCGGGTTCCTGGTGATGTGAGGCAGCCGTGCCAACCATGTGTCACCGTGCCAGGGACCTGGGTTCAATCTTTCCGAATTCCATGTAAATAAGATAGCAATTATAACTAAAACGATTTGCATTTATGTAGCGCCCCAAGAAACCTAACTGGAGCATAATCAAATGACACTTGACATTGAGTCCCATGGGCAGATATTTAGGTAGATTATTAATTTTATATTAGTTGATTTAATTCAATGCAGTGGTGGGTTTTAACTGGGAATTTACTTGCGCTCCTAAAATTAGGCAAAGAGTGAAAATATAGTTGTTGTGTTAGGAGGCATGTGCTTGTGATGTGCATATACGTAAATAAATGTTTATAAAAATGTGCAAAGGTTGGCTTCAATCCTCTCCTTCACCAACTGGTTTTCAGGTACATAAGGCAGATGAGCTTGGCCAAAGGAATGGGTTTTAATGCATCTCTTATGTGAGGAAGGAGTGGTGGAGAGGCAGAGAGGCTGAGGAAGAGAACTGCAGAGCTTAAGGGCCTGACAGGCACAGCCGTCAATGTTGGAATGCTTAAAATCGGGAATACTCACTCAACTCTGAGAAGGTGGTACAGTGGTTAGCACTGCTGCCTCACAGCGCCAAGAACCCGGGGTCGAATCTGGCCTCAGGCCTCTGTCTGTTTGGAGTTTGCACGTTCTCCCCGTGTCAGCATGGGTTTCCTCCAGGTGCTCCGGTTTCCTCCCACGGTCCAAAGGTGTGCTGGTTTTGTGGACTGGCCGTGCTAAATTGCCCCTTAGTTTTTGAAGATGTGTAGTTTGGGTGGATTAGCCATAGTAAATGTGTGGGGTTACAGGGATAAAGTTTGGCGGGGGGAGGGGGCGCAGAGAGTGGGTAAGGTGGTCTTTCAGAGAGTTGGTGAAGACTTGATGGGCTGAATGGCCTCCTTCTGCACTGTAATGAATTCAATGGTTCGATGTCTCAGAGGTTCTGGGCCTGGAGGACGTGGGAGAGGTAGGGAAGGGTGAGGCTATGGAAGGATTTGGAAGGATGAGAATTTTAAAATCGAGGTATTGCTTAACTGGGAATCGAATGTAGGTCAGTGAGTGTTGGGTTATGTGCAAGACCTGTGGTTTACAAAGAGGCTAACCAAAAACACATTGAAATGGTTAAGACGAGCGGTAACAGGAGTGAGGGTTACAGCAGTTGATATTGGTCCAGAGTCAATGTTATGAAGGTGGCAGTAGGCAGCTTGATTGATGGTGTGGCTCTCTGGTTGGTCACAATTGAAGGGTAATTTGCAATGCTAGTGAATTTGTGGTTAGAGTGTTGAGCAATGGATTGTGGCAGGACTGTTTAATTGAACTTATTTATCTTGGCAAATGGACATCAAAACACCTCTTTCCTTCACCACATACTGCATATTGCAGCAAGCAAACCGGAAAGCTGCTCAGGTCCAGGCAACTGCACAGGAGTGAGGAATGCTACACTAGGCTTCAAACCTTTTTGGATGACTTAGGGTTGTTCAGTAGGTGCTGCCTAATCATGGACTCAGATATTTTGGGCAGAATTGTCCTGAAATGTCCACCACAGGAATCGTAGCAGGCAGGACAGGACCGTGCAAAAGTCTGTGGACCTCAGGTGGGATTTTCCATTCCAAGGGCGAGCTCGGTCGGAAAATCCCGCTCCTTGTTTTGGATTTTATATAGTGGTTGGCTGGTTGGGAGCAACCCTGACCGTGCTAATAGTTACACCAGCAACCAATTTAAGATCATTATTCCAGCTCGTTACCTGGCTCATTCATGCTGGCTGGAGGTGCCTTGAATTCATATCCAGGCACCCACTCCCTGCAAACAAAAGGAATATGTTCAAGCCTTGCACCTGTTTTTGAATTATTGGGGATCTCAGGGAGCCTGTTGCTATCCGCATGGCAATTCCCCAGCCAGTCAGAATCAACTTGTCAACCAATCAGCACCCTTTTCTCCTGTAGTATTAGTTGTTGAAATTGAAATTAGACATTCTTGCATTTGTCCTGATGAGTGCAAGAAGAAAAACTTCAGCAATATGTCTCTCTTTTCAGCAAGATTTAAACAAAATTTATCTGTCTTTGATGTGTAAAGTGAATAAGCCATTCAGCCCATGCCCTTAAGTGAATCTTACAAATAGTTACAGATGTGTTCGGAGAATAGGCTAAAATGTGGCAGATGGAGTTTAACGTGGAGAAGTGTGAGGTCATGCATATTGGTCGGAAAAATGGGAAGGAGACTTATGATAAATGGGAAGAGAGTTTGCGGGGGAGAGAGCTTTCATCACTGAAGAATGATGAATGGGTTCCACAAGTAACAAAAGCTCTATCGTGCTGCCTGCACGGGGAAGTGAGGCAAATCTGTACAGCAAAGTAAAAGTAAAGTTTATTTATTAGCATCACAAGTAAGACTTAAATTAACACTGCAATGAAGTTACTGTGAAATTCCCCTAGTCGCCACACTCCAGCACCTGTTTGGGTCAATGCACCTGACCTACACGTTTTTCAGACTGTGGGAGGAAACCGGAGCACCCACAGGAAACCCACACAGACATGGGGAGAACATGCAAACTCCTCACAGAGGGTGACCCAAGCCGGGAATCGAACCTGGGTTCCTGGCGCTGTGAGGCAGTAGTGCTAATCACTGTGCTACCATGCCGCCTACATGGCTAGCAACCCTACATGAGAATGAATTTCTCTCCCACTAATCTGTGTTTCTCTCTCCACAGAGAGAGCGGCACGGTGGCCCATGGTTTCGATTCTGGCCTTGGGTCACTGTCTGTGTGGAG
Source organism: Carcharhinus amblyrhynchos (assembly GCF_965287045.1). Lineage (NCBI taxonomy): Eukaryota > Metazoa > Chordata > Chondrichthyes > Carcharhiniformes > Carcharhinidae > Carcharhinus > Carcharhinus amblyrhynchos. Next base: position 12,381,258 of record NC_137327.1, read on the forward strand.
TCTGCACTTTCTCCCTGTGTCTGTGTGGGTTTCCTCCGGGTGCTCCGATTTCTCCCCCACAGACCAAGAGACATGGTGGTTAGGTGCATTGACCATGATAAGTTCTCCCTCAGTGCACCCGAACTGGTGCCAGGGTTTGGCGACTGAGGGTTTCGCAGTAACTTCATTGCAATGTTAATGTAAACCTACTTGTGACACTAATAAAACAAAACACAGATGTGGCCTGATTAGCCACAATTTTGATTTCTTCATAGTCGTGTGTTGTTTTGTTTTTTGGCTAGATGTTACAGGCAGATAGAAATTGTTTACAAAATAAAGTTAGCATGATGAGAGCTTAACTCTGTATCTGATTTACTTGTGGTATAGTCAGAGTGGTGATCAAATGAACTTAGGTAATTTTTGTAATTATATGGGTGTGTTTGCATAAATTTTGTAAGAAGAGCACAATTCCTTCGCACTGGTCTGAATTTATCGAGGCCAAGATCGTTCTTTCATATCTCGGGTCGTTAGTGGTAGGTTTTATAACTTTTGCTGGTGCAACACCACCACCCTGAACCTGAATGAATGGCTCACTCGGAGGTCCATTTGCTTAACGGATGTGATTAAAGTCCATCAACCTGTCGCTGTGTTCAACTAATTAGGAGATGAAAAGAAAGGATGAATGGTTTAATCCTGGCAAATGATCATGAAGCAATGTGTGGTTGGTTCTGCGTGTGTCAGTTTGAGGGTGGGTAATGGTGCTGTGTGGTTGGAGGCGGTGAACTCGCTTATGTTGCGTTTATATTCTGCACTCTCTCCTTCTTTCCTATGCACTCTATGAACAGTATGCTTTGTCTGTATAGCATGCAAGAAACAATATTTTTCACTATACTAATACATGTGACAATAATAAATCAAATCAAATCTAAAGGCTGCAAGCCAGCGGAGAGTGTGTTCGAATGTAGATGTATGCACCATCGAGTTATCTGTCATCTTGAAGCATCAATAAGGGTTACCTTCTCTCTTGTTCAGAGTGTCAGTTGCTTTCCAGGTCTTGTTTTGTTGATGTTAGTGTTCCAAAGAAGAACCATATTAGACTGGAAACACTGTGCCATGAGGCACAGTGGTTAACACTGCTATCTCACAGCACTAGGGACCCTGGATCGATTCCCATCTTGGGTGACTGTCTGTGCGGATTTTGCATGTTCTCCCCGTGTCTGCGTGGGTTTCCTCCAAGTGCTCCAGTTTCCTCCCTCAGTGCTATCTCACAACGCTAGGGACCCCGGATCGATTCCCATCTTGGGTGACTGTGCGATTCTGCATGTTCTCCCCGTGTCTGCGTGGGTTTCCTCCAAGTGCTCCAGTTTCCTCCCTCAGTGTACCTGAACAGGTGCCAGGATGTTGTGACTAGGTGGATTTTCACTGTAACTTGACTGCAGTGTTAATGTCAGCCTGCTTATGACGAATAAATACACTTTAAAACTTTGTTTGCACTACTTTACGGAGGTGATTAACTGGGGTACTTCCAGTAGTCCCCCCCACCCTCCCCTTTTTCCTCGCCCCCAAACAAACCTGATTCCTGCCAATGCAGATTGGCTTGTAGTGGGCAAGGTATCAGGGGGAATTCGATTTTCTGAAATTGGACCAAGTGGAATTCAGTGAAGCCGAGTTGCCATCTCTATCTTGCTGTCAGCAGCGTTCAGACACAGTATCAGCAATCGCTGTCTACAGCACAGTGTGAACACTGAGCTGTAAGATACCCATCCAACTGGCTGAGAACACAGAACACGAGAGATGGATGAGGGCAGAGATAATGGGAAAGAGCAGCCACACACAGCAGGACATCTCGAAGTGTAAACGCCCGACAGCTGAAAATCAGGATTATTTGTGCTGTCGAGCGGCGACTGATAAAATCAGCATTTAAAATGCAAAAAAAACCCTCACCGTCAAATGAATTAAATGAAGTTCCTCCAACTATCTGAGGCTTTGCTGCAAGGAGGGAGAGCTTGTTTGGCTACTCCTCCGTTGAAAAAATTACTGTTAGAGGAAACTCGGCTTTCAAACAATTTATTTCCTCCCCAGCTGCTTTCATTCATTATTTTGCCAGTTCTGCTGAACCAAATAGAATTGCAGCGAACATCACTGTTAAACTGCAAACACACACACACATATACATGCACATACACACTCCGGTTGTGGCCATTCATTTATCAACAGAGTGGGAACAATCCCACTACAGAGTGGGAATAACCCCACTACCTGGTGGAGGAAGCCAGCCAGGGGCCGGGAACATTGGGATTTCGATCTGGCTGGCAGGCAGGCAAGCCCTTCCAGGCCAGATGTGAGCCATGTGCGGCTCAGTGAGCTAACGTGTTGTTGAATGCATTAAAGGGGAACTGCGTCCACAGTTGCTGAGATCAGCCCTGGCCCCAACATTCGCCGGCTACATCCAGCTCCCTGGGACTTGTTTCCCACTGAAGTGGAAGAACCGTTTGCAGGAGTAAGTGTTTACTCCAGGCTAGCTGCCGGAACATTCTTTCCCGGATGAATTCTGGGTCAGGTAACATCACCGAGCATCGACCATCACTGTGTGAGGCCTCGAACTCTCAGCAGCATTCTCATCACCCCTGTTAAAAGCTCCAGCTGTTAGTCCAGCTAAACAACACTGAATCTTAATGCTCAATGCCAAAATGTAATGGTGATTTTGATTCGATTTATTATTGTCATATGTATTAGTATATAGTGAATAGTATTCTTTCTTCCACTCCATACAGACAAAGCATATTATTAGAGAAGGAAAGGAGAGGGTGCAGAATGTAGTGTTACAGTCATAGCTACAGTGTAGAGAAAGATCAACTTAATGCCAGGTAGATCCATTCAAAAGTCAGATGGCAGTAGGAAGAAGCTGTTTTTGAGTCGTTTAGCATGTGATCTCAGACTTGACATGGTGGCACAGTGGCTGGCACTGTTGTCTCACAGCGCCAGGAACCTAGGTTCGATTCCTGGCTTGGGTCACTGTCTGTGTGGAGTTTGCACATTCTCCCCATGTCTGCGTGGGTTTCCTCTGGGTGCTCCAATTTCCTCCCACAGTCCAAGAATGTGCAGATTAGGTGGATTGGCCATGCTAAGTTTCCCCTTAGTGTCCCAGGATGTGTGGATTAGATGGATTGGCAATGGGGTTACAAGGCAGGGGGTTAGTTGACCTGGGTAAGATGCTCTATCAGAGAGTTGGCGTGGACTTAGATGGGCTGAATGGCCTCCTTCTGCAATTTAAGGATTCTATGATTCTAAAGGAAGTGTGACTAAATGAGAATATCCCTCACTTTCGATTACTTGCATTTATATAGCACCTGTAACGTCTTCAAAACATTCCAGGCGTTAGCAAACTAAATTTAACACCAAGTCATATAGGAGGGTGACAGATAACCAAAAACTGGATCAAGGAGGTAGGTAACCACTGTGCCACCATTCTGCCCATCCAGCTCTGTGCTGTACACCAATGTGACGTTGTATGACAGTAACGCCATTGTGCTGTGCATGAGAAAGGAAAGAGAAACCCACCCATTTCTCTTTAAGGTGATGACCTAATTAAGACAGACAAGCACATTTTCAAGCTTCAGTTCAGAGAGTTGTTGTACAGATAATGCCTACAATCGTACGTAGAGTGAAAGGTACCTCATGCTCATATAAATCTCCAGGTAGAGCAGAAACCGTGGTGGACAGAAAGGGACAGAATCGTGGCGATGGGTCCAGCACTAAATGCGGAAAGTGGACTGCAGCTGTCGTTCCTGCAGGAGTTATTTTCAGCAGTAGCAGGTGGTTGCGGAGGGATAGGGCTCCAGTGCACTGCACTCTTTTCAACGGCAGCAGTGTAACAGAGCTTGGATATGTGACTGCGGATCTGTGACGGATCAGACAGCTGGGAATGGGGATGGGATGGAGGGTGGTGATCCACCAGGTGTTTGGATTTTACTCTGCTGAATTTTCAAGCCAGCAGAGCTAACAAGGAGATAATGAGACAACAACAAATTGCATTTGTGTGACGCTTTTTAATATAGCAAAGCATTCCAAGCGCCTTCACCGGTTCATTCCTCTCCCTGAGTTCTCTTCCCCGTGATGTGGAGATGCCGGCGTTGGACTGGGGCAAACACAGTAAGAAGTCTCACAACACCAGGTTAAAGTCCAACAGGTTTATTTAGTAGTAAACATCACTAGGTTTCCCCTTCGTCAGGTGATCACTTCTGAGATCACGTTCTAACCAACTCACCTGATGAAGGGGCAAACCCTGGAAGCTGGTGGTGTTTAAATAAACCTGTTGGACTTCAACCTGGTGTTGTGAGACTTCTTACTGTGCTCTCTTCCCCAAGGCAGGTCCATGGCAATTATCGACTGAACCGCGGCGATCGCAGTGATTTTAAAAAATTCATTCATGGGACATGGGCATCTCTGGCCGGCTGGCATTTATTGCCCATCCCTAATTGCCCTTGAACTGAGTGGCTTGCTAGGCCATTTCAGAGGGCAGTTGAGAGTCAACCACATTGCTGTGGCTCTGGAATCACATGCAGGCCAGACCAGGTAAGGACGGCAGATTTCCTTCACTAAAGGACCTTAGTGAACCAGATGGGTTTTTCCGACAATTGTTTCATGGTCATCATTAGATTCGTAATTCCAGGTTTTGAATCCAAATTTCACCACCTGCCATGGTGGGATTTGAACCCAAGGGTCCCCAGAACATGAGCTGAGTTCCTGGATTAATAGTCTAGTGATAATACCACGAGGCCATCGCCCCCCCTAGGGGTAGGGTGAGGATGTAGGTGCTGAATCTATCTCAGCTGGAATAGAGATTGAACCCACACTGATCTGGCCAATATTGGTTAACCATGGACCTCAGACCAATATTATCATACAAAATTTGACACCAAGTTACATAAGGAGATGACTGAAAACGTGGTCTTCAGGAGTGTCCTAAAGGAGAGAGACAGAGAGAGGGGGAGAAATGGACAGGTTTAAGGAGGAAATTCCAGAGCACAGAACCAAGGCAGCTGAAGACACGGCCAAACATGGTGGAGTGGTTAAAATGGGAGATGTGCAAGGGGATTGGAATGGTCAGTTCTAGAGGTAACAAAGACATGGATAAGAGTTTCAGCAGCAGACAAACAGAAGTGGGGCTGGAGTCAGGTGATGTTATTGGGGTGGAAGTTGGCAGACGATCTTGGTAATGGAGTTGGCAGGCCTCCAACATACCTCTGATAGACCTCTGCCCCTGGCAAGATACTGACATGTACCTGACTCTAGGGGTGAGATTTTACTGCCTCACTAGACCCAAGACCAGAAAATCCCATCTGAGGTCAGCAGACCTTCCCATTGTTTGCCCTTCCCCCACTCTGATTCCCATGATGGGTGGGTGGTAGAATTCTGGCATAGGTCTCAAATAGCTGCCAAGTGGATAGGGAGTATGGACTATTTGACTGTGGAGAGTGGAGCATCATAAGCAAGCCAGATCTTGTTCTCACCTGGTGGCTCCTAGTGCATTATCCAGCACTGATTCTGAGATGGTATCCGGAGCAAAAGCCCTGCTTTGAATTCTTACATGCACATTATCTGCCCCTATTGCCCAATTCTAGTCTTCCCTAAGAGCAGTTGTAACAGTCCGTGTGTCAGCCTGGCCAAGATTGGCCATTTCAGCTCACACCTCGGGACCACCCTCATCTCCTTGGATCAGTACACATAAGGATGAGCACATCTGACAAAGAAGCAAGAGGGATTTTAAGTGTGTTGGGGGTTGTCAGATTCAGAAGACTCAGCAATAACACTTCATTGCAGTGTTCTGAGAGTTAAAATTGTTTTCGAACAAACGTATCCCTGAGACTGTGGCACAGAACAAACCCACATCTCGATATAGTTTTACTGATCCCAGCTGTGAGGTTAGAAATGTCTGTTGGTGACGTCAGTGGAAGGTTCTTTAATATGACCTTATGACATTTCATTATTTGCTATTTTAACAGAGGCACGAAGCCAAATATTGTAAATAAGTCAGTCCCTCATTTCAATGAGTGGACAATATCGGTTTAGTTCCAAATGCATTTGCCTTGAAACCAGACTGTTGTCGGTTCCTGCCCCACCAGGTGGCACAGTGGTTAGCATTGCCTCCTCACAGTACCAGGGACCCGGGTTCTATTCGCAGCTCGGGTCACTGTCTGTGCGGAGTTTGCAAATTCTCCCCGTGTCTGCGTGGGTTTCCTTCGGGTGCTCCGGTTTCCTCCCACAGTCCGAAAATGTGTGGGTCAGGTTGACTGGCCGTGCCAAATTGACTCTGGTGTTAGGGGATTAGCAGGGTAAATATATGGGGTTATGGGAATAGGGCCTGGGTGGGATTGTGGGTGGTGCAGGCGCGATGGGTCAAATGGCCTCCTTCTGCGCTGTAGGGATTCTATGAAGTCTGCAGCATTGTGAATAAGAGTATCACATCGGTCTATATGAATATTAAATATCATTCGCTAACACCATGCAACAAGAATTTGCAACCTATTTTCACTTACCTAGATTTCAAACCTAATAAACCTATTGAGAATGCTCGTTCATCTGGAATAATTTGATTACAGACCAAAGTGTTTGTTTCTCTGAGTCTTCATTGACCCAATCATTTCCATTTCTATTCATTAATCTGTGATTACACATTCAAATAAGAAGAGATTTCTCTAGCTTACGGTATTATAAATAGATGAATCGTGACACCCTGTGTTTTTCTAAAGCAACACTAAAAGTAAATCTACCTGATTCGATGGATTTTTCTGCTGAGCTGCTTAGATTAAAATTACCCCTATGTTTCTGAGTTGCACCCGGTCGAATCCCTCACTACCTTATCTCCAGCTGTCCGGAGGGAAAAAAGTGACTGAATTCCTGGCATTCTAACAGGGATATTCCCGATGGCCTTTCACTTTGTGAAGGAAATGTGGAAATAGTCGAGAGCTTCATGTTTCTAGGTGTCTAGATCACCTGTTCTGGTCCCTCCACGCCGACAATATAGTTAAGAATGCCCACCAACGCCTCTACTTTCTCAGGGGGCTAAGGAAATTCAGCATGTCCGCTACGACTCTCACCAATTTTTACAGATGCAACATGGGAAGCACTCTTTCTGGTTGTATCACAGCTTGGCATGGCTCCTGCTCCAACCAAGACCGCAAGAAAGGGTTGTGAACGTAGCCCAGTCTATCACGCAAACCAGCCTCCCATCCACTGACTCTGTCTACACTTTCAGCTGCCTCAGAAAAGCAACCAGCATAATCAAAGACCCCAACCCAGACATACTCTCTTCCATTTCTGTCGGGAAAAAGATTCAAACGTCCGAGGTCACGTACCAAACGACACAAGAACAGCTTCTTCCCTCAGACTTTTCAATGGACCTACTGTATATAAAGCTGATCTTTCTGTACACCCTAGCTATGACTGTAACACTACATTCTGCACCCTCTCCTTTCCTTTTTCCCTATGAATGATATGCTTTATAGTGATCAAGGAACAATAATTTTCACTGTATCCCAATACACGTGACAACAGTGAATCAGATCAGGTGCGGGACTTGGCTTTGATCTTATGAGGAAGTGTGACCACATGGAAACAGGGAACTGGCAGTGTGGTGGTAGGAATGAGGAGATTTATAGTGTGTTTGATTTTAGCGCTTGCACCAGTGGATATGAAGGATAGTGATGTGACACTTAATGCAGCTGGTTTGATTTAATCAGAGCTCATGATATCACATGTCAATTATATAAACAAGCTCGCCTTCAAAAGAAGATGACACAACCCTATCAAATGTCGATATTCATAGAATCATCGAATCCTTACGGTGCAGAAGAAGCCATTCGGCCCATCGGGTCTGCACTGACTCTCTGACAGAGTGTCTCTCCCCCCTCCTATCCCTGTAATCCCTGCACATTTTCCAAGGCTAATCCATCCAATCTGCACATCTTGAGACGCTAAGGGGCAATTTAACATGGCCAAGCCACCTAACCTGCACATCTTCAGAGTGTGGGACGAAACCGGAGCACCCGGAGGAAATCCACTCAGACACAGGGAGAACATGCAAACTCCACACTGACAATCACCCAAGGCCGGATTTGAACACAAGTCCTTGGCGATGTGAGGCAACCGTGCTAATCGCTGTGCCACCATGCCATATTCTGCCAACACCTAAGCAAGACTCACATTTATATGGTGCTTTTTCACAAAAGCTGGATATCTCCAACCGCTTTACAGTTAGTTAAAAATTCAAGAATCCTTTACCCGTAAATCCAAAAATTGAACTTTTCCAAACACCACGCTTGTTTTTACCTTATCTAACATGGGAAGTCTATTTGCTTATCTGCACTGTTTACCTGGCAGGTTTTATGGTGAACATGTCAAAACAAAACTTTTTACAGTACACTGTATTAGTTATTACCTAACTTTTCCATTTTATTTACTTTAGTCTGTAGCTAGCCAACACTCATTGCCACACTGTAGGAAAGATGTGATTGCATTAGACAGGAGATTCACCAGGATCTTGCCTGGGCTGGAGCATCTCAGCTATAAAGAGAGGCTGGCTAGACTGGGGTTATTTTCCTTGGAGCAGAGAAGGCTGAGGAGCGACCTGGCCAAAGTGTACAAAATTATGAGGGGCAGAGATCGGGTAGCTTGGAAGGAACTTTTCTCCTTAGTAGAGGGGTCCATAATCAGGGGGCACAAATTTAAGGTAAGGAGCAGGAGATTTATAGGGGATTTGAGGAAAAAACTTTTCGTCCAGAGGGTGATGAGAATCTGGAACTCACTGCTTGAAAGGGTGGTTAAGGCAGGAACCCTCATAGCATTTAAGATCCATTTAGATGAGCACATGAAACACCATAGTGGGCAAGGCAACAGACCCAGTATTGGAAAATGGGATGAGAATTGATAGGGTGTTTGATGGCTAGCACAGACACAATGGGCCAAAGGGCCTCTTTCTGTGCTGCAAGACTCTATGACCGGACTTAGGCTATTGTAATGTATCTGAAAACTGAAACCATCTGAAATTCAAAATGTAATTGGCCCCAAGAGCTTTGGATAAAGGATACTCAACCTGCAGTGTTGAAGTGCGGTCGCTGTTGTAATCTAGGAAACACAGTAAGAAGTCTCAGAACACCAGGTTAAAGTCCTACAGGTTTATTTGGTAGCAAACGCCACTAGGTTTATTTGGTAGCAAACTAGTAGCGTTTGCTACCAAATAAACCTGTTAGACTTTAACCTGGTGTTGTGAGACTTCTTACTGTGATTACCCCAGTCCAACGCCGGCATCTCCACATCATAATCTAGGAAACACAGCAGGCTTCTACTAAGATGGGAAGGCGATGGCTTAGTGTTATTATCACTCAACACTTAATCTGAAATCATAGAAATCATAGAAAATCTACAGTACAGTAAGAGGCCATTTGGCCCATCAAGTCTGCACTGACCACAATCCCACCCAGGCCCAACCCATATCCCTACATATTTACCCACTAACCCCTCTAACCTATGCATGTCAGGACACTAAGGGCAATTTTAGCATGGCCAATCAACCTAACCCGCACATCTTTAGACTGTGGGGGGAAACCGGAGCACCGGGGGAAACCCACGCTGAAATCTGGATGGAACGTAAACATGGGGCAGCTCTATGAATGTTTGGAATTGATGAAATGTTGATTCATTAAAACTGTCCCAGACTAAGATGGCCAAGAGTCAAAACGAGACAGGTCCCACCCCTCCCCGAAGCAAAGAGTCAGAGGCAGACAACGGGTGAAGGTGAAAGGAAGCAGTTGATGTGATTGTACACTGGGGATAAGGCTGAATTGAGGTGAGTGTCAGGGTGAGAGAGGCTGGAGGTGTTTGTGAGATCTGAATGTGGAGTTGCCAGCGTTGGACTGGGGTAGGCACAGTAAGTAGTCCCTCAACACCAGGTAAAGTCCAATAGGCTTGTTTGACAGCACGAGCTTTCGGAGTGCTGCTCCTTCATCAGGAGAGTGCAGGATTTGTTTCACAGACAGGGCAGATATAGACACAAACTCAATTACATGATAATGGTTGGAATGCGAGTCTTAGCAGGTGCAGACAATGTGAGTGGAGAGAGGGTTAAGCACAGGTTAAAGAGATGCGTATTGTCTCAAGCCAGGACAGTCAGCGAGATTTTGCAAGCCCAGGCAAGTCGTGGGGGTTACAGATAGTGTGACATGAACCCAAGATCTTGGTTGAGGCTGGCCTCGTATGTGCGGAACTTGGCACAGTTTCTGCTCGGCGATTCTGCATTGTCGTGTGTCTTGAAGACCACCTTGGAGAACACTTACCTGAAGATCAGAGGCTGAAGACAGTGCCTTCAGTTCTGCCAACAAGTATTCGCCACTGAAGGGTCAATTCTGAAAATAGCAGTCTGTCTTTCTCTTTCCAATGTTGACTGGCCGCTCTTGCATTTCCAGAATCTCTTCTTGGCTTTATTCCAGACTTGCAGTGCTTGACGTTTCTCGTGACTGTCTCCGTGATAATCAATAGCCTGAACTAGACGTGTGAATATGTTGCCATTGAGTGCCCTTGATGGTTTGGCGGGTGAACTACATAGCAACCAGAAGCCCCCAGGTTAGTTTCTAGTGTGTGGTGAGTTGGTCGATGGTGGTGTGGTCAGCCTTTGTGATGGAGCATTGGCCGAAGTGTCAGTAAGCTTGGGGACTCAGCACCTGGGAAGTGTGCACATCTATTAAAGCTTATTTATTAGTGTCGCAAGTCAGCTCACATTAAATAAAAGCAAATTACTGCGGATGCTGGAATCAGAAATCAAAAGAAATAAATGCTGGAAAATCTCAGCAGGTCTGGCAGCATCTGCAAGGAGAAAAAAGAGGTTTAAATTAACACTGCAATGAAGTTACTATGAAAATTCCCTAGTCGCCACATTCTGGCACCTGTTCGGGAACTTGGCATGGCCAATGTACCTAACCAGCACGTCTTTTAGACTGTGGGAGGAAACTGGAGCACCCAGAGGAAACCCACCCAGACATGGGGAGCACATGCAAACTCCTCACAGACAGTGATTCAAGCTGGGAATCGAACCCTGGCACTGTGAGGCAGCAGTGCTAACCACTGTGTCACCATGTTTCCCTATGGGCATATGGTTATTGATTGAGGACACGATGGGAGCTTGATAATGATGCCTCCAGTACCCCATGGACACTGAAAAAACAACTTGCATTTATAATTGCCTTTAATGTAGTAAACAACATTCCAAGCCCTTTAAAAGGAGTATAGTCAAGCAAAAGTTGGCAACCAGCCAAAGAGGGTGGCACAGTGGTTAGCACTGCTGCCTCACAGCACCAGGGAATCAGGTTTGATTCCCAGCTTGAGTAACTGTCTGTGTGGAATTTGCATGTTCTCCCCGTGTCTGTGCGGGTTTCCTCCGGGTGCTCTGGTTTCCTCCCACATTCTGAAAGACGTGCTGGTCAGATGCATTGACCCAGACGGGCGCCGGAGTATGGCGACTAGGGCAATTTTCAGGAACCTTATTGCAGTGTTAATGTAAGCCTTACTTGTGACAAGTAAATAAATAAAGTTTAATAAACTTTTCAAGTTTAATTAGGGCAGGTGACCAAAAGGCTTGATCTGAGGGGTAGGTATTAATGCGGCACCTTGGAGGAGGGGAGAGAGCGGTGGAGAGATTTTAGGCAGGGCATCTCGAAGCTTGGGTAACTGAGAGCAAGGCTGCCCCCTGAGGGGATGAAGAAGGCAAAGGGGTGCAAAAGGGGGCAGAATTGTCCAGGCCTGCGAGTTAAAGCGGGGAACTCAGACATCTTGCTTCGCACCCCTTGTGTGAGTAGAAATGATAAATTGCAAGGCACAGGAATTTTATTGGCATTCTTATTAATGTCGAGGAACGAGATGTAAGTGGCCCGTGATCTGCCTGATTCAGCCCCAGGGCAACGCTCTCTATAAACCGATAGAGAGGTTTCCAAGCTGGATTGAATTCCAGCTCTCCTGCTGCCTATAATGTGCTGCAAATAAACCAGTAATTCAGATCAAATCTCAAACAGCTTCACCGGAATCTCTGCTCATGCCATTTACAGAATCCGACGGTGTGGAAGAGGCCCTTTGGCCCATCGAGTCTGACCCAACGCACGGAAGGAAGGCCCTGACTTGCCCACCTAGTCCCACTTGCCGGCGCTTGGCCCACAGCCTTGACCGTTATGGCGTGACAGATACTCATCCGGGTACTTGTCAAAGGATGTGAGGCATCCCGTCTCCACCACCCTCCCAGGCAGCGCATTCCAGACCCTCACCATCCGCTGTGTAAAAAGGGGTTTCCTCAAATCCACACACCACCCCCCCCCCCCCCCCAACCACCACCCAAACCTCCCACCCCTCACTTTTAACTTGCCGTCCCCTCATAACTGACCCTTCAGCTAAGGGGGAAACAGCTGCCCCCCTTTATCCACCCTGTCCACGCCCCTCATACATGCTGACGCACTTGGAGCTGTGCCACCATCCCTGGGAATGCCACCCGGTTCTGCCATAACCCGGCGTCATGCTTGCTCTCTCCGAGCCCGGCTGCATTGCGTACTGGCACAAAGCGAGAGGCGGGGGTTGTTGTGGAGGTCCGAAGGTCTTCAATAACTGGACAGAGTGGCGGCAATAAACGTGTTTCCATTTTGCTTTTCCCCCCACACGTGGTGACCCGATCGGCAACGCGGGAGGAGAACTTCCAAAGCCCTTTTATTTCTCGATCTCACGCGGTTGGCGGGTTTTATTTATTTTTAGTTGCCCCCCCCTCCAGCGGTTCTGCTTGTGTATGGGGAATAGTTTATCTACTTGGCAAATTAATGTAAAACTCCTAGGTTCTTTCCAGCTTCCCAATACCTCCCCCCGCAACCCAACCCCCGGCAATAAAAGAGTGGGGATTTTACTTGCTGCGTGTGGAGAGTTGTATAAATAGTCCTGGGTTCCATTTTAGTAGAATTTTCCTGGAGGAATTCAAGTGAGAGCGAGAGAGAGAAAGAGAGAGAGAGAGAAAACACATGTTGCCAGGACAATTGGCTGGTGGAGGCAAGTGGAGGCTCCAGGCAGGCGAGAGGACTGCTGCACAGATGGAAACTTGATCACTCAGCCACTCAGCAGACTGTTTGATTTATTTAAGTCGAGCAGATGGTTGCGACAGGAGTTTGTTTAAGTTCGGTTCAGAGCCGGGCCGACCGCCAGGATGCTGGGGCCAGCTCCTGCCAAGAAAATGTTTCATTGACATCTCAGTTGCACCCCCCCTTTTTTTACCCCTCCTCGAATGGCCCCTATTATGGCCCTTACACACACACACACACACACAGTTATGTTTGTTTAGCTGCCAACATGATGGTTAGAGAGGGCAAAGAGAGTTTTTGGGGGGGGGGAGGGGAGGGGTTGGTGGGGGGGTAGCCCTTAGCCCACACCAGCAGACAAAAAATCAGTCACACATTGAGGGGCTTGTTGTTAGATTTACTTCCCAAACTCAGTACTGGAAGTGGGGGGGGGGTGTTGGATTGCCGAGCTAAAATTAGCAAAAGCAGCCTTGAGTATTTTTTTTAAAAAATTCCCTTTCTTTTTTTTTAAAAAAAATGCGTAAGGGGAAACTTCTAATAAAAGCGTGGAGCGAGGCGGGCTCTGAAGCTGGAATAATTCAGGAAGCCAGGCAACGGGTGCCAAGTCAGTGCTGTACTTGAGCCAAGACCTTACTTGTTTGCTCGTCTTCCTGGAGCCAGAATCTGACCTTATTAACTGGGAGGGCAGCCGCCTTATTAAAACACATCTGGCTGAGGAAGCTCAAATAGTCCTTATATTGTCTTCCTGCCTGAGTGACCTTGCTTTACCTTACAGGAATGCTGACAGGGCTTCACGCATCTGTTGAGAATTTCTGCGGGGGTTTTTTTTTCCTCTCTCTCTCTCTCCCTGCTGTCATCAGAGGCGCCTGTCCGGTAGCTTGGGTTCATAGTTTAGCGTCCACCCCTCCAAACTGACAGGCCAGATTGAACCTGGACCAATAATAACAACACACCGGCCTTATTATTTTTTTCTCTCTTCCTGAAGGCGGACCCACCCCCCCCCCCCCACCTCCTCCGCCTTTCCTCTGATTCCCACCCCACACTCCAGCAACACCTCCTCACTCCCAGGGAAGGATAGAGAGAATTCACTGGAACTGTTTATTTTCTGTGGGTCTCACAGGCTTGGAGCGAGGGTTAGTTGGTCCGTTGCCCGTGGCCATTCCATCACCGCCCCTTTGTGCATCTCTTGTCCTTTCTGGATTCTTGGCCCTTCCTGCTGATAGCTTCCACTTGACAGTTGAATCCTTTGAAGGATTTTTGTTTTCCCTCTGGTCTGTTTATTCACGAGCTGGAAGGAGGCATTCGGAGTCAAAGTCGTACAATCCCTACAGAGCAGGAGGAGGCCCACCGAGTCTGCACCGACCACAATCCCACCCAGGCCCTATTCCCACGACCCCGTGCATTTACCCCAGCTGGTCCCCCTGACACTAAGCGGGCCATTCAGCAGTGCACCTAGCCCTCGCATCTGTGGAGTGTGGGAGGAAACCGGAGCGCCCGGAGGAAACCTGCACAGACACGGGGAGAAACTCTGCAGAGACAGTGACCCAAGCCGGGAATCGAACCCGGATACCTAGGAGGCGGTAGTGCGAATCTTGAGATTCCCTACAAGGCAGCGGGTTGGAAGTCACAGAGGCATCATGGCACAGAAGGAGGCCATTCGCTCCATCAAGTCTATTGGTGAGCCGCTCAGACAGTCCCAATTCCAGTAGCCTTGCAGGTTTATTTCCCTCAAGGGCCCATTCATATAGGAATACTGTGGAATACTTTTATATTCTGTGGAGTCATAGGAGCGTTGGAAGTAGGAGTGGGGTGGCCATTCAGCCCCTGGAATCTGCTTCCCCATTCAGCCAACTCATGGCTGATCTTCTATCACAACACTGTTTTCCTGCACTATCCCTGTATGGCTCCATATATAAAGTTAAATTATCAATGTCACAAGTAAGGCTTACATTAACACTGCAGTGAAGTTACTGTGGAATCCCCCTATTCGCCACACTTCGGGTCAATGCAGCTAAACAGCACATCTTTCAGACTGTGGAAGGAAACCGGAGGAAACTCACGCAGACACAGGGCGAACATGCAAACTCCACACAGACAGTGACCCAAGCCAGGAATCGAACCCAGGTCTCTGACATGGTGAGGCAGCAGTGCTAACCACTGTGCCATCGTGCCGCCCCAATGCATTTAATATCCAGGAATCTACCCATCTCTGTCTTGAACATAGTGATTGAGCTTCCACAGCTCCCTGGAGTAGAGAATTCCAAAGATTCACCACCTTCTGAGTGTAGACAACCAGCCCAAAATGACCTTTATTCTGGGACTGTGTTCACTGGATCTCGATCCCTCAGGCAGGCAAAATCTCCTTCCTGCATCTAACATGTCGAGCCCTCGAAGAACATTGTCGGTCTCAGTGAGGTCACCCCTCATTCTTTAAACTCTTGAGAGTAGCGGCCCATTCTCAAATCTCTCCTTGTAGAATAATCCTGTCACCCTGGGAATCAGTCTGGTGAACCTTCGCTGCACTTCCTCTATTGCTAGTATATCCTTCCTTTCGTAAGGAGACCGCAGCGCTCGGCACAATACTCACCAAGGTTCCATCCAACTGCAGGAACACTTCTTCACCCCGGGTTGTGCTGGGTTTACTCTGGCTGGTATGTGTAGTCATGTCATAAACAGGTGACCTTTGCATGCATTTCAACCCAAATCTCTTCCCCCCCACCCCATCCCACACTTCTGTTTACGTTCTCGTTTCTTTTCCTCTTGAGTGACTCACTCAATAACCGATGAATTTATCTGGGTCATCCATTCCTTCTTCAAGATGCTGGGGTGTCCAAAACAAGAGGTAGTCACCAATAGTAGGGGAGTCAAGAGAAACTTTAATCCAGGCAGCGATGAGAATGGAAACTCACTCTTGCAAGTAGTTGAGGTAACTAGTGCAGGTGCATTTAAGAGGTAAAGTCGCCATAGTCCCAAGTGACCATAAGCTGGTGGTGATTTAGCCTGAGGTAACCACACCTCAGTCTGCCTCTTAGGCAATGCCTCAGGATCGAGGATGACTTGTTCCCAATCGAGCTCAATGGGCTCTAAAATGGTTGACCAGTCTAGAGCGTGATTTGCACAGTCTGCCACATGCTTGGCAGATGGTGCTTGAAGGATCAGGCAAGTGAAACAAAGATGGAAAATGTTGGAACATCCCTGCACGTCTGACAGCATCTGTGTAGAGAGAACAGAGCCAACATTTCGAGTCTGGCTGACCCTTCGTCATCACTCTTGGTGATAGTTCCCCAGTGCTGTGAGATGCTGCTGTAGGTTATCCAAGACTCTGAAATATATAGGGGCACAGGGATCATTGCAGCCCTGTAAACTATGATCTTGACCGCAGGTTTACAATCCTGCTCCTCAAATACTCTTTCCCGCAGCAGGCTGAAGGCTGAACATTGGACACATATACATGCAGGTACGCATAAGTGTAGGCAAAGGCAGAGAGACATTTGGTCAGGCAGGTTTAGGCTCAACCAGAATCCCTCAGTTGTGGAAAGTCCTGCTGATTGTTATCATTAAGACTCACATCAGAAACCAAAGTAGGGGTGCGTAGCCTGTGAAGAGTTATAGGCTGGAATTTTACTGCCTCGCTCGCCCAAGGCTTGTAAGATCCCGCTCGAGGCCAACGGAGAATGCCAGTAAAATAGTCTCCAAATGAGGAAAATATTAATGAGAGAAAAATATGATAACGGCTGGAACTCTACCACCTCGCCCGCCACAGAATCGGAGCAGGTGAGTGTCCAACAACGAAAACCTCCGTTGACCCCAGGCGGGAATTTCCAGTCTCGCCCAGACGAGGTGATAAAATCCCGCCCGCTGAAATGAAAAAACTAGAGGGAGATTCTCCAGCCTCCCAGCCGCATGTTTCCCGCCAGTGGTGGGGTGGTGCATTGTTTGATGGCGGCAGGACTCTGATGTCCTATTGATGTCACCCCATGCCAGCATGAAACTCCGCGGGCGAGGGCATGCTGTTGGCGGGGCTGGAGAATCCTGACGGCGTGAACAGCTGGAGAATTCCGGCCCTAGTTTCATCGTATGTTTGACTGTGATCACAGATCAGCTTGCTTCCTGACTCCCCACGAGTGCTGTCATCAAAACATGGGTCAGGAGTGTGAAGGAATACACTCCACTTGGCTGGATGAATGTGGCTCCAACAATACTCAGGAAGCTCGGCACCATCCAGGGAATATTTGGAAAGGGAACATTTGTTCATTATTTTTCTCTACATACTCATTGAAAACGTTTTGGACATCTAAACTTAGAGGCTGACAAACTTCAATGTAAAACAAATGTAAAATACATCCCTGAACAATGTCTTCAGGCAGGGGCGCCCCTCAGAGCACTGCCACAAGCTCCAATCTCATCAGAGCTACCTTGTAAACTTTACAACACAAACAGCAGCTCGTGGTGATTGCGAGGCAAGAATCGAATTTCAATGTGCAGAAAATTAGAATCCGTTTTAAGATTTGTTCTCCCAGTTCAGAACTGTGACTGCAATACCTCCCCCACCACCCCCTATCGCAATTAACTGGGAGTGGTGAGAAATGTTATATCTTCTGCAGCAATGTCTTAAGCTGTTTTCCTTCACCCACCTCTTCCTGTCACTTTCCACCACTCTTTCCAGAAGAAATAAGACCACAAGATATGGGCCCATCGAGTCTGCTCCACCATTCAATCATGGCTGGTAGGTTTCTCAGCCTCTTTCTCCTGCTTTTTCCTTGTAACCTTTGACTCCCTTGCCAATCAAGGACTTATCTGTCTCTGTCTTAGAAATACTCAATGAACTGGCCTCCACAGCCTTCTGTGACAATGAATTCCACATGAGCTCCTTACTACAGAACTCAACAGCATTCGTTACCATGGGTGGAATCTCCCAGTCATTCATGCCAGCGGGATTCTCAGTCCCAAATTCTGAATGCCAAATTCTCCGTCTTCCTTTACAGCTGCAGTGGTGAGATCAGGCCCACTTTGTCAGTTCAAGTGACTGCCCTCCACATATGAAGCCAAAATAGTGATAATAGATTACGCGGCCTGTTAACCAGGCATGATTAGGCCCTTGCTCCATGTGCAACAAATTCCAATCTGGGCAGGAGTTGCTAGGTTGAAATTGGGCACAGATACAGTGAGGAGTTGTTCTTTCCTCTGAAGGAGATCAAGAGATATTTAGACGGGTGATGGGATTGGTCAAAGAGATGAGTTTTAAGGATTGCTTTGGAGCAGGGGAGAGGGGTTAAGGACAGAAATTCCAGAGTTTAGGGAGTTGGCCATCAATGGTGGACCAAAGTAAATCGAGGCTGTAGAAGACGCCAGAATTGGAGGGATACAGTGATCTCAGAGGGTAGTAGGCCTGAGGGAAGTCAGTGAGATTGGGAAGGGCAAAGCCACACTGGGATCTAAAGATAAGGATAAAAACTCTATAAAGAAGGCATTGACACGAATGCAAATGCCTCAAATTCCCCTCCGACAACCCGATGACATTTCATTTCTTTTCGAGAGGGCTGGCTGGACAAACTGCAAGCATTGTTCAAATACGTGAGGGGTAAGGGGAGGAGCATCCATGGTGTGGCATGGTGTTAGCGCTGCTGCCTCACAGCGCCAGGTATGTGGGTTCGATTCCCGGCTTGGATCAGTGTCTGTGCAGAGTTTGCACGTTCTCCTCATGTCTGCGTGGGTTTCCTCCGGGTGCTCCAGTTTCCTTCCACAGTCCAAAAGACATGGTGGTTAGGTGTATGAGCCGTGCTAAATTTGCCCTCAGTGTACCTGAACAAGCGTTGGAGTGTGGCAGCTGGGGATTTTTACAGTAACTTCATTGCAATGTTAATGTAACATGACATGAAACGAAATGCTTTGTCACTGTATGAGTGCTGGCCTTGTGGAGTTGGTGATTGTAGAGATGCTGTATTCCCCCTCTACCTTTATTCTCCCCCTACTCAAACCCCAACACTCTCTCCAAATAAAGCCCACAGTGTTATGGACAACAAGAGGATCCAGCTGGGAAAACTGTAGAGTAAGGAATCGTTCACACAGAGCCCTGTATAAATAGCTACATGCTCCCAAAAAAGACTCACTCTTGAATCAGGGTGAGGACTCGGGTAGTCCCCCCCAACCTCTCCCTGCACCCTCACCCCCCCCCCCCCCCCCCCCCCCCCCCCAAACTTCCCTGTCAAATTAATTAGAGCCCATTTAACAGGATTTGTATTGGCAAGGAAGGTGACAGTTCAGATTACGTCATGGCAGTGTTCCTTACATAACAACTCGGAGGGAGAAATCACTCACATCCTTTAATTACATCTTCCTCCCCGGCTGCCATTTCCACGGCCGCTGCCAAGATTTTCTATTGAGACGTTCCATGTGGCTTTGATACAGTTGCTGCTCTCCTGGGAGGCTGCTATTTCCACTGGCAAAATCAAATGAAGGAACAATAGGGGAGAGAGAGGAAAAAGGATCCCATTGCTAATTGTGTTCCACTCACACACACACACACAAGAGGATTTTTACATCAAATTACACAGAATGCACAGCACGGAACCAGGCCATTCAGCCCAGCGAGTGCATGCTGGTGTTTACGCTCCACGTGAGTCTCCTCCCACCCTACTTTATCCAGTCCTTTCGTTCCTTGCTCCCCCCCTCCCCGCCGCCACGCTCTTATCTATTTTCTCTTTAATGGCATCTATGCTATTCATCTTACTCTGCACGGGAGTGAGTTCTTTGCCGAAAATAGTTTCTCCTGAACTCCTCATCCAATTTATCAGTAATCACCTTATATATTTACGGCCTACAGTTTTAGATCCGCACCTCCCCCCACCCCCACAAGTGGAAACTACGTTTTTAAAAAATTCTTTCACAGAAACTAGAAGCAGGAGGAGGCCATTTGGCCCTTTGAACCTGCTCCGCCATTCATTTTGATCATGGCTGTTCATTGAATTCAATATCCTGATCTCCCTTCCTCCAGTATCCCATGATCCCTTTAGCCCCAGGAGCTACATCTAATCTCTTCTTGAAATCAGACATTTTGGCCTCAACTACTTTCCGTGGTAGTGAATTCCACACACTCACCACCCCCTGGGTGGAGAAATTTCTCCTCACCTCAGTTCAAAAACGTTTACCCCTCGTCCTCAAACTATGACCCCTGGTTCTGGACTCCTCTCACCCTTGGGAATATTCTTTCTGAATCTACCCTGTCTAACCCTGTTAGAATTTTATAAGTTTCTATGAGATCCCCTCTCAATCTTCTAAACTCCAGTGAACATAATCCTAACTGACTTAGTCTCTCCTCATATGACAGACCTGCCATCCCAGGAATCAGCCTGGTAAACCTTCGCTGCACTCCCTCTGTAGCAAGGACATTCTTCCTCAGATAAGGACACCAGTTGGATTGTGGGCATCATTGGCAAGGCAAACATTTATTGTCCACCTCTCATTGCCCTTGAGAAGATGCAGATGAGCCACCTTGGTGAACTGCTGCGGTCCCTATTGCGTAGGTACACCCACAGTGCTGTAAGGGAAGAAAGTTCCAGGATTTTGACCCAAGAAAGTGAAGGAACAGCAACATATTTCCAAATCAGGATGGTGACTGTCTTGGAGGGGAACTTCCAGGGTGGTGGTGTCCCCATGTATCTGCTGCCCTTGTCCCTTTAGGTGGTAAAGGTCATGGGTTTGGAAGGTGCTGTCTAAGGAGCCTTGGTGAATTCCTGTGGGTGCACCTTGTAGCTGGTACACACGGCTGCCATTGTACATTGCTGGTGGAGGGAGTGAATGTTTGAGGTAATGGATGGGGTGCCAATCCAGCAGGCTGCTTTGCCTGGATGGCATCGAGCTTCTTGAATGTGGTTAGAGCCGCACTCATTCAGTCAAGTAGTGATTATCCCAGACAGTGGAACGGCTTTGGGAGAGATTTATAGCCTCTGAGGTGCTCTTGTGGCCACCGTTTTTTACAGGGTTGGCCCAGTTCAGATTCTGGTCAATGACCACCCCAGAGTATTGATGGTAATGCCATTCAATGCCAAGGGGAGATGATTAGATTCTCTCTTGTTGGAGATGGTCGCTCCTGTGTAACATGATAGCAACTTGCCACTTATCAGCCTAAGTTATCCCATGAAACATCTACATGATTCTAAAGGTCTCTATTGGACCATCCCACAAGTCATCTTGAGAAAAGAGCCTAGCGTTGTCTATTTTCTTCAGGTACTTACACTGTCTCTGTTCTGGTACCATCCTTATAAACAAGGGGAGGCAATGGCCGAGTGGTGTTGTCGCTAGACTATTAATCCAGAAACTCAGCTAATGTTCTAGGGACCCGGGTTCAAATCCCACCATGGCAGCTAGTGGAATTTGAAGTCCATTAAAAAAAGTCTGGAATTAAGAATCTGCTGATGATCATGAAACAGTTGTCAGAAAAGCCCATCTGGTTCACTAATGTCCTTTAGGGACGGAAATCTGCCGTGCTTACCTGGTCTGGCCTACATGTGACCCTAGAGCAATGCGGTTGACTCTCAGCTGCCCTTGGGCAAGCCAGTAACACCCATGTCCCATGAATGAGAAAAGAAATGTCTAGTGTCTTTTAATTGAATACATGACAGAATTTTACATTGTACGACAATAGTTGTTGGTTTTTTTAAAAAAATGGAGATTTTCTTTTCATCCTCAATCCATTACAACAATAATCAGAAGCAGGATACAAGCACAGAGCTTTGCAGAAGCTGCCAGATCTCAGGCTCCTGCACAGCTGCCTCTGGGAGGATGAAGAAACTCTGGTCTGCGTAGCCAGCTGCACAGTCGACTTATCCTCAGCACATTGCCCAGTCCCTCTTCATGTTCTCGCTTCAGCTTTTGAAGACACAGTCTGCGCTGCCTTGTGCTAATTAATGTTCAATCCCATGCCTGGCTGCTGCCCGTCAAGTGGCTGCTCTTCTTACAAGAGCAAAGGACTTGCATTTATATAGCACCTTTCACGATCTCAGGGCACACTTCACATACAAGGTTGGGAGACGTACTCACTGTTGTAATGCCCGTTCTGGGTAAAACTCCACAGTGCCGGGAAGACAGTGAGAATTCAACCTCTGCCAATTTTACGACCCTTCCCTCCGCTCTCCCCTCCCGCCCCAGGTCTCCCAATACACCCTCGATAGCCCCATTAAATTCCAGTCACTGATCAGGACTCTCGCTGACTTCTTACTCATATTTCCCCAGTCCAGTGGCACTGAGGCCAAATGAGGTGACCCCACTGTCTCTTTGGATGAACCTAGCAAACTCTCGACAATGACCGAAGATTGAGTCAAAGGACTTGTTTGATCTGGGGGGCTCGATCTGGCACAGACCCCGTCCCCCAGGCAGCTGAGTCAGTCCTTGGATGTGGAGAGTGAGATGGGTGCCATGGAACCGAGCGAATTTGTCTTATCCTGTCACCGATTCCTTGAGAGATGGCGAGGAGGCACATTCAAGGTGACTTGTGGCTGTTTTGGGGCCGAAAGTTGAGTAGGGTTTGGTGAAATTTGTGAAGAGAGAGGTGAATAGTTTTATCTGGGATCACGAGAGATGGTAGAGGGCTTGCTCGGTATTATCTCTGTCGACACAGGAACTGAAGACATTATTAAAAGACCTAGAATTTGAGACACACCTTCAGGCACGTCCCCTCTCTGCTCAGGGACAGAAATCAGGTACGCTTCCCAGGGTTATAGCAATTTCCTGATGCATGAAAAGATGTCGAAAAATTCTAGGGGCAGAAATGTTGATTGCCGAATTTCACCAATAATCTCCAGTAATTCATGTCATTTAATCGAAGTGAGGTTTTGTGTGGCTGTTGACTGGCCCTCAACATTGAGTTGGAAGAGCGGGTCCAACTACAGTGTTAGCATGGGCAGCACGGTGGCACAGTGGTTAGCGCTGCTGCCTCATGGCACCAGGGACCCTGGTTTGATTCCCAACTTGGGCCACTGTCTGTGCAGAGTCTGCATGTTCTCCCCATGTCTGCAGGCAGGATGGATGTAAGAAGGATGTTCCCAATGGTGGGGGTTGTCCAGACCTGGGGCTGGGGCAGGGGGGTTGGCGGTTGGCCCACTGTCTGAGGATACAGACTTTAGAATGGAGATGAGCTGAAATTTCTTCGCCCAGAGAGTGATCAGTCTGTGGAATCGGAAGTCATTGAGGTCAAAACATTACGGGCACAATCTTACCGGGCATTCACGCCACACTCCCGCTGTGGCGAGGTCAGAAGACTTATCACCCAGACAAACCTCCGGTCACTGCGGCGGGTGGGAAATGCCTGCCGGTGTGAATGCTGATAAGATTCTGGCCCCGTGTGTTTCCAAGAAGCAGTTAGATAGAACACTTGGGGCGAAGGGGATCAAAGGATATGGGGGAAAGCAGGATCAGGCTGTCGAGTTGGGTGATCAGCCATGATCGTAATGAATGGTGGAGAAGGTTTGAAGGGCCAAATGGCCTCCTCCTGCTCCCACATTTCTATATTTCTACCCAGCTGGTTAAACTAGAAGATAGGACGCAATGACACTGTTTATTCTGAGGTTAGGGCAGAAGTGATGGAATATCTACATGTTGAGCTGGTGATTTGATTTGCTTTGATTTATTATCATCCCATGTGTTAACATACGGTGAAAAGTATTGTTTCTTGCACGCGATACAGACAGAGCATACCATTCATCGAGAAGGAAACGGGAGAGTGCAGAATATAGTGTTACAGTCATAGCCAGGGTGTAGAGAAAGATCCACTTAATGCGAGGTAGGTCCATTCAGCAGCAGGGAAGAAGATTGGCAACATGGTGGCACAATGGTTAGCACAGCTACCTCACAGTACCAGGGACTTGGGTTCGATTCCCGGCTTGGGTCACTGTCTTGGCGGAGTCTGCGTGTTGTCCCCGTGTGTGCGTGGGTTTCCTCCCACAGCCCGAAAGACACACTGGTTAGGTGCATTGGCTGTGCTAAATTCTCTCTCAGTGTACCCTAACAGACGCCAGAGTGTGGCGAACTGCGGAATAGTCACAGTAACTTCATTGCAGTGTTAATGTAAGCCTTACTGGTGACACAAGTAAACTAAACTCTGCCTTTTTGGGTTTGACATTGGACTGGATGCTTCGAATCTTTCGTTTGGGAGTTGGCAGCGCAGAACGGTCGATAATATCAACCAGATTCCGGGATAGGGGGTTTAAGACTGGCTCTGCCGCTACCTTTTTTAAGACTCACTTCCTGCATCTCCTGCTTCATGGGCAGCATTTATTTCTCATGAACGGTGATGGAAATCTCCAGTGACCGCCTCAACCACAAAATAAACAGCCCGATCCACGAACGCCATGCCTCACTCATGCTGCCCGCACCTCTTTCGATGGTCCCTTGAACTGGCACTGGGTGGCAATGTTGCCATTCGTGTAGCTGTCCAATGTGATTGCTGTTGAGTGAGGGTTGGCCCACGTTTGGAGCTCCGGTTTTTATATGTGCGGCACTTCATGTTGTTGGGCCTGATGAGCTGCTGATTAGGCCTGGCCCCGTGCCGACTCCAATTCCAGAAGTTACTGAGACCCCAGTCTGGATGGAGCCCAGAACAAGGGTCTGTGAAGAAACAGCTACTCCCATAATGTTTCAAACATACAGTAAATCTGTATCGGGGCAAGCCAATCTGGTCTGAAGAAATGTTTTTAATTAGGGTGCTCTTGCGAAAGAAGATGTTTTAATTCGGACGGAACACAGTTAATAGATTGAGTAAAACGTGCTTGATATTCCTACACTGTCTGCCATCTCTCTCTCTATCGCCACTGCCTCCCTCTCAGACCACTGGTTGAAGGCACTTCACCCACGCGGTACAGTGCCACTTCATCCTAAAATGTTGCCGACAGGGGCAATTATGAGTCCTTAAATTGTCTAGAGGAGAAAAACAGAGACCAGATTTCTCGCTTCTGATTGTTAACCCTGCTGATTACTTCTGTGTGGACATTAGTGTGAAGATTAAATCACCCTTTACTCTCAGACTGTGCCCCGCCGTGGTTAACACTGCAGCCCCACCTGGGTCCCAATCCCGGTTTGGGTCACTGCCTGTGTGAAATTTGTACGTTCTCCCCGTGTCTGCGTGGGTTTCCTCCAGGTGCTCTGTGGAGTTTCCTCCCACAGCCTGAAAGATGTGCTGGTTAGGTGCATTGACCCGAACAGGCGCCAGAGTGTGGCAACTAGGGGATTTTCACGGTAACTTCACTGCAGTGTTAATGTAAGCTTTACATATGACCAATAAATAACCTTTAACCATTTATTACGTCAATCCTATCAAGCCGCTTCAGAATCTTGGATGATTTGAGTAAGATCACCTCTCATTCTTCTAAACTCCAGAGAGCCCAATTTTCCACAGCTTTGTGGGACAGCCCCCTCATCCCGGGGACCAGTCCGGTGAATCTTTGCCTCGGGGCGGCATGGTGGCATAGTGGTTGGCGCTGATGCCTCAGAGTACCAGGGGCCCGGGTTCAATTCCTGTCTTGGGTCATTGTCTGTGTGGAGTTTGCATGTTCTCCCAGTGTCTGCATGGGTTTCCTCCAGGTGCTCCAGTTTCCTCCCACAGGCCAAAGATGTGTGGGTTAGGTTGATTGGCCATGCTAAATTGACCCTTAGTGTCAGGGGGTTATGGGGATAGGGCCTGGGTGGGATTGTTGTTGGTGTGTTCTCAATGGGCTGAATAGCCTCTTTCTGTACAGTAAGGATTCTGTGATTCAGTGCGAGTATATCCTTTCTGAAATGTGGAGATTAAAACTGCACAAAGTGCCTGCTGGAAGTAGCTTTCTATCTTCTGAGCTACCTGACCAATTCTCAAATTCCTCCATTAAATCAGACAATCCCTACCGAAGAATCATAGAATTCTTAAAGCGCGGAAGGAGACCATTCGCCCCATTGAACCAATCCCACCCTATCCCCCTAACACCACATATTTACCCTGCTAATCCCTTGGACACTAAGAGACAATTTAGCACAACCAATCAACCTAACCTATACATCTTTAGACTGTGGGAGGAAACGGAACGTTCAGAGGAAACCCACGTGGACATGAGTCGAATGTACAACCTTTACACAGACAGTGACCTGGAATCGAACTTGGTCCGTGGTGCTATGGGGCGGCAGTGTTAACCACTGTGTCACCGTGTTGCAACTGTTGCTTCATTTCTTCCACCACAACAGAAGATGCAAGAAGATTGGCAAAAGGGGGAAACAGACGGTGGATGGGAAATAGCATTGATGCAACAAAAGACGCAGAGGTGTAGATGGGAATGCAGTTCTCAACAGCAGTTGGCAAATAAAAAGCTCAACCAAATCCTCACGGGAGTCAGCTTTCAGTTAAACCCCTTACAAAAATGAACTTGCTGTGCTCTTCAAAATTACTTCCACCTTTTCCCCACCTCCGAATGATCTTGGATGTCCAAGCACAACAAGGACGTGCTGTGGATGGTGTCTTGCTGTCTCACGGATCACTTCATTTGGAGCTGAGGGACAAGGTTGGGCCACTTGGCCCCTGAGTTTGTCTCACCATTTGGTGAGATCATGGCTGACCTGTGAGCAATCTTTGCCACACATCAGTGGCTGGCAAAAATCTATCAGTCTCAGATTCGAACTGAACAATTGACTCACCATCAACTCCCAGTTGTGGAAGAGAGTTTCACTCCCTTTGAGCAGTGAATCGTTTCCTTATTTCTCTCCTGAAATATTTGGCTCAAAGTTTTTGGACTGTGTCTCATAGTCCTTGGCCGGAATTCTCCAGCCATTCACGCCAGCTCCGGTCTTCCCAACTAACAGAAATACTTCCTCTCTCTCATCCTTACAGTAGGCTGGTTAGCTCCATTGGCTAGATGGGCAGTCTGTGCTTCACAATAATGCCAATGGGTTCAATTCCTGTTCCAGCTGAATTAGACCTGGGGCCTCCCTCATGGGTTTGCCCCTGATAGTGGAAGGCTGATCACCCCTGATTAAAACTGCCCAGCAAAACAATGAGGCAGAGAGGACATAAAATGGACTAGGGCAGTCAATAGTCAACAACATTGCAGTGGCTCTGGAGTCACACATAGGCCAGACCAAGGAAAGGACAACAGATTTCTTTCTCTAAAGGACATTAGTGAATGAGGTAGATTTTTCCAACAATAGTTTTATGGTTGCCAGTAGATTCGTAATTCCAGATATTTTTTGATTGAATTCAAATTCCATCATCTGCCATAGCGGGATTCAAACCTGGGTCTCCAGAACATTAGCTGAGCTTCTGGATTAATAGTCTAGCAATAATACCACTAGGCCATTGCCTCTCTTTGAGTTTGTCAGTCTGCTCACTCTCAGATGTTATGTGTTCACCATTGAATAAACAGCTACCTGGAGCGGAAACTTTGGTTTATCTTTCCTCCGCATTCCTATCCTGAAGTAAAGGAGGAATCAAAGAACCCGATGTTGAGTCTGCACTGACCACGATCCCACCCAGGCTCCATCCCCATAACCACATGTATTTACCCCACCTAGTTCCCCTGACACTAAGGGGCAATTTAGCACAGCCAATCCACCTAACCCACACATCTTTAGACTGTGGGAGGAAACCCACACAGACACGGGGAGAGCGTGCGGACTCCACACAGATAGTGATCCAAGTTGGTATTGGAATTCATGTCCCTGACGCTGTGAGGCAGCAGTGCTAACCACTGCGCCACCACGCCTCCATCCCAAGTAGCTCACCTCCTGCCTCCTCAAAGGAGAAAGGCCGTGTTCGCAGCCTGGGGTCAGCTGGCAAAGCCAGGACCCAACCTCACGGCTGAACTGAGGGTATGGGCTGCCTAAAGAGGTAAGTAAGTTGGCACCTTGTAGAGGGTACAAGGGTTTGGTACAGCTGTGCGGCCTGGGCTCACACTTCAGCTGGCATGCAAGAGAGAGCCCCCGGGCCTTAGACAAATGCGTCACAAGCTAAACCTACACGAAAATCATTTGAGTGCTTTGCAAAGCAGGCTGAAACTGGAGACAAGTGTTTCTCAAACCGGCTCCCGTTTCTTTTGCCCCTCTGGGTGTTTGTGAGGCTCTTGCTCGCTGTAACACATTCACCGAGAGCCGATCCAAACATCAGCTGTGGCTCTTTGGCCAGTTTCAGCTTCACATGCCCTTCCTCTCCCTCACCACATCCCCTTCCCTGAAGCTGCGAGCTCTCCAAACGTCACTCCTTCAGTTCAGGTGACTGGCTCTGATGCGACAACCTAGGCTCGGGTCACTGCCTGTGCGGAGTTTGCACGTTCTCATCGTGTCTGCAGGGGTTTCCTCCGGGTGCTCCGGTTTCCTCCCACAGTCTGACAGACGTGCTGCTTAGATACATTGGTCATGCGATATTGTTCCCCGGTGTACCCAAACAGGCACCGGAGTGTGTTGACTAGAGGATTTTCACAGTAACTTCATTGCAGTGTTAATGTAAGCCTACTTGTGGCACCAATAAATAAACTTTAAAACGTTAAAAAACTTTAAACTTTTGACATTGCACCATGGCAGGCTGATTGGTCATGGGTGGGGGGAAAGGGGAGGGGGGTTGGGGGGAGCTCACAGCTGACCCTGCCCATGCCATGACCAATGTTCCTCCTGATGTTCCTTCACCCCTGAATTGATTTTAAAAAGTGCTGCGTTGTTGGCTGGTTTTCAGACAGAGCCTCAGTTTAACAGCTCATCTGCCTATTCGGGTGGATATAAATAGGGTCCCATAGCACTGCACAAAAAAACAAAGAAAAAGTTGCTGCAGACCCGCACAACATTTATCAAAGCCAAACTGTTGGTGACGTGTGTCATTATTGTTTGTGGGATCTTGCTGTGTATCAGTTGCCCGTGGTGATTATCCACATGCCAACAGGAACTATACTTTAATGAATTATTTAAAATCTTTGGGACATTCCGAGGGACTTGATGGATGCGATATATAAATGAAAGTTCTTTGTCTCACCTTTATTTGCTGGGCCATTGTTGGAATATCATTAAAAAAACGCTTGACCTTTCGAATATGTTTTCACATTTGGATCTGCGTTCATTTATTTCACAATTCCTACTTTAGTACTTGGCCTACGCTACAGACATGTGTCATTTTATTTTAACCACAGAATTCTGGTTTCTTTTACAAGCCAGCTCAATTCAATCTCTTTTTTTCCCCCACACCTTGCGTGCCAGTTCTCATATGGAGTTGGCATAAAGTGGTCAGAGCCCCTGTTTCCCTGCCTTGATGCTTGTGCAGATCTGTTGGCAGCCACGAGCTGGTTTGGTGTCAGCCGTGGCTTAGTGGGTAGCTCTGTTAAGTCAGAGAGTTGTGGGGGTTTGAGTCACAGATAAAGGAGCAGCTGTTCCCCTTAGTTGAAGGGTCAGTCACGAGGGAACATAGGTTCAAAGTGAAGGGCAGGAGGTTTAGGAGGAATGTGAGGCAAAGCCTTTTTACCCAGAGGGTGGTGACGGTCTGGGATGTGCTGTCTGGGGAGGATAGTAGAGGCAAGTTGCCTCACACCCTTTGAAAAGTACCTGGATGATCACTTGCTCTATCACAATATTCAAGACCATGTGCCAAGTGCTGGTAAATGGGATTAGACAGGGGGGGGGGTCAGACATTTCTTGCATATTGGTGCAGACTTGATGGGCCGAAGGGCCTCTTCTGCCCTGTGTGATTCTGTGAGTCCTGCTCCACAAACATCTAACCAGGACAGCATTGTCAGAGGTACCGTCCTTCTTGCACCTTTTGGTTCAAAGAAATAAATCCCATGGTATTACGTAGAAGAGCGTTTTCTCTGGCTCCAGCCAAACCATAACTCACAAACATCATCACCAGGATAGGTCATCTAGTCATTTATCTCAGTGGTGTTTGTGGGATCTTACTGTGCACGCTCTGGCTCTTTTTAATTAGGTGCTGGCGGTATTATTTTATCTCCAGTTATTGGACAGTGAAAGATCTGATCCTGACTTATTTGCTCCAATGGGAGATCCTTGGCTGAGCTTACAGCCCGCTTCAGATAAACATGCGCCGAGTGTATCCGAGCATGGGATTCCAGGCTGGTGAATCATTTCCCATTTCCACTCTTTGTTTGGAAACTTTCACATATATCCAAACCCAGACAGGAACCCGAGGGAGCGTAGCAGGGGGACACCTTTCGTCTAGACTTGTGGCAGTGAGAAGGCCCTTCCCCCCGTCCCAGCTGCTTCCTTCTTCCCGCACTGGGAAGTGGTACCCCAGGCACACTCCACGACCCCACCCAAAGTGGCCATTATTCAGCTTTGTCAGGTCAATCATGGCGGGGGCGGGGGGGGAACCAATATTATCCACGCAGAGACCCTTTCCCACTGCTCCCCATGGCGAGCAACACAAGAATACCAATTCTTCACTCGTTACCCCACTTGGGTAAGCTAACTTTACCACTGGCTGGGCGAACATGTGGCGGATTGTGTATGTGTAGCTCAGCTTGGAGCTATATAAACTCAGTGACCCATCAGGGGAACCAAGAGTCATAGAGTCGTTATCAGACAGTAGCAGATCAGTCAGTCCATCAAATCTAAGTCAACTCTTCATCGAGCAACCTATCCATTTCTATTCCCCTTGTTCTCTCCCTTTCACTGTGCCATCCTTCCCTCAACTATCTATCCAATCTCATTCTGAAATCATTAATAGTCCCGGTTTCCACTTCCTTCACGTGCAGCGAGATCCAGGTCATTGCTCTTGATCCAGAAGGAACCCTTCCAGTGTAGACAATAAAAATAGAACAAAACTTACTCCGATTTACAAATCAAAGAAAAGGTTTAATAAAGAAACTTCATTACTCCAAACTTGAGGCCTCACCCTGGGCCACCCCAAGCAATTTAACAATTCCCAACAGGTTCTTATTTATACTGAATCAGCTAGTCAGCTGATCATCACATCATTCTATCACTGGTTACGTGGTTTACTGGGTCAGCTGATCCTCACAGCTTGTTACCATTAGTCACATTACAATACATCCAATATTACCCCCAGTTACATTCCAACAATTACCACTCACTGCGTAAAGTAATTCTTGTTGCATCCCCTCTATCTTCCCCCCCACCCCCACTAAACTGGGAGTCAACTCCCTCTTCACTCTGCTGCCTTCAAGCCATATGGGCCAAGATTTACCTTATTTCAGATCCTGGTCTGTGCTGAGTGAACAGTTCCTGGCCAAAGAGCCAATGTAAGGGCTCTGAAATAGGACTGAAATCGTGGGCTAGGGAAGATCTGGATCGACCAGGCTTGACACTCCTCATCCATTCGGTGAGCCCACTTACTGGGGCAGCACGGTGGCGCAGTGGTTAGCACTGCTTCCTCACAGCTCCAGGGACCTGGGTTCGATTCCCGGCTTGGGTCACCGTCTGTGTGGAGTTTGCACATTCTCCTCGTGTCTGCGTGGGTTTCCTCCCACAGTCTAGAGATGTGCAGGTTATATGTATTGACCATGCCAAATTGTTCCTTCGTGTCCTGGGATGTGTAGATTATTGGGGTAAATGTGTGGGGCAGTGGGGGTAGGGCCTGGGATGGAATTGTTGTCAATGTAGACTTGATGGGCCAAATGGCCTCACTCTGCACTGGAGGTTTCTATGATCTCTGAATAATTGAGGCTGGATGCCAACCTGGTTGAATAGCCTGCCAACATTTCCCTGTGAGATTTAGGCAGGAAGAATTGGTGAACTCTCAGAAGGTACAGGGCGGTGCCAGGGGGGGTGGGGGGTGGGGTGGGATCTGCAAGGAGTTCTATTAAATAGCAGCTCATTGGCAGGAGGGAGAAAAGAAAATGTGGAGGAGAAACCTTAGGGTCAGCCGTGCTTTCGAACAGCTTTGGGAGGGGTGTTCTGAAGTTGAAAAGCTGATTCTGGCAGTCACAGTAAGTAGTCTCACAACACCAGGTTAAAGTTCAACAGGTTTATTTGGTGAGACTCACCTGATGAAGGGGCAGCGCTCCCAAAGCTCGTGCTACCAAATAAACCTGTTGGACTTGAACCTGGTGTTGTGAGACTTCTTACTGTGTTTACCCCAGTCCAACACCGGCACCTGCACCATCATGATTCAGATATCACCAGCTGCAAACACTGGGTGAGACTTTCCGTGTCGATCTGTGGCGAGGTTTGCAGAGGCGGAGCCAGGCTGCCATTAGCCGGGGATGGGATCTTCCGGTCCTGCTGCTGTCGATGGGTTTTCCCACTGTTTGCATCCTCCGTTGCCAGGCAACCGGCGGGGGGGGTGGGGGCAGGAATGGATGAAGTTGGGTGGGGGGGGGGGTCACCCTTGGCAGGACTAGAAGACCCCGCTGGCAGGAATGGCCGGAAGATTTTGGCCATCGGGCTCGCGATGTTGTAGACCTGTCTACGACTCACACTCACATTACCTGAGGCTCAGGGCTAATGACCATCACACCTGTCTGGTTGCAGTCATGGCGGACACAGGGGTCATAGCTCTGGTTTGTCCTGCCAGCACAGATGGGAGGGGAAAGGGGAAGGGACCCTGATTGTTTAAAGTCAGGTGCAATAAAAGCTGACCAAGACAGTTATTTTTGCCGATGACCCCCCCCCCCCCCTGCCCCACCCCATGCTGGGCATTAAGCCACACATCATCCTGCCTTGGAAATATATCACCCTCCCTCCCTTCATGAGCAGGGCAAGATCCTCCTTAACATCTGAACATCCAAATTAGGAGCGGGAATAGGCCACTCTGCCCCTTGGGCCTGTTCCCCCATTTGACCCAATTATGGCCCGAACTGCACACTCTGCCTATCCTCGGTAACATTGGACTCCCTGGTTAGTCAAATATCTATCCATCTCTGCCTTGAAGATATTCAATGGCCCTTCCAACCTCATTCTCCGAGGAAGAGACTTTCAAAGGTTCACGACCTTCTCAGAGAGAAAAGAGCACATCATCTCTGTCTTAAATTTTTATAAAAATGTATTTGTGTCACAAGCACACTTACATTAACACTGCAGTGAAGTTACTGTGAAAATCCCCTCGTCGCCACGCTCCAGCGCCTGTTGGGATACACTGAGGGAGAATTTAGCCTGGCCAGTGCACCTAACCAGCAAG
This sequence comes from Carcharhinus amblyrhynchos, assembly GCF_965287045.1. NCBI lineage: Eukaryota > Metazoa > Chordata > Chondrichthyes > Carcharhiniformes > Carcharhinidae > Carcharhinus > Carcharhinus amblyrhynchos. The sequence goes on from NC_137327.1 coordinate 12,414,420, forward strand.
TCTTTCAGACTGTGGGAGGAAACCGGATCACCCAAAGGAAACCCACGCAGGCATGGGAAGAATGTGCAGACTCCGCACAGATAATGACCCGAGCCAGGCATTGAACCTGGGCCGCTGGTGCTGTGAGGCAGCAGTGCCAACCACTGTGCTGCCCGTGGGAGACCCTTAATTTTTAAATGGGGTCCCCTAGCTGTGGCAACAACTGAGCTAGTGAAATCCACGATCCCATGAGTGCATAAAAACTTGTCCTGGGGGGGGGGGGGGGTCATAGTTTGAGGGTAAGGGGTAAACCTTGTAGAACTGAGGTGAATGAGAAATTTCTTCATCCAGAGGGTGGTGAATGTGTGGAATTCACTACCACAGAAAGAAGTTGAGGCCAAAACATTGTCTGATTTCAAGCAGAAATTAGATGTAGCTCTTGGGGCTAACGGGATATGGAGGGGATCAGGAGACTGAATTCGATGATCAGAATGACTGGTGGAGCAGGCTCGAAGGCCAAATGGCCTCCTCCTGCTTATAGTTTCTGCGTTTGATCAGTTGGAGGTGGGAGGGGAGGTCTGGTGCTGGCTGTGAGAGAGAGTTGAAAGCAGCCAGCATTCTGTCGAGAGTCCTGCCGATTGCCAAAGTCGTTCCTGTTAGGGGTCAGATTTCCGCTGAATCCTGTCTCCCGACCAACACCCCCCCGCCACAAACCCCAAGCTCTGTAATTGTTTAAAGTTGTTGTGAAATGATTCATCTTGGAGACTGCGGGAATCTTGAGGTTGGGAAGTAGGAGCAGATGTGCTGGAGTTTGAATTTCCTGGCCTTCGCCAGTGGAAGGCAAGCCTCAAATTCCTCGTTGGGAGGCGGGGGTCGCTGGCGAGGCCAGCTTTTAATCACTCGTCTCTGATAGGCCATGAGAGGGGTTGGCTTGTTCAGCCATTGTGCTAAGCGTCTGGGAGTCACAATGTCACTCACCTGATGAAGGGGCAGTGCTCCGAAAGCTAGTGGCTCGTGCTACCAAGTAAACCTGTTGGACTTTAACCTGGGGTTGTGAGACTTCTTGCTGTGTTTACCCCAGTCCAACATCTCCACATCATAGTCACAATGTAAGGCCAGAGCAAGTAAGGATCTTTTGAATTGAGACTAGCTTTCAATTCATTGAAATGATTAATTAGCCAAATTTCATTTCCACTTGCTGTGGTGAGATTCGAACCCGGGTTCCCAAAGCATTAACTCGGGCCACTGGATCACGAGGCCAGTGACATTATCACGATGCCACCATCTCGCCACAGATGAGGCGTGGACCGCGACAGCAGCTGCTGTCAGCGGGGCAGCGGGGAGAACACATTGAGTTCATTAGCAGGGAAGCCAGGACATCAGGACAGTGCAGACACACACTCTCCCGAGCTGTCCCTGTCTCTGCCTCGGTGGAGATGAGTGTTTGAGTGATTCATCAGCGTCTGCTGATCTCTCCGCTTCCCTCAGACCCGTGGGAAACATCAGGGAAATTCCAGGATTTTTGTGCAATCCAATTTTCCAGGACAATGATTTTGAACATGACTGTAATGTGGAGCTGATAAAAAAAGCTAAACTAGTAACGAGTTTGAATGAAAAATTTTCTCAGAAGGCAAAAGACTTATTGCTTTATCTTTGACCTGTGATTTTTAAAACTTCTTTATGTTTTTCTGATATAACAGCAGAAATCTTTCAACAATCACCCTCCAGCCATCCTCACCTTTACACCGTCCATCCTTCATTCACTCTCACACCCTCCATCCCCCATTCACCCCCACAATTGGGGCAGCACAGTGGAACAATGGTTAGCACTGCTGCCTTATAGCGCCAGGGACCTGGGTTCAATTCCTGCCTCAGGTCACTGTGTGTGCAGAGTCTGCACGTTCTCCCCATGTCTGCGTGGGTTTCCTCCGGGTGTTCCAATTTCCTCCCACAGTCTGAAAGCTAGTTGGGTGCAGTGGCCATGCTAAATCCTCCCTCAGTGTACCCAAACAGGCACCAGAGTGTGTGGCAACTAGGGGATTTTCACAGTAACTTCATTGCAGTGTTAATGCAGGCCTACTTGTAACGCTAATAAATAAAGTTAAACCTAACCATCCTCCAGCCCTCACTCACTCCCACACCCTCTATCCTTCACTCGTCTATATGAATGATTTGGATGCAGGGATAGAAAATATATGCAAACTGGCTGCTGCTGCTCCCTACATTACAACAACAAACCTGAATAAACGATTCTGGAGTTGTGAAAGTCACGGTATATACGTGTGGAGTTTGCACGTTCTCCCCGTGTCTGCGTGGGTTTCCTCCGGGTGCTCTGGTTTCCTCCCACAGCCCAGAGATATGCGGGTTGAGTGCATTGCCCCTTAGTGTCCCGGGAGGCACAGGTTAGAGGAATTAGCGGGGTAAATATGTGGGGTTATGGGGATAGGGCTTGGGTGGGATTGTGGTTGGTGCAGACTCAATGGGCCGAATGGCCTCCTTCTGCACTGTAGGGAAGCCTATGACAAATGCAAGTTCTTCCAACAAGCGTACTTCAAGCTGCGTTATGAGCTAGCCCAGACTGTAGAGGGCAGTCAGAGCCTGTTTCACCGTTCCTCAGTACATTAACTGCTCCAAATACACTCAGAATCAGTGTGATCTTGAATGCATCCCTTAACTTTGCCAAACAATTTTCCGATCTCTGAACCGTGCACAAGAAAAGTACACGTTCCCCCGATTGCGGTGTCAGCCACATTCCAGGCGAATGATTAAGTCCAAGGATGTCCTTGTTTTAAACGTGTGAAATGCTTCCTGTCGTCTTCAGTGTTACAGACCTGTGGTCTGTGGCTCTCCTAGTAATGAGTTTGTGCACATATGTTAGATGGGCCTTGATTCATGTAAAAGTGCCGTTGCCCAACCTGCAGCCCCCACAAGCGGTCAAAAACCTGGGGGCTTGTGGTGGGTTACGAATTGTATGCAATGGGAGTGGAGTTTTGGAAAACCACCATTCTTGCACAAGATCACAGACACCTAACTATCACCGGCGTGAGCTCTCTGACCCCTTCCCCAGCCACTTTGAAATGTACTGAAAAGTTCATTTGATCTTCATCAGCGGGGTGAGTTTGAGGTGCACTGCCCAGTGAGACCATAAGACATAGGCGATTAGGCCACTCAGCTCATTGCTTCTGCTTTGCCATTCAATCGTGGCTGATATTTTTCTCGTCCCCATTCTCCTGCTTTTTCCTCATAACCCCTGAACCCCTTATTAATCAAGAACCTATCTATCTCTGTCTTAAAGACACTCGATGACCTGGCCTCCACAGCCTTCTGCGGCCAAGAGTTCCACAGATTCACCACTCTCTGGCTGAAGAAATTCCTCCTCACCTCTGTTTTAAAGGATCGTCCCTTTAGCCTGAGGTTGTACCCTCTGGTTCTAGTTTTTCCTACTGGTGAAAACGTCCACTAAAGTACGCAAAGAAGCTCCAAGATTCGAACTTTCCCCTGAAAGTGAGCTGTGAAAGGAAACAAGACTCGCAGTTAATTAGTGACTCCCACAACTTTTCCCAAAGTGATTTATTACAGACCTTGGGTAAGCGATGGCCCAGTTGTATTACCACTGGACTGTTAATCCAGAAACTCAGCTAACATTCTGGGGACCCGGGTTCGAATCCCGCCGCAGCAGATGGTGGAATTTGAATTCCATTAAAAAATATCTGGAATTAAGAATCTACTGACGAACATGAAACGATTGTCAGAAAAACCCATCTGATTCACTAATGTCCTTTAAGGAAGGAAATCCACCATCCTTACCTGGCCTGGCCTACGTGTGACTCCAGAGCCACAGCAATGTGGTTGACTCTGAGCTGCCCTCGGGCAACTAGGGATGGGCAATAAATGCTGGCCAGCCACTGATACCCATGTCTCAAGAATGAATGAAAATAAAGTGTTGTTGGAATGTAGTGCATGTTGTTGTGTTGGAATTTTAACAGGAAATTAGCACACAGCAAGCTCCCACAAGCAGCTACAGACCGGGTACTCAGGGATTGAGGGATAAATATTGGCGGCACGGTAGCACAGTGGTTAGCACTGCTGCTTCACAGCTCCAGGGACCTGGGTCCGATTCCCGGCTCGGGTCACTGTCTGTGTTGAGTTTGCATGTTCTCCTCGTGTCTGCGTGGGTTTCCTCCTGGTGATCCAGTTTCCTCCCACAGTCCAAAGATGTGCGGGTTAGGTTGATTGGCCATGTTAAAATTGCCCGTTAGTGTCCTGGGATGCCTAGGTTAGAGGGATTGGCGGGTAAATGGGTAGGGGTATGGGGGTAGGGCCTGGCTGGGATTGTGGTCGGTGCAGACTCGATGGGCCTGTCTCTGCAGTGTAGGGTTCTATGTTCTATATTCATTCTGCTCTCTCTCAAAATGGGATCACTTACACCCATCTAAGAGGGCCTCAGTTTAATATCTTATCTGAAAGATTGCATCTCCAACCATGCAGCGCACCCCCAATGTTGCACTGGGAGTGTCAACCTAGAATTTGTGCTCAGCTCTGTGGAGTGGTCTCACCCAAGGCAAACTGGTCTGAGTGTTTCTTTTCTCTCTGAGAGATGGGAAGGAACCAACCAAGGTTCCCCTTTGGCTAAGAACGAGGTTTGTTTGTCTCTGCTAAGATGCAAGCCTTGGTTGAATTCAGGTTCATGTAGGCAGAATTTTGTTTTTATTCATTTCTGGGGTGTGGGCATCGCTGGCTGGCCAGCATTTATTGCCCATCCCTGGTTGCCCTGGAGAAGGTGGTGGCAAGCTGCCTTCTTGAAACCGCGGCAGTCCCTGAGGTGTACTTGCACCCGCAGTGTTGTTAGGGAGGGTGTTCCAGGACTTTGATCCAGCGATGCTGACGGAATGATGGTACTTTTCCAAGACAGGAATGTGCCTGGCTTGGAGGGCAATCTCCAGGTGGTCAAAAATATTGACTTGGGCAATGTACCTGTAGCTGGCAGGCTGATCCCAGGTGTGGGAAGGAAGCAGGCTACAAGTCCGAACCTTTAAGTAGAGTGATGGAGAGAAACTGGAGAGAAAGTGAGTAAATATCGTGTGCAGTTGAGGTTCGGTGGAAGTAGTACCTATACGGGGCATGCCCTGCGAGGATTTCCTCCTGTCCATTGACAGGGAGTTGGAGGGCTTCTTTTGACACCTAATGAGGAAGAAATTGAGACAATTAAGCCATCTGATCACTCAAGGGTCAGGTCAGAATGCCTTTAATAATCAGTAATACAGATCGTTATAGAATATTATTGGGGCCAGTGTTAGTAGAACAGAATCCCTGCAGGGCAGAAGAAGGTCACTTGGCTCAGTGTGTCTGCACAGTTTCTCTGACGGAGCATTCCACCCAAGACCTTTCCCCCACCCTACCCCGTGACCCTACCCACTAATCGATCTCCAACCTACACATTCTGGGGCAATTTTGTCATGGCCAATCCACCTAACCTTTGGCACTGCGGGAGGAAACCGGAGCACCGGCAGGAAACCCACGCAGACATGGGGAGAGTGTGCAGACTCCACACAGACAGTGACCCAAGGCCGGAATCGAACCCGGGTCCCTGGTGCTGTGAGGTGGCAGTGCTAACCACTGTGGCAGGTAATGCATTCGAGCTGGGTAGGCCACTGCCTGTTACCAGGGGAAACTCATATTATTCGAGCCCCACAAGGGGAATCAGTCCGTGATTCCCAGTGGACACAGTGAGGGTGATCACACACCCAGACCCCTCAGACTCAGACAAGAGTATTACCACCTGAGTAACAGTACTTTTCCGAGCTTTCTGAGTGTGTTTGAGGAAACCACCAGTTCTACCATATGGGCGGCACGATGGCACAGTAGTTAGCACTACTGCCTCGCAGCGCCAGGGAGCCGGGTTCAATTCCGGCCTCAGGTCACTGTCTGTGGGGAGATTGCACGTTCTCCCCATGTCTGCGTGGGGTTTCCTCCAGGTGTTCCGATCTCCTCGCACGGTCTGAAAGAGGTGCAAGTTAGGTTGATTGGCCATGCTGAATTGACCCTAGCGACAGGCGATTAGCAGGGTAAATATGCGGGGTTATGGAAATTGAGCCTGGGTGGGACCGTGGTCGGTGCAGACTCGACGGGCCGAACGGCCTCCTTCTGCGCCGTAGTGATTCTATTTGCACAATTTCCAGAGACAAACTAAATTGGCCGAGCTAGGCACGGCTGCCAGTCAGTCAATATATGTAAACAAGGTGAAGTTTCTGGGAAAGCGAGACAGCTCCTGTGAATCGTAGAAAATTTATTGAGGAAATTGGCTGCTCTCTGCAGCCTAAAAAGGTAGGCCCCATTTTTTAGAACAAAGCCACACGGTGGTTGCCGTGCATGCGTTCTTTGTTTCCCCACAGATCAATGTCGGGCCTACGCCGCTGATTAAAAATAAATTAGAGGCCTACAGATATGTTGAATGGTGGGGACTTAATTGATGTTAGAAAAAAAATGACAGCCATCTGATCTCTCTTCAGCTCGCTAAGGGGAGTCAGGGCTTTAAATTAATTGTGATCAGTGGGTGTGAAGAATTATTAAGCTCTCAACTCTCTGCTCACTTATTTAGGCCACCTGGGTTGCCATGACATCTGTTTTACCATCAGCATTGTGGGTAAATTGTGTAATGGCTGGGTTTTAACAGTTTTCCTGCAGAGTCTGGCTCCTGCTCCATCACCCCCCCCACTCCCCCCAACACACACACTCCACTCGAGAACTGAAATTATGTTTTGAATAGCAGGTTTTACGAAGAAAATTATATAACATCTCCCCCTTCCGTGTTTCCCCAACAGGATGTTATGGCAACTCAGGTGGTCCAATAAATCTGACCAGATTATCCCGAAGAGAGATATTGGAAACAGCTGAGAAACTTTAGTGGTATTCAAATGAGAGGAGAGCCAGCGGTATTTTTTTCACAAACAGTTTCATCTCTTTATTTAGCTCATCCCTTTTTAAAGCTACGCCGCACACACCACTCCAGAACCATTCGGGGCAAATTCCCAGTTGTTCTGACGTTCTCAGCTATTTGAATGTCATCCTACAACGGAGCTTAATTGATCTCTCAGCTGGCAGGCAATAGGAACTTTTTTGATTCTGGTGTCGGGCCTGGGTAGGGCCTCACCGCACTCTATCCTGGACTCAGACGGATGATTCGGCTTCACTGTAAACTGTTATTTGCTTATTTGTTAGCGTCACAAGTAAGGCTTACATTAACACTGCAGCGAAGTTAGTGTGAAAGTCCCCTAGCCGCCACGCTCTGTTTGGGTACACCGAGGGAGAATTCAGCATGGCCCAACCAACACATCCTTTGGACTGTGGGAGGAAACCGGAGCACCCGGAGGGAACCCACGTAGACACAGGGAGAATGTGCGGACTCTGTTTGGACAGTGACCCAAGCCAGGAATCGAACCCGGGCCCCTGACGCAGTGAGGCAGCAGTGCTAACCACTGTGCCACCCTAAACTATAAACGGTGATGAGAGCATTGTCATAGATGGTCTGACAACATAGAAACTCTTTGTGGGATTGGCGCATCCTTAGTGGTAGTTATTGTCGGTGCAGATTCGATGGGCCGAAGGGCCTTTCGAGACTGCATGACTCTGTACGAAGCTAATTGCTCACGATAGTAAAAACATCCATCAGCTTCACAGCAGCATCATGACATTACTTTAGAGTTAAAATGGCTAATGAGATGGGCTCACTTGTGGCCCATTGTGTGACCTAACCAGCCTGCCTGGTACACAATGGTATTCCGGCTCCGGGGGCCACAGGGTTCACAGCCCAGGAGGAGTCAAGTTGGCTCATTGTGTCTGTTCTGCCTCTTTCAAAGAGCCATCCAATTAGTCCCACTTTCCCCGCAGCCCTCCGAGTTTGACCTTTTCTGAGCATATATCCAATTCTTTATTGCAAATTATTATTCAACCGGCTTCTGTCATCGTTCAGGAAGATCTTTTTGCATCATAACAACTTGCTGCATTAAACAAATTCTCCCCAGCTCCCCCTTGCTAATTGCCTTCAATCCCGTGTTCTCTGTATCCCAACCCCCTGGCAATGAAAACAATTTCTCCCCCTTTACTCAGTAACGATGTTTCCCCTCAGTGGTCCCATTCATTTTGCTGATATTTTAATTGCCGATGGTAAAAGTTCATTGCGTTTTGGTTCATGCTGAATAAACTCAAGCCTATCCAATCCTTCAGGACCAACCTCTCTATAAGAAATATGATTACAGGTGGGTCTGAACTGCCTAGGTTTTGAAGGGAAGATTACCCCAAGTTGGGATATATCTGATTGCATGGGCAGAGATTCCCTTTCTGTGTACAAATCCCAGGCTAGGACGACAGGCTAGTTGATCTCCTTAACAGAAACAGATCCTTGGGACATGAGGAGCACTTGGGGAATTGTCCTCTGGAGTAAGTTTCTGTAGACGGTTATTTGCTTACCCTCCATAGCTTTCTCTAATAACCTAGTTAATCCATAGAATGCCTATGGTGCAGAAAGAAGCCATTGAGTCTGCATTAACTCTCCAAAAGAGCATCCCACACAGGCCCTCTCCTCTGCCCTATCCCGTAACTCTGCGTTTACCATGGCTAGTCCACATAACCTGCGTATCTTTGGATACTAGGGGACAATTGAGCTTGGCCAATCCACCCAACCTGCACATCTTTGGACTATGGGAGGAAAGCGGAGCACCCAGAGGAAACCCACGCAGACATGGGGAGAGCATGCAAACGCCACAAAGACAGTCATCAAAGGTTGGATTCGAACCCGGGTTCCTGGCATTGTGAGCCAACAGTGCTAACCACTGTGCCAACGTATTGCCCTCTAAGATCTGACATCCTGCATCAAGTCCAACCCCTTGTCTGGCACCCGGGTGATATTCAATTGGTCTCTGGAATATAAATCCTCTATGGCATTAAGTACACTTCCCATGGTGACGTGAATGGATTGCTCTGAGGCAGCAGCAGGAACCCTGAACCTGGTTTCAGTCTCTGAGCCAGATTTGCAGCTTCTGTTTGGTAGCTAATGACACCTTGTAAGAAGTGAGAAACATACAGAAACTGAAGATTGGGTTGAGTTTATCTTTAACTCACCTAAGTCAAAAAAAAGGGGCAGCTCGGTAGCCCAGTGGTTAGCTCTGCTGCTTCACAGCTCCAGGGGCCTGGGTTCGATTCCTGGCTCGGGTCACTGTCTGTGTGGAGTTTGCATGTTCTCCTGTGTGGGTTTCCTTTGGGTGCTCCGGTTTCCTCCCACAGTCCAAAGATGTGTGGGTTAGGTTGATTGGCCATGCTAAAATTGCCCTTAGTGTCATGAGACGTTTAGTTTGGAGGGATTATTGGGTAAATATGTAGGGATATGGGGGTAGGGCCTGGGTGGGATTGTGGTCAGTGCAGACACAATGGGCCAACTGGCCTTTTTCTGTACTGTAGAGATTCTATGACAACATCGCTGTCTAGCCTAATACATGATGAGTGACCACCCGGTTGAGGTACTGATGGGATCCATGTTTGTATTCATTCATGGGACATGTACATCACTGGTTGACCAGCATTTATTACCCATCCCTAATTGCCTGAGGGCAGTTGAGAGTCAACCGCATTGCTGTGGCTTTGGAGAGTCACATGTAGGCCAGACCAAGTAAAGGAGAACAGATTTCCTTCCCTAAAGGGCATTAGTGAACCAGATGGGTTGTTCTGACAATGGTTTCATAGTCATCAGTGGATTGTTAATTCCAGATGTGTTTAATTGAATTCAAATTCCGTCATCTGCCGAGGTGGGATTCGAACCTGGGTCCCCGGATCATTAGCTGAGTTTCTGGATTAATAGCCTAGAGATAATACCACTGGGCCATCACCTCTGCTCCTGACACCTAGCAAACCACCCTCGAGTCTGACCCATCGTGAGGCGGGGTGAAGATCAGTGGGGGCAGTGTTGTGTGATGGAGAGTTACACACGGGTTAAAAAGGATTGTGAGGCAGCAGGAGCGTTAATGCGGTTCGGGTAATCGGCATGTGTACTGAACGAGTTCTGCTGGGACCACGAGCAAATAAAGGAAAAAAGAAATAAAGCAGACAGTTAATTGAAGTGAATGAGGTGATTATCCCTAATTGAGTAATCAATGTTGAATTAGAAAAATTGCAGACGGTTTTTAATTGTTCCACCGCATCTATCGATCCATTGTAAGGAACCTCTCGCCACCGCTGATTAGAAAGGGTGGCCAGTGGGTCGTACAGAGCATCTGAGTCAACACCAGTAAGTCATCAGCATGAGTTAACACGATACCACAAGTACAACAGAGAAATGGAGAAGAGCAGAGATGAATAATTTAATGTTAACTATGGTAATGTGTTGCCCAGGAACTGCTGCGAATCCCCAGCGCTCAGGGCTAATACACTAGTTTGATTTGAGCTCAATATTTAATTGTGACAACAGAGCAATGTTTAATTAACAATCCAGGTTTACTTAAGAATTAAATGACAGCGTACTGGACATATTTAAGCAGCCGATTTTTTTGAAAATGAAATCCTGCTGAGTGCAAAAAAGGCAGCAAACAAAGATTTTAATTGGATTTATCGTCTTAAGGCCTTTTTTAATATGTGTAAATATCTTACTTTTGATTCAAGTCTATAATTAGGTAGTGATTTAGTTGAGTGTGCGTGTGTGTGTATGTCTGTGTGTGTGTATGTATGTGTGTATGTCTGTGTGTGTGTGTGTGTGTGTGTGTGTGTGTGTGTCTGTCTGTCTGTCTGTCTGTGTGTGTATGTGTGTGCGCGTGTGTACATGAGTACCTGTAATCAAGGTTGATAACTGGCATCAAACCCAACTTAACGACAGGGAAATTGAGTGGAAGGATATCGCAGTGATGCATTGAAAAATTATTCCCAGGTCTCTCTGATGTGAAGAATCATCCAAAAAAATGTATCTTAAAGATGCTGTAATTGGAACACTTAAGTTCATTGTTCGCACCACCAATGTATGTGTCAGGTGGTGACAAGGTGCAAGGCAGTTGAATTCCTGAAGAAAGGTTGCTTTAATCGTTGGTGTAGAGAGAACTTCCGTTCTCTCCTTTGACTAACGCTCACATGATCATTTACGTTCACCCAAACAAGGATGCAGGGCTTTGATTTAACTCTCCATGTGCGTGGTGGCACCTCTGACAACGTAGCACTTCCCCCAGCGCCGCACTGCAGGATGTCACCTAAATGGTGTGCCCCAGCCCCTGTCTGACCGACATGAGCTCGAGGTTTTTGTTGTCTCAGTGACAGTGGTGGTTCTGGTTGGATGTTCCCTCTCCATGGAGGGAGGAGGGGGGGGTGGGGGGGTCGGTCGGGGGGAGGGGGGGGGGGTCGGGGGGAGGAGGGGGGGTGGGGGGGCGCGGTCAGAGATGAAATCATCTCAGTATTGTCAAAGTATTGCTCAAAAGTAGGAGAGAGCAGTTTACGAGGGGGGTTTGGGGGGGTGGAGGGGGTGCGGAAGATCAGAAGAGAGGCGCTGGGAAAGGATGAACTGATGGGAGCGTCAAATACAACAGAGAGGTCACAGAGGATGAGGAGACACAGGCAGCAGTGGCCATTGTTATACAGGATGTCAGTTGCGTCGCCTTTAACCAGAGTTGGTGGAGGGGTGTTGGGGTGGGGCTTGAGGGTGGTGTGGGTGGGAGTTGGGCTTGTTGTGGGTGGGTCTTGGGGATGTTGGAGCGGTGCTTGGGTGTATTTTTGGGTGGGGCTTTGGTGTGTTGCGGTTGGAGTTTTGGGGTGTTGTGGGTGGGGCCAGGGGGTGTTGTGGGTGAGGCCTGGGGTGTTGTGAGCGGGCCGGGGATGTAGTCGGTGGGGCCAGGGGGTGTTGTAGGTGGGTGGGGCCTGGAGGCGTTGTGGGTGGGGCCTGGAGGTGTTGTGGGTGGGGCCTGGGGTGTTGTGGGTGGGGCCTGGAGGTATTGTGGGTGGGGCCAGGGGTGTTGTGGGTGGGGCCTGGGGTGTTGTGGGTGGGGCCTGGAGGTGTTGTGGTTGGGGCCAAGGGGTATTGTGGGTGGATGAGGCCTGGGGTGTTGTGGGTGGGGCCTGGCATCTGTGGAGTTGGGTTGTGACAGTCCGAGATGGATGCATGTCAGTGGTTTAATTCTTCCACATTAGTACATCATGAATCAGCTCCTTGGATGGTCAGTGGAGGAAGTGAGGAGGGGGAGATAGGTGGTGAGTTTGAAGGGGGAGGAAAGTGATGGAGGAGATTGGATTGGTTTTCCGGGAGTTGGGTAGCGCCTCCTCCAGTAAGCTACCAACCAGAAGGAGAAGTGCAGCACAGTCACAGGCAGAGCACCACTTCCCAAGTTTCCCTTCCCGAGTTCCACATCGTCGAGCTGGGATGTACACTGGCACCCACTTTAAGATCCTGAAACTCGCCTTTCCCAAGAGAAGGCCCATTGCCACCTTCAGTGGCAGCAAGGTAGGGACACTAAATGATGCCAATTGCCAGTGCCGCCCGCTGACTACCATCCAAGAGAGAAAATAAAACAAATCCAGATTCCAGAGAACCTCAAATAAAGAATAAAGATCGTGGATCTCTGTGGGATCTCTGTAGATTGGTGTTTGAGCTGTTGCTGTGTGGTGTGACCCATTGGGAGCTGTGTGTCACCATGCCTCTGTGAGCACCTGATTTATTGTACACCAGCTGATTTGACAGAGCTGAATTGCATTATGTAATAACAATAATCAGCTTTCTAGCGCACAGGATAGGTAAATAATTCACCTTTGAATGAGCTTAGCACAGTTCAACACCAATTCCTTCAGAACCCTAAAAAAAATCACCTGGCTATTTTTTTCAGTAAAACTATTGGTGAATGTTTGGTATACCTGGAAGAGTTGCTGAGGAATTATATTCCTTTTAAAAGCTTGTTTAGTCTCTGCTTAATCCCTTCCAGTGTGTCACTGGTCCATCAGTGCCAGATCTTAGCGTTAAATATAATGAACACCATTAAAATAGTCACCCCGTTAATTTTGACTCCGATTCTTTCCACCGCTGAGGGTTTTCCAGTGGCAGAGGTGAGTCACCATTGACCGCTGCAGGAGTTTCCTGTCCCGCTGATGTCTACAGCATTTTGCGTAGGCTTGCCAGTCCCGCTGCTAGGGAACCTGCCACGGGGGGAGGGAGTTGCCTTCAGCGGGACTGGAAGATGCCACAGGCGGGATGGGTCAGAAAATTACTTTCCAGCTCACTCTCAATTCCTGCCTCCGTAAATCTGCACCCACTTTCCAACAGAGCATTACCCTCTCCCTTACCCACACATCCCCTTGGGACACTGTCCAATTTATTTAGCAAGGCCAATCCACCTAACCTACATATCTTTGGACTGTGGGAGGAAAGCAGGGGAAACCCATGTAGACACAGAGAAAACTTGCAAACTCCACACAGACAGTCATCCGAGATCAGGATCGAACCTGGGTCCCTGGCGCTGTAAGGCAGCAGTGCTAATCACTGTGCCACCGTGCCGCCCTAGATAACTGAGTATAGGAAGTGGGGTTTTAAAGGGAGAAGGGAGTGTGTTGGGGTTTATGGAAGGAATTCTAGAACTGAAGGCATGTACGTCACCTCGGCCCTCTCTTCCCCCATCCGGTGAAGAAAATGGGGAATCCCATTTCGGCAGGAGAAGAAACTACTGAGGTAAGGAGGGACGAATGATGGGTTTGAAAAGGTGGGATTTTAAAAATGAGACATTGCCGGAATGGGAGTCGAGAATCGGTCAAGTCAGTGATCAGATGGGTGATGGATAAACAGGACTTGGTATTATATTGTAAGGTCCGTTCATTCCTTTGAATAGACGAAGACGGCACTGGAATGGAGTTTAAATGGATTTCTTTTATTGAACAGAACTTAAAGAAAATTAAATCATTACAGAAATGCAAAGAAAGAGAAAAGCTCGAGGCTGGTGGCAAAGCCAGTGGCTGTAATGGACTGGACAGGACCTGAAGAACAGACTGCCACCTGAACATTCCAAAACTATGTTTTAACCGTTATCTCATTATTGTAAACATTTTCTGCAAGCTGTCTCTGTCTGGAGAAATACAAGCCTTGCAGCTGTTGTTAGTTATCAAAACTTGTTTTGCCGGCTGTGTACTTTTCAGGAATGTGGCCAATTTTTAACCAACCCAGCATGCCTTCCGAGTTCTAAAATACAGTCAAGTGTTAGCTACTTTTTTTTTAAAACAATCTCAGCGGAGTTAGTTACATCGGCGGAAATATCTCAAAACAAAGTCTTTGCATGAACCAGGCAAACGGAGCTGGGCGCGCACGTGGTCCCTCACAAGTCGTCATTCTGGTGTGCTGTCACTAGGTGTCAGTGAAGGCTTTCGTGAGTCAGCTGTGCCTGTTGCCTCTGAGACTTTTGAACACAGTAATCTCGGCTGGCACGCCAGTGCTGCCAGAGGCACCAGCTTTTGAATGTTACACTGAGGCCCCATTCACTGTCCTGGGTGGATGTTACAGATTTTAAAGATGAGCAATAAATCCCTCCTGCCCTGATTCCCCAATCAGTATAACAAAAACAACTCATTGCGTTTTTATTATTTATGGGAGCTTGCTGTGCACAGCTGCTTTTCCTATAGTAGAACACTAAATATACTTCAACAGTACCCGTTTGACCTCTTTGAGATGTCCGGTGGTTGTGAAAGGTACTAGATAAATGCGCGATATTTTTCCCTAGATAGACCACGTGGCACAAAAAGTTACATGGTTTGTCCTGAGCTTTTCCAACCCTACAATAATATAACCCCTGCCCCGAGCTGTCTCCTTTACGAGACAGAGTATTCCTTCCAGACTTGCTACTGTCTTGATGGCTAGCAGATCTTTCCCAACATACTTCAGTTGCACATACACTAGTCTCTCTCCTCCTCACTGCAGTTGGTGTCAGACCTGGACCGTTCTTGCCAGAGATCAAACAAAACCCTATAAGACCAAAGCCAACTCAATTCAAATCCTACCTCCCCCCTTTGGTTTGATTTATTATTGTCACATGTATTGGGATGCTGTGAAAAAGTATTGTTTCTTGTGCGCTGAACAGACAAAACATACTGGTTCATAGAGTACATAGGGGAGAAGGAAAGGAGAGGATGCAGAATGTAGTGTTACAGTTACAGATAGGGTATTGAGGAAGATCAGCTTAGTGTAAGGTAAGTTCATTCAAAAGTCTGATGGCAGCAGGGAAGAAGCTGTTCTTGAGTCGATGGTATGTGATCTCAGACTTCTGTCTCTTCTTTCTGATGGAAGAAGGTGGAAGAGAGAATGTCTAGGGTGCGTGGGGTCCTTAATTATGCTGGCTGCTTTTCTGAGACAGCAGGAAGTGTAGACAGAGTCAATGGATGGGAGGCTGGTTTGTGTGTTGGGAGGCTGGTTTGTGTGTTGGGAGGCTGGTTTGTGTGTTGGGAGGCTGGTTTGTGTGTTGGGAGGCTGGTTTGTGTGTTGGGAGGCTATTTGCATGAGGGGACACTGGTTCGCGCGTTGGGAGGCTGGTTTGCCTGATAATTATTTCAGCCTCAGTTGAAGGCTCAGCCTCCAATTTGTCTCTCTGTTCAGAAAGAATTCTCATCTTAAAGCTGACAGAGGGTGGTTATGAATGAAAGGATACCTTGTGCTGCTATAGCACTTAGCAGTGACTTCAGCAAGTGCCTTTTTAACGATGGAGAACGTCTGGAGCACTCACATGAAGGGAAATGTGTTGAGTAATTTATGCACAGCAAGCCCCCACAAGCAGCAATATAATCATCTGTTTCTGTGAGGGGTAAATATCAGCCAGGGGATAGAATCCTACAGTGCAGAAGGAGCTCAGCTCATTGTGTCTGCACCGACCACAATCCCACCCAAGCCCTATCACCGTAACCCCACATGATTTACCCTGCTAATCCCCCTGGCACTAGGGTCAATTTAGCATGGCCAATCAACCTAACCCACACATCTTTGCACTGTGGGAGGAAACTGGATCACCCGGAGGAAACCCACACAGACACAGGGAGAATGTGCAAACTCCACACAGGCAGTGACCCAAGCTGGGAATTGAACCTGGGTCCCTGGGTCTGATGCTATGAGGCAGCAGTGCTAACCACAGTGCCACCGTAGCACTTTTGGGACTGGGACAAGCTCCCCTGCCTTTCCTTCCTCACATCCGCCCAAGTGGGAATGAAGGGCTTGCTCTATGAGGATCATTTGAGGATTCTAGGTAATGGACTTTAGAAAGATATGGGGACATCTCATTGAAACTTGCAGAATACTGAAAGGCCTAGGTAGAGCAGACATGGGGAAGATGTTTCCATTAGTCAGAGAGACTAGGATTCGAAGGCACAACCTCAGAGTGAAGGGCGACCCTTTAGAACTGAGATGAGAGAGGCCAGGTCACTGAGTATATTTAAGACAGAGACAGATAGGCTCTTGATTGGTAAGGGGTGGCATGGTGGCAGAGTGGTTAGCACTGCTGCCTCACAGCACCAGGGATCTGGGTTTGATTCCCGGCTTGGATCGCTGTCTGTGCGGAACCTGACCGTTCTCCCCATCTCTGCATGGGTTTCCTCCGGGTGCTCCAGTTTCCTCCCACAGTCCGAAAGACGTGCTGGTTAGGTGCATTGGCCGTGCTAAATTCTCCCTCAGTGTACCCGAATAGGCACTGGAGAGTGGTGACTAGAATTTACACAGTGACTGTGTGACTTTGCATGTAAGCTTATTTTTGACTAATAAATAAACTTTGAACTTTGGATCAAAGGTTACGGATAAAAAGCAGGAGAAAGGGGTTGTGAAACATATCAGCCATGATCAAATGGCGGAGCAGACCCAATGGGCTGAATGGCCTAATTCGGTACGGTAGCACAGTGGTTAGCACTGCTGCTTCACAGCCCCAGGGTCCTGGGTTCGATTCCTGGCTTGGGTCACTGTCTGTGTGGAGTTTGCACATTCTCCTCGTATCTGTGTGGGTTTCCTCCGGGTGCTCCGGTTTCCTCCCACAGTCCAAAGATGTGCGGGTTAGATTGATTGGCCATGATAAAATTGCCCCTTAGTGTCCTGAGATGCGTAGGTTAGAGGGATTAGCGGGTAAAATATGTAGGGATATGGGGGTAGGGCCTGGGTGGGATTGTGTTCGGTGCAGACTCGATGGGCCGAAGGGCCTCTTTCTGCACTGTAGAGTTCTATGATTCTATGATCTATAATTCTGCCTCTATATCTTATACTCTTTCAGTGTTACAGAAGTGAGCGATGTTGTGTGGTCTGTGGTGAGTTGGAAAGTCCCCATTAACCACGGGTTTCAGCTGCACAATTGCAACCACAGATCAATGTGCTCTCCAACATCATAGATTTAGTATTGTTGGTTCAGTAGTTCCCCTTTCAGTCCCCTTGGGAGCTGAACAATCTTGCACCAAAGGGTTTCATGTCACCATTTTGGAATTCCCCTTCCTTTATACTTTTCCAGGGAAAATCCATGGGCTGCCTCCCAGATACTTTAATACAAATTGTTACATTGCCGGTGCCTTACTAACGTTGCTCCTAACACTTCATTTATTGGAACCGAATGCTTCCCCCCTTCCCTGACAAAAACACTCATCAGAATTCAGGAACAAGATGGACATGTCTACTTGGTAAGATATTTGTTGATGTAGTTGACATGGTAACAGAGCAAAAATAAAGCTTTTGTTAGAGGTTTGGTGGTTACCAGGAATATGGGGTGGAATTTAGTGTCCCAAGAACCCCAAGAGTGACCGAGCATCCTGTAACTTGGAATCTCATGTCACGTCCTGGACAGGGCCATCCTGGGCCATGTTTTGCTCTGGATTTTTGCTGTCCTAAGACCCAGTTCTCACAGTCTCACTAAACCCCCACCCTGCCCCCGCCCTCACCCACCCCCATTCCAAAGGTATCACCAGTTCCCATTTCCATCCCAACCCCCACGGCTGTCAAGATACTCAGATGGCCTCTGACAGAATTAAGTTCCCCGTAGGATTGAAATCCCACCCCGAGAACTGCCAGCCAATCAGGGACCAACAGCTTTCCTTTGCTGTGAGATCTTTCCTTGGGATCATGAGTGGGACCCCTGCAGATGGGTGAGTGTGGGATGGGTGCGGGCAGGGAGTACAAAGGCATTCGGATATGAGGTTTTTTTTTTATTCAATCGTGGGGCATTTATTGCCCATCTCTAATTGCCCTTGGAGGGAAGTTGATGAGCTGGAGGTAGGACACGTTACTATGGGTCTGGAGTCACGTGTAGGCCAGACTGGGTAAGGACGGCAGATTCCCTTCCCAAAACGGCAGTGCAGTTGGATGGTTCTCAATGTGCTCCCAGCTTCCTGGTGCCTCAATCCAGCCTGAAATGCCCCTGAAAGACGCATTCCCCCCCTCAGGAGACCACCAGCAAACCCGGAAGTGTTTACCTGGCAGCCTGCTGAAGGCATGCGACACTAGCACAAGTTCCAGATACTCCCAAAACCATATCAAATTCCGGTAGTTAGCGTAATTAACCATGTGGATTCCCTGTAGCGACCCAATCCCACCCCTCACTAAATGGGAGCCATTGCTCCACCTCCCTCACCCCAGTTCCCCCTTACATGGGCCTGCAACCCATCCCCGCAGAGGAAGCTCCATTAAATTGTGGCTATGATTTATTTGGTAACTGCGTTCAGATATTAGTGTCAGGAACACGTGCATCTCAGCTCCTGCCAAAGCCTGGTTCGCTTGGCCAAAGAGTTCAGGCTTGGTCTGAGGCTTGCCGCTGGCCGAACGAAACCGCTGGCACGGTACACCCCACTGATGGTTACAGGAAACCATTCTCAGCTGATGGGGGGAGGGAGTGAAGTTTAAAGGCCCCTGGCCCAAGCACTTGTGCCCACATCCTGTGAGGAGAGGGCAGGACAAAGGGCATCTAGGGTTGGGTGGTAAGTACAAAGTTGCCCACAACTTGGAGGAGATCATAGTTTGCCGTGTGAAAGAGGATATTATCAAGGGCGTGGGAAAAGAACAGGATTGAGTGGTTCTATTTGGATAACTCTTTGCACGTACTGGCGCAGGAACAATGGGTCAAATCGCCCACATCTGTAAGATTTCACATCAATAAAGCATTCAATAGAATCATTTAGTGCCGTTTGGCCCATCGAACCTCTGCTTCCAGCTCTGTAAAAGAGTCTGCTCTCTCTGTGATACCCACCTTCCCCATTGATTGGATGATGGGTTGCTAACCTGTCTTAGAATCCCTACAGTGCATCAAGAAGCCATTCGGCCCCATCAAGCCTGTGCCAACAGCAATCCCACCCCGGTCCTATCCCCGTAACCCAACCTATTTACTCTGCTAGTCCCCCTGACCCGAAGCAATTTAGCATGGCCAGTCAACCTAACCTGCACATTTTTGGTCTTAGTTCACACTCCAGGTAAAAACTCATCAATTAAGACACTGGAAAGTATCCTGTTGTTGTGGAACTATACTAAGGCAGAGCTTACTGCCTTTGGGAGGGCAATTGGGAAAAGATTGGAAAAGACAATTGCGATATAAAGAAAGACTTTCTCTCTTTCACCTTGTTCTATTTGGAAAAAGATTCAAACATCTGAGGTCACATACCAACAGACTGAAGAACAGCTTCTTCCCTGCTGCTGTCAGATCTTTGAATATATTAAGCTGATCGTTCCCTGCACTCTAGCCATGGCTGTAACACTATATTCTGCACCCTCTCATTTCCCTGTGTACTTCATGAATTGGGTGCTTTGCCTGTATGGCATGCAAGAGACAATACTTTTTACTGTACCCCGATACATGTGACAATAATAAATCAAATCAAGTCACTTTGGTCATGGCTGGTACAGAATGCTTTAAGGATCAACTCGAGCTTCTAATGCGATCTCTCCCTTTCTTCCCCGGGGTGAACATCCACATTCTCATCTGCTGCGTGATCCAACCCTGGCCCTAAGCCTGTGCACAATAGAGATGGCAAGCACCTGTTCCCTCTCCCCAGCAATGTGTGTTGGTGGTGATCACCATTAACCTGCTGCTACAGCCTTACCTTTTCACAGCCAGGCTCATTATCACAGGGCCCTGATTCACAATGTTCCAGTAGTGTATCTGAGGAGAGCAGGTCATTGTTCAAGCGAACAAGGGGCTAGTTAATTAACTCGGTTTGAAAAAAAGTGAATCCTTTTGTCCCCGTCCCCGCTGTGTGGCTGTGAAGCAGTCTATTGGAGGCCTGTGTGTGCGATAATTAGGTTTCCTTTATGTGATTCTGACACTCTGCCTCTCTCGTCTTGCCTTGTCACTTGGCTTTTCCCGACCAAACAGAAAAATGGGATGCGCAGTTCTTTTTCCGGGTCCCATTGTCTGCTGTTTAGCGCCACAGCCATGTTCGATTGAGAAGAGGGCTAGCGGAGTGCAGAATAAAACGGTGCGCGTTTCATTCAAGTTGATCTCCGAGGAGATTGCCTTTGTCTGAACTCATTAACACCTTCCAAGAGGCTGACGGCTGGAGAGAGCAGACGCTTCATCTAATAAACACCCACTCAGTCGTGAATGCAACGGGAAGTCGTCTTCCTGTAGACCTCGGTGGGTGGTTGTGGGTTTGGAAGTGAAGGTCTACTTGTGGCAGTTAAATAAGAAAGTCACCCATGATATTGTGCTGGCTCCATCGGCCCCCCAGCCTGGCAATGCTTCGATCTTTAAAATTCCCGTGTTCAGATGTCTATGTGATCTCACCCCTCCCCATCCCTCTAACCTCCTCCAGCCTCACAATCCTCTGAGATAATTTCTCTTCTCCCCCCCGAGTAATCCTTGATTTTAATTGCAGTGCCATTTTTAAAATTCTTCCGTGAGCGTCGCTGGCGAAACCAGCACTTATAACCCATCCTTAATGACTGTGGAACTGCGTGGCTTGCTTGGCCATTTTAGAGAGCAGCTAAGAGTTAATCACGTTGCTGTGAGTCTGGAGTCACATGTAGGCCAGACCTGGTATGGACGGCAGATTTCCTTCCCTAAAGGCGAAGAGTGAACGCTGAAGTTTTTACAGCAATTGATTACTGAGGCTAATATCCAATTCCCAACATTAATTCATTGAATTTAAATTTCATTCTGGTGCGCTTTGAATCCTTGTCACCAAAGCATTTGGCCACAGACTATGGCACGGTGGCACAGTGGTTCATACTGCTGCCTCACAGCGCC
Source organism: Carcharhinus amblyrhynchos (assembly GCF_965287045.1). Classification (NCBI taxonomy): domain Eukaryota; kingdom Metazoa; phylum Chordata; class Chondrichthyes; order Carcharhiniformes; family Carcharhinidae; genus Carcharhinus; species Carcharhinus amblyrhynchos. The sequence goes on from NC_137327.1 coordinate 12,435,581, forward strand.
AGGGACCCAGGTTCAATTCCAGTTTTGGGTGACTCTCTGTGTGGAGTTTGCACATTCTCCCCGTGTCTGTGTGGGTTTCCTCCGGGCGCTCCAGTTTTCTCCCACAGTCCAAAGATGTGCAGGTTAGATTGATTGATTGGCCATGCGAAATTGACCCTCGTGTCAGGGCGATTAGCAGGGTAAATATGTGGGGTTACGGGGGTAGGGATCGGGTGGGATGTGGTCGGTACAGACCCAGTGGGCTGAATGGCCTCCTTCTGCACTCCTTCTGTAGTGATTCTATGGACCTCTGGATTACTGTTCCAGTGACCTCACCACCACATTATAGTTACCATTGACCATAGCGTAGCCCCTAAACAGAAAAGCTTGTCTGAAGTCAATGGACCTTTGCATGGTTCCCCCCCTACACACACACACACACACACACCCCACCACCACCACCACACCACCCCCCCACTCAACCCCTCCACCTCATAGAGTCATAGAGGTTTACAGAATAGAAACAGGCCCTTCAGCCCAACTTGTTCATGCTGCCTTTTTTTGAAAACCCTTAAGCTAATCCCAATTGCCTGCATTTAGCCCATATCCCTCTATGTCCACCCTACCCATGTAACTATCTAAATGCTTTTTAAAAGATAAAATTGTACCCGCCTCTTCTACTACCTCTGGCAGCTTGTTCCAGACACTCACCATCCTCTATGTGAAAAAATTGCCCCTCTGGACACTTCTGTATCTCTCCCCCATCACCTTAAACCTATGCCCTCTAATTTTAGACTCCCCTACCTTTGGGAAAAAGTATTGACTATCTACCTTGTCTATGATCCTCATTATTTTATAGACCTCTATAAGGTCAGCCCTCAGCCTCCTATGCTCCAGAGAAAAATGTCCCAGTCTATTCAGCCTCTCCTTATAACTCAATCCATCAAGTCCTGGTAGCATCAGAGTAAATCTTTTCTGCACTCTTTCTAGTTTAATAATATCCTTTCTATAATAGGGTGACCAGAATTGCACACAGTATTCCAAGTGTGGCCTTACCAATGTTTTGTACAACTTCAACAAGATGTCCCAACTCCTGTATTCAATGTTCTGACCAATGAAACCAAGCATGCCAAATGCCGTCTTCACCACTCTGTCCACCTGTGACTCCACTTTCAAGGAGCTATGAACCTGTACCCCTACATCTCTTTGTTGTGTGACTCTCCCCAGCGCCCTGCCATTAACTGAGTAAGTCCTGCCCTGGTTGAGTCTACCAAAAAGCATCACCTCACATTTGTCTAAATTAAATTCCATCTGCCGTTCGTCAGCCCACTGGCCCAGTTGATCATGATCCTGCTGCATTTGGAGATAATATTCCTCACTGTCCACCATGCCATAATTCCCGAGTCACGAGTTATAGAAAATATACAATCATTTATATAGTAATGGAACTATCAACTTCAATTGGTAAAAGCAAAAGGAATATTTTCACTCTGGTCACAGAGATAGTGCATGGTTCTGACAATCACTCAATCAGCGCACACCTCACTTATCATAGAATCATCGAATCCCTACAGTGCAGAAAGAGGCCATTTAGTCCATCGAGCCTGCACCAACTACAATCCCACCCAGGCCCAATCCCTGTAACCCCACATATTTACCCTGCTAATCCCTCTGACACTAAGCAGTGATTTAGCATGGCCAATCAATCTAACCAGCACACCTTTGGAAGGAAACCCACACAGACACAGGGAGAACGTGCAAACTCCACACAAACAATGACCAGAGGCTGGAATTGAACCCGGGTCCCTGGTGTTGTGAGGCAGCAGTGCTAACCACTGTGCCACCTTGCCGCCCTAATTTCTTTATATGACTAAACACGTGCCCCTGCTTTACACGTGTATCATTTCAGTCATACTGGTTAGGAAAACTACATGGATAGAAGCCAACAGAATGTGATAACTCTGTAGATGGCCATTGGTCAACTTAATGTCTGGTGGTCTGCACTCTGAACTGGATGGGCCCATGTGGCCCCTGGGCCAAAGGTTGCCCACCACTGCTCTTGGAGTGAGTGGTATGGATTGTGTACAGGAATATTCTCATAATTGTAAATTAGTGTTTGCAACCGACAGACTTCTGGAGTTACTAAAAATACTCCACTCTGACAACACAATACAGGTCCCATCCACTCTAGGCTAGTCTGATGAAAGGTGGTGCCGTAGTGAGTGGTGCTGCATATTGACCACACCTCAGTGGACTCCAGTAGCTGGGGAACTTAACCCTGTTCAGATGCCTCAGTCAGTTTAACCAGAGAGTAACTGAGTCACAGAGACCAGGAAGGATCCAGGTTGAATTCTTGGTTCAGTAAGATCTGAGTGGATCCCTGTACCAGTATAGCGGCTGTGGTTGGCGTTGATTCTCCTGATTTAGCAAAGGATAATTGAGCTGGCCTCCACTCCTTACCTCTGTCTGGCAGTCCCATCTGGGAGCATGTGTTGCTGGATTTTGATTTTGATTTGATTTATTATTGTCACATATTTTACGGTGAAAAGTAGTTTTTTGTATGCTGTATAGGCAAAACATACCGTACATAGGGAAGGAAAGAATGTAGTGTTACAGGGATAGAGAAAGATCAACTTAATATGAGGTAGGTCCATCCAAAAGTTTGATATCAGCAGGGAAGAAGCTGTTCTTGAGTCAGTTGGTATGCGGTCTCAGACTTTTGTGTCTTTTTCCCGACGAACGGGGGAGAGTATATCCAGGGTGCGTACGGCCCTTAATTATGCTGGCTGCTTTTCTGAGGCAGCAGGAAATATAGACAGTGTCAATGGATGGGAGGCTGGTTTGAGTGATGGACTTCACAACCCTTTGTAGTTTCTCGCAGTCTTGGGCAGAGCAGGAGCTAGACCAAGCTGTGATACAACCAGTAAGAATGTTTCTGTGGTGCATGTGTAAAAGTTGGTGAGAGTCGTAATAAACATACCAAATTTCCTTGGTCTTCTGAGAAAGTAGAGGCATTGATGGGCTTTCTTAACTATGTTGTCGGCATGGAGGGACAGGAGATGTTGTTGGTGATCTGAACTTGTAAGAATTTGGAGCACCCAGTAGGATTGGGATTTCCCCAGTTTACATTTGCCACCAAAGCACAGGGCATGTATAATGTCCACTTTGAATGTTGGCAGGGAATCCGTCCCCAGGCTTGGCACAATGGCTCAGTGGATTTCCGAAGTGAGTGCAGAATATTTGAAGAAACGCTGGATTCTCTCTGTCTCCATCCCATCCCACCCTGGCCAATGTTTATCTCTTAAAAAGCATCACTGAAGAAAAGACAGATTATCAGATCATTATCACATTACTGTTTGTGGGACCTTGCTGTGTAAAAATTGGCTGCCACCTTTCCGACATTAACAAAGCGACTGCAATTCCAAAGCACTGCCATTGGCTGTAAAGCAATTTGGGATACCTGAGTATATGAAAGTTGTTATGTAACCAGAAACCTCTCTGCTAGCCATCCCATATATTCACTCGCTCGTCTCTGAGCTGACGAGAGTATTATTCTGTAGCACCGTAAAATCCCTGTAGGATAGAGACTCCATTCCCAGTTTCATGTGGAAATCTTCAACATCTTTTGGCAGACAAGGTTGCCTTTGAGCCCTGCTACTTATATCAGATGTGTTTACACTTCAGAGATTGGCTGCTTCAACACTCTCAGTGTGAGTGCCTCTCTCTCTGTCTCTGCCGACGTTTAACCCTTTGACTCCGCAGCAGGTGAAACTCCGCTTTAAAATTCTAATCATGTAGATATCGGAAAGTTTCCATGGTGCCATTGTAAAAGGATTAAAGTATTAACTGACTTGAACTCAGGACTTATTTGCTTTGCATGCTAATACTGCCTTGAGCCCGATGCCTCGTACTCTTGGGTTAACCGTGTCTTTGGTAAGGTGGTGTGCTCCAGCCTGCTTTGTTATGCTTGATGGCCAGTTTAATGTTCAAACGTGTGTCCGACTCAGTGGGATTTGACTTCTGAATGTTTCTTTAAAGTTTATTTATCAGCATCACAAGTAGGCTTGCATTAACACTGCAATGGAGTTATTGTGAAAATCTCCTAGTTGCCACACTCTGGCACCTGTTCGGGTACATTGAGGGAGAATTTAGCACGGCCATTGCGCCTAACCAGAGGAAACAGGAGCATCCGGAGGAAAACTAAGTAGACACGGGGAGAACGTGCAGACTCTGCACAGACGGTGACCCAAGTGGGGAATTGAACGCGGGTCCCTGCATTGTGAGGCAGCAGCACTAACCACTGTGCCGCTGTGCCACCTGCCAAACTGTTGAAATTGATGTGTTTCTACTGGAGATGTCAGGGGACTGGCAATGGTTGACCAAGTGAGTGAGAATTTGCACATTTTGCCCCTCACATGCTTGCGCCCCTATTTAATTGCAGAACCGTGTCGACTTAAGAGTTGCCAACTCCAGTTGGATGTATTTCTGGAGGCATTATCACATGATCTATTGCTTGCAAATCTCCGCCCCACCCCGCCCTACCTACCACCACACGCTCGCTCCCATTTGTCAATCAATGTGTCAGTAATCACACTGCATTGTCTTCCCCTGCCTATCAGAATAGGAATACACTGGTCAGCAGCCATTGAGGAGGCAATGGCCTAGTGATGTTGTTGCTAGACGATTAATCCAGAAACTCAGCAAATGTTTTGGGGACCCGAGTTCAAATCCCACCACAGCAGATGGTGGAATTTGAATTCAATAAAAAATATCTGGAATTAAGAATCTACTGATGACCATGAAACCATTGTCGATTGTCAGGAAAATCTATCTGGTTCACTAATGTCCTTTAGGGAAGGAAATCTGCCGTCCTTACCTGGTCTGGCCTACACGTGACTCCAGAGTCACAACAATGTAGTTGACTCTCAACTACCTTCGCGCAACTAGGGATGGCCAATAAATGCTGGCCAGCCAACGACTCCCGTGTCCCACAAATGAATAAAAAAATTGGACAGTTCTTTACTGTTAGTCAAACTGTCTTGTGTGATGTTTTTATAGCTAATATAATATGGGCGGCATGGTGGCACTATGGTTAGCACTGCTGCGTCACAGCGCCAGGGGCCTGGGTTCGATTCCTGGTTTGGGTCACTGTTTGTACGGAGTCTGCATGTTCTCCCCATGTCTATGTGGGTTTCCTCCGGGTGCTCCAGTTTCCTCCCACGGTCTGAATGATGTGCTGGTTAGATGGACTGGCTGTGCTAAATTCTCCCTCAGTGTACCCAAACAGGCACCCGAGTGTGGTGACCAGGGGATTTTCGCAGTAACTTCATTAAGCCTACTTATGATGCAAATAAATAAACTTCCAAATGACTGTTCACAAAGATGTTTTTAAAATGCAACTCTTTAGCATCCCTCGGATTTCTCTCCGGGGTTATTTGCACCAGAGTCCGAGAGGTTGTTCATTAGACTCCTGGGTAATCCTAAGTGTTTTTGCAAACCTTTGCCGATATGGTTTCATCATTTTATTTGGGGGTGATGCAGAAATTGCTGAGAGCACCCTTCAGTATCAAGGGGACAAATCTTGCACAACTGGGAAATCAAGTGATATTGTGCAACTGTAGTTCCCTGTTCTCAATGTGCAGCCAAGCTTTGGCTGGTGTCTCCCAGTTAGGTTTCAAGTCCCAACTATAGGGGATTGAGCACAAAGCCCAGGCTGACACTCCAGTGTGTAGGTGAAGGAATACTGCCCTGGCGATGGTGCTGTCTTGATGTGGAGATGCCAGCGTTGGACTGGGGTGGGCACAGTAAGAGGTCTCACAACACCAGGTTAAAGTCCAACCAGTTTATTTGATAGTAAACCCACCAGCTTTTCCTTCTTCAGGTGTGTGGAAGGTTCTGATCAGAGAAGGCCATATTCAGATGACACAATAATTAAGCCCCCGCCCCCAATAACCCATCCCCCCACCTGTCCTCTCCATAGGATAAAAGATCCTATGGCATTTGTATCCTTGATCAATATTTATCCCTCAAACCAAGAGCACCAAAATAAATTTAACATATCTGGGATTAAACCAAAAAATATTGGGAGACACTCAGCAGGTCTGGTAGTATGTGGGGAGCCAGGGAAGCAAAGTCAAAGTTTCATTGCAATCTTTCATTTATTGCTGTTGCTGTGCATCAATCAACTCACACCAGGGAGGTAGTTGGCTTCATGACAACATCACTGGTTTGGTAATCCACAGTCACTTGGGCCATTGCTCGGGGAACTGGGGTTCAAATCCCACCACAGCAGCTGGTGAAACTTAAATTCAAGTGACAAGAATCTAGATAGGCTGGGCGAATGGGCCAGGAAATGGCAAATGGAATTTAATGTTGGCAAGTGTGAGGTGGTCCACTTTGGTAGGAAGAATGGTAGGAAGGACTATTACTTACGTGGCGAAAAACTACAGCAGGCGACGGTGCAGAGGGACCTCGGGGTCCTTGTGCATGAGTCGCAAAAACCCAGCTTGCAGGTGCAGCAGGTGGTCAGGAAGGCGAATGGGATGCTGGCCTTCATAGCGAGGGGGATTGAATATAAAAGTAGGGAGGTCTTGCTGCAGCTGTATAGGGCATTGGTGAGGCCGCAGCTGGAGTACTGTGTGCAGTTTTGGGCGCCACACCTGCGCAAGGATATTTTGGCCCTGGAGGGAGTGCAGAGGAGGTTTACTAGGCTGATACCGGAGTTGAGGGGATTGAGCTATGAGGTGAGGCTGAATAAACTAGGCTTGTACTCGTTAGAGTTTAGAAGAATGAGGGGAGATCTCATTGAGACGTATAAGATGATGAATGGGATGGATAGGATAGAGGTGGAGAGACTCTTCCCGCTCAAAAAAGACAGTAGGACTAGGGGGCACAGCCTCAAGATAAAGGGGAGGCGGTTTAGAACGGAGTTGAGGAGGAACTTCTTCACTCAAAGGGTGGTGAATCTCTGGAATTCTCTGCCCGTTGAAGTGGTGGAGGCTGCCTCGCTAAATATTTTTAAGAAGCGGGTTGATGGGTTCTTGATAAGAGAGGGGATTAAGGGTTATGGGGAGAGGGCGGGAAAGTGGAACTGAGCCACAACAGATCAGCCATGATCTTATTGAATGGCGGGGCAGGCTCGAAGGGCTAGATGGCCTACTCCTGCTCCTATTTCTTATGTTCTTATGTTCTTAAGAATCGGGAATTGAAAGCTAGTCTCAGCGATGGTGACTATGAAACCATCATCGTTTGTTGTAAAAACCCATCTCGTTCACTTCATTTCCCTCTTGGGAAGGCTGAGTCTCCCTCAGCCCGCCCCTAACCTGCTCTGGCCTATCTGTGACTCCAGACCCACAGCAATATCATAGAGTCATACATCACAGAAAAGGCCCTTCAGCCCATCAAGTCTGCACTGACAGTAACTATCACTAAAGTCACACCAATCCCATTTTCCTGCACTTGTCCCATATCCTTGAATATTGATATTTCAAATGCTCATCCAAATTTTTTTTGATTTGATTTATTATTGTAGCATGTATTGGTATACAGTGAAAAGTGTTGTTTCTTGTGTGCTATACAGACATAGAGCACATAGGGAGAAGGGAAGGAGAGGGTGCAGAGTATAGTGCTATTGTCAAAGAACAAAGAAAATTACAGCACAGGAACAGGCCCTTCAGCCCTCCAAGCCTGCACTGACCATGCTGCCTGACTGAACTAAAACCCCCTATCCTTCTAATGACCATATCTCTCCATTTCCTACTCATGTATTTGTCAAGACACTCCTTAAAAGTCACTACTGTATTTGCTTCCATTACCTCCCCGGCAGCGAGTTCCAGGCGCCCACCACCCCTGTGTAAAAAATTTGCCTTATACATCTCTTTTAAACCTTGCGTCGTGCACCTAAACCTATGCCCCCTAGTAATTGACCCTTTCACCCTGGGAAAAAGCTTCTGACTATCCACTCTGACCACGCCCCTCATAATCTTATCGACTTCTATCAAGTCACCCCTCAACTTCCGTTGTTCCAGTGAGAACAAACGAAGTTTCTCCAACCTCTCCTCATAGCTAATGCCCTCCATACCAGGCAACATCCTGGTAAATCTTTTCTGTACCCTCTCCAAAGCCTCCACATTCTTCTGGTAGTGTGGCAACCAGAATTAAACACTATATTCCGCGTGCGGCCTAACTAAGGTTCTATAAAGCTACAACATGACTTGCCAATTTTTAAACTCAACGCCCCAGCCGATGAAGGCAAGCAACTCGAATGCCCTCTTGACTACCTTCTCCACCTGCATTACCACTTTCAGTGACCTGTGTACCTGTACACCCAGATCCCTCTGCCTATCAATACCCTTCAGGGTTCTGCCATTTACTGTATATTTCCTATTTGTGTGAGGCCTTACAAAATGCATTACTTCACATTTGTCCGCATTAAATTCCATAGCTAGGGTGTAGAGAAAGCTAAACTTAATGCAAGGTAGATCCATTCAAAAGTCTGATGGGAAGAAGCTGTTCTTGAGTGAGTGGGTACATGATCTCAGACTGTTGTGTCCTTTTCACATGGAAGAAGGTAAAGGTGGCACGGTAGCACAGTGGTTAGCACCGCTGCTTCACAGCATCAGGGACCCAGGTTCGATTCCTGACTTGGGTCACTGTTTGTGCAGAGTTTGCATGTTCTCTGTGTGGGTTTCCCCTGGTGCTGCGGTTTCTTCCCACATTCTGGAAGACACGCTGGTTAGGTGCATTGACCCGAGCAGGCGCCGGACTGTGGTGACTCAGGTAATTTCATTGCGATGTTAATGTAAGCCTTACTTGTGACTAATAAATAAACTTCAAGGAAAGGTTGTAAAGTTTCCAGCCTCCACTTCCTTCCCAGGCAATGCACATGTGGTTGACTCTGAACTGCCCCTCTGAAATAGGCATAGCAAACCATTCAGAGCAGTTAGGGTTAGGCGACAAATGCCGGCCCAGGCAGCAACACTCAAACTCTCGTGAAAGGATGAGGTTCCCTTTGCTATCATAGCTAAGAGTGCTTTGTCTGTTGTGAGGAGGTCGGGGACATTGTGAAAGGCGCTTTCTAAATGCTGGCTCCTGCGTGTTTCATTACAGCTCTGTTTCTGCAGCTGGGACTCTGCTCTTGAGACCAGCCGTGCGCTGCGAGTCAGAAATTGCGTCGTTTCAGTGCGGCAGCAGTGGTGGAAGTGGCGGCCCCTGGCATGTGGCAAACACCCTCTCTCGTCTGGGCCCTGCCTCAGAAAGAAGGATTGAGGGAGGGAGGGAGGGAGGGAGGGAGGGGGAAAAAAAAGGAAAGACCGAACTCTTGCCGCGGTCTGAAAAACAGGGTCAGCTCAAAGCGAGCGCCGGCAGGCCCGCGCCGCCTGAGGGAAGCGCTCCGGGAGGAAGGCTGGAGCGGCCGAGGGGGTTTGCGGGCATGTGTTAATTAACCGGAAACGGCCGTTGGTTTTTGGGTGGGTGGGTGGGTGGGTGGGTGGGGGTGTGTGTGTGTGGAATCAAGCAAATGAAGTCATTAACTAACTGCTGGCACGCGGTGTCGGGAGTTACGTCTCCATCGCTTCGCAGGAGGCCGGGATTACTCGAGCCAGGCGCCACAGTCCCGCATTGTCCGCCGCCGCCGCCGCCACCACCACCGGGCCCCCCACCCCACCCCACCCCACCCCACTCCACCCTTTTTTTTTAATCAGGCGCTTTTCAGGCCCGAACACACACACAAAAAAAAACCCCACAAAAGTGCCAGCTCCTCCGAAAAGGATGTGACCTGGCTGAAAGGGTGACCTTTGACCCCCAACCGAACCGGCGCGCGGAGGGGGGGAGGAGGAGGGGGGGTCACGTTTTGTTTATCCTGATTAAATTCCCCGCCAGCTGTCCTCGGCACCCGTCGGTTGCCCTGGCAACCCTCTCTCTCTCTCTCTCTCCCTCGCGCGCTCTCGTTTTTTTCTCTTTTCCCCCCCCACAACCGTCCTGTGTTCAGATAGCACCAGGCTCCCTGTCTGGGGCGGCCCGGCACCACCTGAAACAAGAAACAATAGCAGCTGCTTAAACAGCCACCGCTCGGTAAACACAACCTTCCTGGCGACCTAACACGCAGTGCTGACACGGTAAAGGGGAACAAAATTCATTTGCATCTTTTTCATCCTGGAGCCCGCCTCGTCTCTTCGGTGTCACGGCATCTGTTGCTTTTGACAGGCCCCTGTTGTGGTTGACTGCGCACAAGGCTGTGGGGGGTGGGGAGGGGTGAGGGATGGCGGAGGTAGGGGGGGGGGGGGGGGATGGATGGATGCAAACAAAGATATTCCAGCACATGCCTTTACGCCAGCGTGACTACTGTTTCGCCGCACAACTGAAGGTCCAGAGGGCAAAGCATCAACGAAAATAAAACCATCTCCCCCCCCCCCCCCCCACTGTGGTGGCGGTGACTGGATTATACCTGGTGGGTAAAAGGTGAAGTGCTTTTGAGGGGAAAATACCTTTTCCGTTAGTGAGCCCGTCCGCGTACATCTGAAGAAAAGGGGCAGTTTATATTCCGGCGGGGTCAGTTTGTTCACTTTGACCCGCCAGGTAGAATCACAGAACCCTACAGTGCACAGAGAGGCCCTTCGGCCCATCGAGTCTGCAATCCCCACCCCAGGCCCTACCCCCATATCCCTACACATTATACCCACTAATCCCTCTAACCTACCCATCCCTGGACACTAAGGGGCAATTGCTTAGCATGGTCAATCAGCCTAACCTGCACATCTTTGGACTATGGGAGGAATCTGGAGCACCTGGAGGAAACCCACACTGACACGAGGGCAATGTGCAAACTCCACACAGACAGTGACCCGAGCCGAGAATCGAACCCAGGACCCTGAAGCAGCAGTGCCAACCACTGTGCTACCGTGCTGCCCACAGGGAGGCCAATGCACAGTGATAATGGCAGTTTACAATGCAGAAAGTGGCCATTCTGCCCAGCGGTTCTGTTGCAGAGCTTACGTTCCACGGGGAACATTGTCCTGCCTTACTTCATCTCGCCATATTGTCCTCCCAGGCTGAAAACAAGAACTGCTGGAAACACTCGACAAGTCAGGAGATATCTGAGGGTGGCACAGTGGTTAGCACCGCTGCCTCACAGTGCCAGGGACCCGAGTTTGATTCCCGGCTTGGGTCACTGTCTGTGTGGAGTTTGCACATTCTCCCTGTTACTGCGTGGGTTTCCTCCAGTTTCCTCCCCCAGTCCAAAGATGTGTGGGTTAGGTTGATTGGCCATGCTCAATTGACCCTCTTGTCAGGGGGATTGGCAGGGTAAATGTGTGGGGTTACGGGAATAGCGCCTGGGTAGGATTGTGGTTGGTGCAATGGACTGAATGGCCTCCTTCTGCACTGAAGGGATTCTGTGATCCTGGTTGGCTCACTATTTTTTTGATCCCACCCTCACTGCGCACGTCTGTAAAATTTCACCCGTCATATTCGACATGCCAGATGTCTCAGAGTACCTTACAGCCAATGAGTTTGTGAAGTGCGGCCACTGCTGCAATGTAGGAAAGATGGCAGCCCATTCACGCACTGCAAGATCCCACAAACAGCAATGTGTTAATGACTTGGTATTCTGTTTTTCTGCCATGTTAATCGACAGATGAGCATTGGCCAGGCCACCAGGAATAATAAAGTTCCCTCCATGGTGCCATGGAGATCTTTCACATTTACCCCAAGCAAGCAGACGGGCTTAACATCTCATCCAAAGGACAGCGCCCTTGATGCTGACAGTGCAGCGTTCGCTCAGCACTGCACCAGAGTGTTAGCCTTGAGTTTTCTACTGATTTATTATTGTCGCCTAGACCAAAGAACAAAGAAAATTACAGCACAGGAACAGGCCCTTCGGCCCTTCAAGCCTGCACCGACCATACTGCCCAACTTAACTAAAACCCCCTACTCTTCTGGGGACCATATCCCTCTATTCCCATCTTATTCATGTATTTGTCAAGATGCTCCTTAAAAGTCACTACTGTATCCGCTTCCACTACCTTCCCCGGCAACGAGTTCCAGGCACCCAGTACTCTCTGTGTAAAAAAAATCTGCCTCATATATCTCCTTTAAATCTTGTCCCTCACACCTTAAACCTATGCCTCCTTGTAATTGACTCTTCCTCCCTGGGACAAAGCTTCTGACTATCCACTCTGTCCATGCCTCTCATAATCTTGTAGACTTCTATCAGGTCTCCCCTCAGCCTCCATCGATCCAGTGAGAACAAACCAAGTTTCTCCAACCTCTCCTCGTAGCTAATGCCCTCCACACCAGGCCCAGGCAACATCTTGGTAAATCTTTTCTGTACCCTCTCCAAAGCCCCCACATCCTTGTGATAGTGTGGTGACCAGAATTGAACACTATATTCCAACTGCGGCCTAACCAAGGTTCTATAAAGCTGCAACATGACTTGCCAGTTGTTGAACTGATACACTGGCCGATGAAGGCAAGCATGCCTTATGTCTTCTTGACTACCTTCTCCACCTGCATTGCCACTTTCAGTGACCTGTGTACCTGTACACCCAGATCCCTTTGCCTATCAATACTCTTAAGGGTTCTACCATTTACTGTATATTTCCTATCTGTGCTGGGATGTATTGGGATACAGGGAGAAGTATTGTTTCTTGTGCGCTATACAGGCAAAACATACCATTCATTGTGTACATAGGGGAGAAGGAAAGGAGAGGGTGCAGAATGTAGTGTTTCAGACATAGCTAGGGGGTAGAGAAAGATCAACTTAATATAAAGTAGGCCCGTTCAGAAGTCTGCACAACAGATGGTTTACATCACTGGTGAGTACGTGTGAGTGTGTATGTCTGCGCATGTGTACTTTTGTGTGGGTGAGAATCTGTGAAAATGTGCATGTCCGTGTGTATAAACGTGTGTTTTTACATGTGTGCAGCTGGGGGGGGGGGTGTGTGTGTATTAGTCCAGAATGCACGCACGCACACACACACACACACACAGTGAGCCACACAGACACACACACACAGACATTCACACACATACACACACACACACTGAGCCACACACACACGCACACAGACACACACATACACACAGTGAGCCCCACACACGCGCGCTCACACACACACACACATAGACAGTGAGCCACAGATACACACACACACACAGATATACACACACACACATACACATGCAGACTGAGCATGTTTCCTGGAAAATCATTCGGAAGCTGGGCAGTGAATTCCTATCTTCCCAGCCAACCTTTTTTTTAATGTCCCTATGGTTTTTCTCCCGGGTTGCCAATAGCAGTGCCTGGAGATTGATCTTCAACTCCTGGAGACTCCAGGCCAATCCTGAAGAGTTGGCAACCCTCAGCCCTCACACTGCATCCCAGTGGGATTGAACTGAAGTCAGTCCAGTCCCGATTGCACCTGGGATCTTCCCACTCTGTGTGACTCAGTTCCTCTGATGGCAAATTACGGGGACATGCAGCTGGCTAAAATCAAACTGTGTTGGACCGTGGTGAGGAAACAGGAATTTCCCCATGGATTTCTTCCCTTTTTGTTCCGTGGAACACTTGGAATATTTATCCATGCTGGAGCCACTGTTTAAATACAGGTGTTTGTGACACAAGTTCCCTGTGAGGGGCTTTGAACTCAAATGAGAACAAGGCCACTCCTGTGATCAATCTCAGAGCAGAGATAGCAGAGGCGTGGGAGTGAGCTGGCCAGCTGTTGGGCTGACACGGCGGGGGGGTGGAGGAGGACAAAGCTCCCCACAGCTACGTGAGTAATCGTACACCTCATCTGTAGAGCAGCAGAAATATAACAGGCTACAGATCACAATCGGTAACCACCAAATAAACCAGATCATCTAACCAGCTCTTATTTAGGTTTCATTTCCGCTTGTGGCTGCCATGATTTCAGTGAGTCTCTGCCACACTTCACATCCTGTTCACTCCAGCTCCAACAGTTAGTTCAACATCATACATAGAAACATAATTGAAGACAGGAGCAGGAGGAGGCCATTTGGCCGTTTGAGCCTGCTCCGCCATTCATTACGATCATGGCTGACCATCCAACTCAGTAGCCTAATCCTGCTTTCCCCCCGTAACCTTTGATCCCATTCACCCCAAGTGCCATCTCCAGCCACCTCTTGAATACATTCAATGCATTCATACAATCATCTCGCCGGAAAACTGCTGGGACACCATCGTCACATAAGAAATAGGAGCAGGAGTAGGCCAACTAGCCCTTCGAGCCTGCCCCGCCATTCAGTAAGATCATGGCTGATCTGTCGTGGCTCAGTTCCACATTCCCGCCCTCTCCGCATAACCCTTAATCCCCTCTCTCATCAAAAACCCATCAACCCGCGTCTTAAAAATATTTAGCGAGGCAGTCTCCACCACTTCGACGGGCAGAGAATTCCAGAGATTCACCACCCTTTGAGTGAAGAAGCTCCTCCTCAACTTTGTTCTAAACCGCCCCCCCTTTATCTTGAGGCTATGCCCCCTAGTCCTACTCATCACCTGCTCAGTTCAAGCCCCCCCTCAAGGGGAGGGAGTGGGGGTGGGGGTTGGTGCAAGTGCCTGAACATTACCACCAAGACCTTACATTTAAACAGCAACTTTAATATTGATAAATATTCCGGAGCTCTCCACGGAGGCAAAAGGGTTGATCCACCACTGGGGAGAAGCAGAGAACGAGACCACTCAGCCCATCTTGCTCTTTGCAACGTGTAACCAATCAGATCCTCACCCCTGCTCTTCCACCCCCTCCAAATCCCACAAAAATTTCCTTTTCCCATCACTCTGAAAACAATTATTTGAATCTCCTCCCACTGTCCCTTTGGGAAATAGGTTCTGGATCACAACAACTCGCTGCTTCCCAGGAATTGCTTCATATCTGTCCTCAGAGTCCTCCTTGCCTCAGTCCACGTCCTCCACTTATCATCTTCTGTTCTGTGGCTTCTTTGAGTGAAGACTCGCGCACATCAAGGAGTGGGTGGCGCAGTGGTGAGCATTGCTGCCTCACAGCGCCAGGGACCCAGGTTCGATTCCCAGCTTGGGTCACTCTGTGCAGAGTCTGCATGTTCTCCCCATGTCTGCGTGGGTTTCCTCTGGGTGCTGCGGTTTCCTCCCACAGTCTGAAAGACGTGGTGGTTAGGTGCATTGACCGTACTAAATTCTCCCTGAGTGTACCCGAACAGGTGCCTGAGTGTGGCGACTAGGAGATTTTCACAATAATTTCATTGCAGTGTTAACTGCATTGTGACACTAATAAATAAACTAAATTAAAACTAAACATGTGAGTATCCTCATGGATGTGTTGTGTAAGTGCATGAGAAAGTGTATGTAACTACATGTGTTTCGTTTGTGTGTGTGGGTGCGTGCACCAGGATGAGTGAGACTATGTGTACATGAGTGTGTCCATGAGGTGGTATGTGCCTCTCCATCAGTGCGTGTGTGTGCGTGCATGTGTATCTGTGTGCAGAGCTGGTGAAGTCAGTGCTCAGTGTTCAGCTACCAGATAGGAAACTGCCACTTATTAAGGGTCATAATGTGGAGATGCCGGCATTGGACTGGGGTAAACGCAGTAAGAAGTCTGACAACACCAGGTTTAAGTCCAACCGATTTTGTCGGTTACTTACTTATTAAGGGTAACAGAGGGTGTCCCATACAGCCTCACGGCACCACATCCCAATAGGGAGTTGGTACTTGAAGAAGAGACAATAGAAAAGCAGAAGCTAATAATTAGTGAGGTGACTGTGTAACCATATCCCAATACTCAGTGTCTGGCTCAGTGACCTGAAACATTAACTCTGTTCATCATCACAGAGGCTGCCAGACCCGCTGAGCATTTCCTATTTTTCTTTTTTGGGAATAAGGGAAAGCAAAGATGAAGAATTAAAGGTGCCCTGTCGCACCTTGAGACTATTCGCCACAAAGTGATGCAATTAACCCATCACGTTGCCCCACTCTCAGCAGGAGTGATGCTGAGGGCAGAGCAAAGGGTTCGATGACCCAACCAAAAGAAGCTGTTCCCATGTTTTCATGTTCTTTAGCAATGTAGGGAGCAGAAGAGAGCCCAACAGCACCTTAAACCTGTTAAATTACAGCTGCTCTTATCCCTGACTCCATTGTTCCACTGTAGCCCAATATCTCTGTGACACCTCGGCCTTACAAAATAATCATCAGTCTCAGACTTGATATCTTCAATTGTTTACACGTCATCGAATCCCTGCAGTGCAGAAGGAGACAACAGATGATCACATGCACCTGGACATTGTCTCTTCCACCTTCTTCCATTGGGAAAAAGATACAAAAGCTTGAGGTCACGTACCAACCGACTCAAGGACAGCTCCTTCCCTGCTGCTGTTAGACTTTTGAATGGACCTACCTTGCATTAAGTTGATCTTTCTCTACACCCTAGCTATGACTGTAACACTATATTCTGCACTCTCTCCTTTCCTTCTCTATGAACAGTATGCTCTGTCTGTACAGCGAGCGAGAATCAATACTTTCCATTGTATACGAATACATGTGACAATAATAAATCAAATCAAATCATTCAGGCCCTATTTCTGTAACCTCACATATTTATGTTGCTAGTCACTCTGATACCAAGGAGCAATTTAGTGTGGCCAATCAACCTAACCTGCATTTTTGGACTGTGGGAGGAAACCGGAGCACCCAGAGCAAATGCACGCAGAAATGGGGAGAATGCGCAAACTCCACACAGACGATGACCCGAGGCCGGAATTGAACCCAGGTCCCTAGCACTGTGAGGCAGCAGGGCTAACCACTGTACCACTGTGCTGCCATAGACTTTTTGAAATAACTCCTCAGAGGTTGGTGTCCCTTCACTAGATTCTCTTTATTTACACACTTAGCTCCAGTCCCAGAATCATACAGTGCAGGAGGAGGCCATTAGGCCCACTGAGTCTGCACCAATCCCACCCAGACTCTATACTCACAACCCCTACTCTAGCTCATCCCCCTGACACTAAGGGGCAATTTAGCATGGCCAATCCACCTGACCCACAGATCTTTGGATGCTTCAGGTACAAAGTCAGAATCCAGAGCGCAGGCAGCTATGACACTCCTCAATATAGATACAGCTGAGACTCCCTGACTGGATAGGCAATCATTATCTCAATCAGGGAGCTCATACTCCAAGAGGCCTGCCTCATGGGCCTCGTTGAGGTCATTACATCTTTATAGTAGAAGTTTCCGCTCATCTGTGCGTCGAAAAGATGTCTCTTGATTTCAGCCCGGAATATTGGCCTTGCCTAATTTTAAGGTGATATCCTCTCGTTTGCGAGAGGAAATGTTTTTTGTTGAATTGACCTTTCCCCTCTCTGTGCCCTCCCTGCTGCCAGAGTGGGTAAGACATTGGGGAAAATTAGTGTTTCGCTGGCTGTCCAGTTGAACATTGGTGAGGCTGTGGTGCGAATGAATAAAGTCACCATAGTCCCAGATGACCATAGGGGTAACCCCCCCCATCACCCTTTTGACGGGGGAGAGCCGACTGGTGGTGATTTTAACCTGAGGATCCCCGCACCTCAGGCGAGGAGCAAGATTGAGAAAGATTGAGGTCACGGATAATGTTAGCCAGTACGGGAATTGAACCCGCGACGCTGGTGTCACTCTGCATCACTAACCAGCGGCTCAAGCGAAACTGACCCCCCTGTGAATGAAGATGTCCTCAGTGTTATTTCAGCAAGGCCTTTGACAAGGTCCCTCATGGACGGTTAGTTAGGAAGGTTCAGTCGCTAGGTATACACATGTCTCCATGTGTAAATTGGATTAGACACTGGCTCAGTGGCAGAAGCCAGAGAGTGGTTGTGGAGGATTGCTTCTCTGAGTGGAGGCCTGCGACTAGTGGAGAGCCGCAGGGATCCGTGTTGGGTCCATTGTTGTTTGTCATCTATATCAATGATCTGGATGATAATGTGGTAAATTGGATCAGCAAATTTGCTGATGATACGAAGATTGGAGGTGTAGTGGACAGTGAGGAAGGTTTTCGAAGCTTGCAGAGGGATTTGGACCAATTAGAAAAATGGGCTGAAAAATGGAAAATGGAATTTAACGCAGACAAGTGTGAGGAATTGCACTTTGGAAGGACAAACCAAAGTAGGACATACAGGCTAAATGGTAGGACTCTGAAGAGTGCAGCTGAACAGAGGGATCTGGGAATACAGGTACAGAATTCCCTAAAAGTGACACCACAGGTGGATGGGGTCGTAAAGAGTGCTTTTGGTACGTTGGCCTTTATAAATTGGAGTATTGAGTATAAAAGTTGGAGTGTTATGGTAAGGTTATATAAGGCATTGGTGAGGCCGAATTTAGAGTATTGTGTACAGTTTTGGTCACCTAGTTACAGGAAGGATGTAAATAAGGTTGAAAGAGTGCAGAGAAGGTTCACAAGGATGTTGCCGGGACTTGAGAAGCTGAGTTACAGAGAGAGATTGAATAGGTTAGGACTTTATTCCCTAGAACGTAGAAGAATGAGGGGAGATTTGATAGAGGTGTACAGGATTTTGATGGGTATAGACAGAGTGAATGAAAGCAGGCGTTTTCCACTAAGGGTAGGGGAGAAAAAAAGCCAGAGGGCATGGGTTAAGGGTGAAAGGAGAAAAGTTTAAAGGGAATATTAGGGGGGGGCTTCTTCACGCAGAGAGTGGTGGGAGTGTGGAACGAGCTGCCGGATAAAGTAGTAAATGCGGGGTCACTTTTAACATTTAAGAAAAACTTGGACGGGTTCATGGATGAGAGGGGTGTGGCGGGATATGGTCCAAGTGCGGGTCAGTGGGACTAGGCAAAAATGGTTCGGCACAGACAAGAAGGGCCAAAGGCCTGTTTCTGAGCTGTAATTTTCTATGGTTCTTTGGTTACCAAAAATGTGAACCACAGGATGTGAGTGAAATGCTGGTTTCCAACCACAAGATGTCATGATAGAGTCACAGTGGAGAGCCATGGATGGGTTCTGGGGTTGTGGTGAGGGGAGGTGGGTGGGGGTATGAGGTGCAGGGAGGAGTAGGGAAAAGGCACTTGGATTTAAACAGGATTGAATGTGCATTATTGGAAATGATCAGGTCAGAGGAAGAGGTACTTAGAACCAGGGCTGTGTATATCTAAACTGAACTGCTTTAACAGAGGCACATAATGGTCGTTCAAGTTGACTGCACACACTTCCAATCTTCCAGCATTCCTGATGTTGCGATGTCGAGGCATCTTCTTCCTCTCTACACTCGAGGGAGAAGTCTAACACAGCCAAGCTTTTACCTACAGGATGAGGCAGGTCAGAGAGCCACACACTGAGAGCCTTCTGCACCTGCTCTTGCACATCTCCCAGCTGCCAGTTTTTACAGAGAGAGAGAGACGTTAATTATTAATGCATGTTTCAAAAATTCCCCTCACTCTGCACGATTGTGTGTGTGTGAGAGAGCATGTTTGTGTGTGTGCCTATGTGCAAGTGTGTGTGACTGTGTGTGTGCCTATGTGTGTTTGTGCTTCTATGTGTCTGTATGTGTGCCTATGTGCATTTGTGAGCGTGTGTACGTGTGTGTGTGTCTGTATGCCTATGTGCATTTGTAAATGTGTGTGTGTGTCTGTATGTGTGTGTGTGTGAATCTGTGTGTGTGTATATGTGTGTGTGTCTGTATATGTGTGTCTGTATATGTGTATGTGTGCGTGTGTGTGTTTGTATATGTGTGTGTGTGCTGATGTGATGTTTGTAAATGTGTGTATGTGTGTTTGTCTGTGCGTGCATGTGAATCTGTATGTGTGTGTGTGTGTGTCTGAGTTTAATCTGAGTGGGTTCCTGCAGTTGCTGAGGTTTTACACAGTTGAAACTCAGACACCCTGGCTTGTGGTGGTGCAGTTAGCTAAATACAGCATAATGTGCAAGGGAGTACGTGTCTAAAACTGAGACAGCGCAGGCAGTGACCAGAGCACAAAGCTTGACTGATTTATTTATCTCGCACAATCATTCCTCTTTCCCCATCCCAAACACCCTGTAAAGAAAGAGAATATTGCATTTTTATACTGCCTGTCATGACCTCAGAAGTGCATCAGACCCAATGAAATACTTCTGAAATGTAGTCACTAGGCAGGATTTTCCAATCTCACTCGCCCCAAAACCAGAAAATCCTGCCCAAGGTCAACAGACGTTTCCACGCTCTGTCCCTCACCCACTCCGATTCTCGTGGCGGATGGGACTGTAATGTAAGAAACATGGTGGGCAATTTACGCACAGCAAGTTTCCAACAATGAAGAATGGTAATGACCTGATAATCTCTGTTAATGAGAGATTAGTATTGGACAAGAAGTGGGAGAACTCCTCAACTCTTGTTTGTAATCATGAGGGTGATGTAGGGACTGTTGCTCTCCAGCCAGGATCCAGTGTGATCAGCTGGAATCAACCAATTAAACCAAGGATCCAACTTTGATCCATTCTGGCCTTTATGATTTTAACATCACCTGATATTCATCAGTGTATGTTTCTGAGGTCTGGCCTTCTGGAGGGGGAGATGGGAGGGGGAGAGAGGAGGGGGGAGGGGAAAGAGGGGGGAAGGGGAGAGGGGGAGGAGGAGAGGGGAGGGGGTGAGGAGAAATGTGGTGAGCAGCAGAACAGGACTCTTTCTGCCATTTTCAGTGAAGCAAGAAGCAAATGTGAGAAATAAACCTCTACACACAGCAAGTGGTTGCAATCTGGAATGCACTCTCCCTGCAAGTGTGTTGCCGGCAGGTTCAACCAAGGCATTCAAGAGGACATGAGATAATTGTTTGAATAGAAACAATGTGCGGGGGAATGGCAGTAGGTCTGAATACTCATTGGTGCAGACAGAATGGGCTAAATGACCTCCTTCTGCACCATAACAATCCTGTGATTCACCTTCTTAACCAGGGTCTTCAGTGGCCAGTTGTAACAACCCAGGAGCTGTTCGACCAACATTTGGTTCCTGGAATATCAAGACCCTCAGGCCTTTCTTAATGCATGATTTAAGATGTCTTGATCTTGGTTCCTGGTCATCCTCCAGATTCTGAGCCAAGTACAAGCTGTTTTAGACAAGGACACACAGTGGCTCTGAATCCACTGATGGATGCATATCATTCCTCTCACATTGCAGAAGCCATTAGGCTTCTACTGTGTCCTGACCTGATGGAGTTGTCACTACCTGACTAATGGGGCAGACTGTAGTGTAGATCATTGGAGATTCATTCAAAGTACATACATTCCTAAGTTTTTTAAATTCATTTGTGGGACGTGGGCATCGCTGGCTGGCCAGCATTTATTGCCCACCCCTAGTTGACCGAGGGCAGTTGAGAGTCAACCACATTTCTGTAGCTCTGGAGTCACAAATAGGCCAGACCAGATAAGGACAGCGGATTTCCTTCCCTAAAGGACGTTAGTGAACCAGAGGTGTTTTTCTGACAATCGACAATGGTTTCACAGTCATCAGTAGAACCTTAATTCCAGATTTTTTTATTATTATTGAATTCAAACTCCACCATCTGGGATTCGAACCCAGGTCCCTAGAATATTAGTTGAGTTTTTGAGTTAATAGCCTAGCGATAATGCCAGTAGGCCATCACCTCCCTTCCTCTGAGGAGTCAGAGACTTTGGCCTTCACTTGGAGCAGTAGTAAGTGGAAAGGTAAGTCGGGGCAAACAGAAAACGGTGCCCGTGGGTCTCAGTGCAGTTGGCACTTCCCTAAGACAACATCAACTGACATTTATATAGTACCTTTTACATAGTAAAAGCCCCCAAGTAGCTTTGCAGCAGCATTAGCCAACAGAATTGGACACTCAGTCACACGAGGAGATTATAGAATAGGGAAATGAAAATATAAAGTTTTATTACTAGTGTCACAGATAGGCTTACATTAACATTGCAATGAATTTATTGTGAAAAACTCCTCATTGCCACACTCCAGCCCCTGTTTGGGTACACTGAGGGAGAATTTAGCACGGCCAATGTACCTAACCAGCACTACTTTGGACTGTGGGAGGAAACTGGAACATCCAGAGGAAACCCACGCAGACACGGGGAGAACATGCAGACTCTGCACAGACAATGACCCAAGCCAGGAATCAAACCCGGATCCCTGGCATGGTGAGGTGCTGGTTAGCTGCATTGACCGTGCTAAATTCTCTCTCAGTGTACCCAAACAGGCGCCGGAGTGTGGCGACGCGGGGATTTTCACCGTAACTTCATTGCAGTGTTAATGTAAGCCCACATCTGACACTAATAAATAAACTTTAAGCAAACTATTGCTGTAAGGATCACGAATTCTGCGGTGCTCAGATGTTCCAAGCTTGCAGTAGAGAACAGAATACCAGGCGGGTGGAGGCTAGTAACTTCCTACAGATTAAGGTTTGGAGCCTGGCCTCAGTAACACACTGAACTGTGGATTCAGCAATAAAATTGATGCAGCGCTTTCCCTCTTGTGACAAGATGTTGGAGTTTAAAATGGAATAAACAGCGCCAGGATGTCATCATGTGCCCACATTGTTTGTGTGTAGATTGTAACTTCTGCACTTTTTGCCTATTAAAATTTTATGAATAGGAGATTTTTTTTGATGCTGTACCTCTGTGTAAATACACAGTGGAGGCACAGATCTGTCCCTCTTAATCCCTCCACAATTCCGCCTCTCTCAAATTAGTTAAAACCTGGTGCATTATGCAGCACGAATCAAATCCAGCCCTGCAGCGAGATGTGAA
This sequence comes from Carcharhinus amblyrhynchos, assembly GCF_965287045.1. Classification (NCBI taxonomy): domain Eukaryota; kingdom Metazoa; phylum Chordata; class Chondrichthyes; order Carcharhiniformes; family Carcharhinidae; genus Carcharhinus; species Carcharhinus amblyrhynchos. The sequence continues at coordinate 12,458,275 of NC_137327.1, forward strand.
ATCTTTTAGAATTTAATATACACTGATGTTTGCCTGCTGCTGTGGGTTGTTAGCTGACACCTCGGGGCTACGACAGATTTCCTCCTCTGGGGAGTAGTAGTGTGACGGGACTCTGCTCCGTGAGCAGGTCCAGATGCAGTTAGGGCTGGTCCACAGTCGAGGTGCGCTGTTGACCTGCCCTGCTTCATAACATCCGGAGGTTGATGTAGTGGATTCTTGCCCTCTCAGGCTCCTGCCCTCCTCCCCCAACCCCCTCAGGGTACTGCTTACCAAACTAATTACTAAATCCTTTCAGTCGAGCTCAATTAAGGTTTGCACAGCCTCTTGGATCTGACTTCCCATAATGCGCGAGGCTTTAGGCTCCTGTGCACTCGTGCGGTGGACTGGGGCCACAGAGAGTCCGCGCAGTGGGTCAGCAAGTTTACCCTTTAACCTCCAGCCGGATTAGACAGGGTAGATTCAGAAAGAATGATCCCAATGGTGAGAGAGTCCAGAACTAGGGGTCATAGTTCGAGGATAAGAGGAAAACCTTTCAGGACTGGGGAGAAGAAGAAATTTCTTCACCTTGAGGGTGGTGAGTGTGTGGAGTTCACTACCACAGAATGTAGTTGAGGCCAAAACATTGTCTGGTTTCAAGGGGAAATTGGATACAGCTCTTGGAGATGAAAGGATCAAGAGTTAGATTGATTGGCCATGAAAAATTGCCCTTAATTTCAGGGGAACTAGCAGGGTAAATACATGGGATTACAGGGATAAGGCCTGGGTAGGATGGTTGTTGGTGCAGGCTCGATGGGCCGAATTGCCTCCATTTGCACTGTAGAGATTCCATGATACGGGGGGGGGGGGGGGTGGTCAGAATATTGAATTCGATGATCAGCCATGATCAAAATGAATGCTGGAGCAGGCTGAAAGGGCCGAATGGTCTACTTCTAGTTCCTATGTTTCTATATGTAACTGGCTGAGCCATGAGGAGTTTGGAGGTCTCTGGATCAGTCACTATGGTGGGTACATGTCACTGCCTTGGTGGCATATTTTACCGCCAGCTCGGAGTTACAAAGTGACGGCCCCAAGTTCCACTCCAGAGACAAATTCCTCGTTGATATTCCAGTTCGGTGCTGAGGGAATGCTGCGTTGTGGGAGATGCCATCTTTTGAGGGGGAAGGTTAGAGCGAGGCCCCCCCACCCCTCCATTGCCATCTCGGGGTGGATGTAACAGATCACACGGCAGAGAAGCTCCCCCTCCCCCCTGCCCCCCTACGCATGCCGATATCAATCAACATGACTAAAAGCAGATGATTTGGTGGGAGATCGCTGTGTCGATGTGACTTTTTAAAATTTGATTTGATTTATTATTGACACAGGTGGGCAGCACACTGGCACAGTGGTTAGCGCTGCTGCCTCCCAGCACCAGGGACCCAGGTTTGATTCCCAGCTTCGGTCATTGTCTGTGCTGACGTTCTCCCTGTGTCTGTGAGTTTCCTCCAGGTGCTCCGGTTTCCTCCCACAGCCCAAAAGACATGCTGGTTCAGTGCATTGGCCGTGCTAAATTCTCCCTCAGTGTACCCGAACGGGCACCGCAGTGTGGTGACTAGGGGATTTCCACAGTAACTTCACTGCAGTGTTAATGTAAGCCTACTTGTGACTAGTAATAAACAAAATAAATAAAAATGTATTAGTATACAGTGAAAAGTATTGTTTCTTGCGCGTTGTACGGACAAAGCACACTGTTCATAGAGAAGGAAAGGAGAGAGTGCAGGATGTAGTGTTACAGTCATAGCTAGCGTGTTGAGAAAGATCAACTTAATATGAAGTAGGTCCTTTCAAAAGTCTGATGACAGCAGGGGAGAAGCTGTTCTTGAGTCAGTTGGCATGTGTTTTTGGACTTTGTATCTTTTTCCCGATGGAAAAGGTGGAAGAGAGAATGTCCAGGGTGTGTGGGGTCCTTGATTATGCTGGCTGCTTTTTCGAGGCAGTGGGAAGTAAAGACAGTGTCAATGGATGTCAAAAATCACACCTACACAACGATCTCCCACCAAATCATCTGTTTATAGTCATGTTGATTGATATCAGCATGCGTGGGGCGGGGGGGTGTGCCTCTGCCGTGTGATCTGTTACATGCACCCCGAGATGGCAATGGGGGGGGCCTTGCTTTAACCTTCCCCCTCAAAAGATGGCATCTCCCACAACGCAGCATTCCCTCAGCACTGAACTGGAATATCAACCAGGAATTTGTCTCTGGAGTGGAACTTGGGGCCATCACTTTGTAACTCCGAGTTAGCAGTAAAATATGCCACCAACCATTTTGATCATGGCTGTTTTGAGTGATGGACTGGGTTTTGTTCACGACCTTTTGTAGTCTCCTGTGGTCTTGGATGGAGCAGGAGCCATACCAAGCTGTGTTACAACCAGATTTCATGTCCTGCATTCTAACTACATTTCCAAAACATTTAATTGGCTGTAAAGCATTTTGGGATGTCCTGAGGTGGTGAAAGGCGCTACATAAATGCAAGTCTCTCTCGTTGGAATCGGGAGGGAAAATTGACCAGGGTTTCCTGATCCTTATCCGTTGGCTATTGCTACTAGTGCAGATAGCAAGGCTGTGATAACCCCTGTGGTCGAATAGGCTGGCAAGGCTCACTCTCACCTCTGTGGCGGGCAGCACCTCTGGAACCAGCAAGTGGAGGAGGGGGAAGTGAGATATTAGCTGAGGAACAAAGAGAACAAATGATCATTCATGCGGCATGGCTGCAGGGAACAAGTCAGGACAAGCTCGCTGGCTCTCAGCGGTGAATGGATATCCTACAGCTCTCAGACACGGAGCAAACAAAAAGCTTCCAGCCCTGTGCTGTCAGGAAGGATTTTCTTCTTTGTCTTGTTTTGTTTCTTCGCGCTCATCAAGGTGAGGGTTTGAGTGTCTGTTAGGGAACTCAAGCCTCCCTTTCCAGGATTAGGCACTCTCCGGGAACCACCCGGGGCTGGGTAGAATGACCTCGATTTCACAACACGGCTGCACCTCAGCACCAGCCTCGGAAGGAGCACTCGATCAGCTCTGTGCCAGCATGACACTTGGCCCTGTTTACCGTGCCAGCCATCTCCTGACAGAGATTAAAGTTTATTTATTAGTGTCACGAGTAGGCTTACATTAACACTGCAATGAAGTTACTGTGAAAATTCCCGAGTCGCCACATTCCGGCGCCTGTTCAGGTACACTGAGGGAGATTTTAACATGTCTTTTGGACTGTGGGAGGAAATCCATGCAGACACGGAGAGAACGTGTAGACTCCGCACGGTCTGTGGGTCACTGTGACCCAAGCCAGGAATCGAGCTTGGATTCCTGGCGCTGTGAGGCAGCAGTGCTAACCACTGTGCCACTGTGCTACCAATTAATCCTAAATTAGGGGTGAATAGAGGAATTAATGCAGGAGGGGGTCACTGGGCCCCTCGAGTCTGCTTTCCACTCAGACTGTGGATTGTGGCCTTAACTTCACTCTCCTTTGATTTGATTTGACTTATTATTGTCACATGTATTGGGATACAGTGTAATAGAGTCATCGAGGTTTACATCATGGAAGCAAGCCCTTCAACCCAATTTATCCATGCCAACCTTTTTTTAACCACTAACCGCGTCCCAATTGCCCGTATTTGGCCCATATCCCTCTATACCCATCTTATCCATGTAATGTCTAAATGCTTTCTAAAAGACAAACATTGTACCCACCTCTACTACTCCCTCTGGCAGCTCACTCCAAACATTCACCACTGTCTGTGTGAAAAAATTGCCCCTCTGGACCCTTTTGTATCTCTTCCCTCTCACCTTAAAGCTATGCCCTCTAGTTTTAGACTCCCCTACCTTTAGGAAAAAATGTTGACTATCTACCTCATCTAAGCCCCTCATTATTTTATAGACCTCTATAAGATCACCCCTAAGCCTCCTACGCTCCAGGAAGTAAAGTCCCAGTCTATCCAGCCTCTCCTTATAACTCAAACTATCAAATCCCAGTCGCATCCTAGTAAATCTTTTCTGCATTCTTTCTAATTCAGTAATATCCAATGAAAAGCATTGTTTCTTGTGCACCGTATACACAAAGCATACCGTACAAAGAGAAGGAAAGGAGAGTGTGCAGAATGTAGTGTTACACTCATAGCTAGGGTAGGGTGTAGAAAAAAATCAACTTAATCTAAAGTAAGTCCATTCAAAAGCCTGATGGCAGCAGGGAAGAAGCTGTTTTTGAGTTGGTTGGTACGTGACCTCAGGCTTTTGTATCTTTTTCCCGATGGAAGAAGGTGGAAGAGAGAATGTCTGGGTGCATGCGGCCCTTGATTATTCTGGCTGCTTTTCTGAGGCAGCAGGAAGTGTAGACAGAGTCAGTGGATGAGAGGCACGTTTGTGTGATGGACTGGGCTTTATTCACAATCCTTTGTAGTTTCTTGTGGTCCCTCTTCCCATCCAGCCCTACCCTGCCCTTGCAACCCCCAACTCTTGACTCCCTGTTAACCAAAAACCAATCCAACCCAACCTGGGATATGACCCAGCCTCCATAGCCCTCTGGGGATACGAGCTCTACTGAAGAACCTTGGAGAGGGAAGAAAAGCATTCTCCCCTCATCAGTCCAAAGATGTGCAGGTTAGGTTGATTGGCCATGCGAAGAAATTGCCCCTTAATGTCCAAGGATGTGTAGGTTATCGGGATTAGTGGGTATAATATGTAGGGATATGGGGGTAGAGCCTAGGTGGGATTGTGTTCGGTGCAGACTCGAAGGGCCGAAGGGCCTCTTTCCGCACTGTAGGGTTCTATGGTTCTATGGTTTATGCCCCTGGCTTGTATTTTACTGGGCGCCAGACCCCCATCCTCAGAGTGAAAAGCAATTCTGTGGTTCCACCCCACTGCCAGCCGATGGTGCCAGCCCAATCAGAGAGCCAGTGGCTTCAAAGCCTTGGCCGCGCCAGTGGGTGAGGTGGCTGCTGCAGAGGCAGATAGGGGATCTCGGGAGCTGGGCCAGATAAATATGGAAAAATACTCCAGTTAGGCTGAGGGCTGTGTTCAGGGAACTGTAAGAAGTCTCACAACACCAGGTTAAAGTCCAACAGGAATGCTGTTCCTTCGTGGAACTTTCCAGTCACCTGACGAAGGAACAGCGTTCCGAAAGCTTGTGGCATTTACCATCAAATAAACCTGTTGGACTTTAACCTGGTGTTGTGAGACTTCTTACTGTGTTTATCCCAATCCAAAGCCAGCATCTCCACTTCAGGGAACTGTTCCAGGGCAAATACGGGGGCTACGAGGGCTGCCTTGTCTGCCTATAGTCTGGTTGAGATGGCCTCACCCTCACTCACTGCACAGAGGACATTTCCAATTCACTGGTGGCCTTCCACAGCAAGGGATTGCTAACCCATTGGAAAAATACCAGCAGCCTAAAAAGATGCCCCATAATACTGCTAAATGGCTGCCTAGTGAGGCCAAAACAGCTTGAGTGGCTTCCTGTGCTGACACTTACTAAACTTCCTGATATTGTAGAATCATAGAATCCCTACAGTGCATAAGAAGGCCATTCAGCCCATCAAGTCTGCATCGATTCTTTGACAGAGCACCTTACCCAAGCTCTATTCCCATAACCCCACATCTTTCCTCCACTAATCCCCTGACTCTCACATCTTGGGACAGTAACATAGAACGTAGAAAATAGAACATTGAGTGCAGTACAGGCCCTTTGGCCCTCCATGTTGCACTGACCTGTGAAACCGATCTAAAGCCCATCTAACCTAACTATCCCAGTATCGTCTAAGGGACAATTTAGCAAGCACATCTAGCCCGCACATCTTTGGACTGTGGGAGGAAATCAGAGCACCTAGGGGAAATCCATGCAGACACGGGGACAATGTGCAAACTCCGCACAGATAGTCACCCAAGGTGGGAATTGAACCCGGGCCCCTGGCACTGTGAGGCAGCAGTGCTAACCACTGTGCCACTGTGCTGTCCCCACAGGGAAAACATCCTCCTCAAAGAACATCACCGGGTGAAAGCTAACAAAACACCCCCACTGACACAGGACCTCAAAAACCATCCATTGGCTCACCCGATTTCTGGTAGCCAAGCAGTGAGGTCCCAGGTTTCAACCTTTCATTGCAATATCTGGATGACCCTTGACCCCTTGAGGACGGACCAGGGAAAATGTGTCTCGCTTGCTCCACAAGAGGAACAGGAAGAACTTGGCAGGAATACCCGGGGCTTCAGGCAGAGGAGGTGTGCTAATGACAGATTATGTGTTTAGTTCTAGGGGAAGTGGTGACATTGTGGTATTGTCACTAAAATAGAATCCAGAGATCCAGGGTAATGTTCTGGGGACCTGGGTTCGAATCCCACCACGGCAGATGGTGAAATTTGAAAATCTGAAATTAACAGCCCAATGATGACCATGAAACCATTGTCGATTGTCGTAAAAACCCATCTGGTTCACTAATGCCCTTTAGGGAAGGAAATCTGCCATCCTTACCTGGTCTGGCCTACATGTGACTCTAGACCCGTACCAAGATGGTTGACTCTCAAATGCTGTCTGAAATGGAGGGCATTTAGGGATGGGCAATAAATGCTGGGCCCAGCCAACGATGCCCGCATCCCGTAAAATGAATAAATAAATAAAATCTTCCATTGGTTGGAAAAACCTTGTGCAGGACCACATGGAACTCCAGATATCATAACCTTCACACTGTGCTTTGATACTGCATTGGGACTTGTAATGGCTCTGATAGAACACTCAATGTCTCCTGTAATGGATTAACCATGCAGTAAACCTGATTCCTCTTGTAGTTGGCATTGCTGGACTCTACACTGTATACAGTCAGGCTACCAGAGCATTGATAGCCTGGTTGTAAGGCAATGATGAGTGTTTTATTTATCAAATTCCTACCCCCTTGAGGCTCTGAAAGCACTAACTCTTATACAGGGAACACATCTAAGCAAGCCAATGGCACCTTGAACCATAAGCACCCAGTCTGCTAGTTCAACACTCTCATTGCGAACACTGAGGGAGCACAGGACTGTCTGAGGTAACAGCTTTCTGAGGAGTCATTAAACCAGAGGACTCGTCCAAGGAAAGTAGTTGAGGCCTAAAAGTTGTCTGATTTCAAGAAGAAATTTGATATGGCTCTTGGGGCTCAAGGGATCAAGGAATATGGGGGAAAGGGGGGAAATCGGGACATTGAATTTGATCATAATGAATAGCAGAGCAGACTCGAAGGGCTGAATGTGCTTCCTGGGGTCATGATAAGTACAAGTCTCATCTTTTTCCACTTCTTCTGTGTGGACCTTTGAAGGTGCAAGTTTTTAACATAAAACGGATCCTGCTTGCCCTCCTCAACTGGATGTAAAAGATTATCATTTGAAGATGAGCAGGAGAGGGCTTCTTCCCTGTTTCATGGCCAATATTCCTTCCACGCCCAGCATTAACAACAGACAATCTGATCAGATCCAGACTCAACATTGAGTTCAACTTCAGAGTATGAACCCTCTCCTCCACTTTCTTCATCTTATTTCATTTCTTTTCATTTATTCATCTATTTTTATTACTTTATAAGTTTAAAGTTTATTTATTAGTAGGCTTACATTAACACTACAATGAGATTACTGTGAAAACCCCTTAGTTGCCACACTCCGGTGCCTGTTTGGGTACACTGAGGGAGAATTTAGCACGGCCAGTGCACCTAACCAACACATCCTTCAGACTATGGGAGGAAACTGGAGCACTCGGAGGAAACCCACACAGACACGGGGAGAACGTGCAGACTCCGCACAGACAGTGACCCAATCTGGGTATCGAACCTGGCACTGTAGGGCAGCAGTGCTAACCACTGTGCCACCGTGCTGCCCCAGGACATTTAATGAAGTCACACCTCATCGGGGTGAGGGAGCAACAGTTTCTGCGTGACCTGGAGCCTGTTGTACTGCTTCAAAAAATAACAGCGTAGCACAGATCTCATGCAATATACAAGCACCTTAAAAGCATTGTGCAAACCCACACAAAGCGCTCTGTCTATAACACTCACTTTTCCCTATAAATAGTCTCTGGTGTAACATGTGGTGTTATTTATAAGTACTTAAGTTAAAAAAAACCTCTTTCAGATGCTTTTCAGTGTAAGTCACTTTTTGTATGTCTCCCAAAGGCAGTCTCGCAGAAAAGAGTATTAAACATTTCATTTTTCTTGCTTTTATGGTTCAAGCCTCCCTTTTACTTTTGCCATGGTTACCAACAGAGCAGAGTAGTTCCTCACAATAATGGACGATTACACTTTATGCTGATTTATGACACCGTTGAGAGATGTTGGGAGTGTAAGTTTGAATTGGAGGGATCTATTTCTTTTCGGTCTTGTTTTATGTATGTTATCCTGGATTATCTTGTCTTGTTTTAAGAACAGCTGTCTTTAAAGATGTGGGACTGTAAATAACACTGATGGGTTTCGGTGGGTTTAAGCTTTTTGCTTTTATTACGTCACTTGAGTTGTTAAAAGCTGCAAACTGATATTCCTGGCCTGAAACTCTGAAGACAGGAGAGAATAGGAAAGTGGGGAACACTTTACTTATTTATTTATCAGTCACAAGTAAGGCTTACATTAACACTGCAATGAAGTTACTGTGAAAAATCCCCTAGTCGCCACACTCCGGCACCTGTTCGGGTACACTGAGGGAGAATTTAGCATGGCCAGTGCAGCTAACCAGCACATATTTTGGACTGTGGGAGAGAACTGGAGCACCCGGAGGAAACCCACGTAGACACGGGGAGAATGTGCAGACTCCTCACAGACAGGAACCCAAGTTGGGAATCGAACCCAGGTCCCTGGCATTTGAAGCAGCAGTGCTAATCACTGTGCCACCATGTCACCCACTGGGGTGAAATGGGGGCTGGGCACCTTAGTAACTGCACTTGGGCAGCAGTGTGTGTGTGTGTGCGTGCTGAGGTGGGGAAGGAGAGAAGAGGCTTTTGTGTTCCCTGGGGTCCCATTTTGCTGTACCTCTTGTATTCTTGGTCCTTCTGGGACGGGGAGAATGGGTGTGGGCTTGGAATTTTTATGGGTGAGGGGGAGGGAGAGATGGGCAGACGTCGTTGGATGGAATGTGGATGAAAGAAAGTGGGGGAATGGGGGCTTGGACTTTCAGATAGCTCCCCAAAGCACGTCTCCATCCTCACTCAGCTGCCCGCACCCCCCCCCCCCCCCCCCCCCCAACTCCAGAATCAGCTGCTGTGACAGATGTAACAGTGATTTGTTTGGGACCTGTCATTCTATAATAGCGACCTGCGAACAAGGGTCAGCCTCCAAGTAGTCGGGTACACACAGCTGCATTTCACTCCGACTGTATTATTAGTCATTCTGCTGTCAATTAACAAGCCTGGTTCCTATAAAGAGTAAATGTCACTATCGGGACCCCTTTTAATAGGTCAGCTCGCAGTGCAGCTATTAATAACAGGCTCGCTTTTGATGACAGTCTGGGAGCTGATGCAATCACACAGTGACATTGCCGCCGAAGAGATGCTTTTCCTTCGTGCGTGCTGTGGCGTCAATTTGAGATGTGTGTCCCTGGCAACAGACACAACCAGTGCCCCGAACAGCAAACCTCACCGACACGTAGTATCCAATCTGCCAGCCTTTCTGCACCATGGCACAGGCCTACCAGCACCATGAGGGTGCCACCAAAATGACTGCAGCTAGAGGACCGCGGCTAATCCAAGAGGTCACTCGGTCCCCAGAACTCCTCGCTGCGACACCAAAACCCATCCATATCTTCTGACCTTTTTGCCAATGGGCACCAAATTCGCCATTGTTTCCAATGTACCAGCTCAGCCATTGGCCAGCGGAGGAAAAAGAGTATTTGAGGACCAGGATCTCAAACCCGGGACGGGGCAGCAGGGATCACTGCGTTCCTGTACACTTTGGAGACTTGGATGACCCGTAGTAGATACTTCACAGCACTGGAGAAATATCGCCAACCCCCATGCCCTCACAAAATCCTCCAAATCAAGTGGCAGGAAAGACTTTGATTTGATTTGTTATTGTCACATGTATTAGTATACAGTGAAATTATCTTTTGCACACTACACAAAGTATACTGTTCATAAAAAAGGAAAGGATAGTGTTACAATCATAGCTAGGGTGCAATGAAAGATCAACTTAATCCGAGATAGGTCCACTCAAAGGTCTGATGGCAACAGGGAAACAGCTGTCCTTGAGTCAGCCTCAGAGACTCAGATACAGACAGTCCATCACCAGCATCCTCTCCTTAGCCAACTTACCCAGCATTGAGACGCAAATCCCTGAAAACCAGCTCCTCTCAGAGGCACATTTCAATTGGATCCTAGGATTCCTACAGTGCAGAAGGAGGCCATTCAGCCCATCAGGTCTCCAATGACTCTCCGACAGAGCATCTTACTCGGGTCCACCCACCCATCCAACCCTGTAACCACACATATTTACCCTGCTAGTCCCCCTATCCTACTCATCTTTTGACACTAAGGGGCAATTTAGCATGGCCAATCTACCTAACCTGCACATCTTTGAACTGTGGGAGGAAACTGGAGCATCTGGAGGAAACCCACACAAACATGGGGAGAACTCCACGCAGGCAGTCACCCGAGGCTGGAATTGAACCTGGGCCCCTGGCACCGGTTAACACCAGATTCCTAAGGCAACTGCTCTACCTGGAACTCAGTCCTGGTGGGACACTTGCAGGAGGACAACAGAAATACTTTGGGAAGTCTTCAAAGTGCCCCTGAAGACGTCAAACATCTCTGAAAAGCATCAAACTTCCCTGAAGAGTTCAAACATCCACACTCACTCGTGCAAGTCTCTGGCTTGTGACTCACCAAAATGGAAGAGATCCATTCGAAAAGGCAGCAAACGCATGGAGAGATTTTGGTGAGGACATGGGAGTCAAAGTTAAGGTGTTGGAAAGAGTGCACAAACCTCCAAACATCTCACCTCCAATCCTTCCACCACTGTCTGCCCCCACGTGTGGCAGGTCTGCAGATTGCACATTGGGCTTTGCAGCCAACTCACAACTCATCAAACTGCAGTGGGAGTGACACATCCTCAATAACAAGCGAGGGCCCAAGAAGGAGAACTCACTCAGTGGAACTGACAGGCAACTGAGTTCGGACTGAGTGTCATACTGTGCCACTTAGCCAGCTCCTGGCTCTGGTCCAAACAATGGCAATCGCAACGTAAACTCCCCAAATTGACTACAACGAATGACTAGGAAGAATTATAAAGCACAGTTCGAGGCCATTTGGTGGAATGTGTCTGTGTTAGATCTTTGAAGGAGCTGTCCAATTAGTTCCACTCCCCTGCTATTTCTTCAAAGACCTGCGGATTCATCACTTAAAGTACATATCTGATTCCCTTTCAAATGTCATTGCTTCCACCGCACTCTCAGGCAATCTGTTCCAGATTTTTAAATATGATTTCCGGAATGTGGGCATTGCTGGCTGGGTCAGCGTTTATTGCCCATCCTGAATTGCCCTTCAGAAGGTGGCGAACTGCCTTCTCGGAGCGCCGCAGTCTCTGTGGTGTAGGCACACCCCACAGTGTTAGGGAGGGAGTTCCAGGATTTTGACCCAGTGACACTGAAGGAACGGTGATATATTTCCAAGTCAGGGTGGTGAGTGACTTGGAGGGGAACCTCCAGGTGGTGGTGTTCTCAGGTACCTGTTGCTCTAGCTGGAAGTGGTTGTTTAGAGGATGCTGCCTAAGGAGCATTGGTGAGTTCCTGCAGTGCATCTTAAGAACATAAGAAATAGGAGCAGGAGTAGGCCATCCAGCCCTTCGAGCCTGCCTCGCCATTCAATAAGATCATGGCTGATCTGTCGCTGCTCAGTTCCACTTTCCCGCCCTCTCCCCATAACCCTTAATCCCCTCTCCTATCAAAAACCCATCAACCCGCGTCTTAAAAATATTTAGCGAGGCAGCCTCCACCACTTCAACGGGCAGAGAATTCCAGAGATTCACCACCCTTTGAGTGAAGAAGTTCCTCCTCAACTCCGTTCTAAACCGCCCCCCTTTTATCTTGAGGCTGTGCCCCCTAGTCCTATTCTCTTTTTTGAGCGGGAAGAGTCTTTCCACCTCTATCCTATCCATCCCATTCATCATCTTATACGTCTCAATGAGATCTCCTCTCATTCTTCTAAACTCTAACGAGTACAAGCCCAGTTTATTCAGCCTCTCCTCATAGCTCAACCCCCTCAACTCCGGTATCAGCCTAGTAAACCTCCTCTGCACTCCCTCCAAGGCCAAAATATCTTTGCGCAGGTGCGGCGCCCAAAAATGCACACAGTACTCCAGTTGCGGCCTCACCAATGCCCTATACAGCTGCAGCAAGACCTCCCTACTTTTATATTCAATCCCCCTCGCTATGAAGGCCAGCATCCCATTCACCTTCCTGACCACCTGCTGCACCTGCAAGCTGGGTTTTTGCGACTCATGCACAAGGACCCCGAGGTCCCTCTGCACCGTCGCCTGCTGCAGTTTTTCGCCCCGTAAGTAATAGTCCTTCCTACCATTCTTCCTACCAAAGTGGACCACCTCACACTTGCCAACATTAAATTCCATTTGCCATTTCCTGGCCCATTCGCCCAGCCTATCTAGATCCTTCTGCAGACTCTCCACACTCTCCGCACAATTTGCCGTTCCCCCAATCTTGGTGTCATCAGCAAATTTCGACACTCTACACTCGGTTCCCTCCTCCAGATCATCAATATAAATGGTAAAAAGCTGAGGCCCCAGCACCGACCCCTGGGGCACTCCACTAGTCACCATCCGCCAATCCGAATAGCACCCGTTGACCCCCACTCTCTGCCTCCTATTTGACAACCAATCTTCTATCCACGCTAACACCCTACCCCCAACTCCATGTCCCTCGACCTTCTGCAATAACCTCTTATGAGGCACTTTGTCAAACGCCTTCTGAAAATCTAGAAAGACCACATCCGCCGGCTCTCCTCTATCCACCGCCCTAGACACATCCTCATAGAACTCCAGTAAATTTGTCAGACACGACTTCCCTTTAATGAAACCATGCTGCGTCTGCTCTATCAAGCAATTCCTTTCAAGATGCCTCGCAATTTCCTCCTTAATGACAGATTCCAACATTTTACCTACCACAGACGTTAAACTAACCGGCCTATAATTCCCCGCTTTTTGCCTGGCACCCTTCTTAAACAATGGCGTAACATTAGCCGTTTTCCAATCATCCGGCACTTCCCCGGAATCCAGCGACGTTTGGAAAATAACCACCAAGGCATCCACTATCACCTCCGCCATTTCTTTCAGAACCCTCGGATGCATTCCATCCGGTCCTGGGGACTTGTCCACAATCAGCCCCTCCAGTCTGTCGAGCACCGCCTTTCTAGTAACAGTAATGTCATTAAGACCCTCCAGTCCTACCACCTTTCCATCGCTGACACCCGGCAAATTATTCACGTCCTCCTCCATGAAGACAGAAACAAAAAAGTTATTCAATACCTTAGCCATATCCCCATCCCCTACCACTAGGTCCCCTTTCTCATCCTCTAAAGGACCAACATTCACCCTAGCCAGCCTCTTCCTTTTTATATATTTATAAAAACTCGTGCTATCCTTTTTTATATTAAGCGCTAGCCCAGCTTCATAGTTTCTCCTACCCTTCCTTATCAACTTCTTTGTCAATCTTTGTTGACATTTAAACCTCTCCCAATCCTCTTCTCGCCCACTACTCTTAGCTACTCTAAATTCCTCCGCTTTTAGTTTAACACTTTCCTTCACCTCCTTCGTTATCCACGGCTTATTATCTCTCCTCCTACTATCCTTTTTGACCATCGGAATAAATTTCCGTTGAGCACCAAGAAAGATATCCTTAAAGATCCTCCACTGCTCCTCAACAGACCCTCCCTCCAACGCGCTCTCCCAGTCCACATTTGCCAATTCTTCTCTCATCCTACCGTACTCCCCTCTATTCAAACAAAGGACGCGTGTCCGGGAACCCACTTTCTCCTCCTCCATTTGCACCAGAAACTCCACCATACAATGATCACTCTCCCCAAGAGGATCCTTCACCACAAGGTCCCTAATTCTACCCGCTTCATTACATAGCACCAGATCCAAGATAGCTCGCTCCCTCGTCGGCTCCAACACACACTGTTCGAGGAAACTATCCCGGCAGCATTCCAAGAACTCTTCCTCGAGCCCCCCACGTCCAACATGGGTCGACCAATCAATATGCAGATTGAAATCCCCCATAACTACGGCCGTCCCATTCCTGCACGCCGCACTTATTTGCGCGTTAACAGCCCGCCCCATCTCCAGATCATTATTCAGGGGCCTATAGACGACACCCACCAGCGTCTTCCTCCCTTTGCTGTTCCTAATCTCCACCCACAACGATTCCACCCTCTGCTCCTTGGCTCCAATATCATCCCTTGCTACCACCGTGATGCTATCCTTAATCAGCAGAGCTACGCCCCCCCCCGCTTTTCCGTCCTGCCTATCCTTCCTAAACACTTGATAGCCCTGTACATTCAGCTCCCAGTCCCTGTCACCCTGCAGCCACGTCTCTGTAATGGCCACCAGATCGTATCCATTTGTGTCGATCTGCGCCACCAGCTCATCCACTTTATTCCGAATGCTTTGTGCATTCAGATAAAGTGCTTTCATCCCAGCCTTCACCTGGACCCTATTTGCCGCAACGCCACCAACTATACTCACGCCCCCTACTCCCTCTATTATTGGGACATCCTCGGCCTCTTCCCTTACATGTACACTCTCCTTAACTTTAGACCTCGTAAGGTCACCTACCCTCGCACCCTCCCCCCCCCCCCTAATTAGTTTAAAGCCCTGTCTACAGTCCTCTTTACTCGATTCGCCAGCACTCTGGTCCCAGCACGGTTCAGACCAACCCCATCCCGCCCAAACAGGTCCCACCTACCCCAATACTGGTGCCAATGCCCCATAAATTCAAACCCATTCCTCCCACACCAATCCCTGAGCCACCCATTCATTTCCTTAATCCTGTCAACCCTACGCCCGTCTGCACACGGTTCAGGCAGTAGCCCAGAGATGAGCACCTTGTCGGTTCTACTTTTTAATTCCATTCCCAGCTTTTCATACTCCCTCCCCAGATCCTCAGTCTGCATTTTGCTTACGTCGCCGGCACCCACATGAACCACAACGACCGGATTCTCACCCTCCCACTCCAGGTTCCTCTGCAGCCCAGCTGCGACATTCCGGACCCGAGCACCAGGCAGACAACACACCCTTCTGTGCACTTTGTCATTGTGACAAAGGACAGTGTCAATACCCTTCACCCCACTATCCCCAATCACTACTACATTCCTTTTCCCCTTCTCTTTGCCTATGTCCTGCTGCAGCACTGTACCGTGTGCAGCTTGCTCACCAACCTCACCTGCCTCGTTCTCGTCCAGCCTGGAAGCAAGAACCTCAAACCTGTTATGCAGATTAAGAGGCTGAGGCCTCCGCTCCTCACCCCCTTTCCTCCTCCCAGCAGCCCCCTCTTGTCCCTGACCCTTAGAGTTAGCCAGTCTAGGGGGGGTGGATGTCACTTGCACCCCATTGACAATGGCACCCTCTCTCCCCCTGATGAGCCTCAGTGTCTGTAGCTCAGAGGCCAGCTCATTTACCCTTTTTTTTTTACCATCTTGTAGATGGTACACACTGCTGCCACATTCTGCACTCTCTCCTTCTCTATGAATGGTATGCTTTGTCTGTATAGCACGCAAGAAACAATACTTTTAATTGTATACTAATACATGTGACAATAGTAAATCAAATCACTGTTCATCGGTAGTGGAGGGAGTGAATGTTTGTGGAAGGGTTAACAATCAAGTAGGCTGTTTTGTCCTGGATCGTAACAATCACTGCATTAAAAAATTCTTCTGTCTCCCTCTTCAGTTCTGTGCCCCCGCACCCCCTCTCCCCCAACCTCCATCCCCAGTTACCCATCTATCAGTGCAAACAGTTTCTCCTCACTCCAAAAACCCTCATCATGCCAAACATTGGAGTGCCAACTCTAAGGAATGCAATCCTAACCTCTCAGGTCCCTCCAAGTAACTGAAATCTTTTCATTCCTGGTATTTTTTTTTATAGAAACATAGAAACTAGAAGCAGGAGCAGGCCATTCGGCCCTTTGAGTCTGCTGCACCATTCATTTTGATCATGGAATTCAATATCCTGATCCTGCCTTCCTCCTATGTCCGTTGGTCCCTTTAGCCCCAAGAGCTATACCTAGTTCCTTCTCGAAATCACAATCACACAAAGCCTCTTCTGAATTCTCTTCAAAGTTGTAACGGGTGCCCAGAACTGGACACAATTATCCCACTAAGGGCCACCAGTTATTTACAAATACTTAGTTAGTCCGACTTCTTTTTATATTCTACGTTCCGATTTGTTGGTGATCCCTTTATCCAAACGGATACATATGCAAAATACTGCGGACACTGGAAACCGGAAATAAAAACAAAGAAAATTGCTGCCAGTCCTCAGGCAGTATCCGTGTGGAGAAAATGGACTTCGACCTGTAACATGTGCTCCGTTCCTCATTCCACAGATGCTACCTGGCCTGCTGAACTGTTCCATTGTTTGCTGCTCCAACTTATTTATCTGGGTGGGGTGTTTCTGGGTTCCTGTTTCAGAGGTTGGTTTGAATTTGATTTGATTTGATTTGATTTATTATTGTCACATGTATTAGTGTACAGTGAAAAGTATTGTTTCTTGCGCGCTATACAGCCAAAGCGTACTGTTCAAAGAGAAGGGAATGAGGGAGTGCAGAGTGTAGTGTGACAGTCATGGTGAGGGTGTAGAGAAAAATCAATCGTGCAAACCAGCCTCCCATCCATTGACTCTGTCTACAATTCCCGCTGCCTCGGCAAAGCAGCCAGCATAATCAAGGACCCAACTCACCCCAGACATTCTCTTTTCCACCATCTTCCTTCAGGAAAAGATACAAAAGTCTGAGATCACGCACCAACCGACTCAAGAACAGCTTCTTCCCTGCTGCCATCAGACTATTGAATGGGTTTACCTTGCATTAAGTTGATCTTTCTACACCCAAGCTGTGACTCTAACACTACATTCTGCAGTCTCTTGTTTCCTTCTCTATGAACAGTATGTTTTGTCTGTATAAGAACATAAGAAATAGGAGCAGGAGTAGGCCATCTAGCCCTTCGAGCCTGCCCCGCCATTCAATAAGATCATGGCTGATCTGTCGCTGCTCAGTTCCACTTTCCCGCCCTCTCCCCATAACCCTTAATCCCCTCTCTTATCAAAAACCCATCAACCCGCGTCTTAAAAATATTTAGCAAGGCAGCCTCCACCACTTCAACGGGCAGAGAATTCCAGAGATTCATCACCCTTTGAGTGAAGAAGTTCCTCCTCAACTCCGTTCTAAACTGCCCCCCTTTTATCTTGAGGCTGTGCCCCCTAGTCCTACTGTCTTTTTTGAGCGGGAAGAGTCTCTCCACCTCTATCCTATCCATCCCATTCATCATCTTATACGTCTCAATGAGATCTCGCAAGAATCAATACTTTTCATCGTATGTCAATACATGTGACAATAAAAAA
Organism: Carcharhinus amblyrhynchos; assembly: GCF_965287045.1. Classification (NCBI taxonomy): domain Eukaryota; kingdom Metazoa; phylum Chordata; class Chondrichthyes; order Carcharhiniformes; family Carcharhinidae; genus Carcharhinus; species Carcharhinus amblyrhynchos. The sequence goes on from NC_137327.1 coordinate 12,475,867, forward strand.
CCAAATCAAATTAATGGAAGGTAAGTGCATTCAAAAGTCTGATGGCAGCAGGGAAGAAGATGTTCTTGAGTCAGTTGGTACGTGATCTCAGACTTTTGTATCTTTCTCCCGACAGAAGAAGGTGGAAGAGAGAATGTCCGGGGTGCGTGGTGTCCTTAATTATGCTGGGGGCCGCGGGAAGTGTAGACAGGATGATTTTTATGATGGATTGGATTGCTTACTGGGAGAAACAAAGATATTCCCTGGAGGGGGGTGGGGAGGTGGTTAATTTTGGGGGTTCCCATTGTCTGCAGCTGGGGACACCCCCACAGGCTCTGGGTCCCATGGGATAAAACAGAGGCTGTAACAAAGAAGGAGGGCTCAGCAGCTCCAGTGTGGCTCCGCAATGTCTGCAGCTTCAACACCCTTGGGATCATTAACGACTCGCTTCCCCTGACGATATATCAAATATCTAAAAAGTGCACAACAGAAAGAGGTGAGGGGAAGAGCTAAGACAACGGTCGTGGTTTATGTTCGGCGTTCAGTCCCTCTATTCACATCCATGCCCCGTCCTGCTGGGACCTCCCCTTCACCAAGTCGCTGAGGGGAACAAAACCAGGAAAAGATAGACTTGGCAGTTTAATGCCATTTGTGGGAACGTCAGTGGAATCTGCCATCAGGGGGATGGAGTGAATATTTGACCAAGCACGCACTGGTCAGTGAGAGTCTACATGTGAAAGGTAGCTCATGTCTGACTAACAACGTCATCACAATTTTGAGGAGGTTACGAGGGCAGATAAAGAAGAGTCTATGGGTGTCGCCAATCTGTATTTCCAGTAGGCATTTGATATAAAGAACAACGAACAGTACAGCACAGGAACAGGTCCTTTGGTCCACCAAGTCTGTGCCGACACTGATGCCTCTCTAATCTAATATTTTCTTGTCTCTCTATATGGTCCATATCCCTCTATTCCCTGCCTATTCATGTATCTATCCAGGAGCTTCTTGAATGTTATAGATCTGCTTCCACCACCTCCTCCAGCAGCATGTTCCAGGCATTCACCACTCTCTATGTAAAAACTTGGTCCTTACATCACTTTTAAACCTTCCCCCTCTCATTCTCAACCTATGCCCCCGAGTAATTGACCCTTCAATCCTAGGAAAAAGACATTGACTATCCACTCTATCCAAGCCTGTGATAATCTTGTAAACCTTTATCAGGTCCCTCCTCATCGTCCGACGCGCCAATGAAAACAATCCAAGTTTGTTCAACCTTTCTTCATAGTCCATATCCTCCAAACCAGGCAACATCCTGGTAAATCTCTTCTGCACCCTTTCCAATGCATCAACACCCTTCCAGCAGTGTGGCGAACAAAATTGTACACAATGCTCCAGATGTGTCCTAGTCAAAGTCTCAAACAGCTGCAACATGATTTTCCAATTCCTATACTCAACTGATGAAGGCCAGCGTAACTGCCTTGCCCACCTTCCGGGGAACTGTGAATCTGCACGCCTAGATCCCACTGTATGCTAATATTTCTAAGGACTACACAAAAGCAACAGAATAGTGAAATGCACAATATTGGAGATGACCTTTTGACATGGGTGGGTAATTGGTTGGGAGGGAGGAAAAGAGAGGAGAAATAAAAGGAACATGCTCTGATTAATAGGCTGTGATGAGTGGTGTTCGCAAGGGACCTGCACTGTCAGATTCAGCTTTTAGCCATATGTATCCATGACTTGGATGAAGGGTTGTGTATCTAAGTTTGCTGCTGACATTAAGTTGCGGGGACAAAAGTGGCGGGGGGGGGTTGCTAATTGATAGAATCATAGACACCCTCCAACTGCAGAAGGAGGCCCATTAAGCCTGCACTAACAACGTTCCCACCCAGGTTCGATCCCCTTAACTCCACATATTTATCTTGCTAATTCCCCTGATACTAAGGGGCAATTTAGCATGGCCAATCAACCTAACCTGCCCATCTTTGGACTGTGGGAGGAAATCGGAGCACCAGGAGGAAACCCACACTGACACGGGGAGAACGTGCAAACTCCACACACACTGTCACCTGAGGCCGGAGTCGAACCCACGTCCCTGGCATTGTGAGGCAGCAGTGCTAACCACTGTATCACTGGCCACCCACAAGTTAAACTTAGTTGATGGGAGCAAAAGGTTATAAAGGGATGGAGTCAAATTAAATGAGTGGTCAGGGCGTTTACAGATGGGACTCAGCGTGGAGACGTGCATCTTTGAACCGAGAAGTGTTCTGTCGGGGACTGTGCCTTCCTCAGTACATAGTCGTGTAGTTTGGAATGTGTCAGTCCGCCGCACTCGGTGGAGGATAACCCTTTGCCAGGAGGCCAGCAGGTTTCAGGCAGGCCATTGAGTGTCTTTCCCCCAAATGATAGCCCTGCGGCCTAATAAAAATCAGCCGACAGTCTTGAAAATTTCAACTGACCCCATCAATCCAGAGGCTATTGAGGGACAGAGTTTGGATTTAAGCCCCCCTCTCTGTAAAAGATGTTATTTGGATTTTACTCCCTGAAGTCACAACTCCAATATTAAGATTGCACCTTCCCTGCTTTGAATTTATCCTTTTATGAATCTTTGATATATCAATATATCCGTGCTATGATCTGATGTCTAAACTGAACAAGGTACTCCACACAGTGTCTGAGCTGTCCAACAGAAGCATCATCACTTCCTCCATTCACGGTTCCAATCCCCTCGAGATAAAGGCCAAAATTCCATTAGCCTTTCGGGTTGCCTTCTGCACCAATGCTCCTCTTTCTACTGTGTGTTGTGTACCTTTACCCATGCTGACCGAAGCAGATCCTTGAACCTCCTGCTGCACTGAAACCAGGTGCAGCACACCACACTGTGCCCACTGTCCTGGGCAGCGACTTCTCACCACCCTGTTTTTGGTCAGGTGGAGAAACCTTCACCTGCTGCCACCTGGGCATGAGAATGTGCCACCTGAAACTGACCTCCTCCACCAGGACCCCCAGACACTCACCGGGGGAGGGCAGAGTGTCTGCCTGACCTGCCCTCTTGCCTTCTGTGGCCACCAGGTGCTGAGATCATTGCTGGATAACAGGCACGGTGGCACAGTGGTTAGCACTGCTGCCTCACAGCGCCCCCAGAGATCTGGGTTTGATTCCCAGTTTGGGTCACTGTGTGGAGTCTGCACGTTCTTTCTATGCCTGTACGGGTTTCCTCCAGCTGCTCTTGTTTCCTCCCACAGTCCATAAATGTGCAAGTTAGGTGGATTGGCCGTGCTAAATTGCCCTTTATGTCAGGTGGACTAGGAAGGGTAAATGCATGGGGTTGTGAGGATAGAGTCTGGGTGGGGTTGTGGCCATTGCAGGCTGGATGGGGCGAAAGGCCTCCTTCTGCACCGTAGGATTCTATGAAGTTACTACAGTGGTGGTATACAGTGAAAAGTATTGTTTCTTGCGTGTTATACAGACAAAGCATACCTTGCATAGAGAAGGAAAGGAGAGGGTGCAGAATGTAATGTCACAGCGTAGCTGGGGTGTAGAGAAAGATCAACTTAATATAAGATAGGTCCATTTAGAAGAGTGATGGCAGCAGGGAATGAGCTGTTCTTGAGTTGGTTGGTACGTGCCCTCAGACTTTTGTATCTTTTTCCTGACGGAAGAAGAGGGAAGAGAGAATGTCCAGGGTGCATGGGATCCTTGATAATGCTGGCTGCTTTTTCAAAGCAGTGGGAAGTATAAACAGAATCAATGGATGGGAGGCTGGTTTGCATGATGGACTGGGCTTTGCTCACAACCCTTTGTAGTTTCTTGCAGTTTTGGGCAGAGCAGGAGCCATATGAAGCCGTGATACGGTCAGAAAGAATGCATTCTGTGGTGCATCTGTAAAAGTTGGTAAGAATCATAGTGGACATGCCAAATTTCCTTAGCCTTCTGAGAAAGTAGAGGCATTGGTGAGCTTTCTTAACTGTAGCATCGGCCTGGAGAGACCAGGACAGGTTGTTGATGATTTGGACACCGGAAGCTCTCGACCATTTCCACTTCGTCCCTGTTCGTGCAGACAGTGGATGTCCTCCACTACGCTCCCTGAAGTCGATGACAGTCTCCTTCATTTTGTTGACACTGAAGGAGAGATTATTGTCACTGCACCAGTTCACCAGATTCTCTATCTCATTCCTGTACTCTGTCTCATCATTGTTTGAGATCTGACCCACTATGGTGGTTATCATCAGCAAACTTAAAAAACGGAGTTGGAGGGGAATTTGGCCACACAGTTGTAGGTGTATAAGGAGTTTAATAAAAGGCTGAATAAAGGAGGAGAGGGAAGAAAGTTCTGGGGAGGAAATTCCAGAGTCCAGTCTGTGAGCTGGGGGTGGGTACAGTGTGCGTGTGTGTGTGTAAGGGTAAGTGAGGGTGCTGTAATAAGTGAAACGTGAGATGCCAGTTGCACGTGGTGGGCAGCTGAAGAGTGATGAGAAGAAACGGCGGTTAGTGTTTTTGTGCGGTGCCACCTTCACCTGCCTCTCCAAATTGTGAAGGAGGTCAATTTGTCTCCACCGTCTAACACTCCGTCAAGAATGTCAAGACCCATTCTCTGAAACAAATGGGCAGATTCTCTTTTCAAAGGGTGGGAGTGAATTGTGCATGTGTTAACTTATAAAAAAAGGTGGTGGTGGGGGGTGGGGGTAGGTTTGCAGGAAGCCATAGACAAGACAAGTTGTCAGTGGGCCGGGGGTACAAGTGGCTTGTCGCAAACCCCAGCAGAAAGAAGTAGAGTTTTATAATCCTATTAGGCGTTAGAAGTCCAACTATGCATATGCCCACAGCAGCTGGTAGTCTGCGATGGAGCAGCAGATTTCACAGGGCAGGTACTTCCAGTCTGGCAGTGAAACTCCCCTCCAGTAAGCATCACTGTAGAAACGATAGCTCGGCCACCTATTACGATGGGGTCAGTCAGGAGGGGTACCCCAGTGGCAAAGTTTGGTTAGTGAGGGAAAGTCCTTTGTGCTGGGAACCTCTGCAGTGCTGACAGCTCAGTCTCTCCCCCCCCACCCCCTTCAGCCAGGATGGTAGCTTCCACCTCAGGCAAAAACTCTGCATGTGAATACACATTGATTATCTAATCTCCTCTTTATGTTTAATTTACAGGCCTTTTGCTACTAGAGCCATATGTTTCTTTTGTTTCCACTAGTCCTTTGTTGTGTCAGCTTTGGCTTGCCGCCCCTGATTTCCCTGTGTGAGCAAGGCCAGTGTGTGTGTGTGAGGAGGAAAAGGCTCTGCTTCTTATTAAAATACAGCATTTTGTCTCTGTGGGCATATCCAACATCTAAATACACAGATAGCTCACACAGATACCGAGAGGGACAGAGAGAGAGAGAGAGAACTTCACCGCAGCGACTGGGGGAAATCATTTGTCTGCTGCTGGTGGCCTGAATCCAGGTGAGAGAAAGCTTGTTGCTTCTTTTCCCCCCCCTCCACTTTAGGTTGGGGAAGTTGTCACTGAATTGTTTGACTGTAAAGAGGGGGGAAGTTATACCCGCTAGTGCCTGTGCACGCCAGCTCTTTGTTAAAGGTAAAAGACTGGGTTGTGTGGGGGGTGGGGGTGGATTTGTTGCCGGTCTGTGCCAGTTTCTGACTGTGAAAAAGAAAACTTTTGCCTTCGCTACTTGTTGCAGCAACGCAGAGAGCGGCTTCCTCAACGTGGTTTCAAGTGTTAAGGATCTCGGGGGGAGTGTGAGACCCATTGGAAGAAAAGTCCTACCACTAATGGGACAGCTCCCTTGGAGTAGGCAGCCTGGGGTGTGTGTTGTGAACCTCTTAGCTAATTCAGTTTGCATTCGACTGCCTTACTGTCCCCCCCCCCCCGACGGATCACAGTTTTCTAATCTGGGAGCCTGTGAGCTCCTTATCGCCACTCCAGAATTAAGATTGTTGCAGACATTCAAACGCCAGAGTCCAGCCGCCCGGCGAATGGTATATAGGCTGTGCGGGAGAGTTTTGACGTGTGCCACAGTTGAGTTGTAAAAGCCGGGGGGTGGGGGGGAAGAGTTTGCGACCTGCGAAATGTATTTCTTATATATGCAAAAAAATAAGTGTGTCTCGCTGATAACTGGGCCACGTGAATGGAGAACCTGACCTGGGTGACAATCGAGAGACAATAAGAAGCCCGTGCCTGCGATGTGGGGAGCTACAGGTTGCGGAGTGAAAGGAGGTGCTTGCTGGCTTTGAACTGACCATTTTGTCTTGAGTTGCCTGGGCCCTACCGGCCTCTCCCACTGTGTCTTGGAGATGCCGGCGAGGGACTGGGGTAAACACAGTAAGAAGTCTCACACCAGGTTACAGTCCAACCAGTTTATTTGATAGTAATCTCGCAGTATTGAGATTAATCCCACAGTATTGAGATTACTATCAAATAAACGGGTTGGACTCTAACCTGGCGTTATGAGACTTCTTACTGTGCTTTCCCACAGTTGCAGAGGAGGGGCTCATCACTGTCACTGTTTTTCTACATGTTAGACCCGGAGAGGTTTTGTTTTGTTATTTTTAGGCGTCTCCCTGATGCCTGACTACTGTTTGGCCCAACATGCTTTTACTCTTGATGGGAATCTACAACCGTTTGCAACAGAGTTTTACTTCCCTGCTTCCTCTCTGAAAAATAAAGAACTTGCATTCGTATAGCGCCCCTCAGGATCTCCCCAAAATATTTTGCAGCCAGTTAGATACTTTTTCTTCCAATGTGCAGTGTCACGAACACTGTTTGCACACAGCAAAGTCCCATGAAAGCAGAGATGGCCTGTTTTCAGAGGTTGGTGGGGGGATGAATGTTGGCCAGTACACTCTTTTGAATAGCGCTGTGGGTAGACGGGGACCTCAGTATAATGTTTCAGCAGCCAGGCAGCGTTCTCTGGAGTGTTGTTGGAACATGAGAAGGCCATCCGGTCCCTTGCAATCAAAGCAATTTGATAGCCCACTTCCATTTACGCACCTGCCATCCTAGATCCTGTGCTCAAATCACTGCAGTGTGTTAACCCAAAGATGTGTAGGTTTGGTGGATTGGCTATGTTAAATTGCCCCTTAATGTCCAAAGCTGTAAAGATTAGGGGGATTAGCCATGGTAAATGCTTGGTTGGGGTGAGTGATGGGACTTGGCAAGATGCTCTTTCGGAGAGGTGGTGCAGATTTGATGGGCTGAATGGCCTCCTACTACACTGTCGGGATTCTATGATTGTAAGAAAGAGATTGTATTATTGTAGCACCTATCGGCACCTCAGGATGCCCCAAAACACTTTTCAGCCAATTAGGTACTTTTGAAATTTAGTCATCAGTTTACTGTACAAAGAACAAAGAACAATACAGCACAGGAACAGGCCATTCGGCCCTCCAAGCCTGCACCAGTCATGATGCCTGCCTAAACTAAAACCATATACACTTACAGAACCCGTATCATTCCATTCCCATCCTATTCATATATTTGTCCGGTTGCCCCATAAATGCTGCTATCATACCTGCTCCCACCACCTCCTCAGGCAGTGCATTCTAGACATTCACCACCTTCTGTATAAAAAACTTGTCTCGCACATCTCCTCTAAACATTTCCCCACGCATCTTAAACCTGTGTCCCCTCGTACTTGACTTTTCTACATTGGGAAAGAGCATCGGACTATCCACTCTGTCCATGCCACTCATATTCGTGTAAACCTCAATCAGGTCACCCCCTCAACCTCCGTCATTCCAATGAGAACAAACCGAGTTTATCCAAACTCTCTTCATACCCTCTAAACCAGACAACATCCTGGTAAACCTCTTCTGCACACTCTGTAGAAAACACTATAGTCAAATCCTGCACAGCAAACCCCCACAACCAGCAATGAGATAAATGCCCTGATTGTCTGTTTGAGTGAGGTTGCCATGATGTGAAGATGCCAGCGTTGGATGGAGGTGGGCACAGTAAATAGTCTCACAACACCAGGTTAAAGTCCAACAGGTTTATTTGGCAGCACAAACTTTTGGAGTCTCACTTCTTCTTCCTGAAGAAAAAACTTTTGGAGAATCGCTCCTTCTTCCTGAAGAAGGAATGAGATTCCAAAAGCTTGTGTGCCAAATAAACCTGTTGGACTTTAACCTGGTGTTGTGAGACTTCTTACTGAGTGAGGTTGGCCAGACTTGGAGGGAGAACAGCTTCCCTGTTTTTTGATGTTTTGAAGTCCAGGTCAAAATCATCATGCATTCCTTTAACACCTCAAATGTCATAAAATTTCTCAAGGCATTTCACAAGAATATTCGCCTCATGAAATTTGATATGAAGGAGAATTTGGCACATGTTGGCCAATAGATTGGCCAAAGGGCAGGTCTTAAGGAGGGTAGGAGAGATAGAGAGGTGAAGTGGTTTAAGAGGGACATCCAGAGCCACAATCTAGCATCCTACTGAAAGAGCTCGAGTCCAGATACATTTCCATTCCTGCCTATTGTTTACTGACGGAAGGATCGACACAGCTGTGATACACCCTCCTCCCCCACCATCCCCCCACCAACTTCCTGCCTCAAACAAGCAGGTGTTAAGGCGAGCTGGCCAAAGTACAGAGTGCAGCGAGTCCCTGAGCAGCTCGACTGAGCCAGATCCTGTGACATTATGATGGGATGGCTTGGGTTAACTTGGGCGGGGGGAGAAAAATTTCACACCTTCCTTGTGGAAGAATGCATTAAATCAGGAATTTGGACAGGTGCTCAACTCGGGTTCCGTACAATACACTTCATTATTGTTTTAATGGACAGATGATCAAGAGGCCTGTTCTTGGCCAAACTCCTCGTGTAAAACCACAATTTGAATTCCACCATTGATTTGATTTATTATTGTCATATGTATTAGTATACAGTGAAAAGTATTGCTTCTTGCACGCTATACAGACAAAGCATACCATACATAGAGAAGGAAATGAGAGAGTGCCAAATGTGGAGTTACAGCCATAGCTAGGGTGTAGAGAAAGATCAATAAAATCAAGGTAGGTCCATTCAAAAGTCTGACAGCAGCAGGGAAGAAACTGTTCCTGATACGTGACCTCAGACTTCTGCATGTTTTTCCTGACGGAAGAAGGTGAAAGAGAGAATGTCCAGGGTGCTAAGCTCTGGAATTCCCTCCGTAAACCTCGCCGCCTCTTTACCTCATTCTCCTCCTTTTGGACCGCTCCTCAAAACCCACCTCTTTGACCCAAACCACCCATCTCAGTAGCTCCTTGAGCTGCTCAATACCACATTCTTCTGAAGCATCATGAGATGTCTTGCAACATTACAGGTGCTAAGTAAATGCCAGTTGTTGCTCTTGACCCATGACCTGTGCGCCATTGACGAGGGCACTGTTCTTCAGCACTTGCAAGCCCTTTTATTGTTTGGAGATAATGGACCTCGAGCCATTTTGATGCCATGAATTGTGCAGAAGTGACATGACCATGTTTCAAAGTCATTTGCATCATTGAGCTGCGTGCTCATAAATAATTTTATTTTAAATTGGCTAAACTCTTCACCAAGACAGAAGCTATTAATCTGCCTCCCAGCTTCAGCGGTTTTATATAATGCACACTGACATGGTTTTCAAATGGAGCTCATTAATAGGTTCCTGTTGAGGTTGTCAGCTGTGCATTTGTAGCCCGAGTGATTAATTCGGATGTAACTTGACGTCATTGGGAGTCAGTGATCATCTGTGACATCGTAAAGTGCAGAGCCACACGATTGATGAAAGACAGAGGCGTGCTGTAATTGGCAGTGGATTACCAGGAGGTTCTGTGGCCGGTGCCGACTGCAAATAGGAAAGCGAAAAGGTTGCATTCTGGTCCGAGTCACAGAATTGGTGCAGCAAAGAAGGAGACCGCTCGGCCCATAGGGGGCAGCACGGTGGCTGTTTGTGGGAGCTTGCTGTTTGGCGGCTGCATTCCCTACTTTTACAACAGTGTTTACACTCCCAAAGTGCTTCATTGCCTATAACTGCTCTGAACATAAGAATTAGGAGCAGCAGTAGACCTGGAGTCTGCTCCTCCATTCAGTAAGATCAAACTTTGCCTAACTGTGGGGTGACACGGTGGTTAGCGCTGCTGCCTCATAGTGCCAGGGACCTGGGTTTGATTCCTGGTTTGGGTCACCGTCTGTGTGGAGTTTGCACGTCCTCCCCCTGTCTGTGTGGGTTTCCTCCAGGTGCTCCGGTTTCCTCCCACAGTTGGAAAGACACGCTGGTTAGGTGCTTTGACCTGAACAGGCACCAGAGTGTGGCGACATGGAGCATTTCACAGTAACTTCATTGCACTGTTAATGTAAGCCTTAATTGTGACTAATGAATAAACTTTTCATTGTGTATGTGCTCACTCTCTGAATGAGCAGTTGACCCAGTGCCATTCTCCCGCCTTCTCTCCGTAACCCTGCACATTCTTCCTCCCCAATGATAATCCAATTCTCTCTTGAATGTCTTCATTGAACTAACCTCCACCATGCCGTTCGGTCGCATAGTCCAGATTTCAATCATTCACTGCGTGGAAATGTTTCTCAATTTTCAATAACCTTAAACCTGTGCCCTCTCATTGTCGATCCTTCCACCAACGGGATAAGTTTCTTCCTGTCTACTCTGCCCAGACCCCTCATGATCTTGAAGATCTTTGCCAAACCTCAACCGTCGACTTCTCCAAGGCAACAGTTCCAACTTCTCCGATCTATCTTCATAACTGAAATACCTGTCGTGGTGCTTTAGTTGAGGACATTGCACAGCAGTATCATAGAAACATAGAAACTAGAAGCAGGAATAGGCTATTTGGCCCTTTAAGCATGATCCGCTATTCATTTGGATCATCGAATTCAATATCCTGATCCTGCCTTCACCCCATATCCCTTGATCCCTTTAACCCCAAGAGATATATCTAATTCCTTCTTGAACTTGCACAATGTTTTGGCCTCAACTACTTTCTGTGGTTGTAAATTCTGCACATTCACTCTGGGTGATGACATTTCTCCTGACTTCAATCCTAAAAGGTTTACCTCTTATCACCCCTAGCTCTGGACTCCCCCATCATCAGAGACATTCTTTCTAAATCTACCCTATCTAACTCTGTTTTAAATCACATGACCCAAATAACACTAGTTGCCTCTGGAAAGAACAGCCCCAATCTGCTTTAACTATATATATATGTGTATATATAATAGATATATCGTGGCGCTGTAGTTAGCACTACTGCCTCACTGTGCCAGAGACCTGGGTTCAGTTCTGGCCTTGGGTGTCCATGTGGAGTTTGCACGTTCTCCTGTGTCCGCGTGGGCTTCCTCCAGGTGGTCCCGTTTCCTCCTGTATTCCAAAGATATGCAAGTTAGGTAGATTGGCCATGGTAAATGTGTGGGATTGCAGAAATAGGATGGAGGGGAGGGCCTAGGTGGGATGGTTTTTCGGAGAGTCAGTGCAGACTCGATCGACCAGATGACTTCTTTGTGCACTGTAGGAATTCTATGGTTCTGTATTAGTCTGTTGCTTAATGTATGCTACAGCTGTCACTGAGGCTTGATCTGTGGACAAGATGTGACAAGGTAACTTATTGTTGGCTGGGTGGGTGATTATTGATTGTGTATTCTAAATAAATTTTGGTCGTACTAACAAGACATCTACTCACAGTTCTTTGCCCATCGTTTAAGAGTTAAAACAGACTGTGTGGCAGGCACAACAACATGGAGGGGACTTGTGCTTCTGAGGGAAGTCCTCTTCAGGTCTTTTATGTTACCTTCCCGTATCTCATGATCCAATAGCATCCATAATACAAGGTGCTCCTCAGCGCTGGAAAGGAGAAGGAACAACAAAGTGCAGAAGGAAAGATTTCAGAAAGGTGACCCAAAAGTGTTATGTACATTTTCAGAAGACACTCAATGAGACCATAAGGTTGTTCCACAAGATGACAGAATAGATGATGAAAGGCTGTTTCCCCTAATTTGAGAGTCTGGAATTTGAAGACATTCTCTCAGCATAAGAGGTTGGTCATTTGGCGCTGGAATGAGGAGAAATCTCTTCCCTCAGAAAGATGTCAATCTTTGGAATTCTCCAGCTCAGGAGATGTGAAGCTCAGGTGTCGAGTATATTTAAGACTGAGGTCAAAAGATTTTTGGACACAAAGGGGTACGGGGTGAGGGTAGGAAGGTACTGCTGAGGTTCAGGGACAGCCATGATCCTACTGGATTGAGGAGTAGGCTTGAGGGAGCTGTAGGGCCAACTCCTGCTCCTGTTTCTAATGTTGTCAAAGAGGTGGCTTTTAAAAAAATCTTCAAGATGAAGAGAGAGGCGATGATGCAACATAACTGGAAACATTTTGGCCAATGAGAGAAGACTGGGGAGAATTCTCCTCTTCAAGTGGTGTCTGAAATCACTGTAGCAAAGTACAGACTAAAATCTCATCACCCAGACTAGGATTTCCCTCTCAAACTGGGACCACCACTTTGGGAAGTTACTTGCCACAGGATTCCCAGTGTCTTACGTGCTCTTTCTGCCACAATATTTATATGGCTAGTCCAGTTAAGGCTCTGTTCAATGGTAACCCACAGGATTTTGATAGTGCAGAATTCAGTGACAATAATGCCATTGAGATTCAAGGGGCGATGGTTAGATTCTCTCTTGTTGGACAAATACATCACTTCTGACACCAGTTGTTTGAGAGTTTGAGATTTGGAGACTGACAACGGATCCTGGGAAATAATTCTAAAGGTCTCACACTTGCCTGGTGATGTATGAGAGGGTCGTTCAGAACCCTCCACCCCCTCCAGGCACAGCTCCAAACATATAACTTGCTGAAGGCCTTGTTTTTGGATGAGGCTGTCTTTCTGATGGTTCAGTGTGCTTCCCCCCCTCTTTAAGGTTACTCGCCATCTCTTCTGATGTCACAAAGTTTCCTCCGTTGGGTTTGCCACATAATGAGAACCAGTTATGTGTAAGATGGACCAACCCTATGGGTGGCACAGTGGCACAGTGTTAGTACTGCCAGTGCCAGGGACCCGGGTTCGATTCCTGGCTTGGGTCACTGTGCGAAGTTCTGTCCGTGTCTGCGTGGATTTCTGCCGGGTGCTCCGGTTTCCACCTGCAGTCCGAAAGACACGCTGGTTAGATGCATGGGCCATGCTAAGTTCTCCCTCAGCGTACCCAAACAGGTGCTGGACTGTAGCGACTACGAGACTTTCACAGTAACTTTTGATTTGGTTTATTATTGTCACATGTATTGGTATTCAGTGAAAAGTATTGTTTCTTGTGCGCTATACCGACAAAGCATACTGTTCATAGAGAAGGAAAGAAGACAGTGCAGAATGTAATGTTACAGTCATAGCTCGGGTGCAGAGGAAGATCAGCCTAATGTGAAGGAGGCCCATTCTAAAGGCAACAGGAAAGACTTGAATCGGTTGGTATATGCCTTCAGACTTTTGTGTCTTTTTTCTGACGGAAGAAGGTGGAAGAGCGTTTGTCCGGGGTGCATGCGATCTTTGATTATGCTGGCTGTTTTTCTGAGGCAACAGGAAGTGTAGACCGTGTCAGTGGGTGGGAGGCTGGTTTGAGTGATGGACTGGGCTTCGTTCACAACTCTTTGTAGTTCCTTGCGGTCTTGGGCAGAGCAGGAGCCATACCAAGCTGTGATCCAACCGGAAGGAATGCATTCTATGGTGCATCTGTAAAAGTTGGTGAGATTGCATTGTTAATGTCAGCCTACTTGTGACACTAATAAATAAACTTAAACCCCAACACAGGAGTTGGGTGGACAAGGAGGATATCCTTCACTGGAACTTTGGCCTGAGCAGATTAATCTGCCCCCCCCCTTCTCCCCTTCTGTGGGGTTTGGACTGGAGGTTTGACCACTGCACCATTAGGCAGCTGCTTAAAGCCCCTCTCCCACTGTCACTCCCCCCCCCCCGGAATTAGATTTCCTCCTTTAAGACACTCCTTACTGGGCAGCACGACAGCACAGTGGTTAGCACTGCTGCCTCACAGCGCTAGGGACCCAGGTTCAATTCCCACCTTAGGTCACTGTCGATGTGGAGTTTGCACATTCTCCCCGTGTCTGTGTGGGTTTCCTCCTACAGTTTCCTCCCACAGTCTGAAAGATGTGCTGGTTAGGTGCATTGACCCGAACAGGTGGTGACTAGGGGAAATTTCACAGTAATTTCATTGCAGTGTTAATGTTGGCCTTACTTGTGACTAATAAATAAACTTTACTACCTGCCTCTCTGACCAAAGGTGCGGACATCTGATCTCCTGTCTCCTTATATGGCGAGGTAACGCCCCTGTGGCGTTTTATTAGGTTAAAGGCTCCATATATAGACAAGTAATTGTCGTTGCCCGCTCTCCGACAGACGAGCTCAGTGACTAACCGATTGGAATTGGTAATCGTTCTTTCCTCAGCAACGGACAGGTGGCAACTTCTTCTTGCTGCGCTGGTTGCTGTCAGGGTCGTGCGCACAGCAAACTTGTGTGTCAGGCTGGGGGAGGGTAAGTCTGAGTGGAGGCCAGGTGCTGCCCCACTGGGAGGGAGGGGGAGAGGAGAAGTCGGGGCCATTGTGATGAACTTAGGCCCGGCGAGGCTTTCCAGCTGCAGTATAAATAGCTGGTACTTAATGTCCCCGTGGCGGGGAGAAACACCGGCTTGTGTTTTATCTGAGGTGACTGAATAGCCTTTGATTGTTTTGTTAAGTGAAAGCCCTTTGGTTGACACAAGGTTGGAGGCAACAGCTTTGTGCACAGTGTGTGGCCGCTTGCCGCCGTTCACTGAAAGCTCTCACGATAAAGTCATTGCGGGACCACAAAGAAAAAAGGCTGGGAGGTGTTTGACTTTAACAAACATGTGGCAGGACTGTTGTGCCATTAGGCAGCAGCAAGTGCCGGGAGGTGGGGGCCTTGAGGGGGCGGTGGGGGTGCTGTGAGAATTGTAGGCCTCTGTGCTATTCATTAATGAGACCTGGGGAAGCTGGGACACCCTGAAGAGATGACACGTTATTGCCCACTGATATCCTTGCTGCCATTGTTGGGATGTTGACTCTCCCACTGTTGACAACACTGACCTCCGTTGCAAATCCAGATTTTCATGGGTTGGATCAGTTAACTCGTCTGCTCTGGCCAGCTAATTGTTTGGAGTGAATACTGTGCATCTGATATCTGTATGGCTCTGTTGCATCCGCGTAACGATACAAGCACGTGGAGTATAACTTTCTCGTATAATGCCTAGGCCCTGCTGGAGCTAACCTCCCTATTCCCTAATGCTTAGGTGCATTGGCCGTGCTAAATTCTCCCTCAGTGTACCCAAACAGGCACCGGGGTGTGGCGTCACAGCCATTTCCACAGTAACTTCATTGCAGTGTTAATGTAAACCTACTTGAGACACCAATAACAACTTTAAACTGTGCACATCGACCAAAGCAACACAGACGAGGGAAATAGTGCACCATTGAAATTTCCTGCAGATTCCTGGCTCCTCCAGCAAGATTGTTGCAATAGATCCTGCACCTTCACATATACACGCCGTGTTTCTGAATCTGAAGGTGTATTTATCCCATGCTTTGGTTCTGGAACAGCAACACCACCTGTAGTATGTAGGAGACACCTCAGGCAGCTAATTCGGAAAGCAGAGCTGCTTCTGCTGGTGAAAATGGGCTGCATTGTCAAAAGTAGTTTCCTGTTCAATGGCCTCAAAGTGAGTCCATTTGGAATAAATGGGTTATTTTCATAAGCACGGCACTCCAGTCAGTGCTGATAATGTTACTGGAAACATCCTGATAAGATCACTCCTCAAAATATCAGAACTCAAGGGAATGCAAGCCAACTTACATCTTATTCTTAAATCCTGGTATCTCTCTGGTGAAGCTCCACTGCACGATATCCTGAAGTCTAATGTCTAATGCAGTACTGCAGATGGGGTCCATTGCTTCCTCACTTCTTTAAGATAAGGCCCAACATTCCTAAACCCATTTGTTTATAGTTGATTTATTAGTGTCACAAGTAAGCTTACATTAACACTGCAGTGGGGTTACTGTGAAAATCCCCTAGTCGCCACACTCTGGCACCTGTTCGGGTACACCGAGGGAGAATTTAGTGTAGCCAATGTCCCTAACCAGCATGTCTTTCGGTCTGTGGGAGGAAACTGGAGCATCCGGAGGCAACTCACACAGACATGGGGAGAACATGCAGGATCCGCACAGACAGTGGCCCAAGCCAGGTATCGAACCCTGGTCTCTGGCACTGTGAGGCAGCAGTGCTAACCAATGTGCCACCGTACCACCCATTTGATACCTTTTTGTGTCTGTATCATAACTCATTGTGATTTTGTATTTGGAACTAAATCCTACCCCTGCTGTCATGTTGCATCTGCACCAGGTAGATTGGCAAGAATGAAGCCAAGTAAGATTTTCTGTCTAGTTGGTTCCCTCACCTCCTGCTGCAGGCCATTCTGGCAGATATGTTCTTCAGGACTCAGCCAGTTCAATCAGTAGTGATGCTCCCAAACACTTCACGGTTATGGACATTGACACCTCTCATCCAGAGTACATTCTGTACCCTTGTTACCCTCGGTGCTTCTCCTGTGCGGTCCGGAGTATTGATTCATCAGCTGAGGGAGGGTTGTAGGTGGTAATCAGCACGAGGCTTTACTTGCCCATGTCTGACCTGATGCCATGACAGCTACTGGAGTCTGGAGTCAATGTTGAGCACTCCCAGGGCCAATCCCTCCTCACTATATACCAATGTGTCACCACCTCTGCTGGGTCTGCCACCTCTGCCAGCTGCTGATGAGACAGGACGTGCACAGGGATGCCTGGGACATTGAGGCATATTCCTGTCAGTTTAACTACATCAGGTTGCTGTCTGTTCTCCCAATATTTGCACAAGTCCCTAGATGTTAGTGAGGAGGCCGCTAGGGGAAGCTGTGTCATAGTCCTTTTTGGTGCCTTGGTCAATAACAGGTGGTCCATTCAGAGTGACTTGCTCAGCCATTTCAGTGAGCAGTTGAGAATCAACCACATTGCTGTGAATCTGGAGTCCCAAGAAGGCATACGGCACGCTTGCCTTCATCAGCCGGGGCATTGAGTTTAAAAATTGGCAAGCCATGTTGCAGCTTTATAGAAACTTAGTTAGGCCTCACATGGAATATAGTGTTCAATTCTGGTTGCCACACTAATGGAAGGATGTGGAAGCTTTGGAGAGGGTGCAGAAAAGATTTACCAGGATGTTGCCTGATATGGAGAGCATTAACTATAAGGAGAGGATGGAGAAACTTGGTTTGTTTTCACTGGAATGACAGAGGGTGAGGGGCGACCTGATAGAAATCTACAAGATTATGAGGGGCATGGTCAGAGTGGATAGTCAGAAGCTTTTTCCCAGGGTGGAAGAGTCAATTACTAAGGGGCATAGCTTTAAGGTGCGAGGGGCAAGGTCTAAAGGAGATGTACGAGGCAAGTTTTTTGACACAGAGTGTGGTGGGTGCCTGGAACACGTTGCTGGGAGGGGTGGTGGAAGCAGATACGTTTGTGACTTTTAAGGAGCTTGACAAATACCTGAATAGGATGGGAATAGAGGAATATGGTCCCTGGAAGAGTACGGGGCTCTAATTCCGTTGGGAAGCATGGTTGGTGCAGACTTGGAGGGCCGAAAGGCTTGTTCCTGTGCTTTTCCTTTTTTCAGTTCTTTGTTCTTTGATTGACATGTAGGCCAGACCGGGTAAAGATGGCAGATTTCCTTCCCGAAAGGATAATAGTGAATCAATCAGAAATTTCCGACATTCCAATAGTTTCATGATCATCGTTACTGAGAATAGTTTTGTATTTTATAAATTAATTGAATTTGAATTCCTCCAGCTGCCATGGTGGGAATTGAACTCACACCTCCAGAGGCTTCTGAATCAACTCAGTGACATTACCACTATTGACTCAGTGGCAGATTTGTCAGATCACATTCCTTTGAAGGGAACATTTTGGAGGGAGTTTTCCCCTCCTGCCTGCCACGGGAATCGGAGTGGGAGGGGGAGCAGACTCTGCAAAGGTCTGTTGACCTCGGGTGGGATTTTGCGGCTGTGGGGCAAGTGCGGCTGAAACCTCCCGCCCCAGTGTATCGGCAAGTCGTTGTTGTTTAGCATTTGATCCTCTTTACTGCATTTACCTAGCTACCTGCTAACATTTCCTTGTCATCACAGCTCTGTTCGATACTTTGAATGGAGCTGTTAGACTGGGTTAAGTGCTGCCGGTCTCTAAGCCAATCCTTAAGCCTGAATTCTTCACCGCCTGTATCACCCACATTAAAAGCTGCAGTTCTTCTCTGGGGTTGAGGTCTTCTTTGTTGGCCACTAGCGAGCCAATCACTCTGGCACAGATCATGCGTAATATTGAAGTGTGTGGAAGAATTGCTGCATATCTGACTGGTTCATCTTTTTTGGAAGCTGTTTTTGGTTACATGCTTGCGAGCGAGTGTGGGCTGTGGATCTAAACCAGACGTGCAGGCGTGGCTTAATCTGAATGTCAAGACAGCTTGGCACACCAGTTAAATCAGATCAGGCACTATTGCCAAGTCTTTGTCATGATGGGTTGGATTGGGCTGGGGTGGAACCAGATGTTCAGCAGTACAGGCTAGGCAGGTTGTCCATCGAAGATAAGGTCAGATCATGATGCAGAGCCAGCGACTAGCTGGGCTGAACCAAATCTTGACAAGGGTGTGAAGAGTATTAACAGCCCATGAGCAGTCACCGCTCAGTGGGTCACCGTCTCACCTCTTGAGTCAGATGTTCTGGAATCCAAGCCCAATGCCAGAGTGTAAAGGGAATCTAGGCTGACACTCCCATGCAGCACTGAGGGAGTGCTGTACTCTCAGAGATGCTGTCTTTCAGATGAGGTGTTAAACTTCTAAAGTTTATTTATTAGTGTCACAAGCTTAACACTGCAGTGAAGTTCCTGTGAAAATCCCCGAGTCATCACACTCCTGTTTGGGTACACTGAGGGAGAATTTAACATGGCCAATGCACCTATCCAGCGTGCCTTTCGGTCTGTGGGGGGAAGCCAGAGCACCCAGAGGAAACCCACGCAGACACAGGGAGAATGTGCAAACTCCACACGGACAGAAATTCGAACCCGGGCCCTGGCGCTGTGAGGCAGCAGTGCTAAGCAGCATATACTGGCCGAGTTTCCATCTCCCTTCTCGTGTGAATTTAAAGCTTCCCATGACACTATTTTGAGGCAGGGCAAAGGTATTCCCCCTGGTGCCTGGGGCCAGTATTCAGCCCTGAATCAATGTCACTAAAAGGACAGAGGGCCTGGTCCTTGTCACATCGCCTCTTTTTGTGGGAACTTGCTGTGCACAAAATGGCCACTGCATTTCTTACATGACAAACATGAGCCCAGTTCAGAAATTCTTCACGGGCTGTGCGCAAATCTCTGGCATGGAGCTTGAATCAAGCAACCACTGACTCAGGGGAGAGTGTACAATCAGTGCATAAAAATTCATCCTCCTACTCGCTGTGGATATGAGCTGGTCTGGTCTGGAGAATGTCCTCTTCTTAAAGTCATTTTATATCTCGACTGCTGTTTCAGTTAGTCATAAACTTTGACACACGTTGACTAATGCTGCCAGTTTCCATCTGTAGGTTGGCCGTGTCTGATTCCAGGTTAAACAAAGCGACGTGATGTTAACAGTGACACTCTGTGTATTGCCATAAACAAAAACTAGCGACTCGTGTTGATTAATGTTCTGCTTTTGGGGAGGGCTTCTTGTCTAAACCCTAGCAACGTCACAATTTGAATAAATGGAACATTGAGATCCTAGACAAGGTGTTCCCTCCAATAAATAGCCTTAAGTGGGGCTATGATAACAGGTAATGCAACTGTCACCTGGTGGCACAATGGTTAGCACTGCTGCCTCACAGCGCCAGGTACCCAGGTTCAGTTCTGGCCTTGGGTTTGTGTGGAGTTTGCATGTTCTCCCTGTATCTGCATGGGTTTCTTCCAGGTGCTCCAGTTGCTTCCCATGGTCAAAAAATATGTGGGTTAGGTTAATTAGCCATGCTAAAGTAACCCTAGCATCGGCAGGGGTGGGGATTAGCATGGTAAATATTTGGGGTTACGGGGATAGGCCTGTGTGGGAATGTGGTCGGTATAGACTCGATGGGCCAAATTACTTCCTTCTGAACTGTAGGGATTCTATAATTCTATATGCGGGTTAGGTGGATTGGCCATGCTGAATTGTCCCTTAGTGTCCAAAGATATGCAGGTTAGCTAATGAGTGGGGCAAACGAACAGGGTTACGAGGTAGGGCGGAGGGAAGGGCCTGGGTGCTCTTTCGGAGAGTCAGTGCAGACCCAATGGGCCGGATTGCCTCTTTTTGCCATTCTGTAGGGATTCTGAGGCTTCCCGGGTATTTTTATAAAATGAGCTGCTGAGGTGAGGTGGAAATGTCAGCTGACCTGGAGTGTGAAGGTCCTCGTGCTTGGATGACCTCCTGCCTGCTGAGTGATAAAGTTCACCCTGTCACGTGGGTGAAGATCTGGAGACCGGCCAGTGGCCGTGGGAACTTAGCCTGCCCATAGTCACAGGCCAAGGAAACCAACTGAGACAGAAATTGTGTGCGTTTTTTTTTAAACACTGCTAAGGATGCTAAGCGCCCTTCAATTATTGTCATGATTGAATGCCATTCCCATTTTAACACGTATAAGTAATGGCTAATTTATTCCTAATGAATGGTAACCGCCTGTAATGATATATGGGCATGTGGCAATGTGGTGACACCCCTTATATTGAGAGCTCTTCAGCCGGATGCTACCAGGGACAAACCTGTTCACGAGCAGTGGCAGCTCCCATTACTTGTGCCGTGGGAGGGTGTCATGGCTTAAAGCGACACTCGCCCGTCACAATACACGACGTTACAATTTTCGCAGAATATTAATTCTGCAAATAGAAGTGGCCGGGGAGTCTTATTATTGTGTCATAAAGAGCAACAGGAAATCCAGCGTCCAATTTAATTACACTCCAGTCTGTTTTCCAAGCGGCTGGTATATTAACTCCGTTCGCAATTAACCCATTTAGCTGACTCTCAGTACAGAAGCTTCTTTGTGGTGTTATGTTATGCAGATTACCGTCAAATCTGAGATTTCTTTCTTTTTCAATGCTGTCCTCACCAACTGCGTTCTGTTCAAGTCTGCGTGTAAAGTCTGTGCCTGGCTGGAAAGTCCGATGCTCTTTCCGACTCAGGAGACGTGTAATGTGGTCCCCGTGTGGAATTAAATTGGCCGTGCCGTGAGAGAGAAAGCTACATTGTCGTGCGTGTTGTGGTAACACTTCAGCCACATTCTTCAGTGATTTACTGTGGAGCTGCCATAGAGAGCCAAAGCCACCCCCCCAGCTTAAACAGGAATGGAAATGGGTGGATGATGGAGAATGGCCTGAGGCTTTCTTCGTTATTAAATCCCCTCTAAACTTCTGCTTGGCTTGTTTAGATTGCTAATTACATGTTGAGCACCTTGGGATGGATCTGAAACAGAGAAGTTAAGAAATGGGGATGTAAACTTGGGAAGTTTGTCTTAAGGAGGATCTGTAAGGGAGAAAGAGATGATGTACCTGGAGCACGGCGTACAGTCCTTACGTGAGAAAGGATATACTGGCACTGGAGGGGGTGCAGGAGATTCACTAGATTGATTCCAGGGTTGAGAAGGTTGGCTTATGAGGAGAAACTGAATAGACTGTGAGTACACCCATTGGAATTCAGGAGAATGAGGGGAGATCTTATAGAAACCTATAAGATTAGGAAGGGAATAGAGAAGATAGAAACAGGGAGATTGTTTCCACAGGTGGGTGAAACTAGAACTAGGGGACATGGCCCCAAAATAAAGTGGAGTAGATTTAGGATTGAGTTGAGGAGGAACTTCTTCGCCCAAAGCATTGTGAATCTGTGGAATTCCCTGCCCACTAAAGCCGTTGAGGCTACCTCATTGAATGTTTTTAAGGCAAGGATAGATACATTTTTGAACATTAAAGGAATTAAGGGTTGTGATGAGCAGGCAGGTAAGTGGAGTTGAGTCCACGAAAAGATCAGAAAGGCGGAGAAGGCTTGAGGGGCCAGGTAGCCTACTCTT
Source organism: Carcharhinus amblyrhynchos (assembly GCF_965287045.1). Classification (NCBI taxonomy): domain Eukaryota; kingdom Metazoa; phylum Chordata; class Chondrichthyes; order Carcharhiniformes; family Carcharhinidae; genus Carcharhinus; species Carcharhinus amblyrhynchos. The sequence goes on from NC_137327.1 coordinate 12,497,937, forward strand.
GCTCCTAGTTCTTATGTAGGAATTCCAGAGTTTGGAGAATGGACAGCTGAAGGCGCATCTACCACTGATGGTATGAAAAAGGTCAGGATGGAAAGGAAATTTCATTAGCTTTAAGCCTCAACTTAGAAACGTAGAATCCCGACAGTGAAGAAGGAGGCCATTCAGCCCATCAAGTCTGCACCGACTCTTCAACAGAGCATCTTACCCAGGCCCTATCCCTGTAACCCCATGTATTACCCCACTAATCCCCTAACCTACACACCCTGAGACATTAAGGGGCAAATTAGCATGGCCAATCCATCTAACCTGCACATCTTTGGAGTGTGGGAGGAAACCGGAGCACCTGGAGGAAACCCACGCAGATATGGGGAGAATGTGCAAACTTCACACAGACAGTGACCTGAGGCCGGAAAGGATAATAACATAGTTCTGAACAAGATCAGTTCTCATTGTGTCACCACACAGGTTGTCTATTTCCACTTCAGTAACATGGTGTGATTTCACCCCAGTATCAGTATCTGCTGCTGAAACCCTCATTCTCATCTCTGTTACCCTTTTGCTTGATTGTTCCCACATCTCTTCAAACTTGAGGCCATCCCAAACTCCGTTGCCCATGTTCTCATTTGCACCAAGCTCAATTCAGCAATTGACCTTGCACTCGCTGACCTACTTTGCCACCCGGCCAAGGAACATCTTGATTCTAAGATTCGCATTCTTGTTTTCAAAGCCCTTGCTTCTCGCAATCTCCTCCGGCCTTACCAGCGTCTGGGATTCATCTCAGTCTGACCTCCTGACTATAATAACGTCAGTGAGGCCAGTGAGGTAGGCCTCTTGGAGTATGAGCTCCCTGATTGAGGAACTGAATGCCTTCCCAATCAGGGAGTCTCATCTGTGTATATAATGAGGAGTTTCAGGTCTACAGACGATCTGGATTCTGTCTTTGTACCTGAAGCACTCTTAGGAGATAAGCTTTAAATAAAGGGAATCTGTTGGAAGGCCTCTGACGAGTTACTGTACTGAACATCCCTGATTTTAATTGCTCCAGCATTGGTGGTTGCGCCTTCAGTTGACTGGGCCCTGAACTCTGGAATATTCTCTCTACATTCCCCTTTTCCTCCTTTAAGGTGTCCCTGATCTGGAGGAGGGAACCGAGTGTATGGTGTCGAAATTTGCTGATGACACCAAGATTGGTGGAATGGCAAATTGCGTGGAGGGTGTGGAGAGTCTGCAGAAGGATCTAGATAGGCTGGGCGAATGGGCCAGGAACTGGCAAATGGAATTTAATGTTGGCAAGTGCGAGGTGGTCCACTTTGGTAGGAATAATGGTAGGAAGGACTATTACTTACGTGGCGAAAAACTGCAGCAGGTGACGGTGCAGAGGGACCTCGGGGTCCTTGTGCATGAGTCGCAAAAACCCAGCCTGCAGGTGCAGCAGGTGGTCAGGAAGGCTAATGGGATGCTGGCCTTCATAGCGAGGGGGATTGAATATAAAAGTAGGGAGGTCTTGCTGCGGCTGTATAGGGCATTGGTGAGGCCGCAGCTGAAGTACTGTGTGCAGTTTTGGTCGCCGCACTTACGCAAGGATATTTTGGCCTTGGAGGGAGTGCAGAGGAGGTTTACTAGGCTGATACCGGAGTTGAGGGGGTTGAGCTATGAGGAGAGGCTGAATAAACTAGGCTTGTACTCGTTAGAGTTTAGAAGAATGAGGGGAGATCTCATTGAGACATATAAGTTGATGAATGGGATGGATAGGATAGAGGTGGAGAGACTCTTCCCGCTCAGAAAGGACAGTAGGACTAGGGGGCACAGCCTCAAGATAAAGGGGGGGGGGGTGCGGTTTAGAACGGAGTTGAGGAGGAACTTCTTCACTCAAAGGGTGGTGAATCTCTGGAATTCTCTGCCCGTTGAAGTGGTGGAGGCTACCTCGCTAAATATTTTTAAGACGCGGGTTGATGGATTTTTGATAAGCGAGGGGATTAAGGGTTATGGGGAGAGGGCGGGAATGTGGAACTGAGCCACGACAGATCGGCCATGATCTTATTGAATGGCGGGGCAGGCTCGAAGGGCTAGATGGCCTACTCCTGCTCCTATTTCTTATGTTCTTAAAACCTAAATCTTTGACCAACCTTTTAACCAACTGACTTAATGGATGAGGTTTTCCGGCCTCCCAGTCATGTGCCTCCCGGTGGCGGGAGGCAGTGCTCTGTTCACGAGTGGTGGGATACTCCACCCCCGCTGTAGTCAATAGGATTTCCCATTGATGCCACCCCACTCCGCGGCGAAACCTGCGGGAGGGGGTGCACTGCTGGTGAGACCGGAGAATCCTGCAAATGACCAGAGAATCCCGGCCAATACCTCCTGATGTGGTCCGATGTCTAATCTTGCTTAGCACTCCTTTGGATTGCTGCGGGATGTTTTATTTAGTTAAGGGACCAATATTAATATAAGTTCTTGATGATCTATCATTTTCTCTCTGAAAGAGATATTTGTTTTACTTTCCACATTCTTGGACTTATTCCCAAAGCATCAGTAAGAAGCTCCAAAGTACTTTATTGACCCCATAAGGAATGTTTAATCCGGTATGCGATAAGTGCAACAATTATTGTTTTGTATTGGGAAAAGCGTGCGTGTACACGTTGCCCCTCAGAGCCCTCCTTCAAAAACATGGTGATGATAAAGAGCATTGAGTCACTCTGAAAGCACTAGTCCGGATTGGATGGTTGCTTGTTTACAATGTGTTTCACTCTGCGTACACCCTCTCTCGCTGTTGCCAGATGGAATTAGAAAAGGTGGCACGGTAAGTGTGGGAAGGTTTCATTCAGTGTCCACTTAATCCCTGGATAAACATCACCCAGCAGTTAAAACTAAATTATAGACTTTGCCCTTCAAAACATGGGGTTGTGCCTGGCGTACAGCATTATGTCATGGCAACACTGACGGAGATAGCAATCACAGTCAATTGAGGTGATGAACTACAGCTCCTTTGGTGCTAATAGCCTTGTTTTAACCCTGATTTTGGGAGACTGGGGTAAGCCCGTAGTGTTTTCACAACTAAATCTGGTTCAAATATCTCATTTTTTGTGCATCTCCTATTCTGCCCCGGGAATAAGGGGATAGGATTTTTGCAACATTTTTGATGACAATCTAAATTCAAACAACTACAATTAATTATACTTGGAGGCAATAGCCTAGTGGTATTATCACTAGACTATTAATCCAGAAACTCAGCGAATGTTCTGGGGACCCGGGTTCGAATCACGCCATGACAGATGGTGGGATTGGAATCCAATAAAAAAAATCTGGAATTAAGAATCTGCTGATGACCATGAAAGCATTGTCGGAAAAACCCATCTGGTCCTTTAGGGAAGGAAATCTGCTGTCCTTACCTGGTCTCGCCGACATGTGACTCTGGAGCCACAGCAATGCGATTGACCCTCAACTGCCCTCTGAACAATGATAACTAGGGATGGGCAATAAATGCTGGCCAGCCAGTGACACCCATGTCCCACAAATGAATAAAAAAAATCTTGTATTGGGTGTTGTGTTCCTTATCTGAGGAAGGATGTCCTTGCCAAAGAGGGAGGACAGCGAAGGTTTACCAGGGTGATTCCTGGGATGGCAGGTCTGTCATATGAGGAGAGACTAAATTGGTTAGGATTGTACTCACTGGAGTTCAGAAGAGTTGAGAGGGGATCACATAGAAAATTCTAACAGGGTTAGACAGGGTAGATTCAGAATGAATGTTCCCAATGGTGGGGAGTCCAGAACTAGGGATCATAGTTTGAAGATAAGAGGGAAACCTTTTAGAACTGAGGTGAGGAGAAATTTCTTCTCCCAGAGGATGGTGAATGTGTGGAATTCACTACCACAGAATGTAGTTGAGGCCAAAATGTTGCCCAATTTCAAGAAGAAATTAGATATAGCTCTTGGGACCAAAGGGACCAAGAGACATGGACGAAGGGGTGAATCAGGATATTGAACTCGATGATTAGCCATGATCAAAATTAATGGCGGAGCAGGCTCGAAGGGCCGAATGGCTTCCTCCTGGTTCTAGTTTCTGTGTTTCGAAGTCTTGCCGTTGGAAATCAGCATCTTCCCTCGTCTGTCAAGTACATTCCAGTAGTTTGCAATTCAACAATGATGAAGGTACAAATCTACCCAAACGAATGGTCACAAGACTGCACGAGTCACATCCTGGCTTCTGGACAAAAAAGTATTGAACCTGGTCCCCCCGATCTCTCTGATCCAGGTGCCATGGTGCCAGTTTTGGCTGTGGGCAGCGTTCTCACCTCTGAGTTAGAAGGTTGTGAGACTTGAGCACCTAATCAAGGCTGCTGAGGAGAGGTTGGGCCTGCACTCATTGGGTTTAGAAGAACGAGAGGTGAACCATATCAGAATCTGAGGCGCCATACTCGAGCGCCTATTCCTGTACAAAGAGAGAGAATTCAGCACACCAGTGCACCTAACCAGCACGTCTTTTCAGACTGTGGGAAGAAACCCACGCAGACGTGGGGAGAATATGCAGACAGTGACCCAAGGGGGGGTTCAAACTCGGGACCCTGGCGCTGTGAGGCAGCAATGCTAATCACTGTGCCACAGAATCTGGGAGGATGTCTCCACTGATTAGGGAATCTAGAATAAGGGGGTGCAGTTCAAAATAAGGGACTCCCCATTTAAGACAGAAAATAGAAGGAATTTCTGCTCAGAGAGTTGTCAGTCCTTGGAATTCTCTTCCCCAGAGAGCAATGGAGGCTGGCTCATTGAACATATTGAAGGCTGAGTTCAACAGATCGAAAAGGGAGTTAAGGGCAATGGGGGACAGGCAGGAAAGTAGAATTAAGGCCACAATCAGGTCAGCCATGATCTCATTGATTGGTGGGTGGAACAGGCTCAATGGGCTGAATGGCCTACTCCTGTTCCTATACCTCAGGATCTTCTGGCTGACTGTCGTACTGAGAAAGCTCTGCAGTGTCAGAGGTGCCACCTTCAGGATGATTCCAGGTATGGCATTGTGGCCATCATTACAATGCCGGAAATGTGGCAGCCAGTTTTCATACAGTGAGGTCCCACAGCATGACAGTGCCCAGTTAATCTGGGGGTTTTTTCCAACGGCTGAGGGCTTAATGCTGGCCAGGACACACCCTGCGCTTCTTCAAAATGGTGCCTTGGTACCTTATCCATCCACCTATTTAATCATTTATTAGTGTCACAAATAGGCTTACATTAACACTGCAATTAAGTTACGATGAAAATCCCCTAGTCGCCATACTCCAGCGCCTATTCTTGTACACTGAGGGAGAATTCAGCACACCAGCACGTCTTTTCAGACTGTGGGAAGAAACTCACGCAGACATGGGGAGAATATGCAGACGGTGACCCAAGAGGGGGGGATCAAACTCGGGACCCTGGCACTGTGAGGCAGCAATGCTAATCACTGTGCCACCCTGAGAGGGCAGAAGAAGGCTCGGAGTAACGCTTCATCCAAAAGATGGCATCTCTGACAGTGCGGCACTCCTTCAATACTGCACTGAACTGTCAATCTCGATTTTGATCTCTCGTCTCTTGATTGGGGGCTTGAAGGGGAGAATGCGACTAGGCCACAGTTAACGCCATTATGTATGGTACAGATCACACCTGAGTAATGTTTTTGCTATCATTAGCTAATTGATAACTCTTCTGTTGTAGAGGAGTCTATACAGGAACTGCCTCAGAAAGCAGCCAACATAACTAAGGACCCCATGCACCCCTGACATTCTCTCTTCTATTGGGACAAAGATACAAGTCTGAGGACACATACCAACAGATTCAAGAACAGCTTCTTCCCAGCTGCCATCAGAGTTTTGAATGGACCTACTTCGCATTAAGTTGATCTTTCTCTACACCCTAGCTATGACTGTAACACTACATTCTGCACCCTCTCATTTCCTTCTCTGTGAAAGGTATGCTTTGCCTGTGTAGCGTGCAAGAAACAATACTTTTCACTGTGTACTAATAGATGTGACAATAATAAATCAAAGCAAATCAAAACTACAAGAATTTATCTTCTGACCTGCTATGAGCAATGCCACTGGAGATCTGCTGGTGGAGTGGAAGTAAAGGGAACAGAATGAATAAATGCCTCTACTCTTAGTCAGGCACTGCCTGTCCCTCTGTTTCTTCCTCTACCTGCGTCTCTGCAAAGCAGGAGGGTGTGAAAGTTGATAGTTTATTGTGAGCGATTCATATTTCAAATTGGGATTGATGGTGAGGTGCTGTCCGGCTGTTGGAACTTCCTGTTCCCCATTGTCTGCACTTCACACAAAGCTGAGATTTTCTTCCTGGATGTTAGCTTGCTGCTGAAATGCTGCAAACATCTTACAAGGTAGGGAACGACACCCAAACATCTGTGTGTTAAGCTGTTCTCCAGATGCGGCTCCTTTCAGATCAGCTGCCTTTCCCTAATCCGAATGGCTGGTTCTCCTTCAATAAACAGTGAGTTTCCAGCCTGGGAGATTTTGCCTTTGCTCAGAGCCTGCGCTCGTCCCAGTCACTTTATTCACACAGTCACTGACTGCAGCTGAAGATATAACCATTGATTTGAATTGATTCGATTTATTATTGTCACATGTATTAACATACAGTGAAAAGCATTGTTTCTTGCACACTACAAGGACAAAACATACCGTTCATGTAGCACATGGTGGGAAGGAAAGGAAAGGATAGGGTGCAAAGTATAGTGTTTCAGTCACAGCTAGACAAAGGTCAGCTTAGAACATGGTAGTTCCATTCAAAAGTCTGATGGCAGCAGGGAAGAAGCTGTTCTTGAGTCAGTTGGTATGTGATCTTAGACTATTGTATCTTCGTCCTGACGGAAGATAGTGGAAGAGAGAATGTCTGGGGTGCGTGGGGTCCTTATTATGCTGGCTGCTTTTCCGAGGCAGTGGGAAGTGTGGATAGATTCAGTGGACACAGTAAAAAGTCTGACAATACCAGGTTTTAGTCCAACCTATTTATTTGATAATATACTCACAAGCTTTCGGGGCTGATACCGGAGTTGAGGGGGTTGAGCTATGAGGAGAGGCTGAATAAACTAGGCTTGTACTCGTTGGAGTTTAGAAGAATGAGGGGAGATCTCATTGAGACGTATAAGATGATGAATGGGCTGGATAGGATAGAGGTGGAGAGACTCTTCCCGCTCAAAAAAGACAGTAGGATTAGGGGGCACAGCCTCAAGATAAAGGGGGGGCGTTTTAGAACGGAGTTGAGGAGGAACTTCTTCACTCAAAGGGTGGTGAATCTCTGGAATTCTCTACTCGTTGAAGTGGTGGAGGCTGCCTCGCTAAATATTTTCAAGAAGCGGGTTGATGGGTTTTTGATAAGAGGGGATTAAGGGTTATGGGGAGAGGGCCGGAAAGTGGAACTGAGCCACGACAGATCAGCCATGATCTTATTGAATGGCGGGGCAGGCTCGAAGGGCCAGATGGCCTACTCCTGCTCCTATTTCTTATGTTCTTATGTTATCAGTCTGGTGTTGTCAGACTTTTTACTGTGTTTACGCCAGTCCAACGCCGGCATACCCACATCATAGATTCAGTGGAGCCAGTCCAGATCAGGTTAAGGACGGTAGATTTCCTTCCCTATAGGACATTAAGAACTGGCTGAGTTTTTGTAGCAATCTGATAGCTTTATGGCCACCACGACTGATTTTAGCTTTCTTCATTTCAAACTTCTTTCATTGATTGAGTTTAAATTCCCTCAAAGCAATGATGGGATTTGAACCTCTATCCCAAAGCATTGTCCTGTATTCAATGTTACTAAACCAGTAATATAACTGCTGTGCTGCCATGCCCATTCAGCCCCTTCAGTCTGTTGTGCCACGTTAAATCCACCTACCTGTCTTCTACCTAGGGAGTCAGTGCAGGTTTAATGGGCTGAATGACCTCTTCCTGTGCGGTGGGATTCTATGATTCTTTTATCTGTCTCTTCACAAATGTCTGATGCTAGGTTGTAAGCAACATGGATTAGTTCTGACTGGAGCAGCTCCATTTAGTTGGGAACCATGAGGGGAATCTTTCAAACCACAGGATTGTATCACTACAAGGATAAGTCCAGCATTATTAGGGTTGATCCTGGCTAACTGAGGTTAGCCATATTGGGGGGGCACAGGGTGACACGAAGAACAGGTGACCAGGAAACAGGCGGGCAGATTGAACAGGATTGAGGAAGCAGAGTGTCAGAAATATTCAGATGTAACCAAGAGCCAGTGAGCAGAATTAGCCAGCAGCTGAAACATACAAGAGGCCTGAATGCAATAAACCAACTAATGTTGGACAAAGAGAAATATGAACAACAAAAAGTTCAGCCGTACACCTACAACATGTTCAAATGTAGCACTGGACATGTGCATATAGGGCAGGGGGATGGGACAGATGTGGCAGCAGGATAGGGATGTGGCAGTGGGATAGGGATAGATGTGGCAATGGGATAGGGATAGATGTGGCAGTGGGATAGGGATAGATGTGGCAATGGGATAGAGATGGATGTGGCAATGGGATAGGGATGGATGTGGCAGTGGGATAGGGATAGATGTGGCAATGGGATAGAGATGGATGTGGCAATGGGATAGGGATGGACGTGGCAGTGGGATAGGGATAGATGTGGCAGTGGGATAGGGATAGATGTGGCAGTGGGATAGGGATAGATGTGGCAATGGGATAGAGATGGATGTGGCAATGGGATAGGGATGGATGTGGCAGTGGGATAGAGATGGATGTGGCAATGGGATAGGGATGGATGTGGCAGTGGGATAGGGATGGATGTGGCAGTGGGATAGGGATGGATGTGGCAGTGGGATAGGGATGGATGTGGCAGTGGGATAGGGATGGATGTGGCAGTGGGATAGGGATGGATGTGGCAGTGGGATAGGGATGGATGTGGCAGTGGGATAGGGATGGATGTGGCAGTGGGATAGGGATGAATGAGTCATGGGAAAAGGATGTGGCAGTGGGACCTGGATGGATTTAGCCCATTTAGATCACTGCAATTGATCACGGATTCTCTGAGTTTAACAAATGATGAACATCAGTGTGGTGTTTGTTGAGTTCTCTGTAAACCCTGCCAAAATGTGAGGATGCTGACTGGGGAAAGGTCATTACAAATGGCTAACTCTCAGTGTCTGCTCTCACATGTGAAGCATGACCACTTAGCATAGTTCAGAATGAAAAAGCTCACATGTTTATAGGACAGAGCTGGACATTTCCACAGAGCCCAATTGAAGATTAATGACTCCTGAAGTTTACTTACTGCTGTAAGAAGGAAGATACAACAACTGTGATTGCACCTGAGATCCCTCAAGCAGCCAATGTAAGAATGACCTGATCATTTATCTTCTTGGATGTTGGATGTGAGCCAGGACTCTGTGCTCCCTTTTCCAAATACAGCAGGGGACGGTTTACCTGCTGTAGTGCACTGAAATGTCAGCCTTCATTAATGTGCTCAGGTCCATAATGGGTCCTGATCCCAGACTCACTCAGAGGAGGAGACGACTACCAGATGAGCCAATTGCTGGAAGCAGGCAAGCACTCCATGGAAACATGTCCCACAGAGACAGACTACACTTTGGGGATGAAGTGGGAGGGAAGAGATAGGTTTGTAAAGCAAAGAATCAGAGACAGAGCAAAGAATAAGTCACGCCATTTGTAAAATAACAAGCTTTCAGAAGACACAAAAGAACAAAAAGTATTCAGCCTTTCTAACCCTTTTTTTCTGAGCGTGTTTGCACTTCTCAGGAAATGGATGGAAAATGAATAAAAAATTCAGGGCATGGGGCCTCTCGGGAAAGACATTTGCAGGATATGGGAAAGTGGATCAGTCTCCACCTTGGGTACCATGCAATAGGACTGTTTTGTCTGAAGGCTGCAGGGGCTGCTGGCAACAAACTACCCTCAATTGTAGCATTGACAGGCTAAAAGGGGGAGGCAGTGGTGTAGTGGTATTGTCGCTAGACTAGTAATTCAGAGACCCAGGGTAACCTCTGGGGACCTGGGTTCGAATCCCCCCACGGCAGATGAAAATGAAATAAAAAGTCTGGGATTAATAATCTACCATAAATCCATTGTTGATTTTTGGAAAAACCCATCTGGTTCACTAATGTCCTTTAGAGAAGAAAACCTGCTGTCTTTACCTCATCTGGCCTCCATGTGACTCCTGAGCTCCAGCAATGTGGTTGACTCTCAAATGCCCTCTGAACAAGGGCAACCAGGGATAGGCAATAAATGCTGGCCAACCAGCAATGCCCACATTCAATGAACGACACAGTAAGACAGTCAGCAACTTGAGTCAAAGACCTCAATCTTTTGGGTTCAGAGTTCAGACTGAACACACAACCACAGTGACTCGTTATGGAATCAAAATGAGAACCATTTACCATTTACCTCTGGAAGCACCATGGGGAAGATAACCTCATGAAGTGATTGTGGGGGCGGCATGGTGGCACAGTGGTTAGTACTGCTGCCTCACAGCACCAGGGACCCAGGCTCGATTCAAGCCTCAGGTCAGTGTCTGCGTGCACATTCTCCCCGTGTCTACGCAGGTTTCCTCCGGGTGCTCCAGCTTCCTCCCACACTGCAAAAGATATGCAAGTTAGGTGGACTGGCCATGCTAAATTGACCCTTAGTGTCCAAAGGTGTGTAGGTTAGGTGGGTTAGCCGTACTCAATGTGTGGGATTATGGGGATAGGGCGGGGCTGGGTAAAATACAGTGAGTCAGTGCAGATTTGATGGGTTGAATGGCCTCCTTCTGCAATGTAGGGATTCTATGATTCTAGCCATGGCAGCAGCGCGGCCTCATTTATATTAAAGCACAGCAAGACTTACACAACCTCAGCATATCTTAAAGTTCCTTACAGTTAATGAAATGCTTCTGAGGTGTACTCATTGTTGTACTGTGGGAAACACAACTTGCCCCCAGCAACCTGATCATAACTGGATCGTTTGTCTTCTTCTATTGCTCTTGGTTGATCAATTAGTGGCCAGCTCACCAGGAAGGACTTCCCTTCTTCAATAATGATCACCTCAGCTGGAAAGGGGCAGACAGAATCTCCGTTTCACAGCTCCTTTTAAAAACAGCACCTCTGACAGTGCAGCACTCCCTCATTATCACGTCAGCGGGGTTGATTATGTGCTCAGGTATCCGGAGTGCGATTTGAACTCATGATTTGATTTGATTTATTATTGTCGTATGTATTAGTGTACAGTGAAAAGTATTGTTTCTTGTGTGCTGTACAGACAAAGCATACTGTTCATAGAGCAGGAAAAGAGACAGTGCAGAATGCAGTGTTACAGTCATAGCTAGGGTGTAGAGAAAGATCTACTTAATATGAGATAGGTCCATTCAAAAGTCAAATGGCAGCAGAGAAGAAGCTGTTCTTGATTTGGTTGTTTTGTGTCCCCAGGCTTTTGTATCTTGTTCCCAAGGGAAGAAGGTGGAAGAGAGAATGTCTGGGGTGCATGGGGTGCTAAATTATGCTGGCTGCTTTTCCGAGGCAGCAGGAAGTGTAAACAGAGTCAGTGGATGGGAGGCTGGTTTGTGTGATGGATTGGGCTTCGTTCACGACCTTTTGTAGTTTCTTGCGGCCTTGGGCAAAGCAGGAGCCATACCAAGCTGTGATACAACCAGAAAGAATGCTTTCTATGGTGCATCTGTAGGGGTTTGTGAGAGTCATTGTGGGCATACCAAATTTTCTTAGTCTTTTGAGAGAGTAGACCCACTGATTCCGAGGTGAGAATGCTACCCAGTTAGCCACAGCTAACACTTGGATCTGTGTTGGGCGAGTAACTGCCTGAGTATAGGGCTACCAACACGGCCACTGTCTCTTGGTCTTCCCAGGAATTGAAGATTGATCTTGAGTGCACTGGGGAAAAAAATCATCAGGACTTCCAAAACAAAATCCACTTTCTTTTAATACTTTCAGTTCTGAGTTTTTGTGTACAGAAGCAAAGTTGGAGAGGGGGAGAAAAGGGCATTTTGACTGACATTGAGCATCATCCCATTGGATAATGAAGAACCTATCAACTTCTCTGTTAGTAGGGATGGTAGGGCATCATATAGTTAGTCAACCAATGGTGTAGGTGGATCCGCAGGAGGTCACTAGTGTTGGCAACCATGGCTGTATCCCAGTAATGGTAATGAAAATGAAACTTGACATTGGTGGGTTACTCACTGAGCGCCGCACAGCCCCTATTCCCACTTGCAGGGCAGCGCAACCCCCTTGCCCAGTATCTCAGAGACCCAATGACTACATCTTGGCACATGAAGAATATGACCAAGGGGTGTCATTATGGAAAGCGTCTGTCTCACATCTGGGTTTGTGTGATGTATGTATAATAATGTAAATAATGAAAGAGTTTGAGTGCCGCAGGTAGAAGGCTGTTTTACACACTCATATAGCAGCTGGTGCTGCTGTGGGATTTGCATAATCAGCCACATGTGTGAGAAGTATTGTCTCCAGCGAATGCTTCGATTTTACTGTGGCCACATCTCAGTCTAACTACTCACTGTCAAAACTCATTTTCATCTACGTGGTTTTCATATGGAAAGCAAGGTGGCAGTTCAGTTTTACAAAATTACCTCATTTTAAGTGCGTATGTGTGTGTGCCTGCATGTAGATATCTGCGTATGTATTTATATGTCTATGTGTCACTGTATGTCACTGTGTGTCTCTGTGTGTCCTTGTTTGTTTGTGTGTGTCTGCGTCTGTTTGTGTATCACTGTGTGACTGTGTGTGAGTATGTGTGTGTGTCTGTATGTCTGTGTATCAATGTGTGTCTGTGTGTGTATCACTGTGTATGTGTGTGTGTCTGTATGTCTGTTTGTGTGTCACTGTGTGTGTGTATGTATGTGTCTGTATGTCTGTCCATCTTTGTGTGTGTGTGTGCGTGCGCACGCACGCGAATGCCTATGTGTCACTCTGTCTGTGACACTGTCTCTATTTGTCTGTGTATCACTGTGTGAGTGTGTGTCTGTGTCACTATTTCTGTGTGTCAGTGTGTGTGTCATTTTGTGTGTGTGTGTGTTAGTATCTGTGTCACTGTGTGTGTTTCTGTGTGTCAGTGTATGTGTCAGCATGTATGTCACTGTGTGTGTGTGTGTTAGTATCTGTGTCATTGTGTGTGTTTCTGTGTGTCAGTGTATGTGTCAGTATGTATGTCACTGTGTGTGTGGTTGTGTGTGTGTGTGTGTGTGTATTTTTCTTTTCTGGAAGCCTCCCTCACACTGCTCACTCTGGTACTGGAATGTTTTTCACTCACAATGAGGTATTACTTGTTTATCCCGGTTTTATTAGCAGAAGGCTATCAAAGGTGCTATATAAATGTAAGCTGCTATTGGAAGCTCCACCCGTGTCCAGCTATCAATCTTGGTGAGCTGTTACGTTGAGCACCAGGAACAACTTTCCAACCGCGCACAGTCCGGAACCTGGGTGCACACTGTGAGTGCCACAACGCGTGTTCACAGAGCGGGCAAGGCAGAAAATCAGCCCGTCTCCCTCCAGAGGGCGAGGAGCCAGTTCACCGAGTGATCTGTGCTCTCAGAGACAGGACGCCGCCCACCCCCCACGGCCCTGTTTCATTCACAAGGCGGTGCTGGCTTTAAACGAAAGAAAGAACAAAGAACTCGGATTCTTACAGCACCTCTCATGACCCCATGATGACCCCGAACACTTTACAGCCAATGAAATCCCTTTGAAGTGTGGTCACTGTCACAGTGTAAGAAGCAGGGGCAGTCAGTGTGTGCACAGCAAGCTCCCACAAACAGCAATGTGATCATGGCTGGATAATTAGTGATGGTGGTTGAGGGATAACTATTGGTCAGGATGCTGGAGAGAATGCCCCTGCTGTCCTTTGAGTAGTGACCAGGACATCATCATTTACCTGAGGGCAGACCTGGCTGCAAGATAGCTCCTCTGACAGTGCAGTGCTCCAACAACACTGCAGTGGAGTGTGACCCCGAGAGTTTGTGTTCGCATCTCCCGACTGGGATTCGAACCCATATTGTACGGTGCTGTCGTCAGTTGCTGCTCTTTTTTTCTCTTCTAACCTCCATCTCTCCCTAATTCTCGCTATTTTAACCTCTCTGTCTCCCACAGATAATGGTCATCAGTAGATTGAGAACCTACTGATGACCATGAAACCATTGTCGATTGTTGGAAAAACCCATCTGGTTCACTAATGTCCTTTAGGGAAGGAGATCTGCCATCCTTACCTGGTGTTGCCTACAAGTATTGATGAGTACATGGGATTTAATGGGATTGAGGGTTATAGATAGGCCTGGTAGGTAGGGATGTGATCGGCGTAACTTGTGGGCTGAAGGGCCTGTTTGTGCTGAACTCTTCTATATTCTATGTGACTTCAGAGTCACAGCAACGTGGTTGACTCTCAACTGCCCTCGGGCAAGTAGGGATGGGCAATAAATGCTGGCCAACCAGCGACACCAAGAATGAATTTTAAAAATTCTCTTAAAGTGTGATCTAACCAAGGTTTGATACAGGTTCAGCATAACCTTCCTACTGTACAAATCTATACCTTGAGGAATGAAGCCCAATGCTTTGCTTTTTTTTATGGCCTTGCTAACTGTGGAGCAACTTTTAACGATTGATATATTTATACTCCGAGGTGCCTTTATTCCTCTATCTCACCTAGACTTACATCTTCCAAGTAATCCGTGACCTTCCTATTCTCCCTTCTACTATTACACGTTTACCTGTGTTGAACTTCATCTGTCAATTAGTTGGAAATTTTGCTTGTTTATTGATATCCTCTTGTAATTTGCAGCAGTCCTCCTCAGTATGAACCGTATCCCCCACCCCTCCCACCCACACTGGCAAGTTTAGAAATTGTGGTTTGGATTCTAGAGTCCAAATCGTTCCTGTCAATTCTGAATGGAATCTGTGCTTTGCTACTTATTTGCCTGCCTTACTGTTAGGTCCAGTTGTGAATTTGAGCCTTCAGTGTTCTAGGATCCAAGTTAATTAGTAAGGCCGGAACCAAGACCCTGAGCTTTTCTTTAATGAGAGAGTTTATTGACTTGTTCAATCTCGTAGTGCTCCTCCCACTAACCCAGTGTCACAATCATCTTCCTATTGTATCTGCTAAATGGCAATTAATACTCATCATCTGTTTCTCTTAACCTAAACAATGTAATTGACAAGACATTAACATTTACCCTTATTCATCACGCATGTGGAATCATTGACAGTACCTTGTTTTTTATCTGCGTGACTCTGATACTAACACTGTTCCACGTACACCACCATTTTGCACCTTCTGCATCTCCGAATAACTACCCTTTACTCCGACTCTCAGCTTTGAAGCCAGCTAGCAATCCATTCTGCCAATCCACTGATCCACATTGCCTTACTCTTCAGTCTATCATAGGGTACCTTATTGAAGACTTTTTGAAAATGCAGATGAATTAAATTTAGAGGAGGCAGTAGCCTAGTGGAATTATCACTAGACCATTAATCCCACAAACTCAGCTCATGTTCTAGGAACCCGGGTTCGAATCCCACCACGGCAGATGGTGGAATTTGAATTCAATAAAAAATATCTGGAATTAAGAATCTACTGATAACCATGAAACCATTGTTGATTGTTGGAAAAACCCATCTGGCTCACTAATGTCCTTTAAGGAAGAAAATCTGCTGTTATTACCCAGTCTGGCCGTATCATTGAGGCAATAGATTTTGACCTGCACATCCAAATCGAGTGTAACTGTTCAGTGATTTGATGTCTGGAATGGTCCACAGCAAAGACTCTGCCACACTGAGTTTCTGAAGCAGTCCTGCCCATTGGTCAGTGCCCACAGCACAGTGTCCATAAGATAGTGCCCACAGCTCAATACCCATAGCACAGTTTCCAGGACACAGTGCCCAATGCCCTTAGTCCAATGCTCACAGCCCAATGTCCACAATTCAGCACCCTGACTGTATGACTTCTGAGCCATAGGGGATAGTTATGCCACTAAACTTGAAACCGTAAAATTGCTTCTGATGGATCCATAAGGTTTATCCAGTGATTGGCTGAGCCAGGTAGATCTTCCGATTGATCACGAGCTGGATTGGCTGGTAACATGGGCACTGGCAGGAAAACAGCAATTGACCTCCAAGTCTCCTAGGGATAATGCTGGGGGTGATTCCTCTCTGCAATTACAGACCAGTAGATGGGATTGGGATGGCCCACACAGTCTAATAATCATGCACTGTAGTATCCTCAGCTGAAGAAAAACCATTTGGAAAATGCACCTTTTGGAATGCACTGCTAAAAAGGAGACAAAGCAATATGAAGTGAGTGTCTTTCCAGTAGCGATCTGATAAGGGAGATCAACTATATAAATTCTCCTTCAGCCATCAATACAAGATTGCCTGTATAGTTGTGTGAATTTTAGCATGAAGAATTGCAGGAGCACTAATTATACAGCAATACTTTACCCCTCCATGTGACTGTGTGAGGAAGAGTGATTGGTTAGCCTGGGATCGGTTGACAGTAATTTCATTGCTGGGCCAGTCCTGCAGCCTGGGAATAGCTGATGCGAACGTGTGGCAGTGAATCATGGGGCAGGGCCGAGTTCACGGACCTTTCCATGGTCCATCCCTGGCCTGCTCTGATTTCCATGGCGGAAAAATTCCAGTCATTATTTCACCACCTCATAACACCGGTATGCAATGTAATTATAAATTGGTTCCAAACACCCAGGATGCGATCTTATCAGCCGTTAACTGGTTCCAAACGCCCAGGGCGTGATCTTACTGGCTGTTTCCGCCACACTCCCGCTGCAGCAAGGTTGGAGAATTTTGTGGCCAGCCACATCTCGGGATGGGAAAATCTCACCCGCGTGGACGGCCGTTACATTCCAACCCTAGTCTTTATCTGAAAATATCCGACAGTTTTGTTCCCTGAAACTCAGGTGCTTTTTCACGATTCACATTTGGGTTTTTCCTTCTGTTCTTTGAGGGGATTGCCAGCGTGCTTACTTCACTATTCCCCGCGTTTGCAACTTTTTAAGGTTAAGTAGGATGCCTGAGTTTGTCTCGTTCAAAAATGCCTGATCCCGGAAGCTAAGTGAACTCAGGTCTTGGTTAGTACTTGGATGGGACACTAAGAGGAGCGGATGGAGCGTAACACCCCCAGGTTAGCCTCCTCCTGGGCTTGGCCAAGGTGGCCATAACCAGGTCCAGGCAACAGACTGGTTTGGCCTCTCTCCCATGGCTGTATTCAGACATGGGTGGCCCTGGAGAGGGTGCCTGCCGGTCAGTATGCTTTTTTTTTCTCTGTGGGTCATGGGTGTTGTTGGTTGGCCCATCATTTATTGCCCATCCCTAATCATTCTTGAACTGAGTGATTTGCTAGGCCACGTCAGAGGGTATTTAAGAGTCAACCACTTTGCTGTGTCTCTGGAGTCACATGTAGGCCAGGCCAGGCTAGGATGGCAGATTTCCTTCCCTGAAGGACATTATTTGATTTGATTTATTATTGTCACATGTATTAACATACAATGAAAAGTACTGTTTCTTGCACTATACAGACAAAGCATACCGTTTAAAGAGAAGGAAAGGAGAGAGTGCAGAATGTAGCATTACAGTCATAGCTAGGGTGTAAAGAAAGATCAACTTAATGCGAGGTAGGTCCATTCAAAAGTGACAGCAACAGGGAAGAACTGTTCTTGAGTCGGTTGGTATGTGACCTTAGATTAATGAGCCCGATGGGTTTCCCTGACAATTGTTTCATGATGTGGGTATGCCGGCGTTGGACTGGTGTAAACACAGTAAAAAGTCTGACAACACCAGGTTTTAGTCCAACCTATTTATTTGATAATAGACTCACAAGCTTTCGAGGGGTTACCCTCTTCGTCAGGTGAATGGAGAGTTCTGGCCTCAGACAGAGCATATAAAGCACAGACAGTTTAGAGATTACTGATTAAAATGCGAATCCTTACACCTAACCTGCTGTTCAAGACCTGAAGTGGCTGATAATGTGAGTGGTAGGAGCACTGATCACAGTTTAAAGAGATGTGTATTGTCTCCAGACAGTACAGTAAGTGAGGTTTTGCAAACCCAGGCAAGTCACGGGGGTTACAGATAGTGCGACATGAACCCAAGATCCCTGTTGAGACCGTCCTCATGTGTGCGGAACTTGGCTATCAGTCTCTGCTCAGCGACTCTGCGCTGTCGTGTGTTGTGAAGGCCGCCTTGGAGAATGCTTACCCGGGTAAGCATTCTCCAAGGCGGCCTTCACAACACACGACAGCGCAGAGTCGCTGAGCAGAGACTGATAGCCAAGTTCCGCACACATGAGGACGGTCTCAACAGGGATCTTGGGTTCATGTCGCACTATCTGTAACCCCCGTGACTTGCCTGGGTTTGCAAAACCTCACTTACTGTACTGTCTGGAGACAATACACATCTCTTTAAACTGTGATCAGTGCTCCTACCACTCACATTATCAGCCACTTCAGGTCTTGAACAGCAGGTTAGGTGTAAGGATTCGCATTTTAATCAGTAATCTCTAAACTGTCTGTGCTTTATATGCTCTGTCTGAGGCCAGAACTCTCCATTCACCTGACGAAGAGGGTAACCCCTCGAAAGCTTGTGAGTCTATTATCAAATAAATAGGTTGGACTAAAACCTGGTGTTGTCAGACTTTTAATTGTTTCATGGCCATCAGTAGATTCTTAATTCCAGATTTTGTTTTTGAATACAAATTGCGCCACCTGCCGTGTTGGGATTTGAACCCAGGTCCCCAGAACATTGGCTGAGTTTCTGGATTAATATTCTAGCGACATTAACCATTAGGCCATCTGATCTTGATCTCCACAGCAGGTGGTCTGGAGTTCATTTTGCTCTCCCCAGAAAGGGGTCGTTCATTTAAGACGGAGGTGAGGAGAAATTCTTTTTCACTCAGAGGATGATGAGTCTCTGGAACTCTCTTCCTTAGAAGAGGCATTGGAAGCAGTGTCTTTGTTTTTTATAGTAAAAGGTCTGACAACACCAAGTTTTAGTCCAACCTATTTATTTGATAATATACTCGCAAGCTTTCGGGTTAGCCCCTTCGTCAGGTGAATGGAGAGAATGGAGATTTTTTTATAGCAGAGCTGGATAAATTCTTGATCAACATGGGGGTGAAAGGTTATTGAGGGTAGGGGGAATGTGGGATTGTGGTTCCAATCAGATCATCATTAGATGGTGGAGCAGGATTGAGGGCTGAATGGCCTACTCCTGCTCCAAATTCATGTTTGTTAAGTTTCTCTTAAAGTGCTGATAATTGTTTGAGTGCCCCTTTGAGGGGCAATTCATCAGCTGAGTTACTCACAACCAGAATGATAGGGATTGGGATAACTTGACCTTGGGTTCGGACATAGCTCGGCACAACATCAAGGTCCGATGTTCTATGTTCTAAGAGTAGAGGTTAGCTGAGAACGCTGTTTTGCTCTACGACGCACCACAGAAACTAAGAAATTAGCTAATCCAAATTGTTCCAAGGCAGAGTTGGATCTCAGCGAGCTGGCGAATGCATACTACAATTGGCAATCCGATTGGAAGCTGCTAGCCTTCCCATTCCCAATCTCAGTCCACAGACTGGAAAATTTCTGCAGGTGGGAACTGAATGAGAGTGGGATTTGACTCAGGTCTGATCGTCTTCACCAACGTGACCAAGCAGTCTAAGTCAAAATTAGACCCTTCACACTGTCACAATAATGAAGAAAACAGAGCGAATTACATCCGGAAATGTTGAACTTGAAATAAGAGCTGTGACATTTTATTTAATGGGTATATGAACCATACGGGCTAAGAATGTAAAGTCAGTCATTGGTTGAATTGCTGCGTGTGGTTGGTGCTCTGAGAGACAATGGAGCCACACCCTGTTTCACACTTCTAAAGCACCCAGAAACTAATTGCTGTCTCCTGTGAAGACAATGGGAGATGTATATCATTTTCAGCAAGAGATATCCTGTGAATAACGTCCAGATGGATTTGTGGATTTTATCTTCCAGGAATATTCTAAAACTGGGATAAAATCTAGCTGAAAAGCTGTCCCAAGTGAGTGTCGTGTGTGTGTGTATGTGTGTGTGTCTGAGTGTGTGTGTGTGTGTGTGTGTGTCAGCCTGTGTGTGTCTGAGTATGCATGTATGTGCCTGTGTCTATGCACCTGTATGTGTGTATATTGTGTCTGAGTATGTGGATGTCTAAGTGTGTGTGTGTGTATAAGAATGTGTGTGTGTGAGAGAGTGTGTGTGTGTGTGTGTGTTTGTGTGCCCGCGTGTGAGTGTGCTGTGTGTACCAGTGTTGTGGTGTCAGAGTGTGTGTGACATTGAGGAAGAAGCTGATCTCTCTCTCATTGTTGAAGCCGAGTCAGCAGAGACTACAGCTAAAATGAAAACCAAGAAGCTTCTCCTCCAACCTGCAAAACACCAGAACCTCAAAGCTGACTATTCGCCTGCTGAAGTCAGCACTTCTGGAATCTCAAATTGCAACTGTCGCAATGCTCAATCCCCTACTCCCCCAACAGTCAGGGACTGTTTCATATGTCCTTTCTCACTTACTGACTGTGGATTCAATTCTCACGTTGAATCTGTATGAATGTATATTCATTTCCTGCCTTTAGTGAATAAACTCCGTCTGTCTTTATTTCAGGAAAGCCTGGTTAAATCAGCTCCAGCTAAAACATAAATATCAGGTCTGGGTGAAAGGAGCGATACTGTTTAGATTCATCTTGCTGCGACCAACAGAGGGGTTTGAATAAAGGAAGGGAACCAGTTTAGCCCTCCCCACCCAGGGGGTAGCAGTGTGAAGGTGCCATGGTGACAAATTGAGAGATCTCGCCTGGGTTAACAAATGTGGGGAACCTCACCTCATAACCACACAGGGTGGTAGGAGTGTGGAACTTTCTTCCATTGGAAGCGCTCAGTGCTCGCTCATTTAATAACTTGAACTCCAAGGTTATAGATAAGGGTGAAAAGAAAACGCAGCCAAGGAGTTGAGATACAGATCAGACATGATTAACTGAACAGAAGAATTGGTTCGAGAGGCTGGACGGATACTCTCGTTCGTATATTCCAATAGAATCATTCTTCCCGTCTCTTACTTTTAACTCTTTCTATCCTCAAAGCTGTGGGACATCTTATCCTCTCTATATTTCCCGTTTTATTCAAAATACAGTTCAGGCTTTGAAAAGTCAACGCAGCTTTGCTGGTGTAGCGCTACTCTTCTTTATAGCCACTGACTCTTTTGTCGGAATTTTACTGTCTTGCCCACCCGAGGATCGTCAGATCCCGCTCGAGGCCAGTGGAGAATGCCGTTCTGCGAACCTCGCCTGCTCCGATTCTGGGGCGGCAAAATTCCAACCTTTGACTCGGTTGCCCGGTGAACATGAAGCCTGTTGACTATCAATGTCCATGACCGCTTAGTAATACCAGCTCCTTGGTTGAGGTGTGGGGCAAGTGGGTAATCCACCAGAAAGGGTGGTAATCCCAAGAAAACAACTAAGACTTGTGTTTATATAGCACCTTTCATAATCTCGGGACATCCAAAGTATTTGGCGACCAATTAAATACTTTTGAAGCTTATTCATCGCAGAGATGCAGGAAATGTGCTGGCCAGTTTGTACTCAGCAAGATCCCACGATACCAAAGTTAGAACCAGATAATTTGGCTGAAATTTTCAGGCGAGTTCCATTTCCGTCGAGGGCGACACCTCATAGCAGAATCCTCGGCAGCGGAGGGTGCAGACAACGGGGAAAGCCGTTGACAGCGACGGGACAGGAAGATCCCGCTAACTGCCAATAGTGGGCTGCCTCTGTCACTGCAAAATGCGCTGTGGGGGAAGGGCTGAAAATCGCGTCCTCTGTCTTTGGTCATGTTGGTTGAGGAATAGCTATTTGTCAGGATGCCGGGGAAAAATCCCCTGCTCTTCTTCGAAACACTGCCACGGGGGTTTGTTATGTTCACCTCAGGGCACAGACGGGATCTGGGTTAACTGACTTATCCAAAAGGCACTACCACTGACACTGCAGCACTCCTTCAGGACTGCACAGGAGTGGCAACATGCTGTATGGCACAAGGTTTGCAACCTTCAAGAGATGATGGCAGAAATATAAGACGATCAAGAAAGTTTGTCTTTCTTAAACAAAATACTGCGGATGCTGGAATCTGAAACAAAAACAGAAAATGCTGGAAGATCTCAGCAGGTCTGACAGCATCCGTGGAGAGAGAAAAGAGCCAAAGTTTCGAGTCTGGATGACCCTCTGTCCTGTTTAAAGGACAGCCTCTACATTTAGGGGGCGGCACGGTGGTCAGCGCTGCTGCCTCACAGCACCAGGGATCTGGGTTTAATTACAGCCGCGCATCACTGTGCGGAGTCTGCACATTCTCCCCATGTCTGCGTGGGTTCCGGTTTCCTCCCACAGTCCAAAAGACGTACTGGTTAGGTGCATTGGCCGTACTAAATTCTCCCTTGGTGTACCTGAATAGGCGCCAGAGTGTGGCGACTAGGGGATTTTCATAGTAACTTCATTGCAGTGTTATCCTAAGCCTACTTGTGATACTAATAAAAAGAATTATTTGGCCAAGCTTTGATACCTTCTTATGTGAATTGGTGTCATATTTTATTCTATGCTTCACTTATGAAGGGCTTGAGAATGCTTCATTACCTTAAGGATGCTGTATAAATATAGGTTATCGTAATTGTTTTGTGACGCAATGTGAGCCCCTACTCTCAGACAATGGTCCACCTCCAGAAGCACTTAGATCCTCACAAGACACATGAAATAAGGTTTACATTTTCTCCTTTCAAGCTGAGATGAATCATTGGTGAATTACTGGCTCCAGGTCAGCCGCACTTGGCGAAATCAAACTCCTAATTCATTGGTGGCATGCTGAATCCCCAGCAGGTTATCCGCACTGAAAGCTTCACTAAGCTTTTTCCCCAAAGTCTATTTTGTGTGTAGCAGGAGTTTAGCATGTGTCAGCATTGCAGAGAGCAATTGTTTCATTGATAAAATCTTCAACAAAAATCAGACAGTTTGAAGTTGCAGTCCACTCAGCCAAATAGCTTTGCTGTGGCCGATCGTTGAATCTCTACAGTGCAGAAGGAGGCCATTCAGCCCATCGAGTCTGCACCGACTGTCCAAAAGAGCATCTTACCCAGGCCCCTCTCCCTTGCCCTATCCCCGTAACCCCACATATTTACCCCACTAATCCCCCTAACTTACACATCCTGGGACACTATGGGGGAATTTAGCATGGTCAATCCACCTAACCTACACATCTTGAAACACTAAGGCCAATTTAGCATGGCCAATCGCTCTAACATACACATGTTGGGAAACTAAGGGGCAATTTAGCAAGGCCAATGCACCTAACTCGCACATCTCTGGACTGTGGGAGTAAGGTTGTTAAGAAGGCGTACGGTGTCTTGGCGTTTATTGGCAGGGGGATTGAATTTAGGAGTCGCAGCGTCATGTTGCAACTGTACACTACTCGGGTGCGGCCGCACTTGGAGGACTGTGTGCAGTTCTGGTCCCCACATTACAAGAAGGATGTGGAGGCTTTGGAGAGGGTGCAGAGGAGGTTTACTAGGATGTTGCCTGGTATGGTGGGGAGGTCCTATGAGGAGAGACTGAGGGATTTAGGGTTGTTTTCGTTGGAAAGAAGGCGGCTAAGAGGGGATCTTATTGAAACATATAAGATGATTAGAGGTTTAGATAGGGTGGATAGTGATAGCCTTTTTCCTCGGATGGAGAAAGCTAGCACGAGGGGGCATGGCTTTAAATTAAGGGGGGGTAGCTACAGGACGGATGTCAGGGGTAGGTTCTTTACCCAGCGGGTGGTGAGGGATTGGAATGCCCTGCCTGCTGCAGTTGTAAATGCGCCTAGTTTGGGGGCGTTTAAGAGATCTATGGATAGGTTTATGGACGAAAAGGGATTGGTATAGGCTAGTGGGTCATTGTTTTTGTAACTGGTCGGCGCAACATCATGGGCCGAAGGGCCTGTTCTGCGCTGTAATGTTCTATGTTCTATGTTATGAAACCGGAGAACCCAGAAGAAACCCAGGCACAGGGAGAAGGTGCAAACTCCATATGGACAGTGACCCAAGCCGGGATCGCACCTTCATCCCTGGTGCTCTGAGACAGCAGTGTGCCACCCTGCTGACCTGTTGAGCGTCTGAGGTCTGAAACATGTTATCAAAGTATAAAATGCAGCTTGACAGCCGAGTGACATCAGGAAACATTGAAGTGGAAGGAAAAGTGTGGCATTTGCTGAGCTGCTTGGTCACTTGTTTTTGGATTTAATTTGATTTGATTTATTATTGTCACATGTATTAACATACAATGTAAAGTATTGTTTCTTGCGCGCTATACAGACAAAGCGTACCGTTCATAGAGAAGGAAAAGAGACAGTGCAGAATGTAGTGTTACAGCCATAGTTAGAGTGCAGAGGAAGATCAACTTAATATAAGTTCCATTCAAAAGTCTGATGGCAGTAGGGAAGAAGTTGTTATTTAGTCGGTTGGTACGTGACTGTAATTTGCCCGCCTTTTGACTACCGGTCAAGGATTTTTAGGGATGGTGATAAATACTTGGCTTCCAGTGATGCCTATCCCATGAATGGATTTTTCAAGGTGTTCCGTTTCTGGGCTGCGCACATTCAGTATAAGGAATTCACCTTAAGTTCCCACTTTCCCTTCCCTCAACCAATGGAGAACGAGGTCAACCCAGCACCCCATTGTATGCTGATTGGAATCACTTAACACCAGGACTAAACCTGGGACTTTCCTCTTGAGTTCTCCACTGGAGAGATTCCCCGAGTCCCCTGATGCCTGCTTCCATTGTGTAGCCCAGTCTGGTAAGCCCCCTTATTGTAGGTTACAGGAAATACCCTCCTTGAGGTGTGATCTCATAGTTACATTTCCAGACATGGCATCAGAGAGATGGTGTTAGTGCGGGGCATGGTGGCAGGGTGTGGGTGGTGGGATTGCTGACTGAGCCAAAACCTCTGCTGCTTCAAGTAGCAAGGTTTGTCCGCCTTCCGACATCGAGATGCAAAGAGACTTTGGACAGATATCTTGGACCGAGGAGAAGCATAACGAGACAAAATTAAGTCATTGACCCAAGTTCTGGGTAGTTGCTGCTCAGGTGAGAAAGTCAACAATTTGGAGTGAAATCCATTGTGCGTGCAGAATTTTCCTGGAAACTATGGTTTACAAAACAGTGCTTAGCACCGCTGGTTTACAAAACTGTGGTTAGCACCGCTGCCTCATGGCGCCAAGGACCTGGGTTCGATTCCCGGCTTGGGTCACTGTCTGTGTGGAGTTTGTGCATTCTCCCCGTGTCTCCGTGGGTTTCCTCCGAGTGCTCCGGTTTCCACGTAGAGTCCAAAGATTTGTGGGTTAGGTGCATTGGCCGTGCCAAATTGCTTGTTAGCATCCCGAGATGTGTAGATTAGAGGGATTAGTGGGGTAAATATGTGGAGTTATGAAGATTGGGCCTAGGCGGGATTGTTGTCAGTGTAGACTCGATGGGCTGAATGGCCTCCTTCTGCACTGTAGGGATTCTATGATTTCTATTGAGGGTAAGTATATATACTTCAGTCCCAATCTCAACAGTCTTGTAACGTACCTCTCTGACTAAGGTGTGGTTCACCTGTTCTGCAGTATTCTTCTTTGGTTTGCTGTCAGTTTTTCTCTGTTTATGCTCGTGTGCAGTGCTTTGGGATATTTTTCTAACTTTAAAGGCAATGTACAAATGCGGGGTTGTTGCTGTTGATTGCAATCAGGAGCTGGTTGATGTTTCTGCCCCCCCACCCCTCCCCAGTGGGATTACAGCAAGAATTGCAACACCAACCTGCCACAGGCTGAATCCCAGCTAGCCTGACAGCCGAGCAGGGATTAACTGCAGGTCTCTGCAGCTTTGATCAGTTTCGAGTTACAAAAATATCACCTAGGT
The DNA here is from genome assembly GCF_965287045.1 of Carcharhinus amblyrhynchos. Lineage (NCBI taxonomy): Eukaryota > Metazoa > Chordata > Chondrichthyes > Carcharhiniformes > Carcharhinidae > Carcharhinus > Carcharhinus amblyrhynchos. The sequence goes on from NC_137327.1 coordinate 12,523,907, forward strand.
AAGCTTCGCAGAAGATATTGCTTCACTTTGTTTTTCTTTATCTCCCACCCACATTTCCTGAACGCATTAACCTCTGCTGCTGTGCAGGCACAGCAGGGGGAGGCCCCGCTGGTGTTGCTACATAGTTATTCTTCATGCGCTTCGGGAGAAGGCAGCGGGATTGGGGAGCAGATGAGGGGTGGTGGGCGGGGGGGCGGGGGAAATGCTATTTAACTTAAGTGGAGCATCATATCTCCCGTAGGGATTCATTAGTTGCAAAACCCTTCCATTCAGTAGCGCTGAAATCAATTGTACCTTACTCAACGCTGCCCTGTTGGGATTGGCGCTGGAGGCTCAACCTGGAAATCTATTTGGGACTCGGTACCAAACCCAATGATGTTTCATAGAATCTACAATCAGAAGGAGGCCAATCAGCCCATCGAATCCGCACTGACCACAATCCCACACAGGCCTTATCCCGGCAACCGCACACATTTCCCCTGCTAATCTCCCGAACACTCGGGTTAATTTACTCAACCTAGCCCGCACATCTTTGGACTGTGGGAAGAAACTGGAGCACCCGAAGGAAACCCACGCAGACGCGGGGAGAATGTGCAAACTCCACACAGACAGCGACCCGAGGCCGGAATCAAACCTGGGTCCCTGGCGCTGTGAGGCAGCAGTGCTAACCACTGTGCCGCTGCGCCTGATAAACCATTCTGAGGACTTGGTACACTTCCTCTTCTCTTGTCATACATTCTATTTTGTCTTTTTCTTGTGGTCAAAACATGCATTGCACTGTTTATTTAAGGTCTCCAGGTAGGCTTCTCCTGGTAAGCATCCTGGGTGTGTGCAATGTCACTGAGGACTGTTCCAGCTGGTATCAAGCCTTCAATCAGTCCCCATGGTATCATTTTAGTTTTGAATGTAATTAAGTGCAATGTAATCTAATTTAATTAACCTTTCTGTGGTCCATATGGACCCCATTAGTCCTGATTTTCTATTTAATGGGAAGGTTTCTGCTTTTTTTCAAGTATTAACCTATGCATTAAGCAGAATCCAGACCATTAAAGCTCAGTATGTGAATCGGATGCATGAAATCTTTTCAGGGGGGTTGCAATGAGTAATTACCTGGAGTTAAAGGGCCTGGTTCCCATTCCTCGAGTTCATTTCCCTTTAAGGAGTTTTCATCATGCATTATAAATAATATAAAAATCTTGTAAGTATGGCACTGTCCCAGTGTTTAATGAACTGTTATATTAATATCTTTAATTAGATAAAACATAATGCCTCAATAAACCAAGCATCTGTTGATGTAACAAGTTTACCGTATTTGGCAGTGTCTCGCATAAAAGGGAATCTTAAATGCATTTCACTGTAAATTTCACTTGTTGTGACGGTTGCTCCCTTGCTGGAAATGCTGTGCATTAGTCAGCCTTTCACCCTCCGGGGACGGCACGGGGGAACAGTGGTTAGCACTGTTGTTTCACAGTTCCAGAGACCTGGGTTCGATTCCCGGCTTTGGTCACTGTCTGGATGGAGTTTGCATGTTCTCCCATGTCTGCGTGGGTTTCCTCCTGCTCTTCAAGGATGTGCGGGTTAGGTTGATTGGCCGTGTTAAATGACCACTTAATGTCCAGGGATGTGTAGGTTAGAGTGAACAGTGGGGTAAATACGTGGGGTTATGGGGGTAGAGTCTGGGTGGAATTGTTGTCAGTGCAGGCACGATGGGCTGAATGGCCTCATTCTGCACTGTTGAGATTCTATGGTTCTGATTGGGACCATTCCTCCAGTTGACTGTAGTCCTTGCACTTTGGAACTCCCTCTGCAAACGCCCTTTAAAACTCTCTTTAAAATCCACCCCACTGTTCACGTTTCTGGTTTTGCACCACATCTAAAAGTTTGTCCTTTAGCTGTGCTCCCGTTTTGGTCTGAATTAAGCTTCCGTGAGACACTTTCCTGCATTCCTGCGCAAGTTACTCTGATGCTATCCAAAGTCAAATAGTTTAGCCACACCTGGTCAGCTGCTTGAGGCAGTGAGGCGCTGAGTCATTGAAAGCATAAAGACCCCATGCACTGGGGCTTATGCCAGCTGGTGGAACTGTAAAGTTGTCCTTAGCATCTCCCAGGTTTACAAAGGATAACAGGTCACCATCATGTTAACCCTCTGCCTAGAACATCTTCTCAGGACCGATCAGTGATGCCCATCCCCCTCACCCAATTGGAAATCTCACCCATAAATTATATTCTAATCAATAGAAGCTGTTATTCTAGTTAGTGGACAGGGTTTGGGCTCCTCCATGGTGGCTTTTTTTCATTTATTTGTGGGACATGGGCATTTGCTGGCTGGCCAACATTTATTGCCCATCCCTCGTTTCGGAGGGCAGTTGAGAGTCAACCACATTGCTGTGGCTCTGGAGTCACGTGTTAGCCAGGCCAGGTTAGGATGGTCGATTTCCTTCCCTTAAGGAAATTAGTGAACCAGATGAATTTTTCTGACAATCGATAATGGCTTCATGGTCATCAGTAGATTCTTAATTCCAGATATTTTTTGTCGAATTCAAATTCCACCATCAGCTGTGGCAGGATTCGAACCCGGGTCCCCAGAATCTTAGCTGAGTTCCTGGATTAATAGTACAGCGATAATACCACTAAGTCATCACCTCCCCTCTCATCATGGTTGTGGTACGAGAGGGCTCCAGGAAGCTTAGGCCATAGAGCGTTGTTGCACTGCATCTCAGATAAAAGCAAAATATGGCAGATGCTGGAATCTGAAACAAAAACAGAAAATGCTGGAAGATCTCAGTGGGTCTGAAAGCATCTGTGGAGAGAGAATAGAGCCAATGTTTTGAGTCTGGATGAACCTTTCGAGGTCTTAGCTTTATTTTCTCTTGATAGATGCTGTCAGACCTGCTGAGATTTTCCAGCATTTTTTGCTTCTTTTTGTTCTCTGTTTCTCAGTGGTACCTCCTCAAACTTAATTCCACATTCCACATTCTTCAGTATCTTTGGAACAGAAACCCAAGAAGGGAGTGGCCATCCTGATCACCACCAACTTGCCCCCCCCCCATGCCGACACTACAGTTAGGAAATCTCACCAACGCCTCTACTTTCTCAGGAGGCTAAGGAAATTTGGCATGTCAGCCACGACTCTCACTAACTTTTATAGATGCACCAGAGAAAGCATTCTTTCTGGTTGTATCACAGCTTGACAGCAAGACAGCAAGAAACTACGAAGGGTCATGAATGAAGCCCAGTCTATCACTCAAACCTATCCATTGACTGTGTCTACACTTGCTGCTGCCTTAGCAAAGCAGCCAGCATAATTAAGGACCCCACGCACCCTGGACATACTCTCTTCCACCTTCTTCTGTCAGGAAAAAGATACAAAAGTCTGAAGTTACATACCAGCCGACTCAAGAACAGCTCCTTTCCTGCTGCCATCGGACTTTTGAATGGACCGACCTCATAACTAAGTTAATCTTTCTCTGCACCCTAGCTATCACTGTAACACTACATACGTTCTGCACTCTCTCCTTTACTTCTCTATGAACGGTATGTTTTTGTCTGTATAGCACGCAAGAAACAATACTTTTCACAATACTAATACATGTGCCAATAATAAATCGAATCAAATGAAATTAAAATAGGGGAGGAGTTGAAAAAATGTTTTGTTTGACAATTTGAAAGCTTTTGATATGCATAATAGAAGTCTTTTCTGTGAGCTTCTTACCTTCAAATAGTATTATAACGAAGACACTGGAACAACGTTGAGAGCCCTACATTTAATGTACATTTTACTATTTGCTCTTTCTCTTCCAACGGGACTTTCTATAGAGATACATCATGAAGTAATAGATTTTAAATATAGTTCTTTATTTCTAGCAATTTTCGACATTTTTAACAATGGACATATGTGGTCCATTTCATAACACACAGCAGGGGCTCCCATGTCTTAAGATTATAAAGGGGTTTCTCTTGGGCAAGGGAGCATGGGTAAAATTGCAGCCATTTTGAGAAGCAATTTGAATAAGACTGACATTTGGAATGACAGGAGATAAGGAGCTCAGGAGAGCTAGTTTCTGAGCAGGGAAGGTGAGATAAGAGGAACAGATTTGTGAGTTTATTTTGTTTGTGACTGGAAATTGTGGGTATTCTTTTTGTAATAATAAAAAATAGGCACACAGCCAGAACTTGCATATCAGTGGGACTATTTGCAGAAATAGGTTGGAAGAAATATTCTCTTCCTTTTCTTATTACAGAGATTTGTCTTCACATTTTTATATTTTCACTAAGAGGTTGGGACACGGACCCCTGTAACCACCATTGCAGACAGGACTGGTAATTCATTGTCAGATGTTCCTGACTGTTTACGAAGGAATGGGCTGTACAGCTCACTGAGCAGCTGAGAACTACTCAGACAGCCAGTGACCTGGGAATGTGCTAAGAGGCTGCAGGGCTTTGGGTAAAGTTGCTGTCACGGTGGCACAGTGGTTAGCGCCAGGGTCCTGGTTTCGACTCCAGCCTTGGACATTCTCCCTGTGCCTGCGTGAGTTTCCTCCCAGTGCTGTGGTTTCACCCCATGTTCAAAAGATGTGCAGGTCAGGTGGATTGGCCATGCTAAATTACCCCTTTGTGTCCAAACAATGTGTAGGTTATGTGGATTAGCCATGGTAAATGTGCAGGGTTACAGAGATGGAGGAGAGGGCATGATGGGATCCTCTTATGAGGAGTCAGTGCAAACTTGATGGGCTGAATGGCCCTCTTTCTGCACTGTAGGAGTTCTATGGTTCACTGCAATTGTGTAAGGCTCCTGGAATTCAGCTGTATGTGTAATTAGTGATTACAGCTGCTTTGTTACCAGGAGCTGCTGTCTTGTAGTGAGCTCTGATAGGGAGTTGCTCTTTCTACATGTAACAGGTAAAATTGTCAAAGTGGAAATCTTAAAGTGTTTCTTACAGGTGATGCATTTCCACAATGGGCCGAATGGTCTATTTCTGTGCTGTATTATTCTATGACAGAGCTAGTTAGCTTTAAAAGTGTGACCTTTTACCAGAACAGAGAGCTTGTGCGTTACCACCAGATGCTAATGGTGCATCTATCTGTACAAGGAGAGCCAGATATTCTGATATTGACGAAGGCTGTTGCATATCCATTTCCGGGGATTTTAACAGTCCCTATATTCTCAGGTTTCCTTGCAGATCTTTGCTCATTATTGCACCTCCTAATATTCCAACTCAATGAAACGTTTTTTTTAATATAACGTCATTGTTTTTGTTTACATTGCAATCAGATTTCCAAACTGGTGGGATTTGAAATCCTGTTATCTGATCGAATAGGATAACTACCAACTTTGTATTTATATAGCACCTTTAACTTATAAGATACCCTAGAATACTTCACAAAAGTCCAAGCAAAATGGCACTCTGAGCTGTGTGAGGGCACATTGGGACAGGTGACCAAAAGCTTTGTCATGGGTGCCAGTGAGGAGAGTGTTAATGAAGGAAAAATAGTGAAGTGGCGAACTTCAGGGTAGGTGACATTGACCCAGGCGTATGACAGCTCAGTGGTTTCCTTAGTGCCACCCAAATTCACGATCAGAACAAGCATCTGGGAGCGTCCTACTCACTTACAGGTGCTTTATATTGCAGGGAGAGGAGGCACCCAGGATACTTCAGAACATTGTGTGTACATGAGGAGTAAGGTTGCCAACTCTTCTGCATTAGCCTGGAGTTGGCAGGAATTAAAGAACCATCATTTGGATACTTCTGGAGGCAAGCTGGTAGGAAGAGAAAAGATGCTGCAGTGCTGCAAATAAATTGTGTTTCATTTTCCTTTTTTGGGGGGGCACTTTCATTTATTAGTTATGCAAGTGTCGGAGATGAGACAGGGCTGAAAACTGGCTGTTTGACAGGATGGGGCAGTTGAGGAGGGTAGACCATTGTATCTGGAAATACGTCCAATAGAGATATTTTGATTTGATTTATTATTGTCACACGTATTGGGATACACAGTGAAAAGTATCGTTTCTTGCGCGCTATACAGACAAAACATACCATTCATAGGGGAGAAGAAAAGGTGAGAGTGCAGAATGTAGTTTTACAGTAATAGTTAGGGTGTGGAGGAAGATCACCTTAATATATGGTAGGTCCATTCAAACATCTGATGGCAGCAGGGAAGGTTGGTACATGTAGTTTTTTCCTGATGGGAGGAGGTGGAAGGGAGTACGTCCACAGTGTGTGGGGTCTTTAATTACACTAGCTGCTTTTACAAGGCAGCAGGAAGTGTAGACAGAGTCATTGGATAAATAGTCAATAAATAGTTGGCAATCCTCATGATGTTTTTGCAAAGTCTGCGCTAAGCTTGTAGAACACAAGCTGTTAGGCATTGGGACTGTTGCAAATGGGTATGTCCCATGATGCTGCATGGCAGCACAGCCCATAGGAAAAACGCTTTACCCTCCCGATTTACAAACTCCCTTAAACAACCTGGTACACCCTTTCAGCAGGGGCACATCCTCTCCACTTACTGCAGACTGCCTGATCTTAGTTGCGGCATTGGACCTGTTACAGCGCTGGCTCTAATCAATCACAAACCAGCATGCTGCCATCTGCTGTGCTTCTCTGCACCGCCATTCAGAGCTCAGGCACTTCCTGTCACTTACAATACCTCTGAGGAGTACAACAATGACAGATTTCTCTCTCGAATCAGTTAGTCAATTATTAACTGAGGGATTGAAGAAATACTAAACGTCAAAGCAGCTTGGGTGGCTGAGCCAGGCAGTTCTAGAAAGGCAGTGGCTGTCTCACAGCGCCAGGGACCCGGGTTCAATTCCGGTCTCGGGTCACTGTCTGTGTGGAGTTTATACACACTCCCCGAGTCTGGGGAGTCATGGGTTTCCTTCAGGTGCTCCGGTTTACACAGAACATTACAGCACAGTACAGGCCCTTTGGCCCTCAGTGTTGTGCCGAGCTATGTCCAAACCCAAGATCAAGCTATCCCACTCCCTATCATTCTGGTGTGCTCCGTGTGCTTATCCAATAACCGCTTGAAAGTTCCTAAAGTGTCCGACTCCCCAATCACACCAGGCAGTGCATTCCACACCCCAACCGCTCTCTGAGTAAAGAATCTACCTCGGACATCCCTCCTATATCTCCCACCGTGAACCTTATAGTTATGCCCCTAGTAACAGCTACATTCACCCAAGGAAATAGTCTCAGTGGTTTCTTCCCGCTGTCCACAGATGAGCAGATGAGGTGGATTTGCCATGGTAAATGTATGGGATTAGGTGGATGGCGAGGTGGGGGGGTCTCGGGTGGGATAATCCTTTGGAGAGTCGTTGCAGACTCAGTTGGTTGGATGGCCTTTTTCTGCACTGTGGGGATTCTATGGTTTGGCTGTAGAAGATTGGCGTGGTTTCAGTCTGGGCACCTTACAGCCACTGCAGGTGGTCTCTGTACCCCCTGGGCGAATGTGGGGTAGGGGGGAATAGATCAGTCCAGGCTCCCTGCCCCCTAACCCAGCGCCACGACCACAAAGTGGGGGCAGGATGGAACTCAGCTGAGGTGCTGCCCAGTGTCCAGCCACGCATATAAAAATTGGCCAGTTGGGTGAGGTATTGGAGCACTGCCTGTGTATTATAACAAGAACAAACGAACAAAGAACAGTACAGCACAGGAAACAGGCCCTTCGGCCCTCCCAGCCTCTGCCGCTCACTGGTCCAACTAAACCATTTGTTTGTATCCCTCCATTCCCAGACTGCTCATGTGACTATCCAGGTAAGTCTTAAACGATCCCAGCGTGCCTGCCTCCACCACCCTACTTGGCAGTGCATTCCAGGCCCCCACCACCCTCTGTGTAAAAAAAAAACGTCCCTCTGATATCTGCGTTATACCTCGCCCCTCTCACCTTGAGCCCGTCACCCCTCATGATCGTCACCTCCAACCTGGGAAAAAGCTTCCCACTGTTCACCCTGTACCCCAGAAATGCCTCTTCCTTAGAGGGGGTAAAAATCTAAATAAACATTGTTACTTTGACAGAAGTTAAAGTCTTGTTTCCTTCCCGAGCTTTCAGGCAATATGTCATTTGTCCAAAACTGCTTACGTTAATATAGTGGAGGTTGTGGCCCCTAAACTCTGCTCCCTCCACCCAGGGGAATTTGTGCTCCAGACTTTTTCCCTCGTTCCTCTGTTGCTTTCTGAAAGTGGTTCTTCACACTGGCACATGGCGCCAGGGCATCGCCTGCCTTCTGTTAATTGCCTGTGTGGCCATTTTCCACATTGAAGCTCCGGCTGCCAGTTGTACCATCATGGAGAGCATCACACTCGGTCCAACTGGACTCTGAAGAGTAGCAAACGTTAAGGAGGGCAGGAGCAGACAACAGAAGGACGGAGAGTGAATGGTGAAATGGGCAGACACGTGGCAGATGGAACTAAATAGTACTGAAGACTTGTGCTGCAGAACCTGCTGCTTTCCTGGCCAAGCTGTTCCAGTACAGTTACAGCAGGAGGCACGGTGGCACAGTGGTTAGCACTGCTGCCTCACAGCGCCGGGGACCCGGGTTCAATTCCGGCCTCAGATGACTGTTTGCGTGGAGTCTGCACGTTCCCCCCGTGTCTGCTTGAGTTTTCTCCGGGTGCTCCGGTTTTCTCCCACACGCCAAAGATGTACGAGTTAGGTTGATTGGCCATGTTGAATTGCCCTTTAATGTGAGGGGGATTAGCAGGCTAAATACATGGGGTAACGTGGATAGGGCCAGGGTGGGATTGTTGCTGGTGCAGACTCGATGGCCTCCTTCTGCACTGTAGAGATTCTATGGAGTCAATGACTGGCGTCTGCCTGGCAGTGTGGAAAATTTGGCACATCGGCTACGACTCTCACCAACTTTTACAGATGCACCATAGAAAGCATTCTTTCTGGTTGTATCACAACTCGGCATGGCTCCTGCTCTGATCAAGACCATAAGAAACTACAAAAGGTCGTGAATGTAGCCCAATCCATCACGCAAACCAGCCTCGCATCCTTTGACTCTGTCTACATTTCCCGCTGCCTTGGCAGAGCAGCCAACATAATCAAGAACCCCACACACCCTGGACATACTCTCTTCCACTTTCTTCCATCGGGAAAAAGATACAAAAGCCTGACTTCAGGTACCAGCCGACTCAAGAACAGCTACTTCCCTGCTGCCGTCAGACTTTTGAATGGACCTACCTTGCACTAAGTCGATCTTTCTCTGCACCTTAGCTTTGACTGTAACACTACATTCTGCATCCTCTCCTTTCTTTCTCTTCTACGTACATAAGAGTATAAGAAATAGGAGCAGGAGTAGGCCATCTAGCCCTTCGAGCCTGCCCCGCCATTCAATAAGATCATGGCTGTTCTGAAGCAGATCAGTTCCACTTTCCCACCTGCTCCCCATAACCCTTAATTCCCTTGTCTGTCAGAAATCTATCTACCCTTGACTTAAATATATTCAACGAAGTAGCTTTCACCACTTTAATGGGCAGAGAATTCCAGATGTTCACCACCCTTTGAACGAAGAAGTTCCTCCTCCACTCTGTTCTAAACTGCGCCCCCCCCGCCCTTATTTTGAGGCTGTGCCCTATAGTTCTGGTTTCCTTTCTAAGCGGAAAGAATCTCTCTACCTCTACCCTATCTAGCCCCTTCATTATCTTGTAAGTCTCTAAAAGATCCCCCCTCAGCCTTCTAAACTCTAACGAGTAGAGGCCCAGCCTATTTAATCTCTCCTCGTAAACCAGCCCCCTCATCTCCGGTATCAGCCTGGTGAACCTTCTCTGTACTCCCTCGAAGGCCAATATATCCTTACCTTATATACTGTATGCTTTGTACAGTGCACAAGAAACAATACTTATCACTGTATACTAATACGTGTGACAATAATGAATCAAATCAAGTCAAAATCAAATTATTTAATGAAAAGGTCTGAAGCTTGTGCTGTGCGTTTTGTAGTGAGTATTGGAAACTCAGCATTGTTTAATAGTTCAGATTTTTTGTGTGTGTAAAACATGTACAGCCTGGAGGTACTTTACAAACAAAAAGTCAGCTTCAAGATGAAAAGAATATTCCAAAGTGCACAGTTGGACTGATGAGGCACTTGGCAGAGGGACTTGAAGGTTGTCCATTGTCACGGACGTCATTAGGGAGGCTGTGTGGTCATACGGTCAAGGCCAGCTCAAACCATGGCGTCATTCAACCTTCCAGTAGGCCCTCTTCTGAGGAAAATGGATACGTGGTGAGTTGGCCAAAATGTTCCAAGCCGTTCTCAGGGCTTTGGCATGGTGTTGCTAACAGTGGCCAAGAGCGTGTTTGAATAAACCAAACAATAAATCAGGACCGGCCCTTCCTTAATCTTGCGAGCATTAGTCATTTGTGTTTTGGAATAACCGATTTAGTTTTCGTAGCCTGAGGGTTTGACCCAGCCCCCACCCTCAATCCACAGCCTTCCTACCTCCCCCTCCCCTCCCCCCAGCACACCACCCACCCCCATTGTTTGGAAACAAATGGAAGTCGCTCAAGCTCGAAGGGGTCACACTGGTGTTTTCCACATGACCAGCCTCGGAACAGAGGATGCCTTTGTTAATATTGTCTGCTGTCATTGCAGCCACTTCACCAAACATAAGCCACTTATTGCTGTTCTCACCTTTAACCCTTTGTTGGACGCTGCCCCATTGTTGGCAGAGGTAGCGCCGGGAGTTTCCAATCTCCGTCTGCGGAGGGGGGAGCGGGGGGCGGTGGAATACGATCAATATTCCGAGCGGCCGGCCCAAAGCGGGCTTTTCCAGTTGGCTTGCTCGGAGCGGGAGCAGCCTCGCTCCCCATCTGTTGAAAGGAGAGTGAGAAGGGGATCTTTGCAAAATAGCCAAAGAGTGTCTGCTGCAGAGGCTGGGCAGCTGGGCTGTGGGTGGGTGTGCAGGAGATGTGATGTGTACCAGCTAAAGAATCAGGAGTGTGCAATCAACTTAATCAGAGCGTTGGCTTCAGCCCCACTGGGGGTCAGTTGTGTAGAAGATTTTAGTTGTGGCCCAGTAAGTGTCAGGAGTTCCTCAGTGAGAGGCACATTCCCCTTTGGCCTCTTTGGGAGGCTTTTTTGTATTTCATTTTTTCAACAGGAAAAGGGCATGTTTCGAAAGGATTTGTTTCTTTCCTTCAGTGTAGTTTGCTGAGGGGGTGTTAAGAGAGGGGAACCATTGTCTCTCCCACCTTCTTCCATCAGGGAAAAGATACAATAGTCTGAGCTCACACGCCAACCAACTCAAGAACAGCTTCTTCCCTGCTGCCATCAGACTTTTGAACGGACCTAACTTATATTAAATTGATCTTTCTCAACACCCTGGCTGTGACTGTAACACTACATTCTTCACCCTCTCCTTTCCTACTCCCCTGTGTACTCTATGAATGGTATGTTGAATGAAACTGAATTACACAAGAAAGGGTGTTGAACAGCCAGGTTTAACTGGTTAACTAAGACTTTCCACAAATCATCAGCGCTGCTGGTTTGAATGAGTTACTCTGGTGGGCATTGAGTCTCAATCAGAGTTTGACTCCAGGGCGTGTAAGGAGATATTCGGACAGGTGATAGGAAGCATGTCTTAAAGATTTCTGTCCCCTCTCCTGGCAGCTATGGATCAGAATTTCAGTCCTTCAGGGGTTCGGGTGTGGGGTGGGGATGGGTTTAACAAGGATGCAAAAGCAGAACAGTATATCCTGATTGCTGCATTTTCTCAATGGAGTCTGTCTAACCCAATATGATTTGATTTGATTTATTATTGTCACATGTATTGGGGTACAGTGAAAAGTATCGTTTCTTGCACGCTATACAGACAAAACATACCATTTATAGAGTACATAGGGGAGAAGGAAATGAGATGGTGCAGAATGTAGTGTTACAATCATAGCTAGAGTGTAGAGAAAGATCAACTTAATATGAGGTAGGTCCATTCAAAAGTCTCACAGCAGCAGGGAAGAAACTGTTTTTGAGTTGGTTGGTACGTGACTGCAGACTTTTGTATTTTTTTCTTGACGGAAGAAGGTGGAAGAGAGAATGTGTGGCATTTGTGGGGTCCTTGAAATATGATTTGAAAGCTGAGTAGCCTTTTTACACCATTTTTGTAAACATCCTAAGAAGGTTGCAGGGTCAAATTAAGCACCCTAACCTGCACTGCTTCCTGCATCTTTTTTCTTAGGTGGCTTAATGTTCAGTGAGATTCAGGTCCACGTGACCTTTCTCCAGTACGCAAGAGATGCAGTCATCTTCAACAACAACAACTTGCATTTATTTAGCACCTTCATTGTCATGAAACATCCCCAGGAGCAGTCTCAATCAGAGTTTGACTCCAAGGCGTGTAAGGAGATATTTGGACAGGTGTTAGGAAGCAAAGAGTTGGCATAAATGGGTCATTTTTCTGATTAGCAGTCAGTGACTAACGGGGTTCTGCAGGGATTTGTGCTAGGACCCCAAATGTTCACTTTATATATTAATGATTTGGAACTAAATTCTTCAAATTTGTAGATGATACAAAGTTGGGTGGAAGGGTGAGCTGTGAGGAGGATGCGGAGATGCTTCAGCGTGATTTGGACAGGCTGAGTGTGTGGGCAGTTGCATGGCAGATGCAGTATAATATGGATAAATGTGAGGTTATCCACTTTGGTAGCAATAATAGGAAGACAGGCTGATTGGTGTCTGTAAATTTTGAGGCTGATTTTTAGGCTGATTGGTGTCAATAAATTGTCCCTTAATTGGATCTCTCTTAATCCGGCGTACATGCAATTCCCTAAATTTCCACCCACTTTATTGTGGGTTCCACTAGAGGTAGACAAAAACGACAACGAGCGACGTAAGACTCGAATAAGGCACTCACTGAGTGTGTTAAAATGGGTGGCACGGGCTTGTAGGGCCGAACGGCCTGTTTCCTGTGCTGTGCTATTCTTTGTTCTATGACAGATTATTACTTGAATGAATGTAAATTGAGAGAGGTGAATAATTAGCGAGACTTTGGAGTCTCTGATCGCTGAGGCAAGCAAAGTCAACAAAGCCACAGCTTAAAAGGAATCCCTACTTATTTACCCACTAATCTCTTTAACCTACACATCTCAGGACAATTTTAGCATGGCCAATCAACCTAACCCGCACATCTTTGGACTGTGGGAGGAAACTGGAGCACCTGGAGGAAACCCACGCAGACACAGGGAGAATGTGTAAGCTTCACACAGACAGTGACCCAAGCTGGGAATTGAACCCAGGTTTCTAGAGCTGTGAAGCAGCAGTGCTAACCACTGTGCTACCGTGCCGTTCTGGGACCTGCGGAAATGTGTTAACTGCAGAGCATAAAGTGAAAGCAGGTTTGTGCGTGACGGGTCACTTTCTGGTTTTCTTACTGCTTTTTTTTATTCATTCATAGGACATGGGCATCGCTGGCTGTCCAGCATCTGATGTCCATCCCTAATTGCCTTTGAGAAAGTGGTAGTGAGCTCCCTTCTTGAATCACTTGAATTCTCGAGCCATGGTTAGACTCCTTTGAGATTAGACCCCAGCTGATGTGGGGGACATCAGTAGCTCTAAAGTCTGATTTTGATTTGATTTGTTTTATTATTGTCATGTGTATTAATATACAGTGAAAAGTATTGTTTCTTGCACGCTTTACAGGCAAATCATACCATTCATAGAGAAGGAAAGGAGAAAGTGCAGAATGTAGTGTTACAGTCATAGCTATGGTGTACAGAAAGATCAACTTAATGTAAGGTGGGTCCATTCAAAAGTCTGATGGCAGCAGGGAAGAAGCTGTTCTTGAGTCGGTTGGTACGTGACCTCAGATTTTTGTATCTTTTTCCCAACGGAAGATGGTGGAAGAGAGAATGTCCGGGGTGCGTGGGGTCCTTAATTACGCTGGCTGCTTTTCCGAGGCAGTGGGAAGTGTGGACAGAGTCAATGGATGGGAGGCTGGTTTGTGTGATGGACTGGGCTACATTCACAACCTCATGTAATTTCTGGGATCTTAGACAGAGCAGGAGCCATACTACTCTGTGACACAACCAGAAACAGTGAGAAGCCTCACAACACCAGGTTAAAGTCCAACCAGTTTATTTGGAGCCATGAGCTTTCGGAGTGTTGCCCCTTCCTCAGGTTAAAGGGTGATTTCTATGGTGCATTTGTAAACGCTGATGAGAGTCGTAGCAAACGTGCTGAATGGCATCTTGTGTTCAGAACTTCACATGAAATACTTTTAACTCAGCTCAAAGCTGGTAGTTGTTCTTGGGTATGGATTAAAAAACTGACTGAATATTGGACAACAGGAGTGAGAGGTGGGGAACAAGAGGTGTTGACACAACGAGCAATTCTGATTGGCATGCATTCAGAAACCCATTCCCAAATTAATGCAGGATTTCAATGGGATTGACAGGATGCGACTTGGAACCAACAGAAGGAGAGGAGGACTTGCATTTTTGCAGCACTGTTCACTACCGCAGGTCTTCCCAAGATGTTCTATAATCAATGCAGTACTCTTGAGGAGGAGAACTGTTATAACGTTGGAATGAACTGGATGATTTGTAAGTGTGCAGAACCATGTGGATTAAATTAGATGGAGATAATGTAAAGCACGGCACATGAAAGGCAGAAATGAGCAATCCTTGCCCTCTGTAATTAATGTGGAGGAGACATTAATGAAGGATGTCCAAAAATATCTGCGAGACTTTGTAGACTTGAATTTAGACGCAGAGCAAATCATTAACAAATGGAATAGAAAGCTGAATTGTGGTCAAACTGTGCAAGTCTGAAAGCACATTGAGTTAGAAACCGAGATCTTCTATTTCTACATTGCGGCAGTGATGACACCGCGAAGATACCGCACGGAGTACCTTTGGGATGTCGGATGGATGTGGACACCTCAAATGGTTTAACCTTTGGCCTGTCTTTATTGGTGCGTCACCAGTTCTGGCAGCCATTTTGTGCCACCCATGAACTCTACCTCCAGCCGTTTATTTTTTTTTTGGTATTTGTCAAAGGAATGGTGTTTTGTTTACATTAACTCATTGCCAAGATAGTTTGGCAGCACTGTCAAGCAAACGCGCCGCAGGAGCCTGCATCCTCTACTGGACACAGCCCAGCACTCTAGTCATGGTTTTCCTGTAAGTTTATTTACGACTCACAGAGCCGTACTATACAGCGCAGATTGGTGCCATTCATCTCATTGTGCCTGTTCGTGTCGCTGAAGAACTAGTCCCACTTACGCTGCTCTTTTCCCGTAGGGTGGCACGGTGGCACAGCGGCTAGCACTGCTGCCTCACAGCGCCGAGGACCCAGGTTCGATTCCTGGCTTGGGTCGCTGTCTGTGTGGAGTCTGCACGTTCTTCCCATGTCTGCATGAGTTTCCTTTGGGTGCTCTGGCTTCCTCCCACAGTCTGAAGCACGTGCTAGTTAGGTGCCAGAGTGTGGCAACTAGGACATTTTCACAGTAACAGTAACTTCATTACAGTGTTAACTACTTGTGACACTAATAAATAAACTTGAAACTTAGCCCTGCAAATTTTTCTCCTCATCCGACTCCCCTTTTGATACCTGTTCCCAACATCCTTTTAGGCAGTACATTCCAGAACAACTTCTATTTATATTGCAGCTTCAACATAATAGAATATCCCAGACAGCCTCACAGGGGCCGGAATTTTCCAGCACCATCCCTGCCCCTCACCCCACCTCCGCTACAGTGGCTTTTTCCACTGGGGAAGCAATCTGCCATTTTTCATCAGCAGGACTGGAAGATCCCGCCAAAGTCAACATTAATTTGCATGGCTCGCTCATCCCGCTGCCAGGGATCCCATGGCAGGGGGTCGACTTTGGCGGGACTGGAAGATCCCGCCGATGAGAATGGCCTGAAAATCCCGCCTAGGGACATCATACAACAAACAATGATGCCTAAGCTGTATAGGAGGCATTAGGGCAGATAACCAAAAGCTTGGACAAAGAGGGCAGGTGTATCGAGTAGTCTCAGGAGAAAGGTGAGGTGAAGCGGTTTAGTGAGGGAATTCTAGAGCTTAGGACATAAGCTCTAATGTACTTTAGGGAAGGAAGTCTGCCATTCTTACCTGGTCTGGCCTACATGTGGCTCCAGAGCCACAGCAATGTGGTTGACTCTCAACTGCCCACGGGCAATTAGGGATGGGCAATAAATAGTGGCCAGCCAGCGATGCCCATGTCCCATGAATGAATTAAAAAAAAAAGCTGCTGAAAGCTAATTCAGGATGGATTAAAATTGGGAGTTGGAATTCGAGGAGCAGAGATATCTCGAAGAGTTATGGGAATCACAGAGATAGGGCAGGGGTGGGCCACAAAGGGGCTTTAAAACAAGGATAAAAAATTTTTAATTGAGACATTCATAAACTGAGGGCCAAGATAGGTCACAGGGATGATGTATGAATGGAACCTCATGTAGTGTGGGGCATAAGCGATGGTGCTTTGGGTGTCTGATGTTTCTGGACTGTAGGGTGTAGCAGGTCAGGCTGTGTTGGAATTGTCGACTCTTGAAGTAACAATTCAGCAGCTGATAGGCTGAGGCGGGGTGGGGCTCGAGCAGCGTCTTGGACATGGAAGTTGGCAGTCTTCGGGATATGTGGCTGGAAGCTCATCTCAGGGCCAGATACACCACCAAGATTGTGAACAGTCTCGTTCAGTCAAAGGAGGAATGGAATCGACAGCAGGGAGTGGGGTTTGTGGCAAGGGACAAAACCAGTCATTTAGGACTTCCCAATGTGATTGGAAGAGTTTCAGTTCGCCAGTACTGGAGAAACAGCAATTGAAGGACAGTGAAGGGGCAGAGAGAGAGAGAGAGATAGGGGTGAAGTCAAGTTGGGTGTCACAGGTGGCACTGGGTGTTGGTGGAGAATTGTATGTGGAGTTGGATCAAAAACATGAAGGTAGTTTATGAAGAAGCAGAACCCATATCTCCTTTACTGAGCCACAACCTAGAGGCTCAAACAGTCTATTTAACAGCTCTTCCCTCAGGCCCCTCTGACTTCCTGACATAATAAGAAGTCTCACAACACCAGTTTTAAAGTCCAACAGATTTATTTGATATCATGAAAATGATTCTGTGTTTTCAGATTTTGATTTGGTTTGATTTATTAATGTCACGTGCATTAGTGTTCAGTGAAAAGTATTGTTTCTTGTGTGCTATACAGACAAAGCATACCATTCATAGAGAAGAAAAGGAGAGAGTGTAGAATGTAGTATTACAGTCATAGCTAGGGTGTAGAGAAAGATCAACTTAGTGCGAGGTAGGTCCATTCAAAAGTCTGGCAGCAGGGAAGATGCTGTTCTTGAGTCGGCTGATAGGTGACCTCACACTTTTGTATCTTTTTCCCAACAGAAGAAAATGGAAGAGAGAATGTCTGGGGTGCGTGGGGCCCTTAATTATGTTGGCTGCTTTTCCGAGGCAGCGGGAAGTGTAGACGGAGTCAATGGATGGGAGGCTGGCTTGCGTATAGTTTTATGCGGGCTGTATCCAGTGGAGGGCCCTTCACTTTCACATCCCCTGATGGCTGTGTCACTGGCATCACCCAGCGGGGCGGTACGCTGGAATCCTGGGCTGCACACACATATCCGAGCTGACTGTGCAGTAAAGAAAACCTCTCTGTGGTTCTGTGGCTGGGAGATAATTGTGGCCTGAAGTCTATTACAGCATGCAGACACTTAGGCACCAAAAATGCCATTAAAAGTAGCTGGTTGCGAAAACAAGTAGCCTTGAGCTATAGCACCTCTGATTGCTTTTGATTCCCGTCTACATCCCGATCAGTCTGTGGTGAGGCCAAGACAGACTAATATGTTGTTGATTGGACTCAACACAGAGGACGTGAAATCAGACACCTTTGACAAGGCTGGCATTTCACACAGGCCTCCTCAGCTGGTAGCTACCGGCAGCAGTCCAGTCAGAAGCACTGGAGCGTTTCTCCTGAGACATAAATCTTGCCGTATACGTTTATTTTTGTTATGTAGTCCCCCAGCTGTGTCGGCCCTGGCTCGAGTGTCGTACCCTAGCTTCGGAATCGGAAGGCTGTGGGCGACTCCAGACACTTGAGACCCAACCTAGGCTGATGTTTCGGTGCAGGACTGAAGGAGAGGGCCTGTCTTTACAGCTGAGATATTAAGCCTGTCTGCCCCCACTCAAGAAAAGGTCCCACTTCAGTATTTTGAAGAACAGGTGAGTTCTTCCCAACGCTCCGGGCAATCACAGAATCTTACAGTGCAGAAGGAGGCCATTCAGCCCATCAAGTCTGCACCAACCACAATCCCAGCCAGGACCTATCCCCAGAACCCCATGCATTTACCGCAGCTAGTTCCCCTGACACTCATGGGGCAATTTAGCATGGCCAATCCACTAATCTACACGTCTATGGACTGTGGAAGGAAATTGGAGCACCCGGAGGAAACCCACACAGACACGGGGAGAATGTGCAAACTCACTACATACAGTGACCCAAGCTGAGTATCAAACCAGTCCCTGGTGCTGTGAGGCAGCAGTGCTAACCACTGCATGGGAAATATTTATCTCCAACCCAGCAGCAATGAAGCAGTTGATTGATTCCTAGGGGTTATCTTATGAGGAAAGTTTGGACAGGTGGATGCCAGGACCCACTAGGTGGATTGGCCAGGCTAAGTTACCCCTTAGTGTCCAAAGATGTGTAGGTTAGGTGGATTAGTCATGACAAATGCATGGTATTATGGGAATGGGGGAGGAGCATAGGTCCTGGATGAGATGCTCTTTCAGAGACTCAGTACATCCTCCATGGGCCGATTGGCCTCCTTCTGCAGTGTAGGGATTAGAACAAAGAACAAATAAAATTACAGCACAGGAACATGCCCTTCGGCCCTCCAAGCCTGCACTGACCATGTTACCCAACTGAACTAAAACCCTCTATCCTTCCGGGGACCATATCCCTCTATTCCCGTCCTATTCATGTATTTGTCAAGACACCCCTTAAAACTCACTATTGTATCTGCTTCCACTACCTCCCCAGCAACGGGTTCTAGGCACTCACCACTCTCTGTGTAAAAAATCTGCCTTGCACACCTCCTTTAAACCTTGGCCCTTGTGCCTTAGATCTGTGCCCCCTATTAATTCACTTTTCAACCCTGGGAAAAGGCTACTGACCATCCACTCTGCCCATACTTCTCACAATCTTGTAGACTTCTATCAGGTCACCCCTGAACCTCCGTTGTTCCAGTGAGAACAAACCAAGTTCTCCTCATAGCTAATGCCCTCCATACCGGATAACATCCTGGTAAATCTTTTCTGTACCCTCTCCAAAGCCTCCACATCCTTTTGATCGTGTGGTGACCAGAATTGAACACTATATTCCAAGTGCGACCTAACTAAGGTTCTATAAAGCTGCAACATGACTTGTCGATTTTTAATGGTATCTAAGGTATCCGGTGGTGTTTCGAAAAGTGCAAGGTAATCAAATTGAAACGTATACAATCCTGAGGGAACTTGACAGGATGGATGTTTTTCCCTTGTGGGAGAGAATAATACGTAGAAAACTATCGACCTTAATCTTGAACATACCAGTGGGAGAGGGTGAAATTCTGTCTCACTTCCTGATCTTTAGGACTAAGGTTATCTCCCATGACAGCACTAATCCCCTCATTAATTAACAGGGTTACTCCACCACCTTCTCCCAGCTACCTGTCCTTCCTGAATGTTGCCTTTCCGTGGATATTCACATCCCGGTCCTGGCTTCGTCTCTTTAATGGCTCATAAGTATGAGTTTCTATTTGAGTTGACAATTCATCTGTTTTATTACAAATGCTGTAGGCATTCAGATACAGAGCACTTAATTTAGTTCTTTTACAGTTTTATAAATGCTGGCGCTGACTGATAGCATACTCTTAAGTTCGCAATTACTGTCCTTTCCTGCCCTAATCTGATTACCTTTATCCTTAGATTAGCTGTCTTAGTCGATTGTCTTATCATTTCCCTTTGGTTTATTCAACTTCCCCAACAAGATCCCACCCCACCTTACTTTTTTAAATTCATTCATGGGACATGGGCATCGTTGGCTAGCCAACATTTATTGCCCATCCTTTGGAGGGCAGATGAGAGTCAACCACATTGCTGTGGCCCTGGAGTCACATGTAGGCCAGACCGGGTAAGGATGGCAGATTTCCTTCCCTAAAGGAAACCAGATGGGTTTTTCCCTACATTCGACAATGGTTTCATGGTAGATTCTTAATTCCAGATTTTGTTCATTGAATTCAAAATCCACTATCTGCTATGGTGGGATTGAACCCAGGTCCTCAGAACATGAGTTTCTGAATGAATATTCCAGCGATAATACCCCTAGGCCTCCTGATAGGTTAAAGCCCTCTTTACTTCCCTAGTTAAAGGACTTGCGAGAACAGCCCCCACGTAGTTTGGGTGAAACCTGTCCCAGTGGCAGCTCCCGCTTTCCTCAGTGCTGATGCCTGGGCCCCACAAACTGGTATCCATTTCTCTCACACCAGCCGTTGAGCCACGCGTCCGTGTCTCTAATTTTATTTACACTGTGCCAATTAGCCCATCACTCAGTTACTAATCCAGGCCACCATCTCATTGCTGTTGATCTGTGCTCAAATTAGCGTTTCAAAGGTTAGGACAAAGTATTTTGGAACTTCCTGAAGGGTACTAGATAAATGCAGGCAGCCAAAGAATCTCAGCGGAGGTGAAAACTTGGAAGTGAGCTTGAGATGTCAGATTGGCGAGATTGTCATCTGGGGTGTTTATACAGAATTTAAATACAGCTTCTGTAAGTTCCTTGGCAGAGGGTGAAGAGCGTGCAAGTCCTCTTGATGTTAAAATGCTTTTGATTTGATTTGATTTATTATTGTCACATATATTAACATACAGTGAAAAGTATTGTTTCTTGCACGCTATACAGACAAAACATACCATTCATAGAGAGGGAAATGAGAGAGTGCAGGACGTAGTGTTAGTCATGGCTAGGGTGCAGAGAAAGATAAATCCATTCAAAAGTCTGACAGCAGCAGGAGAGAAGCTGTTCTTGAGTCGGTTGGTACGCGACCTCAGACTTTTGTATCGTTTTCCCGGCGGAAGAAGGAAGACGGAAGAAATGCTCAGCAGTGTTTTCAGATTCCTCCAATGGTCGCTACTCCTGATCTCCATAATCTTGGTAAGAAGTCTCACAACACCAGGTTAAAGTCCAGCCAGTTTATTTGATAGTAAACCCACAAGCTTTCGGAAACACTGTTCCTTCGTCAGGTGTATCCCTCTATCAAATAAACTGGTTGGACTTTAACCTGGTGTTGTGAGACTTCTTACTGTGTTTACCCCAGTCCAATGCTGGCATCTCCACATCATGTCTCCATAACCTTGTCCAGACCTCTGAGATATCTGCCACTCATCTAATTGTGGCTTTGTGAGCAACCCCAATTTTTATCATTCATAGAGTCTTACAGTGCAGAAAAGATCCATCGGCCCATCGTGTCTGCACCGACAATGACTACCATTAAAGGTGTGCTCATCCCATTTTCCTGCACTTGTTCCCCATGTCCTTGAATGTTATGGGGCTCCACCAACCTTACCTTAATATTTCCCTAAGCTTTGGAATAGCCTTCCTCGACTTCCCTGCCCCACTACCTCGCTTTTCTCCTTTTAAAACCCTCCTTAAAATCTGGCTCTTTGACCAAGATTGGGCCATCTGACCTAGTAACTCCTCACATGGTTCTTTGTCGTTTTATAATGCTCCTGCAATAGGCATCTTGGGGCATTTTCCCGTGTGACAGGCATTATACAAAGATAAGTTATTGCTGATGCTTGTAAAACTCCCTGGGTATAGTAAAGGTGACCGTGATTATTCCAGGCTAGGCCCACGATCGTGGGGTACAATTAAGGTTACTGAGCTGTTGATTATTGCTTGTTAGTGGGCTAATTAATGTGCTGATGCAGAATAAAGGGCTGCTTTGGGCTTTAAGCTTGTGGGGGGGGGGGTGTGCGGGGGGGTGGTGTTACAAGAAACTCCTGCTTTCTGTGTGTTTTGTATCAATTTCTTGGAAAAGAAGTCTAAAAAAAACAGAGACTCCCATAAAAATGTTGGCTCCTACCTGTCTGAGATCTGGAAATTGTGTCTGCATGTGTGTGTGGGGAACTGGCGGGCTGCAGGGGTACACAAGGGTTGTACATAGTTATGTAGTTACATGTTCTGTGCATCTAGCTGCATTTCCTGTGCTCGGGATAATGGTTAGGGAAACAAATGACTGTTTCCACAGCTGTGACGTCACCCTGGAACCTTCTGTGGGTAAGGAAAGGTCAGGGTTATAAAACTTCGCACTGATCCAATTAGACTCGCGAATTCCAGCTTCGACTGGGGTGAAATCTGGACAAGATGAACTCAAAAGTTCTGAGAAATAAAAACCTGATACCATTCTCTTCCAATTAGCAAGAAACCAAATGTCTGTCCGCATACTCGTCCCCTTCCCGCCCCGTCATTCTTCCTTTTACACTTTCAGTTCTTTGTCCATCTCCTCAACATCACCAACCGACTCAAGAACAGCTTCTTCCGACTCAAGAACCGCTTCTTCCCTGCTGCTGTCAGACTTTTGAATGGACCTAACTTGCATTAAGTTGACCTTTCTCGACACCCTAGCTATGACTGTAACACTACGTTCTGCACTCTCTCCTTTTCTTCTCTATGAACGGTTGGCTTTGTATAGCGCGCAAGAAACAATACTTTTCCCTGTATCCCAATACATGTGGCAACAATAAATCAAGTCAAATCAAAATCGACATTCTGATCTTCTGACACCACTGGATCATGCAGGACCACAGATCAACAACCTGGACATTGCCTCACGTCCTTGTTCGGTGACTTTCCCTTCAAGTGTGAACGTAGGGTCCGACCTCTGCAACCTCCCCCCACCATACAAGCCTCCCAGATCTCTGTTATGATATTAGGGTGATTGTGCTAGTGGATTATAAATTAGATATAATACGGTAATCTCTATATCGGGTGGAGGGGGGGGGGGCTTGAGCTGGGAGGGTGCATCGAAGGTCAGTTAGCACATGTAAATAAGCTCAAACCAAGCAGCACAAAGCTTGCAATGTGTGTTCATCTCATGTTATTGAAAAAGTTAGTTTACAACAATGATATTGGTTATACTGTAACACAAAAAACAAGACAGTCTCTGTGCTTCTCCATAGAATCTGTACAGTTCAGAAGGGGGCCATTCGGCCTATCGCATCTGCACCAATTGCAGTCCCACCCAGGTCCTATTCTTGTAACCCCACGCATTTATCCTGCTAATCCCCCTGACACTAAGGGGCAATTTTGCATAGCCAATCAAACTAACTGGCACAACTTTGGACTGTGGGCGGAAATTGGAGCACCCAGAGGAAACCCACGCAGACACAGGAGAACGTGTAAACTCCACACAAACAATGGTCTGAGGCCGGAATTGAACCTGGGACTCTGGTGCAGTGAGGCAGCAGTGCTAACCACTGTGCCGCCTCAAGTCGAGCCACAGGCAAATTCCCAAATTTTAACCATGTTGCAATTGTGCCTTTGCTGCTTGCAATCTAACATGACATGGTCACACAGTGGTTAGCGCTGCTGTCTCATAGCACCAGGGAACCAAGTTCAGTTCCCGGCTTGGGTCACTGTCTATGTGGAGTCTGCGTGTTCTCCCTGTGTCTGCCCGGGTTTCGTCCAGGTGCTTTGGTTTCCTCCCATAGTCTGAAAGATGTGCTGGTTAGGTGCATCGGCCATGCTAAGTTCTCCTTCATTGTAGCCAAACAGGTGCCAGAGTGTGGCAATTAGGGGATTTTCACAGCAACTTCATTGCGGTGTTAATGTAATGTTGTGACACTAATAAATAAACTACACTGTAGCATTCCTCCTTTAGCCTATCCCCTTGTCTCTGCACCTTTAATAAGCTGCTCCTTCATATCTTACCCTTTGACGACGCTTTGGATAATCTCTTTAAGTGGCTGTTTACAAATGTCTCTGTGAAGTGCTTGGGGCCTTTTACATAGAGTCATAGATGTTTATAGCATGGGGATAGGCCCTCCGGCCCAACTTGTCCATGCTGCCCTTTTTTTTAAACCATTAAATTAGTCCCAATTGCCTGTCTTTGGCCCATATTCATCCAAACACATCTTAACCATGTAACTGTCTAAATGCTTTTAAAAGATAAAATTATACCCACCTCTGGCAGCTTGTTCAAGACACTCACCACCCTCTGCGTGAAAAGACTTCCCCTCTACACCCTTTTGTATCTCTTCCCTCTCACCTTAAACCTATGTTCTCTAGTTTTGGACTCCCCTACCTTTGGGAGAACATATTTACTACCTAGCTCATCTATGCCCCTCATTATTTTATAGACCTCTATAAAATCACCCCTCAGTCTCCTACGCTCCAGGGAAAAAAGTCCCAGCCTCTCCTAACAACTCAAACCATCAAGTCCCAGTGTCATCCGAGTAAATCTTTTCTGCACTCTTCCTAGTTTAATAACGCTTAATAAAAGTTTAATCAACGTGCTGTGAAATGCAAGTTGTTTAACTGTGGAAGCCATCACCATCAGACAGATCCTGTTTTAATTCAATGTTCCAATGCCCATGTCTCCAATGCAGTGGCAGCCACACTGGGTGGCAGACAGGAACTGAAGGCTTGGCTGGTGGCCCCTTCCGACCATCCAGCAGATCCCAGCATCTGCCAGTTATATTATTCCAGCTGAAGTCAAGTGTATCTCAGCGCCGGCACTGGTCTTCGAGATTCTCATTCAGTCTGTCTCATTAGCACATCTTGCTGCCTCTGAACCTCTGAGTCATCAGGGAGCTCACAAACAAATAAAAATGTTTAAAACACACACAATCTCTCCCATGGTTTCGCGGCCAAACAGTCCATCTGGTATGGGACTGAGACATGCAGGCCAGATGGTCTCAGTTTAGATTCCCTATCAGCGCTGAGTTAGTATCAGCTGGGACAGTAGCAGGGGAAGTACTAGTGGGCTTGCCACTACTGGGAGCAAATACAATCAGAATGGATTTCTACCATTGCCCCCCCCACCATTCCTCCCCACACTGATATTGGAAAGGATATAATGGCCCAACAGTTGAATAGACTGCTGATATTCTAGCTCAGAGGCGGAGAATGTGTGTGAGAGAGGACTCAGGCTTCATGTAGACCAGACATCAGAACTCTCCCATTTACTCACGGACAAATTGGGAGTGCTGTTGATTATTCGCCTCCTGTTCTGTGAGACTGGGAGCTGAGCCGCTGAGGAGCAATTTTTCTGGAAAGCTTCATTCAGATCCGCTGCCATAACCAATTCCAGTTACTGCTGTGGTTCCCTGGCCCGATACCATTTGACTCCACCACACCTGCAAAGTGGTGGCAGATTCAGCTCTGTGATATACATTAAATTTTACAACTTATTAGCCAAGCAGTTTAAAAAGTTTGCTCCATCACTGGCACTATCAGTGCAGAGGCAGCATGGTGGCACAGTGGTTAGCACTGCAGCCTCACAGTGCCAGGGACCCGGGTTCGATTCCCAGCGTAGGTCACTGTCTGTGTGGAGTTTGTACGTTCTCTCCATAACTGCATGGTTTTCCTCCGGCTTCCTCCCACAGTCTGAAAGACATGCTGGTTAGGTGCATTGACCATGTGAAATTCTCCCTCAGTGTACCCGAACAGGAGCCAGAGTGTGGCGTACAGGGGATTTTCACGATAACTTCATTGCAGTATTAATGTAAGCCTACTCGTGACAATAATCAACGAACGTTAAAACTGAAACAAATAGTGACCGTTCCCCTGGAAGTAAAGGTGACCATTTCCATGCTGTATCTGTAAACAGTGGCTAATATAACTGGTTCCCAAGCTGGTTGGGGAAGTCAAAGACAAGACAGAGAGCTTTTCTTGGGAAATTTCTTGATGTTGTTCAGTCTCGTGGCTTTACGAGCACCCAGTGTCCCAGCGATCCCTGATTTAAACTCCTTTTAATAAAACTAAAAGATCAGGAATTTAAACAAAAATGAGAGACAGTGCCAGCCCCTGTCAAGCGTGAAACAATCCTAAACTAAAAACAAAAATGTTAAAGGGGAACTTAACTAATCACATGAAAATATTATTCTTTGTGGGGGGTGATGATGTACCCCAACCCCTGTGGTGCCCACCAGTTGCTAAGGCCTGTTGCCTGCCAGTGGACACCATGTTCTCCCTCTCCAAGGTCACCCGACCATAGCCTAATTATCTCTGCTCAAAATACTTCAATAAACAGTGCCCTTCACTGCGTATGTTAACCATATAATTAACATGGCATCAACAGCAAATCCCGAGAACCCCGGCAGTCGTGGCATCTTTTTTTTTGTCAAGTTAAAGTTTATTTATTGGTGTCACAAGTAGGCTTACACTAACACTGCAATGAAGTTACTGTGAAAATACCCCGCCGTGCACCTGTTCGGGTTCACTGCCAATGCACCTAACCAGCACGTCTTTCGGACTGTGGGAGGAAACCCATGCAGACACGGGGAGAACGTGCAGACTCCACACAGATAGTGACCCAAGCCAGGAATCGAACCCAGCTGTCTGGCTCTGTGAGGCAGCAGTGCGACCCACTGTGCCACCCTGCCACCCACATGTTTGCAATGTTGACTCTTGTCACCCATTATTCTGTTGGACTGATGGTCGGAAAGATAGACAGTGACAAATGATACCTTTCTGTCCACTGTCACCTTGCTACAAAAGAACGGTAGTTTCAGCGTCAATGAGGGAGCAGGCACCACTTAAAGGGAGAATAATTCCGCTGCAGGCCATGGGAGCCAAGCAGTGATCTAGAACGCAATTGAGGGACGGCACAAGAAATCCTTTGCTACACCGAGCAATGTTTTTCTCTTTCACGTGAACTTTAGGAGTCTCTGCTCTCTTGAGGCGTTAAATTAACAATTACAGTCCTCCTGACCCGCATTTATTTTATTCTGTTCCATCATTAGCGGTTTCAACAGCTCCGAGGGTAGGCCCAAGCTTCGCGTTATTAAGCTCTGTTAATCATAATTACAGCGTATTGTGGGACCGCAGACAGTTGTAAGTACAGCTCCCAGACATGTTGCTGAAGATAAATTCCTGCACCAAATGGCAAAAGGAGGCTGTTACGAACTATCGAGAATCTTCTAATTGGAGCATAAGTTCAAGGAGCAGGAAATAAAGTCAATTCTAACCTTTATGATGCTGAATGGAGTTCTGATTCATACTGAAAACTCATCTTTCGAGGCTGCCTCAAAGACTCGTCCCAATTATTTGTCCCACTTCTCGGTGAATTATGGGGCTGTGGCGGATTCGGGGAAATGCATCCTCTAATCCATAAAGAATTCCCACTTTTTTTTGTGTCCTCCTCCCAATTTTGCTTTCCTGATTTTGATTAGCTATTAGGGTGAGAGCATAAATACCGGCATTGACTTGTTGGGCTGAATGGCTTCCTCCCATGCTGCGAATGCTAGCTAAAGCTAGGCTGGTGGTTGCTGGCCCTGGTTCAGTGGCACTCCTGCCTCTGACTGGGTCTGAGTCCCACTCCAGTGAGCACAGAATCCTGGATAACAGCTCGGTGCAGCACAATGTGAGCACTGCATTGTTAGAGGTGCTGTTTCTTATGCGTAACACTAAATTGATGCAGGCTTTGCCCTGTCAAGCCGACATTACAATCCCACGGCACTTCTTTGCAGAAGAGTAATGGTATTCTCCTTGGTGACCTGGCCAATAATTTACCCCCAACCAACATCACTATAACCGGTCATTGCTATGGGTTGGAGCTCACTCTGCGCAAATTGTCTCTATGTTACAGTGACTGTATTTCAAAATATGGTGGCACAGTGATTGGCACTGCTGCCTCACAGTGCCAGGGACCCGGGTTCGATTGCGTCCTTGGGTCACTGTCTGTGTGGAGTTTGCACATTCTCCCCGTGTCTGCGTGGGTTTCCTGCAGGTGCTTCGGTTTCCTCCCCACACTGCAAAGACATGCAGATCATGTGGATTGGCCATGTTAACTTGCCCCTTTGTGTCCAAAGATATGGAGGTTTAATGGATTAGCCATGATAAAGGTGTGGCATTAGGGCAGGGGAGAGGGTCTGGGTAAGATACTCTTGATGTGGAGATGCCGGCGTTGGACTGAGGTAAACACAGTAAGAAGTCTCTGACGAAGGGGCAAACTCTGAAAGCTTGTGGGTTTACTATCAAATAAACTGGTTGGACTTTAACCTGGCGTTGTGAGACTTCTTACTAAGATACTCTTGTCAGAGAGGCAGAATGGCTGACTTGAGACAAAAATAAATAAACTATTATTAGTGGAGGGGAGCAGGATTCAGCTTTGTATCATCTACCTAATGCCCTTTCCGCCTCCGAGCTCGCCCCAGCGAGACCAGATGAATCAAACCTGTGCTTTTTTACCACAGAAGCCCCAGGGTCAAAGAGATAATACCATCACCCACACATCCTGTAATTGTCTGAAACTGTCAAACGACAAGGCAGGGGGGAGAAAGTACTTGAGGTCAGTGGCATAAAGGCTTCAGTGTCGGTATTCAATGCTTAATTAGGGCCATTTCACCACCGAGACACTAATTAAGCTACGTATTCCTGCTGCCTTGCTAACTGCAGTGTGTGCGCTGTGTGCCACTCCCATTGGAAGATGATGGACAGTGAGGCTGGACTGACAATTTGAACCAAAGTTAGCATTTCATGCTTGGAGTCATTAGCAAAAATTGCGAAGCCAATGTTAGCCTCACAATAACCCCTGTGCAGACTCGCGCCATGGCAGATTACAGTGCCAGCTTGATAATTCACAAATTTATTTTTTTGTTGTGGTGCCCCATAAGGCTGTGTCTTCAGCCCTTTACTATACTCCTTATACACCCATGACTGTGTGGCCATATTCCCCTCCAACTCGATTTTCAAATTTGCTGATGGCACCACTGTCATGGGTTGGATCTCACACAATGACAAGACGGAGTACAGGAATGAAATGGAGAATCTGGTGAACTGGTGCGAGGACAATAATCTCTCCTTCAGTGTCAACAAAACGAAGGAGATAGTCATCGACTTCAGGAAGTACAGTGGAGGGCATGCCCCCCCGACATCAATGGGGATGAAGTGGAAATGGTCAAAGCTTCAAGTTTTTAGGTGTCCAGAGCATTAACAACCTGTTCTGGTTCCTCCATGCTGACACTATAATTGAAAAAGTCCACCAACACCTCTAGTTTCTCAGAAGACTAAGGAAATTTGGCAAGTCCACTATGGTTCTCGGCAGCCTTTACAGATGCACCATAGAAAGCTTCTTTCTGGTTGTACCACAGCTTGGTATGGCTCCTGCTCTGCCCAAGACCACAAGAGACTACAAAGGATTGTGAATGAAGTCCAGTCCATCAGTCAAACTAGCCTCTTGTCCATTGACACTGTCCACATTTCCCACTGCCCTGGAAAAGCAGCCAGCATAATCAAGAACCCCACGCACCCTGGACATTCTCTCTCCCATCTTCTCCCGCTGGGAGAAGATACAAAAGTCTGAGGTCATGTACCAATCAACTCAAGAACAGCTTCTTCCCTGCTGCTGTCAGACTTTTGAATGGA
Organism: Carcharhinus amblyrhynchos; assembly: GCF_965287045.1. Classification (NCBI taxonomy): domain Eukaryota; kingdom Metazoa; phylum Chordata; class Chondrichthyes; order Carcharhiniformes; family Carcharhinidae; genus Carcharhinus; species Carcharhinus amblyrhynchos. Next base: position 12,553,499 of record NC_137327.1, read on the forward strand.
CCTGCCTCGCATTAAGTTGATCTTTCTCTACGGCCTAGTAACGCTATATTCTGCACCCTCTCCTTTCCATCTCTATGCTTTGTCTGTACCGCGCGCAAGAAAGAATACTTTTCACTGTACGCTAATATATGTGACACATCAAATCAAATCACACCGAATGCATATCTCTCCAACCAGCTCCGAAGCATGCAGATGGTAGGGGGGAAGCCAGTGGGGCCTGTGTAAATAGAAGATGCTGAAAGTTAATCTTGTTCGCTGCAGGATGTGGCTGAGAAAAGTAATACCTTTGCTGCTGAGGATTACAGCAAGCTCTTTAACAAGCACACGGTCGCACACTGATATCTAATGCATGTTCCGTGCTCATCCACGGATTGTTTGAACTCCAGATTGGACATTAATCCATGACTTAAACCTCTGTGATTTTACACAGCGGAGGCTGTGTCTTCAGCTGCCCAGACATTAAGCTTTGGAATTCCCTTCCTAAATCTGTCCATCTCTCCAGCTCAGATTCCTCCACTGGGATACTCTTTAAAGCCCATTTCCTTCAGCCAGCTTCTGTTCCTCCATCCTAACATCACCACTTGGAATGCAAGCATTTTTCTACAGTGTTCCCGTGAAGCGCCTTGTGATGTTCTTACTGTTCTTGCAGTATTGTGTCCAGTGATTTGGTTATTTCAAAATCTGCCACCTGGACGTCATACCAGAGCTTGGCACCGCGCCCCATCACATCAAATGTCCTCTGGAGAAGAACACATAGTGGAGAAAATAAAATCAACACAGAAACAGAACATAGGAGCGGGAGGAGGCCATTCAGTCCTTCGAGCCTGCTTTGCCATTCATTGCTGATCATCAAATTCAATAGTCTAGTCCCACCTCCCCCCCCCCCCCCCCCCCCCCTTATCCTTTGATCCCCTGCATCTCAAGTGCTATATTGGAGGGCTTCTTGAAAACATATGATGTTTTGGCCTCAACTACTTGCTGTGATAGCCAATTCCATAGACTGACCACTCTCTGGGTAAAGAAATTTCTCCTCATCTCAGTCCTAAATGGTCTACCCTGAACCGCCAGGCTGTGGCCCCTGCCTCTGGACTCCAGTGCAAGACTGCCTGGAGAAATATGGAATTACTCCCCAGAAGGCGGTGTCCCTTCACCAGATTCCCTTTATTTACTAAGTTATCTCCAGTCCGAAGAGTATTTCTGGTATAAAGACAGAATCCAGTGTGTCGGTGGGCCTGATGCTTCTTATTATATACATAGGTGAGACTCCCTGATTGGGCTGTCAATCATTGCCTCAATCAGGGAGCTCATACTCCCCTTCGTGGGCCTCGCTGAGGTCATTACAAAATATAGTCAGACCACCACGACCAGCTCCTTAATCCATTAGATGTGAATGCCATCCTTAACAACCCTATCAATTTACCCTAACTGCAGTTTAATAATCTTGACACTGACCTATGTTGTTTCTTAGTACAGAGCTAATTACATGATTTTGGGGGGGGGTGCAGTGGGGGTGGACAGAGAAGGTGGGGGGAGGTGGGGGTTGGCAGGTGAAGAAACTGATTTTTTTCTTCTAAATTGGATGCCAGGAACACATGTTGATTCCCAGCTTGAGTCACCGTATGTGTGAATTTGCACATTCTCCCCGTGTCTGCGTGGGTTTCCTCTGGGTGCTCCGGTTTCCTCCCACATTCTGAAAGACATGCTGGTTAGGGTGCGTTGACCCGAGCAGGTGCCAGACTGTGGCAACTAGGGGAATTTCACAGTAACTTCATTGCAGTGTTAACGTAAGCCTTATTTGTGACTAATAAAATAAACTTTAACTTTAATTGGCTTTGCCGGTTAACCTGGGAGAATGCGGGTGGGGAAAGGGGGGGTGAGGACTAAAGTAAATTTGAAGTTTGTTTATTAGTGTCACGGGTAGGCTTATGTTAACACTGCCATGAAGTTATTGTGAAAATCCCCGAGTCACCACACTCCGGCACCTGTTAGGATACACGCGGGGAGAATTCAGCATGGCCAGTGCACATCTTTCGGACTGTGGGAGGAAACCGGAGGAAACCCGTGCAGACACAGGGAGAACGTGCAAACTCCACACACACACTGACCCAAGCCAGGAATCGAACCTGAGTCCCTAGCACTGTGAGGCAGCAGTGCTAACCACTGTGCCACACCTGCTCCCCCCCACCACTGCAGAATAATCCCACAACATTACACAGCAGGCTTTTGAAAAGAAGACTACTTGAACAAACGCAATGTTCCCATGTGATCCTGAGCTGTGGTTCCTTGGAGATGATGGGTGGATAATTTAAACAAGGTGGAAAGTGATTGTGATGTCTTTTACCATTTGGAGTGTCTCTGTATTTGTAACCTTTAAAACTCAGTTGAGAAGATTTCCTCATGTCTCCACACGGGTTTATTTTCCTGCAAGCGGTTTATGTTACAAATCATTGCCATCTGTACCGGTGTGCAACTCCCCCCCCCGCCACCTTTCCTAGCAAACATTGCCTCTGGTCCACGCTTGACAGGAGCCACAATCACCCCCCTGCTTCTAATTTATAGTCAGGCTTTGAGAAGATCGACAGGCCGGAGCGTTCATTTTCCAGGAGAATGTTTACTTGATAATATATTGAGCCAGGCAGCTTCCATTCCAATGGACTGAGCTGGAGAGTTTGCAAATAGAGGGTTTACTGGAATTACTTCATGTTTGTTTAATTCTTAAACAGCAGGAAACTAATTTCTTGACAGACTCTCGACAGTCGCAAAAACCCAGCCTGCAGGTGCAGCAGGTGGTCAGGAAGGCGAATGGGATGCTGGCCTTCATCGCGAGGGGGATTGAATATAAAAGTAGGGAGGTCTTGCTGCGGCTGTATAGGGCATTGGTGAGGCCGCAGCTGGAGTACTGTGTGCAGTTTTGGGCGCCGTACTTACGCAAGGATATTTTGGCCTTGGAGGGAGTGCAGAGGAGGTTTACTAGGCTGATACCGGAGTTGAGGGGGTTGAGCTATGAGGAGAGGCTGAATAAACTAGGCTTGTACTCGTTAGAGTTTAGAAGAATGAGGGGAGATCTCATTGAGACGTATAAGATGATGAATGGGATGGATAGGATAGAGGTGGAGAGACTCTTCCCGCTCAGAAAGGATAGTAGGACTAGGGGGCACAGCCTCAAGATAAAGGGGGGGCGGTTTAGAACGGAGTTGAGGAGGAACTTCTTCACTCAAAGGGTGGTGAATCTCTGGAATTCTCTGCCCGTTGAAGTGGTGGAGGCTGCGAACTGAGCAGCGACAGATCAGCCATGATCTTATTGAATGGCGGGGCAGGCTCGAAGGGCTAGATGGCCTACTCCTGCTCCTATTTCTTATGTTTCTTATGTATTTTTAAGACGCGCGTTGATGGGTTTTTGATAAGAGAGGGGATTAAGGGTTATGGGGAGAGGGCGGGAATGTGGAACTGAGCCACGACAGATCAGCCATGATCTTATTGAATGGCGGGGCAGGCTCGAAGGGCTAGATGGCCTACTCCTGCTCCTATTTCTTATGTTCTTATGTTATATTCTTATGTTCTAACGCAGATTCCATCAGCTCATCGCCATCAACTGAACTCACCTGGAATCTGTCTTCTTCTGACTAATGGTTAAACTTTAACTTTACTTTGCTCTTCCATTAATTATTCTGTCAGTCAGTTTGCCTGTCACTTCTTTCTGATGCCCCTCCCTTTCCCTGATTTTTGTAGCTCTTGTGGTCCTCCTCACATTCCTCCTCCCCGCAGCTCCTTACCCCTCCCACTCTATCCCTTATTGCGACGTTTTGTCCAGCTAACTACCCAAAGCACCCCGGGGGATACTACACTGCACCGTTTGTTCTGGTTCTTCAGCTGTCTTCGGCGAGGACAAGAGCTAAACAATTGAATTAAAGGCGCTTTTAGCACTGTACCGTTGACGCACTAACTCTGGCAAGTGTAGCGATGCATTAATTTGAAATGAAGCTAAAGTTTTGGCCTGATTGATTAGAGTGAGTTTAATTCAGAGCGATACATTGAAGTTGTTGAGCTTACAAGACAAAAACCCAGCACCTGTGCTCTTGAATGGATGTTGAGAGTCAGCAGCATGCGCGCTTGTAACGATATTTGCATAATGCACAGATTAGGCATGTGAACATTATGTTCCTCTATAGCTCTTGGAATTTAAGTAGGTCAGCACATATAATTAGCTAAGTATACAGCTGGTGGAGCCAGTTCTCTCAGATACCGTGTTGAAGTTGCATGATTTCTAAAGAGCTGATACAGTAGCCACCGGGTAGAAAAGAGGCGAACGCTTTAACTAGAGGGCATGATTACATGGTGTCAGGAAGTGTTATAGACAAGTAACTGAGGTCTGAATAGATGATACAAACAGGCCAGGATAAGGGCGCAGAGGGTTTACCATTAACTCAATGACTGGGTGGATTATAAACTAGCAAGGAATTGGAGGAATACTTGAGGGTTCAATTTAACATTGGAAATGATTTGATTTGATTTATTATTGTCACATGTATTAGTGTACAGTGAAAATTATTGTTTCTTGCACACCAAACAAAACATACTGTTCATAGGGAAGGAAAGGAGAGTGCAGAATGTAGTGTTACTGTCATAGCTAGGATGTAGAGTAAGATCGACTTAATGTGAGGTGGGACCAGTCAAAAGACTGATGGCAGCAGGGAAGAAGCTGTTCTTGAGTCAGTTGTTATGTGACCTCAGACTTTTTCCCGACAGAAGAAGGTGGAAGAGAGTGTGTTTGGGGTGCATGAGGTCCTTAATTATGCTGGCTGCTTTGCCAAGGCAGCGGGAAGTGTAGATGGCATTAATGGATGGGAGGCTGGTTTGAGTGATGGACTTGGCTATGTTCACAATGCTTTGTAGTTTCTTGTGGTCTTGGACAAAGCAGGAACCATATCAAGCTGTGATACAACCAGAAAGAATGCTTTTATGGTGCATCTGTAAAAGTTGCCCCATAAATGGCACTACTGGGGTATATATGGCACACAGTGGGGGCAATGGAAATAAAATGTTGAGTAGTTTGAGAATTTGACTTGATTTATTATTGTCACATGTATTGGGATACAATAAAAAGTTTTGTTTCCTGCGTGCTATACAAAACAGACTGTTCATAGAGTACATAGGGGAGACAGAAAGGAGAGGATGAAGAATATCATGTTACTCAGGGAAGAGGACTAACTTATAAAGAGAGGATAGGCTAGGGGGATTAGCCACAGTACAGGAATAGGATGGAGGGAAGGGTTTGGATGGGATGCTCTTTTGGAGGGTTGGTGCAGACTCAGTGGGCTGAATGGCCTATTTCTGCACTGTAAGGATTCTATGGTCCTAGGAACTTCTCGAGATATTCAAGGAAATGGGGAACTGGATTGATAATGTTGACGAGCCTTCCAAATGTGCCTCGTCTTTGTAAGCTGAGGAATTCAAAATGTGTGCTCACAGAGCGTGGAGAGAGCCAAGTTAAATTGTTGAGGAATTTTGTTTACTCCTGATTGACAGGAGAAGCATTCCAAGCAACAGACTTGACTCTTCTCCAGCTGGACCGATGGGAAAAATAGAATTGAGGTATTCTGTCTTGAAACAGCAAGGCTTCCATGACCAGGGAAGCCTGATGGGAACCTGAGAAAGAGGCAAGTGCAGCATTACAACAGAGAAGAGGAGAACCTCCAAGAGGTAGCTTGAGGAAGCAGTCATAACCCAAGCGTTATTGTCAGGTGTAGAAAAGCCTCCTGAATCTTAAAGAGTAAACCACTAGTCAATCACTGAGAGCTTGTGAAGACAACTTGATTTGATTTGATTTATTATTGTCACATGTATTAGCATACAGTGAAAAGTATTGTTTCTTGCGCGCTATACAGACAAAACATATCATACGTAGAGAAGGAGAGGAGAGAGTGCAGAATGTAGTGTCACAGTCATAGCTGGGGTGTCGAGAAAGATCAAATTAATAGAAGATAAGTCCTGATGGCAGCAGGGAAGAAGCTGTTCTTGAATCGGTTGGTACGTGACCTCAGACTTTTGTATCTTTTTTCCGACGGAAGAAGGTGGAAGAGAGAATGTCCAGGGTGCGTGGGGCCCTTAATTATGCTGGCTATGCAAGGGAGTTTACTGATCCCTGGAAAGGATATTATTGTACAGCAGTCTGGAATCCCGATATTAGGAATGAACCCAGAGGTAGAGAATGAAGCACGCAGACAGCAACAATCCACAGAATCCGCAGTCAAGAAAATTCAATCAAGAGAGAGACCGGCCAAACCATAAGACCATAAGATGTAGAAGCAGAAGTGGGCCATTCGGCCCATCAAGTTTGTTCTGCCATTCGATGAGATCATGACTGATCTGATGATAATCTTCAACTCCACCTTCCCACCGTATACCTCTAATCCTTGATTCTCTAACTGATTAAAAATCTGTGTATCTCAGCCTGCCCTGCAGTTGAAGAATTACCCTTACGTACACCATGTCCATTATATGTTCGCATAGAGAGCCCCATATGTAAGATCCATCGTCTACTTTCCAGACCAATGATTCTGCCCCTCCCCTCCCCTTATAAATCTGTGTTTTATAAAGAGCAATGGTTAGGACTCCAAGTAGTCCATAGAGGCGATTTTTCCTGTTCCACCTGGCATGTGAATTGTAGTGGGGTGGACAATGGAAAGGTCTCTTGACCTCGGGCAGGATTTTCCAGTTTTGCGGCTGGAAAATCCCATTCATGTCCATAGTCTACATTTGAAGTTCTTGGTCAGCTGCTACTCTCTATCGATTTGCTCTTTCTCCTTCTGGCTCTCATTCAGTAACCCCACCTGCTCACCCTCTCCGAGACTGGTCACCATCACATTACTGTTTGTAGGGCCAGTCTGACTGACACCTTTTCTACATTACAACCATAATGTTGCTGTAAAAAGTACTGTATTGGCTGTAAAACACTTAGGGACGTTGTGAAAATTCATGAAAGGCACTATGTAAATATTAAGTCCTTTTCCTCTTTCAACTTGTCTTTTTCATCCACATTTATCTAGTGAAATATTGATGGATGGAAAGAAAGAACTCACTTTTCGCAAGTTCCTTTTCTGTGCCAATGCTGTCGGAGCTGATTACATACCGCTGAGTGTAATGACTTGTTATAAAGCTAAAAGGGAAAGTTGGACATCCAATTCTGAATTCAGCTGGCAGAGTGGTTAGCACTGCTGCTTCACAGCGCCAGGGACCAGGGTTCAATTCCCGGCTTGAATCACTGTCTGTGTGGAGTGTGCTCATTCTCCCCGTATCTGCGTGGGTTTCTCCCGGATGCTCCAGTTTCCACCCACATTCTGAAAGACGTGCTGGTTAGGTGCATTGACCCGAACAGGCACCGGAGTGTGGCGACTAGGGGAATTTCACAGTAACTTAATTGCAGAGTTAATGTAAGCCTTAATTGTGACACTAATAAGACTCCGAAGGTCTGGATATAGTCAGTCATTATTGGCTGCCTATAGAGGCAATACAAATGTATCCTGCTTTATGTATTTCTATGTACACGGATCAGTGAAGAATACACTGTGGGCAAAAACAGCCCTGGGGAACTTGGTGCCTCATGTTCTCTCCAAGTGGGGAACTCTCCAAGCTCTGTGTCTTTGAGCCTCCATTCACCACTTATCCAGCTGAGAGATTTTAACCACAGCTGGAGTTTGCGGTTGCCCTTTTATCTAGACCACTGAGAAAGCAACTTCCTTACGCTCCCATTCTGCCCTCCTGCACTGATACCTCTTGTTACCGAGGAGAGGCCTGGACTTCACGTGACAGTTTCCTGGAGAGACATGGCTCACTCTGTGGGGAGTGTGACTGTAGGGTGTTCATCTCTCTGTAATACCAGGTGGCAGAGAGATGCTGGGGGAGAAGATGAATCTCAGCATTGCTGCATTTGGGTCAGAAGTTAGCGAAGAACGCTGCAAATACATTTCTGCGTCTGATGAAGTGTGTGTCGTTTGCAAACCGTGCACTAATTAGCTGTTCAAACTCACCATACTTACTCACGCATAGTTTACTGGTATTTATTTTAATTGACATACTCGTTACTCTGTCGTAGTTTTCCGTTTGCACCTGTTTGTAATATGTTACTGTAATTGTACTAGGCCAGGCTTTATTTAAACTCTTATCAATCATACATTTCAGGATCACAAGCTGAAGCTGTGAAGTATAAGGATAGGGAGTTCCCCGTTGGTTTACTTAGTACCTACTCTTCCCACAGATGAGCTGAGATCGATAGAACTTTCTTTCCTCTTCTGTTTGGCCTGTTAGCTGATACCAACTCCAGTGTAGAATGTACCAATCCAGAAAATGGCCCAAGTAATTTATACCCGGTCTTTATTCTCCACATTAGCCTCTCGATTCCACCCGACTTCATGTCACCTGAACAGCACATCCTGCTATTCCTTTCTCCCTCATGTACTCACCTCGTTTCCCCTTGATTACAGCCAAGCTCTTTGCCTCAATCACTCCACGTGGCGGCAAATCCAGGGATTGCTGACATTTTAGCGTTAACAGGAACCTATTTTATCATTAAGGCGATACCGAATCAGAAATTCCCAATTCCAGTCTCGTTTCATGACAGAATATTTCCAACTCCTTGCAACGTCATTTGCTGAAGTTGGCACTCCGTGCTGGCAACCTGTGGTCTGAGAATGCACCACAAGCGCACAAAAAAAACAATGGGGCAATCTTACCAGCTCACCATGCCAGGGTCTAAGGGGAGGGACCTGAAGGGGAAGTGGGGGCTGAAGGGATGTGACCACGACAGGGAGGCGGGCCTAGTCTACATCGGGGATGAACCAGAGCGGAAATTGATTGTGGTGGAGGGGGTGGGAGGTGTTCGGGGCCAGTGATCGGCTGGGGGCAGTGGGAGGATCGAGACAACGATCGGGTGGGCAGCGGAGGGATCGGGAAAGTGATCAGCCTGAGAAGGGGATTGGGGCCAGTGATTGGCTGGGAAGAGCATTGGAGTCAGAGTTTGGCCAGAGAGGCAGTGATCGGGGAGGGAGGGCGTGATGATCGATGGGGGTGCTATGTCCAGAGATGGGGGAAATTACAGATCTCCCAATATATTGGGGCACATGCGCAATAGCACCCCTACCGCTCAGCAGCCAGCTTCCCGGCATGAAGAGGCTCCACCTACTCCTGCTACTGGCAAGAATCATATTTTGCCTCATTTATCTTTCAAAGTGCTGTACAATTACATCTGGGAGCTCGCCCAAAATTGGATGTGATTCTCTCCCGTTCGATACCGTTCGGAACTGAAATTTTTTTGGTAAGATTGCTCAATGATTGTATTTATGTAGCGACCCAAATTGCTCCTACAGCTAACAAAGTACCTTAGAATACAGTCATTGTTGTAATGGGGAGAATGATGACAGCCAACTTGCACAATGAACTCCCAGTAATAACAACAAGAGAATTAACTGATCTGCGCCCTCATCCCACCCCAGCCCAGCCTACCTGGTGATCTTGGTTGAGAGTCAAGCACCAGTCAGGATAATGTTTCTGAGTGACATTTTGAGTACAGAGCGTTCTTACAAGCCTTTTCTCCTATGTAATTGTTTTACTGGCATCTGTTGAGGGTTCTGAGCAGTGAGGGCTTTCCTGTCTGCAAGAGAGTGTTCTGCAAGCAAGATCTGTCTTATTAGTGCTCCTGTTTTTGTAGCTATTACAGTGGTGCAGTGGTTAGCACTGCTGCCTCACAATACCAGTCATGATGTGGGTATGCCGGCGTTGGACTGGCGTAAACACAGTAAAAAGTCTGACAACACCAGGTTTTAGTCCAACCTATTTATTTGATAATATACTCACAAGCTTTCGAGGGACACCCTCTTCGTCAGGTGAATGGAGAGTTCTGGCCTCAGACAGAGCATATAAAGCACAGACAGTTTAGTTTCTAATCAGTAATCTCTAAACTGTCTGTGCTTTATATGCTCTGTCTGAGGCCAGAACTCTCCATTCACCTGACGAAGAGGGTGTCCCTCGAAAGCTTGTGAGTATATTATCAAATAAATAGGTTGGACTAAAACCTGGTGTTGTCAGACTTTTTACTGTGCCTCACAATACCAGCAACCCGGGTTCGATTCCTGGCTTTGGGTCACTGTCTGTGTGGAGTTTGCACGTGTGGGTTTCCTCCAAAAGATGAGTGACCGTGCTAAATCCTCCCAAACAGGCGCTGGAGTGTGGCGACTGGGGGATTTTTACAGTAACTTCGTTGCAGTGTTAATATAAGCCTGCTTACGACACTAATAAATATTTATATAAAGAAGGTAATTTTTTTAAACACCGCATTTGATGACCTTATTTACGGTCTTGTGTTGCCAAAGAGAAGTATCCCCCAGTGGGGTGCACCTTTGGTTACTTGCACTGTCGGGCAGTGCTGTGGGGCTGACAAGCAGTGTAAATGGCCTGGACTCTGTAACCTTGGCAGCAAAGGCAAACAGAAGCACTTGGACTCTGTTAGGTACAGACCTGCTGTTAATTAGCTCAAGAGGTTGTCAGTCCATCTATATTCCCTAATGTACTCATAAAAATCCCCCCGAATCACTGACACACTTAACAACAACAGCGTGTGGCATCATATATTACATGAGTGACAGTGCTTTCCCTACACTTCTCTCTGCTATGAAAGCATCATAAGTCAGGAATGAATAATAAAGCACATCAATAACATGAGAGCTACACTGCACGGCAATGCTGTGTTTAAACCTCATCCAAACTACAGCTGTCAAATGAGTACGTTTCACTGGCACTGAGCACCGCTGAGTGACAAAATAAGAGATATTCGCCTTTATTCACTGTTTTATTCCACCTCTCAGAAACATCGCAAAGCGCTTTCCATCCGGTGAATTCCTCCAACAATACCAATGACGCGCATCTAACATAGTCCCAGCGCACTCTGTCTCACTCATGTCAGATCTCATACCAAGTTATACAAAGAAACAGGAGAAAGACAGTCTTTAAGAAGCTTCTTATAAAGGGGGACGGTAAGAAGTCTCACAACAAGTCTTTCTAGATTTTCAGAAGGCGTTTGACAAAGTGCCTCACAAGAGGTTATTGCAGAAGGTCGAGGGACATGGAGTTGGGGGTAGGGTGTTAGTGTGGATAGAGGATTGGTTGTCAAATAGGAGGCAGAGAGTGGGGGTCAACGGGTGCTATTCGGATTGGCGGATGGTGACTAGTGGAGTGCCCCAGGGGTCGGTGCTGGGGCCTCAGCTTTTTACCATTTATATAGATGATCTGGAGGAGGGAACCGAGTGTAGAGTGTCGAAATTTGCTGATGAAGGGCTGGATGGCCTACTCCTGCTCCTATTTCTTATGTTCTTATGTTCTTATAACACCAGGTTAAAATCCAATAGGTTTATGTAGATTCACGAGCTTTCAAAGCGCTGCTCCTTCATCAAGTGAGTGAAGGGCAGTGCTCCGAAAGCTCGTGATTCCACATAAACCTGTTGAACTTTGACTTGGTGTTGTGAGACTTCTTACCATGTCCACCCCAGTCCAACGCCGGCGTCTCCACATTATAAAGGGGGAGAGTGTGGCAGGGAGGGAATTCATGGGAACAGAACAATCCAAATTGGGAAATAAGAATATTGTTGCGAACTGGTCTTCTATACTTCAAAGTGGAACACCAGTACGAATCACACTTTTATTTCCCCACCTTTATTGCTTTCTTTCCCAGTAGGAAGTCCCAGGCTACAGAAAGTAAGACCACAAAATGTGCAGCAATTAAAATCAGCTCTAGAGGTTAATAGGCGCAGGGGAGGCCATTCAGCCCATTGTGCCTGCACTGGTTTATTACTTGCTATCACTAAGTGCTAACTCGCTGTGTCGGTTGAATGAGCACACCCAAATCTCTCTATCAACATTTAGAAGTTTCACATCTTTTAAAAATATTCTGCCTTTGTACTTTTACAACCAAAGTGAACAACTTTGCACTTCCCTACATTACAATCCATCTGCCCTCTTATTGCCCCTCACTTAATCTGTCTATATTTTTGCAGCCTCTTTGCATCCTCCTCACAGCTTGCATCCTCATCTAGTTTTGTATCATCAGCAAATTTAGATACATTACTCTGCCACCTTCCTGAAATCACTGATGGAGAATTGTAAGTAGCTATTCTGTAGTCCCATCGCAGCCAATGGGATTTCCCAATTCAACCTCTCCTCATAGCCAATGTCCTCGAGACCAGGCAACATCCAAGTGAACCTTCTTTGCACTCTCTCTAAAGTTTCCACGGCCTTCTGGTAGTGTGGCGACGTGTTGGACATTTCACAGCAGTTTTTAAGCAAGTACAAATGACGTAGGGCCGTCAACTGGGATTGGATGCATTCCTGGATGTTAAATTAGATGACTTGCCCCCGAACTCCAGTTACTTTTCTCCAGGATTGCACACCGCAGCCTCCTGGAGATTTATCTTCAATTCATGGAGACTCCAGGCTCTCCATCTCCACCGACACCACTTTCCCCTGCCTCTAAAACCCGATAAATCTCTTAACACCTTCCAGTACTAATGCAAGGTCAATGACCTGAAATGTGAGCGCAGATTCTCTCTCCCTCTGCGCAGATACTGACTGAGCGTTCTTTTTCTGTTGTTTCATTCCTGGACATGCTTTGATTTGGTTTGATTTGATTTATTATTGTCACATGTATTAACAAACAGTGAAAAGTATTGTTTCTTGCGCACTATACAGACAAAACATACCATTCATAAAGAAGGAAAGGAGAGAGTGCAGAATGTAGTGTTACAGTCATAGCCAGGGTGTAGAGAAAGATCAACTTAATGCAAGGTAAGTCCATTCAAAAGTCTAACAGCAACAGGGAAGAAGCTGTTCTTGAGTCGGTTGGTACGTGACCTCAGACTTTTGTATCTTTTTCCCAATGGAAGAAGGTGGAAAAAAGAATGTTGGGTGGAAGAGAGAATGTCCGGGATGCGTGGATGCATGGACTGTCTGTGAGACCATGACGCTGTCTCCCGGGGTCACCGCAGTGGGGAGTTGCAGCTTACGAGGCAACTTTGCTTATTTGTCCTCAGGAAGACCCCACACAAAAAAAAAACACGCGAATTCTGCAGGCCGTCGACCTTAAAATATCTGCTGGTTTTATTCTGAAGTGTCTCCGGGACAGCAGCTGCCAGTGGCTGATACCATTGTAAAAGCAGCTTTTGACTTAATCTACTTGGATTTACACATTTTATAGGGCGTGCTGCTGTTCCACTGCAGGTCCTTCCTCTGAAGTTGTGCCTTGCTCTGCCACTAGAAGGTGCCTGAGGCCCACACAGGGATGCTTCCCCTTGAGTTCTCCTTTCCCTCTGTGGGTGAGCGTGCCTCACTCTTTGGGACATGCCGGGAGCAGGAACTAGGCGAGGAAGCAAGTCGATTGGAGAGCCAGTGCTGTGGCGCAAAGCTGCCTTCCTTGGGTTGCACAAGCCACTGATACTTTAAATAATATGGAATTGCACAGAAACAGGCCCTTTGATCTAAAATATCTATGGGTGAGATTCTCCCTCCACCTCCGCTCCCTGTGATATGTTTTCTGACAGCAGGGGCAGTTCGCCTTTGGCTACCTGTGGGATCTTCCAGTCCACTCCCGCTGATCTTTTAACATTCGTTCGTGGGCCATGGGCATCGCTGGCTGGCCAGTATTTATTGCCCATCCCTAGATGCCCTGTCCAGAGTGTCCACCACATTGCTGTGGCTCTGGAGTCACATGTAGGCCAGACCAGATTTCCTTCCCTAAAGTAGCATTGATGAACCAGATGGGTTTTTTTCCCTGACAATGGTTTCATGGTCATCAGTAGATTCTTAATTCCAGATATTTGTTTTATTGAATTCAAATTCCACCATCTGCCGTGGCAGGATTCGAACCCAGGTCCCCAGAACATTAGCTGAGTTTCTGGATTAATAGTCAAGTGATAATACCACTGGGCCATCGCCTCCCCTGTACACCGTCTTGCCCGTCCTGCTGGTGGGGGAAACCCACCGCGAGCGAGGCCACCCTTGGCGGGAACGGAAGATCCCACTGGTGGGAAGGGCTGGAAAATCCTGCTCTCTGGATTATTTTTATCCACCACGTACACCTCCTCCCATTTTATACTACCTTACCTTATTTTTGCACAATACCCCGTGAAATATTCTGTACAAACACTTTGACGAGATTATTACTGAAAAACATCTTTGCACGTCTCTGATTCAAACAAAGGATTGCAATTCAAACTTACTTTTATTAAGTTAAAGAGACAATTCTTACACAATAGATTATCTTTTCTTCAAACCAGGCTGACTGCCTGAAAAACACAGACGTTACCTGCTCTGGTAAACTTGGCTGGGCTGTTGGGTTAAATTCACCGAGCCCACATCGACAGATGAACTCAGGGTCATCTTCGGGCGAAGGTAGATCTTGCCCACCCCCTTCCATCGACATGGGTCGCTGGTCACAGCAGAATCTTCGCTGGGACTCGCCTCCACATGTCCGTTTTAGCCCCCTCTCTGGCCCTCTGTATCACAGAATCCCTTGCAGAAGGTGGCCATTCGGCCCATCGAGTATGCACTGACAACAATCCCACCCAGGCCCTATCCCTCTAATTTACCCTGCTAATCTCCCTGACATTCAGGGGCAATTTCGCATGGCCAATCAACCTAACCCGCACATCTTTGGAGTGTGGGAGGAAACCAGAGCACTCGGTGGAAATCCACGCAGACACGGGGAGAAGGTGCAAACTCAACACAGTCACCAGTGCCCGGGTACCTGGCACTGCGAGGCAGCAGTGCTAACCACTGTGCCACCGTGTTGCCCTTCTGGAATGTTCCCTGGTTTTCAGCCAATGGGGCCACAGGGCAAGGAATCACAGCACCCAATGAGGTTAGGCCAGGTCATCCTGGGTACACGTCTCCCCTTTCAAATTATGGTTCCAGGGAATCTGGCTGAAACTGGGGAATGCACAAACGTGCAGAAACAAACAAAAGAATGGTGGGTGCCATCTTACTGGCTACTTTTCCATCTTTTCCCATCCTACTGCAGTGAGGTTGGAGAATTTGACGCCCAGCCCAATCTGCATTCACAGCAGCGGGCATGGGAAAATCCTGCTGGCCTGAATGGTGATAAGATTCCGGCAATGTCTTTGTCTCTTGTTCTGGCTGAGTCCCTCTTGATGGATTCCGGATGAGAACAACTCTCCCATTGTTAAGGTTGAGTCTGTCTGTCAATTATCCCCGACAGGTCTGGGCTGGTCCCCTGTTGGCTTCTGACCTTCGCTCGTCTGCACTCCCTCAAGCCTTGCTTGCACGAGTTGTTTCTCCGTGTTTAATTACAAGTGTCCAATTTTATGTTGGGCCTAGCTGCTTAGGCCTTTGCTTGGCCACACAGCCCAAGGAGCTGGAGGGCGGAGCAAAACTAAATATGTAAAGGAAGGAGAAGGAAGCTAATTGGATAACTGTCTCAAAGAGATGGCACAGACATGATGGGCCAAATGGCCTTCTTCTGTGTTGTAACATAAGAACTAAGAGCAGGCATAGATTGCACAGTCCATTGTGTCTGTTTCACCATTTAATCTGATCATGGCTGACCTTGGTTCCAACTCCATTTTCCTGCTCTATCCCGTATTCCTTAATTCCCTGAGACTAAAACTCTGGGGCAATTTTCCCGTCCCGCCCGCCACAGGAACATAGCGGGCGGGACACGGACCGTGCGAAGGTCCGTTGACCTCGGACGGGATTTATCAGTCTTGGAATGAGCATGGCTGGAAGGTCTCGCCCTCTGTCTAGCCCAGTCTTAAACGTGTACAGTGATGGAGCATCGATAGTCCTCATATAATTCTACGATATCCTTCTGTTCTTTTCAGGCTGATGTACCTATTTAGCTTGCACTGTTTTAGCAGTTTAAAAATGAGTGGACTTCCATTTCGCACTGGGGTGAAGAGAGGTTTTATTCTCTCAGAGGGTGGTTAATGTGTTCTCCAGACAGCAGTGGAGGCTGGCTCTTTGAATGTATTCCACACTGAGTTGGAGAGAGTTTTGAACAGCAAGAGAGGTCAGAAAGGAAAGTGAATTTGAGGCCATAAGCAAATCGGTCATGATTTTATCAAATGACGGAGCAGGTATGAGGGGCCAAATGGCTTACTTCCGCTAATTCTTGTTTTCATCCTCATACATGTATCTATCCCTTTCACTTTAAAGGAGGTCTTATTGTGCAGTGGCAGAAGATGCAAGATCGAGCCTAGCAATTGGACTTGCTGGGGTGTCTGTTTAGGGGAGGCGGTGGCGTACTGGTATTGTCAATGGACTAGTGATTGGGAAACCCAGTGTAAAACTCTGGGGACCCAGGTTCAAATCCCGCCATGGCAACTGGTGTTATTTGAATTCAATTTTTTAAAAACCTGGAATTAAGAATCTACCGATGACCATGAAACCATTGTCGGAAAAGCTCGTCTTGTTCACTAATACCCTCTAGGGAAGGAAATCTGCCATCCCTACATGTGACCCCAGAGCCACAGCAACTGCCCTCTGAAATAGCTGATAGTAAGCCACCCTGTTCAAGGGCCGTGGGGAATGGGCAAGAAACTTTGGCGATGTCCACATCCAATGGAAGGAGACTTGGCGGGCCAGAGGGCCTGTTCCTCTGCTGTTCTGTTCTTTCTTCTAATAAAGAAAAAACAAACGGTAACACATCACAAAGCTCTTCACAAGAATGTATCACCAAAAATTGATAAGGAGATACAGGGGTCGATGACGGAAGGCTTGGTCAAAGCGCAAGGTTTTAAGGAGTATTTTAAAGGGGATGTTTAGGGAGAGAATTCCAGAGTTTAATGCATTGACTGTTGAAAATCTCACTAACTGCCCTGGCTGGAGACAATTCACACCTCTTTAACCTGTGCTTAACCCTGTCGTTAACCTGTGCTTAACCCTCTCTCCACTCACATTGTCTGCACCTGTAAAGATCTGATTACCTGTTAAGACTCGCATTCCAACCATTACCTTGTAATTGAGTTTGTGTCGATATATGCCTTGTTTGTGACACAAATCCTGCACTTACCTGATGAAGGGACGGGGCTCCGAAAGCTCGTGCTACCAAAGAAACCTGTTGGACTTTAACGTGGTGTTGTGAGACTTCTTACTGTGCTCACCTCAGCCTACTGCCGGCAACTCCACATCTTGATTGCTGAAGGCATCAGTGAGCATAAGAAAGGCCCTGCGCACCTCAGACATTCTCTCTTCCACCTTCTTCCATCAGGAAAAAGGTACAGAAGTCTGAGGTCACATACTAACCAACTCAAGAACAGCTTCTTCCCTGCTGCCATCAGACTTTTTAACCTTGAATTAAATTGATCTTTCTCTGCATCCTAGCTATGACTGTAACACTACATTCTGCGCTCTCTCCTTTCAATCTGATCATAGAATCCCTACAATACACAAGGAAGCCATTCGGCCCATTGAGTTGTACCGACCACAATCCCACTCAGGCCCTATTCCTGTATCAGCACACATTTACCCTGCTGATCCCCCTGACACTAAGGGGCAATTTAGCATGGCCAATTAACCAACCTAACCTAACTTGTGGGAGAAAACCGGAGCACCCGGAGGAAACCCACACAGACATGGGGAGAACATGCAGACTCCATATATACAATGACCGAGGCCGGAATTGAACCTGGTTCCCTAGCATTGTGCTAACCACTTGCCACCATGCTGCCAGTGTGAATAGTATGTTTGTAGAAATAGCAAGAAACTATACATAAGAACATAAGAACATAAGAAATAGGAGCAGGGGTAGGCCATCTGGCCCTTCGAGCCTGCCCCGCCATTCAATAAGATCATGGCTGATCTGTCGTGGCTCAGTTCCACTTTCCCGCCCTCTCCCCATAACCCTTAATCCCCTCTCTTATCAAAAACCCATCAACCCGCTTCTTAAAAATATTTAGCGAGGCAGCCTCCACCACTTCAACGGGCAGAGAATTCCAGAGATTCACCACCCTTTGAGTGAAGAAGTTCCTCCTCAACTCCGTTCTGAACCGCCCCCCCTTTATCTTGAGGCTGTGCCCCCTAGTCCTACTGTCTTTTTTGAGCGGGAAGAGTCTTTCCACCTCTATCCTATCCATCCCATTCATCATCTTATACGTCTCAATGAGATCTCCCCTCATTCTTCTAAACTCTAACGAGTACAAGCCTAGTTTATTCAGCCTCTCCTCATAGCTCAACCCCCTCAACTCCGGTATCAGCCTAGTAAACCTCCTCTGCACTCCCTCCAAGGCCAAAATATCCTTGCGCAGGTGCGGCGCCCAAAACTGCACACAGTACTCCAGCTGCGGCCTCACCAATGCCCTATACAGCTGCAGCAAGACCTCCCTACTTTTATATTCAATCCCCCTCGCTATGAAGGCCAGCATCCCATTCGCCTTCCTGACCACCTGCTGCACCTGCAGGCTGGGTTTTTGCGACTCATGCACAAGGACCCCGAGGTCCCTCTGCACCGTCGCCTGCTGCAGTTTTTCGCCACGTAAGTAATAGTCCTTCCTACCATTCTTCCTACCAAAGTGGACCACCTCACACTTGCCAACATTAAATTCCATTTGCCATTTCCTGGCCCATTCGCCCAGCCTATCTAGATCCTTCTGCAGACTCTCCACACCCTCCGCACAATTTGCCCTTCCCCCAATCTTGGTGTCATCAGCAAATTTCGACACCCTACACTCGGTTCCCTCCTCCAGATCATCTATATAAATGGTAAATAGCTGAGGCCCCAGCACCGACCCCTGGGGCACAGTAGCACAGTGGACAGCACTGCCACTTCACAGCTTGCGGGACCTGGGTTTGATTCCTGGCTTGGGTCCCTGTCTGTGTGGAGTTTGCACATTCTCCTTGTGTCTGCGTGGGTTTCCTCCGGGTGCTCCGGTTTCCTCCCACAGTCCAAAGATGTGCGGGTTAGATTGATTGGCCATGCTAAAATTGCCCCTTAGTGTCTTGAGATGCATAGGTTAGAGGGATTAGCGGGTAAATATGTAAGCATGTGGGGGTAGGGCCTGGGTGGGATTGTGGTTGGTACAGATTTGATGGGCCAAGTGGCCTCTTTCTGTGCTGTAGGGATTCTATGATAATACTTTTCATTGTATTGCAACATACGTGACAATAATAAATCAAATCAAATCAAATGACGGAGCAAAGGGTGAGGGAGATTCGCAAAAGGACGAGTTCAGAAATGCAGGAGGGTGGTAGGGCTGAAGGAGGTTACAGAGATAGGAATCTTACTTCTGTATCTCAGTCTCTCTTAAGCCGTATTTCAGTGTAAATTCTAACTGAGGGTGGAGCCGGGAGGAGGAGGAAGAGAAAGGGAGAACGTTAAAGGAGCATCTTCAGATGAGACACTCCAGCTGTTGGGCAATGTGCTTTCAAAGCCGTGGAGAGGGATGGGGGTGGGGTGGGGGGGGGGGGGGGCGGTGGGGAGCAGGACTGGTCTCAAAAATAAACAAAGTTTAACAGGACACCAGCCTACTGCTGCTCTGGGTGTGGGTGTGGGTGTGTGTGGGGTGGGAGGGGTGGAGACACAACAGCAAACCTCCAAGCACCAACCCCCGCCCCACCAGTTCCCACCCCAACCACAGCCCACAGGAGACACCCAGCAAATATTTTCTGCCAGGAAGCAGTGACAAACGCCAGTGGAAAGCAGACTAACGATGTGTTCTGGACACAGGGTGTAAATCACTCTGGACTCGCAGCACTATGGGGAGAAAGGGCTCGTAATTCTCCAGCCCTGTCAGTGAGGAAGGCGCATTAGCCCAGATTAGCCCAGGCAAGCCAAAACAGGCAAGGCAAAGAGCAGCGAGATGTCAGAGCCACAGGGGACTGCAACCCTCTGCTGTGTATTAACTGGGGAGGTGGGGAGGGGAGGGTGGAGAGGAGGATTGGGGTAGGGGCTGAGGCAGGTAGTGATGGGGTAGGGGGTTAGGGAGGATGGAGGGAAGGTGAGAGTGGATGGGGGAGGGAGATGAGGGGTTGGGATGGAGGGAGTTTGAAGAGGGTGGGGGAGTTTGGGAGGGTGGGGAGTTTGGGGGGAGATGGGGGTGGAGGGGAGTTGGAATGAGGTGTTGGGAGAGGGAGATGAGGGGTTGGGGAGGATGGGGGAATGGGGAGGTGGAGGTAGGGGTGATGGGGGGAGATTGGGGTGGAGGGAAGGTGGAGTGAGAGGTTGGGGAGGGTGGGGGGAGCTGGGGGAGGGAGGTGAGGGGTTGGGGAGGGTGGGGGAGGGAGGTGGGGGCTGGGAAGGGTGAGGTGAGATGGGGGAGGGAGGTGGGGGGTTGGGGAGGATGGGGGAATGTGGAGGGGAGGTGGAGGTGGGAGGTCAGGGCGGAGGGAGTTTGGGGAGGGATGATGGGGGGAGATTGGGGTGGAGGGAAGGTGGAGTGAGAGGTTGGGGAGGGTGGGGGGAGCTGGGGGAGGGAGGTGAGGGGTTGGGGAGGGTGGGGGAGGGAGGTGGGGGCTGGGAAGTGTGGGGGGAAGTGGGGAGGGAGGTGAAGGGGGTTGAGTTGAAGGGAGGGGCTGGGGATACGGGTTGGAGCAGCACTGATAGACCGAGGAGATGGATTGCGCAGGAGGGCTCAAATCCTTTCGAAGGGAACATCTCTGATCTGCGGCGACAGATAGAAATTTAAGAGACTCTCTATGGAGGGCTTGAGACTGTGACAAGATAAATTGGGGTTACAGCTTTAAACATATTCCATATGGCTGCCAGGTCATTGTAAGCCACTGAAACTAATTAATTTCCCTTCGCACGGACAGCTCCTGAGCATGTCTCACGCTGCAAGCACTCGGCTGTGGATTGATGCGGGGCAATTAAATGTGTTCCAGATTCTCCAGCAGGTTTTACTTTGGAGCTGACTCCACGATGAAGTCAGTGCCTTTGGAAATGCAGCATCTTAAAGGGACATGTGCTGCTAGGGGCGGGGACTTACTGAAAAAGCTGAGTTTGGAACAGGTTTAAATAGCCTGCCAGGAAACTGGGCCCTGCTGTTAACCGTGTATGTGTGAAAAAAACAGACTACAAAATAAACCACTTGTACAGCACCTTTATTTTATGACAAACCATAAGTGTGCCACAGCAGAGTTACCGAACACAATTTGACTAAGGTAACATAGAACAGATGACCAAAAGCTTGGCTGAGAGGTAGGTTTTAAGGAGAGAAAGGTTGAGAGGCAGGGTCACATTTTGTTTGATAATTGCTTCTCTGAAGCTCGATGCCATCCAGGACAACATAGCCTGCTGGGCTGACATCCCATCTAAACATTCACCTCCTCCACCACCAGTGCACAATGGCGGCAGTGTGTGCCACCTACAAGATGCACCACACCGACTCACCAAGGCTCCTCCGACAGCACCTTCCAAACCCGTGACCTCTACCACCGCAAAGGGCGAGGGCAGCAGGTGCATGGGGGACCACCCCCCACCTGCAGGTTCCCCTCCAAGCCACTCACTATCCGGACATGCAAATATATCGCCCTTTCTTTCACTGTCACTGGGTCAAAATCCTGCAGCTCCCTCCCTAACAGCACTATGGGTGTACCTACACCTCACCGTCCACTGGGGTTCAAGAAACCAGCACGCCACTGCCTTCTTGAGGGCAATTAGGGATGGGAAATAAATGCTGGCCTAGCCAACGACACCCACATCCCATAAATGAATTTTAAAAAAACATCTTGTATCATTTTACAATGTTAAAGGCACTGTATAAAATAATATTTCCATTATCCAGCACTCTACCCAGAATTCTCCATTTATAGAGTCATAGAGGTTTACAGCATGGAAACAGGCCATTTGGCCCAACTTGTCCATGCTGCCCTTTTTGTTTTAAAATCCCTAAACTAATCCCAATTTCCCGCTTTTGTCCCTAATCCCTCTACACTCATCGTACCCATGTAACTATTTAAATGCTTTTTAAACGTCAAAATTGTACCCGCCTCTACTACTACCTCTGGCAGCTTGTTCCAGACACTCACCACCCTCTGTGTGAAAAAATTGCCCCTCTGGACACTTTTGTATCCCTCCCCTCTCACTTTAAACCTATGCCCTCTAGTTTTAGACTCCCCTACCTTTGAGAAAAGGCATTGACTGTCAAGCTGATCTAGGCCCCTCATTATTTTATAGACCTCTATAAGATCACCCCTCAGCCTCCTACGCTCCAGAGAAAAAAGTCCCAGTCTATCCAGCCTCTCCTTATAACTCAATCCATCAAGTCCCGGTAGCATGCTAGTAAATCTTTTCTGCACTCTTTCTAGTTTAATAATATCCTTTCTGTAACAGGGTGACCTGAATTGCACACAGTATTCCAAGTATGGCCCTGCCAATGTCTTGACAACTTCAACAAGACATTCCAACTCCTGTATTCAATGTACTGAGCGATGAAACCAAGCATGCCAAATGCCTTCTTTACCACTCTGTCCACCTGTGACTCCACTTTCAAGGAGCTATGAACATGTACCCCTACATCTCTCTGTTCTGTAACTCTCCCCAATGCCCTACCATGAATTGAGTAAATTCAATCTTACTCAGATTAAGTAAAATTAATCTGATTTATTAATCTTCAATAAGATTATTGAATTATAATCTTCAATAATAAGATTATTTTTATAATCTGGTTCAATTATAAGAACCAAATATTCTTATATGCCTGGTTCAATCTACCAAAATGTATCACCTCGCATTTGTTGAAATTAAACTCCATCTGCCATTCGTCAGCCCACTGGCCCAGTTGATCAAAATCCCATTGCAATTGGAGATAATTTTCTTCACTGTCCACTATGCCACCAATCTTGGTGTCATCTGCAAACCTACTAATCATGTCTCTATATTCTCATACAAGTCATTAATATAAGTGACAAATAACAGTGGACCCAGCACTGATCCCTGAGGCACATTGCTAGTCACAGGCCTCCAATTTGAAAAACAACCCCTTCAAGCCAATTTTGTATTCATTTAGATTCGTCATCCTGGAGATTTAACCTTATGCAACAACATACCATGCGGTACCTTGTCAAAGGCTGTAATTCTGGACTAGGGTCTGTCAGGTCTGCTTTTGATTAAGTGGCCCAGTGGCACAGTGGTTAGAGACCCAGGTTCGGTTCGCGTCTTAGGTCACTGTCTGTGCACATTCTCCTCGTGTCTGCGTGAGTTTCCTCTAAGTGCTCTAGTTTCCTCCCACAGTCCAAAGAAGTGCGGGTTAGGTGAATTGACCATGCTAAATTGCCATTTAGTGTCCCAAGATGTGTAGGCTAAGGGGATTAGTGGGGATAATGCATGGTGTTATGGGGATAGGGCGGGGTGTGTCGCTGGGTGAGACACTCTGCTGGAGAGTTGGTGCAGACTCGATGGGTAGAATGGCCTCCTTCTGCACTGTCGGAACTCGATTTACTAATCTTCAATAAGATTATTGAATTATAATCTTCAATAGTAAGATTATTTTTATAATCTGGTTCAATTATAAGAACCAAATATTCTTATATATCTGGTTCAATCTACCAAAATGTATCACCTTGCATTTGTTGAAATTAAACTCCATCTCCATCTTCGATGATTGGAGATATCAAAATCACCGGTAATAGTTATTGGCAGCCCGTCCTCTCTCAGGTATCTGCCTCCCATCTCCCCCCAGCGCCCCTCGCTTGATTCACATTCTTCCACGTCTCTCGGGAGACCTCACCCTTGGAGCTTCCTCATTGGATGAAAATGCGCAACACACCACAAATCTCAGTTATCTGGCATATTTGGTTAACATTTGCCTCCCATTCACGGAGCGTGCCAGAGAATTTCCTATAAATTGATAGTCTTGCTGTAGTCTGATCATGGAATTATTCTGTGGGAAACTTTTATATATTAAAAGTGTTATATCAATGCATGATGTTATCAGCCACTTCAGTGTGTGTTGGCCAGTATTCTGGTGAAGCCAATGGCTGGGCTGATACTTCTGTGCACTATTTCACCCCTTGTGCCTGGAAGATAATTGGGTGTCAGCAAAATGCAAGTCTTTTTTTTCTGTTATTTTTACATGAGTCCTCAGTGGGTGACTTCCTTTTACTCTTTCCTTATCTCTATCTGACACTCTGCCTCCATGTATCTCTGCTATCTTCCCTCCATTTCCTCTCCTTCTTACTATTTTGTATACCAGTGACAGTTCTGTATTCCTCTTCCGAGTGGCTCCAGGGCCTGTTCCATTGAAACCATAGAAAATTTACAGCTCAGAAACAGACCTTTTGGCCCTTCTTGTCTGTGCCGAACCATTTTTTGCCTAGTCCCACTGACCTGCACTCGGACCATATCCCTCCACACCCCTCTCATCCATGAACCCGTCCAAGTTTTTCTTAAATGTTAAAAGCGACCCCACATTTACCACTTTAAAATTAGTTCCCTCCCTCCCTCACCAGTCTCACCGAGAGACTGCCTTGTTCCTTGCAAGTTATCGATCTGTCAGTATGCAAGATATTGTCCACGCTCTTCGCTGAGAACTGCGTTTTTTGTCAATGCCAACAAAGAATCAAACATAGGCAATGACCCACAGCCCGGGATTTTATGACCTCGATCGGGTAAAATCCATCCCCTCCCGAGGCCAGTGGAGAATTCTATTCTGCGAGACTCACCGTCTCGGAGTAAAATTCCAGCCACAATCTCAGCAGACATCCATAAAATTGGTTTGGGGCTGGGGAGGTCAGTTGAATGTTTTAAAATTCGAGATTGATGGGTTTTTGATGGGCAGGGGTATTACTGTGATATATATTGGATACAGTGAAAAGTATTGTTTCTTGTGCGCTGTACAGACAAAGCACACTATCCATAAAGCACATAAGGGAGAAGGAAAGGAGAGGGTCCAGAATATAGTGTTACAGTCATAGCTAAAGCATAGAGAAAGGTCAGATTCATATATATGGTAAGGCCGTTCAGAAGTTTGATGACAGCAAGGAAGAAGCTGTCCTTGAGTTGGGTTGGTACGTGCTTTCAGACTTTTGTATCTTTTTCCTGACAGAAGAAGATGGAAGAGTGAATGTCTGAGGTGCGTAGGGTCCTTGATTATGCTGGCTGCTTTTCTGAGGCAGTGGGAAGGATAGTCAGAGTCAATGGATGGGAGGCTGGTTTGTGTGGTGGATTGGGCTACGTTCACAATCTTTTGTAATTTCTTGCGGTCTTGGTCATACCAAGCTGTGATACAACCAGAAAGAACGTTTTCTGTAGTGCACCGGTAAAAATTGGTGAGAGTTGTAGTGGACATACCACATTCCTTTAGCCTCCTGAGGAATTAAAGGCGTCAGTGGGCTTTCTTAACTGTAGCATCAGCGTGGAGGGACCAGGACAAGTTGTTGGTGATCCAGACACTAGAAATTGTGGACCACTTGTATGGAGAAACAGGTTCAAGGGGCTGAATGCAGGCCCTTGTTTCTGTGGCACCCACGTTACCCCGGTTACCCTGGAGCTCCGAAAGCTTGTGACTTGTGCTACCAAATAAATTTGTTGGACTTTAACCTGGTGTTGCGAGACTTCATATTGTGCTTACCCCAGTCCCATGCCGGCATCTCCACATCATGGCTACCACCAAGTGTCTAACCCAGGCCCTCTGCCCCACCGTATCCTTGTAATCCCACACATGGTTTATGTGTCTAACCTGCACATCTTGGGAAACCATGGGGAAATTTAGCATGACCATTCCACCTAACCCGCACATCTTTGGACTGTGGGAGGAAACTGGAGCGCCCAGAGGAAACCCATGCAGACATTGGGAGAATGTGCAAACTCCACACAGACAGTGAGTGAAGCCAGGAACCAAACCCGAGTCCCTGGCACATTGAAGAAGCAGTGCTAACCACTGTGCTACTGTGCCACCACATAAAATTAAAGTTTATTTATTAGTCACAAGTAGGATACATTAACACTGCAATGAAGTTGCTGTGAAAATCCTCTGGTAGCCACACTCCAGCAGCTGTTTGGGTACACTGAGGAGCAATTTTTCATGGCCAGTGCACCAAACCAGCATGCCTTTGGACTGTGGAAGGAAACTGGAGCGTCCAGAGGAAACCCACGCAGACATGGGGAGAACGTGCAACCTCCACACAGAGACCCAAGGCTGGGATTGAAGCTGGGTCCCCAGAACTCTGAGGCAACAGTGCTATGACATAAAATTAAAATTCATTTATTAATCACAAGGAGGCTTACATTAACAGTGCAATGAAGTTACTGTGAAAATCCTCTAGTTGCCACACTCTGGTGTCTGTTCAGATGCACTGAGGGGCAATTTAGCACAGCCAATGTACTAACTAGCACATCTTTGGAGGAAGCTGGAGTACCCAGAGGAAACCCACACAGACATGGGGAGAATGCGTAAGCTCCACATAGACCCAAGGGCTGGAATCAAACCTGGGTTCCTGGAGCTGTGAGGCAGCCGTGCTAACCACTGTACCACATGGGCTGATAGGAGGGAAATGGAGGATGATGCACCAACTTACAACCTTTAATTTGTTTTCAGGGCCTGGGCAGTGTTGGCAAGGCCATTTTTATTACCTACCCTTAGCTCCCCTTGTGTATTGTGGCAGCCTGTTGGCGTATTGGCTTGTTCAGCCGTTTCAGAGGAACTTCTGGTTAAGTACAAAGCAAGAGGCTTCTTGACTGGCCCACCAATTTGGCCCTTAGTCAGTGAGTTCACGTTCTAATGTGCCCACCTCAATTACCCAATTACAATCATTACACAGAGGTGAAATGATTCTGCCATGGGGCAGGGGGTGGGGGGGTTTGCGTGCATGCCACGGGACAGAGGCGATCAAAGCTCCGAGAAAAAGCCCGTCCTCTGATTCTGTTCTTCCTCAACTACACGGACAGCTGGGCAGGAAGACAGATACGCAGCGAGAGTTCTCTCCTCTTCAGTTGGGGCCAGATGATAACGCAGTGCTTCAATCCAACTCGGGAACAGTTTTCGGTTGGAGAGGGGAGCAGGAACCCTGAGATAACTGTAGAGAAGTTGCAGTCGCTGCTTTCACACGTAAAGCTGGACTGTGGTGGCTCGCGAAGGCCGGGGACCTGTTTATCTCTCCGTCTGCCAAAGAACAAATGTTTCCTGTCATTCTGTTCCAATGCTGCGGTGGGCAGTTTGGCTTGTGCCCAATTTGAGGGAACAGCGGTGGGGAGAGAGAGGGTGGAGTGGTGAGGGGGGGGTGTCTGTGGAACTCAAATTTTGTTCCCAGTCGCTGCAGACACCCAAGTCCCACCAATCTCTACAGGACCTTGAAGCACCAGCCTCAAAGTGAGGAGCCGGGATGATCAGCACACACTGCTCCCCCCTCCACCCCTCCCTCGGTTACTAATGGCAGCTAAGCTCAGAGCCCTGAGCGACTCCTAGGGTGTGGGGGTGGGATGGGGGGTGTCAGAGGTGGTGGGCAAAGAGAAGAGAATGTTTAAACATTGAAGTCTTGCGGAGGAAAATTCAAACAATACAAATCCGATCCGAAAGCAGATGTCACTCATCGACTGGGAGACACTGAAGAAAATTCTTGAGGGGGAGGGTGTAATTCTTTCAACAATTCTTCTGGCTTTAGACTTTTTACTCAACTGAGGGACAAATCAAAAGAGCAGCCCCTTAAAGGGACACTGCATCAAACAAAAAAAAAACAGCACGCCTTTCAGACTGTGGGAGGAAACCCACGCAGACACAGGGAGACATGCAGACTCTGACCCAAGCCAGGAATTGAACCTGGATCCCTGGCGCTGTGAGGCAGCGATGCTAGCCACAGTGCCACCATGCCACCCCAATTTCTTTTTAACACAAAATCAGTGGGACAGATTTTCTGGTCATTATCTCATCGCTATTTGGGGGATCTGGCTATGAGTAAATTGGCTGCAGTGTTTCCGACGTCATAACAGTAACTTCAGCATTGGCTGCAGAGTGCTTTGGGGGGTGACCTGAGGTCATGAAGCTGTTATGGAATTGTGAGTCCTTTATTTAAAAAGAAAAGCGGGCTGCCTGAGTGGGCTGGCTTGCCACTTTGCTTGCTCCATTATCACCTGCCATTTGCCCTGCTCATTCTTAGAGAAGATGCCTGAAATGCCTTTTAGAATATTTGTCCCCCCCGACACTTCCCCTTTAATCGGCCCTTCCCTTTAAAAGTTTCCCTTGCATGCTGTTGTTCATTCACAGCATTAGCATACGTGCTCTCTGCACCTGAAGCTGTGCCTCCAAGTTAACCTCAAAAGCTGGCATCAGCCCATGTAATGTTGTGCACTTCACATGGGTATGCTCGCATGCTGTCACTGTAGCACCAGAACTGTTAGGGAGGTAACGCTACATGTTACAAAGATAGCGCTTTGCTGCTGTGATGTTGGTTTCAGGCGGTTTATTCCGAGAATAAAATCAAAGTCTAATTTTCGGTCGGCGTTCTTTAACTCCACATCATGTTCTTCAGCACACTTTCTCGAAAACGTAACTCAGCTGTAAAGTGCTGGGCTCTCGTGATCAAAAATGGTGCTCTTGTGGCGCGCTGGGGCAGTGAACCTGCCTCTGAGCCAGAAGCTCCGGGTTAGAGTCTCACCCCAGGACCTGATTCTGAGGAAGGTACTCCCATAAGGTGGTCCAACCTGTTGCACGTGCCAAC
Organism: Carcharhinus amblyrhynchos; assembly: GCF_965287045.1. Lineage (NCBI taxonomy): Eukaryota > Metazoa > Chordata > Chondrichthyes > Carcharhiniformes > Carcharhinidae > Carcharhinus > Carcharhinus amblyrhynchos. The sequence goes on from NC_137327.1 coordinate 12,582,143, forward strand.
CTGCAAAACCTTTTCAATGGTTGGCGGTAAGTGCGAGAGACACTCCTGGTCAGCCACGCTTGGTGTGGAGTGGCGCCCCTCAAGCTACAAGCCCTGGGCAGTAGACTGGCGACCTGTTCCGGTCTGTTGCGTTAGGAGCCATGGAAACAGACAAAAGTGCATCACTAGGTGCAGGAAGAGAAACAACAATAACATTTTTGAAACAACTGCTCTCTCGCCTTTGTCCATTGGGTGACCTCAAATATGCATTATGTAACTCAGCGTAATTTGTGTATCTCCTTTTTAAAGTTTATGTATTAGTTACGAATAGGCTGACATTAACACTGCAATGAAGTTACTGTGAAAATTCTCTAGTCCAGCTGTTCGGGTAGACTGAGGCAGAATTTAACACGGCCAATGCACCTAACCAGCATGCCCTTCAGACTGTGGGAGGGAACCGGAGCACCTTTCAGACTGTGTGGAGGAAACCCCAAACAGATATGGGGAGAGTGTACAGACTCCGTACAATCACTGACCCAAGCCAGGAATTGAACCCAGGTTCCTGACACTGTGAGGCAGCAATGCTAACCAATGCACCACTGCGCTGCCCTGTATTGTAATGATTCGCTTCACCACAAGCATGTTCAGAGCTGTGCTCCCGCCCCGATGTAATCTTGTGGACTTGTATCAGTAACAAAGGTCGGTTGTACCACACTAGATGTTGACCCAAGGTGAGGGTTGAGGAAGGAGCTTTCCATCTCTTGGGCTGAGATTGGTTAGTTCTTAGTTGAAACGCAAGGTGGAGAAGGAAACCCAAGCAACAACTGAGTCAAGTCAGTATTGAGTAGGGGATGGGACTGACCTCCCCATTCACAGTGGGGAGATTGTGCCATGCGCGTAACATCCATTGGAAAATCAAATGAGGGAAAAGTGTCTGACCCATGTAGACAAGAAAGCCCCAGGTTCAAACCTTGATTTGTGCTTTGCAACCTCACTGAAATGATGCAGTGTTCAGGCATGGCAGTAAAGTTGGCCTCACTAAATCATGGTTAGGGAGAGGAACCAAGACAGGTGCCCAGTGGCACAGTGGTTAGCACTGCTGCCTCACAGTACCAGGGACCCAGGTTAAATTCTGGCCTTGGGTGACTGTCTATGTGGAGTTTGCGTGGGTTTCCTCCCACTTTCCGAAAGACATGCAGGTTACGTGCATTTACCACAGTAAATTGCCCCTTGGAGTCCCAAAATGAGCAGGTTAGAGAAATTAGTGGGGTAAATACATGTGGGGTTACAAGAATTGGGCCTGGGTGGGATACTCTGTCGGAGAGCAGACCCAATGGCCCGAATGGCCTCCTTCTGCAAATAAACCTGTTGGACTTCAACTTGGTGTTGCGAGGCTTCTTACTGTAGGGATTGCCATTCCTGCCAGGCCTCCTGCCAAGTGTGTGCGCCTGCTGTTGCTGTCAGGCCGATGGTGAGACTCACAGAGCAAACACCGGGAGAGCCACGACATGTCCTGTGCCAGTGGAATTTGCATTGATGTGGAGTCACTGCCTTTAGGAGAGGGGATGGGGAAGCAAAATGAAGAAATAGAGAAGCCAGCCCACTTTGATGATTTTGGACAGTGGGCAGTCAGCGCTTGTACTTTAGACAGGCTCGTAATGAATTTGTGCCTTGTTCTGCATTTCGAGTGGAAAGGGTCCGGGAGTGGCTCGGGGTACGGCATCCATCACTTCCAATTGCAAAACAGACTAAAATCTTCCTCCCTTCCCCTTTCACAGCGGGAGTCATCTTCGCCGCTTCACCTTTCCAGTTCCAGCAAGAAGCAGGGGGCGTCAAACTCTTCCCTGGACAGAGGGGAGTCTTCAGAGCAGGTCACCACGGACACATCCCTGACACACGCGCCTCGGCTAACGGTGGATGTGGGGAGTCTGGAGCACGAAACCACAAGTGAGTGAACTTTTGCTACTTCCTGACAGTCAGTCATGCTTTTTTTTTAGAAAAAAAGGCGCAGTCAAATCTCATTAACAGGTCAGAATGTGGAGATGATTTGCTTGTTATCAGCATTTGGTATTCAACAGCCGTTACATGGAGGTACCTCAAGGAACAATGAACTTTGAACCGACGTGAACTAGGTTGATGTACAACGCAACAGAGATGCCTACAGGGGACACATATAGCCTGAGGTTTAGCTGCTTCACAGCTTTTACATGCTGAATAATACATGTTCCCCTACAGGCTGCTACACAGCTTCTAATATTAGACAGTTTGGTTTGGGGTTTGCTCATTTGTATTCCTGTCTCTTGTGTTTTCTCCCACTTGCTTGCTCCATGTATTGTCCCTTCCTCCAGCCCAGATGGCATGTTTGGGTCGTTCAGTGTGCATTTCTGTACAGCCCGGTACGAGTGGCCCTTTGTCGCGAGCAGAGATTCAGATCACTGCGACCTTGAGGTCAGTGGTTAGAGAATTGCATTGTGTGTAGGGGGCCTGGGGCTGCTCTCACCAACCAATCGGGTGCCACCAAATGTCACCCAGGACTGCCTCCAGTGCGCAGTAAGGCATGGCTGACAAGGGCGGGGAATTAGCATTCCGACAGCTCCAAGTCCTGGATTTATACTGGCACTGGAATTACTCACTGGCTGGCGTGGTGGTGTTGGCCATTTTAAAGCCTGGGGGCTGTGTTACTTACCCATACAGTTAGATATTGACTCACGTGCTTAAGTCAATGGCTGAGGGCTTTGCTGCCGGTTGTTGTAGTATTGTGGTGCAATAAACATGTGAGGTTATGGGGACTGGGTGTAAAGCTAATTTTATGCCCTCCACAATGTCACTGCCCATCAAGTCTGAAGGGAGGTCAGTCTCCTTTAAGGAGGAAACAGTGGGAGAATCCGGCCCTTCCATTTGATGAGGCCCAGGAGAAGTAATGGAGAATCCCTACAGTGCAGAAGGAGGCCATTTGGTCCACCGAGTCTGCACTGACCACAATCCCACCCAGGCCCTATCCCCGTAACCCCACATATTTACCCTGCTAATCCCTCTGACACTACGGTCAATTTAGCATGGCCAATCCATCTCACCGGCACATTTTTGCACTGCGGGAGGAAACTGGAGCAACTCCGGGGGAAACCCACGCAAACATGGGGAGAATGTGCAAACTTCACACAGACAGTGACCTAAGCCGGGAATCAAACCCGGGTTCCTGGCGCTGTGAGGCCACAATGCTAATCAGTATACCACCATGATGCCCAATAATGGTATGTGGTGAGCTGGGGGAGGGGGGGTGGTGGGAGCTAGGCAAGAGAAATGGCTAAAGTAGTGAAATTAAAGACTTCACCTGAGATTGTTCTACTAGGAGAGAAGGAGATTGAGACTGGGTCAAAATCTCATCGATTAAGCAAGACTGCTTCCAGAGGCTACCCAGAGAACACAGATTTAAGATGATGGGCAAAATCGCCAGAGGTGACAGTAAACGGCAGAACCCTTAAGAGTATTGATAGGCAGAGGGATCTGGGTGTACAGATACACAGGTCACTGAAAGTGGCAATGCAGGTGGAGAAGGTAGTCAAGAAGGCATACGGCGTGCTTGCCTTCATCGGCTGGGGTGTTGACTTTAAAAAGTGACAAGTCATGTTACAGCTTTATCAAACCTTAGTTAGGCCGCACTTAGAATATAGTGTTCAATTCTGGTCCCCACACTTCCAGACGGATGTGGACGTTTTGGAGAGGGTACAGAAAAGATTTACCAGGATGTTGCCTGGTATGGAGGGCATTAGCTATGAGGAGCAGTTGGAGAAACTTGGTTTGTTCTCACTGGAGCGACGGACGTTGAGGGGAGACCTGATAGAAGCCTACAAGATTATGAGAGGCATGGACAGAGTGGATAGTCAGAAGCTTTTTCCCAGGATGAAAGAGTCAATTACTAGGGGGCATAGGTTTAAGGTGCGAGGGGCAAGGTTTAAAGGAGATGTACGAGGCAGATTTTTTGCACAGAGTAGTGGGTGCCTGGAATCATTGCTGGGGGAGGTAGTGGAAGCGGATGTGGTCGTGACTTTTAAGGGGCGTCTTGACAGGCACATGAATAGGATGGGAAAGAGGGATATGATCCCCGGAAGGGTAGGGGGTTTTAGTTAAGTCAGGCAACAAGGTTGGTGCAGGCTTGGAGATCCGGAGGGCCTGTTCCTGTGCTGTAATTTCCTTTGTTCTTTTTATTCTTTGTGACATGAGAAAATCTTTCTTTTCAATGGGCAAGTTGTTATGATCTACCTGAGAGGATGCAAATTCAACAGTAACTTTCAAGAGAGACTGAGATAAGTATTGAAAGGACTAACTACAGGCCTAAAGGGTTAGAGCAGAGACACGTGATTAATTGCAGCAAAAACAGAAAGTGCTGGAAGATCTCAGCTGGTCTGACAGCATCTGTGGAGAGTGAATAGAGTCAACGTTTTGAGTCAGGATGACCCTTCATCAGAGTCTTTTATCACCCAGTCTATGTTTGGTCTCTCTGATTAGGAATAGGTCTAAAGAAGGGTCACCCAGACTCGAAATGTTGGCTCTATTCTCTCCCCGCAGATGCTGTCAGATCTGCTGAGATTTTCCAGCATTTTCTGTTTTTGTTTCAGATTCCAGCCTCTGCAGTATTTTGCTTTTACCATGTGATTAATTGGACAGTTTCACTGAATGGCCTCTTACTGTTGTGTATCTTTCTGTGAATGCCACTGGATAAGATTAGTGAGATTTTTTTTTATCTGGGAATTCAAACACAGTAAAAAGGTGGGCAATTGATAAAAGAGCTAACTAGAATGTATGTGATTATGGCAGCAGTTGCAAATTGTGACTTAGAGGGATAATAACAGTGCAAACAAAGTGGCTAAATGAATCATTCAGTATTACCGGAAACAATCTTATTCATGTACAGTTAGCATTTCTTTTGCTTTTTTGATATAAAGTTTCTTTTCAGCTTTGCAACTTGTATATCTAACTACATTAATGCTGCCCCAAGCAGTAATAAATAATATGCATGAAACAATCATGCTGCATACTTGATCATATAATTTTTGCTCACCCTCCCATAAAACATGTAGGAACTGTTGCTTGCTGTGTCTGAATGTCACACCTCAATACAAGAATATGTGCTATTCTGTATAATTTGCAGTCAGAGGGTCACTCAGCTCCTGCCCTCATTACAGTTTTGGTCCACACGTGGACAATAGGGTTGAACTTAAGAGTGAGGTGAGAGTGACTGCCCTTGATATCAAGGCAGCATTTGCATGAGTGTGGCATCAAGGAGCCCGAGCGAGTCAATGGTAATCAGGTGGAAAATTCTCCCACTGGCTAGAGTCCCTGATACAAAGGAAGCTGATTCTGGTGGTTGGAGGCTAATCATCTCAGTCCCAGGACATCACTGCCGGAGATCTTTTCTTTATTCATTTATGGGACATGGGCGTCACTGGCCTGCCACCATTTATTGCCCATCCCTCGTTGCTTGAGGGCAGTTGAGAGTCAACCACATTGCTGTGGCTCTGGAGTGACACATAGGCCAGACCAGATAAGGACTGCAGATTTTCTTCCCTAAAGGACATTTGTGAACCAGATGGGTTTTTCCGACAATGGTTTCATGGTCATCAGTAGATTCTTAAATCCAGATAATTTTTATTTGAATTCAAATTCCACCATCTGCTGTGGCAGATTCGAACCCAGGTCCCCAGAATATTAGCTGGGTTTTTGAATTAAGAGTCTAGCGATAATACCACTCGGCCACTGCCTCTCCATTGCCTCCTCAGGGTAGCTTCCTAGGTCCAGTCATCTTCAGCTATTTCATCAATGATCTTCCTTCCATCAGTAGGTCAGAAGTGGGGATGTTCACTGTTGACCGCACAATGTTCAGTATCATTCCCAACTCCTCAAACATTGGAGCTGTCCATTTCCATATGCAGCAATGGAAAATATTAAGGCTTGGGCTAATAAGTGGCAAGTAACATTCACACCACCCAAGTACCAGGAAATGACCAGCTGTAATGAGAGAATCTAACCATCTCCAGTTGACATTCGGTGGCATTCCGATTGTTGAATTCCTCATTATCAATATCCAAGGGGTTACTGTTGGCCAGAAATTGAACAGGACCAACCATATAATTACTGTGGCCACAAGAGCCGATCAGAGGCTGGAATTCTGAGGCACGTAATTCATCTCCTGATTCTCCAAAGTCTGTCCACATCCACAAGACACAAGTCAGGAATGTGATGGAATACGCTCCACTTGCCTGGATTAGCGCAGCTCCAACAACACTCAAAAAATTTGGCACTGTCTAGGATAAAGCAACCCGCTTAATTGGCACCCCATCCACCACCTTCAATATCCAGTCCCTCCACCACTGACACACAGTGGCAACAGTGTGTACCATCTAGAAAGTGCGCTGTAGCAACTCACCAGGGAAGCTTTATCAGCACCCTTCAAACCTGCAGCCTTGATCACCTGGAAGGCAGCAGGTTCATGGGAGAACCACCTCCTGGAAATTCCCCTCCAAGCCTCTCAACATCCTGACTTAGAACTAATAAAAGCAAATTACTGTGGATGATGGAATCTGCAACCAAAAGAGAAAATGCTGGAAAATTCCAGCAGGTCTGGCAGCATCTGTAAGGAGAGAAAAGAGTTGATGTTTCGAGGTCCAGACGACCCTTTATCAATGTTTGACAAAGGATCATCTGGACTCGAAACATCAGCTCTTTTCCTCCCTTACAGATGCTGCCAGACCTGCTGAGATTTTCCAGCATTTTCCCTTCTGACTTGGATATGTATTGCCATTTCTTTGTTGTTGTGGGGTCAAAATCCTAGAATTCCCTTGCTAACAGTACTGTGGATGTACCTACATCACAGCATCTGCGGCGGTTCAAGAAGGGGATACACTACCACTCTGTCAATGATGATTAGGGATGGGCAGAAGACACTGGCCTAGCCAGCGATGCCCACATCCCGTGAAAGAATTAAGAAAATACAACACAGAAACAGACTTTAAATTGGAGTTGAAGATCTTTAATTTTGTGGCTTTGGTGACCTCTCTTGATTTCCAGAGGTTGGAGAGAGTGATGGATGATACTCTAAGCTTCCCAACTCCTGATTTTCACATCCTTGTCTATCCCACCAATAGTACTTACAACACCACCCAGATAGGAAAAGAATGTTACTTATCCAGCTCGGTGTTCCTTATCTTAATGGAGTTGTTGTTCCTGGTGTTTATTCACATTATCTCGGTTTTCTCCATTTTGATGTTGAGGCTAACTTTGGCTGATGTTAGCTTCAGGAATCATAATTACTACACTACTCTGTTTCTAACCTTCACAGCTATTTCACTGTGTCATTGAGGTGACTTGTTGTTTAGATGGACTGAGGATCTGGCACTTCAGTTCCTTCAGGAGCGCTTGTTCAACGTTGGGCACTCCCTCTAATGTTAGGAACTTAGGGAAACCTGTCCTAACAAATTCCCTTTGAAATAAAGCTCTAAGTATTCATTCAAAATCAAGAGTATTAAGTATTGCTCTGGGACCAAATGTTTGAGAATGTAATGAGAATCATAGAATTCTACAGTGCAGAATGAGGCCATTCGGCCCATCAAGTCTGCACCGACCACAATTCCACTCAGGCCCTATCCCCATAACCCCACGCATTTACCCTAGCTAGACCCCTCAACACTAAGGGGCAATTTAGCATGTCCAATCCACCCAACACACACATCTTTGGACTGTGGGAGGAAACCGAAGCACCCAAAGGAAACCCATGCAGGCATGGGGAGAATGTGCAAACTCCACACAGATGATGACCCACGCCCGGAATCGAACCCTGGCGCTGTGAGGCAGCAGTGCTACCCACTGTGCCATCGTGCTGCCCCATGGACAAAGGGCAGCAAGTCACCCCTGGGAGGAACCATCAACACATTCCCGTCTTGTGCACATAATCTTTCCAGAACAGGAGTGTGATTCCGAATTGGAATTCTGTCTGATCACCACCCTTGCCCCTTCGTCCAGGAGATAATTGTTGTGAACTCTGCTGCTGCCCCTTCAATCAACCACGGCCTTCGTAGCTCACTGTCACTTTGTGTGGCACAACATAACTGCTGAAATAAAGGAATATAATGGAGGTAATCGAGGTAACTAGCTGAGGAACAAACAAACCAAGGTTTATTTCATGATCAGAAAATCAATAGGGGAAGTGAATTACAGGCTGTAATCTAATCAACAGATTTGAATGGAACCCGGGCAACAATAGAACAAGTTACACATCTGAAATTCCTTGATAATTTTAAGTTGCTCATTAATCCAGAATCCCAAACCTGTCATTCATTCTTTTTTTATAGATGTTGACAGGCTTGATTTAGCAGCAGTTGCAGTGTGCTCGCAGAGTATTATTCTCACAGCTGTCAGTACATCAAATGTGATACTAAAGGTTAACTTCAGAAGGCATAAGGAACAGCAGAAATAAAAAATAAACAGAAAATGCTGGAAAAACTCAGTAGGTCTGGCAGCATCTGTGGAGAGAGAACCATCAATCGCGGCATATAAGTTTAAGTTTATTTATTCGTGTCTCAAGTAGGCTTACATTCACAATGTAATGAAGTTATTGTGAAAATTCCTTAGTCGTCACACTCCGGCGCCTTTTCGGGTACACTGAGGGAGAATTTAGCACGGCCAGGGCAGCTAACCAGCATGTTCTTTGGACAATGGGAGGAAACTGGAGCACCTGAAGGAAATCCAAGCAGATGCAAGAAGTATTGTGTGTCTGTGTGTGTGTGTGAGAGTATGTATGGCGTGTTTGTGTGTGTAGTGTGTGCGTGTGTGTGTGTGTATGGTGTGTGTGTGTGTATATGAGATAACCATAGTTTAAAATGACGTACACTATTCTCTTCCCACTATTAGCCTGTCTAAGCCTCAGCACACAGTTAGAATGCAGCTGAGAAGCAGAGTAAGTATTCTTTGTCACCCGGTGACTGGGTGCCTCACTTTGAAGGAAGTGTGTGTGAAACAGATGCAATAGGGCAAAAAATAATTGGAGCAATGTATGAGGAGAGCATCCTAACAAATAACACTCAAAGAAAGAATGTATTTATGTGGCACCTTTCATGCCCTCTGACCATCTCAGAGAGCGCTACTGTCAATTAATTACTTCTGTTGCAAAGGTACTGCTGTCATGGAGGTTAAAATGTAATTAATTCGCATGCAGCGAAATTCCCTTCAGAAGCAAAAGTGGCAAAGTGACTAATCACTGTACTTTGTAGACGTGATGTTGGTTGAAGGATATGTGTGCCTGAAGAATTCACCATTGAGTGAGGAAAGTATTGGGATCCGCTGTCGTCAAGAGGCAATGTCAGCTTGCAATTTGACTCTGGGAGTAGTTGCCCTCGGTGAGCAGTTGAGAGTCAACCACGTTGCTGTGGCTCTGGAGTCACATGTAGGCCAGACCAGGTAAGGACGGCAGATTTCCTTCCCTAAAGGACATTAGAAAGCCGATTCATCTTTTGTATGGCACCTAATCCACAGGAAATAACCCAAACTGAAGTACTTTTCTTTTGAAGTCTAGTCATTATTTAGCGCAGGGAAACACGGCAACCAATTTGCAGACAGCAAGGTTCCACAAACAGTAAAGAGATTATGGATCAACACATCAGTTTAGGTTGTTAGTTCAGTGATAGATGTTGACCAAGACACTCATGCTTTTTTTCCAGATAGTGCCACGGGATCTCTAACACGAATGTGCTAACTTAGTATCTGGGGAGGCTTAGAAGATAATCAAACATCTCTGGCAAGAAGCCTAATTTGGTTCAATGCCACAATTTCATAGCAAACGCCTTAGTAAACCAAGGTTTACTAAGTGTTTTCCCCTACAGTCCATAGCTGTGTGAGTTGGGTTGATTGGCCATGCTACATTGCTCCTTCGTGTCAGGAGGATTAGCAGGGTAAATAGGTGGGGTCGCGGGAATAAGGCCTGGGTGGGATTGTGCTCCCAGTGCCACAGGGATGGATTATGTGTGCAAATCCCTGAGCCAAGACATTTTTAGGAAGGTGGTGGGGCTGGCGGCGAGGGGGTGGGATGGACGGGGTGGGGGGTGGGGGTGGTGGGGGGGGGGGTGTTGCTTTCCTTCCTGCCAGCCAACGAGCCGCTTCCCCCTCACCCTGGACCGAGCGTCGCCGAGCGTGGGCTGTTTCTGGGAATCTCACCGAGCCACTGTGAGCACTTCCTCCCGCAGCTGTGTGACTGCAATCTTAACCAAACCACTTCTGCTGTGCAGGCTGACACTCTTCTCAGCAGTCAGTGTTTCTGGGCTGAGAGTGTCAGTTCACCTCACAGTGGGTTGGTTTGCTACGAATTTTGTGGCCACGTCACACCACCCCCCACCCCCCTCCCCACCTCGTGAGGAGTGGTCAGGAGCCAAGAGCAAAATAAACCCTTTCTTGTTTTGATTTGCTGCGGGGGAAATGAGGGAAATATTTATCTTACATGACGCGCTTCCCCGCATCGTGGAATCATTTTTAACCACAGGACGATGTTCACGCCCCAGCTGCTGTCTGTAATCTGTCCCCAGCGAGCGCTGCTGTTGCCTTGGGGTTCCCTGCACCTGGGTGGGATGGCGGGGGTGGGGGGGTGCCGATTGCGATACTCAAGAGTATTTCTCCTGATTGCTCCTCCGCAAGTGCTGCTGGGGATTTTGCCTACAAGGTTGCTGGGTGAGGACGGGAGACTGCTTGAAGGTGTAGCTGAACAAGGTGGAGTCAGGTACCTCACAACCTTGCAGTTACCTGGCAGTCATTCAGAGAACAAGCACAGGCATTTTGCAGCGTAGGTTAGCAATAGAAGCCATAATTCCGGCTCGCTCCCTGTCACACAGGGAAGGAAGTCTGAAAGCAGCAACGGTGGTTAGCACTGCTGCCTCCCAGTGCCAGGGACCTGGGCTCAATTCCAAAACCTTGGGTCACTGTCCGTGTGGATCTGCACCTTCTCCCCGGGTCTGCGTGGGTTTCCTCCGGGCGCTCCGGTTTCCAAAGACGTGTAGGTTAGGCGGATTGGCTACGCTAAATTGATCCCTAATGTCCACAGTTTTGTAGGTTTGGGGGCTTAGCAGGGTAAACGTGTGGGCTTACGGGGATAGGGCCGGGGAGAGGGCTTGGATAAGATACTCTGTCAGCAAGCTGGTACAGACCCGATGGGCCAAATGGTCTCTTCTACGCTGTCGGGGTTCTATGATTCTGTTCTAAGATGTGAGTGATGAGCAGCTGATTGTGATGTGAGGTTATACAGAGGGCATTAGGTTGGGTGGGCTACTGTTGAGCTTTGCTAACGTGACCTTTGCAGGAGCATTAAATTTAAGTCAGTGAAAACAAGTACTTTAACAAGGCTCTGGAATGAAATGTCATGTGTCTGGTATGTGTCGCTTTCTTAAAACAGGATATAGGTCATTAAAAAGAGCAAAAGCCTGCGAATGTAAGCAGTCAGGTGTGGGTTGGTGTTCCAGTGGTACAAATATCTCTGATGATCAAGGATGGAAATGTCTCATGAAGGAGCTCTGCTGGGTTATCACTGTGTGGTCAGGGGAGTGGAGAATCTGGAAATAGTGTGCTGCTCATCAACCATGGTGACTGGAGGTTTATTTGGGATCTTGCCATGCTCAGAAAAGGCATTTTGAAACAGTTCATAGGGGCTCTGTGCATGAGGGGGGGTGACATTACTCTTTGATCACTCACTGAGTTGACCATCCAGGGTGTAACCAAGCTCTGATCATCACAGGCTCTGTACACTTGGACAGAGAGGTGTAAGAAAGCCGTACCTTTCCTTTGTTCCTTCCAGAAAGATCATAAGGTATTGGAGCAGAATTAGGCCATTCAGCCCATCGAGTCTGCTCTGCCATTCAATCAACCCCATTCTCCCACCTTTTTCCTGTGACCTTTGATCCTCTTACCAATCAATAACCAATCTATTTCTGTCTTAAATATACTCAATGACCTGGCCTCCACAGCCTTCTGTGAATTCTATACATTCGCCACCCTCTGGCTGAAGAAATTCCTCCTCATCTCAGTTCTAAGGGACCGTCCCTTTACTCTGAGGCTGTGCCCTCGGATCCTAGGCTCGCCTACTAATGGAAACATCTTGTCCACTCTATCCAGGCCTTTCAATATTCCGTAAGTTTCAATAAGATCCACCCCTTCTTCCTTCTAAGTTCCATTGAGTACAAACTCAGAGTCCTCAAGCACTCCTCATACATCAAACCTTTCATTCCTGGGATCATTCTCATGAACCTCCTCTGGGCCCTCCCCAGGGCCAGCACATCCTTCCTTCGATACGGAGCTCAAAATTGCTCACAACATACCAAATATTGGCAAATGTGTCAGAGGTTGCGTCTTTTTCCCTGGGCATTCTGGAGTGATGAGGGAGTGGGAGGGACCATCTTGGCTGGGTGTTGTGAGTATCGTTCGGGGAACGGATGACTCTTTGGTCTGCTGGCTGAGTTAAGAACTGGAGGGGAAGTGCCAGTTCTAATGAAGGGTCATCCGGACTCAAAACATTGGCTGTATTCTTTTTCCACAGATGCTGTCAGACCTGCTGAGATTTTCCAGCATTTTCTGTTTTTGTTTCAGATTCCAGCAGCTGCAATATTTTGCTTTCATGCCAGGTTTTTGTGGGTTCAAGTAAAGAGATTCTGGGCAAGGCTAGGGATTTTTGATTTGATTTATTATTGTCACAGGTATTAACATACAGTGAAAAGTATTGTTTCTTGCGCTCTATATAGACAAAGCATACCGTTCATAGAGAAGGAAACAAGAGAGTGCAGTATGTAGTGTTACAGTCATAGCTAGGATGTAGAGAAAGATCAGCTTAATCTGAGGTAGGTCCAGTCAAAAGTCTGACAGCAGCAGGGAAGAAGCGGTTTGTACGTGACCTCAGACTTTTGTATCCTTTTCTGGAAAGGAGAAGGTGGAAAAGAGAATGTCCAGGGTGCGTGGGGTCCTTAATTATGCTGGCTGATTTGCTGAGGCGGTGGGAAGTGTAGATAGAGGCTGGTTTGCGTGATGGATTGGGCTACATTCATGACCTTTTGTAGTTCCTTGCAGTCTTGGTTAGAGCAGGAGCCATATCAAGTTGTGATACAACCAGAAAGAATGCTTTCTATGGTACATCTGTAAAAGTTGGTGAGGCTCGTAGCTGACATGCCAAATTTCCTTAGTCTCCTGAGAAAGTAGAGACGTTGATGGGCTTTTGTAATAATGTGAAAGATGGGGAGCATGTGAAAGATCCAAGACTTGTGGATGTTATCCAGATGACTGGATGTGTAAATCTTTGATCTCGTGGTACAAACTATGACAGGGAGCTGGATGGAAGAGGACAATTAATCTGTAATTTGAAAGGTAAAACACAACAAGATTTGGGGGTGGGTGGATTCAGTTTCTGTGGGGTGTTTATTAACTGAGGACCCAATTGAACTCAATTAAGTCAGTATGTAAATACTGTCTCACTTTGATAGGCCCTGTGTAACGTTATTTGCCTGTTATCAGTTATCAGTGTACGATTCCAATCCATATGATTTTGAAAGACAGTTCAAGAAAGTTAGTTTAGGAATTTTCCATTCCTGTATCTTTGCCAGTGTTATCACTTATTCTCTTCATGTCTGAATCCTGGTAAGAGTCACATTCCGTTTGACCTTCTATTCTCATCCCTGTCTTCATTACCATGTCTCTCCATAATCCCTGTAACTTCCTGTAAACAGCCGGGAACTCAGTGTTCCTTCAGTTTTGGCCTCTCGCACGTTCCTGATTTTCTTCAATCCTCCGTTAGAATCATAGAATCCGTACAGTACAGAAGGAGTCCATTCGGCCCACCAGGTCTGCATCAACCACAATCCCACCCAGGCCTTATTCTCGTAACCCCGCATATTTACCCTGCCAATCCCCCCGACATTCGGGTCAATTTAGCATGTCCAATCAACCTAACTTGCACATCTTTGGAGTAGGGAGGAAACCGGAGCGCCTGGAGGAAACTCATGCACACACGGGGAGAATGTGCAAACTTCACACAAACAGTGACCCGAGGCTGGAATTGAACCCGTGTCCTCGGTGCTGTGAGGCAGCAGTGCTAACCACTGTGCCACCGTGTCACCCTAGTAGCTTCAGTTGCTTAGACCCTAGGCTCTGAAATCCCATCCCAAGACCTCTCTATTATATCTCCACCCACCCTCACATATAAGATTCCCCTTAAAACCTACCTCTTTGACCAAGTTTTTGGATATCTGCTTTCATCTTATGTGATCTGGTGTCAAACAGAAGTCTGATCATGCTTGTGTGATGTTCTTTGGGATGTTGTACTGGGATAAAGTGTTGTTTTAGTATGACTCTCCTGTCTTGAGAGAATTGGCCACTTCAGTAAGTAAACAGCTAGCCCATGATCTGTAACCTAACGAGAGACTGTGCCACAGGAAGCTGAAGCCCTTGGGAAATAGGGTGCGGGAGTTACTAGATGGGAGAAATTCACTGAAAGAGATTATCCTTCCACATTTGTACCCCAAAACTTTGCGGAATAGTTGCCAGGCACAGATTAGTGAAAGAAGTTCAGATATTTAGGACATGGTTGACAATAGGAGCTGAAGTTTATTTATTAGTCTTAACACTGCAATGAAGTTACTGTGAAAATGCCCTAGTTGCCACACCCCAGTGCCTGTTCGGGTATGCTGAGGCACAACTTAGCATGGCCAATCCACCTAACCTGTATATCTTTGGACTGTGGGAGGAAAGCACAGCACCTGGAGGAAACCCATGCAGACACAGGGAGGATGTGCAAACCCCACACAGATAGTGAGCCAAGCCAGGAATCGAACCCAGGTCCCTGGAGTTGTGAGGCAACAGTGCTAACCACTGTGCCATTGTGACATCCCAATTAATTAAAAGAGGAAAAGAGAGTTTAAACCCATTGCAAGCCATTGCAGGATTTGTGGTTTTATTCTAACCATTTAAGCACATTTGGGGGAGGTGACAGCCAAATGGTATTGTTGCTAGACTAGACTATTAATCCAGAAACTCAGTTAATGTTCTGGGGACAGGGTTTGAATCCCGCCATGGCAGATGGTGGAATTTGAATTCAATAAAAAGAAGTCTAGAATTAAGAACCTACTGATGACCATAAAACCATCACAGCATGGTGGCACAGAGGTTAGCCCTGCTGCCTCACAGCGCCTGGGATCTGAGTTTGATTTCCAACTTGGGTCACTGTCTGTGTGGAGTTTGCATGTTCTCCCCATGTCTGTATTGGTTTCCCCCGGGTGCTCCAGTTTCCTCCCACAGTCCAAAAATGTGCGGGTTAGGTTGATTGGCCATGCTAAATTGCCCCTTAGTGTTAGGAGGATATCAGGGGAATTAGTAGGGTGAATATGTGGGGTTGCGGGATTAGGGCCTGGATAGGATTGTTGTTGGTGCAGACTCAATGGACCGAATAGCTTCCTTCTGCTCTGTAGGGATTCTATGATTCATTCTCGATTGTTGTAAAAATCCCTCTGTCCTTTCGGGAAGGAAACCTGCCTTCCTTACCTGGTCTGGCCTGCATGTGATTCCAGAGCCACAGCAATGTGGTTGACTCTCAACTGCCCTCCGAAATGGTCCAGTGAGCTGGCCAGTTGAAGGGCAACTAGGGATGGACAATAAATGCTGTAAGAAGTCTCACAACACCCGGTTAAAGTCCAACAGGTTTATTTGGTAGCACAAGCTTTTGAAGTGTCGCTCCTTCAGGTGAGTGACGAGTTGAAGAGTGATGAAAGAGCGACACTCTGAAAGCTCGTGCTACCAAATAAACCTGTTGGACTTTAACCTGGTGTTGTGAGACTTCTTACTGTACCGCCACCCGCGCCCCCCCCCCCCCGCCTTCCAACACCGGCATCTCCACATCAATAAATGCTGGCCAGCTAGCGACGCCCACGTCCCACAAATGAATTAAAAAAAGAATAACTCTTCTAAAATATACTCAAAGTGAGTGCATTTCCCTGAAGGCACGCAGGTAATCGGAAAATAAGTCAGTTACAATTAAGCTTCAGAACGCTGAGCGTTGGCACCTTTTATTTTATCTCAGTGAATGGAGGCTAATGAGGTTTAATCTGAGGTCTGAGGAAGTCTAAAGTGTACACTGTGCAGATTGTGAGGAGATAGGCAGGTATCTAGATGGAGGCGAGATACTTGATGCAACCTGGCTTGGGTGAGTGAACAAACCCCTTTCTCGGGGAGGGGTGCAGAGTGCCGGGTGCGGATGTAGTGGCTGCTGCTGACAGATGTTGCCACAAATTGCTCCCAGTAATGCCGAACAGGCTGAGTCACTTTCTGCGAAACTGGAAACCTGGAACTGTGGCCAGACGCAGCTCGTCAGGAAGTGATTGAATGTGGAATTCAATCTCTTTTCCACCACCCCCCCCCAACCCCGACTCTCCATACTTCTCGTTCACAGCCTTATCACAAAGACAAGTTATGTGTTTCAGGAGATTTTTTTTCTCTTTGTGCGTCTCCCCGAGGGTGTAGAGAAAAAAAAAGTTCAGCTTGCTTCTTTCACTCGAGCCACTGTGTGCGACAGGCAATTCTCGGCTCGAGAATGGATTGGAAGGACGAAAGGTGGAAACCTTTTAAACTTGGTAAGTCAGTCAGTGGTTTGAAGCGGGGCTTTGGGTGTAGGAGAGAGGTGGGTGGATGAGGGTGGGAGGGAAGGGTGAAGCACTCACCTTGCGTGTACTAGTTACAGCTTCTTCAACTTGTACTTGTAAATCTAAAACGTCCCAGTCCGAAAGTTGTCGGCTTTTTTCTCAGACAGCAATTCTTTGCTTGGCCAATGTTGGTGTTGCTGTCACGGACTGTCAGCAAAGAGAGTAAGCAGAAGGTCGGTCGAGCTTGTGGTTATTGCTAAGCCTTGTGCTGTGCTAAAGGCGTGTAGTAAATGTACCAGGATCAGGCGTAATGCCTGCTCTTGTCAGCTTGGATTTAAAAAGTATTATTTTAAGGTTTCAAGTTTGGTTAAAAGTTAAAGTTTATTCATCAGTCACAACTAAGGATTACATTAACACAGCAATGAAGTTACTGTGAAAATCCCCTAGTCGCCAAAGTCTGGCGCCTGTTCGGGTGTGCACTGAGGGAGAATTTAGCACCGAACCAGCAAGTCTTTCGGGCTGTGGCAGGATACTGGAGCACCTGGAGGAAACCCAGGCAAACACGGGGAGAACGTGCAGACTCCACACAGACAGTGACCCAAGCTGGGAATTGAACTCAAAGTCCCTGGCACTGTGAGACAGCAGTGCTAACCACTGTGCCATTGTGCTGGCCAGTGACCCCTGCCGGGAATCGAACCTTTTTGTGGGAACTATGAATTTGATTCAGTTTGAATATGAATTTTTTGTTTGGAGCAAGCAAGGAGACAGGTCAAGGGTTTGCGCTGTCCACTCTGCGCATTGGCTTTGCAACTCTGAGAAAGGAATAAATATATTTTAACATGTTTTTGATTTGGTTTGATTTGATTTATTGTTGTCACTTGTATCAGTAGACAGCGTGAAGTATTGTTTCTTGCACGCTGTCCAGACAAAGCATACTGTTCATAGAGAAGGAAAATAGAAAGTGGAGAATGTCATGTTATAATCACCGCGAGGGTGTTATATCACCGTGTAGAACATTCATGCGGGCTGGAATTTCACAGCTGTTTACACTGGTGGGATCTTCCACTCCTGGGGGCAAGGAGGGCAGTCAGTGATCCAGAAGATCCTGCCTCTGGCCAATAGCAGGTTGCTCCCGCTGGCAGCGAAAGATGCACATAAAGCCCCACCCACAGAATTTGGAAACCAGTCTGAAGTGCAGTGGTTTGAGTTCACGGGCACTTATGTTCCATTATGAGGCTTGAGGTGCACTGTCTGCGTTGGGTGCCGTTGTGTCATTTTTGAATGGTGTTTATTTTGAGTCTCTGCTCAAAGCTATTTGCATGTAGCGCAGGCCAGTCGTATATGGCTGCCTCCCAGTGCCGGGGATCCGGGTTCAATTCTGGCCTCGGATCTCTGTCTCTGTGGAGTTTTCACATTCTCCCCATGTCTGCGTGGGTTTCTTCCGGGTGCTCCAGCTCCCTCCCACACTCCAAAGATGTGCAGGTTAGATGGATTAGTCATGCTAAATTGCGCCTTAGCGTCCCAAGTTCTGTACGTTAGGTGGATTAGCCATGGTAAATGTACTGGGTTAGCAGTTAGGGGGGGTTGGGTGTTGGTTTGATATTCTGCTAGACAGCTGGTGTAAACTCAATGGGCCAAATGGCCTCCTTCTGCACTGTAGGGGTGCTATATCTGCCATTTATTGGCACAGTTGCGCAGCTTTTAAAACAAAAGCAAAATACTGCGGATAGTGGAATCTGAAATGAAAACAGAAAATGCTGGAAAATCTCAGCCGGCCTGACAGCACCTGTGGAGAGAAAATAGAGCAAAGTTTTGAGCCTGCATAACCGATAGAATTTGTCAGACTCTGGTAATATTTTTAAAAATTAAACACTTTCGCCTCACAGCGCCAGGGAGCCGGGTTTGATTCCTGGCTTGGGTCACTGTCTACGTGGAGCCTGTATGTTCTCCCTGTGTCTGCATGGGTTTTCTCTCTGGTTTCCCCTCTCCTGCCTCACAGCGCCAGGGAGCCGGGTTTGATTCCTGGCTTGGGTCACTGTCTACGTGGAGCCTGTACGTTCTCCCCGTGTCTGCATGGGTTTCCTCTCTGGTTTCCCCTCTGCTGCCTCACAGCGCCAGGGAGCCGGGTTTGATTCCTGGCTTGGGTCACTGTCTGCGTGGAGCCTGTGCGTTCTCTGTGGGTTTCCTCTCTGGTTCCCCCTCACAGTCCCAAAGACATGCTGGTTAGGTGCACTGGCCGCGCTAAATTCTCTTTCAGTGTACCCAAACACGCACCGGAGTGTGGCGAACAGGGGATTTTCACAGCAACTTCATCGCAGTGTCAATGTCAACCTACTTGTGACGCTAATAAATAAACTTCAACTTAGAAAAAAAAATTCATCATCGCAACTGCTGCATCTCTTGTGAGTGACAAGATTTTTAAATGACTTAAAATAACTTTAACAAGAATTCTACAGGACCAGTAGCTTGTTATACTGATTGTGGGATTTCTTTCTCATTCTTTCTTAACCTACTTTCAGAGATTTTTCCACCTGCCTAGGATGGCCTCGTCGCGAAGAGTATCAGTGTCATTCTTACAGCCTTAAGTGGGCATTATTAGCGGAAAGTTGTAATGATGATGAGTTCAGTCCGGGGGTTTGTGGCCAGTTTTGTGGTGGAGCCTCCTCCTGCCGCCATTGTTTTTCAAACAGACGTCAAAGACTGCAGAAACCTGTCTGGCAGCTTCTGTAAGGAGAGAAAAGAGCTGATGATTCGAGTCCAGATGACCCTTTGTCAAAGCATGGTCATCTGGACTCGAAACGAAATGCTGCCAGACCTGCTGAGATTCTCCAGCGTTTTCTCTTTTGGTTTCCGATTCCAGCATCCGCAGTAATTTGCTGTAATTTTATTGTGGAAACCTGTGCAGTGCTGAGTGGAGTCATGGTTAAAATTCTGTGACCTTTTGATTTATTGTCACATGTATCAGTATACAGGGAGAAGTACTGTTTCTTGCGCGCTGTACAGACCAAACATACCGTTCATAGAGAAGGAAACCAGAGAGTGCAGAATGTAGTGTTACAGTCATAGCTAGGGTGTAGAGAAAGATCAGCTTAATGCAAGGTGGGTCCATTCAAAAGTCTGACAGCAAACAGGGAAGAAGCTGTTCTTGAGTCGGTTGGTACGTGACCTCAGACTTCTGTATCTTTTTCCCGACGGAAGCGGGTGGAAGAGAGAATGTCCGGGGTGCGTGGGGTCCTTAATTATGCTGGCTGCTTTTCCGAGGCAGCGGGAAGTGTAGACAGAGTCAATGCGCTGAAAACTTCAAAGACAACTGAACAAAATCTCACCGTTGTGTTTCCTGAATTCTGTTGAAGAATGAAACGATGGGATGAAAGACTTGCATAGTACCCATCACCACCTTAAGATGTCACAGTGCACTTTACAGCCAATGAAGTACTTTGAAGTATGTTGTAAGGTAGGAAATTTGGCAGACAATTGGTGCACAGCAAGGTCCCACAAACAGCATTGCAATGATGACAATATCGGCAGCACTTGTTTCAGGGATACAGTATCAGGCGGAACACTGGGGAGAACGTGTGCACTGGAAGAGGATAGATGGCACCTCGATTTAACATCTCATCTGAATGCCCTCACCTCCGACAGTGCCGCAGTCCCTCGGTTCTGCACTGGAGTGCCAGCTGGGCTTTTGTGCTCAGGTCCCTCATGCCATGTCCCCACGGCACATGTGGGTAAAGCATAAGTCATGGTCAACATAGTCTTCAGAAAGTCATCCAGCATTGACCTCTTAAGGAAAACCACCCTGGAAGGCCCTGTGATGGAGTGTACTCGGACAACTGATAATGTGCGTAAATATTGGAGGTAGTTAAGTGATTTACTGAAAGAAGTCAGTTAGCTCAGTTAGCTAGGCGGCTAGCTTGTGATTCAGAATGAAGTTAGTGGCGTGGGGTCTATCTCATTGCCGGCTGTGGTCGTTCCTAGGTAGCTCCCTCTTTGCCTTGCCCCATGCTTGATGCTGAGTGCTGCCCCCTGTAGCTGCATAGTCACCGGCCTGTCCTGTATAGACAGTGGTGTGTGTGGTCCCTCACAGATTAACCTTACCTGAGGGAGGTCACTTAGAAAAATCAAGGGCAGGAACCCTGTGCAATTTGTACCTCTCTACCAGGGATGTGTGAGACTAATTGTAGAACTCAACTGTTCAGAGTATGTCAAATTCAGCACAGACTGGAACCTCCCTGGATGGCAGAGTTCAGTTACACACTGGGGAGACTCATTCAGCCATTGGTCATAGAGTCATAGAATCCTACAGTGCAGAAGGTGGCCATTCGACCCACCGAGCCTGCACAGACAACAATCCCAGCCAGGCCCTGTAACCCCATGGATTTATCCTGTTAATCCCCCTGACACTAAGGAGCAATTTAGCATGGCCATTCCACCCAACCAGCACATCTTTGAACTGTGAGAGGAATCCGGAGCATTCGGAGAAAACTCACGCAGACACGGAGAGAATGTGCAGACTCCACACAGACAGTGACTCGAGGCTGGAATTGAACCTGTGTCCCTGGCGCTGTGAGGCCATCCACCAGGTACACGGTAAATACTCTTGCAACTCAGCCAACATTGTCTACCTGATACGTTGCAAGAAAGGATGTCCTGAAGCATGGTACATTGGGGAGACCATGCAGACGCTACGACAACAGATGAATGAACATCGCTTGACAATCACCAGGCAAGACTGTTCCCTTCCTGTTGGCGAACACTTCAGTGGTCACAGGCATTCAGCCTCTGACCTTCGGGTAAGCGTTCTCCAAGGTGGCCTTCACGACACACGACAGCGCAGAGTCGCTGAGCAGAGACTGATAGCCAAGTTCCACACACATGAGGACGGTCTCAACAGGGATCTTGGGTTCATGTCACACTATCTGTAACCCCCGTGACTTGCCTGGGTTTGCAAAACCTCACTCACTGTGCTGTCTGGAGACAATACACATCTCTTTAACCTGTGATCAGTGCTCCTTCCACACACATTGTCAGCCACTTTAGGACTTGAACAGCAGGTTAGGTGTAAAGATTCGCATTCTAATCAGTAATCCCTAAACTGTCTGTGCTTTATATGCTCTGTCTGAGGCCAGAACTCTCCATTCACTGGAGTTCTATGAGGATGTGTCTAGGGCAGTGGATAGAGGAGAGCCGGTGGATGTGGTCTTTCTGGATTTTCAGAAGGCGTTTGACAAGGTACCTCACAAGAGGTTATTGCAGAAGGTCAGGGGACATGGAGTTGGGGGTAGGGTGTTAGCGTGGATAGAGGATTGGTTGTCAAATAGGAGGCAGAGAGTGGGGGTCAATGGGTGCTATTCGGATTGGCGGTTGGTGACTAGTGGGGTGCCCCAGGGGTCGGTGCTGGGGCCTCAGCTATTTACCATTTATATAGATGATCTGGAGGAGGGAACCGAGTGCAGGGTGTCGAAATTTGCTGATGACACCAAGATTGGGGGAAAGGCAAATTGTGCGGAGGGTGTGGAGAGTCTGCAGAAGGATCTAGATAGGCTGGGCGAATGGGCCAGGAAATGGCAAATGGAATTTAATGTTGGCAAGTGTGAGGTGGTCCACTTTGGTAGGAAGAATGGTAGGAAGGACTATTACTTACGTGGCGAAAAACTGCAGCAGGCGACGGTGCAGAGGGACCTCGGGGTCCTTGTGCATGAGTCGCAAAAACCCAGCTTGCAGGTGCAGCAGGTGGTCAGGAAGGCGAATGGGATGCTGGCCTTCATAGCGAGGGGGATTGAATATAAAAGTAGGGAGGTCTTGCTGCAGCTGTATAGGGCATTGGTGAGGCCGCAGCTGGAGTACTGTGTGCAGTTTTGGGCGCCGCACCTGCGCAAGGATATTTTGGCCCTGGAGGGAGTGCAGAGGAGGTTTACTAGGCTGATACCGGAGTTGAGGGGATTGAGCTATGAGGAGAGGCTGAATAAACTAGGCTTGTACTCGTTAGAGTTTAGAAGAATGAGGGGAGATCTCATTGAGACGTATAAGATGATGAATAGGATGGATAGGATAGAGGTGGAGAGACTCTTCCCGCTCAAAAAAGACAGTAGGACTAGGGGGCACAGCCTCAAGATAAAGGGGAGGCGGTTTAGAACGGAGTTGAGGAGGAACTTCTTCACTCAAAGGGTGGTGAATCTCTGGAATTCTCTGCCCGTTGAAGTGGTGGAGGCTGCCTCGCTAAATATTTTTAAGAAGCGGGTTGATGGGCTCTTGATAAGAGAGGGGATTAAGGGTTATGGGGAGAGGGCGGGAAAGTGGAACTGAGCCACAACAGATCAGCCATGATCTTATTGAATGGCGGGGCAGGCTCGAGGGGCTAGATGGCCTACTCCTGCTCCTATTTCTTATGTTCTTATGTTCTTATGAAGAGGGAAACCTCAAAAGCTTGTGCGTTTACTATCAAATAAATCGGTTGGACTAAAACTTGGTGTTGTCAGACTTTTTGCTGTGAGGCAGCAGTGCTAACCACCGGGCTGCCCATCTATCCTTACCCAAATTAACATGATTACTCTCTATTTTTTTCCTCTCCCAAACGCTTGTCCCAAACTATTCACTTCACCCACTCCTCCTGGCAGTGAGTTCCACATTCTCATAAACCTCTGGGTAAAGACAATTCTTCTAAATTCCCTCTGGATTCATAATTCCCCGTTGGGTGGTAAAATTTGACATTGTTGAGACAGACTGTTTTAATAGCCACTTTATCTTTACAAGAAATCAGTGACTGCGAGGGGAGGAAGTGACATCAGCCAGATTGCTGAGTGCTTCTACCCAGAACTCCCGTCTCTCCTCTTCCAGTTACCTGCTCCCCCCCCGCAAGTGGAGAGGACTCCATTTTGTGCCTCACCCTCCAAATCCGTTTGCCAGTTTCCCTTCTGGATTCTCACTGGGATTTGATGCCATGTGCATCAGCTGGCATCTGGTACGCTGCCACAGTGCCCATTCCTCATGCAAAGAATTGGATGATTCACATTGCGGGTGTAATTTTTTATATAATTAAGAAGGGCCTCCCTGGTTTGGAGAACTCAAGGCCTTGTCAGCAACTGCATTGAAACAATTCATCTTTGTTGGCGGAAGGGAGGAATCCTTTTTGTATTCATGCAAAATTAAGAGAGAAAAGTAGTTTGAAACTGCTCTTTGGTCGGTTGCACCACAGCAGATGTACCTGCCATCTGTAGCTCTAACAGACGGGCGGCGTGACAGAAACTAAAGTGAGGTTTGGGCACAGGCTGTCAGGAATCTTCATGGCAACTTCTCGTTGCCAGCATAGTGGCCCCTCGAAATCTAGCAATGAGAATTCTGAATCGCTCGTATTCTTGCAGAGGGACACAGGACTAAGGGGAATACTGTACAGATTCTTTGATGGATGATTCCACTTATCGCTGGAGTGGTCAGAAACTGTTTGTTTAACACAGTGGCTTCCAATTTCCCCAGCTGTTCCTCCAGGTTCCAGCCATTGGAGGCGGCTGGCGAAGGGGAAGGCAAAATTACCTGGATTTTGCCACGACCGGTGCATTGGAACAAGGTGCGTTCCACCGCAGAACAGCAGGCTTTGGGTCACAGTGGTCTCAGCTTCTGGGGGTCACCAGGGACAGTGCGATGAAGTACTAAGGACCTGCCCACAGAGAGGCATGGACATTAGGGTGGGAAATGGAGGGGAGTCATCTCAGACCACTCACACCATCTCTCTGCAAACTGGTTGGCAGAGCTGCGTGGGCAGGAAAAGGTTGCCAGCCTCGCCTCATGTTTCAGATGCGACACAGACGTGTGAAGGGAAGAAAGTGGGTGAGACACACATAGTGAAAAGGCAAGGTAACTAATAGGAAGAGAAGTCCCTCACTGCACGTCAGCTTAGAGTCATAAAGGTTTACAGCATTGAAACAGGCCCTTCCGTTCAACTTCTCCATGCCATCCTTTTTTTTAAACCCCGAAGCTAATCCCAATTGCCTGCATTTGGCCCATATCCCTCCATACTCATTTTACCCACGTAACTTTCGAAATGCTTTTTAAAAGACAGAATTGTACCCGCTTCCCATTAGTTCTGTGAGTGGAATATTGTCAAAGCTGTTCCGTTAGATTCTAGTCTATCAACTAAATCCAGAAACAGATAAATGGCAGCAAAATATTTGAATTGGTGCATCATTGTTCGTTTTGTTTTATCATATTACACTGTTGGTTGGCCTGGCACTGATAGTCGTGGTGTTGCATTACAACTGCCAGTTTGCACAGATTGAGTACATCGTTCACTGCCAACATCTCCATCCCTGCTGCAGTTCGATGGCAGGTTTGAACAGAACAATTCAGGTGGCCATGGCTCCAGGTCCCTACTCTCTGTTTGCTGACCTCAGTTGGGGTTGGCTGTCAGCTGTGGTTGAGTTGGTAGCACGCCGAGCTCTGACTCCGCACTTTGTGCTCACTCCCCACTGAAGCTAGCCGAGCACAAAATCCAGACAGACTGGCATTCCCCGTGCTGTAGTGAGACGGTGCTGCTTGGTTAGAGGTGCCATCTCTCGGATAAGATGTTAGGCCAAGTCTGCGTCTCAAAGATCCCGTGCAACTATTTCAAAGTGGGGGTGGGGGTGGCGGTAGGGCGATGCTCCCTGGCGTCTGCCAATTTTTAATCCCTCCGCTAACATCAGTTCAAAAAGAAAAATCAGAATATCCGGCATTGTCTTTTGTGGGAGTACTTCAGAAGTATAGAAAGTGTCTGCCTGGAGTTTGCACATTCTCCTCATATCTGCGTGGGTTTCCTCTGGGTGCTCCAGTTTCCTCCCACAGTCCAAAGATGTGCGGGTTAGGCTGATTGGCCATGCTAAATTGCCCCTTAGTGAGATGCTTAGGTTAGAGGGAGTAGTGGGTAAAATATGTAGAGATGTGGGAGTAGGGCCTGGGTGGGATTGTGGTCGGTGCAGACTCGATGGGCCTCTTTCTGCACCGTAGGGTTCTATGATTCTGTGACATCGTTGGCTGAAAAAAAGGCTTTGGGATGTCCTGAGGCCATGAAGGGCCCCATGCAGGCACGCGGAGGATGATTTGTCAGGCATAATGCAAGGCAACCACAGCCTTGTCAAGCCCCTATTCAGCAGCTTTCCTCTGTGACATGAGTTCCATAGTGCCAACTTGTCTGCATGCCTCAGTAAGCTACAAGTCTTTTTTATGTACTGCATTTAGTGGAAATTATAGATGACCCTAGTTTGTGGTGTTGGCTCCGGGCTCCTCGGGGTTTGGGAGTCATTATTTTGGTCTGGCGTTGCCTATGATCGCAGATGTTTTTCATTCGTTTCAAACTCTCAGCTGGATC
This sequence comes from Carcharhinus amblyrhynchos, assembly GCF_965287045.1. Classification (NCBI taxonomy): domain Eukaryota; kingdom Metazoa; phylum Chordata; class Chondrichthyes; order Carcharhiniformes; family Carcharhinidae; genus Carcharhinus; species Carcharhinus amblyrhynchos. Next base: position 12,608,108 of record NC_137327.1, read on the forward strand.
CCCTGCAGCGCTGGCAAGGAAAACAGCACCTTGTGTCCGATTGTACTGGCTTGTCGATCACTGACGTGAAGGTGCAACGCTGAAAGGAATAAGACGGCTAAACGCCTCGTTACCAAGACGAGATTTATTACAGTGCAAATCCGCAGTGAGTTGTAATGGATACCACAGGCATGGAGAGAAGTCTGTGGTGTATTTCCAGCGCAGTCTCTCCGCAGCTGGCATTGTTTATGGGGCCATTGTGTGGTGACATCACAATCCTTCCTGGTCTAGGCCTCTGGGATTGCAACCCATCAGAAGTAATGAGGCAAAACAGTGTGCCTACATAAACATACACACAGTGCACTGGCTGCACTTCCACTCATGGTGTACACTTTGCTGAACTCCTGTGTTACCCACGTTTAAAATGCCTCACTCAACCCTTTCACACGGAACTCTTTAAAAACTGACCTTCAACAACCCACCCTGCCTTCACTGTTTTATTTATGAGTAACCCTCAGAGCGCTCGACTCTCCGAAGCTCCAGGCTGACAATTCAACGTTGTCAGACCCCAAACTATTTCCTCGCTCTGAGGGAATATCACACCAACTCCTCACCTCACTCAGCTGATGAAGGAGAGGCGCTCCGAAAGCTTGTGCCACCAGATAAACCTGATGGACTTTAACCTGGTGTTGTGAGACTACTTACTGTGCCCGCCCCAGTCCAACACCGGCAACTCCACATCATGGCTACCAACTCCTACGGGCCTCCTTGTTGCCTTCCTCCCTCAACCTACTAAGTTTAAAGTCCCACGTTTGGTCAGGGTTAGGCATTTTTCCCTATCCTTCTTTTGATTTGATTTATTATTGTTACATGTTTCGGGATACAGTGAAAAGTATTGTTTCTTGCGCGTTGTACAGACAAAGCATACCATTCATAGAGGAGGAGACGAGAGAGTGCAGAATGTACTGCTACAGCCGTAGCTAGGATGTAGAGAAAGATCAACTTAATATAAGCTAGGTCCTTTCAAAAGTCTGATGGCAGCAGGGAAGAAGCTATTCTTGAGTTGGTTGGTACGTGACCTCAGACTTTTGTATCTTTTTGCTGACGGAAGAAGGTGGACGAGAGAATGTCCAGTTTCCTGCTCTTTTCAGCCTTATTGGCTCCCTGCACAATGTTCAAGACCTCCTCTGGAATGCCAGTGAGGTGGCGAGGGAGTGCTGCACTGTCAGAGATGTCACCTTTCCCATCAGACAATACCATTTGCTCTTTCAGATCGATGTGAAAGACTTCATGACATCATTCATGGAAGAGTCAAAGAGTTATAATCCAATGCATGATGTCCGAAAGACATGTAGGTGCATTGGCCATGCTAAATCCTCCCTCAGCGTACCCGAACAGGCGCCGGAGTGTGGCAACTAGGGGATTTTCACAGTAATTTCATTGTGGTGTTAACTTGTAACACTAATAAATAAACTTTAAACTTTATTCTGGCCCCAAGGGCAGCGAAGAGATATCCTGAGGTCATGAAAGGTGCTATATAAATGCAAGGTTTTAAAAATTTATGGCCCACAACACTTGTACCGAGAATTCTCCAATGTAATAAGTCCACTTCTACATCGTTGTCCGACACAGTGACAAAGACTAATGGGTGTGAGGTGATGGGTGGCACTCTGCGTCACCGTGTTGTGACTGAGCCGCACTGGCACTGCCCAACTCTCTGCTGGAGCTGTGTGGGGTGGATAAGCCAATCGGCTCAGATTGTGAGGACAACCTGACACTGCCAAGGAGCTGCGGGTGTGAATGCAGAGAGCTGGCGCACTGAAGCAACCACCTGATCACCAATCAGATTGGCATCAGTTAGAGCCACAGTCTGATTCATCCTTGTTGTTGTGCAAGCTCAGCCATTTTTCACAAAGTGTGCCTTTCAACCAGAGTACCGGGCAGCAGCGGGCTGGGAGAGGGTAAGGGGAAATGGGTTTCTTTTCAGAGCTGGCCACGTCACAGTCAGTCCTAGTTTTTGACAGTGTGTGCTGAGATATCAGTCCCTTTATCCTTTTGTTGTTACCACTGCGAAACTTAACAATTCTGACTGCAGCGAGAGCTTTGTAAGAGGAGACGTTCCTGTTCTGGACTGATCTTCATGCAGAGTTTGTGAACTGTGAGATGTAAAAGTTTGGTGTGAGCCCTGTCAGCGCGACAAAAGCACTGGGGGGGGGCGCATAGGTTTAAGGCACGTGGGGAAAAGTTTAGAGGGGATGCACGAGGCACATTTTTTACACAGAGGGTGGGCGAACGTCTGGATAGTGCTGCCCAGGAAGGGGGTGGGAGCAGATACGATAGGTTAGGTGGATGAGCCATGCTAGATTGACCCTCACGTCAGGGGGATGAGCAGGGTAAATATGTGGGGTTGCGGGAATAGGGTCTAGGTGGGATTGTGGTCGGTGCAGACTCGATGGGCCGAATGGCTTCCTTCTGTACTTGTAGGCATCTTATGATCTATGATAGCTGCATTTATGGGGCATATAGATGAATACATGAATAGGATGGGGATGGAAGGATACGGACTCCGTAAGTGCATAGATTTTAGTTTAGGCGGGCACCAGGATCGGCACAGGCTTGGAGGGCCGAAGGGCCTGTTCCTGTGCTGTGCTGTTCTTTGTTCACTCAATCAAATCTTATCCTCAGTTTGGGATGGGTTGAATTTGTTGCTGTGATTGAATGAGCAAACCAGTGAAGTTACTCCAGCGTTTGTCAACGTGGATTTCCATCCAGTGAGAAAACCTGTCCCTTGACGGCGCATCAATATATTGATGGTCACGAAGCTGGGGTCTCACTCTCTGCCGCACAGTCGGAGTACAGATGAGAAAGCAGTGATCACTCCTCTGATGTACATCGACAGAGAACGCTCAGGCTCCCAGATGGGGAATGAAGTGTCGGACAGTGAGCTGCTCAAGAAACATCGGTAAAGTCCTAGGAAATTCCATAGGAGCGTTTTCAAACAAATTTGACATTAAAGGAATCATTAGAACCAAATGTTTGGGCAAAATGATGGTTTTTAAGGAATTATAGAATCCCTACAGTGCAGAAGAGGCCATTCGGCCCATTGAGTTTGTACCAACTCTGAGACAGAGTAACTTGTCCAGGCCCTATCCCCGTAAGTCATGTACTTGCCCCGTGAATCCCCCTAATCTACACATCTTGGGACAGAGGCAACCTCAAATCGAGATGTTTCCCTTTGTCAAAGTAACCATGGGAGTTTGCTGTTTGCAGAGGAGAAGCCCAAACGCAAGCCTGATAAGTTGCAAAGAGCTTAGGACAGAAGTTTGGGATTCCTTTGTAGGAACAGGAGGAGGCAATGTTGCCCCTTGAGTCAATTCTGCCCTTCAGTGAGACCATGACTACACTGACTCACTGACCTATCCTGCTGCTGCTGCTTACACAGGATGTAATCCATCACATTATCCAGCTCTGAAAAAGAGTCATGTGGGCCCAAAATGTTAACCTTGTTCCTTCCTCCACAAAAGCTGCCAGACCTGCAGAGTCGTTCCAGCATTTTCTGTTTTTTTCACTCCACTGAATAATTCAGTTACTAGGGGGCGTAGGTTTAAGGTGCGAGGGGCAAGGTTTGAAGGAGATGTACGAGGCAGGTTTTTTATACAGAGGGTGGTGGATGCCTGGAACAGGGGGAGGTAGTGGAAGCGGATCCGATAGTGAGTTTTAAGGGGCATTTTAACAAATACGCGATTAGGATGGGAATAGAGGGATGTGGTCCCCGAAAGGGGGTTTTAGTTCAGACAGGCAGCGTGGATGGTGCAGGCTCAAAGGGCATGTTCTCGTGCTGTAATTTTCTTTGTTCTTTTTGTTCTTAAATGGTTTTCTGGGAAAATATGAAGGGACTAAGTTTCCAGCTATCCTCCGAAATAACTTGCATTTCCTGCAGCAGCTCAGGATGTTCCAAAGCACTTTACAGCCAAGGAAATAGTCTCTAGAGTGGGACTTGAACCCACAAGCTTCTGACTTTGAGGCAAATGTGCTTCTGACTGAGCCATGGCCGGCATCCCTGAAGCTCTACAGAGCTGCATGTTGAACCTGATGGATCTTGTCCCTGGTGTGAGACTTACAACAATGCTTCTGGGGAAAAGACTAACCCCCCCTCCTCCCCAGGCCTGTGGCAACTTTAAAGCACAGAAACTGAGCAAGCTGAACTTGTAAACTCAGTGGTGTAATTTGAACAGCACTGGGGGAGGAGGAAACTCGAGGAGGAGGGAGTTCAAGCAGGAGTTTGAGGGACAGGAGGAGGAGGAGGAGTTCAAGTAATCCTGCAGGGAAGTGTGGGGAATCTCTGGGAGATTGTTGGCGGTAACTCCCATTCTCCTGTTAAAATCTACACTGGCGTGAGCCATAAAAGCGTTTGTGTTTGATGGCAGATTTCCTGACCAGGCCTTCTCTTTTTACCAACATTCCTCTGCAGGAGTCAAGGAGAGAGTCAGGAAAACAAAATTAGAGAGGAGACAGTGGCGTTGGCCAAATGCCAGAATGCTTGCTGTCTCTTGTAAAGGCTCGGGAGCGGGAGAAAGTCGACGCTATTGAGAAGAATCTGTAGCATGTCTGGGATTTGGTCGTGTCAGCAGAGAAAAATGGCAGGGGGAGCTCTCCCGTCCCACCTGAATCGTAGTGGGTGATGGACCATGCAAAGGTCCATTGACCTCGGGCGGGATTCTCTGGTTTTGGGGCGACCAGAGAATCCCACCCGGTCTCTTCCCCAGTTACCCTCCGCTGCAGGTTTCCCCCCTCCAACCCCAGCATTGTGAATCTTGCACATGTTGCATTACCATCAGGATGGGCTCTTTAGTTGCACCCGTCCTATCTCGGGCTCTGAGCTATAGGCTGAATAATGTATTGTTTTATTTAAAGGCCACACTTAGGTTGAGGGGGGAATCCTTAATCAAACACCAGAAAGAATAACCTATTTAATCCAATTGCTGCTGTGTGGGTTCCTAAGGTAGTGCTTAAAATAACAAGCCAGCTGTTCAGCATGTAGTTGTGTACAGGCCTTTCCCTTACAGTCAGTGGGCTATTTATTACAAGTTGCTCACATTTTTAGCCTCTTCCCTCCACCTTTCACCCAGTATAAAAGAAAACATCAACCTTTTTGAATAATGTGCAAAGAAATCTGGCTCCAAAGCAAAGAGTTTGTGTTTCTTGGGTTCCCTGGTTGTGATATGTATTTATAGAATTCAAACTTAATGCTGTGTTTACATGCACACTTCAGTTCTTCAACAGGTTATTTCATAACCTTTTGTTCTCAGTAGGAGATTGTGTTTATATATAACCTACCATTCTCCAGTAGGGATTGTGTTTATATATCACCTTCCATTCTCCAGTAGGGATTGTTTACATATAACCTATTATTCGCAGTAGGGATTGTGTTTATATGTAACCTATCATTCTCAGTAGGGATTGTGTTTATATATAACCTACCATTCTCAGTAGGGATTGTGTTTATATATAACCTACCATTCTCAGTAGGGATTGTGTTTACATATAACCTATTATTTGCAGTAGGGATTGTGTTTATATATAACCTACCATTCTCAGTAGGGATTGTGTTTATATATAACCTACCATTCTCAGTAGGAATTGTGTTTATATATAACCTTCCATTCTCAGTGGGGATTTCTGTTTACATATAACCTATCATTCTCAGTAGGGATTGTGTTTATATATAACCTGTCATTTGTAGTAGGAATTGTGTTTATATATAACCTTCCATTCTCAGTGGGGATTTCTGTTTACATATAACCTATCATTCTCAGTAGGGATTGTGTTTATATATAACCTGTCATTTGTAGTAGAAATTGTGTTTAAGGGTGTGGAGAGTCTGCAGAAGGATCTAGATAGGCTGGGCGAATGGGCCAGGAAATGGCAAATGGAATTTAATGTTGGCAAGTGTGAGGTGGTCCACTTTGGTAGGAAGAATGGTAGGAAGGACTATTACTTACGTGGCGAAAAACTGCAGCAGGCGACGGTGCAGAGGGACCTCGGGGTCCTTGTGCATGAGTCGCAAAAACCCAGCCTGCAGGTGCAGCAGGTGGTCAGGAAGGCGAATGGGATGCTGGCCTTCATAGCGAGGGGGATTGAATATAAAAGTAGGGAGGTCTTGCTGCAGCTGTATAGGGCATTGGTGAGGCCGCAGCTGGAGTACTGTGTGCAGTTTTGGGCGCCGCACCTGCGCAAGGATATTTTGGCCTTGGAGGGAGTGCAGAGGAGGTTTACTAGGCTGATACCGGAGTTGAGGGGGTTGAGCTATGAGGAGAGGCTGAATAAACTAGGCTTGTACTCGTTAGAGTTTAGAAGAATGAGGGGAGATCTCATTGAGACGTATAAGATGATGAATGGGATGGATAGGATAGAGGTGGAAAGACTCTTCCCGCTCAAAAAAGACAGTAGGACTAGGGGGCACAGCCTCAAGATAAAGGGGGGGCGGTTCAGAACGGAGTTGAGGAGGAACTTCTTCACTCAAAGGGTGGTGAATCTCTGGAATTCTCTGCCCGTTGAAGTGGTGGAGGCTGCCTCGCTAAATATTTTTAAGAAGCGGGTTGATGGGTTTTTGATAAGAGAGGGGATTAAGGGTTATGGGGAGAGGGCGGGAAAGTGGAACTGAGCCACGACAGATCAGCCATGATCTTATTGAATGGCGGGGCAGGCTCGAAGGGCCAGATGGCCTACTCCTGCTCCTATTTCTTATGTTCTTATGTTCTTATGTTCTTATATAACCTTCCATTCTCCAGTAGGGGCTGTGTTTATATATAACCTTCCATTCTACAGTAGGGGTTGTGTTTATATATTGCCTACCATTCTCAGTAGGGATTGTGTTTATATATAACCTACCATTCTCAATAGGAATTGTGTTTACATATAACCTACCATTCTCAATAGTGAGCGTTTATAAATAACCTATCATTCTCCATAGGGAGTGTGTTTATGTATAACCTATCATTCTCCAGTAGGGACTGTGTTGACATAGAATCTCTTTTTCTTAGTGGATGACTATATGTTTATCCATATTTACAAAATATCACAATGCTCTGAAATCAAACTAAAAGTGCTTGCGATGCACAACAGGTTTGTCAGCATCTGTGGAGAGAGAAACAGAATTGATGTTTCGAGTCCTGTATTCCTCCTCTATTCCTACTGGCTTCTGGCGGATATTATAAATTGATACAATGCATGTGGAGGCCATTTGTCGCATCGTATCTGTGTTGATAACTGGAACTGGGATTCCTTTGGTTATTAGAGCCCACCCGGAGCACTGTGAGCTGTTCTGGGCACTACACTTCAGGAAGGATATATTGGGCTTTGTGGAAGTGGAGCACAGATTTACCAGGATGATATCTGATCTGCAAACATTAATCTACATGGAGAGATTACACAAACAAAGGCTCTATTCCTTCGATTTAGAAGGATAAGTGAATGATTTTGCTGAATCACAGGTTATGGTGCAGAAGGAGACCATTTGACCCATTGTGTCTGTGCCAGCTCTCCAAACGAGCATCATGGATTAGCGCCCATTCCCCTGCCTTTCCCCTGTAACCCTGCACATTGTTTCTGTTCAAGTAATCATCTTGAGTACCTTGATTGTACCTGCCTCCACCACACCTCCCCAGGCAGCAAATTTACAGTCTGAAAAGGTTTCCCCTCACATCACATTTGCTTTTTCTCGCAAATCATATTAAATCTGTGCCCTCTCATTCCTGACCCTTTTCCGAGCGGGAACATTTTCTCCCGTCCAGCCCCCTCATTATTTTGAACATCTCTATCAAATCTCCTCTCTGCCTTCTTCTCTCCAAAGAGAACATTCCCAAACTCTCCAATCTTATTAGTTTAGTTTAATTATTAGTGTTGCAAGTAGGCTTGCATTAACATTACAATGAATTTACTGTGAAAATCCCCTAATCGCCACAATCCGGCACCTGCACACTGAGGGAGAATTTAGCATGGTCAATGCACCTAATCAGCACACCTTTTGGACTGTGGGAGGAAACCTATGCAGACATGGGGAGAACATGCAGACTCTGCACATACAGTAACCCAAGCCATAATCGAATCCGGGTTCCTGGCACTTTGAGGAAGCAGTGTGAACCACAACTGAAGTTTCTCATCCCTGGAACCATTCCTGTAAACCTCTTCTGCACTGACAGCCAGAATTGTACACAATATTCCAGTCAAGATCTGTCTAGTGTCTTGTATAAGTTCAGCACAACCTCCTTGCGCTTGTACTCTATGCCTCTATTAATAAAGCCCATGATACTATTTGCTTTATTAACTGCTGTCTCCACCTCTCCCGCCACTTTCAATGATCAATGCACATATATACCCAAGTTCCTCTGCTTCCTTAAGAATTTTACCCCTTATTTGATATTGTCTCTCCATGTTCTTCTTAACAAAATGCAGCAGTCCTCACTTCTCCGCATTGAACTTCATCTGCCACCTCTCTGCCCACTCCACCAATTTGTCTATGTCCTTTTGAAGTTCCACACTGTCCTCTTCACAGTGTACAACACTTTCAAATTTTGTATCATCCACAAACTTTGAAACTGTCCCCTGCACCCCAAGACCTAGATCATTAAAATATATCAGGAGAAATAAGGGTCCCAATACCAACGTCAGGGAACACCGCTACAAAAACTCCTCCAGCCCAGAAAATGTCCATTGATTGTTACTATTCAGCCAATTTTGTATCCATATTGCTACTGTCCCATTTAATCCATGAGCTATAACTTTTCTCACAAGTCTGTTGTGTGGCACTGCATTGAATGCCTTCTGATGGTCCACGTACACCACATCGACAGCATTACCCACATTGACCCTTTCTGTTATCTCCTCAGAAAGCTGCAGCCAGTTAATTAAGAGGCATTTCCCCTTTGGAAACCCATGCCATCTGAACACATTGGACAGAGTGCAGAAGAGATTAACAAGAATGGTTCCGGTTATGAAAATAGACGGGAGTTTTGATTGATGTTTTCAAGGAAATTGATAGATTAGGCTTAAAGAAACTATTTCTGCTGGTTGGAGAGTCTAGGACTAGAGGTCAAAGTCTAAAAATTCAAGCCAGGTATTTTGGGAAGGAAAATAGGAAACACTTCCTCACACATAGGCTGGAATTCTCCGACCTCGCCCGCAGCAGGGATTCCACTGCAGTGAATGGAGATTCTCCTGCCTTCTCCTCATAACCTTAGATCCCCTTATTGATCAAGAATGTATCTCTCTCTGTCTTAAAGACACTGAATGACCTGGCCTCCACAGACCCTGGTGGCAAAGAGTTCCACGGATCCACTACCCTCTGGCTGAAGAAATTCCTCCTCATCTCAGCTTCAAAGGAGTGTCCCTTCACTCTGAGGTCGCGTCCTCGGGTTTGAGCCTCTCCCGCTAGTGGAAACATTCTCTCCACGTCCACTTCATCTAGGCTCCTCAGTATTCTGTGAGGTTCAATTAAATCCACCCGCCCCACCCCCCAAACCCACCCACCCTTCTAAACTCCATCGAGTATAGACCAAGCTCCTCAACTGATCCTCATATGACAATGTGTGCGAGACTGGAGAATTCTGGCTGTAGGGTGCCAGAAGTCTGTCTTAAACGGGTGGCAATTGACGTCACAGCAATTGCTCATTTTGAAACTGAGACTGGTAGAGTTTTGATAACCAAGATAATTCAGGAAGTGGGGGCGAAGATGTGGTTGGACCATGTATTGAACAGCAGAACGGGCTCAAAGGGCTGAATGGCCTAGTCGTGTTCCTATATTGCAATGTTCTTATATTCCCACTGGATCAACTTGCTCTGGGGAGGTGGTGGGAGGGGGTTGGGGGTGGTCGGGGGGGGGGGGGGGGGGCGCGGAGGGGGGGGGTGCCGTGTTGTGAGAGGCAGTGTTTGCTTCTGCTTTCAATCAGCTCTCGTGTCCACACAGGCAACAGTTGTCAGTGCTCCGATACCTCCCAGATGGGCCATGTTGTTCACACGACACGAGTAAAGGTTGTGACTTCTTTACCGCTGCTTTATGAGCAGTAATCTACAGTTGATTAGAGCATGATTCTGTGCCTCAAAGTCACTTGCTGTCAGGAGGGTTACAATCCCTGACCTGTCTGCCTAGCAGCCGCTCACAGACACTGTCTCTGGAGTGCCCTAACCTCTGATAGAATGCACATTGATCACGGCTTCCTGTATTAATAAAAGCTCTTTCGCAAAGCACCCTCTTTGTAGCTTCTCGCCATAACACTCTTTACACCGTTCTCCAAGACAGCTCAAGAGAGAGTGGGCCTATTGTATCTAGTTTTGAATAAAACTCCTTCTGGACAGAATAAATTTGTAGGTTTGAATCCTGATAAATGCACAATTAGTTAGCCGAGAGAAATTGGATCCAGCTGTCCATTGACAGTGCTTAAAAGACACCAATGCACATTACCTCAGCACTGTCGGCAAAGGATTCAGCAATAAATCCTCAATAACTCCTTCCTGCCCAGAACTTTCTGTTGCATTTGAAAGCAGAAGTAAAGCTGCTTTTATTTATTTTTACTGCAGTTGCCACAAGAGTGCATTTATAAAGCTGTTACACTAACAGCATGCATTTATGTAGCGTCTTCAATGTCATAAAGTGGCTCACACTGCGTTACGACAGCATAACCATGCATAACATCCATGGGGAGGCAATGACCTAGTGGTATTATTGCTAGACTATTAATCCAGAAACTCAGCTAATGTTTTGGGGAACTGGATTCGAATCCCGCCACAGTAGATGGTGGAATCTGAATTCAAGGACAGGTTCTTCCCTGCTGCTTTCAGACTTTTGAATGGACCTACCTTGCGTTAAGTTGGTCTTTCTGTAAATCCCAGCTATGACTGTAATACTCTCTCCTTTCCTTCTTTGTGAACGGTATGCTTTGTCTGTATAGTGTGCAAGAAATAGTACTTTTCACTGTATACCAGTTCATGTGACAATAATAAATCAAATCAAAATCAATAAAAAATATCTAGAATTAAGAGTGTACTGATTACCCTTGTGGATTTTCGGTAAAATCCAACTGCTTAACTAATGTCCTTTAGGAAAGGAAATCTGCTGTCCTTACCAGGTCTGGCCTACATGTGATTCGAGAGCCACAGCAATGTGGTTGACTTTCAACTGCCCTCTGAACAAGGGCAGCTAGGGGTGGGCAATAAATGCTGGCCAGCCAGCGACGCCCATGTCCCGTGAATGAACGAAACAAATTTGAAGCAAGCGTGGGCCAGAGGAATTGGGGAGCCGTACAAGTAACCAAGAATTGGAAAACACAAGAATTCTCGGGGAATCGGGGCGAGAGAAGGTTAGGAATAGGGAGAGGTGGAGACTGAGACGGTACTCGAATACAAGGATGAGAGTTTTAAAATTGAACGAGTATCTCTTCCCACATATACATTTTATGAAGCTATTGTTGAATTAATAAGCTGCTTTTTATTGTCAGATCCTGGGAGTTCACCTCCCTGACACTCCTGGGGTGAAATGTGATTTGATTGATAGGTAGCAGAGGTGAAAAGGGGTTCACAGCTCTGTTGTTAGTCTATAGAAACTGCTTTGCAAAAACACTAATGCTGAATCCTACTTAGCTAGACAGAGCTGAAAGACTCTCGAAGAAAAGTTGCAAGTAATTTCACTGCACAGCACTCCAAACTTTAGTATTACTGAAAAAGGAGGCATGTTGAAGCTTTTCGTCTTGGACTCATGAAGACACTTCTCGCAAGAATACCAATGTAAGAAATTACAACAATTTATACTGAATGAGAAGAGAGTGCTAGTTGGTTAGAAAGCAGACTCTGATTGGTAGAGGCATTTCCATGGAGAGTGCACCAGCTGATGGTGACTGTCAGTTAACTGCGAAGCATTGTTTGAAATTGAAATCAAGCAGCTTGACACTGACTAATGAAGACATTGCTCTGAGGAATGAATGAACAAGCGGCTGTCACTTACTTTGTTTAGCTGAAACAGGCATTTGTGACAATATATGTAACTTCCAGTACAGGCAACCATGCTATGACAATTTTTGTCAGGGTAATTTGCACACATTGAGGATAATTTAGCAAATGTTGTCCATTCACAGAATCGTTTGTGAGGAAATTTTTCCCCATCTTCTGTCCTGAGACTGTGCCCCCGCCCTGTCCCCAGCCAGGGAAAAGGATCTCTCAGTGCCTTTTTTTTAATTTATTGTTGTCGCAAGTAGGCTTACTTTAACACTGCAATGAAGTCACTGTGAAAATCCCCTAGTTGCCACACTCCTGTTTGGGTACACGGAGGGAATGTGGCAACTCGGAAATATTCTGTGGGAGGAAACCGGAGCACTGGGAGGAAAACCACGCGGACACGGGGAGAGCCTGCAGGCTCCGCACGGACGGTGACCCAAGACAGGAATCGAACCCGGGTCCCTGGCGCTGTGAGGCAGCAGTGCTAACCACTGTGCCACCGTGCTGCCCCTACCCTGTCAGGCCCCCTCAGAATGTTGCGGGTTTTGTCGGGATCACCCCTCATTTTTCCAAACTCCCAAAGAATACAAACCCAATTTAACTCAGCCTCTCATTCCTGGGACACCCCCGCCCCTCCCTTCACCTGTGGGACAGCAAGACATCTTTAAGACACTTCCAGCAGGCCTGGGCATTCAGCCCTGGAAATGGTGCAATAGCAGCAGGTGAGAAAGGAATGTGTCCGATGAGGAAATGCAAAACCCTCAGCCTGCCTGGAGCGCTGGGCTGGATTTGCATAAAGCAGTGTGGACTGTTAAAAAAAAGAACACCTACTCCCAGACCAAGATAATCTTTTGTTTTTTAGAAACAAATTCTCGGGGTGCAAGGATGCTTTGCTGATCCACGCCACTGCAGCCTTCAATTCAATTCAAGTACTCGAGTTTTTATAGAGTGCCTGCAGTGCAGGGTACTGTTGACCTTAGTGCCTTCTCTGGAGTGATTGCAGGCTCACTGTCACAGGCAAGGGTGAGTCAGAAACTTGACTCATTACTGTTCTCCTAGTGACAAGTTTGAACAGTACAATCCACGCTATCAGCCGATATGCACTAGGGAGGGAGACTGGCTCACCCCTCGTTCTCTGCGCATGCCAAACGCTGTGGATTTTTACTTCCCCTCCTCGGACCCCTACCCTCCCGTTGCTGGCCCCCTTCACATCGACCTGCGAGGAGTGTGCGACTTCCCACAGGAACCTAATTCTGACATGAAACCCCACCCAGGTAAGAGACTCTACCACTCTACGCTAAGACATGGAGGAGGCGGGGGTGGGGGTGGGGGGGGGGGGGAGGGGGTGGGTGGAGTGCTGGGCTGCTCGGTAAATAAACGGCACACCAGAGCTCAGGTTTCGCCCTACCCTTGTGTCAGCATCGACCAGTCTGAACTTATCTGCTTCCGAGGTGTCGCTGGCTTGTGTGTGACTCGAGTCAAACAGCCACTTGTTCAGCGTATCTCTGTTCCGCAGTTGAATTCCCCTCCAGTGAACCTAACCCGAGATTATTAAGCCAGGAAACGGGTTGCAAGCACGCAGCAGGGCCAACTGTGTTTAGTCCTTCGTCGTGCCTGTGAAGTGCAGACTGGTGGGAGTGATGTGTCGGCTGAGTCTGTCACGCAAACGAGTCAAATGGCGCTGCAGTGGCTGACAGGGGGAGTTTCCCATCACCATTTGGAGACTAGTCCGTGGGCTGGCGAGACGCTATGACCTGGCGCTGAGGGAAGTAAAAGGGTCTCGCCGTGTGTGGTCAGATTGAAAGAAGGGCAACTTATAGAATGATGCAGCACAGAAAGGAGGCCATTCTGCCCCCTTGTATCTGTGACAGTTCTCTGCCAAGAACTGTCCAATTAGCAGCACCGCCCCCCCCCCCCCCCCCCCCCCCAGCACTTTCCCTATAATCCCTGCCATGTCCACCATCGAGTGCACCTCCAGAAGTGACAATTCAACCTCGCTTCTGCCATCCTTGCAGGGAATGTACTCCAAGTACACTGATCTCTTCAAGGTATTTCCATTCCCCAGTTAAATGCTTATTGGGACAGAATGAGAGTGTGTGTGTGTGTGTGTGTGTGTGTGCGCGTACGTGCGTGTGTGTGTGTGTGTGTGCATATGTGCGTGCGTGTGTGTGTGTGCGCGCGTGCGTACGTACGTGCGTGTGTGTGTGTGCGTGCGTGTGTGTGTGTGTTGGGGAGAGTTATTGTTCACTGTTTTTTTTAATTCTTCCGTGGGATGTGGGCATCACTGACTGGGCCAATATTTGTTGCCCATCCCTAATTGCCCTTGAACTGAATGGCTTGCTGGACCATTTCAAAGGAATCGATTGCATTGCTGTGGGTCTGGAGGCCAGACTGGGTAAGGATGGCACAGCCTTTGCCATCCTGAACATTAGTAATTAGACGGGGCTTTTAACAACAATCTACGATAGCTTCGTGGTCACCAAAGAACAAAGAAAATTACAGCACAGGAACAGGCCCTTCGGCCCTCCGAGCCTGCACCGACCATGCTGCCCGACTGGACTAAAATCCCCTACCCTTCCGGGAACCATATTCCTCTTTTCCCATCCTATTCATGTTATTTGTCAAGGCGCCCCTTGAAAGTCACTACTGACTAAAAGTCACTACTAAAGTCGCTTCCACTACCTCCCCCGGCAACGAGTTCAACCATTGCAGAGACAAACTTTTCAGTTGCCAGTTTATCAACTGAATTCACCCTGGTTGCACCCATGTCCCCTGAGTATGGGCAGGGGTCTTGGCAGTACCAGTCCACTGACATCACCACTATGAAGGGGAGGTGATGGCCTAGTGGTATTACCGCTGGACTATTAATTCCAGAAACTCAGCTAATGTTCTGCGGACCTGGGTTCAAATCCCACCCTGGCGGAATTTGAATTCTATTTGAAACACCTGGAATTAAGAATCCACTGATGACCATGAAACCGGTGTCGGTTGTCGGAAAAATCCATCTGGTTCACTAATGTCCTTTAGGGAAGGAAGTCTGCTGTCCTTACCTGGTCTGGCCTACATGTGACTCCAGAGCCACAGCAATGTGGCTGACTTTCAACTGCCCTCGAGCAATAATTCATCCGCGGGACATGGGCAATAAATGCTGGCCAGCCAGTGACGCCCGGGTCCCACGGATGAATAAATATAAATGCCACCATCTACCCCAATCTCATACATCCAGAACTTTATTCCCTTTCATCTCACAGACGTAGAAATTCCTCAAGATTTAAAATCTCACCCAATGTTTCGAATTATGGGAAAATCCAGGGGTCTTATGGATAAGTCATTAATTACTCAAACAAGGAATTCAGGAGAAACTTTGTTACTTTAGAAGGTGTTTAGAATGCAGAACTTGCCTGGGCGTAGGCTAGTGGAGGTGAATAAAAGAGATGCATTAGAGAGTAAACTAGATAAAGACATGAGGGAGAAAGGATTAGAAGTATTTATTTTATTCATTCGCTGGATAGGCCAGCATTTATTGCCTATCCCTGACTGCCCTCGAGAAGATGGTAGTGAGTCACCTTCCTGAACCTTTGCAGTCCATGTGGTGTAGGCACACCCACAATGCTGTTAGAGTGTGAATTCCAGGATTTTGACCCAGCGACAGTGAAGGAACAATGTTATAGTTCCAAGTCAGGATGCTGTTTGGCTTTGAGGGAATTTGTAGTTGGTGGTATTCCCATTTATCTGCTGCCCTTGTTCTTCTGGGCGTTAGAGGAGGCGTGTTTGGAAGGTGCTAATAGGATGAGATGAACTATGGGTGAGGGGGGTTTGTGTGGAGCATAAACACTAGCAAAGAGCAATTGGGCCGAATGGCCTGTTTCTGAGCTGTAAAATTCCAGGTAACTCATTGGGTTTTTATGAATGCTTTTGGATTCGGACTTTGAGGTACTTTGGGATATTTTCAATTTAACAGTTCTGTAAACGTGCACATTGATGATATTAAGTGGATCAGGAATTCTGTCCAGCAGAATGAATGGCAAGGCAGCTGTTCCATTGTTAGTGTGTGTTTCAGCCAGGTTCATGTTTGCCATGTCTCTGTTTGATCTTAATCTCTGTTGATGTGTGAGGCAATAAACTGAACAGAAAAGGTGCGTATGTGCAGGTGTATGTGAGTATTTGTATGAGAGTGCATGTGTGAGTGTGTACGTGTGAGTATGTTTCTACATATGTGCATGAGTGTGTGTTTATGGGAGACTGTGAAAGTGTGTGTGTATGTGAGAGAGACAATGTGTGAGAGAGAGTATGTGTGTGTGTGAGGTAATGTGTGTGGAAGACTATGATAGTGTGTGTGTGTGCGTGAGAATGAGAACATGTGTGAGAATGTATGTGTGAGTGCATGTGAGAGAATGTGTATATA
Source organism: Carcharhinus amblyrhynchos (assembly GCF_965287045.1). Lineage (NCBI taxonomy): Eukaryota > Metazoa > Chordata > Chondrichthyes > Carcharhiniformes > Carcharhinidae > Carcharhinus > Carcharhinus amblyrhynchos. The sequence continues at coordinate 12,624,477 of NC_137327.1, forward strand.
TGTGTGCGCGTGAGAGTGAGTATGTATGTGAGAAAGTGAGTGTATATGTCTGTGTGTGTAAGTGTATGCATGTGTGTGTGAGAGTATGTGTGTTTATGTGAGAATGTGTGTGAGTGTGTGTGAGACAGTTGTGTGACAGTGTATGTGAGTGTGTATATGTGTGTGTGAGAGTGTGTGTGTGAGAAAGAATGCGTGTATGTGTGTGTTTGTGTGTAAGAGAGTGTGTGTATATTTGTGTGTGTGTGAGAGAAGTGTGTGTGTATATATGTGAGACAGTGTGTATGTACGTGTGTGAGAGACCGTGTGTGTTTTTGCGTGTGTGTGTTTTTGTGTGAGGTGTGTGTATGTGTGTGAGAGAGAGTGTGTGTTTGTGTGTGTGAGAAACAGTGTGTGAATGTGTGTATGTGTGTCAAAGTGTGTGGATGTGTGAGAGGGTGTGTGTCCGTCATTCCACATTACCAGAGTCAAGATGAAGGTTTTTAGTCTGAGAATTGAAGTATGTGGAGTACTTGTTCCACAGGGGAGAAGGGGGGGTGGGTGAGGTTAACTGTCTGGGAAACACTAACAAAATCAATAAGATGTCAGGATTGGCAGGCCCATCTTTATTTTATGATGTTCTTTAAATGGAGGAAGAATCTAGGATTCAGCTTTCAATCAATGACCATGTAATCATTATTGTTTGTTCATGATATGATAGGAAATATGCCTACGCTCTCTGATTTTTAATCACTCCTGAATTCTGTTAAGTGTCCATGGATATTTGGTGGACGGTGATCAGAGAAGCTGATCTCGTTCCAGCCCGGGGCCCAGACCCTAATAGTTCCCTCTCACTCCTGTCCTCTTCCCCAATCCCAGGCACGGTCCTGGCTGGCACGGCTGTAGATTATGTGGGAATGGGTGGTAAAGACTTCCACCTTCAGCACTGCTGTGAGGCCATCCATGAACTCATGGCACGTTACCCTTTACACCCAGGAAACTGGGAGACAAGAAGAGGCTGCGCGATCACACTCTGTTCCGAGCAGTGTCGGCTGGGTTTTGGGATTCAATCAAATCTCTCTCCGATAACCCTGCTTTTGATTAAATTTCGGACACTGAGTTGAAGGGCCTACTACAGTAGGCCAACATTTGTTGGCCTAGGCCTAGGGCAGCACAATGACACAGTGCTGCTGCCTCAAAGCACCAGGGACCCAGGTTCGATTCCTGACTTAGGTCACTGTCTGTGCGGAGTCTGCACATTCTCCCAGTGTCTGGATGGGTTTCCTCTGGGTGCTCCAGTTTCCTCCCACATCTCTGTCTCTGACACCCTGGTCAAAAGACGTGCTGGTTAGGTGCATTGGCCATGCTAAATTCTCCCTCAGTATACTGAACAGGCACCGTAATGTGGCGACTTGGGGATTTTCCCAGCAACTTCATTGCAGTGTTAATGTAAGCCGACTTGTGACACTAATAAGTAAAATACAATAAAACAAAACTGTCTTTGGTTTCTGGGAAAGGATGAGTTGGAGGAAGAGATGTGTATGGATGCCAAAACAATGAAGAGGTGGTTTGTGTAGGGGGGATTAAAAAGGACAGGAATGTAAAGAGTCAAAGATCATGTTAGTATTGACTAACAACCAGATATGATGCGACGGGGAGAGGGATTAAGCAATGCGTGGTCCTGAGATGGGGATGTTGAGCCTCGAATGCCCTACATCTCCAGGTACCAATCTGCCAGATCTCGGAATTCTATTTCTGGCTCTTGATTTATCCGTTCTGCTAACTTTTGCGAACTTTTGAGGTTGTGCTTTACCTCAGCTTTGTCCAATGACATCCAGCCGTGATTGGCATCTCTCCATATGAAGAGGTACAAGAGATAAATTTAAAACTGGGATGAGGAGGAACTACACCTCGCGGAGGGTGGTGTCGCTGCCCCATAGTGCAATGAACCGTTGGATGGTTTCAACATAAGAACATAAGAAATAGGAGCAGGAGTAGGCCATCTGGCCCTTCGAGCCTGCCCCGCCATTCAATAAGATCATGGCTGATCTGTCGTGGCTCAGTTCCACTTTCCCGCCCTCTCCCCATAACCCTTAATCCCCTCTCTTATCAAAAACCCATCAACCCGCTTCTTAAAAATATTTAGCGAGGCAGCCTCCACCACTTCAACGGGCAGAGAATTCCAGAGATTCACCACCCTTTGAGTGAAGAAGTTCCTCCTCAACTCCGTTCTAAACTGCCCCCCCTTTATCTTGAGGCTGTGCCCCCTAGTCCTACTGTCTTTTTTGAGCGGGAAGAGTCTCTCCACCTCTATCCTATCCATCCCATTCATCATCTTATACGTCTCAATGAGATCTCCCCTCATTCTTCTAAACTCTAACGAGTACAAGCCTAGTTTATTCAGCCTCTCCTCATAGCTCAACCCCCTCAACTCCGGTATCAGCCTAGTAAACCTCCTCTGCACTCCCTCCAAGGCCAAAATATCCTTGCGCAGGTGCGGCGCCCAAAACTGCACACAGTACTCCAGCTGCGGCCTCACCAATGCCCTATACAGCTGCAGTAAGACCTCCCTACTTTTATATTCAATCCCCCTCGCTATGAAGGCCAGCATCCCATTCGCCTTCCTGACCACCTGCTGCACCTGCAGGCTGGGTTTTTGCGACTCATGCACAAGGACCCCGAGGTCCCTCTGCACCGTCGCCTGCTGCAGTTTTTCGCCACGTAAGTAATAGTCCTTCCTACCATTCTTCCTACCAAAGTGGACCACCTCACACTTGCCAACATTAAATTCCATTTGCCATTTCCTGGCCCATTCGCCCAGCCTATCTAGATCCTTCTGCAGACTCTCCACACCCTCCGCACAATTTGCCTTTCCCCCAATCTTGGTGTCATCAGCAAATTTCGACACCCTACACTCGGTTCCCTCCTCCAGATCATCTATATAAATTGTAAATAGCTGACGCCCCAGCACCGACCCCTGGGGCACCCCACTAGTCACCAACCGCCAATCCGAATAGCACCCATTGACCCCCACTCTAGACATACTTCTAATACAAAACAGAAAAGAGGGATACAGGGACCAGGTGAGGAGGTGGATTTGAGACCAGGGAGAGATCAGCCATGATCTGATTGAATGGTGGAGCAGGCTGGAAGGACTGAAGTTGCCTACTTCTGCTCCTTATCCCTATGTGAAAGTCAGCAGTTCATTGCAGAACAGTGCCTTGCCTGGGGCCTGGTACCAAGTCACCTCTTTTGTCCCCTTGGTTTGGGGAATTGAAAACCTGAAAAGACAAATAAAAATGAACTTCTGGATCCTGACGGCACCCCACATACATCCAGAACTCTGCTACTCATATCCTAACCGGCCGAAAATCCCGTTCACCCCACCATTCCCGTGCCGGCTGATCTATGGTGGCTCCCAGTCCAGCAGTACCTCAATTTTAAAATTCTAATTTCCTCATCCCTCCATCCCCTTGCTCCCTCGCCCTTCCCTAAGTCTGTAAGCATCTCCGGCCCTATAATCCTCTGAAATCTCTGCACTACTCCAACTCTGCCTCCTGCTTATCCCTAAACATACATCATCCAACCATTTGTGGCCTTGCTTTTTAAATGTCAAAGTCCTAAGCTCCAGAATTCTCTTCTTAAACTTCTGTACCTTTCTTTTCCTTGAAGACGCTCATTAAACCTACTTCTTTGACTATCTAGCTTTTGGTCATCCATCCTATTATTTTCATGTCTGGTTGAGTGAAGCAACTTGAGGCATTTTAATTTGTTTAAAAGCTCGATATAGAAATGCAAGTTGTTGATGTTGTGCGCTGCACCAGTGCTGTGTAACCCCTTTTATAAAAGAATGATCCCTGTACACTTTGGCTCTGTAAGTGAGCCCCTGTGTGTTACAAACCATTAAACTCAGACATGCCAGGTTCACTGTCAATTTGCATCTCGCAGATACAGCCAGATTCATAACAACTCTTTAGTTTATTTATTAGTGTCACAATTAGGTCTTACATTAACGCTGCAATGAAGTGACTGTGAAAATCCCCCAGTTACCAGACTCCTGTTCGGATACACTGAGGGAGAATGCACCTAACCAGCATGTCTTTTGACTTGTGGGAGGAAACCCACGCAGACGTGGGAAGAATGTGCAGACTCAACTCTGCGCCGACAGTGACCCAAGCTGGGAATCGAACCCAGGTCCCTGACGCTGTGAGGCAGCAGTGCTATCCACTGTGCCACCTTGAGCTAAAGAAGGGTAAATGTGTTCCAGTTACACCGCCGTGGATCCCGCTTCCATGTAGTCGAATAGCTCGTCAACACTTTACCTGCTGCACTGAAACATGGTGCCTATTGCGAGGTACCTGAGGTTTCCGGAGCCCCCGATACCTCGGGCAGAGTGGATTCAAGAAAAACTGCTACAGAGAGGCTGCGGGAAATCCTTTACGGTAGAATGTGAGGGGAAGCCTGGAGGGGTTAATGTCCTGAGGCCCGCATTGGAAACAGAGGAAGGTTTATGGTGCAGAATGGGGAGGCTATTTGGCCCCTCGCGTTTGTGCTGTCTGCGCCAAGAACCTCAGTGTTTGATCATCCCGTGCGGCTTAGGGCAGGGGGATGTTTGTAGAGCAAAGTCAAGATTGCTGTTCAGATGGCAAGAGTTTTAGTGGCTGGGCTGGGGTGGGGTGTGGGGGTGGGGGGTAGCGGTGGATAGGTGGGCAGTGTGGGAGTGAGGGTGGTGTCGTGCAGGCTCCTTGGTTAGTCGCAATTATTCTGAGGCAGGAGAACTGCTTGTCACCTGCTGCTGTACAGTGCGGGGTGTGTGTACGTGTGTGTGTGTGTTTGTGTGTACGTGTGTGTGTGTGTTTGTGTGTACGTGTGTGTGTGTTTGTGTGTATGTGTGTGTGTGTGTATGTGTGTGTTTGTGTGTGTGTTTGTGTGTACGTGTTTGTGTGTTTGTGTGTGTGTGTGGGTGTGTGTGTGTTTGTGTGTACGTGTGTGTGTGTGTTTGTGTGTATGTGTGTACGTGTGTGTGTGTTTGTGTGTATGTGTGTGTGTGTTTGTGTGTATGTGTGTGGGTGTGTGTGTGTTTGTGTGTATGTGTGTGTGTGTTTGTGTGTATGTGTGTGGGTGTGTGTGTGTTGCACCATCTGTCAGGCAGGTCTGCCACAAGCCTCTAATGGAGGGGCCTTTGTGTACTCCCCGACCACAGCCCCACGTGACTGTGTAACAGTTGCCTCATGGCGGTGGGGCCGACCTCAGCAGGTGTTTGGCGACAGTGGAACAATGCCTGTGTCCACACGAGCTGTTCAGGCGCAGGGCTTCATTTAACTGTTGACGCTGCTGCTCACTTCACAACTAGAAAATCTGCAAAAACCCACAGCCTGAAGCGCGCAGGGATCGCGAGCCCTCAAATTCAGCACCTGTTTGGCCTGTGAACCCCAGGGTGGGGAGGGGGAGGGTGTCGAGGGGAAGGAAGGAAAGGATAAAGCAACAACAACTTTGATTTATATAGCCCACCTCGAGCTCCTCAAAACATTGCAGTCCAAATTCTTCAGGAAAGGATGTGAAGATGGGATCAGAGCAGTCTCAGCCTATTCCCCCACCCTTCCCCAGAAGGGGTCTGTTACATCGATGATGGTCACTTGATCAGGAGCTGAGGAGGAGACAAAGTGTAACAAAGTTTAGGAGAGGACAAGCAGGAATGCAGGCCAGACTGTGTCATGGTGGCACAGTGGTTAGCACCGCTGCCTCACAGCGCCAGGGGCCCGGGTTCGATTCCCAGCTTGGGTCACTGTCTGGGCGGAGTCTGCACATTCTCCCCGTGTCTGCGTGGGTTTCCCCCGGGTGCTCCGGTTTCCTCCCACAATCTGAAAGACGTGCTGGTTAGGTGCGCTGGCCACGCTAAATTCTCCCTCAGTGTACCCGAACAGGTGGCGGAGTGTGGCGACTAGGGGATTTTCACAGCAACCTCATTGCAGTGTTAACGTGAGCCGACTTGTGATCCTAAAAAAAAGGAGAGCGCGGGGGCGGGGGGGAGGAGATTTGACCCTTTCCTTGTAACCTCTTGTGTCGAGCTTTCACACAAGAGCTGCGTTTGCAGTGCACCATTCTAACTTCATCAAACGTTGCAAGGTGCTTCAGATGAGCGAACTACAGACAAATTTAACTTCTACCTCGTTGACCAAAGGTGACCAAAATCTCGGCCAAAGGGCAGTGGGGGGTGGGGGGTGTGGTGTAGGGGGCGCAGTGTCTGGAAGGATGGACAAGCCCGGGGGAAGGCCGAGAAGTGCTGCCTCTTGTGAACACTGACCACCTTGGCAGAACGTGCTGCTGTCCGGGGCTTTTCACTCCACTGACCCCACGGCCCTGAGGTTTGTACCCGCTCGCAGCCGAAGCTTTATTTTTCTCACAGTCCTGTGAACGGGGGAACGGGGCGGTGGCTGGGGGGGGGGTGGCGAGTGCGGTGAGTGAGAGATCAGGCGGGGGATGGGTTGGTGTTGATGTGAAGGAGGAGGAAGTGTTTGGGGGCTAAATGAGGCAGAACTGACTCGGGAGGGCCGCATTAACTTTTCATCTGACTAAATAACAAGAGCCGAAAGGTGACAGATGAAGCAAGAGGGGGTGGGCGGGGTGGTGGGTAGCGTGGGTCGGGTGGCAGAAAGAAACCTTATCGTACAAGAACCGACCAGGCAACCTAAAGCTCGTTTACTAGTGTCGACAAGTAACCCTCTATTTTTTTTCCTCTCGCCTCTCTGTTTGAGCGTCTCAATTAATGCGCAGCTTCCACTTGCCTGCAGCTGGGGTTTGCCAGTCTGCTGAGTTAGCTGTGAGCTGATTCCAGACATGTAGTTGTCCCTCATTATAATGTGAGCAGCTGCTGCAAAGCCCTGGCTTGCTGCCGTGTGTTGACAGGCGTACCGAGCAGTTTTACTATTGCACAACCTGCATCACATATCACCCAAGGTGCGTGGTGGGGGGCTGGGGGGGGGGGGGGGTGCACCCGGGTTTTCTGCTGTTTTCCACAATGCTGCTTCAGTTTCTCACCCACTCGGGCCAACCTTGGGAGGGAGCGGGCAGGAGCGCGGGGTACTTGCCCTTTTACACCCTTCCCCCTCTCCCACCTATACTGGCAAAGGATTCCAACAATTCGCAACCACAGAATCATACAATCCCTAGAGTGCAGAAGAGGCCATTCGGCCCATCAGGTCTGCACCAGGACTTTCTGACAGAGTGTCTCACCCAGGCCCTCTTCCCAGCCCCATCCCTGTAACCACCCCATTTCCCCATAGTTGATCCCCGCCTAACCTACACATTTTGGAACACTAAAGGGCAATTTACAGTGGCCAGTCCACCTAACCTGCACACCTTTGGACGGTGGGAGGAAACCGGAGCACCTGAAGGAAACCCACGCAGACACGGGGAGAACGTACAGGCTCCACACCAACAGTGACCCAAGGCTGGAAACGAACATGGGTCCCCGGCGCTGTGAGGCAGCAGTGCTCACCATGTCACCCCTAATAAGGAGGAAAACTCCCTCAGCATCCACCCTGTCAAGCCCCCTCAGGAACTTTTATGTCTCGATAAGAAGACCTCTCATTCTTCGAAGCTCCGATGGCTAAAGGCCCAATCTGTTCATGACTTTCCTCATGGAATAACTTCTTCATCCAGGAATCAGCCTAATGGACCTTCTCTGAACTGCTTTCAGTGGCAAACATGATGGGCTGAATGGCCTCTTTCTGCATTGTAACAATTCTGTTACAATGCTCACAATGCAAGCAATGTCCCTCCTAACACAAAACGTCACACAGTACTCAGTGTGGTTTCAACAGTGGCCTGTACAGTTGTGACACCTTACACAGCAAACTTCCTAACCTTTACAGCCTAGTAAGCATTTCTGACCTTTTTATGATTATTGTAATGTGGCAGCCAATTTCTGGACAGCAGGATCCCTGCGGGGGGTGGCGCAGTGGTAGGTGATTAGCACTGCTGCCTCACAGCCACAAGGACTTGGGTTCAATTCCAGCCTCAGGTCACTGTCTGGGTGGAGTTTGCACATTCTCCCTGTGTCTGCGTGGGTTTCCTCTGGGTGCTCTGGTTTCCTCCCACAGCCCACAGATGTGTGGGTTAGGCTGATTGGCTGTGCTAAATTGCCCCTTAGTATCAGAGGGATTAGCAGGGTAAATGTGTGGGGTTATGAGAATAAGGCCCGGGTGGGATTGTGGTCAGTAAATACTCGATGGGCAGAATGGCCCTACTTCCGTACTGTAGGGATTCTATAATCCCATAAACAGCAAGTTGGAACAGCGAGAAAGTCTGTTTTAATAGTTGTGTTGATTGAGGAATGAATATTAGCCGGGAAAGCAGGAGAACTCCCCCGTTTCCCTTGACCCCTACTGCTTGTTCCTCGCTGTCTCATCTCCCTCCCCATCCCAAGGTCAGGAAGTGAGATCAAACAGAAGTTCAGCTGAACTTGCACTGAGGTTGAATGGGGGCCTTTACGGGTCAGTATGGGCCAGTACCGAGCCAGATGGCTTGTGTATATTTACCAAAAGAGTCATCAGTGGGATGGATCTCCTTTTCTCCATGAGGAATCTCTTAGCAAAGCCCCCATCCTGCTGAGTAACTGGACGCTTGAAGCATGGGCCACCCCCTACACCACCTCCACTCCCCCTCCCACTCTTCCCTACTGCCCCACCTGCCCCATTCCCCCCTCTCTGCCTCACCCCGTCCCCCCTCCCACCACCCCATCCCCATTTCTCCCACCCTCCCCACCTCCAATCTCCTCCGACCCATCCTCCCTCCCTCCTCCCCACCCCCTCTCCCGCACTCTCCCCCCCCCCCCCCCCCCCCCCCAGCCACACACCCTTACTCCCCACAACACCCTTACTCCCCACACACTACTCCTCCACCACACAATCATATGATTCGGTAGTTAAGTTCTTCAACCAATGGCGGTCATCATCGATGTATTCGTCTCCACTTGTGAAAGAACTTGCATTTATGTAGCACCTTTCACAAGCTAACAGTTTTACACAGAGATGGGTAGGCTCTTGATCAATAAGGGGATCAGGGGATATGAGGAGAAGGCAGCAGAATGGGGATGAGAATCATACCAGCCATGATTAAATGGGATGGGCCGAATGGCCTACTTCTGCTCCTATATGTTATGCTGCTTTGCAACCAATGAAAACTTTTGAGATATTGAAACAGAAAATGCTGGAAAACCTCAGCAGGTCTGGCAGCATCGGTGGAGGGAGAACCACTGTTAACGGGTGGGATTTTCCAGCCATGCGTGCCTATGACGAGAAATTCTCGCCCAAGGACTCCTTTATATGGTCTGTCAAATTTTCTATCCTGCCCGCTACGATTCCCGCGGCAGGCGAGACGGGAAAGTTGCACCCAACGTTTCCAGTCTGTATGACTTTCCACCGATGTTGCCAGGGCTGCCGCGATTTTCCAGCACTTTCCATTTTTATTTCAGATTTCCAGCAGTATTCTGCTTTGATTTTTGAGAGAGCGTCACTGTTGTAATGCAGGAAATGTGCCAATAAATTTGATCAGAACAAGCTCCTGCAGACAGCAATGTGACACCAACCAGATCATTGCCAATGGTGATGTTATCATCGTTGTGGGTCTTAGGTGAGGTTGTCCATGGTTAGGATTCACAGCTGATGCTGGAGGCAAGGCTGTTGGTATAATTTATCTTTTACTGAACATTCTACTAACTATATTCAGTACTGGGAGTAGCACAGCGCTTCCCATAGAACTATGTCGCAGCATACTCTGTGTTGTGTGATCTAATGTAGACTGTCAATTTACATATTTAGCATTAACCCTTTAACCCTACATCAGTAAGTTTTGGTTTGTTTATAAGTGTCACAAGTAGGCTCACATTAACACTGCGATGAAGTTACTGTGAAAATCCCCTGGCCGCCACAGTCTGACGCCTGTTCGGGTACACTGAGGGAGAATTTAGGTATGGCCAATGCACCCTAACCAGCAGGTCTTTTGGATTGTAGGAGGAAACCGGAGCAGCCGGAGGAAACCCACACAGACACTGGGAGAACGTGTAAAAAGACAGTGACCCAAGCAGGGAATTGAACCTGGGTCCCTGGCGCTGTGAGGCAACAGTGCTAACCACTGTGCCAATAATGTTGATTGCGTGATACATATTGGTCAGGATACCATGTCCCATTTTAGATGCGTATGACGGTATCATTTATGTTGACTGGGCCTAATGGGATCATCGGTTTGAAGACTCATCTGAAAGAGGGCATTGCCAACACTCCCTCAGTGTTACCCTGGAGTGCCAGCCTTCATTTTTGTACCCAAGTCACTGTGGTGAGAATTGAACTCACAATTTTTGGATTTCGAGATCCGAATGCTGCTCTCAGCCGACGCCCCAGAACACTAATGACCAGGGTTTTCCAGAGTTTTTAACTTTTGCTGGAATGTCACATCTGTATTTAATTGCACACAAATTAACTCCCAACTTTTCCTAACATGCAGGAAGAATGACTCTCTCATTTAAATATTCTTCTGTTTGCTGCTGAGACACTCAAAGGGTGAAGACTGTTTTGTTTTTGCATGTTTTGCCCTTTTGGTTTTCCCATTTTGCAGCGGTTTTGACAGGAACTGCATGTTCTGTACTCCTCAGGGAATCCCTCTTCCTGCTCATGAAGGTTCTCCTGAATTTGCTGTGGGGGAATCTTAACATTTGGAAGCCAAATTTACCGAGTTGAAGAAAAGTGCAGCGTTCATTGCTCATGCCTAGTTGTCCTACAGAAGGTTCTCAGCCTCTTGGCTAAGATCAAATGTAGTATCGACATGCTGTGCTTGGTTGAGGTCATTGCATTACATCTCAGCTTCATTTGAAGCAATTTTTTAAAACGGCATCTGGGCCTTTTGGCTAAGATGCAAATTAGATCAAGCCATGGAGGAGGAGCTACACCTACTCCAATCAGCTTGGATCATGTAGGTCAAACCCAAGACAGGAGGTGAGAGCCCTGTCTTGTCAGCTTGTTGAGACTCTGAATTGGCTTTAATTTGACTTGATTGGATTGGAATAAAGTTTTAAAAAAAATTGCCCTCCAGAAGGTGGTAGTATGTTACCTTCTTGAACTGCCGCAGGCCATAGAATCCCCACAGGAGGCCATTTAGCCCATCGAGCCTGCACTGGCAACCGTCCCACCCAGGCCCTATCCCAGATATTTACCCTTCTAATTCCCCTGACACTAAATGGCAATTTAGTCAATCCACCTAACCCGTACATCTTTGGACTGTGGGAGGAAACCCATGCAGACACGGGGAGAACGTGGAAACTCCACAACTCCACCGGAATTGAAGATTCAATTCCGGCCTCCACACAATTCCGAGGCCAGAATTGAACCCGGGTTCCTGGCGCTGTGAGGCAGTAGTGCTAACCACTGTGCCACCCGAGTTCCAGACTCTCACCATCCTCTGGGTGAAAAATTTTTTTTTTTACATACCTATGGGTACACAGTTACATCCAAATCTCAGCTGGCAGGGAAGAATGAGAGATTACCTGCACCCAAACAGGAGGGAGGATTTTGTGGTTAAGATTGAATTGAGGGAAAGCTGGCTCTAACTGAGAATAATTAAATCCTGGAGAATGCCTGGTGATGCCCCAGCCAAATACTTGAGCATTGCCGGGGGAGACTATTAGCAGCTTTTAACAGCAGAGGGCAGGGATGGTCCAGCATATCCAGTTCAGAGAAACACAAAGCCCTTCCAGAAATGAAGGAGATATTAATCGCAGAGGTCTACAGCGCAGAAAAAGACCCTTCAGCCCATCGAGTCTGCGCCAGTCAAAGACAAATCACCCAATTATTTTAATCCCATTTTCCAGCACTTGACGCATAGCCTTGTGCACCTCAGCATCGCACGTGCACATCTAAATACTTCCTAAATGTTACGAGGGTCTCTGCCTACACCATCCTTTCAGGCAGTGAGTTCCAGACACCCACCACTCTTTGGATCAAAAAGCTTTTCTTTATATCCCAGATAAACCTTCTGCTCCTTACCTTATATCTGTGCCCCCTAATCATTGATCCCTCGACCAAGGGGAAAAGTTCCTTCCTGTCTGTGCCCCTCATAATTTTGCACATCTCAGTCATGTTCTCCCTGCTCAGTCTCCTCTGCTCCAAGGAAAACAACCCCAGTCTGTCCAATTTCTCTTCATAACTAAACCTCTCCTGCCCAGGCAACGTCCTGGTAAATCTCCTCAGCACCCTTTCCAATGGACATTTGAACAGAGAATTCTGAGCTGGCTTCTCTCGATCCCATTGCAGAGAATGCACTCCAAGCCGGCCCAGTTGCTTTCTCTTTTGCCTGGTGTCCCTGTATCGTTTTGTGTCGATGTAGTTCCCTCAGCCTCCTGCAGGGAGCACTATCTTACGTATGTGGGGTGGGATTTCCTGGCCGCGCTCGCCCCAAAACCGCCAGAGGTCAGCGGATCTTTGCATGGCCTGTGTCTCACCCGCTACGGTTCCCATGGCAGGCAGGATGGGAAGATTCCTCATGCGGTGTTTCGTACTGAGACGCAGAGCTTGAACCCTCTGCCCGTTGTCAAGTGAATGTGTGATGTAGATTCACTCAAACGCTCTTCAATAACCAGGTGTGTGCAGCTGTGAGGATTTTAAACCATCTAACCAAGAGTAGGAACCGTGTCAAATAACACTGGAGTCAGGAATGGACTTCATTCGACCAGTCTGTGAAACTGCAGCGAGGGTCATTGCATCAGGGATTAAAGGGAAGGTTAGAAAAACCTATCTCCACGCAGCAAGTGGGTTAGAATGTGAAATTCTTCTCCAATATCCACTGCTTGGTTTATTATTGTCACACATATTGGGATACAGTTAAAAGTGTTGTTTCGTGCACGCTATACAGGCAAAGCGTACCGTTCATAGAGTGTATAGGGGAGAAGGAAAGGAGAGAGTGTTACAATCAGAGAGCATTATTAGAGAGGTCAAAAGAGTTTGAGTCCAGTTTGAAGAGCATAGAACGAGAGTAAAAGATAGGCTACGGTGGGGACAACTCGCAAGAAGTCGCCTCACTCTGGCACCATCTCAGTGCTTTTGAAACAATCCCCATAAATGCTTTTAAAAGGGACTTTGATAGTTGCTTGAAAATGAGGAATATTAGTCAAGACAGAGTGTGACCAGGAGAATGGGATTAGATTAGGTGAATGTAGAGCGATTTGAGATGTCCTGGGGACATTAACACTCTCCAACTTCATTCTCCATTTGAGATAAACAAATTGAATATGATGTCTCCATCCCAGGGGATAAAGCTGGTTCTTGGAGCTTGTCCAACCATTGCCTGGTGGTGGGAATAGTGCAGGAAGGCTGTGTTGAGGTAATAGATTTTCCATGATCTTATTGAATGGTGGGTTTGGCTGGAAGGCTAAATGACCTACTCCAGTTCCTACTTCTCATGTTTCCGTGTCATATACACAAACACACATACGTGGAACTACCGTGTACAACCTGTCAGTTTGACAAAAGAATTTGATTTCAATGTACGTGACAGAACGCAATGCACATCTCTCCTGGCAAGTCCTCAGCCAGTCCTCAGCACTGAAACCTAGCCAGTTGGAGCATGGCTGTGTTAGAAGGGTAGGGTGTGGCCTGGAGTTTATCATTTAAAAATGAAAGAAATCTAAGCAAATCAAGAGGTGGCAACTTGGAAAATATTCAGGCACTCTTGTTAATCACTCAGTGTGATTCAAAGCAAGAACTGAACCTGGGAGTGAACCAACTGGACCTGACTCCGTCGTCTAAATTTGGCAGCCTCCCATCCATTGACTCTGCCTACACTTCCCGCTGCCTTGGCAAAGCAGCCAGCATAATTAAGGACCCCATGCACCCGGGACATTCTCTCTTCCACCTTTCTTTGGGAAAAAGTTACAAAAGTCTGACGTCACGTACCAACTCTCGAGCAGCTTCTTTCTTGCTGCTGTCAGACTTTTGAATGGGCTTGAATTAAGTTGATCTTTCTCCACACCCTAACTATGTCTGCAACACTACATTCTGCACTCTCCCCTTTCCTTCTCTATGAATGGTATGTTTTGTCTGTATAGCGTGCAAGAAATAATACTTTTCACTGTGTGTTAATACACGTGACAATAATAAATCAAATCAAACCAAAATGGCGACCCAGATAACTCAGGGAGACAGGGTTGTGGTGGGGACATGTACTTCCTTCCCCAGCTTGCATCGGCTCTGTGCCCTCGTGACATGAAAGACCCTTCATCCCATAGTGTGACCACCACCTCCCCCCCCCGCCCCCCCTCACTCTCCCCACCAACAACCGTCTGGTTTGCTGCCTGCCTAACACTGCACTCACCCGCCACCGCCACTCCTTCCTCTGCCATCTTTTCCAAACCATTACTTCATGCCACTCACCCAACATTTTGTGCCCACTACTCACTCGTACAACAACCTGTCCGTGTCGTTGGCTGCCAGTTGCAGTAATAATGTGGAGATGCCAGCGTTGGACTGGGGTAAACACAGTAAGAATTCTCACAACACCAGGTTTAAGCCCAACCAGTTTATCTGATCAGTATTCTGTACACTGTGTGTGACTTTATCTGCCCTTCTCTGATCAGAACCTTCCACACACCTGACGAAGGAACACCGATTCCGAAAGCTTGTGGGATTGCTATCAAATAAACTGGTTTGGACTCTAACCTGGTGTTGTGAGACTTCTTACTGCAGTTGCTGGAATAGCCACTCGTTTGGGCGTCTGTATCAGTCCATTTCATTCGGTCACCCCGAGCGTCCTTCCAAAACAGCAAAGTTCAAAAGAACGGGACCTTTCCCTTGCCGGTCACCTTTCACGGTCCGAGATCCTGCACCTTCGGAAGTCGCACTGCCTTAAGGAGCTTAAGGTTAGCCGTCTTGCTGATAGGTTTATCTTTTCAAACATTAATTAATGCAGTCTCTGCTTGTTTAGTCGTTCCGATTCCGTGTCAGATTTCCTCATCAATTGCTCTTTCGCGTTGCTGTCCGTCGGGTGGGTAAAGTAATGTAAATGGTGGGAAGATTAATCGATAGAATGTTCCACGTGCGCAGGAGTGATCGTCAAATCCGTAACCTCATTTTAGGCTTTGGCTGATGTGATAAAATAGGCGAATACAGCCCCCTGATTAGATCGCAGACTCGCAATCACTCCCGGGTGTCCATAATTCTTTATTTAATGCATCTGAACCCCCCTTAAATAGATTAAACCTATGCAATCACTCCAGGGTGTTCATCATTCTTCATATGATTTCTAATAACGGTTGCCTCATTATGCTAATCTCCTTTTTAATGTTCACATAATCTTTTTTATTTTTACTTCTCCACGCTTCCCTCCCCAGCGCTGAAGTGACATGCAGCCAGTGGCGTTTTGCCAGCGGGCAGGTAGGTATGGAGCTGCACCGAGGCCGGTGCTGCTGCCAGCCTTGGTGGTGTCTTTAGGCGTCTGCTTAATTGCCCTCCTCTTTGTTGTGCTTCAGGCCTACTGCAATCCACAGGCACTTTGTACAGTGTGGCATCTTTACTGGGAGAAAAATGCCCCGAGCTCTTCACGGGAAACTATTCCCAAATGCAACTTGACAGCGAACCGACTCAGAGCACACGCAGGGACGGATGACCAAAAAAAAGGCCTCGGTCAGAGAGGCAGGTTTTAAGGTGCCTTATTGTGTGAGGGAGGCAGAGAGAAATACAGGGGCGTCTCTCCAGAGCTTAGGCATGGCTTCGGCAGCTGAAAGCATGGCTACTAATGGCAGAACGATTGGAAAGGAGCAAGAATTGTAGGAGAGCAAAGATGGCCAGAGGAGATCAGGAAGGGGTGAGACCATGAAGGAATTTGAAAACAAGGAGGGGAATTTTCAGATGTGGAGCTAGTATCGGTCAGCGAGATGACAGGTTGCACTTGTTTTTCACTTTGCCTCAGCTGAATTCCATCGCTGCCAGTCGCCCGTTGATGCATGTCTCAGACAAGTCACAGGGTGAGATTCTCCGCCCTTCCAGCCATGTGTCTCCCGCCAGCGAGAGGTGACACGTTCTTTGCTAACGGTGGGATTCTCTGATGCCGCCGCAGTCAATGGGAATTCTCATCGATGTCACCCCACACTGGCGGGAAACCCGCGGGCGGGGGTGTGCTGCGGGCGGGGCAGGAGAATTCCAGCCACAGTGTCAGCAGCCCATTCAACTGTGGAAGGCATCAAAGGTCAGCCATGTTCTGTGATAACAGCGAGGTCCAAGCGCCTTGTAGGGACGGTGAGCTGGGAATCACGAGTTGATAATCAGGTGCAACAGCCCTGAATGATCTCTCTTTGTATTCACTCATGGGACACGGGCGTCGCTGGCTAGGCCAGCATTTATTGCCCATCCATAGTTGCCCCTTGAGAAGGTGGTGGTGATCTGCCTTCTTCCATGTTCTGTGGGTTGACCCACAATGTCGTTAGGGAGGGAATTCCAGGATTTTGATCCAGTAATGGCGACCTATTTCCAAGTCAGGATGGTGAGTGGCTTGGAGGGGAACTTGCAGGTGGTGGTTTTCCTATGTATCTGCTGCCCTTGTCCTTCCAGATGGAAGCAATCGTGGGTTTGGAAGGGGCTGTTTAAGGAACTTTGGTGAATTGCTGCGGTGCATCTTGTAGATACACACTGCTGCTACTGAGCACTAGCGGTGCAGGAAGTGGATGTGGTGCCAATCAAGCGGGTTGCTTTGCCCTAGATGGCGTCAAGCTTCTTGAGTGTTGTTGGAGCTGCACCCATCCAGGCAAGTGGAGAGCGTTCCATCACAATCCTGACTTGTGCTTTGTGAAAAGTCTGACAACACCAGGTTTTAGTCCAACCTATTTATTTGATAATATTCTCACTAGCTTTCGAGGGGACAGCCTCTTCGTCAGGTGAATGGAGAGTTCTGGCCTCAGACAGAGCATATAAAGCTGTCTGTGCTTTATATGCTCTGTCTGAGGCCAGAACTCTCCATTCACCTGACGAAGAGGCTGTCCCCTCGAAAGCTAGTGAGAATATTATCAAATAAATAGGTTGGACTAAAACCTGGTGTTGTCAGACTTTTTACTGTGTTTACGCCAGTCCAACGCCGGCATACCCACATTGTGCTTTGTGGACAGGCTTTGGGGAGTCAGGAGGTGAGTTACGCGCTGCAGTATTCCTAGCCTCTGACCTGCTGTTGTAGCCACTGTGTGAGTCCAGTTGAGTTTCCAGTCAATGGTTACCCCAAGGATGTTGACAGTGGGGGATTCAGTGATGGTAACACCCTTGAATGTCAAGGGGCAGTGGTTAGAGTGTCTCTTATTGGTGATGGTCATTGCCTGGCATTTGTGTGGCACAACCGTATTTGCCACTTGTCAACCCAAGCCTGGATATTGTCCAGATCTTGTTGCATTGGAACATGAACTGCTTCAGTATCTGAGGAGTCTCGAATGGTGCTGAACATTGTTCCATCATCATCCCACTTCTGACCTTATGTTGGAGGACAGGTCATTGATGAAGCAGCTGAAGGTGGTTGGCACTAGGCCGTTACCCTGAGGGACTCTTTCTTTAACTTGGGCAGTGGGAACCAACAGTAACAGCCTTTCTGCTGAGATTAGCTAGTTGATGGGACAGGTGTTGGACTGAGCGGCAGGATGTAGGGCCCGTTCAACAGAAAACAGCCTTCCTGCCGCCTCCCCCTACTTTCCAGTGTCAACCCTTCCAGCAACACCCTGAAGCTAATCACAAAATGCTGTTATCCAGGCACACGCTTCCCTTTCTGTTCTGCTCCATGACTTAATGTGGGCTGCAGCTCTGACCTGCAGCCTAATGCAAAATTTAAAGCAAATTACTTAAATCAACATTGTGTGTATGGCCCCGTAGCCTGTGAGCAGATTTCATTTTATTTGTGTTTGCTTGATCCTTCCTTATTGTCTCCAATGTGTTTGATGCTATCAGTACTCTAGCTTCTGAGTACTACGTAGATTAACGTTGGAAAACCCTGTGGAGGATCACAGTGGATTGCTTCTGACATTATTTGAAGCCGCCACTTAGCTCCCTCAGCCTTGCTGGCTCCGTTCGTTCTAATGTAAACCAGCTGCGGAGACAGAAGCCACTCTCTCTCTGCGAGAGAAACAGGCGTTCGTATACAAGTGAAAGGTCAGGGCCGAGGAAATTAAATGTTCATAAATGGAGGCCCGAATGCTTTATAGAGTAGGCCACGACCATTTGATCTCATTAACGGTTAATGCCTATCAGTGCTACTCTTGGCAGGTTTTGGGCCTCCGCTTAATTTGACGGATGTTAAGGAAGAATGATTAAATAATTGGTGTAGCTGGGAACATGTTTTTATCGAGTTACCTGGAAAGGGCTGCTTGAGCAGCGAGTGAGCAGTATGTCAGAAAGCGGCCGGTTACTAAGGTCGTCTTATTGAATTTGAGAGGTCTCCCAGGCCTCACAGTGCGGAACGCCAGGCTAATTTCCCATCTGCCCCGTTTCCACCCCTGTGAAAAGTTTGCTGTCCGCTAAAAGGTCTTTGGCCCAACGCGCAATAGTGATACAGCAATAATTGGCAGCACAGACTCACTACAAACACACTGACTGGCCCCCACGAGCAGTGTTCAGTGATTCGCAGATGTAAAGCGGCTGCAAACATTTGGTTGTCTTTTCAGTCACCGATCATCAGATTAATCAAACTGGTTGAATTAATGAGGAACATCTTTTTGTCTTCTTCTAACCTTATCATAGCATCCCTACAGGGCAGAAGGGGGCCATTTGGCCCATTAAGCCTGCACCAACAACAATCCCACCCAGTCCCTATCCCTGTAACCCCATGTATTTACCCTGCAAATCTCCCTGACGCTAAAGCACAATTTAGCATGGCCAACCAACCTAACCCGCGCATCTTAAGAGGGTGGGAGGAAACCGGAGCATCTGGCGGAAACCCACGCAGACATGGGGAGAATGTGCAAACACCACACAGACAGGCACCCAAGGCCGGAATCAAACCCGGGTCTCTGTCGCTGTGAGGCAGCAGTGCTAACCACTGTGCCACCATTGACCATAAGGTACTTTGGGACATCATGAGGTTGGGGAAGGTGATATGTAAATGCAAACACTTTCTTGCTGTAGTGAGAAACCATGCAGAGTTAAATACCTTTCCCCCAGGGCAGCTGTTGCCCCGAACAGCCTCGTTACCCAGGGAACTGCGTTGCGTAAGTCTACGGTTTCCTAGAAGCAGGGGTGTGAGGTTAAGGAAAATGTGATTCTGTAACTGGTCTCCCCTGGGAGCACTGGTGCTGGTGCGACCAATATATTTGAAAGTTCTTTCACGTGCTTGCGATATCTCCCAGCTCCATTTGGGTCCATGCTGACTGATATGCAAAACACAATCAGATATGGAAATCCTCCTATCAACACGAACACTGAAACAGCGGAATGTCATTTTACAGGCAAATGTTTGGACAGTGTCACTGTTGGAACAGGTTAAACCTGAATCAAGTGGGTTACTTGTTTTCATACAGCAACTTGTATGACTTCAGGAAAACCTGAGTGTTTTCCAGCTATTTGAAATACAGCTGCTGTAGTATTGAGGAGTATTAAACATTCTTGTCTTCAATCAATTTTCCTGCTTTCGAAAACATTAAAAAGGGAACTGATTTCTCTTGTGTATTTCCAATAGACAACTGGGAAGGTGATGGCTGAGTGGTTTTATCGCTAGACTATAATGGGCGGCATTGTTAGCACAGTGGTTAGCACTGTTGCTTCACAGCTCCAGGATCCTGGGTTCAATTCCCAGCCCGGGTCACTATCTGTGTGGAGTTTGCACATTCTCCTCGTGTCTGCGTGGGTTTCCTCCGGGTACTCCGGTTTCCTCCCACAGTCCAAAAATGTGCGGGTTAGGTTGATTGACCATGCTAAAATTGTCCCTTAGTGTCCTGGGATGTGTAGGCTAGAGGGATTAGTGGGTAAAATGTGTAGGGATATGGGGATAGGGCCTGGGTGGGATTGTAGTCGGTGCAGACTTGATGGGCCAAAGGGCCTGGTTCTGCACTGTAGGGTTCTGTGTTCTGTTAATCCAGAAACTCAGCTAATGTTCTGGGAACCTGGGTTCGAGTCCCACCACGGCAGATGGTAGGATTTGAATTCAATAAAAAAACACATCTGGAATCAAGAATCTACTGATGACCATGAAACTATTGCCGATTGTGGGAAAAACCCATCTGGTTCACTGATGCCCTTGAGGGAAGGAAATCTGCCATCCTTATTTGGTCTGGCCTACATGTGAGTCCAGAGCCACAGCAATGTGGTTGACTCTCAACTGCCCTCCAAGGACAATTAGCAATGGGCAATAAATGCTGGCCCAGCCAGCGACACTCATCTCCCACTAATGAATAAATGAAAAACTGCCTTTAATCTGGCAAAACACGTAGAAACAGGGAAGCCTCTGGAGTTTTAGCCTGAACAGAGGATGGAACAATTCCTCGGGATTGGAAGCTGGTGGAACCCACACAACCCAATCCGGCTCGGAAGAGTTGTTACTGGAGATGTTCTGCACAATTCACAGTACAGTCCTTGCAAGCAACACATTGGGAATATTAAAAATGGACATATTTGGTAAAAGTACAATGCAGTCATTTATTTGTCTTTAGTGGAGGATCTTCAGAATACATCCAGTCTGATAGTGGGACAGCTAGTGTCACCGTTTACTATTAATAATGAAACCTGTCCCTCGACAGCCTGGCTGATAAATTCCTGTTTTTATAGCCATGATGTGCTGACCTGGCCGACCTTGACTAGTTCAAAGGCAAGGCTGTTTTTTCCTGGTGTTGCCTTTATATTACAAAGTGACCCCTGAGGTCAGGAGTCATCTGTGAAGAGAAATTTAAAATGCTGTGTGTATTGTGACAAAGCTGTGCAGCAAACTGCGTCCCGGTGATTAATGACGTGTGTGTGCATCTGTGTGTGTGTGTGTGTGTGTGTGTGTGTGTGTGTGTGTGTGTGTGTGTGTGTGTGTGTGTGTGTGTGTGTGTGTGTGTGTGTGTGTGTGTGTGTCACTGTGTGTGCATCTGTGTGGGTGTGCGTGTGTGTAGGTGTGCATCTGTGTGTGCATGTGGGTGTGCATCTGTGTGTGTGGGTGTGCATCTGTGTGTGGGTCTGAGTGAGTGTCACTGTGTGCATCTGTGTGTGTGTGTGTGAATGCCACTGTGTGTGTGTCTATGTATGTGTGAATGAGTGTGTACATGTGTGTATCACTGTGTGTGTATCATTGTGTCTCTGTGTCACTGTGTGTGCATTGTGTGTGTGTGTGTGAGTGCCACTGTGTGTGTATGTCTATGTATGTGTGAATGAGTGTGTACGTGTGTGTATCTCTGTGTCACTGCGTGTGTATCTCTGTGTCACTGTGTCTGTGTGTGTGTGTGTGTGTGTGTGTTGCTGTGTCTGTGTGTCAGGGGGAATTTTGTAGGATCATCTTCAGTTGATATGACGCTGACCTTGCCTTGTTCCTTAATCCCACAAACTGCTGCCCAGCTATCATCTGTCATGCTCTCATTGAGATAATGCCTCAGGACAATGCCTCATTGATCGCAGAGTGAGTGAACTGGTGGGTAAAGTACTGAACGATGCTGGCTTCTCCCTTCCAGATGTGTGTGTATATCACCGCATTCCTTAACCGCAACGGCAAATAAAAGTGCCAACAAGCTAAACAGTGAGAGAGAAATGCAGGGTGAAAGCCGATAGTTTAATGGGTTGTATCAGTGAGCTTAAGGCGCTTGCTACAAGCTTCACAGTGACAGGTTTATCGGCAGGCCAGCAGCACTGGAAGGATTGCTTGTTATTTACTGAACTGGGCCCGTGACTTTCCGGAAAAAAAGATATACAGTTGACATAAATCCACATGAAGGATCAGTTATCAGTTCAATGAACTTGTGACAAGAGACTTTTAAAATGCCATGAAATAGGATAGTACTCCCTCGCTCTGTCTGCCCAGCGCTGTGCACCACACAGTGCTTGTTGGAGCTGGAAGTTGCCTTCCTAGTTTTTTCTGCCCCCCCGCCGGCACTGCCTTGCGCTGTTTTTACGACAATTGTGCAGTGAGGCTCACACTTTGTGCACCATGTGTATCAGCGTGCACTTTTGCTGAGTTTTGGGTTCGCCAGCAAGCACTCACCCTTTAAGGCGTTGTTTGTACAAAATGCAGATTAGCTTTCTTTAGATGGAGAGATTGTGAAAATAAAAGCCTGAGTGGTTCCTTGCCCCGACACATTAAATGTTTTATTTGCAGTTTAAAGTTTACATTCCAGATTAGGAAAGAATTGAACACGCAGGATCTGAGACATGTAAATCTGTAACGAATTGTGCAGACTGTGTGGCACCCAGGTAGACTGGGTGACTCCTTTTCCAGGACTACGATTTGAACCCAGATTACAGAATGTCCACTTGGGATCCTCAGAGTCCTGCAACTATGTCAGTGTTGGGCGACCTAGGCCAGTGAGCAGCCTGCCTCAGTGGGCCGCAAGATTGAAATCGGGCTTGTTCACTAACCCATGAGTGAGATTACATACATTTAATACACCCGAATATGTTGTAACTAGTTATCAGAAGTACTGAAACCTCTTTTTTTCATTCATTCGTATGAGATGGGTGTTGCTAGCTATCTTGAGGGCAGTTGTCCACCTTGCTGTGGCTCTGGAGTCACGTGGGACAGCGCAGTGGCACAGTGGTTAGCACTGCTGCCTCAGAGCGCCGGGGACCCGGGTTCAATTCCCAGCATGGGTCACTGTTTGTGCAGAGTCTGCACATTGTCCCCATGGGTTTCCTCTGGGTGCTATGGTTCCCTCCCACAGTCCGAAAGATGTGCTGGTTAGGTGCATTGGCCATGCCAAGTGCTCCCTCAGCATATCTGAACAGGCACCAGAGTGTGACGCCTAGGGAATTTTCTCAGGAACTTTATTGCAGTGTTAATGTAAGCCTATTTGTGACACTATTAAAACTTAAACATGTAGGACAGACCAGGTAAAGATGGCAGATTTCCTTCCCTAAAGGGCATTAATGAATCAGATTGTTTTATTGACAATGGTCATCAGTAAATTTTTAGTTCCAGATTTTTTTTATTGAATCCAAATTCCACCAGCTGCCGTGGCAGGATTCGAACCCGGGTTCGAACATTAGCTGAGTTTCTGGATTAATAGTCTAGCGATAATACCACTAGGCCATCACCTCCCCACTTCATAGACTAATAGAACTGCCATCAGCATCAAATGGTAGAAACAAAGGGAATATTTACACTTTGGACACAGAGGGAGTGCCCAGCTCTCCCAGTCAATGTTATGAGCAGTCGGCACGCATCTCACTTCAATTGCCCCTTGTTTTACATGTGAATCACTTCAGTCAGACTGGTAAGGAAGGTGGGAATCAGAGTGTGGCAACAGTCAATAAAACATCTCACGAGCTGCACTCAGAGCCCAGGTGGGCCACAGGTCACCCACTGATGAACAAGTGAGTGTGTGAAGTCGTGAGATACAAAACGGTGGAATGTCAGCCAGCACTTTGAGGATTAGCAACAAAAAACAAGCGAGTGAAATGCTCCGAGGGTATCTGTGCTTCCTGTTACCTACGACGTAGCCAAGGTCTTCAGAATGCTTGATGGCAGCTCTGCATGCTGGCATTGGAAGGCAGCTCCCAGTTACTCGAATCCCCGAGCATCTGGCTCAGTAAATCGCCGGGCTCGTGTTGTGGATGTCCGAGCAACCTCGGCACATTCCTGCAGTTGCTTCACGAAGATGTGAGTGGAAAGGTCAGGCATGGTAGATCTGAAAGAAATGCCTTCAAGAACTGCACCAGGGCCAAGTAAGGCTGTGTGATAGCCCCCACACTATTTACAATCTACCTGCCGGTTCACTGAGTTAAAGACCAGCTGCCCTCTGCTGTCAATACTAAATGATTTCTGGAAAATTTTTAACCTCAGATGCTTCAGAGAGACAGTTTGATTTGAGTTGTTTTGATTTATTATCACAAGTATTAGTATACAGTGAAAAGTACTGTTTCTTGCGCGCTCTGCAGACAAAGCATCCAGTTCATAGAAGGAAATGAGAAAGTGCAGAATGCAGTGTGACAGTCGTAGCTAGGACGTCAAGAAAATCAACTTAGTGCGAGGTAGGTCTATTCAGAAGACTGATAGCAGCGGTGAAGAAGCTGTTTTTGAGTTGGTTGGTACGTGACCTCAGGCTTTTGTATCTTTTTCCCAATGGAAGAAGGTGGAAGAGAGACTGTCCGGGGTGTGTGAGATCCTTATGCTGGCTGCTTTGCCGAGTCAATGGATGGGAGGCTGGTTTGAGTGATACACCGGCTACAGTGTGTAGTGAGATGAAGAATGTAATGATAGTTTTAATGTTTTGCCAATCCGAGCAGGAATCATTTCACCCACGGAACTGAAAAAGAACATCTTAGACAGAGCAGATAAATAACCAGTATGGAGCTCAGCTGCTAGCTGTAAGGTTTAAACATCTGTGTGTGCTCGTCGATATTAATTGCAGCTTTATAGTTTATAAAAAAGCCAAAAGTAGTTTTCCTATATAATGGCATACCTCAGGGGTGGGGGATGATCTGGGAGATTGCATTGGGATGATATTGTTTTATTTGTTTGCGGGACAGGGAAGTCAATGGCAAAGCCAGCATTTGTTTTCCAATCCAAATTACCTGGGGGAGGATGATGCTGCCCCTGTGAGCCGTTGCTGTTCATGTGGTACATCCACACAAAGGGAATTCCAGCCATTTGACTCAACAACATGTTCCAGATCAGGATGGTGAGTTGCTTGGAGGGGAACTTGTGGGGTTGGTGCTGTTCCCATGCATCTGCTTATCCTTGTCCTTCCCGGCTGTAGAGGTCATGGGTTTGGAAAGCGCTGTTGAAGGAGTCTTGGCTCCTCTAGGTTTTGATTTGATTTGATTTATTATTGTCACATGTATTAACACACAGTGAAAAGTATTGTTTCTTGCGCACTATACCGACAAAGCATACCATTCATAGAGAAGGAAATGAGAGAGTGCCAAATGTACAGTCATAGCTAAGGTGTAGAAAAGGATCAACTTAATGCAAGGTATGTCCGTTCAAACATCTGACAGCAGCAGGGAAGAAGCTGTTCTTGAGTCAGTTGGTCTGTGACTTTTGTGTCTTTGTCCTGAAGGGAGAAGAAGGAAGAGAGAATGTCCAGGATGCGTGGAGTCCTTAGTTATGCTGGCTGCTTTGCTGTGACAGTGTAGACAGAGTCAATGGATGGGAGGCTGGTTTGTGTAATGGATTGGGCTACATTCATGACCTTTTTTTGTAGTTCCTTGCGGTCTTGGTCAGAGCAGGAACCATACCAAGCTGTGATAGAACCTTTCGATGGTGCACGTGTAAAAGTTGGTGAGTCATAGCTGACATGCCAATTTTCCTTAGTCCTCTGAGAAAGTAGAGGTGTTGGTGGGCTTTAACTATAGTGTTGGCAGCGGGAGACCAGGACAGGTTGGTGGTGATCTGGGCACCTAAAAACTTGAAGCTCTCGACCCTTTGGGTGGCACGGTAGTTAGCATTGCTGTCTCACAACGCCAGAGATCCGGGTTCCAATCCGGGCTTGGGTCACAGTTTGTGTGGTGTCTGCACATTCTCCCCGTGTCTGCCTGAGTTTCCTCCAGTTTTCTCCCACAGTCTGAAGGATGTGCTGGTTAGATGCATTGGCCACACTAAATTCTCACTCTGTGTACCCGAACAGGCGCTGGAGTGTGGCGACTAGGGGATTTTCACAACAACTTCATTGCAGGATTAATGTAAGCCTACTTGTGACACTAATGAGTAACCTTTAAATCTTTCAATCTCCTGCTGTATCCTGTCGTTGGTGACTCTAGGTCTTCAAGGTACATTTCTCAATCACACAGGGCCTTCCCATTCAGAGTGTGCCCAATATTGTGACAGATGTTTTGAGACTTGAGAGTAAGGCAGACCCAACGCATGCGAGTCTCATTATCATCTGGTAACTCCATAAACCAGGTTCCACACTGTAACAACTTCAGTTGGGTCTTTGAGATTGGCTTACTGGAGTATGAGCTCCCCGATTAAGGATCCAATTAAAGGGAGCCTTTGCCTTGTACTTAACCGGAATGTCAGTTCCTCTGGCACCCCCCTGGAGATAGAGTGCTAACTGCTAGCACTCTGCGTACGGCTGTTAGAGTTTGTAAATAAAGGGATTTTGTTGAATGGATTGCTGCCTACGAAAACTTATTACACATAGTGGTAAATTTGCCCTTAAAAAAAAACTTTGGGGACGTGACATTTGAGCAAGTGAGGTCGATTAGTTGCTGTGCTTCAGGGTTGGGTGTTGTGATGTTGTGGTTTTGCTGTCTGAATTTCAGTTATCAGGCTGGAAGCATTTTGGCACTTCTGAATGAAACGCAATGCACGGTTTTGTTTTCCTCTTTGTAGCGCAGCCTTTTTAACTCATTACTTCCCTTTCCAAGAAATGTCTCAAATGTCAGTGTGGGTGTAGCTGCCATGATCTCATGTTACTTGCTCCACTCGTCCAGTTTTGTGAGGTTCAGCTGACAGTGCGCTGTTCCCCCTCTTTAATCGTCACCCCATCTCAGCCCTGGTGGAGATACCAGCTCACCAGGGCATCAGTGCAGGCTCAGTCTGCCTCTTTCACACCCGGTGGACATAGTGTACAACCAGAACAGCACCCCATTCGACCCAAATCCATACACACTCTAGCATTTTTTTAAGTGGCACAGACTGGAACCCACCAGTTGTCACTTTGAAATGAACTCTTTTGCTTTAGTCTCACTCATGCTTCTGTTATCTCGATTCCAATTCACTCCTCCCTGTCTCCCACCTTACCTATTCTCATCACATGTTGGCTTACATTAACACTGCAATGAAGTTACTGTGAAAATCCCCTAGTCAACACACTCGGCACTTGCTTGGGTACTCAGAGGGAGAACTTAGCATGGCCAATGCACCTAATCGACATGTCTTTTGGATTGCGGGAGGAAACCGGAGCACCCAGAGGAAATCCACGCGGACATGGGGAGAATGTGCAGACTCCGCACGGACAGTCACCCAAGCCAGACATTGAACCTCGGTCCCTGGCACTATGAGGCAGCAGTGCTAACTACTGTGCCATCCCACATTCTACCATTTGTAAACCTCAGCTCATCCCAAACACTGTTGCCCTTGTTCCAACTGTTCCCCTATCACTCCTGTGATCTGAACTGATTCCCAGTCAAGCAATGGCTTTGTGCTAAAATTCTCATCCTTGTCTTTAAATCCCCCCATGGCCTTTCCCCACCCTATCTCTGTAATCTCCTCAAACCCCACAACCCTCTTTAAGATATCCGTGCTCCTCTAATCCTGGCGTCCTGTGCACCCCAAGTATAATTGCTCCAACATAGATGGTTGCTGCTTCAGTTACCCAGGCTCTGAAATTCTCTTTCTAAACCGCTTGGCCCCACTTTCCTCTGTTAAAGCACTCCTTAAAACCTGACTCTTTGACCAAGCTTTCAGCCATAGAATACCTACGTACAATCCCTACAGTTCAGATGGAGGCCATTTGGCCCACTGAGTCTGCACCGCCTCTCTAACAGAGTATTTTACCCAGGCCCTTTCCCCGTAATCGCACACATTTCCCTTAATCCATTTAACTGAGACATCTTTGGACAGGGGCAATTTAGCATGGCCAATGCACCTAACCTGCATGCCTTTCAGACTGTGGGAAGCCACCGGAGCACCCAGAGGAAACCGACGCAAACAAGGGGAGAACGTGCAAACTCCACCCAGTCACCCGAGGCTGGAACTGAACCCAGATCCCCGGTGCTGTGAGGCAAGCAGTGCTAACCACTGTGCTGCCCACCTGAACGAATGTCTCCTTGCGTAGCTTGGCATCCTATTTTTGCTTTAATAATGCTTTAATAAGGTCTTCACTTATAAGTACAAGTTGTTGTCGTCGTCATGGTTTTAAGGTGAACCAAGCTGTTTTATTCAAATAAAAAAATAGGGGCGGTGCAAAAAACCCAGTTTGTACTGAAGCATATTAACAAATAGTTTAATTATCATTCTCACAGAGGTAAAGCCTGTGACAGAGATCCTTTATATGTTTTTAATGAAGAATGTCATTTCTTTCTGTGGGTAATTGTAATATTTAGTTGTAGGAGGCATGTGAATCAGGATTATAATTCCCTGCAGAGTTGCACTGAAAACTGTTCACACAGCTCGCTGAGTGGGCGAGGATGATTAACTGATACTTCATGTGCCCTCGGAAATGAAAAAAAAGCACAGAAACCCGCTTTTAAATTGGAGATTTTTAATGTTGTCTAAATTAAGGAAAGGAATAGAATATATCAAATTCCCTTCTGGGGACAATTCAGTGAACTGCTCATGATATATTCATTGTATTATCGCTGGACGTTGAAGATGTTGACTCTTGTTGGGCGATTGGCACTGATTGGCACTTTGCCTGAGTGACTCTGAGCGTTGGCCGGCATATTTGACTGGCAATGATGCAGCGTCATCTTCCGCACACTGATGCCTCCATCATGAGTCAGTGCCCGAGAGCAAGAGTCAATATCCCCACTCTGCAGCCCTACTGCCATCTAAGTTTAAACTTATTTATTAGTGTCACAAGTTAGGCTTACATTAACACTGCAGTGAAGTTACTGTGAAACCCCCCCCGCCCAGTCACCGCACTCTGGCACCCACCTGGGCACACCGAGGGAGAACCCAGCATGGTCAATGCACCCAACCAGTCCCCCGGACCGTGGGAGGAAACCGGAGCATTTGGAGGAAAACCGTGCAGACAATGTGCAGACCCTGCAAAGACAGTGACCCAAGCCAGGAATTGAACCCAGGTCCCTTGGCGTGGTGAGGCAGCAGTGCTAACCACTGTGCCACTGTGACATTCCATATCTGAGGTCGGTGAGTTTAGCAATAAAGGAGGGGGTAGGTGTGGTGTGGTGGGGGGCGGGGGGGAGTTAAAGCCCTGAAGTGGGATAACTGAAACTATTTCATATTTGTTGATATTAAAATGTGCATTAATACCTTTAGAATGGACAAACACAATTATGAGAGCGTTTACTAAGTGTGATGGGAAATGTATCCAACACTGTAGGCATGATGGGATAATTGACCAAAGTGACCAAGGGGTCATTGGATTGGTAGCTAGCAGCTAGGAACTAACCAAGGTTCCTTAGGCAGCACCTTCCATACCCACAAACACCACCATCTAGAAGGACGAGGGCAGCAGATGCATGGGAACACAAAACCCCTAAATCATCCAGACTTGGGAAGATATCGCCGTCCCTTCACCGTCGCTGGGTCAAAATCCTGGGACTCCCTCCCTCACAGCACTGGGGGTGTCCCTACACCTCAGGGACTGCAATGGTTCAAGAAGGCAGCTCACCACCACCTTCTCAAGAACAACTAGGGATGGGCAATAAACACTGGGCACAGCCAGCGATGCCCACGTCCCATAAATGATTTTTAAAAATTGCTACTATAGCAGCTGTATAAACAGACTATTCATTGTTATACAGAAACAGGAGATAAGCGGGAACCAAAGGCTATACTTAAGGCTGACGGTTGAGAGAATGGGAACATCTGCTGATGGTTAGTTAAAAAATTCATGAGAGACGTTACAATGAAAATTAGGAAGATACAGACCATAAATGTGTACTGTGGATCTTGTACCTTTAGGAGGGGCTCCTTGGCTGCCCAAGATTCTCTTTGTCCTTTGCATGTGTTTGAAATGAAACCTTTGCGTGCTTGAAGCTCACAGACTCAAGTGTGGTCACTTCTTACCCCAACAACCCAGTGCTGCCAACTGGACATAGGTAAGGGGTTAAACTTGGGCAATCTACCTGAAAGGTATCACTTTCCCACTCCCTCCCCGACCCGCCTCGCAACACTACATTACATTTCCCAGTTGAACTGTCTGAGGAAAGGTGTAGTGCTTATTTAATTACCGTATATACTTGTGTAAAAGTTCATCCAATGCATAAATCCACCCTTTGCTACTTGACCTGAAAAAGTGTAATTTTCCACAAGCCTAAGTTGGTGCAGATTCAATGGGCTGAATGCCCTCTCTATGATCAGGATTCTATGGTTCTCTGGTAACTGTCCATCAAATTGGTTGGAACGTCCTCTCAGTGAGAACAGTAAGAAATCTCACACACCAGGTTAAAGTCCAACAGGTTTATTTGGTAGCACGAGCTTTTGGAGTGCTGCTCCTTCATCAGGTGAGTGAGGGGCAGCATTCTGAAAGCTCGTGCTACCAAATAAACCTGTTGGACTTTAACTTGGTGTTGTGAGACTTCTTATTGTGCCCATCCGAGTCCAACGCCGGCATTTCCACATCTTAGTGAGAACGAGAGTGATTATTGCCTTAAAATGTGCAGTTTGTACAGAGGAGCTACAAAAGGTGGTGAATGTAGCCCAATCTATCACGCAAACCAGCCTCCCATCCATTGACTCCGTCTACACTTCCCACTGCCTCGGCAAAGCAGCCAGCATAATCAAGCACCCTGGACATTCTCTCTTCCGCCTTCTTCCTTCGGGAAAAAGATACTAAAGTCTGAGGCCTTGTACCAACTGACTCAAGAACAGCTTCTTCCCTGCTGCTGTCAGACTTTTGAATGGACTTACCTTGCATTAAGTTGATTTTTCTCCGCCTGACTGTAACACTACATTCTGCACTCTCCCCTTTCCTTCTCTATGTATGGTATGCTTTGTCTGTACAGCATGCAAGAAATAATGCTTTTCACTATACATTAATACATGTGACGATAATATTTCAAATCAAATCAAATCAAATAAGGAGGTTTAAAATGGGGGGCAGACTTGCTGATCCCCCCACCCCTCACGTAAAGCCAAAACCCTCCTCCCCCCCTCCGAAAGTCTGGATGTCACGTGACACTGTTGAATCTTGAAGATTGCCTAATTCTCAGTGCTCTCTAAAGAGATCTCAGCACCTAATCTCGGCGTAATTACTGCCAACAAACTGCTTGTGAACACCTGCCTCATTTCACCAGCAACCGCTTCCTCTTTCTTGTTCAAAGGAGTAATCTGAAAAGGCGAAGCCGGCATTTTGCTTCCAAACGAACACCGTTGAGACAAATAATCTCGGCGACCTTTCTCTCTGAACCAATGTAGGAAGTTATAAACACTCTGCAGACCCAATCCTTCCTGATTTGGTCAGGTTATTGTTGGAGCTTTGCTGTGGCAGCTGTCAGCACAGGTGATGATGAACGTTCAGTCGCCAGCAGATGCAGCCAATACATACATAAAAAAAATCCCAGTTACTGAATATCCACATTCCTACCACGTGACTATCTTGACATCCAGACTTTGCGGGGGGGGAGGGGACAGCAAGTCTGCCCCCCATTTTAAACCTCTCCTTATTTCGATTTGATTTATTGTTGTCACATGTATTAACATACAGCGAAAAATATTGTTTCTTGCGCGCTTTGCAGACTGTTCATAGAGAAGGAAAGGAGAGAGAGCAGAATGTAGTGTTACAGTCATAGCTAGGGTGTAGAGAAAGATCAACTTAATGCCAGGTAGGGCCATTCGAAAGTCTGACAGCAGCAGGGAAGAAGCTGTTCTTGAGCCGGTTGGTACCAGACCTCAGACTTTTGTATCTTTTTCCCCAAAGAAGGTGGAACATTTCAACTCAGAGGACCATCCAAAGTGTAGGAAATTCAACAGACTGTTAAGATATTAAAGGTTGGCGAGAGGGTGTGTGTCTGAGGGAGGGGGAGCTGGGAAAGAGGTCTGCTCCTGCGTCTGGTGTCATTGCCTTTCTTTTGCCTGGGAGCAACGTTTTAGCAAATCGAAGACAGAGCTGCAAAGTGGTTGAGAGCGAGCGGGTCCTTAAATATTTGATGATGCGCATTTCTTTCTAATTTGATGCACTTTTTGTTTGAAAGAGTTGCGACCTGACAGTTGCTATCACTTGTCAAAAAGAGAGGAGGGAGTTGGTGGAGGTGGGGGGGGGGGGATGGGGCGGGGGGGGGGTCAAACTCAGACTCTGAACAAATGGAAGCGAGAAGGTGGTTCGCGCCCCCCTCTTGGCAGGAGGAGCCAACGCACACACAACACCAACCCCGGGCTGACAGCTTTATCAAACCTCCAGTCTCCCACATTCCATTGTCCCTGACATCTGTTTCGGCAAGTGATTAATTGCAATTAGTGAACAGTTTGAAAGCTCGTGGAAGAGTGTTCAGCAGAAACTCATCAAGATTAATGAGATGAGGCAGTTGTCAGAGAGAGGGACCTCGCTCGCAATTTTTATTTTTTTATATGCCGGGGAGTGCTGTGGGGGCAGAGATCTGGCAGCCACTCTTCACCGAGGGGTTGCTCTCCCCCCCCACCCCCAAGTGTGCGTGCAGAATGACAGTGTCAAAGTGGAGCCCCCCCCCTCCCTCCCTTTTGTGGATGAGTGGAGGGTAGGGGGAGGGAACAAACCTCACTTTATTTTTTTATGATGAGGGACATCTGCTGCTTCCTCCATTTCTTTTCTCTCCGAAATTGCCAGTTGATTGGGACTGAAAATAATGCCTGTCTGGGCAGGGTGACTTTCAGCCCTTTGCAGATGGCCCGAGGGCACATCTGAAAGTGGCCCAGATTCCTATCCTGACCCTACCAGGCCTTTTCTTTATTGTTTGAAGGAAGATAATGGCCTCTTTCCATGCTGTAAACCTCTACGACTCTATATCAACGGTGGTGGGGCTCAGTGCCTTTACATCCTTGAATGTACAGGCCATTCCCTGCTTCCCCGACTTCACCACTCCTGCATTCTGAGCCCTCTTTTCTTTGTCCAACACACAGTTCTGTTACACAACTGCTGCTCAGTCAGTCTAGGGTGGCAAAGATGTGCTCAGTAAGTCTTTAAATAGGGATGTCATAATATTATAATGTGTCAATACAATCACATCTTGCTCAGAGAGACTGTCTGGCTGAGTTTTAAAGCGAAAATCACAACAGTCTCTTATCACTCCCTCCTCCCCAGTCAGGGAAGTAAAAAAAGACACGTCTCCAGGCATCTCCGAGTGCAGTGCAGCTTGTGGAAGTGTAGTCACAGTGTAGGAAATGCAGCAATCTGTATACGACAAACAACAATGAGATAATCATGAAACAGACCGTACAAGACCAAGCTGAGCTCTTTAAAATTCGGAAAGGTTTTTGTTAAGAGTGGGTATGGAGAGAGAGAGAGCGTGTCCTCTTGTGCAGAAGAGCGTAACTGAGGGCCATCAATATAAAATGGACACCCAGAAATCGGAAAAGTATTTAAGGCAGGGTGCCCTGCAGCAAGGGGTGGGGGTGGGGGTGGGGGTGGGGGGGGGTCACGTGACCCATCTATGAATATAGGAAGGAGAGTAGGCCATTCAGCCCATCGAGCCTGTTCTGCCATTTAATGAGATCATGGTTGATCTGTGGTCTAACTTCATATACCAGCCCTTTAGCGTGGCACGGTGGCACAGTGATCAGCACTGCTGCCTCACAGGGTTTGATTTCTGGCTTAGGTCACTGTCTGTGTGGAGTCTGCACCGTTCTCCCTGTGTCTGCGTGGGTTTCCCCCCACAGTCCGAAAGGCGTGCTGGTTGGGTGCATTGGCCATGCTGAATTCTCCCAATAGGCGCCGGAGTGTGGCGACTAAGGGACTTTCACAGTAGTTTCATTGTAGCGTTAATGTAAGCCGGCTTGTGACTGATAAATAAACTTTAAACCTTATTAAATGTATTTAATGTTATTCGTGGGGTCACAGTTAGTGAACAAGCCTGATTTCAATCCTGTGGCCCACTGAGATGGGGGAGGGCCCCTCATGCAGCCCACTGTCAAGCTGAGGTTTTTCTTTACTGATGTAAGCAGAAGCCTTTCTGCTATGTCAAGGAGAAGGGAATAGAGAGCTGTGAGGCTAGATTTAGATGGGGAAATAGAGGTATAGAGGTTTAAAGCATGGAAACAGGCCCTTCGGCCCAACTTATCCATGCCGGCCCCTTTTTTTTAAACCATGAAGCTAGTCCCAATTGCCCACATTTGGACCATATCCCTCTATACCCATTACCTATGTAACTGTGTAAATGCTTTTCAAAAGACAAAATTGTACCCGCCTCTACTACTATACTACCACTGGCAGCTCGTTCCAGACACTCACCACCCTCTGTGTGAAAAATTGCCCCTCTGGACACTTTTGTATTTCTCCCCTCTCACCTTAAACCTGTGCCCTCTAGTTTTAGTCTCTCCTACCTTTGGGGAGGGAAAGGCTGGAAGACTGGAAAAAGCTGGAATGGAGCTTAAATGCCAACAAAGATTAGATGGGCCGTTTTTCCAATTGGGAGAAAAATTATAGGGTCATTTAAAGAAAATAAAATTCTGCGATCATTTGTAGAAAAATGATTTAGAAGTATAGGGGATGCGATCTAAAGACGGTTTGATAGTCAAGCATCATCTGCTGAGGTAATTAAAAGGCTCTTTGCTTTCTGATTGGTGTAGGAAAGCGAGGTGCTGAGATGCTGGACATGCGGGGTGACCAATCATGGGAATTTGACACTGGGGCATTTGGCTTCCATCTGTTGAAACCTCCAAAGTCATGGCCAACTTTTTAAATTTGTTCATTGGCCTCGCTGGCTGGGGCAGCATTTATTGCCCACTCCAAGGGTATTTCAGAGTCCATCACGTTGTTGTGGCTCTGGAGTCACGTGTAGGCTAGACCGAGTAAAGAGGACAGATTTCCTTCCCTAAAGGACATTAGTGAACCAGATGGGCTTTTGGGACAATCGACAATAGTTTCATTAGATTTTTAATTCCTGATTTTTGTTATTATTGAATTCAAATTCTACCATCAGCCAAGGTGGGATTTAAACCCAGCCCCTCAAAGCATGACTCTGGAATATTAGTCCAGTGACAATACCATTACACCAGTAACCTGGTAACAATCTGGCTTTATCCTGTGTTCGCCTGATTATCCTGTATTCACAGGTCATAGAATTATAGGAACCCCACCATGCAAAAGGAGGCCATTTGGCCCATCAAGTCTGCGCCGACAACAATCCATCCTAGGCCTCATCCCCATAACCCCACATATTTACCCCGCTAATCGCACTAACCTATGCATCGGGATACGAAGGGGCAATTGAGCATGGCCAGTGTACCTAACCCGCACATCTTTGGAGCAGGATCTTTGCAGATTACTTTGCAGATGTGCGGGTTACTTTGACCCTGGGACGCTCTCGATCTCGATCATTCAGCAGCACGGTGGGCAGGTCAGTTACAACTTTGGTTTCTTGCAAAGAGCGCTGGCCTCTTGAACACAGTTTTCTCCCCATATCCCAACACTGTTTTCCAGTTGTGTCTTCAGGAAGTGATAAAGGAAAGAATGATTGTCTTTGAACTGGTGGATCTTTTTTGTGATTGGTCACAGTGTGTAAGGAGCATTATACTGTACAACAAATCATGCATTATTCCATTATTACAGTGGAGCAATGCTCCCTTGAGCTCCTGAGGTTTAATTATATAACCCAGAGACACTCCAAGGCTAATTAAAAGATAATTCTTCTTGGATGGATTGGAAGTGAGTGAAAATGTACTTGCTGTTAGCTGGGTGAGATTCTCTGTATAGACTGGCAGATTCTCGTCTGCACCTTGTTCTACCCAAGTCACAGAGGCAACCTACAGAAAATGACTTAATTCCTTTCTTGTGTCTATGCCTCTGATATTTTCAGTCATGCCTTTTCCGGTGCTCCCCGAGCCAGCCTCCGATCCCCAATCCCACATCAATTTGATCTCATCCGAAACACTGTTTCCCAGGTAAGAAGTCTCACAACACCAGGCTAAAGTCCAACAGGTTTATTTGGTAGCACAAGCCACAAGCTTACATAAGAACATAAGAAATAGGAGCAGAAGTAGGCCATCTAGCCCCTCGAGCCTGCCCCGCCATTCAGTAAGATCATGGCTGATCTGACGTGGATCAGTTCCACTTTCCCGCTGTCTCCCCATAACCCTTAATTCCCTTGTCTGTCAGAAACCTATCTACCCGTGACTTAAGTATATTTAGCGAAGTAGCCTCCACCACTTCAACGGGCAGAGAATCCCAGAGATTCACCACCCTTTGAGTGAAGAAGTTCCTCGTCAACTCTGATCTAAACTGCACCCCCCCTTATCTTGAGGCTGTGCCCTCTAGTCCTGCTATCCTTTCTAAGCGGGAAGAATCTCTCTACCTCTACCCTATCTATCCCCTTCATTACCTTATACATCTCTATAAGATCCCCCCTCAGCCTTCTAAACTCCAACGAGTACAGACCCAGTCTATTTAGTCTCTCTTCATAGGCTAACCCGATTTTTCTAATAGCTTTTGGAGCATGGCCCCTTCATTGGGTGAGTGGGAGATCTATTCACAAACAGGGCATATAAAGACACAAACTCAATTTACAAAATAATGATTGGAATGTGAGTCTTTACAGGTAATCAAGTCTTAAAGGTACAGACAATGTACATAGACAGTATCGAATCCCTGTCAGTCCCCCACCCACCCACCACCACCACCAACCCACTGTTCACTGACCTAAATTGACTCCAGGTCAGATGTCATCTTGATATTAAAATGTCTTCCTTTGGTTTGATAAGGTTCTTGTGAAAGGGTGACTCACTTTGTAAAAGGTGCGATGTGGATGGAGTTTGTTTAGAATTTTTTGACAGATTTGTTCGTGTGATACCTGACGTGAGGTATGTGCACCTACGTTTTCCATGCCCCAGTGGATTTCCTGTGATTCTGTCTGTGATAAAGAGATAATTCCATTGTGCTGTTGGCGGAAGGAACATCAGACTGGATTTTACACCCTGCAGCCAGTGGGTTTGAAGGCAAGGGAGCATGTCAAATCCAGGGGGTGGTCCTCCCACTGCTGGCCCACCCGCCCAACTGGCCTGAATTTTACAGGGGGCGTAGAGGGGAGACGTCGGGCAAACCACTGCCCACCCTTGGGCTTCGTTCTCCCAACCTCCCCACCTTGACAAGGGATGCCACACAACCTGCAGGAGGCTTTAACAGCACCATGTTGATGTTAGACAGAGAGGGGAGATCGTTCTTTGCTGGTTCATGTGCCCCATTGGAGGCACCCTCACCCCTATGAACATCATTGCCTTATCTCCTCTACATCCCCACCCCTGCTTAACCCTTCCCCCGGCTTCTTGAATCCATCCTCCCCAACCCTTCATTGCCTGCCCTCCCCCCCCCACCCCCCGAGACTTATCTGGGTTCCTCAGTGTGGTGGGACTGCCTGCAGTACCAACAATGGCCATCACATTTAGTGGCGCTGGTGAGACTACACTGATTCTAGTCATCCAATGAGCCGGCAGAACCCTAAAGCTGGACCTCCTTCCAAGATGAGGCGAAAGTCTTACCTTAAAGTATTAATTTTTTGGGGGGAAGTGGCCTCACTGGCTGGGTCAGCATTTATTGCTCATTGCTGAGTGCATTTTAACAGTCAACCACATTGCTGTGGCTCTGGAGTCACATGTAGGCCAGATTAGGTAAAGGATGGCAGATTTCCTTCCCTAAAGGAAAATAGTAAGCCAGATGGGACCAATTGCCAGTGGTTTCATTGGCGTCAGTGGATTCTTAATTCCAAATTTTTATTGAATTCAACTTTCACCATCTGCCCTGGGGGGGATTGAAACCCAGCTCCTTGGAACATTACACTGGATTTCTGACTCACTACTCCAGCAACACTATCACTAGTGAGGAGGCGGTGGTATAAACTGCTGAGGGGCAGCTGTCAGGGTTGTGGGAGGTTAACACCACCCCCCCCCTTTTTTTTTAGCTAGAGCCACGTTGCCCTGTAAGATCCAGCCCACTGTATCTTGTAAAAGCAAATGGAGCAATTTGGGTCTCTTTCAGACTGAGCATTTTTGAAGTGTGGTCACTGATAAAGTGATGCTTAGAATTATCATGAGAATCTACAGTGCAGAAGAAGGCCATTTGGCCCATCAAGCCTGCATCGACAACAATCCCACCCAAGTCCCGTACCCGTAACCCCACATATTGCCTTCCTAATCCCCCTGGCACGAAGGGGTAATTTAGCATGGCCAAGCAACCTAACCCGCGCATCTTTGAACCGTGGGAGGAAACCGGAGCACCCGGAGGATACTCCAAAGATGTGCGGGTTAGGTTGATTGGCGGTGTTAAAAATTGCCCTTCAGTGTCCCGGGATGCGTAGGTTAGAGGGATAAGTGGGTAAAATATATTGGGATATGGGGGTAGGGCCTGGGTGGGATTGTGGCTGGTGCAGACTCGATGGGCCGAAGGGCCTCTTTCTGCACTGTAGGGTTCTACGATTCTATGAGGAAGCCCACGTAGACACGGGGAGAACGTGCAGACTCCGCACAGTCACCCAAGGCCAGGATTGAACCCGGGTCCCTGGCGCTGTGAGGCACACTGCTAACCACTATGGGTCAGGGGCCAATTAAATTTGACTCACACATGAATTAACAGGCTGAATATGATAGATCTCATCCTCTGGAGAGAAGGAATTAAAATGCACACTATTTTTAAGACTGTTTTTCAATCTGTAGGTTAGAAAGCCGAGGGTAAGGGGTAAAAGATATGAATAATTCGTATTGTAGGAATCATTATTTTAAAGATTTTTGCCATGCCTAAAATATTTTCAGCTACCTTTAGTTTGTTTTAACCGACTGGAACCGTTTGCAGTTTTGGATTGCTAGCCTTAGAAATAGCCAATTGGTAAGTAGGAATACTGGAATATACTTGAGGTGGATAAAATGCGTAACGAAGGGTGGAACCTTGTTGAGGGCATTGCAGGTGTGGTGGGGGAGGGTCCCACCTGCTGGTTGGCCCGTGCAGTCTCTTTTCAGGAAGTCTCATTGAACCACAGATTAGTCAGGCAATTGTGAGGCCAGTTGGGGGGTGGAGGGTGGGGGGGGGGGGTCTTTCCCATATTTAAATAAGACTCTAGCGCAATTTAGCAAGGCCAATCCACCTAATCTGCACATTTTTGGACCTTGGGAGGAAACCAGAGCATCTGGAGGAAACCCATGCTGACATGGGGAGAATGTGCAAACTCCACACTAACAGTCACCCACCCAAGGCCAGAATTGAATCCGGGTTCCTGATGCTGTGAGATGGCAGTGCTAACCACTATGCCACCTGGTGCCCACACACACACACACACACACACACACACACACACACACACACACACACACACACACACACACACACACACACACACACACACACACACACACCCCTGCAGTGACGACTACTGATGTATCCTTGTTTCAACATTGCTTCTGTTGATAACCCTATTACCTCACATTACTGGAGTGCCAAACTCCCCCCACTTGCTTCCCTGCCTCCAATAATTGCCACTCACCGTTAAATCAATAAATGGTCAAAAAGAAGGTACAGCATTACTGTATCGGTTATCATTGTTTTGTGGCTGGGAGCCCGTTCCCACGAGGGCACGGCCATTTTGTATTGCATAGTGTACAGGTCGATTGCAGGTTTCACCTAAACACTGTTGCTATCGCGATCCAGTTTATGTGCCAACCTGAGGATGAACAACAAGGTAAACAAGGCGAGAAGTTCAAAATCAATGTACAGCCACGAATAGGGGACCTCCTTTATATGGCCAGTGAGAGCCTTCGGCCTACTGCCCAAGAGTAGTGGTGTTGGGCAGCGAGTTACCACAGTAACATGCGTCTTCTGGTTTTGTGGGTTGGGCTCTGTGTCAATATTGATGTAGCAACGTGACAATTAAATCCAATCGTTTTCAAAATGAGACGCTTGCACCTCTGCTCCCCCCCGCCTCCCCCCGGCACCCCCCCACCCCTCCTGCACTTTTCTCTCCTCTCTCTTCCCAGGGCGATATGTGGGATCCAACTCCACAACTTCTCCTAAAGATTCTTATTTGTCTCTGCGGCAGTCCGCTAACCGGCTGGGTGACTGGCGGAGTGAACGGGACGGAGAGCTCCATTTCCCTCTCTTTCTGCTTGACGCTCTCACAGGGGCTCCCGAACGAGTGTCCAGCGAGCATATGGCCGCTGACAGTTAGCACTGAATCCAAACGGCATTAATTTCCCGACACTGAGGGAGTGTCAGCGCGGGGGGTCAAAGAGTGTCTGGTAATGGCAGGTGGCTGTGAGGCACAAATGAGCCATGATGACAGGTGCTGCTTTGCGGCGCTGGTGAATCATCTCCTGACAAGCGAACATCGAAGCAAGTTCCTGCTTCAAACAGGGCTGCCGAAGAGGATGGCAACTGCACGGACAGTGCTACTCATTTACATGATGTGCTCCATATTATCGGCACAGGACATGTGGACCAGGCCACATTCTGTTTGTTACAGGCTAGCTCGTCTGCTCATAATCCCATAGTCTATTTTCCCATGAGGTCAAACCAGTGCATTGCATTGTCACAGATTAGCCCATCGACCATTCTTTTCACAATGATCTCTGATAGCTCCGTCTGAAGTGCGTGAATGATAAATGCGCCCCTCAACCAACATTTTATGTGCCCGCAGAGTGTAATCATTCCGTCACTTTTTTGTTTGCTGTTGTGCATCGGTTTCCGTGCCGCAGACCAAAGCAAGAACCACTCATCCCATTTCTCCCGCCCGCTTCCCCCCCTCCACCCCTCCATCCTTCCACCCCCCCGCTCCTCCACTCCCACTCCTCCACCCCCATTCCTCCACCCCCACTTCTCCACCCCCACACTTCCAACTCCCACCCTTCCAGTCCCACTCCTCCACCCCTACTCTTCCAACTCCTACCCCTCCACACCTACCCCTCCACCCCCACTCCTCCACCCCCCACCCCTCCATTCCTCCACTCCTCTGCCCCCACTCCTCCACCCTCAACTCCCACCCCTCCAGTCCCCACTCCTCCACACCTACCCCACCACCCCAACCCCTCCACCCCCACCCCTCCACCTCGTACCCCTCCAATCCCCTACCCCTCCAACCCACTCTCCTCTTGCTTACGCATCCCGGACATACTCTCTTCCACCGGGAAAAAGATACAAAAGTCTGAGGTCACGTACCCCAACCAATTCAAGAACAGCTTCTTCCCTGCTGCCATCAGACTTATAAATGGACCCGCCCTATATTAAGCTGATCGTTCTTTCCACCCTAGCTATGACTGCAATACTACATTCCGAACCCTCTCCTTTCCTTCTCCCCTATGTACTCTATGAATGGTATGTTTTGTCTGTATAGCACTTTTCACTGTATGTCAATACATACAACAATAATAAATCAAATCAAATTCAAATTACACTCCCCACTGTTGATCAGGCCTTTGAGTGTTTTAGCCTTGTTCCCTAGGCTTCGGGTACTTGGCAGTGCATTTGATAATAATGGTGTTGAGTGCCCTGGAAGCTTACGCATACCCCCCACCGCCCCCCCTGCAAAAACGTGTGGGTGGCTTGTCAGGTTCAGAGGTGGCATAGCGAACTAACCTGTGAGTGGCAGGTCAGATTTCCTGCCACTCAAATATGAACCAGGATGTTTTGCAGGATGGGAACATACAAAAGGCGAGGTGGGGAGAACCCTCTGTAGACCCCACCCTATACTGAGTGCAGTCACAATCTGCAGGATAACTGCACCCGGTCACTTAATGCAGTGGAATTTTACACTTCAGTATCTGAAAAGGAGAAAAAGAAACACTCAAAATAGGTTTGAAATACAGTATTTGGCAGATTTTAAAGGTACAGTTTATTTTGACAGTGTAGTGAAAGTGGGGTTACAGTATCAGAATACATTGAGAAATATTTAATTCTAATTGAGGGAGACAGTATTGATACGTTGTGGATATTACATGTATAGATGTGGGTGGAAATCTAAACACAATGACAGCCCGTTGTCAGGCGTTGTTACATTATCTGAAGTGCCTATTCTTACCCGCTCTGATGTCCTCAGGGTAGACATTAAACTGCAAACCACCGCCCCCAGTGCTGATCCTGGGGGACAGGGTTATTTTTATCACTCAGTTATCAGCAAGTTCAGCATGCCACTGACTTGAAATCACATTGATTTCTCTTCGCTCTGCTCCCCACCTAACATTGACCCATCTTCAGACTCTTGCCAATGTTCCCATTTTTCCAAAGGAAACCTGGATGGGATGCGTGCCCGGGTTTATCGACCGGGGTCATCTCAGCACCAGTGGGCCACTAACTGGGCCACTAACCCTCATAAGGAAGGCCTGAGCTTCAGCGGGCTGTTGGACTGGGTGAGGCATCACCTTCCATTTGCAGTAGGATGGCAGATTAGGATTTGGGGTGGGGTTGAGGTGGTTAGCACTACTGCCTCACAGCTCCAGGGACCCGGCTTCAATTCTGGCCTTCGGTGTGGGGTTTGCACGTTCTCCCCGTGTCTGCGCAGGTTTCCTCCGGGTGCTCCGATTTGTTCCCACAGTCCGAAGATGTGCGGTTTATGTTGATTGGCCATGATAACTTACCCCATAGTGTCAGGGGGACTAGCTAGGGTAAATGCATGGGGTTATGGGGATAAGGCCTGGGTGGGATTATGGTTAATGCAGACTCAATGGGCTGAATGGCTTCCTTCTGCACTGTAGGGATTTTATGATTCTGTGAATGGGTGGTTTTGAAGAGAGAGAGAGAGAGATTGACTCATTGCTTTTAAACCCCTTCCAAACCCTAGGCTGGTGAAATGTAGACTTGATCTTTTCACCTCTGCAGCTTATTTCCCTCAGCTGAGTTCAGAGAATGGAGAATTAAACTATTTTCCAGGCAACATAAACTTAACAACTCGATGGAAAGAAAGCCTTGGAATGATGTGATATGTTCCTCAGAAATGGCCTGGAGTGGAGGGTTGGCGGGGGGGGCAGTGGTCTAAGATTGTCTGCAGACTAACAAGGGGAAGGGTCTGACTTGCTTTCTGACTCGGGCCATGCCCCTTGGCCTTATCCTGTCAGCAGCACTTGATTAATGGCTAATTTTTGGGTGGTTGCCGTGAGGGGTTGTGCAGGACAGTGCCAGAGGTTAGGGAGTGACAAGAGGTCAGCAAGGTT
Source organism: Carcharhinus amblyrhynchos (assembly GCF_965287045.1). Taxonomy (NCBI): domain Eukaryota; kingdom Metazoa; phylum Chordata; class Chondrichthyes; order Carcharhiniformes; family Carcharhinidae; genus Carcharhinus; species Carcharhinus amblyrhynchos. The sequence continues at coordinate 12,667,527 of NC_137327.1, forward strand.
CAAAAGTCAGCCCTGCTTTGTTGGTGTCCTGTGTAATTATCAAGGAACTCTTGTTTGTTCACATGGAGGATAATTAATACGCTGGGCTGAAAGGAGGTCAGGAGGAATGGACCTGCTTGACCCCGGTTATTGTTCTGCGCCAGATTAAGGGCCGTGCACTTTCGACCATCTGGCCCAGCGTTGACCGCCGCAGTACCTCCTGAATATGGCTGGCCTGGCTCCGCCGCTGCACCTCGCACTTATCGTAAAACAAAGAACACAGGCCATCTCTTCATTCTGGACTTTTTCTTAGACCAGCCAGCGAGACAGCTGGTGGAGGGAGGTACAGCCAGTTGGTATGTCTTCCTCCTTGTGTGGAGGAACTCTTGATCATGGAATCACAGAACCCTACAGTGCAGAAAGAGGCCCTTTGGCCCATCGAGTCTGCACCGACCACAATCCCACCCAGGCCCTACCCACATATCCCTCCATATTTTGTCTGCCAATCCCTCTAACCTAAGTATCCTAGTACACTAAGGGGCAATTTTTAGCATGGCCAATCAACCTAATCCGCACATCTTTGAACCAATAGCTTTGTGACCCTGCTCAACCCAGTGCCCTGAGCAAGATGGGGGGGGAGTAAGGTGTACGTGGGATAGATAAATAGGTCAGTTGTATGCACATAGATAGATGTAGCAAGATGGATACATTTTGAAAGTTTATTAGCGTCACAAGTAAGCTCACATTAACATTTAAATGAAGTTAAATGTTAAATGAAGAAAATCCCCTAGTCGCCACTCCCCAGTGCTGTTCAGATACACTGCTGGAGAATTTAGCATGGCCAGTGCACCCAACCAGCTGAGTGTGGGAGGAAACCGGAGGTAACTCATGCAGACACAGGGAGAATATGCAGACTCCGCACAGACCGTGACCCAAGCAGGGAATCGAACCCAGGTCCCTGGCGCTGTGAGGCAGCAGTGCTCGCCACTGTGCCACCGTGCCGCTTAATGGTAATCCGATATACATTGTACCGATACGTATACAGACAGGCGGTATACTCAATCACAGAGGAAGCATACAACAATCCTCTCGGTACAGGCTGCAACGCAGCCCTGCCTTCCAAAGGTTGACACCATCTGCACAGTGATAAAAAGCCTTGAAGATGATAAATAGGCAAGTAGCAGTTTTATTGAATTGCAGTTTAGGAGCAGCCACTTTGGGTTTGGTGAGTTGCTAATGACAGGCTTATGTTCGAGGGAGACACAGAGCTCCCAGTTTAAATCAGCCCTCATTAAGCAGCCTTTTATTGGGGGTGGGGAGAGGAATCAGCCCTGTTAATGAAAACCTTTTAGCAAGTGGGCCCTTTTATTGTCGCGGCAGCTGCTAAAATAAATAGCAAGCTTGCGGAAAAATGACCATTGGCAACATGGGATAATTGGATATTAATAAAATTACGAGGGTAAAATTTCAACGTCTGTTGTTTGTGATGGTTTGCAATTAAAGTGATTATGTCTGCACAGTCACTCTGCCTGACATTCTGCATATATAATTTGATGCTGTCATCATCATCGCTTTCTTTTCAATTAGATGTGCTGAACTCCAACCTGGTTCCTTGATAATGGGACGGGGGTTAGTGAAATTTGATCAGGATCTGTGTGCACAAGTGGGAATGGTTTAACACTGCTATGTGACAGAGACAGAACCACTCCTGATGCAACTATTTTTCTCCCTTTGTTCTTTTACGGGGTGTGGGCATCGTTGGCAAGGCCGCCATTTGTTGCCCATCTCTTAATGCCCTTGAACTGAATGACTTCCCACACTATTGCAGAGGTTGTTCAGAGTCGACCACATGCAATCCCTACAGTGCAGGCCAATCCCCGGGGGTAGATAGGTTTTTGATAGACAGGGGAATTAAGGGTTATGGGGAGAAAGCGGGAAAGTGGAACTGATCCACTTCAGATCAGCCATGATCTTATTGAATGGCGGGGCAGGCTCGAAGGGCTTGATGGCCTACTCCTGCTCCTATTTCTTATGTTCTATCGGCCACAGTCCCACCCACCCCCTATTCCCGTAACCCCACTTCTTTACCCTGCTAATTGCCCTGACATTAGGGTCAATTTAGCATAACCAGTCAACCTAACCCGCACATCTTTGGGGTGTGGGAGAAAACCAGCAGAAACTCATGCAGACATGGGGAGAATGTGCAAACTCCACACTGACAGCCACCCAAGGTTGGGATTGAACCCGGGTCCATGGCACTGTGAGGCAGCATTGCTAACCGCTGTGCTACTGTGCCGCTGTAGCTCTGGTGTCGCTTGTAGGCTAGATATTGGTGACCAGTTTTAAGGAACACCTCAGTTCCTACTTCTGAAAGAGATCCGTCAATATCGTCACTGCCTTCAACCTCTGCAGAGGTAAACCAGCCCAATTCGAGTTTAATAGCGTCATTGGCTCTGAATCATTCACCTACTTTGGAAAGTCTCTTCCACATGTTCACCGTGGGAAAGGCTTATCCCGTCTCTAATCTTGATCAAAGATTGTGTGTTTTTAGCTTGTACTATCAGGTTCTGTATTTTTCTGTCCAAGTTAGATAGCTTGCCTACTTCAACCTTATCTATACCATTCACTGCTTTAAAGACCTGAATCATGTCTTGACTCAATCATTTTTGCAGGCGATAAGATGTTCAGTTGCTGAAGCTTATCTTTTGTGTCAATCTTTTCTGGACCATTTCTATCTGTTTCTTGTGGTCACTGCTGACGTGTTCAATGCCAGCACATGTTTTATTGTGGGTGAATTCTCTGCCCCCGCGGGGAGTTGTATGCAAAGGGATCATGGGACAGGTCTTGATCTACAGTAACTGAAGCGTTTATTTACCAGCTTCCATCCATCAAGACACTGCTCTTCACTCAGGTCACAGGATCTCCAAAGTTGCCCTAGTAATTCCTCTCTAAATGCATTCAAGCTGGAGTATTGTGTACAGCCCTGGGCGCCACATTACAGGAAGGATGGTGAACGTGATGGAGAGAGTGCAGAGGAGGTTTACAAGAATGGTTCCAGGGATGAGAAACTTCAGTGATGAGGAGAGATTGGGAATGTTCTCCTCAGAGAGAAAAAGACTAAGAGGAGATTTGATAGGAGTGTTCAAAATCATGAGAGGACTGGACAGAGTATATAGGGAGAAACTGTCTCCACCTGTAAAAGGGTCAAGAGAGGGTACAGATTTAAGGTGGTTTGCAAAAAAAAAGCAAATGTGATGTGAGAAGAAACTTCACACAGGTGGTTCTGCTCTGGAATGTGTTGCCTGGAAGTGTGGCGGAGGCAGGTTCAAGCGAGGCGTTCGAGATGGCATTTGAGTAAAAATAATGTGCAGGGGTATGGGGAAAAGGCAGGGGAATGGCACTGAGTCAGATTCCTCATTTGGAGAGCCAGTGCGGACATGATGGGCCAAATGGCCTCTGTTTACTATCAATATTGTGATTCTGTGAAGAACGTAAATGACTTTATTGGTGAGAGTCTGACACTCACAGAAAGTTTTCTTTAATATTAGCGAATGAAGTGAATTGTGTCTGGGGAAAATCATTGAGCCTACATACCACTAGGATGAAGTATCGCGTCATAAGGACAAGTCTGTCACCTGAGGTGATGAAGTGCGTGTCACACCAGAGGGGAATTGGCACAATGTTAGAGTGCTCTGGCTTAAGGATGCTATTTTCTATAGTGTCTGAGTACCACTGTGGTAAATATATCTAGTCCCTTATCATTCTGTCTGTGTTTGTACGTCGTTCTGTTCTTCCTCCGCTGCCTTTTATGTCTCTTGTATTTTTTTTCCTCTCCTATTTTTGCTTATAGCTCATTCAGAAAAAGAAGGCAGTGACTGAATTCAATAAACCATAAGAGCTACTTTGAACATCCTTTCTCATCCCTCTCCTTTTAAAGATGTTACATTGCTGCATCTCTCAGTGTGAATGCTTTGGCATTGCTGCTGCACTCGCCCTTCCCTGCCCCCGTAATCTGAAGAAAAGTGAGTTGATAATGAGTCCGAGTCAGAGAGAGTTCCTGACCTTGCAGGCAGCAGTAAGTAAAGAAGTTTACATTCCTTCTCTCAACTGGTTGCTAAGTGTTGGAATTAGTGTCGGGCCTGTCTCTCAGCAAAAGCAGGAGCTGGAATGTGTAGGAGGCGGCTCTGTTCATGTCATGTTATTACAGTGCAAATAACTATAATAAAACAGCGAGGAATCACTGACACTTAAAAGCCTGAGCAAGGGAACTTGCCTGAATGTTCCAAATAGGGTAGGCTGCAGTAATCTGAATCGGGGGTTTGTGCTAAGAGTTCCCTCGCTCAGGAAGCTATACTGGAATGAAGCGCTGGTATCTGTATTCAGTGGGTGGGGTTGGGAGGGAAACGAAGGGGACCAGGGTAAAGAGAGGAAGAGGAGTGAGGTTGGATTGTCAGGCAGGGAATTGGTGGGAATAAAAAGCTCGACTCAAACAATGGGCAGAACTTTCCCATTCTGCCGCCACGGGAATTGTAACGGGCGAGGGGCACACCATGAAAAGGCCTGTTGGCCTCGGGCAGGATTTGCCAGAACACAGCCAGAAAATCCCGTCCAATTCTAAATTTCTCATCCTCGTTTTCAAAGCTCTGCGTGGCCTCACCACTCTTCGTCTCTGTAATCTCCTGCAATGCCCCAACCCTCCAAAATACCTGCTGTCCTGCGCATTGCCAATTCAAAATTGCCCCACCGTTGGTGGCCATGTTTTCAACTGCCTAAGCCCCCAACTTTAGAATACCCTCCCTACATCTTTCAGCTTTTCAACCTCGCATTCTTCCTTCAAAACATTTCTCAAAAACCCTTGGTTATGCCAGCATTTATTGCCCCAACCTAATTGCCCTTGAGAAGGTGGCGCTGAGCTGCCTTCTTGAAATATTGCAGTCTATGTGGTGTATGTACACCCACAGTGCTGTTAGGGAGGGAGTTCCTGGATTTTGACCCAGCCACAGTGAAGGAACACCGATATGTTTCCAAGTTAGGATGATGCATCAAGGCTTGGAGGGGAACCTCCAGGTGGTAGTGTTCCCATCTGCCTGCTGCCTTTGTCCTTCTAGATGGTCGTGGTCTTTTGTTTGGAGGGTGCTACGTAAGGAGCCTTGGTGAGTTCTTGTAGTGCATCTTGTAGATGGTACTCACTGCTGCAAGTGTGGGCCTGTGGTGGGAGTGAATGTTTGTGGATAGGGTGCCAATTAAGTGAGCTGCTTTGTCCAGGATGGTATTGTGTTTCTTGCATGTTGTTGGAGCTGCACTCATCCAGGCAAGTGGAGAGTGTTCCATCACACTCTTGCCTTGTGCCTTGTAAACGGTAGACAGACTTTGAGGAGCCAAGGGATGAACTACTGATAGAAACATTGAGAATAGGCCATTCAGCCCTTCGAGCCTGCTCTGTCAGTTGTTATGATCATGGCTGATAATCCAACTCAATAACCTGATCCTGCCTTCGCCTCATATCCTTTGATCCCCAATGCCTCAAGAGCTATATCTAAATCCTTCTTGAAAACAAACAATGGTTTGGTCTCACCTGTTTTCTGTAGTAGCAAATTCCACAGGCCCACCATTCTTTGGGTTCAGAAATTTCTCGTAATCTCAGTCCTAAAAACTTCCTGCCGTATCCTTAGATTATGACCCCTGATTCTGGACATCCCCCACCATCGGGAACATTCTTTCTAATCTACCCCTGTTTTAGTTCTGTTTGAAATTTATAGGTTTCTGTACGATTCCTCCCCTCATTCTTCTAAACTCCAACAAATGCAATCACTCAATATCTCATCATACGTCAGTGCTGCCATCCCAGAAATTAGCCTGGTGAACCTTTGTTGCATTCTCTCCGTTGAACATCTTTCCTCAAATAAGGAGACCAAACTGTGCAAATTTTTCCAAGTCTGGATTCACCAAGACCCTGTATAAATGCAGCAAGACTTTCCTACTTTAAAACTTTTCCTCTGTACTCAAATCCTGTTGCTATGAAGGCCAGCGTATCATTTGCCTTTTTTACTGCCTGCTGCACCTGCATGCTTACCTTCAGTGATTGGTGGATGAGGACACCCAGGTCTTGTTACACATTCCTCGCTCAATTTATAGCCATTCAATAATAATCTGCCTTCCTGTTTTTGCTACCAAAGTGGATAGCCTCACACCTATCCACATCTCTGCTGCATCTGCCATGCATTTGCCCACTCACTCAGCCTTTCCAAATCACCGCAACATTCCCAGTCTGTTTATATGGCTAATCCAGTTACGTTTCTGGTCAATGGTAATGTTGATGGCGGGGAATGCAATGATGGTAAGGTCTAGGAGTGATAGTTCCTTTCTTGCTGGAGATGACTATTGCTTGGCACTTGTGTGGCATGAATGTTACTTGCTACCTGTCTACACAGGATTGAATATTGTTGCGGTCTTGTTGCATGTGGGCATGGACTGCTTCAGTGTCTTGAGGAGTCATAAACGGTGCTGAATGTTGGACAATTATCAGTGAACATCCCGATTTCTGACTTTATGTTGGATGATCGTTTTATCTCATTCCTTAAATGCCCAGGGACCTGATGCTGATGGCTTTGTTCGTCAACTTGTATCACTTCTGTCACATGCATCATGTATTACAGTGGTTCTGACTTGTGTATAGGGCAGTGGGGAGTGTGGATGGTGGAGGTTGGGGAGGGAAGGTTCATGAAATTCAACCCATAAGTTGTTTCTTTTAAGTGAAAATCAGATGCTTTTTGTCCTTACTCTCTTTTTGTACATAATCATAAAGAAAACACCCCTCCAAATTTGCAAAGGCCTGTGTCACCCTCCAGTGCATGGAGTATATTTGTTTCTTCATGAGCACACACATCTACACATGGATGTAGACACATATGTACCATTTGGACAATGCTCTATTCAATAAGGACTGTAATACCTGTTTTTGCTCGAATCCCCTGCTGGATAAATAATGTTCCATACCCAAGCACAAGAATACAGAAAATAGAAGCAGGACTAGGCCATTTGGCCCTTTGAGCCTGCTTCGCCATTCATTATGATCATGGCTGATCATCAAATTCAATATCCTGATTTCCCCCCTTTCCCCCATGTCCCTTGGTCCCTTTAGCCCCGAGACCTATAGCTAATTTCTTCTTGAAATCAGACACTTTGGCCTCAACTACTTTCTGTGGCAGTGAATTCCACAGATTCACCACTCTCTGGGTGAAGAGATTTCTCCAAACCTCAGTTCTCAAAGATATAACCCTTATCCTCAAACTCTGACCACTAGTTCTGGACTCCCCCACTCTCATCAGGAACATTCATTCTGAATCCGCCCTGTCTAACCCTGTTAGAATTTTATAAGTTCCTATCAGATCCCCTCTCACTCCTCTAAACTCCAGTGACTATAATCCTAATCGACATAGTCTCTCCTCATATGACAGACCTGCCATCTCAGGCATGTTTTTACTGCGTGGGCTGCCCTGTTGCTCACAATGATGTTCCTCTGTGTGATCAGAAGTTCAGAGGTCTGAACAGCCTTCTCAATACATTTGGTGGAAAATGCTTCTGGGTGCCATCTGTTTGCTCAATTGGAAGGAGGGAACCTGGTATTATAGTTAACGTTTTTAATATGCTAAACATATTAAAATGTCATTTCACAACGGAATTATTGAACAGTTGCCTTTTGTGTGTGTTGAGATCTCTCCAATAACACCTTCTCCTGTGCCCTCTCTAAGTTGCCTGAGACTCCAGTGCATCGTGGAGGAACTCCATAAACTCAAAAAATAGGAGCCAGGTTGTCTGCTGTTCCTGGATTGGGAGGGACATAAACTCAGGCAGTATTTGCCTGACAGCAGTCGGACTTTGTAGCCTTAAAGGGACATGCACTTCAGCAGATAGATTCAGAGTTGCCTCACTGGCCCAGAACCTCCAGGAATTAAAGGTCAATCTCTTAAGACACTGTTGTTGGGAACCCTGGAGAAAAATTATCGGGGCACTAAAAAGGATTTGTCATTTTCTTTGAACATTTCTTTTTAACCAGATCCAAATATTGAAAATTGCAGAGAAAACAAAAGACTGTTTGGCCGACAGTCAAGTAATTGGGTAATGAGTCTTCTTGCTTTCCAATTAGTGTAGGAAGGCCGTGTGTCACAAGGATGGTTGTGTTGGCCGACTAATGGCTGGAATGTAAGGGAGTAAGTCATACGGTGAAATCTCTAGGAATACCTTTAATCGCAGTTGGCAACCTGACTTGGGCTGATTCTTAATCTTGTGTTCCAATCCCTGAAAGCACCTATGTATTCTCCAGTTATCTGCTCCACGCTCTCCAAAGTGCAGTTATCCCACTGCCAACGCAGAGTCAGCCTTTGTTGCATTTTACGTGATATTATGTTGATATTTCTAAAACGCTGCTACAGAAATTTTACCACCTCGCCCGCCACAGAGTCGGAGCAGCTGAGAGGTAGACGATGGAAATGTCCATTGATGTCCGGCGGGATTTTCCAGTCTCGCTCAAGTGAGGCTATAAAATCCTGCCCTGCATATCCACTGACTTCCATGAACATGTACAAGGGAAGTTTGCTCATGTCAGTGAATCCATGTTAGTGTATTTGTGTATGTTGGCGTGAATGTGTTGGTGTGAATGTTTTGGTGTGAGTGAGTGTGTTCGTGAGTGTGTAAGTGTGAATGTGTTAATGTGAATGCCTTAGTGTGAATGTATTAGTGTAAGTGTGTTAGTGAGAGTGTGTTCAAGTGTAAATATGTTAGTGTGTGTGTGTGAGTGAACGTGTGTTAGTGAGTGTGTAAGTGTGTGTGTTGGTGTTTTAGTGTGTGTATTTGTGAGATTGTTAGTGGGTATGTATTAGTGTGTTTGTGAGTGATTTAGTGTGAGTGTGATAGTGTGTTAGTGTATGCATCTAGGTGTGTGTGTTAGTGTGTGGTGTATGAATTTATGGAATTGTTGGTGTGTGTGTTGGTGTACGTGAGTTGGTGTGAGTGTGTGTGTATTAGTGAATGTGTTAGTGTGTGTGTTAGAGTGTATGTGTATTAGTGAATGTGTTAGTGTGTAATTGTGTGTGTATTAGTGAATGTGTTAGTGTGAGTGTATTAGTGAGTGTGTGTGAGTGTGATAGTGTGTGTTACTATATGTATTTTAATGAATGTGTTAGTGTGAGTGTCAATGTGTGATAGTGTGTGTTACTGTATGTATTTGTATGAGTATGTTAGTGTGTGTGTTAGTGTGTGTTACTGTATGTATTTGTATGAATGTGTGAGTATGTTTGTGTGTTAGTGTGTGTGTCAGTGGGAGTGTGATAGTGTGTGTCTCAGTGTATGTTAGTGTATGTGTCAGTGTGAGTGTTAGTGTGTGTGTCAGTGTGAGTGTGATAGTGTGTGTGTTGGTGTGTGTGTGTCAGTATGTGTGTGTGTGATAGTGTGCGTCTCAGTGTATGTTAGTGTGAGTGTGTCAGTGTGTGTGTCAGTGTGAGTGTGTTAGTGTGTATGTCAGTGTGAGTGTGATAGTGTGTGTTACAGTATGTATTTGTATGATTGTATTGGTGTTTCTGGTCTGCTACCCACTGGCAGCTGTATGTTACAGGATTAAACTTGGCCTCAGCACCCCTAGGCTGGGATGGAGATGAAACAGATTTTGACAGAGATATTCAACAGGCTAATAAAGAAGGGAAGTGGTGCGTTGTATGTTTGCGAAGCATTTCATTGTCAGTACAAATATACTGTAATCGGATGTGGGGAGCAAACCGGGGACCTGGAAAAGATCCCTGATCCTAGATTATTTATCCGTAAGGAAATGTTTTCCTGTAAGCACAATCAAATATTTGTGCCATCAAAAATGTTTTATTTTAAAGGAGCTAGCCCCAGAGGATGGAGACGCAGGGTGGTTTAAGTTGACGGCTCAGCCCCTGTGGATCACTTCTGGCAGCAGCTGCCTGTCTGGATGTGAAATCTCAGGAATTTAACCGAGTGAGGGTAATGGTTGCCTCCTCACAACCTTTGCCCCGCGAGGATGATACAAGCCCTCTTCTGTTTCTCCTCAGACTGATGAGGGGTCAGGACATCCCTGGCTGACTTGCTTCCAGTGATAAAACCCAGCCTCCGTGAGCAGCACAATAGATTTGTCAAGTCCTTTTTTCTGGCGGAGCGAGGGCGAGATAAAGAAAGCATTCATTTCTGACGGGGTGTTGCTTTAAAATCTTATCGGCTAAACATTCCTGTGGGTTAAATGATAAACTTTTCCTGCTTCGCAGTTTATCACCAGATGACTTGACTTCTGGAGTAAAACCCACAAGTAAACCGCATTATGTTCCATCAGCTTTTATCAAGGTGTTAAGTAGTTTAGCACGGCTATGAAGAGATTCATCAAACATTGTACAGGGTTTTACTGAACCGAAACAAGAGTGCCAACACTGTTCAGAACAGCAGACTGTATCCTTGTGTTTATTCAAATGCAGACCTTTGACCTAAATGTGTAGGTTTGTTTCTCAGCAATATGTCAGTAGCTTTAGGGAGCTCTTTAGTCTGTAGGTGTGAGTCAATCTGCTACGAGATTTTTCTTTGCAGGGTACTAATGTAATCGGATTTGGCAGGGTGAAGTGGAAAGGCAGTCAACATGGCATTTTTTTCCCCCCCCCCTTCTCTCCCTTTCCCCCTGTAATTTTCTCTCTTTTGGAGAGAAAGCCGCGTCGTTTTCCTCGGGAATGTTGAGAGCTGTGGCGAAATGAGAAGGAGTGCCAATTATAGATGCTCTGGTCCCCGCAAACTTCAGGCGAGGTGCATGAGCCGTCACTGTGGAGCCTTAATTAGCAGCTCTGGGTGAGAGGTCAGTGGCAGCTCAGCAGTCTTGACAGCCCTCCTATCAAGTGCAGAGAGAGGGGGGGGGATCGAGTTGGTTCATGGGTAACAGAAGAGGAGGAGAGAGAAAGAAAGAAAGAAGAAGCAAAAAAAAGAGAGAGAGAGAGGCTTCTATAATTCAGGACCAGCCCGGTGGAGGAAAGAGCTGGCATCTGTGCGAGACACTGAGGCTAGTTTGTGTGATCATCGCGCTGCCTCTCTAACAGGGACAATTGGCTCTGAGTGAACTTGCTCTCTTCCTGTGCACTACTGATGCAGCTCACTCCCCAAAGGGAACACACACACACACCCCCACCCACACACACACAAACACACAGAGACATAAAGAGCGTGAGGGAGAATGGGAGAGAGAGAGAGAGAGAGAGAGTCTCGCCTGTCAAGAGAGCTAATGTTGTGTGAGTGAAGTTATTCCCAAAGCTCTGTGTGTGTGTGTGTGTGTGTGTGTGTGGGGAGGCGAGGGCTGCGGCTGCAGAGGGACTCGTGCGCTAAGCCGTGACTGGAGAGAAAAGGGGAAGGTAATGTTGGGGTCCTCTGCCGGACCCTGGTGGTTTCTCTTTGTCAGAGCCTGAGACAGTATGATCGAGATGAAAAGCTGGTCGTCACTGCTCCAGAATCTCAGTAAGTACCACAGGAGCCATTGAGCACTTTAGTGAATTGTTTGGGGGGGGACTGTCGCTCCCTCCTCTTCTTGAGTGTTGAAATGCTGTTTCCCTTCTTTGTTCTTTGATTTTAAAAATCCGGCTGAGATAATGTTGATGCAAATGGATTTCGTACAGTGTGCATGGCACTGGTGTTAAAAAAAATTACACATCTGTGTGCAGCAATATACTCTTGAGCAGGGCTGGGGTAATTAATTATGTATGCACTGTTTAACATGACTGTAATCTGTAATGTGGTGTCACTTTCTCTATCTTTTTTTAAAAAAAAGCCACACAAAAGTAAGGAAAGGCTTTAACACCAAATATCTGACACTGGCCCCTGAGCAGGTCGCGAACCTTTGACCTTTGCACCTGACCCTGAGATGGTACCCTGTTAAGTGCTTTTGAGTGAAGGAGTTGGCCTGAGGTGGAGTTCTTTGGAACGCCGTGTGCTGAGGAATTGGGAGGTTTACTTCAGTCCTAGTGAAAGATGCGTAAAGCCTGTGGGGTTTTGTTTTTTTTTCTGTGTTGAGATGTGAAATCTCTCTCCGGCGTTATTTTTCTTCCTTTCTCGGTGCCACTGTTGCGATGCGCGTCGGCACCAAGTCTCATAATCCCTTTAGGAACCCAGTCAACTCCCCCTCGGAGGGAAGAGTTGCCACTCAACTCATTTACTCAGCGATGTAGGATCCAGTTAAGTTAAGTGTGATGTGATTCTCTGTGTCACCGCACCTCCCTCCCTCCCGACAAGTCAAACTTTTCATCTAGATTCCGCTGCTGCGTTCAAGCTAACAGTGTTTTGACATTTTTATTTTGGTCGCTGGTGGAACCAAACATTGCAGACGGCATAAAAATTTAATGTTAATCGACTGAAGGGCAGAGGAACAAAAGCCTAAAGTGATTCTTCTGTTGCGTTGGCTGTCAGATTATACAGATTGTTGAGTCGAGCGGCGTTAAGGGGATAAAATGGGGTTAAAAAATACAACACCGTAAATAGATCAGGACAAACTGTATCCCGTTTGTATCTCTCCCGCGTCAGCAGGCTCATAATGGAGGAGTGAGGGGTGGGGGGGAGAGGGGAGGAAGGGTGGACAGTACAGGTTGAGGTAGCCAGGCTGGGGAAAGGTTGCACCCTGCAATATGCAGGAGGCCAAAAGGCATCACTTAAGCTTCATTGCCATCAACGCTCTTTCCTCAAGAGGATTAGTGGATGTGAGAGATCTGAGATGATGTTTGTATAAGCTGCTCAGATAGTGAGACGCTGTAACAGGCTCCGAGGAAATAATGCAGCATTCTGTTTTTTTTTGCTGAGCCCGGGACAGAGTGAATCCATTGGGCCTGAAGAGGATGTTTGATTCAGGAAATTAGCCAAGAAATAGTTGCACACATTCGTCAAAGTGTAAGGCCTCCAAATTCTACAGTGGTGCCAATTTGGGCAATTGGATGAGTGACTAACAGGTTTACACTGAGTTAAGTGAACAGATCTAGTATGGGGTAGGGCAGAGAGAGGCTGAGAGCTGGCAGAGCTCCACACGCACACATGGACAGACACATGCATACACAAGGACACAGACACACACGTGAAGACATGCATAGACATATGAGTGCATGTGCACACACACGTACACATACACCCACACACATGCATACATACACACACATATATACACACACACCCTCACACACATAACACACAACCTCCCCACATACACACGTACATACACACACACATACATATGTACACATATATACACACATACTCCCCCACACACATACATTTATACGCACACACCTACACACACACACACACGCTCACCCATCCAATCACATAAGTACACACACATATACACATATGCACACAGGTATACACACACTCATATGCATACGCACATATGCACACACACATATACACACATATAAACACTCGTATATACACACACACATACATACACACATATATATATATGCACACATGTAAACACTCGTATACATACACACATACATGCACACATATAAACACTCGTATACACACACATACATACACACACATATATATATATATACACACATATAAACACTCATATACACACACACACACACACACACACACACACACACACAGTATTCACATAAAGTTTGATTATTTCAAATGAAATGCAAACCTGAATTATTGGGCTATTTTTATGAGATGGTGCTACAATCAGGTGGTGACAGAAGCAGTTCTGTGACATTCTAAAGGTGATTACTTAATCAAAACGCACTCTCAATTCGCTTGGCTTTCTGATTTTTTTTTTGCAAGTGCTACTTTTCTCTCTGGTGACAACGTGAGTCTTGGCGAGAGGAAACTGGTTTGGCGGGTGTTAGACAGCAAGTTCGACAAGTGTTTTTGATACTCGGTGGCCTGCTCAGGTTCCTGACAACTGGCAGGGGTTCAACTGAATCCTCCCAGCGTTAGCAAGGAGTTTAAGGGCGGGATGCACTGTGCCAGGTCGATTGGAACAAAGATAATGAAACTAAAATACCTGAGTCTGTGACCTCGTTTACACTGTGTGTTAGCAGAATAACAGGTGCATCAGAGAGATCACGTTTCACTATTTCAGACATGAAACCAGTCGATAAAATTTGGTTACCTCAACTCCCACTCTGAATAATCCCTCGGGTCTGGGTGAGATTTTAAATGTTATGCTATCTAACCCTGCTGAGGTGATGAGTAGGTCAAATCATCCTAACTTCACAAAGCTTTAACCCAATACGACTGGGGTTTTCAAAATGTTTGAGGGATGGAGAGTTTTCATTTTCTCCCCAGCACTCTTTCAGCTTTGCAAGGAGGGGGGCGGGGGGGTGTGGGAGTTGAGTTTTTATTCCTGGGCTTTTCACCTGGAGGCTTCTGCCAGGAGCTTGTGATGTGTCGGATTAAATGGGCAATTGGAAAAGGAGATGGGGCTTCAGAACGCTTTGCCGTGCTGAATGACACCAGGTTGAGGCAGTTTATTTATTAACAATCTGGAATTTGCGGCTGGCAAGCCAAGTATCCCTGACAACAAAGCCTCTCTAAGTCGTCAGCGCAAGAACGCCTGACAGTCATGGATCCTTTGGACGTGCAACTCTGTATTAGACTCTGTGGGTAGACTGAAAGGAATTCATTTTAGAAATTCTAATGATGGAGCTGTGTGCTGGCTGGGTTGAGATTGTGAAGCACTGAGGAGACCTATTGAGTGCTCTGTACAATCGTAGAAGATTGTGCATCATTTCCAGGGCTCAAGGGGAGGGTGTTTTAACCTAACATAAAAGGGTTGGTTTTGGGTCTGCTGCGACCTGTTTCCAAACCCAAGCCCAACTCCATCCCACCCCTTTTGACAGAAGGTGGGAGAGCGGCAAAGTGGGAGGAGGGTGGGATGGAAATTTCAATAATGTACTCCAGAGGTGGCTAGATGTAGCACTTGGGGCGAATGGGATCAAAGGTTATGGGGAGAAAGCAGGATTAGGCTATTGAGTTGGACAGTTGGCCATGATCGCGATGAATGGCGGAGCAGGCTTGCAGGGCCAAATGGTCTCCTCCTGCTCCTATCTTCTATATTCCTATGAGGTTCAGAGCCTCATTGTCATTCCATTTTTCAACTAATTCAGGCTATTAGTGAAAGTCTTTGAAGAAAGATTGCCATTGGCACATCGGGCTCGAGGGATGATGGCCATGTTCTCTCAAAGTGGTGCTGGAAGTTCTAGCCCAAGGGATCAAAATGGATTGGACACCTGGGTACATTTTCTGGTCCCGTCTGTCATGGGAATTGTTACGGACAGAACGGACAATTTGATGGACCATTGAAAGGTCCATTAACCTCAGGCGGGAATTTCCAGTCCTAGGGCTGGCAGGATTGGGAAATCCCATCAGCTGTGTTTCCAATGTGATCTAGAAGGCCCTTCACTCATACCAGGAGAAAGGAGTGCGAGCAGGTGGCCAGGGAGGTAAATCCCAGGGGTATGGCCCCAAGAAGATAGCTGCAGTGGTCAACATTTTCCAGTGACATCTCCCAACCATCAGCCCCCACCCCCATCACACAGCAATCACAATGAATCTAATACCCCACCTCAACTTCACATTCTTGCAATACTTCCCACCCACATCTTGAAGCTTCACACACTTCCAGCTAGCTACTTCAGTATGACAGGAATTAAAACACATTGCAGCATTCTCACTGCTCACTGACACCCTTCCCTCTGTCTTGCAGGACAAGTTCGCGCGGGGGGGTGGGGTGGGGGGGGGGGAGCGGGTTGAGGGGAGATGAGCGGGTGGCAGCAGCAGGGGAGTGGAAGGGGGTAGGTTCGTATGTATCTCCTGAGCGCCTCAGCAGAAGGTGTTGCTATAAGGTCATGAGATGTAAGAGGAGAAGAAGGCCATTTGGCCCATCAGGTCTGCTCTGCCCTCCAATGAGATCATGACTGATTTGATGTGATAATCCTCAATTCCACTTTCCTGCCTTACCTCCAACAGCTGATTCTGTTACTGATTAAAAATCTGTCTGTTGTGTTGTGAAATATTGGACATTTAAGATTGCTGTGGGTCTGGAGTCAAATATAGGCCAGAACAGGTAAGGAAAGCAGATTTCCTTCCCTAAATGTCATTAGTGAGCCAGATGGGTTTTTACAACAGTGATTTCATGGTCATCATTAGACTTCCAAATTTTTATTGAATTGAAATTCCACCATCTGCCGTAGTGAGATTCGAATCCAGAACATTACCCCGGGGTCACTAATTGAGTGACAATCCCACTACACTATCACCTCCCCCTCATTGCTAAAGAACCTGGAGGAGTTTGACTCCAGTTTGGCACAAGGCTTCACGTGGAGCTTGGAAGCCACCCTTTCCTGTGTGGGAGCAGTAGCCAGCAATCTCATAGCTTCCATTGCAACACAGGCACAATCAACGTCTCTGGTGCTGCAGCGGAAGCTGAGACCAAGGTCAAGAGATCCATACTTGGTGCCATCTGGGCTCAGACTGCTGTCAACGTGATTGCAGGTACCGGGTCAGGCAGACTGTGACAGCAGTCCAGTCCAGTCTGTTCTGGTCCACGCAGTCCAGTCCAGTCCAGTCTGTTCTGGTCCATGCAGTCCAGTCCAGTCCTCCCCAATCTAGTCCAATATAGTGCAGTTCAATCCAGTCCAATCCAATCCAATGTAGTCTAGTCCGGTCAAGTCCAATCCAGTCCAGTATAGTGCAGTGCATTCCAGTGCAGTGCAGGCCTGTCCAGTCTGATTCAGTCCAGCATAGTGCAGTTCAATCCCGTGTAGCTTAGTCCAGTCCAGCCCAGCCGAGTCCAGTCCAGCACTCGAGCTGCTGAGGCATTACCTCGGGGAGTGGCTGTGACTCTGTGGCTCTCGAGCCAGCTCTCCCACTCTCTGGGTAACAGCCTTGGCACTCCTGTCACTGCCAAAGCCCCTGCTGTTGTTTGAGAGCCAGCCCAAAACTGCTGCTGGCCATGCCAGGCGGGTGCAGTGCCAAGTCAGGCTCTGGCGCTGCCTGGTGGGTGTCCTTCAAGGCCATCTGCAGTCTTCCCCCACTGATAGTCAGCAGCCATGCAGGTTGGAGCTCTTGGCAAGGCAAAGCCTCCTGTAGGATAGGCAAGGAAGGGAAGCAGAAGGTGCCGAGTGAAATGTTGTGTGTGTTACTTAAAGTGTTTGGTTTAGTGTGGTAACTTTTATTTCAGGGTTTTGGCCTGGAGCTGATCGGTATCGGAGGGGGTGGAGCAGGGTGCAGATTGCGGGAAAGCTGAATGTGAGCGGGGAGATTTTCAGGGAGTCTTCAATCCCTCAGACAGAGCGATTGGTTCTCTCATGTCGCTGTCTTCCTCCTCTGAGATTCCCAGTGAAGGCCGAGTGGCTGCAGCCTCATGATGGATGTAGCCGCTCCCCGCTGCATCTGGAGGGGTCTCCGCCAGGCAGCCACATTGTTTGAGAACATTACTGGTTTGTTCAGTGACACTTCCAGTCGCAGCGTGGCTTCCGTTGTACGTGTGCAGCCGGTGCCTGACTGGGTGGTGGTGTGGTGTCCTGTAGAGAGTGGAGCACCTGGCGGCAGGTAGTTCCTAGTTCAGGTATGCCCTGACTGTCTGACTCAGGATGAAAGCATCCTGCTAAGGTAGCAGGCATTCATAGAGTCATAGAGGTTTACAACACTGGCCCTTCGGCCCAACTTGTCCATGCTGCCCTTTTTTATAAAAAAACCCTAAGCTAATCCCAATTGCCTGCATTTGGTCCATATCCCTCTGTACCCATCGTACCCATGTAACTATCTAAATGCTTTTTAAAAGATAAAATTGTACCCGTCTCTACTACTACCTCTGGCAGCTTGTTTCAGACATTCGCCACCCTCTGAGTGAAAAAATTCCTCTCTGGACACTTTTGTATCTCTCCCCTCACCTTAAACCTATGCCCTCTGGTTTTAGACTCCCCTACCTTTGGGAAAAGATATTGACTGTCTACCTTGTCTATGCCCCTCATTATTTTATAGATCTCTATAAAGTCACCCCTCAGCCTCCTATACTCCAGAGAAAAAGGTCCCAGTCAATTCAGCCTCTCCTTATAACTCAATCCTCTCACAGTGTGAAAGACCCCCTCCGCGCACCCCCTACCCCTCCCAGCTGTTAATGATGGGTGTCTCTCTGCTGACACCAGTGGGACAGGAAGATCCCACCTCCCAGCAAGGAACAAGCTACCTCTCACTGCTGAGAAAACACAGCGTGGGGAGGCCGGAAATTTCGCCCTATCTCACCCAATGCCTTCAAATTCCACCATCTCCCCACCCACCCCCGAAAATTCCAGTAATGGTTGGCTCTGAGTCCCAACATCTTTTCAAAACTGCTTCAGAAACGCAGAGTTTCTACTGTCACGGCAGCTGCAGAGGCTTTGGAAAGCACCTCACCGGAAAGTCCCACTCTGATCCTTTCAGCAGCGCTGGCCGTGGAGTGGGGGGGTGGGGCCTCGTGCTGCTCAACACATGTTGGGCTGGGAGGGTTCGAGGGGCACGTCCCTGCCAGCGTCCTTGCCAACGTAGCGGGCCACGCTGGGGGGTGGCTCGGGCCAGTTTCGCAGCCATTATCTGCTCCTGGGGCGGTGCTCTGGAGTTGAATTTTGTGCCCTTAGTGTCTAATCTGGGACCTCACACTCGACGAGGGTGAACTTGTACCCTGTAGTTTTCTTTGATTAAATAAAAGCCACCACAACGTCTTCGACACCCAACACAGACTGGGTGGTAAAACACGAAGGGCCGTTCGATCAATTTAGAAATTTTATGAAGCATTTGAGAGCGGGAGGTCTGAAGCTAATAAAACGACACGAGCCTCAGGCCTCTTATCTTTTCTCAGCTGGTGCCCTGTATTCATATCCCAGCAACAACGTGAGGAGCGCTGCTGGGTGTTTCCATGATTACAGGTTCATGGGTCAACGACCATTCCCTTTCTTTCCACCCCCCCTCCCTCTTATTGGCCGTTATGGATGTACTGAGGGTGTTTATGGGCAACTGATTGACCCAGTTAGAGCTGGGTTAACCCCGGAGAGGCAGGCAGTCAGAGCAAGGTCAGACAGGGTGCAGACGCTGTGACCCGGTACAGTCTGAGTGCGGTGACCGGATCATCTCCCGGAGAGAGGCCAGCTGCTCGGCATTTCTTCTCCCTGAGATCTTTCTGTGTAATGGGCCAGGGCTGTAAGTGAAGGGCCTTCCACCCGTGGGCAGCAAATCGTTAGTAAACCAAGAGTAGAAGAAGAACCTTATCTGTTTACTGCTGCCTTGGAATTAATTGAGGATATTTCTTTATTGATTCTGTCTTTCCCTCAGCCCTGCTCTCTCACTCGCTCCTGGATGTCAGTCTATAATAAACACATTGTAGGAACCTATTGTAGATTGATGAGTGACACCCGGTTTATAAACATCAGGAGGTACAAGGACCTTTCATCGTTGGCTTGTTGGTTTGCACTCAGTTGCCTCGCTGGGGTCTTTTAAGAGACTTCTGGATGAGTACATGGGATTTAATGGGATTGAGAGTTACAAATAGTTCTATGGCCTGGTAGGTATGGATATGATCGGCACAACTTGTGGGCCGAAGGGCCTGTTTGTGCTGTAGTGTTCTATGTTCTAAAAGAATCATTTTTTTTAAAGTCTGAAGTTTGGTTTCTTTTAAAATTTTGCCCCCTCCCTGAGCTTTGGTGCCACTCGGCAATGTGAAGTCATAGAGATCGACAGCACACAAAAGGCCCTTTGGCCCATCGTGCCTGTGCCAGTCTGAAACAACCACCTAACTGTTCCAATCACATTTTCCCGCACATAGCCTTGTGTGCCTTGGCATCGCAATTGCGCATCTAAACTTTTCCAGGGCTCAATTTTTGGGATGTGCTGGGGTCATGGGTCTCAGAGCACGGCAGCAGTGAGGAAAGAAGTGGCATTTATATAGCTTCACCTCCACTTGAGACATGATCAAACCTGAGAGTCATACAGTCTGGAGAGGGCACCTATCAGATTGGGCATGGTCACAATGTTTCTGACAACTATAGGATAGGTATCATAGAATCCCCACAGTGTAGACGGAGGCCTTTTAGCCCACTGAGCTCGCACGGACAGTGACCCCACCGTATCCCCATAACCCCATGTATATACGCTGCTAATCCCCCTGACAATTTAGCATGGCCAATCAACCTAACTCACTTAGAGTGTGGGAGGAAACCAGAGCACCCGGAGGAAACCCAGGCAGACACGGGGAGAACATGCAAACTCCACACAGATAGTGACCCGAGGCTGGAACTGAACCAGGGTCCCTGGCATTGTGAGGCAGCAGTGCTAATCACTGTGCCACCGTGCCACCCAATTCAAATGTAAAAACTCACCCAAGGCTGGAATTGTGAGGCAGCGTTGCTAACCACCGTACCACCCGACTAATACACGACTAATGGTTTGCCATCTAATGACTGGGTTAACTAAAGCTATATGGGTGTGGTACAGGAGGATTGCTGATACCTGCAGAAACAAAACCGTGAGAAAACTGGAAAGGAAACCGCTAACTGATCACTCGTGTGTTTAGTTTCCAATGTCTAAGAGTCCAGTCTATCAGAGTGGCAATGTGTTCTGGTAGCTAACAGCAACATATCTGAACCGCAATTTTTAAACTGTTTGCGTTGCGTAGAAACGAGATAGAATCATGTAGAATTTGCAACACAGATACAGGCTGTTCGACCCAACTGGTCCATGCTGGCGTGAATGTGACTCCTCCTACCCAACTTTATCATCATATCCCCTCTTCCTTTTTCCCTTATACATTTACCTAGCTTCTCCTGAAATGTATCGATGACATTCATCCCAACTATTTCCTATGAGTTCCATATTCTGGCCACTCTCTGGACTTCCTTGAGCACATGGTTAAAGACTGGGTGCTTCTGGATAGGCCTTGAGGTCAATTTCAGGTCAGCTAAACTGATGAGTAATTCCTCATGTATCGGAACTGATGGGTGAGTGAAATTATCAGCCGGAGATGGTATCTTGAAAAGTAGATTCATATAGAAAGTTACCGACTCAAACTGTGTCACGAGAAAAGTTTGTGTGAAAATCAGAAATGTGGTGGCAGTTTTTACTCTTAAGGATATCACTTCTTATGAGTTTGTGCTGGCTGGCTATGCCAGAAACGAATATTTACAAGATTTCTGCTGATTCTGTTACCCTCCCAGGCCATCTGATCTATAGTAAAAATCGATACTGAATAAAAATGTAGCTTTCCACATGCCAAATGAAGGGAATTAAAGGATAGGTTTGACGGTTTATTCCACCCAGAGCTTAAGGTACATGTGGACAACCTGGGTTTTAGATCCCAACATAGGCTCGCATCAGGCTGGTGAACAGGTCAGATTTCAACAGGGGCAGCACCGTACCACAATGGTTAGCACTGCTGCCTCACAGGGATCCGGGTTCGATTCCCGGCTTGGGTGACTTTCTGTCACCACTGAGTTGTCAGGGGAATTCACGCAGACGGTCACCCGAGGTTGGAATCGAACCCGGGTCCCTAGCGTGTGAGGCAGCAATGCTAACCACTGTGCCACCCACATCCTGCTGCTACTGAAAGCACTTAAACCCCATTGGCTATGCACCCTCTGTTCAAATGGCCACCCCTAACTTGAGAGACAAGTCAATGTTCGTGCAAATTTAGTCATGGACAGGTAGTGGGGGGATGGAAGTCTCACAACCAAGCACAATCCTGGCCTCACACCTGCTACATGAAGAGGTGGGGAGGGTGTGGTTGCAGGGTCTGGATCAAGAATTGGTGGCTTCTCTCTCCTGACCCTGGATTCCAAAGGTCCAATAGTAACATTCCTACCAAAGAAAGACTTGCATTGATATAGTGCCTTTCACTACCTGACGCAGGTACAATAGCAACGGTTAAAAAGCATTTGGATAAGTACATGGATGGGAAAGGAGTAGAGAGATATGAGCCAAATGAGTGCAATTGGGACTAGCTGGGAGGGTACTGTGGTCGGCATGGACCAGTTGGGCCGAATGGCCAAATTGCATTCTGTATTGCTCAATGACTCTGACCTCAGGACATCCTAAGGTGCTGTCCAGCCAGTGTAAGTTAGTTTTTAAATCCAAGTGCAGATATGTGGCAGCTAATTTGCATTCAGCAGTTTGATTGCAACCAGATCATCTGTTTCACTGCCCCTGATCAAGGGAAGAATATTAGCTGTGACACCAGGGAGAACTCCCTCACCCACTGAGTGCCTATCAGTCAGCCTGAGAGCACAGGTCACATAGGACAGCTTACCGTTAGTATAGTGGTTAGCGTCCCCACCTGGCACGCAGGAGAACGGGGTTCAATTCCTTGATGGGGAGGAAACTTACTTTTGGGGCGGCACGGTGGCACAGTGGTTAACACTGCTGCCTTACAGCACTAGGGACCCAGGTTCGATTCCCGGCTTGGGTCACTGTTTGTGCTGTGTTTGCACGTTCTCCCCGTGTCTGCATGAGTCTCCACCAGGTGCTCCGGTTTCCTCTCACACTCCAAAGATGTACGGGTTAGATGAATTGGCCGTGCTCAATTGCCCCTTTGTGTTAGGGAGATTGGCAGGGCAAATGCGTGGGGTTACAGGGATAGAGTTTGGGTGGGATTGTTGTCGGTGCGGGTTCGATGGGCCAAATGGTATCCTTCTGCAGTGTGGTGATTCTATGATTTAAAGGAGGACCAGACCTCTTGAGGGTTAATAGGCAGCACAGGGCCATTAAAGAGTTAAGCCAAGACCACTGTTTTGTCTGCTAGAACGTTCGATTCAGCAGCAGCGGTTAAAACAAAGGCATTCTGAAAATTCTTGCAAGCAGGGCAGTACGGTTGTAATTGGCTTAACGCATTGATGCCAAGCTGTTGCTTTATCTAATAATGGTAATATTTAACAATCTGTGATAATGTTATCTTACTCTTTAGGTCAGATTTTACAGTGACAAAATGAAGGTCACATTACCAGGCCTTAATGGTACTTTTGTGAAAGCAATGATTATGGAGAGCAAATGAAAGAGAGTACTTGGACATTTTTAAGCTAAGCAAACGTAGACAGCTACCGTTGTTGATGTGCCTTTTAACTTTTAACTACTTTTGACAGAGAGAGTTAGTGATTCAGAAAAAGTTTAAACAGGCCGACTTAACGCTGTAAAGGTGACTGCACACAATCTACTGTTCCTCCTGCTTCTATGGCATGGGTTAACATGGTGCATGCTCGGGATGGCAGCTAGACCTCCCGTCCGAATGGTGAAATGTGGCGGACCTACAGGCATCCCCGGGGCATGGCATGCTTCATTTAAAATGCCTACACTCCAATCTGACGAAGTCTGGTGGCAAGCCAAGCAGGCCGGCCCCAATGCTCTGCGCGCAACTATTTGGCGACCCTGGAGCTCTGTCTGAACGCGGAACCCAGTGGGTCACTCCGAACGCCACACCGATGCTGCAGCGTGTTCCGAAAAGCTTCCCGGGCCACGGGTGAATGCCCCAGGGCAATGGATGCCAGAGGGCATTGTCAGTTTGGAGGCGTGCCAAGCTGTTAACACACTAACCTTCAGTCTCTATCTCTCCTAATTTACTGAGTATAAGTGACCGTGCTGATAGATTCGATCTGAGCCCGTGCCTTTCAGATTTCTGCATTAATAATCTTTCTTTCATTGCGTCTCCAGATGTCTCTAATTTATCCACTTATTCAGCAGGGGTGTGACCTGCTGTTCCTCTTGTCAGTGCTAATGCTGTCTGATGGCAATAAATTTTGACTTGTAATAACATTTCCAACTGAAATTAATTGACCCCGCCTGACTCTTGATGGTGACCCCCTCACTCCACCCCACTCCCTTCCTCTTTGCAATTGGGAGAAGACCCTAATAAGCTCATCCCGGCCCTGAGCAACGCTCTGGAGGGGCTGGGGAGGGGAATATGATGGTGCGTTGAGACAAGAGCATTGCTTAATCTCTAATCAGCTGAGGAGTAGTGGGCAAGAGCAGATTCTGATTCCCTACAGAGACAAGTAATCACCGCGGCTTTACAAGCCTTAATAGGGTCTGTATCCGTTTCCTTTCGCCGGGGAAGCAGTCCGTTTTGGCCTATGGTGAATAAATACGGAATAATCAACAAGACGTGAGATCTAGCCCCGCGCCACTCATTTCCAGCTGCCTGCCTAGTATTGAGGCTGAAAGTTGTCTGTTTCCACCTCTGTCGATCCCTGTGATTTTACCCTCATACAGATCCAGAACTTCAAACAATTCAAAGAGGCAATGGTGAAAAGCGGAATGACTTTCCCCTTCATCTGCAGGTTTTAACCAAATTGTTATTGACCTTATATTTTTTCCTTAAGGTCACATGCAAGTCCAACATTTGTTGCCTATCTCTAATTGCCCTTGAACTGAATGTCTTGCTAGACCACTTCAGAGGGCAGCTAAAGAGTCAAACATATTGGAGTCAAATGTAGGCCAGACTGGGTATGGATGGCAGATTTGCTTCCCTAAAAGACATCAATGAACCTGAAGTTAACGTTTACCTATTAGTGTCACGAGTAGGTTTACATTAACGCTGCAATGAAAATCCCCTAGTCGCCACGCTCCAGCGCCTGTTCGGGTACATTGAGGGAGAATTTAGCATGGACAGTGCACTTAACCAGCACATCTTTCAGAATGTGGGAGGAAACCAGAGTGCTCGAAGGAAACCCATGCAGACATGAGGATAATGTGCAAGCTCCGCAAAGACAGTGACCCAAGCCAGGAATCGAACCCAGGCCCCTGGGGTTGTGAGGCAGTGGTGCTAAACACTGTGCCGCTGTACCTCTCCTGATCTCCTGATAATGCCCTCTGGCATCCTTTGCCCTGGAACATTCACCTGTGGCCCAGGGAAGCTTTTCGGAACAGGCTGCAGCACCAGTGTGGCGTTTGGAGCAACCTGCTGGGTTCCTCATTCAGAGAGAGCTCCAGAGTCGCCACATAGTTGAGTGCAGAGAATTGTTACAAACCTGCTTCACTTGCCGCCAGATCTTGTGGGCATCGCTGGCTAGTCCAGCATTTATTGCCCATCTCTAATTGCCCTTGAACTGAATGTCTTGCTTGTTATTTCAGAAGGCAGTAAAGTGTCCAACACTATGGAGTCAAATGTAGGCCAGGCAGGGTAAGGATGGCAGATCTCCTTCCCTAAAGGGCATTAATGAATGGGCTTTTACAACAATCGATGGCGGTTTCATGGTCACCGTTACTCAGACTAGGACTGGAATTCTCCGGTTATTCATGCCAACGGGATTTTCCTGGCAGTGCAATCCCTTCCCCGGGTTCTGCTGCAATGTGGGGTGACATCAGTGGGAAAGCACGTTGACAGCGGCCAGACTAGAGAATCTTGCCGCTGGTGAACAGAGCACTGCTGGGGAGGCTGGGAGATCTCGCCCTGGGTTTCAATTCACGACTTGGTTAAGTGAATTCTATATCCTACCAGCTGCCATGTGGGGATTTGAACTCCTGTCCTCTGACCTTTAGCCTTGGCTGCTGGGTTACTAGTTGAGTGACATGACCATTACACCACTATCTTCCCACTGTCTTCCGGTCACTAGGTCAAAATTCTGGAACTCCCTCCCTAACAGCAGTGTGGGTGTACCTACATCACGTGGACTGCAGCGGAGTTCAATAAGGGGGCTCAATTATGGATGGGCAATGAATGCTGGCCTAGCCAGTGTCACCCATATCCCACGAATGCATTCTTAAAAATTCCTCCAAGTGCCCTACCCACACTCTTGTCATTTACCTGACACATCCATGTTATAACGGGCCTTGGTGAGGCCACACCTAAAGTATCATGTGCAGTTTTGGTTTCCTTTTCTGAGGAAAGGTGTTCTTGCTCTCGAGGTAGTGCAGTGAAGGTTTAGTAGGCTGATTCCGGGCTTGGTGGGACTGATGTATGAGGAGAGATTGACTAGGTTAGAATTGTTTTCACTGGAGTTCAGATGAATGAGGGGAGAATTATAAAATTCTAACAGGAGTACACAGGGTAGATGCAGGGAGGATGTTCCCAATGGTGAGGGAGTCCAGAATCAGGGGTCACAGTCTGAGGATTTGGGGTAGACCATTTAGGACGGAGGTGAGGAGACATTTCTTTGCCCAGAAGAGTGGTGAGCCTGTGGAATTCATTAACACAGGAAGTAGTTGATGCCAAAACACTGAATGCATTCAAGAGGTGACTGGATATAGCACTTGGGGCAGATGGGGTCAAAGGTTATGGGGAGAAAGCCGACTTAGGCTGTTGAATTGGGCAAACAGCCACGATCATAATGAATGGTGGAGCAGGTTTGAAGGGCCAAATGGCCTTCTTTGCTCCTATCTTCTATGTGTCTGTGTTTGAGGTGCACATTTGACTCAGGGCTAATTGCAAATTGGGCAGACTGTGTTCTAATTTGATTGGATAACCCTTGACTGTCAGTCGACTAGCCTATTTTGTCCCTCAAACGTTTAACAGTAATATAACAAAAACTCAGAACAAACATTAATGAACATTTTTTGCCTGAGTTGCTGACAACGGTGAGCAGGTGATTAATCTTTAATTCCTGGAGACTGTGGGACTGTCCTGGAGGATTGGTTATCCAGACTTTCACTCTGATGTTGTCTCTCTCTTGCTGTCTCTCCCTCTCTCCAAATGTAATGAAATCTGGAAGGATGTAGCCTATAAAGATGCTGTTGGATGCTTTTTACAGCTCAAATGGATTGTATGAATTTTTCACAGCCACCATTACGCTTTACCGAGGCCCTCGTTAGAACAGAGAGGGCACTCCATCACAAAAACTGGTACATGACAGAATAGACATTTAACATTTCCTCAAAGAGCAAAGGAGACCTTTTAAAATATCCGCAGGAAGGCCACACACACGCACACTCAGTAGGATGTGCCCACTGTAATATTCTGATGAATTGACCACGCACCAGAATGTGGAGCTAACATTGAACTGGGTATTAGAGTAACAAAGGATTAAGAGCCACGGTAGGTGCATTGTGTACAGACTGATTTATGCAGACTCCTGGATTAAACAGGATAGAGCTGGAAGGGGGACTGCAAATGGATAAGCGGCTCATCTGCGGCAATGTACTTGAGAACACACTTGGGTAAATTTTTACCTAATCATCAGGCTGTGTCTGTAAGTAGCTTGTTCTCGTACAATTCGACATAATCTCCTGGATCTCAATATGTGCTGAATGCAGAGAGGGTTATACGTGAGGTTATTTGCAGAACACATTGACATCCTCCCATAGCAACATGGGACCCTACAATAGCAGTCCCCTCTTCCCGAAATCTCAGCTATCCTATCCTTGATTTTGACTTATCCTCACTCTTGAGGCAGGGGTATAGTTTTGAAGGTGGTGCTGTCCATGGCTATTCGGTCAAATGTTCTTAATGCACTGAACCTAGACCATAACCACCTGTGAGGGAGACCTGAGTGTCAATCCTGATTCTGTTCTCTTTCCCTGATGGGTTGTAGTTGGAGGCAAGTTTAAAGATAAAGTCACAGGTGACCAGAGGCTGCTCTGCCCTTTGAGCGAGGAGAGCTGACTTGGTGGTGATTTAACCTGAGAGTCACCACACTTCAGGCAAGGGGCAAGGTTTGAGAAGGTTCAGAAGAATGAGAAGTAATATGATTGAGACATGTAAGATTCTTAGAGGGGGAATTAAACAGGATAAATGTTAGGAGGATGTTTCCACTCATTGGGAGAGTGTACGACCAGAGGGCATAGTCAAAGAGAACAAGAACAAAGTAAAGTTTATTTATTAGTCAAAAGTGGGCTTACGTTCACACTGCAATGAAGTTACAGTGAAAAATCCACTGGTCGCCACATTCCAGCACCTGTTCGGGTACTCTGAGGGAGAATTTAGCATGACCAATCCACCTAACATGCACATCTTTTGGGCCGTGGGAGGAAACCAGAGCATCCGGAGGAAACCCACGCAGACACAGGGGGAATGTGGAAACTCCACACAGACAGTGACCCAAGCCAGGAATTGAACCCGGGCCCCTGGCGCTGTGAGGCAGCAGAGCTAACCACTGTGCCAACAACAGTACAGCACAGGATCAGGCCCTTCGGCCCATCAGTCTGTGCCAATACAGATGCCTTTCTAATACTTTCTTGCCTCTGTATGGTCCATATCCCTGCCTATTC
Organism: Carcharhinus amblyrhynchos; assembly: GCF_965287045.1. Taxonomy (NCBI): domain Eukaryota; kingdom Metazoa; phylum Chordata; class Chondrichthyes; order Carcharhiniformes; family Carcharhinidae; genus Carcharhinus; species Carcharhinus amblyrhynchos. The sequence goes on from NC_137327.1 coordinate 12,695,703, forward strand.
ATCTATCTATCCAGATGCTTCTTGAACGTTGTTATAGAATCTGCTTCCACCATCTCCTCCAGCGGCAATTTCCAGGCATTCACCACTCTCTGTGTGGAAAAACCTGCCCCTTACATCTCTTTTAAACTTACCTCCTCTCATTCTCAACCTATGCCCCCGAGTAATTGACCCTTTGACCCTGGGAAAAAGACTCTGACTATCCACTCTATCCAAGCCTGTCATAATCTTGTGAACCTCTACCAGGTCCCTACTCATCCTCCGACGCTCCAGTGAAAACAATCCAGGTTTGTTCAACCTTTCTTCATGGTCCATATCCTCCAAACCAGGCAACATCCCGGTAAATCTCTTCTGCACCCTTTCCAATGGTTTGGAAAGTTGCAGAATAAGGGGCTGCTTACTTAAGACAGATGTGAGGAAGAATTTCTCCTGTCAAAGAGTGGTGGATCTTTTGGAATTCTTTTCCCCCAGGAAGCTGTGGAGGCCAAGGCCTTGAATGTTTTCAAGGCTGAGATTGTTAGGGCTTTAGTCAGTTGGGGAATTAAGGGTTACGGAGAGAAGGCAGGACAGTGACCTTAGTGTGAGTCAGCTATGATCTCATTAAATGATGGTGCAGGCTCAAAGGGCTGAATGGCCTCTTCCTGTCCCATTGCTCTTTGTGGGAGTTTCCTGTGAATCAGTTGCTTGTGTTTTCTACATTACAACAATCACTACACTTCAAAAAGAGTTCCTTATTGGCTGCAAAGTACTCTGGGACCTCCTGAGGTGACGAATGGCTTCATAGAAATGAGCCTTTTTGTCTTGTCATCACTTCTAAGATTTCAAGTGGTTTGTTAGGAACCCTTTTGAAAACTCGATTGAATAGTTTGTTACAGGATATAGTTAGTGGCTAAAGATGGGGGCTGGGTAGCACAGTGGTTAGCACTGCTGCCTCACAGCGCCAGGGACCCAGGTTCGATTCCTGGCTCGGGTCATTGTCTGTGTGGAGTTTGCACCTTCCCCCCCGCCCCCGCCAATGTCTGCGTGGGTTTCCTCCGGGTGCTCCGGTTTCCTCCCACAATCCAGAGATGTGCGAGTTAGGTGGATTGGCCATGCTGAGTTGCCCCTTTAGTGTCAGGGGGACTAGCTGGATAAGTGCATGGGGTTATGGGGATAGGGCCTGGGTGGGATTGTGTTGGGTGCAGACTCGATGGGCCAAATGGCCTTCTTCTGCACTGTAGGGATTGTATGATTCTGTGCAGAAAGTGCCATATAATCTCCACCAATTTTGAGAGAAGAGGAAGAGTGGTGCTTGCAGGCTGCTGACCTGCCCTGGTGCCAGCTCCCAGTTGCTGCCTGGTGGGGCGTCCATCACTGGGACAAAGATAAAGGTTCTTACAAACAGGGGCCTGAGACCGATGGCAGAGTTGCTGAAGGAGATGTGGGTTTAATTAATGTTGTTCCCCTTCCCCGACAGTGTGGTTTATGGGCCACCGTTTTGGAGGACTTATGGCCACATTCTGTGTGGACTCCCTCTGAAATATTTCACTGATCCTGAGAACTGCAGAATTCTTTGTCCGCTGGATCTAAAAGTAGCACCAGAGCTAGCTGGCCTCCCCCCTCCAGTAACTTAAATTCTACAGAGGTTGGATCTGAGGTGTCAGATCACCCTCCTTCCAACTTCTAACAAACCTTTGTGGAAAGGCAACTTGCGGAGGGTTGTAGGTATCTCAAAGGATCGAAGTGCTCTCTGTTGTGCTGCTGGAGGTGCAGGTTGGGAAAGCCCTAGGCCTGACTCCTGGCCAGTGCTGAAGCGAGGGGCAGGCGTGCTATCCTTGTTCTTTGGGTACTTGGATGTGAAGAATTAGCTGGGATGAATACAAGGGGCAAATTTTTCCTTATGATCCAAACTGGGCAGTGGATGCAGTGGTGTGTCTCTGAAAGAGTCTTTGTGTTTTCTATTCTCTCAATGACTGGATAGAAAGTTGGCAAGCCTTGACAGTGTGCTACTCGTGACCTGAATTTCCTATATTGCTGAGGTGGAAACAGGAAGATTACCCCCACAGCCTCCCCCACCCGCTGCCAACCCCCTCGTATCTGTGGACACAGAATCATAGATTCCCCACAGTGCAGAAGAGGCCATCTGGCCCATCGAGTCTGCACTGATTCTTTGTCAGAGCATCTCACCCAGGTCCCCTCCCCCTGCCTTATCCTGTAACCCCACACATTTACCATGGGTCATTCCATCTAACCCACACATCTTGGGACACTTAAGGGGCAATTTAGCATGGCCAAGTCCACCTAACCTGCGCACCTTTGCGCATCACTGAAAAGGTATTGTGAAAATAAGGTATTACAGTAAATTAAAGAAGAATATATATTATTACAATTAAAGGGTGGGAAGAAATTGGAGCAGCTGGAGGAAACCCACGCAGGCACAGGGAGAACGTGCAGTCTCCGCACAGGCAGCGATCCGAGGCCGGAATTGAACCCGGCCCCTGGCGCTGTGAGGCAGCAGTGCTCACCACTCTGCCGCCGTGCCTCCACTCAGATGGGGGCTGGGTTGAGAGCTTCGTCAAGTTGGCCAGACACCCCACCAGCTCTGGTCTGGTTAACCCATTTTCAGCAGAGCAGTTTCCCCTTTCTACATGATGAGACGACACTCCCGTCCTCAGCAAAGTCGGGGAGAAAACGTTAGCGGGTGTAAATTATTCATAAGTTTTTGGTTCCTGAGAGCCATAAAAATAATATTGAGTACAAGCATGCTCTCTCCGCATGAAGGATCTGGAAGGAGGTTCAAAGTATTAAGTACAAGAGCGCTTCTAACTGATTGCTTTCCTTATGAAGTGACAGAATTCAGTTTTCACGAGAAAAAAATAGCTGCATGTCAATGTGCATTGAGTTGGAACAGTTCCAAGTCAATAGCAACGTTTAATCAGATCCCTTTATGACAACCAGCTACACAGCTACATTTTCAACACTGGAAAGGTATTGTGAAAATAAGGTTTTATAGTAAATTAAAGAAGAATATATATTATTACAATTAAAGGCCCACTCAGCAAAATGAACTGGTAATATACACACAAGTTTAATACTCTGTGCATAAATCCAGAATCTATTTGAAGTCACATGTGTACGCACACTATAAGTGTATATGGGTATACAATGTACACACCTATGCAGTCCTTTCTCATTGGAAGCCAAGTGTAGGAATTGTAGCAGAATGACATTGTGAATCATACAATCCCTACAGTGCAGAAGGAGGCCAATTAAAGAGACAAGAGCGCAACCAACTGAGCCACAGATAACACTTCACACAGAAGTGCCTCGGAGTTATTCCAGCCTTCCCATATCAAACATGTTAGACAGGACACAGTCAGACTATATATCCCCATCAACTTCCAAGTGGTAAACCAGTTCTACACTGATTTGAAAACAAACATAGTTGTCACCATTGGATTTCCACATTCACTTCAGGTACCATGGCAACCATGGAGCTCCATGTTAATCTTGCTCGAGAGGCATGGATCATCTTTGGTCTCTTTTACTGTTGATCTATTCCATTAGCATTGGACTTTCTAATGCATGATTTCTTTTCACGTGTCCAAGGAATTCTATCTGTCTCTTCCTGATCTCAGTCTGAGTTCTTTCAGTCTCAGACTTTATTTTCATCTCTTCACTGGTGGTGTGACTTGTCCAAGGTCTCATTATTTGCCTCATAAACCACAACTCTGCAGGTTCAATTCTTTCAGTGAATGTCCAACACTCACTTCTGGATGTCAGAATTGGTACAATTTAAGTTCGTTTATTAGTGTCAAAAGTAGGCTTACATTAATACTGCATTGAAGTTACCGTGAAAATCCCCTAGTCGCCACACTCTGGCACCTGCTTAGGTACACAGAGAGAAGTTAGTATGGTCAATGCACCTAACTAGCACGTCTTTCAGATTGTGGGAGGAAACCCACACAAACATGGGGAGAACATACAGACTCTGCACGTATAGTGATCCAAGCTGGGAGTTGAACCCATGTCCCTGGCACCGTGAGGCAGCAGTGTGAACCACTGTGCCACCTATGATGTAGCATCCCAATATTCTCAACTCTGTCTTTGTGGCTAATATTGAGTTGATCATAATCTTTCTATGTTTTACCAAATGCATCTTTGGCCATTCCAGTTTTCATCCAGCGCGCTATTTTCCTGAAACAAATAGAATCCCTACAGTGCAGAAAGAGGCTATTTGGCCCATCAAGTCTGCACTGACAACAATCCCACCCGGGCCCTATTCCCATAACCCCACATATTCCCCTGGCACTAAGGGGCAATTCAGCATGGCCAATCAACCTAACTTGCACATCTTTGGACTGTGGGAGGAAAACCGCACAGACACAGAGAGAACGTGCAGACTCCACACAGACAGTGACCCCAGGCTGGAATTGAACCTGGGTCCCTGGCGCTGTGAGGCAGCAGTGCTAACCACTGTGCCACCATGCTGCCTGCCCCCCCAAAAAGGTCAGTAAATCGTGGGTTGGTGAAGGATAGTGAGAAAAAACAACCCAAAATAAAGCCTGTGCGGATTTTGCAGTTGTACAAAGGCAAAGGTTCACAGATGGATCGTAAGACCTGGATATAAATACTATTAAGAGAAATTGAGAAACCCAAACTGGTTGATAGATGAGCAAAATATTTTAGTTCCCCACTCATTTTGGCTCTTTAGAGAGATCGGGTAAGACAGTGAATGAGATTTGCACTGTGGCACAATGCTTTGCTGCTATTTTTGCTGTTTCACAGGAGGGCACTCTTCATCTCGATTAGATTCAGTGCCTCACACATAAAGGACAGATTGATTACATTTAATGAGCCTGCTCAAACCATCAATACTTGAAAGTCTTCTTTATATCAAAGATAAAGCGATGATGGCTGGATTGTCACTTTCTACTTTGCTGAGCGCAGGATAGCTGGCTGTGCATCAATGTTTTTACAATTGTTCTCATAATTGCACAGCTCTCTCCGGAGGCGCTCAGCCCTGCAGCATCATCGCGCCTGACATGTATCTGAACTTTGTATCTCCATTGCCTGGCTTGTTAGGTTTCAAACTAATGCCGCAAATTAGATTCGCATTGAATGAAGGCACTAAATGGATAATAAGCAGCACTTGAGGATGCCGTCAATTCTATTCCTCCCAGAAAAATATATATTTTGCAAATATATTTTCTTGCAATTTGAATGGAAATCACAAGGAAGAGCTTGACCCGTTTGCTGCTGCGTGGCTTCTTTCGTGTTGTGCGCAGGCATTTGCTCCCCTTTGCCCTCAAGGGACTCGATGGTTATTCCAGGGAATCAGTGTGAGGGTTTCGCCCTGTGGTGACATATTCTTCCAGTTGTAAATATAAAATCCCTCCGGTGCAGCAGGAGGCCATTCGGCCCATTGAGTCTGCACCGACAACAATCCCACCCAGCCCATGGCCCCACTTATTTACCCTGTCAGTCCTCCTGACAGTGAGGATCAACTTAGCACGGCCTAACCCGCACATCTTTGGACTGTAGGAGGAAACCGGAGCACCCGGTGTTGGCTTGATTTTTCCAATGAGTGGGGTTTGAACCCGGAACCTTGTGATTCAAAGGCGGGAGTGCGGCCAACTCAGCCACAGCTGACATAGAATGGTGCGCTGACTCAAAAGATTTCAGCACGGCCAATGCACCTAACCAGCACACCTTTCAGGGTGTGGGAGAAACCGGAGCATCCGGAGGGAACCCACGCAGACACGGGGAGAATGTGCAAACTCCACGCAGACAGTGACCCAAGAAAACCATAAGACATAGGAGCGGAATTAGGCCACTCGGCCCATTGGGTCCGCTTCGCCATTCAATCATGGCTGATATTTTTCTCATTCCCCATTCTCCTGCTTTTTCCTTCTAACCCCTAATCCTCTTATTAATCAAGAACCTATCCATCTCTGTCATAAAGACACTCAAGCTCAGGTCCCTGGCACTGTGAAGCAGCAGTGCTAACCACTGTGCCACTCTCATAGAAAGAAGGATTTTTATTTGTACAGTGTTACAACTATGATGTTTAGTAGATTGTTGTGCTGTGGGGTTATGTCTTTCATTTGGGATAATCTGTGATAGTCAGGCTGACGGAAGGAGAAATATTGGTCAGGGCACAGTTGGTCTTCTTCCTGCTCCACTTTGGGAGAGTGCTGTGGGACACTGACCGGAGAGGACAATGCGAGGCCTCGGTTTTAAGGCACCTCCAGCAGTGCAGCTCTCCCTCAGCGCTGCACTGAAGCCTCAACCTAGATTTTGAGCTCAATCCTCTGGAAAGGGTCTGATGCCCAGAACTTGGGGTGGAAGTTCTATCACGAAGTTCCTGCTTATACCCAACAAGGAAAGGTAACTTGCAGTTAGGGTGCCCCTCCTTCACCAACCTGGGTTCGAATCCCGTATCGGCAGATGGTGGAATTTGAATTCAATAAAAAAAATCTGGAATTAAGAATCTATTGATGACCACGAAACCATGTCAGAGGCAACCATCTGGTTCACTAATGTCCCTTTAGGGAAGGAAATCTGCCGTTCTTTCCTGGTCTGGCCTTCATGTGCCTCCAGAGCCACAGCAATGTGGTTGACTCTCAACTGTCTTCCAAGGGCAACTAAGGATAGGCAATAAATGCTGGCCAGCCAGCGATGCCCATGTCCCACGAATGAATTTTTAAAAAACTAGACACTTGGTTCACCAGGTTCTTGCAGATCTTGCAACATAAATTAATTTAAAAATTAAAAATAAAAATTAAAACCCTAAATAAACAATGGGACAATTGTTTCCTTCAGCTCCTTCCCTGTTCATGGTCTCTCCCCCGGTGTATCCCTGAAGCATGTCAGTCACTGAGCTAGCACAAGCTAGCACCGATTCCCTGCTTAGGTTCCAAGTCTGTGCTGAGTTTGGCGATGTTCTTTTCTTAGAACATAGAAAAGTACAGCGCAGTACAGGCCCTTCGGCCCTCTGTTGTGCCGAGCTATGTCCAAACCCAAGATGAAGCTATCCCACTCCCTCTCATTCTGGTGTGCTCCATGTGCCTATCCAATAACCGCTTGAAAGTTCCTAAAGTGTCCGACTCCACTATCACAGCAGGCAGTCCATTCCACACCCCAACCACTCTCTGAGTGACGCATCTACTTCGGACATCCCCTCCTATATCTTCCACCATGATCTTTATAGTTATGTCCCCTCGTAACAGCTACATCCACTTGAGGAAATAGTCTCTGCATGTCTGCTCTATCTATCCCCCTCATCATATTATAAACCTCTATTAAGTTGCCTCTCATTCTCCTCCGCTCTAAAGAGAAACGTCCCAGCTCCCTCAACCTTTCCTCATAAGATCTACCCTCCAAACCAGGCAGCATCCTGGTAAATCCCCTCTGCACTCTCTCCAATACTCCCACATTCTTCCTATAGCGAGGTGACCAGAACTGAACACAGTATTCCAAATGTGGTCTCACCAACGTCCAGTATAGTTGCAGCATAACCCCACGGCTCTTAAACTTAAATCCCCTGTTAATAAACGCTAGCACACTATAAGCCTTCGTCATGGCTGTTCTTCCTCGCACTTTCCCTCCTCTTCCTCCAGCGGTGAACTGTCACGCCTCCGCAACCTAGCGTGGCAGACTCCGGCTTCCTCCCATTAGTCACAATGACACGCCATCTTCCCTGTTCTGGTTTTCAGGGAAAAGAAACTGGCCGTACCATTTTCATGACGTTAATACAGTCTGAACAGGGAAAGGAGGTTAAAACAAGTTCAGTCTGGCCAATGGCACAATAAATTTGCCTTGACGGAAGCAACAGTAAAATCTTATTGATTTTTATCTTGCTTCAGAATTTTAGTAAATGTCAGACTGAGCAAGTGGAAGTGCTGAAGTTGCATTGCCTTTTTCCAAATGTTTACTGGAATAAAATTGTCATGGTGTAAGTGAGAAGGCCCAATAATGAATATTAACCTCTTAATATAATTAATATCAAACTGGCTCGGGTCACAGCCTGTGTGGAGTTTGCACATTCTCCCCATGTCTGCATGGGTTTCCTCCGGGTGCTCCCCTTTCCTCCCACACTCCAGAGATGTGCGGGTTAGGTGGATTGGCCATGCTAAATTGCCCCTTAGTAATAAGGGGAACTAGCTGGGATAAATGCATGGGGCTATGGGGATAGGGCCTGGGTGGGATTGTGATCGGTACAGACTCAATGGGTCAAATGGCCTCCTTCTGTGCTGTAGGGATTCTATGATTCTATAATATTTGGAACTGGGGTGTGGAGAAGTTTCTTCACCCGGACCGTGGTGAATGTGTGGAATTCAGTACCACAGAAAGTAGCTGAGGCCAAAACATTGTGTGATTTCAAGAAGAAATTAGATATAGTTCTTGGGGCTAATGGGATCAAGGGATATGGGGGGGAAAAGGGGGGATCAGGATATTGAATTTGATGATCAGCCATGATCATAATGAATATTGGAGCAGGTTCGAAGGGCCTTCTCCGGCTTCTAGTTTCTATGTTTAAAATCCTAAATAAACATTGGGGCAATTATTTCCTTTTAACACCGCTTTAAACACATTCAACTAAGAGCAGAAGATGATTAAATTAAAAATTGCTTCAAAATCTCATTGACTGAAATATGTGACCCCCCCACCCGCCCCTCATTGGGCAGTGGGGGTGTAAAATTGGGTAGAGTATCTGGAGGAAGATGCTGGATCCATGGCTAAGCCATCGCCAGCAAAAGCTTGCCGTCGGCAGGGAGTTCTCATGTCACCCTAGCAACCTGACTGTGAGCTCAAGGGTGGAGGGATCGTGGGGGTTGGGTTCCCATTCCGTTTGGGCATCCTGTGGTCCACATGGTGTCCCCCCCAACCGTCCCCCCCCACCCCCCCCCCCCCCCCCCCCCCACACCCGCCAGCTTCCCCCTGCAGAAAGAACCAGCCCCACCCAATCACCACCCCTTCTGCCTCTACCCTTCTTAACAGAGCCTGCCTCACTGGCCCCAACGGGAACACCCCAGTTCAACTCCCTGTCCAGTCTCCTGGTCAGCGACTGGTTGCAGTCCCAGCACTGGCCACAGCAGCTGGTGGCACTGCTGGGACAGAGGAGCTAGCAGCTCTCTGATTGGCCAGAAGCTGTTGGAGCCAGGACATGTGAAATCGAAGCCACAACCTCAGGCCTGACAATTATAAGATCCAGCTAGGTCTTCCAGGACCAGGACTTTCCCCTGACTTTCCAGCTTCTGTATTGAATCCTGCGCATTTCCCCTCTTTCCAACATTGACTGCAAGAAGTACCTCATTGTCTGCACATATTGAGCTTGTGAAAGACACTGTCAAAATTTGTGTTTCTATCTCTGAGTTGTCTTGAGACATGCCTGTCCAATTCTGTGTCCTGTTGTTGGTAGTGATGGTGTTCTTGTTGGTACTGCTAACAGTGAGGGTGATGATGTTTGTGACGTTTGACCTTGCGATGCTGGTGGTGGGTGGTGAAGGACATTGCTGTTGGTGTCAGGTGGTATTGTTGAGTATCCTTCCTGGTGCTGTTATTGGGTAAGTCTTTTGGATGCTGCGCCACACGGTTTCCTAGCGAGCTAGTACTTGTGTCACTTGCTCCGAAGTCTTGTACCATGTGAGGCGCAGTCCAGAAACAGCGTCTCATTTGACCGTCTTCTCCGAATTGATAAACACTTCCTCGCTAGTGGTTTCTTTTTTCTTTGTTTATATCCAATTCAATCCAATCAAGGCCCAATTCAAAGCCTCAGCGAGCGAGACATTCCAGATCCAAGCTGACAAGACTGGCTCATCACTTCCTGTCTTAGGCTTGACCTACATAATCCAAGCTGATTGGAGCAGGCATTGACCCCCCCCCCCACGCCCCCAAGGCTTGATCTCATTTGCATCTTAGCTAAAAGGCCGAGATGCCGTTTTAAAAAGTTGCTTCAAATGAAGCTTCAGTGTAACCTCATGGCTTCAACCAAGTGCAGGATGCTAAAACTACGTTTGAGCTTAGCCAAAAGGCCGAGAAGTGCTTCCTCGCTCAGTGTTATTCCTCTCTGCACATTCCTCACAGAGCAGGGGTGGGGGGAGCAGTGAGTGCTGGAGATAAGACCTGCCTTGCCCATCAATTGATTTAAAAATTTTATCGAAAGCCTACGTAAAATAAAAAGCCTCTAATCACATTTGTGTCCATTCTGAAACAACAGAAATCAATTTGGATTGAACTCCATGTCAGAGTGAGAGCTGATTAGTGTGTATATTTGGTAGCATTAATGCTACCTAGTTCACTTAGTAGGGTCAATATCATTACCCTCTGTGTGCGCCTCATCAAACATGCTGTCACGCAGAACCCTGTGCAGGTGCTGCAGGCTCCAGTGTGTTCAGTTCCTGGAGCCTGGATCAGGCTAAAACAAAACAGTTCATCACCATTTCTTCTAACACCACCGTGCCCCCCCCCCCCCCCCCCCCCCCACACCTCCTGAGTTTTAAATGCAGCGCCTCCATTTCAGTCACTCTTCAAAGCTTATCGATCACATTTATCACTGCTCTCTCAGACTGCAATAAATGGGAGACGTCAGTGCGTGCGATCCATCCATATTTCTCCAGCGTCTGTGCACGGGAAGGCTGGTGCAGCAGAATTTTGATGCAGCCCACATTATGTACCTTTTTCTAAAGTTGATGGTGTCAATAACATTGGCACCTTCTTGATGCCCTGGGGCATCTGGGTCAAGCTCCTTCAGGAGAACAATAGTGCGATAACATCGCTTCTTTTTTTAACCTGGAGTTTTAGCCACCTGGAATGCACTGTCTCGTAAGGCAGGTAGAACCAGATCCAACAAGAATGACAACATTCAGTGGCCTCTTTTTAAGGTCAAGCCAACTAAACAAACTCAGGTTAAATCAGGATAAAGTAGAAGGGGCAGCTCCGGCTATGCAAGGGGAATAGTGTTCAGTGGTATTTTTGTTCAGAGAGCCAGCACTGACACAAAGAACCAAATGGGCCTCTGAGTGCACTGTATGACTCTGTGTTTATCCTTAAGCGATGATCCATCTCTTCTGCGTTGAAGGGGGAGCTGAGTAATTGTTTGAGGGCAGAGGGAGTTGATGGTGTAGTGGCATTGTTGCTGGGCTCGTGATCCAGAGACCCAGGGTAATGTTCTGGGGACCTACATTCGAATCCCACCATGGCAGATGGTAAAATTTGAATTCAATAAAAATCTAGAATTGCAAGTTTACTGATGACCATGAAATTATTGTAAATTGTCAGGAAAAATACATCTGGTTCACTAATGCCCTTCATGCTGGCACTCATCTCTGTCTCTCTGTGTGTCTCTGTCCCTCTCTGTCTAGCTCTTGCTCTGTCTCTCTCCCTCTCTTACTGTCTGTCTGTTTGTCTCTCTCCCGCTCTTACTCTCTGTTTGTCTCTCTCCCGCTCTTACTCTCTGTTTGTCTCTCTCCCGCTCTTACTCTCTGTTTGTCTCTCTCCCGCTCTTACTCTCTGTTTGTCTCTCTCCCGCTCTTACTCTCTGTTTGTCTCTCTCCCGCTCTTACTCTCTGTTTGTCTCTCTCCCGCTCTTACTCTCTGTTTGTCTCTCTCCCGCTCTTACTCTCTGTTTGTCTCTCTCCCGCTCTTACTGTCTGTGTCTGTCTCTGATACTCTTATTCCCCAAAGAAGCTTTTCAGTATGTTGCTCTTTCCATCCTGGTCCCTCGTATCAAGCTGTACCACTGCCCTCCTCTCTCTATTAATGCTCGCATTCTTCTCCCGCACTCATTCAGTGTTGATGCTGGACCTCTCCTCATTTCTCCCGCCTGCAGATTCAGCTGTGCCCCATTCATCGCCCCTTCTTCCCGATCACCTTTTCCCTTTCCTTTCCGTGGAATTCCATTCCCACCAACATCCTATGTTTCCTTGAATTAAATCCAGCTTCTGTTTACTGTAAAGAGGAATCCAGTTCCCCTGTGATTACCCACCTACAATATGCATTAGCCAGGATCACTCCACAGCAGAATATGAGTGGGAGCAATACTGAGGGGTTTGGTTATTTCCTCTATAACATGGTTGGAATGTACGATCCTGCTGAGAGGTCACGGTATGCATTGAAATGCTACACACATCTTAGTGAACCAGATGTGTTTTTCCTGACAATTTACAATAATTTCATGGTCATCAGTAAATTTTCAATTCCAGATTTTTATTGAATTCAAGAACGTTAGTTCCGTTGCTGAGATTTGATATGATACTGTTAGTCAGTATAGGCAAGGATAACAAACACAGCCTTGCTAGGATACTTTGCTTAGGAAAACATGGTCATGTTGTCACTGGACTAGTAATCCAGAAACCTCAGGCTGTGATCTGGGGACTTGGATTCAAACCCCATCATGACAGATAGTGAAATATGAATTCTAGATCACTAATATCCTTTAGGGAAGGAAATCTGCCATTATTACCTGGTCTGGACGACATGTGACACCAGATCCACAGCAATATAGTTGACTCGTAAAAGTGCCCTCAGAGGTGGTGGGCAGTCTGGGATCTCCACAGATGCGATGCCCGCATCCTGTGAATGAAATTTTAGAGATTTACACGTGAGAGTGCCTACAATGTTTCATCTAGTTCATGTCTACAACTAGGATTGCCAGTTCCTGGAGAAATGCATTCCTGATGATTTCAAGCCTTGATTTTAAAGTTCTCATCCTTGTTTTCAAATCCCTTGTGGTGCCATCCTTCCCTTTCTCTATAAAGTTCTCCAACCCCACAAACTTCCAAGACATCTGTGCTCCTGTGATTCTGGCCTGTGTGTTCACTCTGAGTTTTAACTGCCCCACCATTGGTGACTGTTTTCAGTTACTTGGACACCCTAAGGTCATGAATTCCCTCCCTACACCTTTTCTACCTCTTTATCTCACTTTTCTCTTGCAAGGCACTCCTTAAGATCTACCTCTGTGACCAAGCTTTTGATGACCTGAAATGGGGTGAGATTTCCAGCCCTTCTTGCCGGCAAGATCTTCCGATCCCACCAAAGGTGACGCCCCACGGCTTCCCGGTAGCAGGTCAGGTGAACCATGCAAAATTCCATGGACCTCGGCAGGTCTGGAAGATCTCATTGTTGGACGGCACGGTGGCACAGTGGTTGGCACTGCTGCCTCACAGTGCCAGGGATCCAGGTTCAATCCCAGCTTCGGGTCACTGTCTGTGTGGAGTTTGCACGTTCTCTCCGTGTCTACGTGGGTTTCGTCCGAGTGATCTGGTTTCCTCCCACAGTCCACAGATGTGCGGATTAGGTTGATTGGCCATGCTAAATTGACCCGAGTGTCAGGGGCTTCATTGGGTAAATATGTGGGGTTACGGGAATTGGGCTCGGGTGAGATGCTGTTCGGTGCAGACTTGATGGGCCGAATGGCTTTTTCTGCACTGTAGGGATTCAATGGCAATGGCAAGCCACCGAGGCCACGGGGAATTGGGGGAAAGGCCCTGCCCAGTATCTCCTGACATGGCTCATTGTCATAATTTGTTTTACAATGATCCTATGAAGTATTTTTGATCTTTCATTATCTTCAAGAATGCTAGATAAATATTCATTGCATTGTTGTTGAGGTTACATCACATGACAACTGCCCCACCTCCATTTTCTCTCCATTGGTCCCTCAACATGCCACTCTTGCCAGAACACCGCTTTGATGCTCCAATTGGAAAACAAATGGGGTCTTAATTAGCCGACTCGACAATGCTTGACTGTCAGAAGAGCTTTTCCCTCCATCTCCAGTGTTTTTATAATTAATAATAAAAGCATTCAGGGAAAACCAAACTAAAATCATTTTTTTAATGTCAGTGTGATTTTTCTCCCAGTGCGCTCGGAGCAATGTTCTGTACATTAGCCTTTTATTGTTGGAGAATTGGGGCAAACCTGAGCATTAGCAAACTTAAAATCCATTACTGAAAGAGAACAATGCAGAATAAATGTGAAGCAAGTTGGGCGGCATGGTGGCGCAGTGGTTGGCACTGCTGCGTCACAGCTCCAGGAACCCAAGTTCGATTCCCGGCTTGGGTCACTGTCTGTGTGGGGCTTGCACATTCTCCCCGTGTCTGTGTGGGTTTACTCCGGGTGTTCCAGTTTCCTCCAAAGATGTGCAGGTTAGGTTGATTGACCCATGCTAAGTTGCCCTTTCATGTCCTGGCATGCGTAGGATAGAGGGATTATTGGGGAAAATATGTCGGGTGACGGGGATCGGGCCTGGGTGGGATTGTTGGTGGTGCAGACTCAATGGGCCTCATGGCCTCCTCCTGCACTATAGGGTTTCTATGATTCTCAGCTTGCTTATTTGTGAGCGTGTTTCAAGATGTAATATATCTAAGAAGCAAACAGAGTGTGTCTGTCATCACTGGCCTTTTCATTGGATTAATGGAACATGATGCTTTCTTGCTGACTTGCTTCCTTGTGGTACGTTATTCACAGGCCAGGGACAGAGCAGATTGGAAAGAGTGTCTTTTTCTACCAAGTGATCCTGACCATTTCAAACAAGACATATGAAAAGTCATGAATCACATTTTGTATTCTTGCTGAAAGCAAGTTCTGAAATCAGTTCTGAATTGAACTAAGCTGCAGAGGCATGACTGATTGGTGTGTCCATTGGGCACAGTAATACTCCTTGGATCACTTTGTGGGGTCAACACCATTTCTACTCGAGGAAAGCCAGTGTGTCCATGATACCGTCAAACAATTGTTGGAGGACATGACAGAGAGAAAAGTTCCAACCACAATGTCAAGTGACATTGGGGTGGCACAGTGGTTAGTATTGCTGCCTCATCGCGCCAGGGACTCTGGTTTGATTCCCGACTTGGGTGTGCAGAGTTTGCACATTCTCCCCATGTCTGCGTGGGTTTCCTCTGGATGCTCTGGTTTCCTCCCATAGTCCAAAAGACGTGCTGGCTAGGTGCATTGGCCATGCTAAGTACTCCGTCAGTATATCCGAACAGGCATCAGAGTGTGGCGACTAGCGGATTTTCATAGTAACTTCATTGCAGTGTTAATATAACACTGTTAATGTTAATGTTGCAATGTTAATGTGACACTAATAAATACCCTTAAACTTTGATCGAAAAGGCAATGAAACTGAACTGCCAGCAACTGCTGGGACCCCTACAACGCTGACCTTCGTAGGAAAGGGTATTTTCTTTAGTCCTCTATGTTTCTGAGTGATACTCGGTCTGTTTCTGGCCCTGGACAATCACCAGTTCTCAGACGTGTATGGTTGATGTGCCTGTTGTGTGGGGGTGAGATGCATGGCTTGGGTTGGTGGTGTGGAGCTCTCTGATCACTTGCCTTTTCTTCATGGGACTTGTGTGTGTGCCTGGCTGGTCCCTGAGCACAATTGCACAATGCCTGCCAGTTCCCTTCAAATACTTCGGAGTTGAGCTTTGCGAACAAACCGTGTTATACTTTATTTACCCAAAGCCCCTCCACTGGCCTCGGATTGATTATTTCAGTGATGCCCTCTGCGTAGAAGTGGGTAATTGCCCATAACCTCTGATCCTAGAAACATGTATCATTGAATCCCAACAGTGCAGAAGGAGACCATTCAGCCCATCGAGTCTGCACCTATCACAGTTTCACCTGGACTCTCTCTCCGTAACTCCGCGTACTCACCCTGTAATTCCCCTGAACACTATGGGGCAATGCACCTAACTGCGCATCTTTGGACTGTGGGAGGAAACCAGAGCACCCAGAGGAAATCCACGCAGACACGGGGAGAATATGCAAACTCCACACAGTCACCCAAAACCAGAATTGAACTTGGGTCCTAGAGCTGAGAGGCAGCATTACTAATCACTGTGGCACCGTGCTGTCCTGTCATTTTGTGGTATCGGAGGAAGGGATCTGATGCCATTTTCTTTGGTTCAAACATTATAGACAAGGCAATTCAGATGATGTCTTGACTCCACAGGAAGGTCCAATACACAGGCAGACAACATCTGTCCCAGTGCATTGGCTGCCATTGCACCAATATAACTGTCCAGAGGCCTTGAGGTACTGTCCACATGGCCACTGTGAACCAAGATGGAGTTGTGACAAGGTGGCACAGTGGTTAGCACTGCGGCCTCACAGCGGCAGGGACCCAGGCCCAATTCTGGCCTTGGGTGTCTGTCTGTGGAAGTTTGCACATTCTGCCAGGTCTGCGTGGGTTTCCTCCGGGTGCTCTGGTTCCCTTGCACACTCCAAAGATGTGCCGGTTAGGTGGATTAGTCATGCTAAATTGCCCCTTAGTCTCAAAAAATGTGAAGGTTAGGTGGATTGGCCATGCTAAATTGCCCCTTAGTCTCAAAAAATGTGCAGGTTAGGTGGATTGGCCACGCTAAATTGTCTCTTAGTTTCAAAAAGTGTGCTGGTTAGGTGGATTGGCCACGCTAAATTGTCTCTTAGTTTCAAAAAGTGTGCTGGTTAGGTGGATTGGCCACGCTAAATTGTCTCTTAGTGTCAAGGGGGTTAACAGGATGAAATCATGGGGTTACGGTTCTGGGGCCTGGGTGGGATTGTGGTCGGTGCAGGGTCGAATGGTCTCCTTCTGCACTGTGGGATTCTATGTTCGACCTTGTTACCCAGCTGGTTTGGGAATGAGATGTCTGTGAAGATGTTGTTCTGGGAATAGGGAGGTCAATGAGGGAGCAGGGAGGTCGCAGTTTTAAAAGTTTAGTTGACGCAGGCGCGCGAGGGGTAGGATTTGAGCTTCACCTGTGTGTGTGCCAACAGCAAGCCCAATACCTCTGGAGCTGCTGATTTAAAATGCAGCGTTGCATTCAGCCGAGGATGCTGTTTGGAGCTCTGTTTCAGTGATTTACTGATGCAGCTCCTTATTACCCGGAGCCTGGTTCCCATAGTGCTCAAGAGATACAGAACCCACTTACTGGTTTATTAAAAATCGAATGATCATCTGCTGCGTGTCTGTGGAAGGGCCCTTTTGAATTGCACAGTGATTTATTTTAGCCAATTATTGGTGCACCGTTCTTTTCAGGAACCAAGCAGAATTGATTGAAACCCATTGAAAACAAATTAGATGTCACTCACACGTGAGAACCTGTTTGTCATTTCCAGAGAGCCACTGTAACGATCTGGCAAATGCTGCGCGAATATAATATTAATTGTTTTAATTTAAAGGATGCAGCAACAGGCTTGATCTCAATACCTCAGCAGGCTTGCGCATAAATATATAGATTATATAGAGCTTTGATTACACCAAGCAAATTAATTAAGTACTGCAGTGACCCAAACTGTAATTGTAAACCTTTGTATGGCACAACGCATTTAACTTCAAGTGCCTTGTCTTCTGATTAGCTGTAAACTCAGGTGTAAGTGTCACGCAGCAGAGTGATCCCTATTGTACAAATCATTACTGGCATCAAACCTTATAATTAGCAAATGTTCAGTATTTGTAGAACGCCTCGTAGAGCTGGTGAAACGAACCCAGCTGCTTTGGATGGCAAGGGATTGTTTAAGTGTGCATTGGCTACGGGTTAATAAAAGATGAGAAGAGGGATTAAGAGCAAAGCTGTGCCTCGTATAATTAAGACTCTGGGCACTTAAATGATAGGTCATCTGACATCTCTACAGCAAATTGATTTGACATGTTACCAGTGCAAACGAGGAGCAGAGAGGTTTTCCCCTTTCATATTAAGGCTCGTACACATTGCTCACCCATGACTGGAAGATGCTTCACCCAATGACCAGGGTGGGGGAAGCAGCAAAGAAACGTGCATTTGTGTAGCACCTGTCACGACCTCAGGGTATCCCCCAAAACACTTTGCAGCCGATGAAGAATTTTACCGTCAGAAATGGGATAACCCATTTGCACAGCCAGGTCCCGCACACAGCAATGTAATTGTGTCCGGATCATCTGCTTTGATGACATTGATTGAAGCTTGAGCATGAACCATGCCACTGTTTACTCACCCATTCTTTCTCAAATATTATCATGGGGAGTGGGATTTTCTACCCTGACCTCCCAGCTGTGTTTTGCAGCATTGGGCTGCCATTGGCTGCTGGCAGGATCTTCCAGTCCCGTCGCTGCCAGCAGGGCTTCCTCTTGTTCGCCCCCTCTGCCGCTGGGGAACCTGGGCCAGGGGTTCGCCATCGGCGGGACTGGATGATCCCCACCTTTGAGGCTGGCCAGTAAATATTGCTCAGATGGCTGCTCAGTTTGGCGCCCCATCTGAAACACAGGAATTCTCCGACTGTTCATGCCTGCGGGATTCTCCAGTCTGGCCGGCAGCGCGCCCTGGCTCGCGGGTTTCCCAGCTGCGTGGGAAGTGACGTCAATGGGAATTCCCATTGACAGTGGCGGGACCAGAGAATCCCGCCACTGGCAAACAGCATGCCTCCTCAGACATATGGCTGGGAAGCTGGAGAGTCTTACCCATCACCTCTAACAATACAGTCCTCCAACAGTACTGCACTCAGTGTCAGCCTAGACTTGGGTGCTCATGTCTCTGAGGTGCAACTCAAGCGCAAAACCTCCTGCCTTGCGAGGGAAAGAGTTACCAACTGACCCCCTAAATAAAGCTCCACATGAAATCCCTGATTTCAGAACCAAGCAGAGATTTCCATTTCACCCTGTAACTGTTTGAGGGTGGAACTTGCACCAATACGCTGGAGGCAATTCAAAAAACATTTTGTTACTTGCGACAAGCATCCTGTTTTTCTGGGATTTTGCGTCCTTATTTTGCACAGCGGAGAGAGGATGAATGGTGAGGCGAGCTGGTAAACAGTGCGAGATTGTTCTGTTTAAATAGGTGAAGAGGGAGCCGCCACAAAGTGACCCTGGCATCTGCCTCTATAATTAGGAGCAGACCACCACCAATTAGAAATAGACCCTCAAGACTCTGCTACAATCGAGTTAAATGTACTCGTCCCGGTGTGATGTTTAGGTGGTTTGGTTGTGTGGACAGGGGATCAATAATGTAGCTATTTCTCCCAACCCCTGAATTACATATCAATTGAAAGTGTAGGCTTTTTATAGTCAGTGTTATCCTACTAGGTCTGGAACATCTGAGCTTGCAGTTCTCGCAGAGCTGGAGCTAATTATGGTACAGGCACATTTTTTTTAACACGTGTCTCAATTATTATCCATCCATCTCTATTTCTTGCTGTTTACTTAGTCCTGGTCATTATCTCTCCATCCTGTAGTTGTTGTCCCTCCCCATGCATCCAGCTATGTTTGTGTTCCTCAATTCCTTCTCTATCCCTCCCCCTCCATCTATCTCTGTCTTATACTTTTTGTCCCTTTCTATTCTTTCTGTTCTGCTCTTTCTTTCTCTCTTTCTTTGACTTTGCTTTTCCCCTTCCATGCCTCAGTCTCTCCATCTTTTCTCTCTTCCTCACTTCTTGCTCCTTTCCCCGTCTCTCCATCTTTTCCCTCTCTCCCTCACTCCTTGCTTCTTTCCCCATCTCCCTCTACATCCCTCTCCTCCTGTCCCTCCACGTGCATCATTTTCCTGCTGAGTGTGCTTTGCCCCAGTCTGTCGGCCGCTCTTAATGTGCCAACGGGATTCATTTTCACGCTTTCATCCCCCTCAAAATTAGACGTCTGGTGATTTTAGTTGTATTCCTACCTGAGCTTTTACTCAAAAGGATTTTTTTTTCAAACTATATTAATGCATTCATTATCCAGTCATTATAAGGTAGGTTGCTTCATATTGCCCAGGGGCTCCCCCTGAAACGTCGCATGTTATTCCGCTGAACAGCAGTCCTTCTAGTCGCAGATGGTTTTCCCAACCGCAGACGACAGCAGCCAATTCTGAGATGGATTGATCCAATTTAGCATGCGTTCCCAAGGATTGTGTGGCTCTCTGCTGGTGAATTTGCTTCAGAACGTTCTGTTGGGATGTAATACTGCAGCACCCAAGGCTGCTAGTGTGGATGGTTATCCCTGTACAGAAAGTTAGCATCTAGCTTCCAATCAACTCCTGACTTGCCAGAGTCTGTCCGCCATCAGCAGGGCACAAGCTCAGAGTGTGATGGGAGCTCTCTGCTTGCCAGGATGGGTCAGCTCCAACAACGCCCAAGGAACTCAACACCATGCAGGACAAAGCTTGATCAACGGTGATAGGGCCTAGGTGGGATTGTTGTTGGTGCAGGCTCGATGGGAAGAATGGTCTCCTTCTGCACTGCTGAGTTTCTATGATTTCTAATACCCCATCCACAACCTTAAACACTCACTCCCTCCATACAGGACAAAACGGACCGTTTGATTGGCACCCCAACCATTCACCCCCTCCACCACCGACGCACAGAGGCAGCCGTGCGTACCATCTGCAAGATGCACTGCAGCAACTCATCAAGCCTCCTCCAACCGCGCCTTTCACACCCTTGAGCTTTCCCACCTACAGGGGTGGCAGACACATGGGAACACCATCCTGTCCGTCCAACCCACTCACCATCCTGACTTAGAAATATATCGCCGTTCCTTCACTGTCACTGGGTCAAAAGCCTGGGACTGCGGGTGTCCCTAACACCAGACGGATTGCAGCAGTTAAGAGAGCCTCTCGCCAGCACCTTCTCCAGGGCAGTTAGGGATAGCCTGGCCATAGGAGCTCACGTTCCGGGAACTGAGGAGAAAATGAATGGCCGGCAGAGACGGTACACCAGTGGCTGCACCACAAATATACTCAGTGGCGGCCAAGACCCTCAAGGCATCCTGATGTGAAATATCAGGATGCCGCGATTATTTTCTGTCAACAGTAACAAGAAGCTAGGTGCATGGAGAAATTGCTAGTCTAAAGCTACAGGCATCAATAAATAACTTTCATTTACCTAACACTTTGTCACATACTTGGGATGCCCAAAAGTGCTTGACGGCCAACGAGGTACTTTTTGAAATGCAGTCGTTGTTGCAATGTTGGGGAAATGCAGCAGGAAACTAGTGCACAGTGAGATCCCACAAACAGCAGTGGGAGCATTGACCAGATTGCTTGGTGGTGGTGGTGACTGAAGGATAAATGTTGGCCAAGGACACCTTGTTCTTGATCAAGTAGTGCAGTAAGATCTCTTATCTATCCGAGAAGGCAGATGGGCGGCACGGAGGCACAGTTGATAGCGCCAGGGTCCTAGGTTTGATTCCTGGATTGGGTCACTGTTTGTGCGGAGTTTGCAAATTACCCCTGTGTCTGCGTGGGTTTCTTTCAGGTGCTCTGGTTTCTTCCCACGGTCCAAAAGATGTGCTGGTTAGGTGCGTTGGCCATGCTAAATTTTCTCTTGGTACACCCGAACAGGTGCCGTAGTGTGGCGACTGGGGGATTTTCACAGTAACTTCATTGCAGTGTTAATGTAAGCCTACTTGTGACACTAATAAATGGTGGGGGGAGTGGGAGTAGCAGTGGGGGGGGGGGGGAGAGGGAGAGGTGGTGTGGGGGGTAAAGGTGGGGAGGGAGGGAGGGAAAGGAGTGGGGGGACTGGGGTTTGAGGTGGGAGGGGAGGGAGGGTTGGCATGAGGGAAGAAGTCAGGGATAAGCTACCGAAGTGGGGTGGAGCGGTAGGAGGGAGTGGTAGAGGTGGGAGAGGATAGATTGCTGGGGTGGGGTAAGGGAGGGGGGGTAGAGGTGGGTGAGAGGGTAAGTTGCTGGGGTGGGGTGAGGAAGGGGGATAGAGGTGGGGGAGGGGTGGGGTGGGGGAAGGGAGGTGAAGGTGGGTGGGTGGGGTGGGATGAGAAGAGGGTAGAGCAGCACGGTAGCACAGTGGTTAGCACTGTTGCTTCACAGCTCCGGGGTCCTGGGTTTGAATCCCGGCTCGGGTCACTGTCTGTGTGGAGTTCGCACATTCTCCTCGTGTCTACGTGGGTTTCCTCCGGGTACTCCGGTTTCCTCCCACAGTCCAAAGATGAGCGGGTTAGGTTGATTGGCCATGCCAAGAAATTGCCCCTTAGTGTCCAGGGATGCATAGGTTAGAGGGATAAGTGGGTATAATATGTAGGGATGTGGGAGTAGGGCCTGGGTGGGATTGTGTTCAGTACAGACTCGATGGGCCGAAGGGCCTCTTTCAGCACTGTAGGGTTCTATGAATCTATGAATAGAGGTGGGTGAGGGGGTAGTTCACTGGGGTGGGTGGGGTGAGGAGGTAAGGGGGTGGGGTGGGATGAGAGGAGGTAAGGGGGTAGGGTGGGATGAGAGGGGGTAGGGGTGGGTGAAGGGGTAAGTTGCTGGGGTGGGGTGAGGGGGGTAGAGGTGGGTGAGGGGGTAAGTTGCTGGGGTGGGATGTGAGGGGGTAGGGGTGGGTGAGGGGGTAAGTTGCTGGGGTGGGGTGAGGGGGGTAGGGGTGGGTGAGGGGGTAAGTTGCTGGGGTGGGGTGAGGGGGGTAGGGGTGGGTGAGGGGGTAAGTTGCTGGGGTGGGGTGAGGGGGGTAGAGGTGGGTGAGGGGGTAAAGGGATGGGATGGGGTGAGGGGGAGTTAGAGGTGCGAGAGGGGATAAGTCGCTGGGGTGGGGTGAGGGTGGAGAGAAGGGAAGACATTTGGGAAGTGAAACATGATGATGTTATTGTGCACCGCGAGGCTCAGAGCCACAGAGAATGGAGTCAAGTGCACTCCATCTGTGAATGGGCCAAAATTATCACAGGGCCAGGAACAAGACACTTGACACTGAAAGACAATGCAATGTCATTTATATTTAGAAAGGAGAGCATCCAAAGTTCTGCTTCTCTTTAGACTGTGGCTTGCAGCTGTTTCCAGATCTGAGTCACGCCGCCCCCCTGCTCCTTCCCGGATCCAGGGCGGCTATGGAAACGCTGCCATTATCTGGCAGGGGAAAGCTCCAGCTCCTGATACTCCGGGTTTAACGGCTTTTCTTGGCGTGGGCTGTGAGTGCGGTGCCCGGGCCTGGGAAGGAGTGTGGAAGGAGGAATGGCGAAATGAAAGCCCCCTCCCACTCAGTCCCTGCAGTAAATGGGGTTATTGTAAACGCTTAGAACTGACTTCAGTGCGGAGTAACCTGTGTGAGCACACTGTGCAGAGCAACTGACTGGGAATAAAAGGGTGTAACACAGCTTCAAAGTAACTCAGTGCCTCACTTTTACTTCAGACATTTAAAATTTTAGGCAAGTAGCTGATTTATTGTCTTTCATCTCCCGTTCTGAGTAGCTGTGAGAGCTACTTTTTCTACACATCAATTACAGCTCTGCAATAAATCAGGCCACTTATACACAGCTATTAGAGGCTACTTTGATATCAAAGCCCAGGCATCAAATATGAATTGGAAAAATGTGTTACATTAAGCTCCAGATCGTTAGAACTGCACCATAAACACAAAGGACACAATTAAGAACAGTTTAATTATATGTACATTTCAAAAAACAAAATTCTTTTGTGATCGGAGCAGAACTATGTCTCTCTGTTGATGATTTTTGTTCTGAAGCCTTCTCCCCGGCACCAGTTTCAGTCTGGGTCTCAGGTGATAATGTACAGGCTGCCTGTTGTGTGGAACCGGAGCTCTATGTCGAAAGAAAGACTGGCATTGGTTTATCTTATTCATTAGCGTCACAAGTAGGCATACATGAACGCTGCAGTGAAGTTACTGTGAAAGTCCCCTCGTCGTCACATTCGGGCGCCTGTTTGGGTACACTGAGGGGGAATTTAGCACGGCCAGTGCACCCACACTGAGGGAGAATTCATTCTGGCCAGTGTGCCCAACCAGCACGTTTTTTGGACTGTGGGAGGAAAGTGGAGCACCCAAAGGAAACCCACGCAGACACGAGGGGAACGTGCATGCCTCCGCACAGAGGCTGGAATTGAACCCGGGTCCCTGGCGCTGTGAGACAGCAGTGCTAACCAGTCTGTCACCGTGCAACACCTTTCACAGCCTGAAGATGTCGCAGAAGCATCTCCCAGTCAATGAAGTACCTTCTGCAGGTCACCCGTGCAATGTAGGAAACATGGACATTAATTTGCACACAGCAAGATCCCATTAAAGACCGGGGACGGGATCCTGAGCCCGCGTTCACCGTCTGGGGAATTGGAGGCGGCAGGAGCTTGTGACTTCCGTTTCCCACTGCCCCTTGCTGGCGATGTTAAGAGGCTGAAGGCCACCACTGGCGTGAACCTGATTTAAATACATTTAACTAAATTTCCATATTATTATACATACCCCCCCGCCCCAATCCAGCCAGATATTGAGACCCCGCCTGGGTTCGCTGGCGCTGAATGCTGGAGGGGGTGGGTTGGAGAGAAATGCTGGCTCCAGTGGTGGGTGGGGTGGGGACAGAGGAGGGGAGTCCCTGAGACCACCTCGGTGGTCTGGGAGGGAGGTTAATTTCTGCTTTAATCGGGCGGGAGGTGGGGGGTGGTGCCCTTTTAAACACGCACCCCGATCTCTGTGCAGCCGTGATGTTGAGGTCCCATTGCCTACATGAAGGTGTGAAACTGACCCAGTTGTTTCTTTGTGACAGAGTGTGGTAAGATCTGGAAAGAAACACACTGTTGTTCTCTCTGGAACCAACACTCTGCCATTTTTGGGTTAGACTTCTCCCTTTATAGTCTGTTTTTTTTGTAATCACTGTTGGTTAGTGATATATATTGGCAAGGACACCAGAGAGAACTCCCTCATTGTTCTTCAAAACAGTGCCATGGGACCTCTTATCGCCACCCAGGAGGCTAAACCTTGTTGTCAGTGCAGATATTTCTCATGTTGGTTGATCAAACCTCAACTGCCTTTGCTTCATATCCTGTGGTAACTATACAGAACGTAGAACATAGATATATCTCACCAAACTAAGTTAATCTCAGTCTGGGAGACCCTCCCCAGCTTGTTCCAGATTGTTACCACTCTGTCTGGAGAAGGGCTTCCCAAAAAGCTTGGCACATTCCAAAACCAAGGAATTGGAAATCCTGTCAGCCAAATGAATTTGTTGATGGTGGAAGGTGCTGCCCAATATTCAGTGCGCTGTTTATTTTAACCTTCAGTGTCTTTCGAGAATAGTCTTCTAGGCAGTTTCTCAGGATGTTGGCAGAGTGGTGGAGATTCTCGAGATGCTTGGGTGGGCGAAAGTGATGAAGCAGATGGCTTGAGGTCCACCTGTAGCTAAGGGCAATGAAACGTAATGGGTTCTTCCTAAATTGGTCTCCTTTAACCAATCGGACATGTACTGAATGTGTAACAAGACTCCAGAAGTCGCGAGGAGCTTTTATTAATTCTGCACCATGGCCACTTACTTTCTTCTTGAGGGACGAATGTAATTTAACATTGAAAGATGCTCAGCATGCAGTACTGTAAGAGTGCCTTTGTTCTATGTTCTGTATAGTATTGAGGAGAATTGGTTCCTGCATAAATACATTTGTATAATGTACAACATATGTGTGCACACTATAGAGTGCAGATTGGCCTTTGCTCCATTCTCATTGCACTTTCCCCGGAGCAGAGGCTGTGGACTCAGTCAGCACACATTCTGTAGGGGCAGCACGGTGACACACGGGTTAGCACTTCTCCCTCACAGCGCCAGGGACCCGGTTTCAATTCCCTGCTTGGGTTACTGTCTGTGCGGAGTCTTGTTCTCCTGTTGTCTGGTTGGGTTTCCTCCAGATGCTCTGGCTTCCTCCCACAATGTGAAAGCCGTGCTGGTTAGGGTGCATTGGCCATGCTAAATTCTCCCTCAGTGTACCCGAACAGGTGCCGGAGTCTGGCAATTAGGGGATTTTCACAGTAACTTCATTGTAGTGTTAATGTAAGCCTCACCTGTGACACAAATTTAAAAACTTCACAAAGTTGAGTCCAATCTTTCTTTCCTCATCTATCTTGTTCTAGGATTATGCTGACTATGTGCAGAATTGCTTTGACCCCATCCCCATAACCCCACGCATTTAGCATGGAAACTGGAGCGCCCGGAGGAAACCCACGCAGACACGGGGAGAACGTGCAGACTCCACACAGACAGGGGCCCAAGCCGGGAATTGAACCCGAGTCCCTGGAAGCTGTGCTGCCACTCTGCCACCGTGCTGCCCTTAATTTTGACTCTTTTGGGCAGGATGTGTAAATGTTGTGAAGGTGTGACAGGATAGCCAATAGAGCAAGCTGGTGCAATAGCAGATGCTGTGACTTCTGTCATTCAATTTGCTTGTTCCGTGCCTCCATTATGAAGGAAAGAGGCTGCTTGCAGTTGTTGATGCGAGGCTGATGTTACTGCACACACCTGTATCCGCAAAATCAGTAAAAACACTGTAGAAAAAGCAGAGTGCTCCTTTAAATGTCCATAAATTCAGAGAGTAGTGAGTAGACAGAATACAAATGAGTCTTTGTTTAGTTGGGGAATCTGCGCAATTTTAAAATCCACTGGTGTAAGGCTGCACCCGCATTGAAATTGGATTGTACATCGCTGTCATCCAGATTCAGACATTTCTTGTTTCTTACTCAATCTTAAGAGCTTGGGTAGCACAGTGGTTAGCACTGCTGCCTCATAATGCCGAGAACCTGCGTTCAATTCCAGCCTTGACTTGGAACAACAGAGATAGCTAGCTGTTAAGGTTTATACTGTATCATGTTCAAATCTTGTGACTGGTATAAATTATGCTAATTCTTTTTATTATATTTTAACTGTGTCCTTAAATAGACTTTGTTTGATAAAAGTTTCCTAACGGGTTATTTGAATCATACTGGGAGTGAAACAGCTTATGCTCACCTGTGCCAAATTCAAATGTAAAAGTCCAGGGTCTAGGCTATCGTCATAAAATGATAGAGTTTCTGGTTTAGTTTAAACAGCTCATTTGAAGCAGTTTTATACGCAGGCTCTGTACTTTGCCTGTGCTGGGAGAGTGGGACCCCTGCCCCCTTCACCCAGCTTTGCACTGGGGTGCAAGAGATGGGAGATTGTATTTTCTTTTAGGAACACACTGAAGTCCACCTGTCTGACAGACAGAAACCGCAAAGGATGGACAGTAACACTAGGGGGAGATGGTGGCACAGTGGCAATGTAACCAGCGTTGGTTAATAATGTGGGGACATGGGTTCAAATCCCACCAGGGCAGCAGGTGAAATTTAAATTCATTTAATAAAATTGGGAATTGAAAGCTATTCTCAGTAAAGGTGAGCATGAAACTATCAGTGATTGTCTTCAGAATACATCTCCTTTTATTTCATCATGATGTGGGTATCGCTGGCAAGGCCAGCATTTTTGCTCATCCCTAATTGCCCTTGAGATAGTGGTGGTGAGCTGCCTTCTATTTTTATTCCGTTTCTTTAATTCATTTGTGGGACACGGGCATCGCTGGCTGGCCAGCATTTATTGCCCAAGGGCAGTTGAATCATAGAACCCGACAGTGCAGGAAGAGGCCCTTTGGCCCAACAAGTCTGCACCGACCACAATCCCACCCAGGGCCTGCCCCCATTTCCCTACCCGCTAACCCCTCTAACCTAAGCATCTTAGGACACGAAGGGGCAATTTTAGCATGGCTAATCAACCTAACCCGCACATCTTTGGACAGAGAGTCAGCCACACTGCCATGGCTCTGGAGTTACATGTAGGCCAGACCAGGTAAGGACATCAGATTTCCTTCCCTAAAGGGCATTACTGAACCAGATGGGTTTTCACGACAATCAGCAATGGTTTCATGGTTATCCATAGATTCTCAACTCCAGATTTTTTATTGAACCCCAATTCCACCATCTGCCATGGCGGGATTTGAACCTGGATCCCCAGACCATTAGCTGAGTTTCTGGATTAATAGCCTAACGATAATACCACTATGCCATGGACTCCCCCTTGGATCGCTGCAGTCCTGTGTGGTGTAGGTACAGCCACAGTGTTGTTACAGAGGGAGTTCCAGGATTTTGACCTAGCGACAAGTGAAGGAACAGCAATACATTTCCAAGTCAGGAGGGGAACTTGTCTTGGAGGGGAACTTGCAGGTGGTGGTGTTCCAGTGTCTCTGCTACACTTGTCCTTCTAGGTTGTGGAGGTTATGGGTTTGGAAGGTGCTTCCGAAGGAGCCTTGCTTAGTTGTCTGCATTCTCTTTCACAATGCACTACTGCGTCAGGTTTATATGGAACTGGACAGACTTTGTAGCCCAGACTTTGTGACTCTGTAAAACGAGCCATATGTGTTGTATCATTTCTGCAATTCCCACACTAATAAGGACTGAATGAGTGTGTCCACTGGGTTCCTGTTTTGACATTTGGTCCCAGCCACAGGCTGACCGAAGGTCCCAGCTTCTCTGGTGTGCGGCAGGCAATTTGCATGACCTTAAAACGAGAAGATCTGAAGTCCAGTAAGTGTTGTTGCCCTGTGTTTGAACTGGTAAATGATACTAATTCTACCATTGACCCATGGCAAAAACATGAGCAGACTGAGTAAAATCAGCTGCACTGAATGGCTACTCCCATTTGGCAATGAAACATTTGGAGAGAGATTGTGCAGTTGAAAGGGTGCAGGGCTCCCCGTTTAGATGGTAGTCATGATGTGGAGATGCCGGCGTTGGACTGGGGTAAACACAGTAAGAAGTCTCACAACACCAGGTTAAAGTCCAACAGGTTTATTTGGTAGCAAACGCCACTAGCTTTCGGAGCGATGCTCCTTCGTCAGGTAAGTGGGAGTAACCTGGTGTTGTGAGACTTCTTACTCCCTGTTTATCCCATACGTCAAGCTTCAACATTGAGCTACAAATGTGCTGACTTGAATCCAATTGAGGGAGAGGATTAAGAGGTTGTGGTTTACTCTGGGATATTTGTGCCTTCTGCTGGATACCTGACAACTAGTCACTAACTTACCCCCTTACCCAGAATGCTGGCATCATCATTCCTGTTGGCGCCCACTTACTCATTCATCCACCCAGTATCTCACCTGATATCTCAAATGTACGCTCACTCATCCAAGCATCACCCCCCTCCCCACACACACACACACACACACACACACACACACACACACACACATACATGGACATACACTCCCCATGCACACAGAAACACACTCCCCATGTATATGGACACACACTCCCCACACACAGCAACACACACATGTACACTCCACACACACACTCACACACTCCCCACACACACACTCACATGGACACACACTCACTACATACATGGACTATACTCCCCACACACATGGACACTCTCCCCCACTGCGCCCCCCCCACAGACACACAAACATGGACACAAACTCCTACACACGCACGGACACAGTCGAAAATACACTTGCTCCCCACCCCCCCACCCCCACCCCCACCCCCACCCCCACCCCCACACACACACAGAGCAGCTATCTGTGAGCAGTGATCAGGAGCAGGAATCCTGCAACCCTTCCTTTTGAAAATCAGCTAATTGATCACAGATGGGCTGTGAGCCAAGCCCTCCCTGATCTTTATGGCTCAGTACATCACTGAGCGAGTGGGAGCAGCTGCTAGAACGGTTTGCGAGTCTTTTATTCGACTGAGCTGAATGACAGTCAGGATCACCTGTCCAGCAAAGGGGGTAAACAGCTGGAAAAGATGGCACATTAAGCCCAGCTTGAAGCGTCGAGATATTTGTTGGAGAAATGCTGCAAGTGGAGGTCTGAGTGAGCACAGAAGCAGAAGACAAGTGCTCCTCACATGGCCTGGCAATATGTGCGGTCCACTACACAAACAACGACTGCAACTTTCAACATTATCGCCATTCGTAGAGGATGTGGTTTTCTCTGAGTATCTTTTGGTTTCTGCTTGGTTTCATTGTCACTTCCTGTTCCTCTCCTCATTCAAGCAACAAAATGCTGCTTTGCAACTAAAACACTCTGACAGACGCTATTAACATCCCGGCAAACACATCTTCTAGCTGCTGGGGCTATTTATCACTCCTTCACACAGCGTCTTTATCACGCTACCACACTGTTGTTGTGTCCTTGTCATTTTCTTCAACTGATCCTCTTGATATTGCATCCTGAAGATTACAGTATGGGTCAGTGCACGTCGAGATAGTTATCTCCATTTCTTGCTACATTAAGCCGCCTTGCTTTTGTTTTTCTTGACTCAAACAAAAAGGGAGCATTTTCCCATCCCGTTCCATCGCTCTTCCTGTCACTCCCACTCGCTCCCCCTCTCTCTTAGAAGCCAGACCTATCCTGAAGTTGCAGAGGGACTGGCTGGAATCCAGTACAGAGTACGACAGCCTTTTTTACCTTAAAAAAAATGATTTATGAAGGTCTCACCTTCTCAACCCTGCCCCTGGCCTGAGTGTGCTGATCCTCGGGTTAAATCACCACCAGTAGGCTCTCTCTCCTCGTAGGGGAAAGCAGCCTATGGTCATCTGGGACTATGGTGGTTTAGAAGATAGCCTTGCATTTGTATGATACTCTTGTGAACACAGGCTTTTCCAAAAACGCTTTATGCCAATAAAGTGGCGTCACTCACTGTGGTAATATAGTAAATCTGTGCACCGCCACCCCCACACAAACAGTAATGTGTCCAGAAAGAGCGCCAGACATTTTTATTCGTGCTTTTGGTGTTAACTTGGCTCCTCACGAAGGGAAGGCTGGGGAAATTGGTGTCTGTTTCTTTTCCCTTTGCTGCCTATCCCCTCTTCTTTCCCTTTCTTTTCTCTTTCCTCCCTTTCACTCTCATTGTTCCCTTTGACACATTCCTCGATCCGTCCTTTCCTTGTTCCTAACCCCTTCAGAGTCCAACTCTTTTTTTTTCCACTGCCAGCCTTTGTCGACCCATTTCCTTCCTCTCTCCCATCTGTTCAGGTTTGAGGCACCGGCTAGCAGCATTCTCACTTAGGAAGAGCAATATAACAAATGTGGGCCCTCACACACAGCCACACAGTCTAGGCCCACACAACCAGACAACAACCTGGGACCAGTCACACAGCCTGGGCCCTCACACCTAGTCACACAGCCTGGGCCCACTCACACAGCCCAGGCCCACTCACACACTCACACAGCCTGGGCCCACTCACACAGCCCAGGCCCACTCACACAGCCTGGGCCCACACACACTCACACAGCCCAGGCCCACTCACACAGCCTGGGCCCACTCACACACTCACACAGCCCGGGCCCACTCACACAGCCCGGGCCCATTCACACACTCTCACACAGCCCAGGCCCACTCACACACTCACACAGTCCAGGCCCACTCACACACTCACACAGCCCGGGCCCACTCACACACTCACACAGCCCAGGCCCTCACACCCAGTCACACAGCCTGGGCCCTCACACCCAGTCACACAGCCTGGGCCCACTCACACACTCATACAGCCCGGGCCCTCACACACACACACACAGCCCAGGCCCTCACACCCAGTCACACAGCCTGGGCCCACTCACACAGCCTGGGCCCACTCACACAGCCCGGGCCCACTCACACAGCCCGGGCCCACTCACACAGCCCGGGCCCACTCACACAGCCCGGGCCCACTCACACACTCACACAGCCCGGGCCCACTCACACACTCACACAGCCCGGGCCCACTCACACACTCACACAGCCCAGGCCCTCACATCCAGTCACACAGCCTGGGCCCTCACATCCAGTCACACAGCCTGGGCCCTCACATCCAGTCACACAGCCTGGGCCCTCACACCCACTCACACAGCCTGGGCCCACTCACACAGCCCGGGCCCACTCACACAGCCCGGGCCCACTCACACACTCACACAGCCTGGGCCCACTCACACAGCCTGGGCCCACTCACACACTCACACAGCCCGGGCCCACTCACACACTCACACAGCCCAGGCCCTCACACCCAGTCACACAGCCTGGGCCCTCACACCCACTCACACAGCCTGGGCCCACTCACACAGCCTGGGCCCACTCACACAGCCTGGGCCCACTCACACACTCACACAGCCTGGGCCCACTCACACACTCACACAGCCTGGGCCCACTCACACACTCACACAGCCCGGGCCCACTCACACACTCACACAGCCTGGACCCTCACACCCAGTGAAACAGCCCACCCCCTCAATGGCACACCTCCTGGTTGAATGTGAACATCGCCAACCGCAAACTGGTAATAAGAACATAAGAACATAAGAACATAGGAGCAGGAGTAGGCCATCTAGCCCTTCGAGCCTGCCCCGCCATTCAATAAGATCATGGCTGATCTGTTGTGGCTCAGTTCCACTTTCCCGCCCTCTCCCCATAACCCTTAATCCCCTCTCTTATCAAGAACCCATCAACCCGCTTCTTAAAAATATTTAGCGAGGCAGCCTCCACCACTTCAACGGGCAGAGAATTCCAGAGATTCACCACCCTTTGAGTGAAGAAGTTCCTCCTCAACTCCGTTCTAAACCGCCTCCCCTTTATCTTGAGGCTGTGCCCCCTAGTCCTACTGTCTTTTTTGAGCGGGAAGAGTCTCTCCACCTCTATCCTATCCATCCCATTCATCATCTTATACGTCTCAATGAGATCTCCCCTCATTCTTCTAAACTCTAACGAGTACAAGGTGAAATCCCAGGTTTCCATCGTCTAAGGCAAATCTGGACAACACTGGACACCTTGAGGATGGACTGGGGAAGGCATGACTGTTTGTTCCACAAGTGGAACAGCAGGAACAGCTCAAATTGTGACTGTGGCCTTTCACATCAGAACATGGGCCAGACACTGAACTCCTGCCCTGAGAAATCCATCCCTACTGGAATCACAACCATTCGCACTGCGCTGACTGGAACAGCTGAATGGGATTGTTAACCACGACATTGAACTATAGTTGTTTCCCCAGCCTCAGGGATAGACAGAAGCTACCTCGACACCTTGCTATATGTTGCGAATGAACTGTGTAAAGAACGTGTTGAAGTGCTTGCTACCTGTGACATTTACACTTGCAGACTGCCTCTCTTGCTGTGGCTCTGAGTTAGATTTCTTGGTGTGGATTCGCACTGCAGCGTTTATACCATCAATATCTCTGCTGCGTATGATTCGTTAATCTGACAACTTCACAACAGAGGCTCTTGGAAGAATATTTGTAGTTGCTTCAATGGAAATGTCACCCACTGATGCTTTCTGCAATGGTAAAGATTGTAAGCACAGCCCTTAGAGGTTACTGTGCAGTGAGCCATTGACTTATCAATAAGTTCCAGCTCCGATCACCGGATACAGGGCTGCCCATGCGAAGACTGTCAGCTAGATATGTGACTAAGTGTATGACAGACACACAGTATCTCCCACCCAGCCTGACCTCTGGCAGGCTTCCTGCTTACACTACATAAATACCCAGTGACGTCACTGAGAGCAAATAGCAGGCAACAATAGAGAGAACTTCCCCCTTACATTGAAAAATAATCTCAGGTGCTTTACGGAAGTGTAGAGACAGGTGAGGTTCTGTGTCCTGTGGGCGCTTCGAGTATCTGCAGTTGTGTGTGTGTGTTGTGTATATTTAGGTCACAGGCCTTGTCCTGTGTATGTATGTCCTGCCTATGTGCAGTCCCAATTTGTGTATGTGTGTGTGTTTGGTGAGCATTGCTGTCCCATGTATGTGCATCCTGCATATGTGCAGTCCATGTTGTGTACGCGTGTTGCGTGTGTGTGTTGGTGAACGTCCTTGCCCCATGTATGTGTGTTCTGCTTATGTTTAGTCCATGTTGTGTGTGTGTGTGTGTGTGTGTGTGTTGCGTGTGTTGTATATGTGTTGTGCATGTTGTATGTATGTTGCATGTGTATTTTGGTGAGTGTCCTTGTTCCTGTGTATATGCGTTCCGCCTATGTGCTGTCGACATGGTGTATGTGTGTGTTCAACTCTAAGGCCGCAACTGCTCCCTATCTAAGATCCGCAGACCCGGCACAGACAAACTGTCCAAACATTTTATTCTGGTAACAGAAGTATTTGTGCCATTGGATGGTGGTGGGGGAGGAAATGAACATTTCAGAAACATTGGTTAGCAGTGAACAGCGATGGACTTTCCAATGTGCGTAGTAATCATGCTTCATGCATTGACAATGCCACTGGCTGCTAACGTGGCTACACAGGACGGGGAATGGAGAAAGAATGGAGACAGTGCTGTATTGAAAAGCGGCCTGCAGAGATTGATGTAAATGTGTGATGGTTAGCAGGGGTCACCGGCTCTCTGAGGGACGGTGTCAGTTCATTGCTGACTTTTCAACTTACTTACAGCAATGATAAATGATGACAAGCACTGTTGGGAGGGAGAAGGGGCTCAGAGGTCGCTATGCAAATGCACTGCTGTCACTGCAGCGGTGGCTGTGCCTAATGAGATCAACTCATATAATTAGCTTTGTGTGGGTATCCTGGAGTCCCTTCAGGATGGAACCTATAACAGGAGCAGTCTGCAGATTGGGAGATTAGGGGGTTGGGGCCAGATATGCTAAACATACTGAAATCTTACCAGCGCGCGACTGTGTAAGCTCCTTGCTTAAAACTCCACCTTGTAAGGTCGCCAAGCAAGTAAGAGCGGAATTCCTGAATTCTGAGCTGCTGCTGGGTTTTAATCGGAATCAGACGTGACCCCTCGACATCCCTGATGGAGTAGGAAGTCTGATGTTTCTCTGAATAAGCGCGGGGATCTTCAGCTGCTTTCTAAATCTTTCCATCTGTATTTTGGAAGATTTAACACTGCTCTGTAAAGACAGATTTACAGATTAGTGAGCTGGACGGACAATGAGGGACATTTTCTTGTCACTGCTGATCCCCTGCTGGTGTTAAATTTTTCTGATGTATTTGCTTCACATTGGCGTTAAGCAGAAATATAAAGAAAATGTTTTCTCCCTCCCCACTTCAATCTTTTTATCATCTCTTGCAGCACTTGACACTTTTTCATTTTCCACTCTGCAATCAGTGTGTATGTCTGAGTGTGAGTGAATGAGTGTGTGTATGTGAGTGAATGAGTGAATGAGTGTGTGTATGTGAGTGAATGAGTGTGTGTATGTGGGTGAGTGTGTATGTGAGTGAGTGAATGAGTCTATGTATGTGAATGAGGGTGCGTGTGTGTATGTGAACGTGTGTGTGTGTGCATGTATGAGTGAGTGTGTGTGAATGAGTGGGTATATATGTATGAGTGAGTGTTATATATGATTAAGTGTATGTATGTGTGAATGAATGTGTGTATGAGTGTATGTGAGTGAGTGTGTTATGTATGAGTGAATGTATGTTGTGTGAATGAGTGTGTATGTGTGAATGAGTTTGTGTATGTGTGACTGATTGTGTGAATGGGTGTTGCGTTGGCGCATGTGTGTGTGTGTGTGTGTGTATGTGAGTCACTGTTGTGTGTATGATGTGTGCATGTATGTTATATGTGTGCAAAAGTGTATCGATCAGTGTGTATGTGAGTCACTGTGTGGGTATTCGTGTGTATGTATGAGTTACTCTGTGCTTGTGTTTAACAGTATTATATAAAATTGTCATTGCATCCATGCTGATTAGATGCTTTCCCCAGGCAGTGTATACAGCTGTATTGACAGGTGATTTTTCCTGGCTTTTGTCCAGAAGTCCACTTGTCCAGCATTTCCTCACTGGGGCATTAGTGCCCATTACTGTAAGCAAGAATTGCAATTACTATTACTGATACTGTCCTGTCCACAAGATCAGAACAGTAATAACTCTAAGCAATAGTTATTATGAACACGGGGCCATAGACTAAGCAGAATGAAAGAAATTGGGAGAAATGTTTCCAGGCTAAAGGCAGAACA
Source organism: Carcharhinus amblyrhynchos (assembly GCF_965287045.1). Taxonomy (NCBI): domain Eukaryota; kingdom Metazoa; phylum Chordata; class Chondrichthyes; order Carcharhiniformes; family Carcharhinidae; genus Carcharhinus; species Carcharhinus amblyrhynchos. The sequence continues at coordinate 12,731,292 of NC_137327.1, forward strand.
CTTTACCACAAATGGTAACTGAGACAGTCTATGAAGCCATTTAAAATGGATTGGATGAACGTTAGAATGGGATAAATATAAAGATGCAGGAAAGAGCACAGTCGATAGTTCTGGCTGGGACTGAATAACTGTAATTTCTATTATTCTGTAAGAGTTTTCACACAAGCTGGCTGGAGGTACCGAACCTGCCTTATGTAATGTACCCTTGTATTGAAGCAGTGTAACTGACACAAGGCAGCTGGGTCTTTTACACTTCCAGAGTGTAAGTGCTCTCAGACTCAAAAGAAACAACAAAGAAGAAAGACTCACATTTGCATAACCCTTTTCACAACCACAAGCCGTCCCAAAATACTTTACAACCAGTAAGGTACTTTTGAAATGCAATCATTGTAGGAACCGCAGCACTCAGTTCACACACTGCAAAGTCCCACAAGCAGCAAAGTGATAACGACCAGATTAGCCCTTGTTTGGTGTTGATTGAGGGATGGAGATCGGCCAGGACACCTCCCTGCTCCTCTTGCAAAAAGCGGCTTGAGTTCTGTAATCTCACCTGAGAATGCAAACGGGCATCCCTGTTCATCGTCCCATCTGAAAGATCGCATCTCTTACAGTGCAGCACCCTCTCCAGTAACCCACTGTCCTCTGACCTCAGAGGTCAACTGTCCCAGGTTTCTGCCTGACCATCCCCTTCCCCTAAGCAGGCATGCTGGACGGAGGCTTCCTACAACTTCTCCTCTTGGCTTTGTGTGTGGTTCCTTTCCAGCAGGGCGGGGTTAAGGAATAGAAAAGGGGCAGCAAATGTTAGTAAAGAAATAGTACTGAGAAAAAAATAAGATTGAAGGCTGATAAACTCTCTGGACCAGCTGAGCAACATCCCAGAGTGTTGAAAGAGCTGGCTGGAGGGACAGTGGATGCATTGATTCGATTTGATTTATTATTGTCACGTGTATCAGTATACGGTGAAAAGTATTGTTTCTTGCGCACTGTACAGACAAAGCATACCGTTCATAGAGAAGGAAACCAGAGACTGCAGAACGTAGTGTTACAGTCAGAGCTAGGATGTAGAGAAAGATGAACTTAATACGAGGTGGGTCCTTTCAGAAGTCCGATGGCTTCAGTGAAGAAGCTGTTCTTGATTAAGTTGGTACCTGATCTCAGACTGTTGTGTCTGCAGTTATCTTTCAGATTTCTCTAGATTCTGGACAGGTTCCTGCAGACTGGAGAACAGCAAAAGTAACCCCATTGTTTAAAAAGGGAGGGAGAGAGGAACGTGAGAAGCACAGGCCTGTTAGATTGATGTCAGTCCTCGAGAAAATGCTCCAATCTATTATAAAGATGTGATCACTGGAAATTTAAAGAAGAATGGTAAAACTGGGCAGTCGGCATGGATTTACGAAAGGGAAATCATGTTTGACAAACTTATTGCGGAGTTGGTGGCATTGTGGTATTGTCACTGGGCTGGTAACTCAAGAGACCCGGTGTAATGCTCCGGGGAGCTGGGTTTGAGTCCCACCATGGAAGATGGTGGAATTTGAATTCAATTTACAAACGAGACAGTGACTCTGCTACAATGTGGCAATTATCGGGGTGGACAATAGATGCTGGCCTAGCATCGAACAAGAGCTGTACACAAGTTCAGCATGCAGAACACTGTGATTGCTTGATGGTACTTTGGCACCATTTGAAAAAATATGGTGGCGTGAGACCAATAGATGATGTTTAAGAAACTAGAATTCATAGAATCATAGAATCCCTACAGTGCAGAAGGAGGCCATTCAGCCCATCAAGTCTGCACCGACTCATAACGAGGCTTACTTTGTAATGCCACTTATTTACCCCACTAGATCCATTAACCTATATACCTTGGGACATTAAGGAATAATTTAGCATGGCCAATCCACCTAACCTGCACATCTTTTTCCAACAATCGACAATGGTTTCATGGTCATCAGTAGGTTCTTAATGCCAGATTTTTTAAGAATTGAATTCAAATTCCACCATCTGCTGTGGTGGGATTCGAACCCAGTCTCCAGAGCATTAGCTGAGTTTCTGGATTAATAGTCTAGCGATAGTGTCACTCGGCCACCGCCTCTCCTTGACTGCCTGCACGTTCTCTGAGCAGCCAGTCAAATGTCCTCCACTGTCTGGGTCACTGGTTACACAGCCAGAAGTGGCAACCCTGACTGAAATGTGGTTTCCCCCACCCCCCCTCCTCTCTCTCGTTCTTGCTGTCTTTCCAGTTCAAGGCACTGTGGTCAGTTGTGACATACCATTAGCTTCCTGCTTGAGATGAGTACCTGAGCACAAAACCGAGGGGGACTGACTCTCAGAGCAATGCATCACTTAACAGGCTGCCAATAGTTACTAATGCCGGGGAGAAGAGTGTCCCAATGAAGCATCAAATAAGACATGTACACAAGTTGAGCATGTAGAGAGCTGTGATTAATTGATGAGTAGCAGGAATAGACTGTCTGATATTTATGCAGTGTTGTGTATAATTAATCAAAATATGAATGACAGAGAGTCATGATTAAACGATGGGGCCCATCAGGTAAATTGACTCACCAAAGACCTGACAATCAAGACCAAATCCTTCAACATCTCCATATATTTTACCTGCTGGGGCTGCACAATGAAAGTTGTTTATAAAAATGTTCTCTTTTTTGTCCAAACCCACGTGCATGACTGTGTCGAGTGGATATTTTCATAGCTTTGAACTTGCAAATCTAGGGGTCGGGTAACCCTACATTTTTATTTTTGGAAATGATAAAGTGGGCTGGGGGCGTTGTCTGGTTCCAGAATGAGCGCACACAGGTGTTTTGACTGCTCACTTACTGGATCATTCATCACAACTAACATCTTTTGGCTTGGGAAACTCCAGCTTACACCACTCCCTTCCTTGCCATCGGCTCTCGATAGTCTAATCATCGTCTTCAGCTACTAATGCCAACCGCAATCAGTTACAGGCTAAAGGACAGAAGAACTTGCATTCATATACCCCACAACTAACAAAGTGCTTGACGCAAAAGCAGCAAATACTGGAAAATCTTAGCAAGTCTGACAGCATCTGTGGAGAGAGAATAGAGGCAATGTTTTGAGTCTGGCTGACCTTGCTTGATGCCCTACTCGAGGGCAGCGAGTTCCCACAGACAAAAATGACTAAATAATTTCTCGTGGGTGTAGGTTGAGAGATAAATATTGACTATGACAGCAGCGAAACTCCCTCGCTAACCTTCAAAGTAGCATCACGGGATCTTCTACACCCACCCTAGGGCAGATGTAGATAAATGTCTCATCCAAGAGATGACAGTACCAGCTCTGAATGTCAGCCTGCATCATTTGTGTTGACGTCTCCAGAGTTAGACTTGCACCGTGACTTGACACTAGAAAACATCTCTAACCGTGTTCCCTCCCCCCTCGCTCCACGATTCACTCTCTCCCAAAGATATTAACTCCTGCTGAGACAGGATTTCAAGTTTTAAAGTTTATTCGTTCCGGATTTTGTAAGTAGCTTTACATTAACACTGCAATGAAGTCTCTGAGAAAATTCCCTAGTCGCCACACTCCGGCGCCTGTTCGGGGACACTGAGGATGAATTTGATATGGCCTGTGGGAGGAAACCGGAGCGCCCGGAGGAAACCCACGCAGACACAGGGAGAATGTGCAGACTCCGCACAGACAGTGGTCCAGGCCGGGAATCGAACCCAGGTCCCTGACTCTGTGAGGCAGCGGTGCTAACCACTATGCCACCGTGCCACCCACAATGGCGTTCATCCAAATTCCCAGCCACTGAGACTGGTATGGGTCTCGGTACGGGAGAAGCAAATGGCAGTGAGTTGTAGTGAGGAGGAAATCGGTGTTGCGGCGTGGAGGGGTGCCATTCTATTCCTTGTTGCTATCCCACTACTTATGTTGGGTAGCTCCCATTGGTGGGCCACACGATAATAACAGGCCATGGTGTGTTTTACCCGCTTCTGTGATCTAATCTGGATGTGCAAGTCCACAGTTCCCTAAAGGTGGCAGCATAGGTGGAAAATGTGATGAAGAAGGCGCATGGCATGTTTGCCTTTATTGGACGGGGCATAGAGTATAAAAGTTGGCATACGATGTTGCAGCTATATAGAACGTTAGTTAGGCCACATTTGGAATACTGCGTCCAGTTCTGGTCGCCACACTACTTTGGAGAGGGTACAGAAAAGGTTTACCAGGATGTTGCCTGGTATGGAGGGTCTTAGCTATGAAGAGAGATTGGGTAAACTGGGGTTGTTCTCCCTGGAAAGACAGAGGATGAGGGGTGACCTAGTAGAGGTGTATAAAACTGTGAAGGGCATTGGTAGGGTGAACAGTGGGAAGCTTTTTCCCAGGTCAGAGGTGACGAACACAAGGGGTCACAAGTTCAAGGTTAAGGGGGCAAGGTTCAACACAGATGTGAGGGGGACGTATTTTACACAGAGGGTGGTGGGGGCCTGGAATGTGCTGCCAAGTAAGGTGGTTGAGGCGGACACGCTGGGATCGTTTAAGATTACCTAGATAGCCACATGAACAGACTGGGAATAGAGGGATACAAACGAATGGTCTAGTTGGGCGCATGAGCGGCACAGGCTTGGAGGGCCGAAGGGCCTGTTCCTGTGCTATACTGTTCTTTGTTCTAAAGGCCAGCTCACGTCGAGATTCATGTGTAAAGTTTAAAGTTAAAAGTTTATTTATTGATGTCACAAATAGGCTTACATGAGCACTGCAATGAAGTTACTGTGAAACTCCCCTAGTTGCCACACTCCGGTGCCTGTTTGGGTACACTGAGGGAGAATTTGACATGGCCAATGCACCAAATCAGCAAGTCTTTCAGACTGTGAGAGGAAACCAGAGCACCCGGAGGAAACCTACGCAGACATGGGGAGAACGTGCAGACTCCACACAGGCAGTGACCCAAGCTGGGAATCGAACCTGGGTCCCTGGTGCTATATAAGGTAGTAATGTGCCACCAGGCCGGCCCAGGTAGCCGGCCTGGACTTGGTACTGGCAGTGTACCAACGATATCAGAAGCAAAGCTCAACACTATTAGGGAATTGGATGAAAGGGTGAGGAGTTAGATCCAGTAACCCATCTCATAAGGAGAGACGATAGCCTAGTGGTATTCTCACTAGACTATTAATCCACAAACTCAGCTAATGTTCTGGAAACCTGGGTTCGAATTCCACCACAGCAGATGGTGGAATTTGAATTCGATTGAAAACATTCTGGAATTAAGAATCCACTGATGACCATGAGACCATCGTCAATTGTTGGAAAAACCCATCTGATTCACCAATAGCCTTTAGGGAAGGAAATCTGCCATCTTTACCTGGTGTGGCTTACATGTGACTCCAGAGCTCTAGCAATGCAGTTGACTCTCAGCTGCTCACCTCGGGCAACTAGGGATGGGCAATAAATACTGACCTGCCAGTGACGCCTATGCCCCATGAATGTTTAAAAAAAAACACATTGGCCAGTGCAGGTGGACGCAGTGGACACGCCTGTATTAGTTCTCAGAATACAATATCCCTTTGCCAGTCTGGAGCAGCTGGGTTATTTGTATTTAAATCAAAAATTATTTAAATCTAAACGCATTTTACTCTTGTACTCCCACCTTGTCAGATAAAGTGCATCACAAAAACCAGCTGCCTTTGCTCTCCGGGGTCAGAAGCGATGACATTGTCGCGTTCAGACCCATTCCCTTTTCCTCCTCATCTTTTGATACAAGGCCTGGATGGGCTGTTTCCCCAAAGGCATTTTGACCTGTTGCGTGTTCAGCATCCCTTGCAGCTGTCAACATGTGTTTGCCATCAAATTGCATCTGCGAGAGAGAGAAAGAGAGAGGAAGTGCCCGAAATTTCTAACGGTAAACACTCTGAAATGGAATTGGAAAAGCAGCCAAGCTTGTAGCAGGTGTTTGTATCCACACAGCTCAATCCAATTCATAAAGAGATCAGACAGGTTATAGCTACGGGTTAGATCGCGCATCGGAACTGGGGATGAAAGCAAAACACTTTCTCTCTGCCCTGGCTGTCAACCAGCATCATTGAGACAGAGTACCTGGTCATCGTCACATTACTACTGTGGGATCTGCCTCTGTGCAAATAGATTCCCCGAATTTCCCCACCCCGCAACAGTGACTGCACTTCAAAGGTACGCCATTGGCTAGTGAGTGCCCTGGGGTATGCCGAAAGGTGCTATGTAAAGACAGGGGCTGGAATTCTCCAGCCATTCATGCTGGTGGGGTACTCCAGTCCTGCTGGCACCCATGGATTTCCCGCCAGTGTGGGGTGATGTCATTGGGAATTCCCATTGACAGAGGCAGGACCAGAGAATCCCACCACCAGCAAACAACACACCGCCTTCCACTGGTCGGCAACATGCGGCTGGGAGGCCGGAGAATCTCAGCCCCAGCTCTTTTTCTAAACTTGGCTAACTTCTGAGGTACATGACCAAATTCCACACTCACCGTACATGTAGAAAGCATTCTCACCCTCGAGCCTCTCTGTTTAACGCATTGTAAAATCAAGGGGTGAAAGGTTAAGTCTCACAAATACTGAGGACAAATCCAGATCAGCAGGAGAATTAAGCTGGTGCAAGATCTGAACCCATCAGGATGATTAAAGCACTGCATTAATTTACTGTGAATCGGGCCAAGTGGGGTCCAGGAGCCTCTACACAAAATAAAAATCAAGAATCTTGCGTTGCCCTCACAAAATTTTCTCTCAACATCATGCGCTCCATGCAGAAAAGATTTACTAGGATGCTATCAAGACTTGATTGTTTGAGTGATAAGGAGAGGCTGGATAGACTAGGACTTTTTACCCTGGAGCATAGGAGGCTGAGGGGTGATCTTATAGAGGTCTATAAAATAATGAGGGGTAAAGACCTGCTAGATAGTCAATATCTTTTCCCAAAGGTAAGGGAGTCTAAAACTAGAGGGCATAGGTTTAAGGGGAGAAAGGGTTCAGAGGGGCACTTTTTTCACACAGAGGGTGGTGAGTGTCTGGAACGAGCTGCCAGAGATAGTATAGACGGATACAATTTCGTCTTTTAAAAAGCATTTCGACAGTTACATGGGTAAGATGGCTATCAAGGGATATGGGCCAAATGCGGGCAATTGGGACTAGCTTAGTCGTTTAAAAAAAAAGGGTGGCATGGACAAGTTGGGCTGAAGGGCCTGTTTCCATTCTGTATAAACCTCTGTGACTTTATGACTGTGACTCTTGATAGTTACTGGAGAGTGACACATGTGAAAGATCACCCTCCGTCTCAAATATATATTTCATTCGCCATTAGAGCCTTTGAGTCAGATGTAACCATACGGCTTTTAATAAGCTTTCCTGGGGGAAATGGTGTTCAAAGATAATTCGGAATAAAGCGGCAAATGATTAGGTTTCGTTGCAGGAACAGGATTTTTAAAAGGCTACTGTGCAACAATTAGGCAGCAATTTTTCCACTGGGCTGGGCAATTTTATAAAACCAAATCATCAGCAATGCAAACACTGTGTCACAAGTTGTGTCGATTTTGTACAGCCATGTATAACCTCTCAATTAATAAATCCAAAGCATGAAACGTATCTGCTGAATGCAGCTATAAATGTCAACCGCAGGGAGTGTGCACTGGGATGCTATTTTAATGTATAATGTATCATGTAACATGCACAAAGGCAGCAATCGCCTAGACTTTAAAGAGAATAATATGATGGGAGGGATGCGCAATGTGTAAACGCACTGTGCCTTGTGTGGCTCAACTCCCGAGCTCCACGGAGGATTAGCTAATCTTAGCCAGGTAGCCTGAGGAAATGGTGTGTAGGATTTCAGACCCCAGTTACGGAGCAGAAAATAAAACTCAAGTCAGCTTAGATTCCCTGTTCCTGAGTGCCTTTGAGTCCCCCCCCCCCTCCGCCACACCAAGTGGATGTGGACAGTGGAACTCAGGCAGTAACCGGGCACAGGCACCTTGGCTTCAATAGCTTGCTAACACATAGGTGCTTGGGAGGGCCATCTGAACATGAGGAACTGCAGAAAGAACATGGGAGAAATTTGGGGCCTGTGATACATTACAGGCGGTCTTCGGGACTGACCTCACAAGTACTTCCTGAAAACCGTGTCTTAGGTCGAAATGTCGTAAGCCTGAACTGATTTCCCCCGTAAGAACAATGTTGTAAGTCGTGAATTGCTTCCTGAACCAAGGCCGGATACTGTATTTTTAACAAAATAACCCAAAATCTTTGTCCTCAATCAATTATAAGGCAAAGGTAATTTAACAATAAATTAACATTATAAAATAATTTTACGAAAAAGTTTGGAAACGCAAAGATTCAATAAGTAAAAATTCTGAGGAAAAGCAACCGAGCTTCTTGTGTCAGGAAGATGGGTGGTACTGATTATTAATGCACATATGTGAATGGATGGCATGGTGGCACAGTGGTTAGCACTGCTGTATCACAATGCCAGTGACCCTGGTTCAGTTCCCGGCTTGGATGTCTGTGCGGAGTCTGCATGTTCTCCCCATGCCTGCATGGGTTTTCTCCGGGTGCTCCAGTTCCCTCCCACAGTGTGAAAGATATGTTGGTTAGGGGCATTGACCATACTAGATCCTCCTTCAGTGTGCCAAAACAGGTACACAGAGTGTGGCGACTAGCGGATTTTCACAGTAACTGCATTGCAGTGTGAATTAAGCCCACTTGTGACACTAATAAATAAAATTTATGATGGGTTATGGGTTAGCCACTGACCTTTCACCTTGTGGCTTGTGTTCAGACCCAGCTTAGGCTAATGGGTTGAAGCCTTGCTGGTTGCAAAATCAGGGAATCTTCATCCAGACCCTCGCATCCTTGGGAGGGTCTGGATCACTTTGGCAAACTTAGCTCCATGCCTTGTTCTGCTAAGATTGACCCAACTGTACTCAACACTGACATTGGGTGTCTGAAATGAGAAGTGCTTAATTCCCAGCAATAAACAGGCAAAATAAAAGAAAAAGTACACACTTTAGTCAAAATTTCCCCTTGAAGAAACATTAATTCTATCGTTCTGGCTTGGATTTGAATCCATCGTCCACGCGTGAAAAGCTGTATCAGGTTCTATCAGCACAGGGAATGCAGTCGGGAGGCCACTCTGCAGACTGGGCTTCATTCCTGTACAATCGTTCAGTTCACCAGAGACAGACTTTACACTTATCAGAAACTGCTCTTATCACCTTTTTGCCATCCCTTTGTTACTCACTGATCCCAGAGCACACTCTAACAGTAGGCTGGTTCCGCCACAGTCTCTGCACTGAAACTACTTGACAGGATCGTGGATCACTGCAATCAGATTACACCCTTTCAGGATGAAAATAGAGGAAACTCTTCTTCTTGTGGTTCTCTGCCCAAAGGCAAAGTCTGACCCAAAGGTGTCATGACCTCCACCATGGGTAGAGTGAAGAGGCAGGTCCCAAATCCACTCCAGCTGGAAGAGGGTGGGATCAAAGCCTGTGTTATTGGCGCCAATCTGACCCACACTGGCCATCCAGCCAACAAAACCAACCGCAACCATAGTTTGTGTTCCTATGGCAACATACACTTCAACATGCATATTGTAACCTGGAGCTTGGATAGTGAGGGTGTCATAGAATCCCTATGGTGCAGAAGAGACCATACAATCCATAGAATCTGCACTCCCTGACAGAGTATCTTACCTTGGCCCTAACCCCACCCTATACCTGCAACCCTACATACTTACTGTGGCTGATTCCCCTCACCTATACACGTTGGGACACTAAGGAGCAATTTAGCATAGTCAATTCACCTACCCTGCACATTTTGGGACATTAAAGGGCAATTTAGTATGGCCAGTTCACCTAATCTGCACATCTTTGGACTGTGCGAGGAAACCAGAGCTCCCAGAAGAAATCCACGCCGACACAGAGAGAACATGAAAACTCCGCAAGACAGTGACCCAAGCCGGGAATTGAACCAGGGTCTCTGGTGCTGTGAGGCAGCAGTGCTAACCACTGTGCCACGGTGCCGCACATTCACACATGTGCATTAATAGTCTGTACCGCCCATTTGCCTGACACAAGAAGCTCAGTTGCTTTTCTTGAACAGACTCCAGACAGACGGTCATCCAAGGCCCGAATTGAACCCATGTTCCTGGCGCTGCGAGGCAGCAGTGCCAACCACTGTGCCAACCACAGAGGTAGAGGCTCCAATTTCTTTCCATCACACAGCCAACCAGCAATCTCTCCCAATCTTGCTATCTGCCAAGGACATGATTAGAAGGATTTATAAGTCGAAACTCAACCTATTTGTCTGTGTTGTCAAAGTTTCTAAAAGCAGCTCCAACTATTAATGGTATCAGTCATTTTTAGATAGCTTTCTCCCCTTCTCTTTTCCGGTGCTGGTGAGTCCTGCTTGAGAGGCAGTCGAGTGAGCAGACTTTGTGAGACATTGTCAGGCTTGGCTCAGTGGTTGCACTCTGAACTTTTGGGTCAGAGGTTGCAGGCTCAAAGTCCCACCCCAGACCCTGAACAACAAAGGAAACACTGCAGCGTGGGGTGGAAGGAGTGCTACACTGTTGGAGGTTTCAGTTAAAATGCTGACCAAAGGCTGAGGTTTCCAGTTATGTGCTGTCCACCACTCTCTGAAGTACCCCTTTAGCTATAGCAGTCCCGCATGTCCATTTGCCATGCCCATTGCCCTCCCTGCAGCTTGGAGCAGAACTATGGAGAGTTTTGTGCTGTGAACTTGTCCTCACTGTCTGAGCTGAGACTGAATTCAGTTTCATTTTGCCCAACAAATATTGAAACTCACTGCACAAGAAGACAATCTATTGTGTGAAAATCACTCCTCTTTAACCTGTGATTATTCCTCCTTCCACTTGCGTTGTCTATACCTGTAAAGATTTGATTACCCGTAAAGACTCGCATTCCAACCATTACCTTGCAATTGTGTCTGTGCCTATATATGCCGTGTTTGCAAACCCACCTCTCCACTCACCTGATGAAGGAGCAGGGCTCGTGATTCCGGACAAACCTGTTGGACTTTAATCTGTTGTTGTGAGACTGTCTATTAGGTGAATGGACGGATGTGACGCTCTTGAGCTTTTTAATTCCTGCTTTGCAACATTTAATCCTTTTGTAGCTACAGCCGCAAATCAAATTGAAACCCTTTTTGGGTGCAAGTTAGCTGATGTATTTTGAGAGACAATGGACAAGGTGATTCAGAACCTCCCCACTGAGTGAGGATCCTGAGCAAACCTCAACTGAAATATGCAAAAAGGAAAGGTACAGCTGTGAGTTCTATCTTCTGTCTGAATATACCACCATTGTGCTGGCTCAGGGTCATTTACATAGAACCTCGCTTGTTAACAGCAATTGGCACTGGGAAGAGTTAGTTTTCTGGATGTGACCTTCCCCTATTGTTTACTCCTGACCTGTTTTCCCTTCCCTTTGGTTATTTTTGAGCATGAAGTGGTTAGGCAGCATTTGTTAGTGAAATGAGGAAGAGCAGTAGCTGCGGCAACATGGATCACGACAGTTCCACGCCTTGCCCTCCACCCGCCACCCCATCCTGTAGCACTGACATGTCCTGTGGGCTGAGAATGATTCCATTTGTCCCATTTCTTTCTCGTTGCGTCCATTTTGTGTCGGTGCTTCTCTGGCAGACCCTTCCTGTCCGATTTGAGAGGGCAAGGTCAAAGGTGAGGGATCTGCCAAAGTCTTCCCCGTGCCAAGTTCCATCACTTGTTTCTCATTTAAATCTCCCTCTGGCCTCGAAACACCTTCCTGTTGAGAGATATTTGTTTTGATTGTGCTCCGTAGAGTTGTGGTGGTGTAGGTTTGACTTTGTGGGCAGATGTTCTATGACAGGTGACTAACAAGAGTTATTGTCAAAAGCTGAGGGAAAGGGTGGGTGTAATCAGGGAGGTGACAGCCGAGTGGTATTATTGCTAGACTATTAATCCAGAAGCGCAGCTAATGTTCTGGGGACCCGGGTTCGAATCCCGCCATGGCAGATGGTGGAGTTTGAATTTAATTTAAAAAAATCTGAAATTAAGGAATCTACTAATGGCCATGAAACAATTGTCGGAAAAACTCATCTGGTTCGTTCATGCCCTTTCGGAAAGGATATCTGCCGTCCTTACCTGGCCTGGCCTACATGTGACTCCAGAGCCACAGCAATGTGGTTGACTCTCAACTGTCCTCGGGCAACAAAGGATGGGCAGTAGGTGCTGGCCAGCCAGCAACGTCCATGTCCCACCAATAAAAAATAAGAAATAAGAACTTATGTGCTGTACTGTTCTATGTTTCTATTTATAAGATGACGAGGGGGATAGATAGAGTGGACGTGCAGAGACTACTTCCTCGGGTGGATGTAGCTGTTACTAGAACATAGAACGTAGAACATAGCACCCTACAGTGCAGAAACAGGCCCTTCGGCCCATCGAGTCTGCACCGACCACAATCCCACCCAGGGATTACTAGGGGGCATAACTATAAGGTTCATGGTGGGAGACATAGGAGGGATGTCCGAGGTAGATCCTTTCCTCAGAGAGTGGTTGGGGTGTGGAATGCACTGCCTGATGTGATAGTGGAGTCGGACACTTTAGGAACTTTCAGGCAGTTATCGGATAGGCACATGGAGCACACCAGAATGATAGGGAGGGGGATAGCTTGATCTTGGGTTTGGACATAGCTCGGTACAACATCGAGGGCCGAAGGGCCTGTACTATGCTGTGCTGTTTTATATATATATATATATATATATATATGTATACATACATATATACAGTACTTTCAACCTAATAACTCAAGGTGCTTCAACAGGATCATTATAAAAGAAAATATGACATCCAGCTACTTAGTTATGAGATCTGAACACTAAAAGATTGGCCAAAAAGGTAGCTTTTAATCAGCATCGCAAGGACGAACACAGGGTGGAGAGCTTTAACAAGGGACTTTGAGAGCCTGAGGCCTAGGCAACTGAAGGCGTAACCATCCATGGTGGGGTGATTAAAATCAGGGACTCTCAAGAGGCCAGAATTAGAGGGGGCCCCAGGGCTCGGAGGGCTGTGGGGCTAGAGAAGTCATGGAGGGGCAAGGCCGTAGTGGGACCTCAAAACAAGCGATGGGAATTTGAAAATCAAGACATTGCTTGATGACTGGGAGCCAATGTAGGTCAGTGAGCACAGGGATGGATGGGGAGAATGGGATTTTCCCATCCTGCCTGCCACGGGAATCATAGCAGGCAGGGCAGCACCCTGCAACGATCTGTTGACTTTGGATGGGATTCCCTGCCTTGGGGCGAACATGGTCGGAAAATACTGCCCTTGGTATGAGATAGGAGTTGGACAGCACTCTTTTGGATGATCTTAGGCCAATGAGGGTAGAATGTTGGGACAGTCAAAGTGTAGAGGTAGCAGAGGCACGGATGAGTCTTTCAACAACAGATTAACTGAGACAGAGTGAAGTTGGGCGATACTGCGGAGGTGGAAATGCACATTCTTGGCGATGGCAGGAATGTATAATTGGAAGATTATCTCAGTGACAAACACAGTGGAACACCAAAGTTGCGAACAGTCGGATTTAGTCACAGACAGCTGCCAGAGAGAGGGATGGAATCAGCAGTTAGGCAACTTTGTTACCTATTTATGTTTGGTGGATCTTGGATCAAGTCAGAGGCTGGGAATTCTGCAGCGAGAAACTCACCTTCTGACCTGAAAAAGCCTGTTCACCATCTACACATCAGGAGTGTGATGGAATACTCCCCACTTGCCTGGATGAACGTCGCTCCAACATGCAAGAAGCTCAACATATCCAAGACAAAGCAGTCTGCTCGATTGGCACCCCATCCACAAACAGCCACTCCCTCCACCACTGACGCACAATGGCAGCAATGTGTACCATCTGCAAGATGCACTGCAGCAATTCACCAAGGCTCCTTAGGTAGCATCTTCCAAACCTGTGACTGCTACCACCTAGAAGAACAAGGGCAGCAGATACATGGGGACAACATCACCTGCAAGATCACCTTCAAGTCACTTCGCATCCTGACTTGTAAATATGTCGCCATTCCCTCACTGTGGCTGGGTCAAAATCCTGGAACTCCCTCCCTAACAGCGCTGTGGGTGGACCTACACCAGGCGATCTGCAGCAGTTTGAGAAGGCGGCTCTTCACCAACTTCTCAAGGGCAATTAGGCACGGATGGGCAAAAAACTGCTCACATTCCAATCACAGTTTCTTTCTTTAAAAAAATCCTTATTTGGGCATCATCATCCTGTGACTGGCAGCCAGGCCTGCAGCTGAACACTTCTCCCACTAGATGGAGGTGCAGAATCAGCAGATCCCAATCCCCTTTTTCTCCAGCCTGAGATCCTGAGGGAAATTCATTCTCTCAACCTATGACTGTGCAACAGGAGATGCGGCTGTTTAGGATCTGTTTAAAGGAAGCAGGCTGGCAGAGTGCTGTTGGGGGTTAAGGGTCACCGCTGTGGCCAATGTGGAGAAGTTTAGCCAAGAGCTGTCATTCTCTTCCTCCCCTGCCAATGATGGGATATATTCTCTTGGCCGCGCACTGTTTCCATATCAACACTTAATGCGCTTGTTGCAAGTCTCTCTCTCAGGCGCTTTTTCTCTAATGCGGCTGATAATCCACTTATTCCGCCCCACTGATTGCTGATGAGAAAATGTAACTGTCGGACAAGAACAGAATCAGATTTAATTGTGATGCCCTCGTGGTCGAATAGCGAGTGGTTGCACACTGCCTTGGACAGGATGTCACGCTCCAAACAAATACCCACTCCCACGCCCAAATTCCTGACATAGGAAATAGAAGCCAGGAGTAGGCCATTCGGCCTTCAAGTCTGCTCCATCATTCCTTTCAGTTAAGACTGATCATCAAAATCCTGATCCCAACTCCCCAACCCAACCCATATCTCTCAATCCCTTTAGCGCCAAGAACCATATCTAATTTCTTCCTGAAATCAGACAATGTTTTGGCCTCATCTACCTTCTATGGTAGTGAATTCCACACACTCACCATCCTCTGGGTGAAGAAATTGCTCCTCATCCCAATTCTAAAAGGTTTACCACTTATCCTCAAACTATGGGCCCTCGTTCTGGACTCTTCCCCCCATTGGGAACATTCTTTCCGCATCTCCCCTGTCTAACCCTGTTAGAATTGTATAAGTTTAGATCAGATCCCCTCTCACTCTTTTCACAGATAGATCACTGGTACCGTACAGTGCAGAAAGAGGCCATTTGGCCCATCAAGTTTGCACCGACCACTATCCCACCAGGCCCTACCCCCATATCCCTACATATTTATGTACTAATCTCTCTAACCTGCACATCTCAGGACACTAAGGGGCAACTTCAGCACGGCCAATCAACCTTTTGAACTCCATTGAATACAATCCTAATCAATTAGTTGGAATTGTGATACGCAGCTGCATCCCACAGTTCTGAGTCCCAAACTGTGGGATTTATCCGAGCGTTGGCCCACGAAAATGTGGCCCAGAGTGTTTTCCAGTCTTGTCTCTGTGTTTAATCTACCCAGATGCCCACCAGCCCAGCCATCTTTCCAATACAGTGCTCTCTCAAAAATGAAAAAGGATGAATTGCATTTATATAGCCCCTTTCCACAACCTCAAGAACTCCCAAAGCGCGTCGCACACATTCAAAGTGTAGTCACCACTGTCACGTGGGAAACGTGGCAGCCAGGTTGTGCACAGCAGGATCCCACAAGCAGCAAAGCAACAATGATCAAACAATCCCCTTTTCAGGCTCCGGATTGCCAGCTAAGTATTGGCAGAGACAGCAAGGGTAACCGTAATGATTTTCTTGAAGTAGTGAAATAGTAAAATCTTCCACATCCATCTGAAAGGCCAGACAGGGCAGGGCCTCAGCTGAATGTCTCATGCATGAGACAGCACCTCAGACAGTGCAGCACCCCCTCAGTACTGCACTGAAGTGCAAAGCTTGGTTTTTGTGTTCAAAGTCTCAGGAGCAGCATTCGAATCCACATCCTTCAGACTCTGCCATCTTACCAGCCTGGCCAGGGGATCCAGACGTGGCGATATCATCTTGCTTGTTTACCTGGCACCCTGCTTTTACCTGGCAAAATCAAGCACAGTGGGCATAGCTTTTCGAAACAGTGGCCTGGGAGAAAATTAAAAGCTGCATGAAGTGTCATGGACTAATAAAGGAGAACCAGCATGGATTTAGAAGAAAGTGGTCATATAGTACAGAAACATGCCCTTTGGCCCACTATGTCTATACTAACCATTAAATACCAATCCAAACTAATCTCATTTACCAGCACTTGGACCATAACCTACAATGTCTTGGTGATTTAAGCGATGATTAACTTAATTAGGTTTCTTGTTGTGATAACAGAGTGGGTGGTGCAATTGATGCTGTATAGACAGACTTTCAGAAGGTATTTGATAATGTGCCACAAGATAAGCTTCTCAACAAAACTGAATCCAATGGGATAAAAGGAACAGTAGCAGTTTGGATAGAAAGTAGAGCATTGTGATAAAGGGCTTTTTTTTTGGACTGGAGGAAGGTTTACAGTGGTGTTTCCCAGGGTATTAATCACTAAGACTACTGCTCCTTTTGATATGAGTGAGCAGTTTTCACATGGGGATACAGGGAGGTACAAATTCAAAATTTACAGATGGTATAAAACTTGGAAGCATGCAGGAGATAATAATAAACTGCAAGAGGAAATGGGCAGATGGAATTCAACACTGAAAATTTGAGCTGAAACATTGCAGTAGGAAAAATGAAGAGACAGTACATGACAAATGATGGAGTCACAAGTTTATTTATTAGTGTCACAAGTCGGCTTACATTAAAACCGCAATGAAGTTACTGTGAAAATCCCTGAGTCTCCACACTTCGGCGCCTGTTTGGGTACACTGAGGGATAATTTAGCACGGCCAATGCACCCTGACCAGCACGTCTTTTGGATTGTGAGAGGAAACCGGAGCACCCGGAGGAAACCCACTCAGACACAGGGAGAACATGCAGCCTTCACAGACAATGACACAAGCCGAGATTCAAACCCGGGTCCCTGGCGCTGTGAGGCAGCACTGTGCCACTGTGAAAGTACAAATGCCTGAATTTTACGCTAACCCTACATAAGGCAATAGGACTAACCAAATCACTTGGTAAAAGTGTCAGCACTGATTCGACTGGCAGAATGGCCTCTCTCTCTCTCTATACTGTACTGCTGCTCTATGACTCTATGATTTTTATTCCTACAGTCGCTATTAATCCACTGCCGCAAGTGCTGGCTGCATGTCCCATCCCTCCTTTTAAGTGCAGTCCCAGCTGTTGTGTTATTTGACTCTGAGAGGCATCACCCAAATCCTATACATTATTCAGCAGATGGCACAGGATAGCGATCAGGAGCAGGAATCCTTTAAGCATCCCAAAGCCAGGTTTTAGCGCTCGTACCAGCTGAGATCAGTTAACTCAACGCAGACATGGGTTCAAGCTTGGACCTGCTGCTCCATGTGGCTCAGTCTAGCACCAAGTGATGCATTTAATCACCGAGCACTCAAGGGATCCCCAATCCACTTTAAAGATGTTTCCTCTGAAGAAATTGCGCAGACACCAGTGTTTAAACTTTCTCCTTTGTACAGTTAGCCTTCAACCAGGGACATAGATGCAGGTCACTGCATTCTTTTTGAAGTAGATAAAAGCTTTCGAGGGCTGCAGCTTCTGGAGGAGATTGTACAGCAATGTTAGTGCTTGCAGCCCTCCTGTTTTAAGCGGCTAGTCAGATGGGGTTAAATGTGGCCGGAACAATTCATATATAAACCCATGAAGCTATAATGAAAAGTGTGGAGGCACTTCGCGGATTCTTATTTTTATGAAATTGCATTATTCTGAAAGAAAGAACATGAAGAAATAAATAGTTTGAGAATGTTTACATTCACAGCGTGGTTTGCAGGGTAGCACTTTCATTTTTAAAGTGGCTAAGACTGTGGATCTTGCACCCTTTGACCTTGACTGTTGATATAACTTAGGTGATTGTCAGTAGCAGTGGAGATGGAGAGAAGGTGGTACATAATATTAGGGCAGCACGGTGGCATAGTGGTTAACATTGCTGCTTCAGACAGCCAGGGACCCGGTTCAGTTCCAACCTTGGGTGACTGTGTGGAGTTAACACGTTCTCCCTGTGTGTGTGTGTGTGTGTGTGTTTGTGTTTGGGATTGCTCCGGTTTCCTCCCACACTGCTAAACGTGGATTGGCCACGCTAAATTGCCCCTTAACGATGGGGAGATTAGCAGGGTAAATATGTGGGCTTATGAGGATAGGGTATGCATGAGTGTGGGCTCGATGGGCCAAATGGCCTCCTTTTACACTGTTGGGATTCTACGAAAACACACCCATCCCCTGGCTGTAACTGAGTGCATCCCTCCAACTGGAATTGCTTTGGGAATATGCTTCTCTTTTTCCCTCCGAGAGTAGCATCCCGCTTCCATCCTCATCCCCCCAGATATTTTTCCCCCCGAAGGTGTATAATAGAGTGGAACACCGGCATTAAATGAATGGCGGGATCGTCAGAGCGATTTTCAAATACAGGAATGTTAACGGAACACTCAAGGCAAGTTCAGTAAAAATGATATTGTGGAGTAGGCTCTTTTTGGGGTGAATTTTAAATTAAAAAAAAATGTCCTTTGCATGGATTTGTAAGAGGTTGGCATACTTTTAAAAGAAAAGTATCGCTTAAGGCCTCCCTTGGCCTTCTGCCAAGGCAGAGCAAAAGAAGAAAGGAAGGGGCATGGTCTCTTTAAGTGGAAAGCTGGTTCACATATTTCAAATGTAAAAAGTTAATTGAGCTTCCTGTAAATTTGCCAAATGAGGGATTTAGAAGCACTGTTGTTGTCACAGTGACTTTGCCATCATTTGCACGGTTAGTTATCCATCTGCTCTCCCCACCTCCCTCCCTGGTCCCATTGGACACAGTATTGCACTTGTCTGGATCAGTTTCTGCAGTCAGGTGTGATTGCGCCCAACAGCCGTCCAATAACACAGATGGCCCCGGCTCTGAGCTTTTGATGTCAATTTTCACTTCCTGAATTATTAATCAGCTTGTTTGAGTTGCCTGGATGTTACCGGCCTCACCTTCTCCAGCTTCCTTGGTGCCTTGACTGCTGTTAACGTGCAGAGTGTTTTCTGACACTGTGCAGTCATGTAACGAGCAGGGTTTAGGAATTCTGAGGGGTGTGAGATTATAGTATTGGACGGGGAGGCAGAGACAGCACCATGTGGATTCGCATGAGGTTGAAATCCTTACTGAAGCAGCAACAAATCTGCTGCGCGTAAGGACAAACCTTGATTCACGGTACAGATTCTTTAATATATTTCCCTCTCGTTTTATCGATGTAGAGAAACATCAACTTTTTTGGGGTGTGATTCTCCCATCTCAATAAGTGGCTCTGCTTTCCACCACTGCTGCTTAGTAGCATACTCAGTGCCCCTCCCTAACCCAGCCATGAGTCCATAATGTGCATATCACCCTTCGTCACCCACTGTATGCTTCACTGGCCCTGGGTTACTCGCCCATGTATACGCCAGGTTAGCACTGCTGCCTCACAGCCTCAGGGATCCAGGTTCGAATCCTGGCTTGGGTCAACTTTGTGTATGGAGGTTGCACATTCTCCCTGTGCCTGCGTGGGTTTACTCCGGTTTTCTCCCACAGTTCAAAAACGTGCAAGTTAGGCGAATTGGCCATGCTAAATTCTCCCTCAGCGTACTCGAATAGGCACGTGGCAACTCAGGGATTTTCACAGTAACTTTATTGCAGTGTTAACGTAAGCCTACTTGTCACTAATAAATAAAAGTTTACTTTTTACTGTATCACCTTCCTAATTTAGTTGTGGTGAATGCCCCCCCCTCTTTGATACATTTGTAAACGGTGATTCACCTGCCCACAGTGTGTGATAAATGTGTTTCTCTCTCAGAAACACATATACATAGGTGCCCTTTTTCCCATTCCACCCGCCATGGGAATGGGAGTGGGTGAGGGACAGAACCTGAAAAGGTCCATTGTCCTCGGGCGGGACTTTCTGGTTTCAGGGCGAGCGTGGCAGGAAATTAACACCCATAGAGTCATACAGCACAGAAAAGGCTCTTTGGCCCATCGAGTCTGCACTGACAATAACTACCACCAAAGGTACTGTAATTCCATTTTCCTGCACTTGTCACATATCCTTGAATGTTAAGATATTTCAAGTGCTAATCCAAATAATATTACAGGCTGTAAGGTTTCCAGCTTCCACTACCTTCCCAGACAGCGCATTCCAGATTCCCAACACCCTCTCTCCGAGTGAAAAAGTTTCACGTAATGCACGCACCTCTGTCTTGGTCCAAAAATGACACTGTATCACCATTCTTAACACACCCATTGGATTGTCATGCACTCATCCTTCCTGCCAAAGCTCCAATGTCTGAGCCAGCCAGAACCCACCTGCACTGTGTTTTGATGAAGTGGACAAATTGGGCTGATCTATTTTTGTTGGGGATTTGTTTAAAAGCTGTTGCAATAAGGAGCACAGTCAGAATAAACAGACACAACTGGTGTTACTGGTTTCACCTGAGCTCCGTGAGTGTGTTTACTTTGCAGGAACTGGTTTTGATAGTTCTGGATAGTCCTTGAATGCCTCTTGGCGGTTCATTTTGTAAAGCACTACAACAGCAACTTACAATTATGAAGGGCCTTTGATTACAGTAAAACCCTCCAGCTCTCATCATAGAATCGTCGAGAAATGATATACTGCAGGCATTTGATGCAAAGAAAGAGATATTCAGGGGGATTTTAAAAGCTTGGTCAAGGAACTGGGTCTCAAAGCACGGGGTGGAGATCTGGAGGATTTAATCAGAGGTCATAGAATCCCTACAGTGCAGAAGGGGGTCATTCACCTCATCGAGCCTGCACCAACAACAATCCCACCCAGGCCCTATTCCCACCCAGGCCCTCCACACAGTCACCCAAGGCTGAAATGGAATCTGGGTCCCTGGCAGTGTGAGGCAGCAGTGCTAGCCGCTTGCCACTCCTACCTATACTCTCCACTTGCCTAGAATAGTGTAGTTCCAACAGCACTCAAGAAGCTCAATGCCATCCAGGACAAAGCAGCCCGTTTGATTGGCACCCCCTCCACAAACATTCACTCTCTGCACTAGCGTTGCACAGTGGCAGCAGTGTGTACCATCTACAAAATATACTGTGGCGACTCATTAACAGCTCCTTAGGCAGCGCCTTCCAAAACCCATGACCACTAGGAGGACAAGGGCAGCAGAAATCTGGGAACACCACCACCTACTACTTCTTTTTCAAACCACTCGGTATCCTGACTTGGAAATATATCAGCAGTCGCTGGATCAAAATCATGGAACTCCTTCCCCAACAGCACTGTGGGGATATCTGCAGCTCAGGGATTGCAGTGGTCCAAGAAAGCAGCTCACCACTATCTACTCAAGGACAACTAGGGATGGATTATAAATACTGTGGTTTATTGTCCATTCCATAGACAACAAAGCCCATATCCCCTGAATGAGTTAAAAAAAAGATTTAGCTGATTTGTTACACTGCTCCTAACTTTTTACCGCTGTATTTCTTAGAATTACATCGAATATCTGCCATATTTACAGGCCTTTAATTCAATCGTTTTAAGGTCTGCATGTCTCTCCTCTTGCAGAGCTCTTCATCAAAGCTTTCCATTTGGAATGTTGGAAAGATTAAATTAAATGAACTGAAGGCTGTGCTTCATCTGAACTGATCTTGTGTGAAATCCCACAGCCACAGCCTCTGACCCTATTCAAGCAACCCCAGGTGAGCTGAATCAGCTCCCTCTTACAATCGCAGCTGAAGCCAGTGGGACCACAAAGGGTATTGGCTGGGTGAAACTGTTCGGAGGTCTGAAGACCTATCCTGTGCTGTGGCCTGTGGCCAACTCTATTAAGGGAATAGAAACCTTTCTTCCCCAATGTTCCCTAAATCTAATATGAGGTGTTACAAATCTCCTGCAATGTCTGCGTGCCTTGTTATCCAGTGGATATTCTCAATAAAAATTGATTTTTATTTTAAGGCAGGTACTTCTTTTTCTGGAACTTCCACAGACTTGTAACCAATATGATGTTTCATAAAACAAAGTGAGTTGCAGGGAACAGCAATATGACAGACACAAGGTTTACTACCTTTCTGGGAATGAAATCCATGCACACTGCGTTCTTAAAGCTTTGGCATTCCCAGCATGGGATGGCAACCTGCAGAGGTGGGCAATCATTCGCCCTAGACCACCGTGCCACATATTTTCCTGATATGCCCACCAGCTGGGTGAGCTGCTGTGCCAGGGGCACTCAAACCAAAAGGCTATTTGTGATCAGAATGTGCAGGAAATCGCGTACGATGGGAACAATAAAGGGTGGTTTTCCCATTGTGTTCTCGCACTGGTGCCTAAAGTTAAAAGTTAAAGTTTATTCATTAGTCACAAATCACCTTACCTTCACACTGAAATGAAGTTACTGTGAAAATCCGCTGGCTGCCACATTCCAGTGCCTGTTTGGGTACACTGAGGGAGAATTTAGCATGGCCAATACACCTAACCTGCACACCTTCGGACTGTGGGAGGAAGCCGGAGCACTCGGAGGAAACCCACACAGACATGGGGAGAATGTGCAAACTCCACACAGACAGTGATCCAAGCTGTAAATTGAACCGGGGCCCCTGGTGCTATGAGGCAGCAGCGCTAGCCACTGTGCCACCCCAGCTACTGTTCCGTGCTAGAAAAATCAAAACCTTCTTGCGTGTTATTTACATGGATTTCATTTTGAAATCATGAACTAGTATGTGCTGGCGATTTCACTGCAGGCTGAGAGTATGGGTATCCGGTGGGTAATGTTTTGTTTGCATTCCCGCTGTTGATGCTGGTGGACCCAGATACTTGGAATATATTGTCAACGTCCCCAGAGCAAAGTTGCTCAAAAGCAGCTCGAAGGGATGAACAGCTACATGCATATGAAGCAAAAATAACACATTGTGAGCAGCCATCCAGAAGCACAGAATCATAGAATCCTACCGTGCAGAAAGAGGCCCTTCGGCCCATCAAGTCTGCACCAAACACAATCCCACCCAGGCCCTACCCCCATACCCCTACGGATTTACCCACTAATCCCTCTAACCTACGCATCCCTTGACACTAAGGGGCAATTTCTTAGCATAGCCAATCAACCTAACCCGCATATCTTTGGACTGTGGGAGGAAACCGGAGCACCCGGAGTAAACCCACACAAACACAGGGAGAACATGCAGACGCCACACAGACCGGAATTGATCCTGGGCCCCTGGTGCTGTGAGGCAGCAATGTTAACCACTGTGCCATTGTGCCGCCCTAGAAGGTGGTGATGAGCCACTGTCTTGAACTGTTGCAGTCCATGTGGTTCTGTTAGAAAGGGAGTTTCCAGGATTTTGATCCTGCAACAGAGAAGGAACAGCAATATATTTCCAAGTCAGGATAATTCATGGCTTGGAGGGGAACCTCCAGGTGGTGGTGTTTCCATCTGTCTGCCGCCTTTGTCCTTCTGGGTAGCCGAGGTTGCAGAGTTGAAAGATTGAGTACTTAAGAAATGAAAAAGAAGTGAATTCACCCGATGTACATTATATGCTAAAGGTAGAGTGTAGAAGAAGGGGACAGAAGTACACAACATTTCAGGTCATTTTAAGATTGAAGGCTTGAAATTGCTCCGTGATGGACATATAGTCTCAGGCAGGGCTCATAGCCTTACCCAGGTCAGTCTTGAGATATGGCAAAGACCAAATTTCAGGCCCTCACCACCATTATTCTGTGTGTAGCTACAGTAGTAAACTACAGGAAGAGGAAGCTCCGGGGAGGGGGGTGGAATCATAATCACTCCATAATCAAATGGCTTTGTGGCAACACATTGTCACACCCAAGCACTGCAGTCACACAGTGGGCAGGATGTGAGATTTTTTTTTTGCTCACTATTTGGTGCAATGCGTTGCTGGGTTTGGGGTGTGGCAGCATGGGGTTTGAATGTGACCGGTGAAATCCAGGAAAGGTGAAAAGGGCGCTTACCCCAAGGCACTCTCACACTGATACGCTTGCTGCCAGCAGGGAGGTTGTGCCTGCCCGCGGCACAATTTGGATCCAAATCCTGCAAACCATGTACTTCTGACCGGATTGGGGACTGAGTTCCAAGATAACACAGAAAATGGTGCTCCAACAGAGCCCCACAAGGATCTATTCAAGCGCTCGCTGCAAAATTCAGTGGTTACCAGAGGCCCCTGTATTGGGCACCCCACATACAAACAGTAGAATGGTTGTGCAACAAAACCCAATCTACAAGGAAGATGAGAGAAAACCTTTGGTTTAGAGGCAGGACGTAGAGCGAGGAAGACAAGTGCCATGCTTATGGAATGTATTCTGTACTTTTAGTTACCAGATAGGTGTATTGTAAAGACTTATGGACGTGGGACATTATAGCCTTGCCAAGCGCAACATTATCACAGATTTTGAGTGATTGCTAAGGACAGCACTTTTTAAAAATATAGCCCCCATTTCGGTTTGTATTCAGGAGATGGGCATGCAGGCACAGACATCCCGATGAGACTGGCTTTCCTACCCTCGGAGGCAGACCCGTAGACAAACCATAACTCCTTCTGCTGGCCTGATGCAGTGTAAATGCAAGATTGGAAGATGGCAAATGTAATAGGGCTTGGGTGGGATAGTTGTCAGTGCAAGCTCGATGGGCTGAATGGCTCTGTGCGCTGTAGGGATTCTAGGATTCCTACATATTCAAAAAGGGAGGGAGACAGAAAGTAGGAAATTACAGACCAGTTAGCCTAACATCTATCATAGGGGAAATGTATGGAGCCATTAATAAGGGTGTTGTAGCAGAGCACTTAGAAAAATTCAAGATAATCAGGCAGAGTCAACATGGTTTTGTGAAAGGGAAATCATGTTCAACTAATTTATTGGAGTTCTTTGAAGGAGTCACATGTGGTGTGGATAAAGGGGAACTGTTGCATGTATTGTAGCTAGATTCCCAGAAGCCATTTGATAAGGTGCCACATCAAAGATTATTGAGGAAATGGAAGCTCATGGTGTAGGCATGGATTGGAGATTGGCGAGCTGACAGGAAACAGGGCAGGCATAAACTGGGTCTTTTTCTGGTTGGCAGGATGTGATAAGGGGCGTGCCACAGAGCCGCAACATTTTTACAATTTATATAAATGACTTGGATGAAGGGATGGAACCCACGGTAGCTAAATTTGCTGACGACACAAAGATAGTTAAGGAAGTAAATTGTGAAGAGGACATGCGGAGGCTTCAAAGGGGCATAGAGAGGTTAGGTGAGTGGGCTAAAATCTGGCAATTGGTGCACAATGTGGGTAAATGTGAAATCATCCACTTTGTTAGGAAGAAGAAAATCAAAAACATATTATCCAAATGCTGAGAGATTGCAGAGTTCTAAGGTGCAGAGGGACCTGGCTGTCCTAGCATATGAATCACAAAAGGTTAGAATACAGGTACAGCAAGCATTTAGGAAAACTAATAGAACGTTATGATTTATTGTGAGGGGGAATCTGGAGTATCGTGTACAGTATTGGTCTCGTTATCTAAGGAAAGATGTAGGTACATTACAAGCAGTTTAGAGAAGGTTTACTAGACTAATGCCAATATCGGGAGGGTTGAGAAACGGTTGGAGAGATTAGGTTTGTATCCAGTAGAGTTTAAAAGAGCAAGATTGAAACCTTTAAGATCCTCAGGGGTGTCGAAAGGACGGATAAGAAGAGGATGTTTTCTCTTGTCGGAGAATCTTATACCGGGGTCGCTGTTTAATAATGAGGAGTCACTCATTTAAGGTAGAGATGAGGAAAATTTTTTTCTCTGGGGATGATGAGTCTCTGGAACTCTGTTCCTCAATAGGCAATGGAAGTGGAGGCTGAATATTTCTAAGGAAAGATAGATTTTTGATTATCATGGGGTGAAAACTTATCAGGGTGTGGCGGGGGAAGTAGGTAGCAGTGAAGTTACAATTAGATAAAATCATGATCTTATTGAATGGCGGAGCAGGCCCAAGGGGCAGGTTGGCCTACTGCTGTTCCTAATTTGTATGTTTGTATGGAGCTGCCTCACAGACACTGACCTTCTGGAATTCCAGCTGAAATGACACCACTAACAGAAAGAGATCCCTCTGCAGCTGAAAGTGCAAAGTAGGGATAGAGACTCATCCAGCTTCCCAGCTATTTCATTCAAGGTATTTGCATTAATGAACAGCTTGCCTGAATTAGCCTCATGACCACTCCGCCCATCATTTCCTATAAATAAGTTTCTGTTGTAATTAGGTTTGATTTATTGCCGAGCATTAGTGAAGCCATTTTTATCATTTGGCTGTGCAGTGACAGAAGGGAATTTTTAGTTTCCAAAGGCAGTTTATTAAAGTAAATGGTAGACTGTTCCGAACTACCAGTAATTATTTACTTCAACAATAGCGCAGTTGTTTATTGTGGCAGGGAAAATGAATATGGTGCACAATTCCACGTACCGTGTGAGGAGCAGAGATAATTGAGTTCTATATAATCATGCCTTGGACGTGCTTTAACACTGTTTTTATGATTTAATTGTGTTGACACCATTTCTGCAGACTGAACAGCCAAAGTAGGCTTCTGCACAGAATTCATCAGCACAACCCTTTCTTTGGAAAGAAGTCTAGGCATCCCAGTCCCACAGCTCAATGGCAAAATGCAATATCTGCTGTGGTGCTGAAATATACAGAGCAGAGGTCCCAGGGTTGACTCCTGATCGATGCTCAGGATGATAGTACATAGGGTGGAGGAGAGGGCCGTGGTGGGATATTCTTTCAGAGACTCGGCACAGACTCGATAGACCAAATGGCCTCTTTCTGTACTGTAGGAATCCTATTATGGTCAGATGGTGTCAACATTTTACGGGAGTGAGCATGGCTACTGCAGAGTTGTTACACTCAAGATATGGATCTTCATCTGCTCTTTATCATTCCCATAAGAATGCCCAATTGTCAGCTGTGGCAGAGCAAGTAGCACCTGTGAGACAGAAGGTCATGGCTTCAAGTCGTGCCTCAGAGGCTCCAACACCAGATCTTCAAACTCCAGTGCTGCCCTGAGGGAGTGTTGCACCAATGAAGGTGCTATCTTTCATATGGAGCCTTGCCTCTGTTGGGTGGACTTGAAAGCTCTCATGGTGCTATTCTAAAGAAGAGTAAGAAGTCTCACAACACCAGGTTAAAGTCCAACCCATTTATTTGATAGTAAACTCACAAACTTTCAGGGGTTTGCCCCTTCGTCAGGTGAATGGAGAGTTCTGAAGAAGAACCAGGAAGTGATCTTCTGGCCAATACTTGTCCCCTCCCGACAGATTATCTGGCCACTATCTCATTGCTGTTTGTGGGAGTTTGCTGTGCACTGCTTGACTGCTGTGTTTCCTGTATTACAGTGACCAGATTTCAAAACTGTTTCACTGCTGCAGAGTACTTTGAGATTTGTTGAAGTTCTCGTGGGTGCTAGGTATAGGTGGCATGATAGCAGAGTGGCTAGCACTGCTGCCTCACAGCACCAGGGACTCGAGTTTAATTCCAGCCACGGGTGATTGTCTGAACAGAGTCTGCACATAAGAACATAAGAAATAGGAGCAGGAGTAGGCCATCTGGCCCTTCGAGCCTGCCCCGCCATTCAATAAGATCATGGCTGATCTGTCGTGGCTCAGTTCCACATTCCCGTCCTCTCCCCATAACCCTTAATCCCCTCTCTTATCAAAAACCCATCAACCCGCATCTTAAAAATATTTAGCGAGGCAGCCTCCACCACTTCAACAGGCAGAGAATTCCAGAGATTCACCACCCTTTGAGTGAAGAAGTTCTTCCTCAACTCCCTTCTAAACCGCCCCCCCCCCCTTTATCTTGAGGCTGTGCCCCCTAGTCCTACTGTCCTTTCTGAGCGGGAAGAGTCTCTCCACCTCTATCCTATCCATCCCATTCATCATCTTATACGTCATTCTCCCCGTGTCTGCGTGGGTTTCCTCCGGGTGCTCCGGTTTCCTCCCACAGTCACAGAGATGTGCAGGTTAGGTGGATTGGCCGTGCTAAATTGCTGCTTCGTGTCCCAAGATGTGTAAATTAGGGGGATTGGCAGGGTAAATGAATGGGATTATGGAGAGTCAGTGCAGACTCGATGGGCCAAATGGACTCCTTTTGCACTGTAGGGATTGTATGATTTTATTCAATGATAAATGCGAGCTCTTGAAAAGGAAGATTTGCTTTTATTTCACACCTCTCACCACTCACAAGGCAGATCCAATTAACACAAACAGTTTCCCTTCCCTGTAATACACAGGAAGAATGCTGTTAGATACTCACTCTACTCAACAGCATCAGTATATAAGAATGGGATGATGGTGGAGGGGTGGTGTATGTAGGTGGATGTGGAACGGGGTAGGGTTATCGCAGCCTTTACAGATAATCTTCACTCTAAAAATAACCAGCTACCCACAAGAGGGTTTTTTTTTCTGTGTGTTTTCAAAGTACACTATCGCGTGCGACAATAAACCTGCTCTGCGGCTAATTTGTGACACTGTACCCAGTGTGTCTGAGGTGCTACCTCATTGTACAGCTCAAATGGCATCAATAATACATGAAAAATATAGCAAACCACCAACAGAACAGAGCCCCCGCCCATGAGAACAAAAAAACAGCTTGTTTACAATCTTCATCTTAAATCATTGTACTTGTAGAAGTTGCTTACTGATTTCCTGTGCTACCTGTACTGTTTTAATAATTAGTGGTGATGGTGACTTGAGGGGCTGAATGGCCTAATTTTGCTCCTTTATCTTAGGCTCTTACTTGACTTCTGTGCGAGAAAGACAAAGCCAAAAATGTCATGCTATGTTTGTATATTGCAATCCTTTTATTTATTTGTTCTTTTACGGGACATGGGGGCATTGTTGGCTGGGCCCACCATTTATTGCCCATCCCTAATTGCCCCTATTTCTGACGGCATTTGAGAATCAACCACATCGGTGTGGGTCTGGAGTCACATATAGGCCAGACTAGGTAACAAAACATTGAATGTATTCAAGAGGCAGCTGGATATGGCACTTTGGGCGAATGGGATCAAAGGTTATGGGGAAAAAGCGAGACTGGGCAATTGAGTTGGATGATCAGCCATGATTGTAATAAATGGTGGAGCAGGCTCAAATTGCCTCCTCCTATCTTCTGTGTAAAGACGGCAGGTTTCCTTCCCTTAAGGGGCATTAGTGAACCAGATGGGTTTTTACTCCAACTGACGGTAGTTTCATGAGCATTCATCAAACTTTTAATTCCAGATTTTTATACTGCCATGGCAGGATTCAAACCCGGATGCCCCCAGAGCTTTACTCTGGGTTACTAGTTCAGCAATAATACCACTGCCTCCACCTAAAAATGCAGAATCCGTTTGTTGTAGCTAATTGCGGCAAAGCCCATTCTTTCGCTGCAACACTCTGATTTATATATGTGTGTGTGTGTGTGGAAAAAAATGCTGCTATCCATGTCTAGGCTTTTTTTTTGGGAGGGGAGTGTGGATTTCCATTCTGGAAGCTAGCAGCAGGGAAGCTGTGTGTGTTCGTAGACAGCCTGGCATTATTCTCCGAGGGAATACACACAGACAACTCGGCAAACAATGAACCTCCGAAGTGCAGCAGCTGATAATAGGCTTCGCTCGACCTCGGAGGTCACAGTCAAATAAATAGGCCAGATGCTTAGCACTTGTGTTTTCACGGCCCTGGAGCAGATAATTTCGCTCGATTCCGCCCTCCTACTTCTAAACCCACACCTCCCCCCCCTCCCCACCTCCTCTCCCCAGCCCAACATACAATCTTGCAACAACACACAAAAAAAATCCTCCAGCAGCCTGGAGACACTGGGGGGCTCGTGTGTTGGGGAGAGATTAAGTGATGGTTTATCGTTTTCCTCTTGCTGCTTCTGTAGATAGACTTGCAAGCTTATACACCCACTGAACCGTCAGTGCCAGGGACTTGAGGAACTATTAACTGTGCAAAAGAAACCTTTATGTCCTATATGTGTATATATATATATATGTTTCTTTAGAAAGGAATGTTGTGTTATCTTTATAAATAAAAGAACTGGGAGGGGAGGGGAGGTGGTTTGTTGGGAGGGGATGGTGGAAAAAAGATATAGATTAGGTATTGACTTTTAAAAAAAATCTGTGTGGTGACCGAAACAGAGGATGTGGGTTTTCTTTTCGCAATGCTTGGGCTCATTGAACCCCTGATGCAAAAGGAAAGTAGTTTGGGGCAGAGAAATTATGCGTTCTTGTGGTCTGTTTGTGCGCCTCCCTGCATTTCAAAACCAGTGGCTGTTACTCCTCCTCCGAATCGCTCGTTGTGGGGAAGATTTCCCTTCCCTCCTCCCCCTTCCTATCCCTTCATTTCCAAATTAGTTCTGCTCAGAGTGATTGGGGGAGGGGTGCAAACTGACCCCCCCCCCCCCCCCAAACAGCTCCCCGTGTGTTTCCTGCCACAGCCCGAAGGACGTGCTGGGGTTGGGCGCTGAATTCTCCCTCGGTGCGCCCGAAACGGGCGCTGGAATGTGGCGACAAGGGGATTTTCACAGTCACTCCATTGCGGTGTTAATGTCAGAATCCCTGCAGCGTAGGAGGAGGCCATTCGGCCCATCGAGTCCACACAGTTCCAGCCAGGTCCTATCCCCATGACCCCCATGCATTTACTCCAGCTACTCCCCCCTGACACTAAGGGGCAATTAAGCACCACCGATCCACCCAGCCCGCACGTCTGGGAGGAAACCGCCTCCCCGAAGGAAACCCACGCAGACACGGGGGAGATGTGCAGACTCCCTACAGACAGTGACCCAAGCCGGGAGTCGAACTCGGGTCCCTGCCGCTGAGAGGCAGGAGTACACTAACCACTGTGCCACATGCCCAAAATGAAATACTTGTGACACTAATACAAAAATAAAAGTTTCCCTGGACCCTCATGTTCCTTTTGTGGGATGGATTTTGGATTTGTCAGTGCTGAGTGGGAGTGTGGAAATTGTAGTTCTCCTAACAAAATAAGTATATTGTGTGTGTGTGTGTGTGTTTTTTGTTGGGGGTGTGGGGGGGGTGAAATGATCAAAAGGGGATATGTGTGTGTGTGTGTGTGGAGATTGAATGAAAATAAGACACCTGATTGTCAACCCCCAACAGGTCTCGGTGAGTGCTGGACCACATTAACCTCTTCCTGGCTGCTTCACAGTGGAGGGGTGGTCTGGAGATGGTTATTTTCCACTCCTTAGTCCCTCCTCTCTCTCTCTCTCTCACACACACATTGCTTTAGAAGTCACAGGATATTCAGCCAGATCTCTCTACCCCCCCCCCCCCCCCCCCCGTTTGTGTCAGACTTGATATTAACACAGAGAGAAACAGGGGTGGGGGTGTTGGTGCTGGAGATTTGCGTGTGTGTCTGGCAGAGAGCTTTGCTGCTGATTTAACCAGCTCTCTCTCTCTCTCGCTCTGTGTGTGTGTGTGTGTGTGTATTAACACAGCCAGTTCCGTACACACGGAAGAGAAGTGTGCACTTTGCGAGGAGGGCTGAACTATCGTCTCGTTTATTGACACAAGGGCGAAAGTGAAGCTTCCCCGGGACGGCGGGGTGGTGGCGGGGGGAGGAGGTGGTTTGCTGAACAGATGCTGCCAGCTTTTATATCCCCACTCTTTCATTAAGAGTGACAAATCTGCTGTCATTCAGCCAGACTCGCAGTTTACAGCTAATGATTCCTGCATGAAGATTGATCGGCGGCTGCGGTGTGAAGAGGAGGAGCGAGTTTTCTTCCCTTTTTTTTTCTCGCTTCTCTCTCTGTCTCTTCCTCTCCCCGCAGTGGTGGGACGTGCAGCCGGGAGGAGAGCTCGTCCTGTGTGTGTGTCTCTCTCTCTCTCCCTTTCTCCTTCCCTGTCTCTCCGCGGCAGCCCGGAGCCAGAGAGCCAGCCTCCACTTAAGAGAAGGGCACAGTCTCTACTTAGAGGGGGGCACAGTTTCTGTCTGGGGGGGGCGTAGCCTTTGCTTAGGGCACAGTCTCTGGGGGGGGGCACAGTCTCTGTCTGGGGAGGGGGAGACAGCCTTTGCTTAGAGGAGGCACAGTTTCTGTGGGGGGAGGGGAGGGTGGCATAGCCTTTCCTTAGAGAGGGCACAGTCTCTGTCTGGGGGGGGCACGGTCTCTGCTTAGAGGGGGGTCACAGCCTTTGCTTAGAGAGGGCGCAGTCTCTGTCTGGGAGGGCACAGTCCCTGCTCTGGGGGGCACAGCCTTTACTTAGGAGGGGGGGCATAGCCTCAGTTTAAGAGGGTCACAGCCTCTGCTCCCTGCCATCCCCTCCACCCACCCCTTCCCCACTTTGTGTCTGAACTGCGCTCCCACCTTGACTCTCATCAGATGCCTGGGTGGGAAGAGAAGGATTGGTCCTCGCAAGTCCTGGGAATTATTTCTATCCAACGCAGAATGAATGTTTGCTCATAATCTCCAGCCCCCACCCCTCCCCTCCCCTCTTGGCAGTACCCAGTTAACCCCCCCCCCAGCCCCTTGGCATTACAAGGAAGGAGGATCCGGCGATGGCAGCTGCTTGGTTGCTTCAAAGTATTGTTGGTGGCCAATTAACCACAATGTGGGTCTGGGACTGACAGTCTGTGTGCCTTACTGAATAACAAGATCACCTTGTTCTCTGGACCTGTACAACTCATTCATGCTTGCAGATCTCCCCTGGTGAGGAACAATGGCATTGTAAGTTAAAACCATGTTTGGATTGAAGCCAGCGTTGTATTACCTCCCAGGTAAGCCACATCAACAATCTCCTCTATCTCTCTCTCTATGTATATACATATATATATATATATGTGTGTGTGCAGTTCATTTCTTGTAGCAACGTCAGCCTATTACCTTTTACCATCCAGAGGTCTTGGCTTCTTTCTCCAGCTCTCTCTCTCTCTCTCCCCATCCCCCCCCTCCCCATATCCATCCCTCTGTCTGCCTCTCACACACGCACTCTCTGGTTAAAAGCTTCTGTAAGTGCTGAGTCTGTTTTATTTAGCAGCTCGTTTCAAAACACTTAGGCAATCTGACTGTCTTAGGCATGGTGTGCGTTACCATCGGTAGCTCAGCGAATCCTGATTATGTGTTCAAAACCAAACTAGCAACTTAGAACTCTAGCTTGTTATTGGTGCATTAGGTATGCAGTGGGACAAGTTGCCAACTGTGGGTTTTTTTTTGGTTTGACCTCTCTGCAAAGTTCCTAAACCACTATCACTCTCTCCCACCTTCTCTGCATCTCCCACCCCTGCTCGACTACCCCCTTGTGTGGTTTCAGTTCTGACCGGCCCACTCCGAACAGTGCCTTGCTAACTCCAGTTGTACCATCACCCCTCCAGTTTTATCTCGTTTCAGCCTCTTTTGGTCAAAACTATCGCTAGGCGTTGAGGACTATTCCCAAAGCTTTGCTGCCAGCAACTTGCTCTTCCCCAGCTTTGTGGTCACTCCACTTATCCTGTTCTGCGGATTGGGAAGGAGATGGAATTTCCTCAAATTTGGGATTCAACTCCCAAGTCACTGTCGTCGCCGGTATTCCCATCAAGATGTTTGTTTAGGCTGAGCTAGGCACCCCAGAATGTAGCTTAAAGTCCATATCCATCATATGGCAGCTTGTTCCACGCATGGTGCCCCACCTCAGTCCTTCAGATGTTTAAACATCTGTCCCTGTGTTTATTACCTGGCACACTTGGTTCCTTTACATTGTTATGCTTCGCCGGCACCCTCTGTTCACATACCCCCATCTTCTCTAACCTCCAATGGCTCCCAGTCCAAATTAAAAATCTCCATCTCAGCTAGGGCTCCATTTCCCAGCTTGGGTCACTGTCTGTGTGGAGTCTGTACATTCTCCTCGTGTCTGCGTGGGTTTCCTCCCCACAGTCCGAAAGACTAGCTGGTTAGGTGCAGCGGATATGCTAAATTCTCCCTCAGTGTACCCAAACAGAGTATGGTGACGGGTGGATTTTCACAGTAACTTCATTGCAGTGTTAATAAACTTAAAAAAGTCCTTCCTATCCCTTACCCGTGGTAGCCTCCCTGGCCCCTCAGCCTGTCCTACATACTTTGGTGGTCTGACCTCAGTGTCTTGTGTGTCATCCTTTCCACGTAATCCAGCTTGATCGCTCTTGACTGAAGAATTATTTGGTAATCTTGCTTCCCTTCCAGGGCCCCTCCCCCCACCTCCCCCCACCAGATGTATGACCCAATCCTGAGTTGATCCAGTTTTCCGATGCCAAACAATTAATTTTCCTATTAAATCAAAGCAAGTTAAAACTGGCTAAAAGATTTCGTAAAGTGCATCTGAAGAAGATTGATTTTTGTAAAGTCATGTACTTACCAGCGGTGGAATTGTTACATCAGTATTATTATTAGTCATAACACACACACCAATTGAGTTTCAGAAGAAGGTGACCTTTGGATAAAAACTGAATGAACAGCAAGCTTTATTTATGACTTCTTAAAATTGTGGGATGGACCAGGCTCTCCATTCACATTGTAGCGTTTACGTTTTAGAATCCCAAAAGGAGGTCATTCGGCCCATCGATGCTGTACCAGTCGCAATCCCACTCGGACCTTATTCCCACAACATGACACATTCACCATGCCAAACCCCCTGACACTGAGGGTCAATTTAGCATGACCAATCAACCTAACCAGCACATCTTTCGGACTCTGGGAGGAAACCGGAGCACCTGGAGGAAACCCACGCAGACACGGGGAGAATGTGCAAACCCCACAGAGACAGTGACCCAAGCTGGGAATTGAACCCCGGGTCCCTGGCGCTGTGAGGCAGCAATGCTAACCACTGTGCCCCCGTGCCGCTTGTTGTTTTAATTATCTCATTTCTCTTTGGTTTTTGCATTGATCTCCACTAAATGAAAGGACCTAATGTGTGTCTTTTTATTTTGATGGAGATTTTGACTAGTCTTAACTGCAGCCCCTTTTTATTGTAGTTTTCGTGTGCAGCTGTCATGGTAACCGTGTGAGCCACATTTTAGTTTCCAAGCGATTATTTGACAGGTAGAGAATGAGGAAAGGGCAGTGGGGGTGTCATTGGCCTGGGGCCGGGGGTGGGGTGGGGGAAGGGAGGGGTGGTGGAGTGGAGAGAGAGAGAGAGAGCGAGATATAAGAAAACATACCACTCGACTCCAGTGGAATAATTATTGTCAAACAGGGTCTTTAAATTATCTTGGCCCGTCTGGATTGTTGGCCCTTGAGTTGGGCTAGAGAATGGGATGTGACGGCTGAATGGGTGGCTGATGGCTAAAGAATGATCACTTGTTTGTGAAAATAAATCCATATTTTCCAGTCCTTGGACCCAAATAATTCCACTGTGTAGGAATGATGTGTTTGCTTTAAGTATGCATTCCTTGGTGTCTCATATTGTTTGGGTATTTGCAGAATGCTGACGACCATACTATTAGTAATCAGCAATTAAAATAAACTGTGTCAATTAATAACACCTTGGTAGCCTGACTCAGAATTATGATCAGTATCCTTCGGTGACATACATCAGGAACCACAGCTGCAATTTAAAACACATGTTGGATTTTTCGATCTGTTATCATTTTCTGACTCCACCCCCTCACCGTCTCTGTGCCTCAATTTTTCAGATTATTTTTAATACTTTTTCCTTTACCTGTTCCATTCCAAGCTCTCCTCGCTTACCACTTCCAAAAGGCAATTTCAACAGTTCAAGGTATCTGCTGGGGCGTGGATAACTAAGAGGCGTCTGGGTTAAAACACATAAGATCCTGAGGGGCCTCAGTGGGGTTGGTCTGGAGAGGGTCAGGAATCGAGTGCTAAGGGACAGCTGTTTGGAAATACGGGGGTCGCCCATTTGGGACAGAGGCACGGAGAATTTTCTCCTCTGAGGATTGTGATACTTTGGAACTCTCTTCCTCAAAAGGTGACAGAAGCAGAGTCTTTGAATATCTGTGAGGCAGGGATGTGGAGTTGAGGCTACAATCAGGTGGAGCAGGCTCGAAGGGCCAAGTGGCCCACTCCTGCTCCTAATTTGTATGTTTGTATGATAGACTCAAAGATCTTATCCTTATTTTGAGAGCTGCTGAAAGTAATTCACCCTTGTCGTCTCTTCAAGAAGAGACCCATTGCCATTGTTGGTGGCATTCTGTTGTGCTTTAAACCACTTTGTTGAGGGATTTTTCACCAAAGGGTTGAAATGCGATATACCTTCACTATTAAAACCCATCTCCCCAAGTTCAGCAACACTTAACAACTCTGCACTCCAAAATACCCCCAAAGCTTTCCCTTTCTAAGAGGGGCATAACATATTTAAAACATTATTAGACTGAACCAGAGCAACTAATTGCAACATCACTTCAGGCTGAAAGGAATACCTGGAAAAGGCGAGGACTGAACAAATCC
Source organism: Carcharhinus amblyrhynchos (assembly GCF_965287045.1). NCBI lineage: Eukaryota > Metazoa > Chordata > Chondrichthyes > Carcharhiniformes > Carcharhinidae > Carcharhinus > Carcharhinus amblyrhynchos. Next base: position 12,767,819 of record NC_137327.1, read on the forward strand.
ATTTAACAACCTCGTAAAATCATAAAAGGAGCAATATCCAACTTGCAGAAGTGGAGTGTGTCTGTGTCCCCGTGTCACTTTGCAAAAAGCACTCCGGATTCAAAGGGTGCTTTTCGATCCACTGTGGAGTTTTACTTGGAGCTGATGCACTTGGTCACTGCCCTTGTCCCTTCCTTCACAGCGTGCTTGGCCATAAGACATAGGAGCAGAATTAGGCCACTCGGCCCACCGAGTCTGTTCTGCTATTCTGTTCATGATTTTTTTCTCATCCCTGCCTTTTCCCCTTAACCCCTGGCCCCCTTATTAATCAAGAACCTATCTATCTCTGTCTTAAAGACATTCAATGACCTGGCCTCCACAACCTTCTGCGGCAAAGAGTTCCACAGATTCACCACTCTCTGGCTGAAGAAATTCCTCCTCATCTCTGTTTTAAAGGGTTGTCCCTTTAGCCCGAGGTTGTGCCCGCTAGTTTTAATTTTTCCTACTAGTGCAAACATTCTCTCCACATCCACTCTATCTAGGCCTTGCAATATCCTCTAAGTTTCAGTAAGATCCCCCCTCATCCTTCTGAACTCCAACGAGTACAGTCCCAGAGTCCTCAATCATTCCTCATTACGACAAGTTCTTCATTCCAGGGATCACTCTCGTGAAGCTCCTCTGGACCTTTTCCAAGGCCAGGAACATGGTGGTCTGGATCTCCCGGGAAGCCTGACCTGCAAGGTGCTCGAGCGAGTTCGTGATACTCGTGGCCTTGGAGGAGATGCTGGCGTTGGGGTGAATCTGCTTCATCACTTTGTAGTTGCTTAGTAAATCTCCTTTCATTATTAGATTGAGGCAATCAGTTTATTCAGTAACACCGTGAAAGAGACACCTCCCCACCTCCCACTTCCAGGTGGTTAGTATTTATTTGCATGCCTTTTACAACCACCAGCAACTTATTCTCAAAGATAGTGACTAAAATGAAAAACCTGAAGACTTGGCAAAGTGCAAATTAAATTCGGCGCCCAGAGAGTAGAAATCTTTTCCAGGTTCCACAGGGATTCTCTTTCCTTTAACACAGCCTGGAAGTGAACTTGTGGCCGTATTGCCTGGAAAAATGTTCATTTGTGCTTCAGGATTTTCTGGAAGGCTCTGAGTGTTTTTTTTTTACCTTGCTGTGTTTTAACTATTTCCTTGCGAGGAATTAACGTGTGTCCAAGTCATATTTGACCAAAACAGAATTGCCAAAACATTTGACCGGTTTCTGCCTTTTGAGTGTGAGCCACAAAAAAAACTGAAGTGTTCGTCTACCCCACCCCCTGCCACTGTCAACACCCCACCGCCCCCCACCACCACCACCAACCCCCCAGTTTCCTCACCAGGTTTCCCAATCGGCAACTGAGCCAGACAATCCAGAAGGGTTCTGGATTCAGTCTGGAACCTTTGTACTCTGTGCTGTAAGGACAGTGCAGTATTCAGCTGAGTCTCTCTGTGTTTCACTGTTTCCTCTTTTGACTATTCCCAGTGATTTTGTTCACCCCCCCCCCACCCCATTGAAAGTGTGGATATGAATGAAGGCTGGATGTGACAGAGTTCTGTTTTACCCCCTTGCCTCCCCTCATCCCCCCCACCCCCGGTTCCCCGTCCCCCGTCTCCCCTCCCCCTGCCAAAGATCATGCTTGCGTTTACAGCTTAGTCTTACACTGGACCGGTGGCTGCTTTTGGCAAGCTCCCAGCGCATGACAGATGCTCATAAACCAACTGGAAGTCAGCATGAGGGAAAGGGGCAGGGTGAAATAGGCGGGAGCAAGTGCTCCCGAAGGTTTAGTGAATCAGAGTGGAGTCAAAGAGGTTTGCAACATGCAAACAGGCCCTTTGGGCCAACTTGTCCATGCCGCCCTTTTTTAAACCCCTAAGCTAGTCCCTATTGCCCGCATTTGGCCCATATCCCTCTATACCCATCTTACCCATGTAACTATCTAAATGCTTTTTAAAAGCCAACATTGTACCCGCCTCTACTCGTGCCTCTCTAGCTTGCCTCAGACACTCACCACCCTCTGTGTGAAAAAATTGCCCCTTGGGACCCTTTTGTATCTCTCCCCTCTCACCTTAAACCTATGCCCTCTAGTTTTAGACCCCCCTACCTTTGGGAAAAGTTATTGACTGTCTAGCTGACCTCATTATTTTATAGACCTCTATAAGATCACCCCTCAGCCTTCTACGCTCCAGAGAAAAAAGCCTGTCCTTATAACTCAAACCAGTTACTGAGTGGTTACTGACATGCCACTGTCCGTCAAGGGGTTTGATTTATAGGTCTGTTGCTGCATTTGCAAAATCTTCTCTTGTGCCATCAGGAAATGACCTATACTTGGACTCAGCATCCCTGTGTAAGAGAGGGAACATTCAGTTAGGAATGATGGGCACTCGCTAGGAATGTAATGCCAGGTGACTAAATCTGGGTCTTTGAGGCACCAGCACCAACATGGGTGGCACTGTAGCGCAGTGGTTAGCACTGCTGCTTCACAGCTCCAGGGACCTGGGTTCAATTCCCAGTTCGGGTCACTGTCTGTCAGTTTGCATGTTCTCCTCATGTTTGCGTGGGTTTCCTCCGGGTGCTCCGGTTTCCTCCCACAGTCCAAAGATGTGCGGTTTAGGTTGATGGGCCATGCTAAAATTGCCCCTGGTATCCTGGGATGCTTAGGTTAGAGGGATTAGCGGGTAAAGTATGTGGGGATATGGGGATAGAGCCTGGGTGGGATTGTGGTCAGTGCAGACTCGATGGGCTGAAGGGCCTCTTTCTGCACGTAGGGTTCTATGATCTATACCTATTCCTGGCAGTTTTTACCTGCATCCTCAACCTGTGTCTCAGGAGGCTGGCAGCACAGGAGTTCAGATGAATGATGGGGGGGGGATCTCCTAGAGGCTTATAAAATTCTAACAGGACTAGTTGGATAGATGCAGGAAGGATGTTCCTGGTGGTGGGGGAGTCCAGACCAGGGATCACAGTCTGAGGATTCAGGGTAGACCATTTAGGACGGAGATGAGGAGACATTACTTCACCCAAAGAGTGGTGAGCCTGCGGAATTCGTTATCGCAGGAAGTACCTGCTTCCAAAACATTGAATGTATTCAAAAGTTGGCTGGGTATGGCACTTGATGCAAACTGGGTCAAAGGTTATGGGGCGAAAGCAGGATGAGGCTATTGAGTTGGATGATCAGCCATGATTGTGATGAATGGCAAACCAGGCTCGATGGGCTGAATGGCTTCCTCCTGCTCCTATTTTTTATGTTTTTTATGAGCCTTTATTGAGGCAAAATATGATTTAGACAGAATTGTTATCGATGACACAAATCCAGTAAAATACCCAAACAGGAAAAGAGGGGCGTGCCGTTTCTAAATTTTTCTAGTTTTTATTGACTTTTCAAAATGTAAAATTTTGAGGTTTTTCTTCCACAGAACATGGAACAAAACAGCACAGTACAGCCCTCAATTTGTGCTGAGCTGTGCCTGAACCCAAGATCAAGCTATCCCCCTCCCTATCATTCTGGTGTGCTCCATGTGCCTATCCAATAACCGTTTGAAAGTTCCTAAAGTGTCCGACTCCACTATCACAGCAGGCAGTGCATTCCACACCCCAACCACTCTCTGAGGAAAGAACCTACCTTGGACATCCCTCCTATATCTCCCCCCATTAACCTTTACAGTTATGCCCCCTAGTAATAGTAACATCCACCTGAGGAAATAGTCTCTGAACGTCCACTCTATCTATCCCCCTCATCATCTTATAACCTTCTATTAAGTCGCCTTTCATCCTCCTCCATTCTAAAGAGAAAAGCCCCAGCTCCCTCAACCTTTCCTCATAAGGCCTACCCTCCAAACCAGGCAGCATCCTGGTAAATCTCCTCTGCACTCTCTCCAATGCTTCCACATGCTTCTTATAGTGAGGTGATAACATTTCTCACCCAGGCAGTGCTGGCCCATTTCAGGATTCTGATCGCAACGGTTTCAGTAGATTGAAGGAAGCAATTCAGCCATCCTGACACTGGCGACTGAACCGCAAGTGGTGTCACACTGGCCACTGCTCAACAAGCAGAGGCCAGATTGTGAGATTACCAGCAAACTCTGAGCAGCAGTAGATTTTTGCAGCCAGTGTTTTAGCAGCTAAATTCAGAATGTCTCTTACGAGAGAGCTCCCCGGTTACCTGGGCGGCTGGTTAGTTATCTGATGCATAGCTGCGTTCTCCACGGACTGCGTCAGGTTTTTCGAGCCAGTCAGCTGTCCTCTCTGCTGGGTTGGTGACAGAGGCGCTGCACCTGACTTCACAAATGTTCCAGCTTCTGTTTGCTGTGTGGCGGCGCCCACTGGAACCTGCGCTCATGTGAACACAAACGCTGGCAAGACTGAGGTGACATGCGGTTTCCCCACCCCCTCCCATGGCCAAAGCAGCCAGCAGCTGCACTTTGTGATTCAGTCCAAAATGATGAAGGCATGAATGTGCATGAATATATGTCTGCCACTGCCCAGGCCAGATCTGCATTCCACCCCCACCCACCCTGCCCCTTCTCACTGATCATTTTGTTGACGATCGAAGTGTGCTAGGGCATTGGGCTAAGGTAGCACAGCGGTTAGCACTGCTGCTTCACAGCTCCAGGGTCCTGGGTTCGCTTCCCGGCTCGGGTCACTGTCTGTGTGGAGTTTGCACATTCTCCTCGTGTCTGCGTGGGTTTCCTCCGGGTGCTCCGGTTTCCTCCCACAGTCCAAAGATGTGCAGGCTACGTTGATTGGCCATGCTAAGAAATTGCCCCTTAGTATCTAGGGATGTGTAGGTTAGAGGGATTAGTGGGTATAATATGTAGGGATGTGGGGGTAGGGCTCGGGTGGGATAGTGGTCGGTGCAGACTCGATGGGCCGAAGGGCCTCTTTCTGCACTGTAGGATTCTATGTTAGCCAATTTTTATCTGCACCTGCAACCTGTGTCTCAGGAGGCTGGCAGCACTGGAGTTCAGACAAATGATGGGGGATCCCATAGAGACTTACAAAATTCTAACAGGACTAGACGGATAGATGCAGGAAGGATGTCCCTGATGGTGGGGGAATCCAGACCAGGGATCACAGTCTGAGGATTCAGGGTAGACCATTTAGGATGAGGAGACATTTCTTCACCCAAAGAGTGGTGAGCCTGTGGAATTCGTTATCACAGGAAGTCCCTGATTCCAAAACATTGAATGTATTCAAAAGGCACGGTGGTTAGCACTGCTGCCTCACAGTTTCACGGACCTGGGTTCAATTCTGACCTCAGATAACTGTCTGTGTGGTGTTTCCATGTTCTCCACCGTGTATGTATGCATTTCCTCCGGATGCTCCGGTTTCCTCCCACAGTCAAAAAGCTGTGCTGGTTAGGCTGATTGACTATCCTGAGTTCCCCTTAGTGTTGGGGGATTATCAGGGTAAATATGTGGGGTTGCGGGGATAGGGTTGGATTGATTTGGTACGTGCTTGATAGACTGAGCGGCTCCCTTCTGCACTGTAAGGGTTCTATCATTCTCTCTGGTCACCACCCCTGTAATTCCACACTCTTTGCCCTCCCAGTGTCTGCCGCACAGTTACGTTTCAATGTCAAGTGCCTGCTCGCTGCAAATGTCAAAGATACAAAATCCATCTGGAAACACAGGCAGCGAGTGTGACTTGGCTGCTGCATCTCCCCGGTCGGTGAGGCAAACTGATGGTGAGCCAGCCAACTCAAAATAGCCCTTTGACTGACACAGTTGCTTGGAGCTTCCAAGGCGAGGTCACATTGCAGCCTTTCTGAAGGTTGGGCAACTCCAAGCGAGGTCAATTGTCAACGCTTTGACTCATTTCATTGATTTCAAGAAGCAATTAGATCTAGACCATAGACTCATACAGTGCAGAAGGAGGCCATTCGGCCCATCGAGCCTGCACCAACCACAATCTCACCCAGGCCCTATCCCCATAACCCCATGCATTTACCTTAGCTAGTCCCCCTGACACCAAGGGGCAGTTTAGCATGGCCAATCCACCTAACTTGCACATCTTTGGACTGTGGGAGGAAACTGGAGCACAAAGGGGAAACCCATGCAGGCACAGGGAGAACATACAGACCCTGCACAGACAATGACTTGAGCCGGCAATCGAACCCAGGCCCCTGGAGCTGTGAGGCAGAAGTGCTAACCACTGTGCCACCATGCCGCCTTTAGCTTGTAGGGCTAAAGGGATCAAGGGATATGGGGGGGAAAGTGAGATCAGGATGTTGAAATTTGATGATCAGCCATGATCAAAATGAATGGCCTAATCCTGCTTTCTATGTAACAATTCAGGAAGTTGGGCTCTGCAGTTATCTGTTTACACACAACGAATATGTGACCTGTCTTCTGTTACAGTTTCCCATGGATATTTGGGAAAAGGTCGTTAATGGGGATTCATTTTTGCCACACGGTCTCACACCGCATGAGAACTATGTGTTTGAGATGCTGCAACAACCCTTGCTGCAGCTCGCTGTTCCTGCCTTGCTATCTTATCAGAGATTCTGCCAGAAGCAGCTTATCTACGTGGCACCTTTCAGTATAATATCCTTTCTCACCTGTCTCCCAAAAGTGACCTTTTAAATGGGCACTCAACATACTTCCTGCAATGCCAGCAGATAGTGCGTGTTCTCTGTGTGGTGATAACGCAGAAGTTTCATGGAATCACTTCTGTTGGTGTGGAAGAGCGTGGGGCTGACCTGTGAGGCTCTCCCCCTCCGACCTCTCCCGTCCTAGCCTGGCCACTTGGCCTTGGAAGCTCAGGCAACTCAATCCAATTTGTGCTTATTAACACAAGTGTTTGTTCCAGTATGACTCCCAATCTATTGTCTTTGAACTTCCAATCTATTGTCTTTGAACTCTAAGAAGAAATTAAAATCTTCTGAACATTTGCTCATAGAGGTTTACAGCATGGAAACAAGCCCTTCGGCCCACTTGTCCATGCTGCCCTCTATTTGTAACCACTAAGCTAATCTCAATTGCCCTCATTTGACCCCTATCCCTCTATACCCATGTAGTTCTCTAAATGTTTTTTAAAAGACAAAATTGTACCCGCCTCTACTATTGCCTCTGGCAGCTCTTTTCAGACTCTCACCACCCTCTGTGTAAAATATTGGCCCCTCTAGATCCTTTTGTATCTCTCACCTTAAACCTATGCCCCCTAGTTTTAGACTCTCCTACCTTTGGGAATAGATGTTGACTATTTAGCTGATCTATGCCCTTCCTGCAATGATACTGTGATTTTTTTGAATTTCTGGTCCATATTTGTTCTTTAAAATTGGAGGTCCCTGGAGGATTGGGAGGGACTATTTATAGCACAGTTGTCTCATTTAGTGAATAGAACCTAAATCTCACAATTTGAATACAGCAGCAATTTGGTATGTATGCAACTTGAAGAGAATATGGATTTAAACTTGATACATGCATGCCCCGCCTTCCCCTTGGGCTGGAATTTCTGGCTGCATCCCTCCCAAAACCTGAGATCAATGGACTTTTCCATGGTCCGCCCCTCGTCCACTACGATTCCTGTGGTGGACGGAATGGGAACATTTGCCCCCTTAAGTGCGCACCTATGCAATGTGCAACTACGAAAGCTTAGAAGAACTTGGAAAGCTGTATCCCTGACCATTGGAAATCGCCTAATACCAGAAGAGCATGTTGGGAGGGATTATGGTCAGTGCAGACTCAATGGGCCAAATGGCCTCCTCCTGCACTCTTGGGATTCTGTGAGTGTCCATAATGTTACTGGCTGCAACCATAGCAGCTACGCTGAGCCCAAATAGACATTGGTCATGGGAAGAAAAGAGACATAATTGTTTAGAAAAGAGGGAAAGCGGTAACTAAGCATTCACTAACAGTTTGAATATAATGCTCCATAGTTCACCCAACACTATCACCTCCCTATCCCATTCTCCCTTCCCCAGACCTGGGCATCGTGAGTTCCACTTACCTCTGTGAGGTACTGTTGGAAATGCTTCCTTTCAATGATCGATCACTGTGAATATTTTCAGGCAGTTCGAGTGCCGTCCCATTTCCGTAGCATCCTACAGTGCAGGAGGAGGCTATTCGGCCCATTGTGTCTGCACTGACCACAATCCCACCCAAGCCCTATCCACACACATTTACCCTAGCTAGTCCCCCTGACACTAAGGGACCAATCAACCTAACCTGCACGTCTTTGGACTGTGGGAGGAAACCGGAGCGTCCAGAGGAAACCCATGCAGACACGGGGAGAAGGTGCAAACAGACTGGGAATCAAACCCGGGTCCCTGGCACTGTGAGGCAGCAGTGCCAACCACTGTGCCACCGTGCCGCCTGTAAGAACGATTTCTGTAAGAGTTTTTCATGTGCTTTCAGACCCTGAATCTGTCAGGGTAACCGATACGTGCATCACTTCTCTTGACCCATTCCACTGGGATTAATACAATAAACATTTGCTTACTTTATTCTTTTCCACGTGATGGAATCGCAGCTGAAAGTAAACCCCACGCCAGAAAAGTGTGGGTTTCTGTTGGGTGCAAGATGCAAGTGTGCACTTGTTCCCAGCAGCAAAATTCTCTTTCGTTCGTTCTTGTCCAGCTTGCATTTGGAGCACTTTAGTTGGGTGATGTATTAGCTGCCAAACCGTGAAACCTATTGCAGGGAAGGGGTAGGAGAAAACATCTGGGCAAAGAGATACCCATATGGGGGGTTTGAAAGACCACCTTGACATGCTTTGTCAGAGGGCAGTAGCCTAAAGTTTAAATTAATTTTAATTTAGGCTTACATTAACACTGCAGTGAAGTTACTGTGAGAACCCCCTAGTCGCCATATTCTTGTTTGCTTATACTGAGGGAGAATTGAGCATGGCCAATGCACCTAACCTGTAGATCTTTTGGACTGTGGGACGAAACCGGAGCACTTGGAGGAAACCCACACAGCCACAGGGAGAACGTGCAGACTCCGTACTCACAGTGACCCAAGCCGGGAATCGAACCTGGGTCCCTGACTCTTTGAGGCAGCAGTGCTAACCTCTGTGGTGTCACTTGCCCCCTCGAGTTTGTAGCCTGGTAGTGATTCCCTTGAGCATGATGTATCTGGCAACTCGTTGCAATCTGAGTAATTTTGTGCTGTGATTTATGAAACTGCTGTTTCCCCATGAAGGCTAATGTTCGGAAGAGTCCCACGTAGCAATTGCAGAACTGGGTACTCCATAAATTCAATGTGAGGAACGAAATTCTTACTGTATCTTTGCAAGGTGCTAGCTGTGCTAACTATTGGTGCTGAGTGTGAACCCTGCTTTTCGTCATCCATTTGGAATAAAATGGAAGTGCATCAATGAACAGGATGGGAATGTTTCAAAGCACAGGGACTGGCCATCTTAATTGTACAGGTTAATATGTTGAAATAATCCTGTAGGGCAAGGCTGTCGGAGGAAGGGTGGGACTCCCGAATTATTTGCTCAACATCTGTGAAGCAGGCAGGTTGACCAGATGTTTGCTGTCCCTTCCCTGGGCTTCACAGCATCTGTCAATGGACAGGGATAAATGCCATTGTAATCAATTTTTACACTTTACTGCTGTGTAATGACACCAATAACAGCGGCAACATATGTCCCTAAAACTGATAAGTATAGTGAGCCCAAAGTGTTTATTAGCCACGCACACTGTGTGCGGCCTCGAAAGCTTTGACAGGGAATTGTTACTTACCGCACTTTAAACATTTATGGCACTATGTTGTTTTGCTACCCTGATGCTTTTTATGAACTAGTGGTATGTGCCTATTAAAACTTTTATTAGCAGATCAACACGCTCTACACGCAAAGGCACACAACCTCCTTTGTACATGCTGTGGGTTTGATTATCTTTAGCTCAGTTTGAGGGGAGTGGAGATTTTTTTTTGCTGCTCTGTTCCATCCTGAGGGCTCCACAGAATGTTGGTGCGATGAGCCTTTGTGTGTTCTGTGTTGATCCTCTTTACTCCTGAATGCAAAGCATGAGGGAATTGAAAGGAAAGCTGTGTTTGACGGCACGTGTGCTTTTGTCAAATTGATACATCATGAATTTGGGTAATTCGAAATATGTCTGAAAATTTTCAGCAAGCGATTTTGTATTGATGGAATGCAGGATTGGAGTTGTCCATGAAGGTTACAATTGGAATGAATGGCTTCTGAAGGTCTACCTCCATTTTTGTTGCAAAGTTATTTATTGATTGACAGTAATGGCAGTCAATGACCAATGCACTTAGAGCTCTCTGTTCAATAGATGGTCTTAAAAAGTGTTCAGATTTCCCTCGGGTCAGTGACTCTTTTAGTGGAATGGATGCCTATAGAGGAGGATGTTTTCTCATAGCACTTATCTCCAATACGAGCTTAAGCTTAATACTTCTGCCTTCCCAATTGAGAAGGCTGGGACTGTCATCACTGAAGAGTGGGAAAGATAACCAGAAGAAAGAGAGTTCCTGTGTAAATTATACACCTCTAGCTTTCCCTGAAGGGGCTGACTCATGTCAATTGCTCTCCAGTGGAATGTCCATTGGTAGCTCTTTGTGCACGAGTCTTCACATTGAATGTCCTCAGACCATGTAGGCATAAAGGACATTTCAGTAGAACTCAACCTTTTCCTTAACACTAAGTCTTTGTTTCTTGAGGAGTTTGGGGGTAAGGAGGGTTGCCAGTGATCAGGAGCAAGAACTAGAGTTGGTTTCATATCCTCAACCCTGGGAACGCCATGGCTCTTCCTCAGAGTGGTGACAGAGCGAGGATCAAATCAGGGAACTTACACCTTGTCCTAGTCTGTACTTAATGCCCTGTTCATCTGGCACTTAGGAACTGTGCACTTGGAAGAGTTACAGAAAAGGGAAATGATTGTCACTGCTGATTTTGATCGGGTGGTATCTGCAGTGGATAGCAGATCCACTATTGCCAACTTACAGCCATCATTGAGGAATAAAATCCATCCAAGATATTGTTTAAATGGTGACTCATCAAGAACACTTAATTAATATTTTACATCTTTGACATCATGAAAATTCCAAAGGTACTTTGCAGTGGTGAGAGGAATGGACGCTGAAGAATAGTTTAGAATCATAGAGTCCCTACATTGCAGAAGGAGGAGGTTACAGTGGTTAAACCTGACAACAGGGGTATGAGTGATCAGGCAGGTTGATCTCCGAGGCTAGGGGAGAGTCAGCGTAGCCGATGAGCTTTGACTGAGATGTCGCCTGATGCAATTTTTCGAAGCCATCTCGTCCTTTTCAGGATGATAAGAAACCCGTCCATGATGGTGAAAGTTCTGTTGCTGATGGAAGAGGGGAGGTGGCTGGCAGAATGGCACAGTTGGTGCAAGCTGTGATGCAGGGTTTGGGAGAGGTCATGCCAACCTCTCTGAAGGATGCCAAGGATTTATAAATCAATGCACTGCGCGTGGAGAGGTACTGGAGGACAGGGGTGATTTGAGCAGCATTGCGGGATGCATGAGATGCAGGTAGTGATGTTGTAATTAGTTTAATTTATTAGTTGACTTATTAGTGTCACAAGTAGGCTTACATTAACACTGCAATGAAGCTATTGCAAAAATTCCTTAATCGCCACTCCGACGCCTGTTCGGATACACTGAGGGAGGATTTAGCATGGCCAATGCACCTAACCAGCTCATCTTTCGGACTGCGGGAGGAAACCCATGCAGACACGGGGAGAACGTACAAAATCCACACAGACAGTGTCCCGAACCGGGAATCAAACCCAGCTCCCTGGCACTGTGAGGCAGAGCAGTGCTAAGCACTGTGCCAGCGTGCCGCCCAGATGGGTTAGTAGCCGAGCGTTGCTGGACGTGGATACTTATTTCCCCGTCTTCCTCTAAGGCACATGAGGTTAGGCAGCTCCAGTGATTGGAATGAGTTTCCTTGCCTTTTTAATGGCGTAATATTTTACCCATGATAGATAATTGATTTGGGCTATGATGGCTCTGTGGTTGGTCCTCTGTTTTGTCATTAAATTGTCATGAGCTCATGATTGGAGTAGTGCAAATACTGACAATTACCGAGTCTAAAAATTCAATTAATTCAGACGAGCAGATTAAATATACAGTGAATTTTAATAATCCGCACTGAAGATGGAAGATTACCATAGACAACATTTTAAACACACCACAGCACCTTCATGCAGAGTAAAGAGGAACTCTCATCTGAATATGATTTATGTCTTGGAACTGAAGCCTTTGTTGTCAGCCGGAGGGAAAGCAGATCCAGATTTTATTTGTCTCTTCCTCTAAGACAGTAATGATGTACTGCACAGAGGCTCACTCCTAGTGGTTTTGTTGGTGACGCCATTCACCAAGGAGGGGGACACTGGCTGTCTGCAGTGCAATAAATAATTGAGCATGAGTAATTTGTGGGACTTACCCACTGACTGCAGTACCGCAGCATTGAATGTGTGCCTGCAGGGCGTGTTGGAATCCCATTCCCCTGACTAATGCCTTTGAGCTCCCATCACTATTCCCGCCCAGTCATCCAGGAGTTGCCTGTTGCAACCCGGAGTCCAAGACGAGGAAAATTAGGACGTCCTACACCGCACAGTTCAAGCAGCACTCACCTCTCCCAACCCTCGTACCGGGCTCACGACAGAGAAGCACTGATGCTCCTCATTGGCAGCTCCAGTTGCCACAGCCACGTAGATCGGTTTTTGGGCCTAGCTGCAGTCTACCAGGGCAGCAGTGGATGGGAACCGGGCCCAGGGCTCAATCCAGAGATCTGCATTGGTGTTGGTTTCAGGATTCCCAAAACAAGAGTTAAATTCCTCTGTTCCTTTGGGCCCGTAGTGAAGCGCCGTTATTTGAGCCAAGTGCTGGTAAGTGAGATTAGGTGGCCAGATCAGGACCTTTCACGAGTCGGTGTAGACTCGATGGGCTGAAGGGTCACTTGTGCACTGTAGTATTCCGTGATTCTGTACCAAATGCTGGTACAAATAAGTCATCGCAAAGGAGGCGAGGCCCAGTTTACCTTTAAACTATTAATCCAGAAACGAGCTAATGTTCTGGGGACCCGGGTTCGAATCCCGCTATGGCAGATGATGGGATGTGAATTCAATAAAACAAAAATCTGGAATTAAGAATCTACTGATGACGACGAAACCATTGTTGGAAAAACCCATCTGATTCATTAAGGTCCTGTCTTCATTGAGAAAACCTGTCTCCCTTACCTGGTCTGGCCTACATGTAACTCCAGAGCTGCAGCAGTGTGGTTGACTCTCAGTTGCCCTCCAAGGGGTGGGCAATAAATGCTAGCCAGCCAGAGACACCCATGTCCCATGAATGAATTAAAAAAAGAACATGTTACAGTAGCTTCAGGTGAACTTTTGTTTGACAGGATAATCATCCATGAGTGGATTAAGAATCGATAAAGGAAGGGCCTGTTGGCCAACCCATATAGAGAGCCTTGTCCCCACCTTGGTGGTAATCATGTAGCAGTAGTTGACACCCCGGTGTGTCCCCGCTGCTCCCTTTTCCTACCCGAAGTTGACGCTTCTGGAATCCTGGAAGCTTACACTGATATCTAAAACGCTTACCCTTCCTGTAACTGCTGTTTAATAAATAAATACGGATGCCTCAACTGCTATGTGCGGTATTCATTTTGTGGTAATGTGTGCCACATCTGTGCCTAGTATTTAGTCCTAACATTTATCATGTAAAAGCTGCCAGCTTTCTAACTGGCTTCTGTCTTCCAGCCTCGTGTTTATCTCTCTCTCTCTCTCTCTCTCTCTCCACCCTTCCACCTTGTGCATTTTCTGATTTTTAAGCTAAATTTCCAAGCAAACGAACTCATTAGGAGGAAGAGAGAGTTTTTTTTTGTTGTTAACCGGGAAGGGAGAAATTGCTAGTTTGGAGGTGGGTTGGAGCCTGACAGCGGGAGATGGGCTCAGACTGATCTGTTTGAGTTCCAGGCGACATCTTGCTGGATGAGTGACGACGCGAACAGTGCGGGCCATCGATTGCTAACAGATGGCCTGATTATTAGCAAAATCAAGATACACGCAGCAAATCTGCAGCGTTGCCAGTGTTCATTTCTTACCCCCAGATAAACCCGGCTGGCCCACTGGTACCATCTGCAGACTTGCAAAGTGCATTAAGCCTGAATTGATTGAGTCGGTGCATGTGGGTTTACCATTTTAAAAAGGGAGAGGGACCGGCTGGGTGAAACAGCACAATAAACACACTTTGTACTGATAATGAGAAGCACAAGTCACCGGAACAATCAATAATATGAATACTTCATTATCTCCATTGTCCGGGCTTATTATTTAGCCATTTGTACTTGTTTAGTGAAGGGAGATTCTCATTGCCTTTCTCCCCACCGTGCCTTACACCACATCAGATGTTTATTCCAATAAATGAAGCATTTTATTTCCCGTTTCAATTTTTCCAGCTGGAAAATAAGAAATTGCGAAAAAGAAAATGCATCTCTTCCCTCTGCTTTCTGACATCCCTGACCCGCGTTTCCTCCCCTGACACAAGACTCGTGCTCAGGTTTACAGTTTCGTAGAATCCCTGCAGTGCAGAAGGAGGCCATTTGGCCCATTTAGGCTGCACCAACTCTCCGAGACAGCATCTTACCCAGGCCTTATCCCCGTATTATTACTCTGCTAATCCTCCCCTAACCTACATACCTTGGGATACCAAAGGGCAATTGAACATGGTCTATTCACCTATCATGCACAGTCCAAAGTTGTGCGGGTTAGGTTAATTGGACCCCCTTAGGGTCAGGAGGATTAGCAGGGTAAATAATGTGGGGTAACAGGGATAGGGCCTGGGTGAGATGTTGTCGGTGCAGGCTTGATTGATCAAGTGGCCTCCTTTCGCACTGCAGAGATTCTACGATCTTTGGACAGTGGGAGGAAACCAGAGCACTTGGAGGAAACCCACGCAAACACAGGGAGAACATGCAAACTCCTGGCGCATCACCTCAACCCAATAGCCAAGTAAGAACCTTGACAGTGTTGGCAGACTATTTGGCCATGGGAAGCATAACAGTCAAGTGCAGTCCTGCCTATGGTCAATGTAGGGACACTGAATGGTAAACCAGAGGCAGAATTTCTGGTTGAATTTTGCTTTTTATCTCAGGAACACTGAGCACAACTGTAGCTCTAGACACAGCATCCATTAATGTGATTGCTCCAGATAATCTGACATCAGCTTGCCTAGATGCCATCTTTGATGCAAATGGTGCACAGGCCAGTTGAGACCAATCCAACTGGGTTACAAAACAAACTTGTGTTTTTATGGCACTTTGAAGTGTCCACTGCTTTTGGCAATGTGATCACTCTTGTAATGTAGGAAATTGGGCAACCAATTGATGCACAGCAAGAGGTAAATATTGTCCAGAACATTCGGCATAACCCCATTCCTCAACGCGAGCAGACAGATGGGCCCTCGGTTTAACATCTCTTCCAAATGTCGGCACCCCTGACAGTGTAGCCCTCCCTCAGTAGTACACTGCCTTTATTTCTGTGCCCAAGCTCTGGAGCGGGACTTGGACCTTTGTGACTTAGAGACAACTAAGCCATGGTTGAGAGGAACTGAATGTCCCTGAACTGACTGACAGTAGATGAGAAAGTCAGTGGGTGGAATTCTCCCATCCTGCCGACTACGGTTCCCGTGGCGAGCAGGCCACAAAGGTCTGTTGACCTCGGGCATGCTTTTCCAGTCTTAGGGCCAGAAAATCCCCCCCAATATATCCGGATCTGAACTTCAGGACAACAGGTCCATTATTCGATATGACAGTGAATCTCGCTGTGACAGTGGGGAGCATTGCATCAATCCTCATCTCACATGTGCGTTTTCAGAATGGACAGCAATAGGATTTGATGGCCCCATGCTCATCCTTACTGATGAGTGGGTGGAAGCTAGGATCTTCCAGATTTGTCCAATAAATTACCAACTGGATAAATTATCCTGAGCTTTATCCAGGAGCAGTTCCTGTAATTTGAAACAGTTTGTTTTTCGTTCAATGCTCAGCGAGGTGAGGGATGTTTATGCCGGCGAATTGCAACACTTCCCATTTCGGGTACAACACAAGCTCAGGTGTGCTCTGTTCGTCCTGGCCAAATGTTCCCTCAACTCTCCTCCCAGTCACCTACTTCCACTCCAATCTGGGAAGCATGGCATGACTGGATCCCCCCGCCCCCACCCCAGCCCAACCCAACCCAACCCCCCCGGGCTGGTCCTGCAGCCCCGAGCTGTGTTTGATTGCCGATTGCTGTGAAGTTAGGGACAGTTTTACGCTGCAGAGTCTGTTCCCACCAGGAATTGGATTAGGACGCTTTGCTTGGGGTGCATTACGGATAACATGCTTTCACTCTGGGCTCGGCAGGCCTCCCCCCCCCCCCCCCCACCCCCGCTCCCCTTCCCCGAGGTGAAAGTTGCTGCCCCTCACACTCCTCCTCAAATCAAAAAGCCCGTGCTGTGTTATGCTGAAACCACTGCTGTAAATGAGCTCCTCGTTGTGTAGCTAACATTTTCATTAGAGGCAACCTTTAACTTTACACCTGGCAACCTTTAACCTTCGCTGCAAATGTGACAGAAACACGATTTTCACTGCGGAATGCAAAATAAAGGCTTGTGTGTGAGAAGCATCCACTTTTCCCACAACCATGTATTAAAATGATCCATCAAATACCTTTAGGCTGCACGCACACACACACACACACACACACAATGACACACACACACCTGGGGCGGCACTGTTGCCTCATAGCATCAGGGACCTGGGTTTGGTTCCCAGCACGGATCACTGTCTGTGTGGAGGCCGCACCTTCTCCCCATGTCTGAGTGGGTTTCCTCTGGGTGCTGGGGTTTCCTCCCACAGTCTGAAAGAGGTGCAGGTTACACGCATTGGCCGTGCTAAATTCTCTCTCAGTGTACCCGAACAGGCGCCGGAGCGTGGTGACGAGGGGATTTTCACAGTAACTTCATTGCAGTGTTAATGTGAGCCTACTTGTGACACTAATAAATAAACTTTAAACACACACACACACACACACACAAAATTGCCTCCTCAAGTTTTAGGCAGCGAGGTGAACATTTGTTTTAAGAAGCTCTGGTTCTGGGGGTCTCAGCAAAAACAAAGGCTGGAAAAGAAAAAAAATCATCAAAATCAAATGAGAAGACCTCTATTTATAAACAGAAAAAAATGGAAAGCAAGTCCACTGCTGCAGGTTGTGTACAGATTTGGTCATTAAATGATCAGGGCAGTGGAGGTTACATTATCAGATAATCCCACAGACAAGCAAATGGCTGCATCACATAGTTAGAGTGATTTATATTGAGCCTCTTGTGTATCAGGTCAGACAGCAATCCCTCCCCCCCCCCACCGTAATCAATGGGGAGATTACAAGAGACACACAAGTTGATCTCCGAATGGCCTTTTAATGTTGCTTTGCACTATATACGTTTAACGGCTTTGTAGCCCTCTCTCTCTCTCTCTGTTGTGTAGACAGCCCTTGTTCCTTGCCCCCCTCCTTCCCTCCCTCCTTCCCTTCCTTATCATTCTGGATGCACTCCCCTGCGGCACCACTGAAAGGCTTTGACAGGCGAGCAGGGATCAGGATGAAGGGATGATAATTGATGTCCCTGCTAGCAGCGCTCTACAGCAGGTCAACCATCCCGGTGCGAGCACGGGGGCCCCTGGGTTCTGTGACCCACTCGCTGACAGCTCGCGTGTGTGCACTAAGATTTAATTGCTCTGCTCTGCCCAATTTGCATAATCCACATAATCACACTGATTTTAATTGCCCACAACTCCACAAAGATCATGTGGTTAAGTGGTAAATCATAATTAGATAAATAATTGCTTTGGCCATAGCAAGCTGCTTTTGTTATAGCTGCCATCTGCTGGGCAGTTTCTGTGTCTCAAAACAATACATCTCGGAAGGCTGATCCTGGAACTCACTGCTTATCTGCGGAGAGCCGTATTTTGGAATCCAGCCTGAGACTGCAGGATCTGTGGAATGCTTTCCGATTTGGCACTTTAGTTATTCATCTATGAGATCATTACCAGGGCCTTGTTTCACACAGAAGAAGCTTAGTATATTTGACTTTATTTTGTTCTGTTATCCCCCCTCTCCCCCCGCACCTTGCAAAGCTTTCAAGATGTATTCTGCAAAGTAGCCAGAAACACCTGCCTCATTAGCTGTGCTTCAAGGTTTCTGAGTCTTCATCCAGCTTTTCCTCAACACCAACAAAAAAAACCTTCCTTTGTTGGAACCTGCTTTTCCAATTAGATTGGGGTTGATACAGGGGTGGAGCTGTATTTAGGCTTGGTTGTGGAGGTTTATGGAAACGGTGGGCAAAACGTCTCAAAACACTTCAAACTATAGTGTTTTTTTTATTCATTCATGGGTCATGGGCATCGCTGGCTGGCCAGCATTTATTGCCCATCCCTAGTTGCCCTTGAAGGGCTGTTGAGAATCAACCACGTTGCTGTGGCTCTGGAGTCACATGTAGGCCAGACCGGGTAAGGACGGCAGATTTCCTTCCCAAAAGGACATCAGTGAACCAGATGGGTTTTTCCGACAATCAACAATGGTTTCATGGTCATCAGTAGATTCTTGATTCCAGATATTTTTTATTGAATTCAAATTTCACCATGTGCCGTGGTGGGATTTGAACCCAGGTCCTCAGAACATTAGCTGAGTTTCTGGATTAATAGTCTAGCGATAATACCATTAAAGCACTGTCTCCCCTATGTTGTGTGTGCAAAGGTAGCCTGTGTCATCAGTGTAACCCCCACTATAAACATCAGTGAGGTGAATGATTTTGTATTCTGTATCAGGATACAGTGAAAAGTATTGTTTCTTATGCACTATACTGACAAAGCATATTGTTCAAAAAGTACATGGGGGAAGGAAGAGAGAGGGTGCAGAATACAATGTTACAATCATAGCTAGAATGTAGAGAAAGATTAACTTAATATAAGGTAGGTCCATTCAAAACTCTGGCAGCCGGGAAGAAGCTGTTCTTGAGTTGGTTGATATATGATCTCGGCCTTTTGCATCTTTTTGCCCGATGCTTTGAAAAAGGTGGAAGAGAGAATGTCTGAAGCGTGTGGGGTCTTTGATTATGCTGGCTGCTTTTCCAAGGCAGTGGGAAGTGTAGACAGAGTCAGTGATGGGAGGCTGGATGGCGTGATGGATTGGGCTATGTTCACAACCTTTGTAGTTTCTTGTGGCCTTGAGCGGAGCGGGAGCCATACCAAGCTGTGATACAACCAGGAAGGATGCTTTCTATGGTGCATCTGCAAAAGTTGGTGCTTTGCACCACCCTGCTAAGAATCTCTCTGTCAAAATTATAAACATTGGATGAATGGGCAATTGGACAAATCACTGAGGAGTCGTTGGTTCTGTAGACCTCTCTGTGGGAGGAGAGGAAAAAATTGGAGGAACTTCCTTTGTTATCTGAGATCTGGTAACACTTCAGTTTGCAGGGTGAGAGCATTGACCATGAGCAAAGCCACACTCTGGGAGCTGACTGGAGGAAGCAGTCTTGTTGGCTTCGGAAGGTCCAATTGGACAATAGGATTTTTGATTCGGCTCATCTGAACACTCAGTCAAAGCAGAATTATCGCGAACCTGGTGAAGCTGTTAAAAGGGTAGCAATTTCTAGATGGGTTCATGGCTGTCTACATTTCTTTCCTTTTTGTTCTTTTGAAGCGCCAGGTTTAATTAGCACTAATTAACATTCGAAAGGTTCCACTTGGATTTTAACATGACAAATAAGTTGTGCCAGAGCGCAATCTTCAGAAATTGTATCTCTTGTCTGCCGATGAAGCATTTATTACTGTTGGGAAAAGCTAGTGAAAGGATAGACCTGACTGTCTTATCCCAAGCTCCCCAACCCAGGCCCTCTGCCCCCACTGCCCGCCCCCAGTTCCCCAGCTACATCAGCCTAGGCTATGTCGGTAGACCAGGAGGTGGCCTTTGCCCGGATGTATTGGCACCAACCACCTACAGGATGTGGTAGTGTGGAGGGCAGTGCCTGTCGCTGTGGTTAGTGACTAATACAGAACAGTGTGAGCTATACGAGCTAGAGATTGAATTTGGTTTTAAACTCCTTCCTTGATCAGTGGGGTTGCTTCCTGTACCTGTTTGAGTATTTGATATGTTATGAGGTTGTATTTAGCTGATACATTCTGACTGCAGAAATTCACCTCTTGAGCTGCATCAGTGGTTGGTGCCCTGCTGCTAAATCTGACAATATGTGTCTCCGTGCACAGCCCAGACCCTGAATTTTAGAAATGGAAGTGTTACCTCAAGCACTGTCAAATTGGTCCCCCAGCCTTTCTTTTTACCCCTCGAGTGCAGGAGGGGGCCATTCGGCCCATTGAGTCTGTACCAACAATAACCCCACCCAGGTCCTATCCCCGTAACCCCACATATTTACCCTGCTAATTCCCCTGACACTGAAGAGTGGCCAATGCATCTAATCAGTACATCTTTCAGACTGTGAGAGAAAACCAGAGCACCCGGAGGAAACCCGTGTAGACACAGGGAGATGTGCAGACTCCACACAGACTGTGATCCAAGCTGGGAATTGAACCTGGGTCCCTGGCGCTGTGAGGCAGCAGAGCTAACCACTGTGCCACCCTTTTCTCTCTACTCTTTTTTCCTCATTTTGTTCCCCTTTTTGCGTCTCTTTCTCTTTGCAGTATCCCTGAACCATCTTTTTCTTCTCTTTCTCCTTTCTTTTTTCCATTATTTTTCCAGTTGCTCTCACTTGCTTTCACGCTCTCTCGCAACTCTCTCTCAATTTCTCACTCTCACCCGCTGTCACCTCCTCATTCATTCTCAATCTTTCTCACTCTCACAGCTCGCTCCCACTTCCTTTCTCTTTCAGTTCCTCATGCTCTCTGTTTCACTTTCTTTCTCGCTCTCTCTCTCTATCACTTTCTTTCTCGCTCTCTCTCTATCACTTTCTTTCTCGCTCTCTCTCCCTTCACTTGATGAAGAATGTTATTCCTGAACCGACACCACCTGTTATTGCCCCAGTACTAACTCAGGGGTTTAAGTTACCTTGAACCTCAATGGAAAAGCTACCTGAGAATGGACTGTCTGGTTGCTTCACGGGAATTGAATATCCATTCATCCCAAGTGAGAGATAGGAAAGCAAATGGAACTGCTCGCAACATCTGCCCTTGGGATAGACTTAATTACCGGGTCTACATCAAGGGCCCCGTTGGTTTTACATTCCTGTTCCTGTTTGGAGATCAAAGGCTGTCCGACAAATCCTTAAACAAACTTTTGGCCACAAGCCGAGTGCTGGAAAATCGGATTAGAATAGATAAGCGTTCGATGGCTGGCGCAGACATGATGGGCCGAATGGTTGTTTTCCCGTGGTGTAAGACTCTATATGGGGGCAATTTTCCCATCCCACTCACCACGGGAAATGTAAAGATCAGTTGACCTCGGGCAGGATTTTCTGGTTGGAAAATCCCACCCTAGAACTTTCTCTGACTCTAAGCCAGTTACTGGTCAAGTTAAAGTGTAGATACAGGAGGGTGTGTAACAACTGTACAAGTCTCCCCTGCAAGGAGAGTTAAGACTTTCAGTGGTGACAGAGCCGATTAACAAGATCTATTAACATGTTAGTTAACACCTGACAATGAGAATGGAGGTGGTTTGCACTTCTTCTAAAATCTTACATGGTACCAATGTGACCGTTATTCTTTTGTGCCTCTCCATATCCGCATTTGTAAGGTAGCACAGTTAAGGTGTCAGACTGATAGTTTCCATTCCGGTGTGCTAACCCACAACCTGCCTTTTTGTACTTCACAAAGACGTCCTTCACAGTAACCGGGCCTCGTGCATTCTTTATCTATTAATGATGCTTACACTTGAATGAAGGTTACCTCTGCCCTCGGCTTCATGCTTCTGCGTTAGGGCGAATGATAAACGCTCTTTGCCAAACTGATCTCATTTTGGAGAAAATTATTTGACCGGGGATTCGCACAGCAGCCGCTTGTAACAGAACTGGCACCTTAGAATGAGGAGTGTGAGCAGATGTATCTTCTTCTGGAGGGCTACCCAGATTATTTTGGTGTTTTGGCTCAGATAGTGCAACTTTGTTTAGTATCAAAACACATTAACAAAGGAGAACTCTGTTGAAATACTCCACAATTCATAGAATAGGAGCGTAGAATCCCTACAGAGCAGAAGGAGGCCACATAGCCCATCGAGTCTGCGCCAACTGTCCAATGGAGTATTTTACCCAGGGCCTACCCCTGTAATCCCACATATTTTTCTGAACTTGCATATCTTTGGACCATGGGAGGAAACTGGAGCACCCGGAGGGAACCCATGCAGACATCAAGAGAATGCAAACTTACACAGTCACCCAAGGCTGGAATCAAACCTGGGTACCTGACGCTGCGAGGTAGCTAATCACTGTGGCACTGCGCTGCCCATGTCATATCATTGAAATGAATTAAACATCACAGAAACCCTATAGTGCAGAAAGAGGCCATTCAACCCACAACAATCCCACCCAGGCCTTATCCCCATAACCTCACATATTTACCCTATTAATCCTGCTGACACTAAGCGATAATTTATCCTGGCCAATCAACCTAACCTGCTCATCTTTGGACTGTGGGAGGAAACCGGAGCACCCAGAGGAAACCCACACGGACAGTCACTCAAGGCCCGAATTGAACCTCGGTCCCTGGCGCTATGAGACAACCATGTTAACCACTGTGCCAACATGCCTTCCTTTAAGACTTAACAACAAATAACATTATATACCTTCCTCTGACAAGAAGATAGCCCAAAATGAACTGTCCCCGGCGCACCTTCTAATCGTGTGTTGGGTTTTGTCCTGTGCTGTTAATTAGGATGTTTAGCTCAGTCCATCTCCTCCCACCCCCTCAGTTTATACACACGAGGGAGAATTGCTTTCCTCTGTTGCCAGAAGAGAAAACACTGGAAAATCTCAGCAGGTCTGGCAGCAATTATAAGGAGGGAAAAGAGTTGATGTTTCGAGTCCAGATGACCCTTTGTCAAAGCTGCTTTGACAAAAGGATCATCTGGACTTGAAACATCAACTCTTTTCTCTCCTTACAGATGCTGCCAGACCTGCTGAGATTTTCCAGCATTTTCTCTTTTGGTTTCGGATTCCAGCATCCACAGTAATTTGCTTTTATCAGTTGCTTTCCTCTGTTGCTGCGTCCCCGCGATCGTTCTGATGTGTGCTTCAGGAGCCAGCACTGCTCTAACTGGGGTCCAACTCAGACATTGCTCTTTGCTTCCCTTCTCAAGCTTTTTTTTAAAATTCTGGAGACAGTTCGATGCCATCCACTTAGCGAAGGAGCCTCTCAAAGATGTATGTCTTCATAGTTTATGTCTTTGACTGCTGGTGGTTCCTGAGTTGCAGCCAAGTTGGCTGCAGCGTGAAAAATGTGGGGAAAAGGGAAAATGAATTTAACTTTGTTAAAAAGAACAATGAGGGTAATTTATGAATGACAAATAGTCTGCACTCATATGAGCAGCTGACTGATCAATGAGAGCTGTGTTCTTTTTTTTTAAAATGCCCCGTGTCACATTTGCAAAACAAACCCACCACTACTTGGGAGTGGTGCTTGCGTGCTCACAAGGCAAAGCGCGTGTCCAGTTGGAGGAATGCAGAGAATTGGCCTCATCTGTTCCGGAAGGCAGGAGAGAGGGGAGACAAAAGGCAGTTTATTCTGGTTGGCAGAGTTGACCGGGGGGGCGTCAGGAAGCCACGGGCAGTGGAAAATAAACCTTAGGAGGCAAGAGGACTCCTCAGCGTTTGGGAGAATGCGAGGCTTCATCGCCAAGTGGCTCCAGCAGTGGTATGTACAAACCACTGCGCTTGAAGGGCAATGTGCACTCAAAGTAAAGAACTTCACATCCCGTTCCTGTGAAACCATTTTTATGTTCACCGGGGGAGGAAAATCAGTGTGCAGTAAAAATGGCGAAAGATTTACAAGTGTGCTTGTTTGTAGTTAAAAAATGGTACTTTTTCAGGGCTTCTGCATTCGTGGGTTTATAAGATTTGCTTCTTTCTTCTGCAGAAGGTGCATTGCTTTTAGATTGTAGAATCCCTACTTTGCAGAAGGAGACCATTCAGCCCATCTGCACCGGCAACAGCCCCACCCAGGCCCTATCCCCGTAATCCCACATATTTACCCTGCTAATCCCTCTAACCTACGCATCCAGGGACACTAAGGGGCAATTTAACATGGACAATCAGCCTAACCTGCACATCTTTGGCCTGGATCTGTGTTTCAGGGATGGAGAGTACAGTGATAGGTGCCACCACTAAGCCGTGGCGTCACCATGATACTTGTAAAACGTGCTGGTTAGGGTGGATTGGCCAGGCTAAATCCTCCCTCAGTGTACCCCAACAGGTGCCGGAGTGTGGCGACCAGGGGGATTTAACTTCATTGCAGTGTTAATGCCTATTTGTGACACTAATAAATAAGATACTTCAGTGCTTACCCCTCCCCACTGACCTTCTTGTCCAACTAGCAGGATAAACAGTATCTTGTACCTCCACCCCCGTCTACCGTAGCCCAGTTAATAGTTTCTGGAATTTGAGCTGAAATGGACTCATTGTATCACGGGCCACTATTTGACTAACTGATCATTAGTATCCAGCTGTCTATGGAAAAGGCCTATAAAATGTCACCAAGTTGTCGGGGCAGCTCTCTGAGTTTGCTTCTGCCAAGCAACTCAGGACATTTCCTGCTCTGAAGGCTGCATTGTGTCCTGCAGATGCGGTTTCATTCGATTATCA
Source organism: Carcharhinus amblyrhynchos (assembly GCF_965287045.1). Taxonomy (NCBI): domain Eukaryota; kingdom Metazoa; phylum Chordata; class Chondrichthyes; order Carcharhiniformes; family Carcharhinidae; genus Carcharhinus; species Carcharhinus amblyrhynchos. The sequence continues at coordinate 12,792,619 of NC_137327.1, forward strand.
CAAAGCTCCTTCCAGTTAATAACTTCTGTTAACTTTAGTGACCTATTTGCTCGAGGCAGGAAGAATTCATGCCACCAAATACTGAAATTAATTTCCCACTAAACCACTGCACCCCCATAAATTTGGGCCACCTCTTATCCTGATTTTTTTTCTGGGGGATTTTCACAGTAACTTCATTGCAGTGTTAATGTAAGCCTACTTATGACACTAATAAGTAAGCTTGAAACTTAAAAAAACTTTCAAAAAAGCTTTAAAACTTTTGTTTTCTCTTTCTACTGGTATACTGACTATTTAGGTTGAGTTTGCAGCACTGGGACAGCACAGTGGTTAGCGCTTCTGCCTCACAGCGCCAGGGACCCCAGGTTTAATTCCAGTCTCGGGTTGCTGTCTCTGTGGAGTTTACACACTCCCCTTGCGTCTGTGTGAGTTTCTTCCAGGTGCTCAGGTTTCTTCCCATACTCCAAAGATGTGCAGGTTAGGTGGCTTGGTCATGCTAAATTGCCTCTTAGTGCCCCAAGATGTGTAGGTTAGATGGATTAGCCATGAGAAGTGTGTGGGGTTATGGAGTTAGGGCGTGGAGCAAGGGTTTGTGTAAGATACTCTGTCAGAGAGCCGGTGCAGATACGACGGGCCGAATGGCCTCTTTTGCACTGTAGAGATTCCATGATTCTGTTCAGTGAACACAAGATACGATCCTAGCTTCATGTGAGTCTTCAAAGCCACCTGGCCAGAATTTTACCATCTTGCCCGCGATGGGAATTGGAGTGGGTGAGGGGCAGAGCATGGGATGATCCCATGACCCTGGGCAGGATTTTACGGTTTTGGGGCGGGCAAAGCCATAAAATCCTGCCCTCTGTATCTCAAATTCCCTGTAAAGGTATTGACACAGTGAGAAGTCTCACAACACCAGGTTAAAGTCCAACAGGTTTATTTGATAGCAGAAGCCACTGGCTTTCGGGGCACTGGCTGCCCCTTCGTCAGGTGAGGTGTTGGCACACGATAAAGTCATGTGCCTAAGGAGCTTGGGTGGTGCTGGTGTGGGAGGAAGCAGTAAAACGATGAAGGTTGATTGCTGCCTGGTGCGGTGAGTAACAGCAAAGTGTAGTAATGAGCTGCTGCAATGTTTTGCATAACCACATCATTGCCAGGTTGGTTCCCTAGAATGATCTCTATCATGCAATGGGGATTGTGAAATGTTCATACTCCTGAGCACTGGAACTGTGAAAAAACATTTCAAAGATACAATTATCAGTTGTGACCTTCCAGAGCTGGATCGTGCCTGGAGAGAAATTACAACTACATATACAGCTGGGGTGAAGTGCTGGTGGTTATGGGTCATTGCTAGTGGGAGCAATTTGAAGTGATGAATTAAGCATCTTGACAGTGGTCGATCGCACAACACCAAAGCGCATTTGTTCAAATGGGAGTTTTCCTATGGTGCCCCGGTAGCGGTCAGCCTGTCTGGTGTGTGATATAAAGAGTCACACGAGATAACACAGGCCCTGACTTTATCAGTAAACCAATAATTGCATTTGTATAGCACCGTTCACAGCTTCAGAAGGTCGCAGAGCGCTGAACAAACCACAAAGTGCGTTTGAAGTTGCAGTCGCTGTTGCGCAGTGGCAAGCGCTGCGGTCAGCTTGTGCACAGGAAGATCCCGCAAACAGCACCGAGGTGCACTGCCAGGTGCTTTTCAGTGATAATGAATTCACTCTCGATAGTGAATTGATCAATAATAATAAATAGTGAATTGATAATTCACTATCAATAGCCAGGACTCCAGGGAATATTCCATTGTTGTTGTCCGGGATAGTGCCATGGGAGCTTTTACATCCATCCGAGAGGGTTTAACATCTCATTGGAAATGTATTCCACTGGAGTGTCGGCTGTGTTTTGTCCTCCAGTCTCTGTTGTGTTGCTACATGTGAGTTATGGCCTATGTAGTGTTGTGTGCATTCCTCTGACGTCACAAGAACGCAGGAGGTGAGTGAGCTCCACCATTCAACACCATCACAGTTGAACTTTGGCTTCAGCTCTGCTTTGCTGTCGCCTCCCCTTATCTTGAGAGATCTGCCTTTCTCACCCTTATGTATACTCAACAATGGAGCATCTACAATCCTCGGGGGTCGAAAATTCCAAAGATTCACAACCCTTTGAGTGAAGACATTCCTCCTTATCTCAGTCCTAAATGATTGACCCCTCACCCTGAGACTGTGTCCCACTATGTTCTAGATTCCTCGGCCAGGAGACACAATCTTTCAGCATCGACCCTGTCAAGCCCTTTCAGAATCTTGTATTTTTCAATAAGATGGCGCGGGTTAGCGCTGCTGCTTCACAGCGCCAGAGACCCGGGTTCGATTCCCAGCTTGGGTCACTGTCTGTGTGGAGTTTGCACGTTCTCCCTGTGTCTGCTTGGGTTTCCTCCCACAGTCCAGACATGTGCAGGTTAGGTGGATTGGCCATGCTAAATTGTCAGGAGGATTAGCTAGGATAAATGCATAGGGTTATAGGCATAGGGCCTGGGTGGGATTGAGGTCAGGACAGACTCAGTGGGCCAAAAGGCCTCATAGGATCCTATGAGACAACTTCCCATTCTTCAAAACACCAGAGAATACAGGGCTGCTAAAATAGCTTGTCCTCTGACTTACTATGAACCATGTCATGGGAGCAATGCTGTAACACTGACTTATCATTGCATACTGTCTATTGAACAAGAGTGTAGCTGACAACATCAATTGATTTTACATAACTTGCAATCAATGTGAAGTACTTTTGGATAAATAATGACTGATATTTTAATGGCTGAGTCAGATTTGGACCCTGGGTCAAAAGGGCAATTAGTCACACTGCAGGATAAGTCATGTTTGTTTGGTCAGAGGGCATGTAAATGGATCTTAAAGACGTGATTTGATGTTTGCTGTAAGGTTAGAGATCCATGCACTATTCCAATTCTGGCCTCTTGCGTGTCTCGCAACACTTATATTTTCACCATTGGTGGCCATGCCTTCAGCTGACTGGGGCCTAAGACCTTACATCCCTATCTCTTTTTTTAAGGTGCCCCTTAAATCCTACCTCTCTGGCCACACTTTTGCTTAGTTTCCCAAATAGCTGCTTATGTGATTTGCCTTAAATTTTGACATCTTGTGGGCGGGCATAGTGGTCGGTACTGCTGCTTCAGAATGCCAAGGACCTGGATTCAATTCTGGCCATGGGTGACAAGTTTGTGTTGAGTTTTTGCATGCTCTCCCAGTATCTGCATGGGTTTCCTCCAGGGTGCTGCATTTCCTCCCACACTCCAAGGATGTGCAGGTTAGGTTGATTGGCTGTGCTAAATTGACCCTTGATGTCAGAGAATTTGGCAGGATAAATACATGGGGGTTAGGGTATAGGAGCTGGGTAAAATAGTTGTTGGTGCAGTTTCAATGGGCCAAATGGCCTCCTTCCGCACTGCTAGCTTTATATACCCGTGAAGAACTTTGGTGTGTTTCATGGTGTTAAAGACATTCTATAAATGCAAATTTCTGCTGCTGTTGACTTCCAAGGCCCAGTGAAACTGTAAACACTTTGGATTTTGTTGACATCCCAGGGGAGCAGTGTGACCAAGTTTGCTCGTTATACATCTCAGAACCACACGCACAGTGGAACAGGTTTGAGTCCGGTGGTGAGGCTTAGTGGCTGGTGAAAAGGCTCTGTTGGCCTCGTTACTTCTCGGGAAACCCAGCCAGGATCCCAACTCTGACTCATGAGGCTTCCCCCCCTCCACCTCTATGATTGACTTGCTTGATAATGGGGTGGGTGAGATAGTGAAGAGCTGCAGGCACCCGTATCCGAGCAAAATTCAGCCAATGAGGCAGAAAAAAAATCTGATTAAGGAGGCGGGGGCACAATTAAATGTGTTGTGGATGGTTTAATTGTACTTACTTACCAAATACGTGGACCACATTTTGCTTAATGGGCCTCTCTAAGTACCAAAGGGCGGGTGGGGTGAAGGAGGTTTTGTGCAGGCGTTCGATGGAACGTACACTCAGCTAACTGGTTGTTAACTGCAGCATCATCCTTGGACCTGGCTGGCCAAGTTCACTGACCATCTCGTTTGGGAGTTGTGTTGTGAGATGTCGCAGATCGCAACAATTTTGCGGGGCATGGCTTGTTATTTGAGCTGCAGGGAGGAAGTGTCACGTCAGGGTCCATCAGTCTGTCCCTCCTCTCCCCACACAGCTTTCGCTTACCGCGGCCTATCCAATCTGCCAGTTTTTAATGTTGCACAGAATGCTCGCTTTGGGTCAAAGTTGACAATGGTGGGGTTCATTACGGGGATAGGGCGGGGTAAGAGACTGTGTCAGAGAGTCGGTGCAAACTCGATGGGCTGAATGGCTTCTTCTGCAGCATAGGGATTCGATGATTCTATTAATTATACTGTGGCGGGGGGAGGGGATAAACTGTGAGAGAATCGCCTGATAACTTTGCGAGTTCCCCAATCCCTGCTCTAGCTCATTCCAGATGACTAATATCTGGAACACAGCAGAGTGAGGCCATCACGCATGTGGCTCCCCCTCATGCCCCCCACCCCCCCAATTCAGTGATTCTCCCAGCACTCGTCCTTCAGTCTCCTCACCAACCCCCTCCCGCATCCCACTCAGTGACACTCTAGTCGATACCATCCCCAGTTCCTATCTGCTTTCCTTGCCCAGTCTAAGCCTCTGCCATTGTACAACACCTGAACTAAGGAACGACATCAGGCCTAATGCCTTTGTGCCCGTACATACCACAAAGTCGTAAAGAATATAAATTGTGGACAAAAGGACTTTTCCCACTGCTACCTGCCAAATTTCAATTGGCAGAAGCAGTGAGTGGCCGTTATTGTTTTGAGAAATTGTATTCAAAGAACAAAGAACAAAATCAGCCTGGGAAACAGGCCCTTCGGCCCAACGAGCCCGCGCCACCATCTCAACACCACCAGTCCACCTCTCCACCCACGACCCCTGTCTAATGTTTTATGGCCATCCAGATTGAGGGAATCTGATTTACGGACAATTTATTCCTGCCAATCAGCCTAACAGCACATCTTTGGGGTGTGGGGGGAAAACCGGAACACCCGGAGAAAACCCACGCAAGCACGGGGAGAATGTGCAAACTCCCACAGACACCGGCCCAAATCCATGTGTCTGCACAGCAATCAGCGATAGTCACTGAGCTGTCGTCTTGCCCAGTATCTTGTCCAGTTAAGGCACACACTAACGACATGAAGCACTAGGCCAATCTCGAACAACCAAGAGCAGCCCCAGTACGACCCATCGCGTGTATGCCCCTCGTTGGACACGAGGTGGACCGACTTAAAACCTGTGAATGAAAAGAGAAAAAACATTATTATCACACCATACCCATTTACATTACCAGGGACTATTCACGATGAGAAACTACTGTCTTGAATAATCCCATCGACAACTCGCTTACTTGGAGATGGTACTTTGTCCACCGTTAATGGGGTGTCTCAGTAATCTGCTGCATCTGGAGCATTTAGTCTTTAGAGTGTTTGTACAAACAACAGTGGCAATGAATGTTTCATGTATATCCTACAGTTAACTAATGTTAGCGCTTCTAATATTCCTTGATGTAATCCTGTTTAATTACAATAGACTTCCGATTATCTGAGACTCCCAGGACCCAGAGTTAATTGGATAACTGAGCACTTCAAGTACTGGGAGGTGGGGCCTGCATGTGTTACACCAAAGCAATATTCTGTGTTTTTATAAAGCATTGTATACTGTGCAGCTCCCACATGGTGCCTCAGAAGGGCCCATTGTATTAGCTCAGTGTATTCATGTAGGAGGGAGCGCGGAGCAAAATGATCCATTACTGACGTTTCAATCAATATGTAAGGTGCATTTACAACGATGGTGCACCATCGCAACAGACAAGCAGTACTCCACCTCAGAACTGAGAGCATTCTGCCCCCTGCCCTGAGGGCATCCAATACCAAGGAACTTTGCCTCTGACGAAGGGTCATCCAGACCCGAAACATGAGCTCTGTTCTCCCTCTCCAGATGCTGTCAGAATGGCTGAGATTTCCCAGCATTTTATGTTTGCGTTTCTGCCTGTGCATTGCTGTTTTGGGAGCCCTGGCACCAGTTGAGCACTGTCTGCCATCTCCTGAGTCCAAAGGGTTTTTGCGTATGTTGCGGAGAAGGATGTTCCCCGTATACAGAAGTTTTGTTGCAGTTCAGACATGCAAGCTCACTGATTCTCCTGTTGCCCAATGTTTGAAAAGCTGCCTTTGAGCTAACTAAATGTTCATTATGCCATGTGCATTGGGGAATTAAGCACAGCGGGAGGGGATTATGGAAACTGATTTGAGTTGCCCCATTCGCTGTGTCTTCAATTTTCCGTTCCTATCTCTTGCGGAGCAGACTGTGCTACTTTGGTGTGTTATCTGGATGTCAGCAGTGCTGTTTGAAGGTAGAATCCAGCGGCTGGCTGGAGAAGTTCCAGCTTTTATGAACACGGTGACAAGTGGTTGCATCTGTTGATCTTGGGTTTAGCTGGGAAACATCTCATTGTCCAAAACGCATTTGGAACAGAGTCTTATTGTCATGGTTTCAGTGTGATAGAAACTAGAAGCAGGAAGAGGCCATTCAGCCCTTCGAGCCTGCTCTACCATTCATTTTGATCATGGCTGATCATCAAATTCAATATCCTGCTTTCTCCTCCCATATCCCTTGAGCACTTTAGCTCCAGGAGCTATTTTTAATTTATTGAAATCACACAATTTTTTGGCCTCCACTACATTCTGTGAAAGTGAATTCCACACATTCACCCACCCTCTGGGTGAAGAAATTTCTCCTCACCTCAAGTTCTAAAAGGTTTACCCCTTATCCTCAAACTGTGAGCCCTGGTTCTGGACTCCTGTACCATTAGGAACATTCTTTCTGAATCTACGCTGTCTAACCCTATTAGAATTTTATAAGTTTCCATTAGATCCCCTCTCACTCTTCTAAACTCCAATGAATATAATCCTAACTGACTTAGTCTCTCCTCACAGTAAGAAATCTCACAACACCAGGTTAAAATCCAGCAAGTTTGTTTGGCATCACAAGCTTTCAGAGCACTGCTCCTTCCTTGGGTGAGTGGTCCCCACCTCCATCAGCCACTCACCTGATGGAGGAGCAGCGCTGTGAAAATTTGTGATATCAGATGAACCTGTTGGACTTTAGTCTGGTGTTGTGAGACTTCTTACTGTGAGGAGAGACTAATTCAGTTTGGATTATATTCATTGGATTTGCCCACCCCAGTCCAATGCCAGTATCTCCACATCATCTCTCCTCATATGACAGACCTGCCATCCCTGGAATCAGTCTGGTAAACCTTCGCTGTACTCCCTCTGTAGCAAGAACATCTTCAGATAAGGACACCAGAACTGCACACTATATTCCAGGTGCAGCCTCACCAACGCCAGTGCAATGGTGGTGATAGTTAAGAGTGGAGGGATGACAAGGAAGGCTTCAGGTGCTTCTGACTGAGGAAGTTTACACTCCTAAAGGCTCTCACTGTTGGGTAGTAACTTCCTATCGCAAAGCGAACACACGTGGCTAAGGATAGGCTGCGATGGCTCCACGCCTGCACTGTGTTGTCTGCTGCTCAGTCAAGAAGAACAGCCATTTGGAGAGAGGTGGTGAGCTAGCTTGTTATGGGGAACAGCCATGCAAGTCCATGACGAAACTAAAGAGGAAGAGTGGGGGTAGGGGTGTAAAAGGGAAGCATTGCTAACCATCGCAAATGCAAACTCCATTCTCTCTCCCCCAGTCCCCTGTCCCCATCACTCAGAGCACCATCACGTGTAGAGCAGTGAAGCACAAATGTGCCCCTTCCTTTCCTGCGTCTTCCTCGGGCACAACCACGCAGAACAATTAGAATTTGAAATACATGCAAAACAGCAGTTAAATGGTTGTAAAGGAGTGCAGCTGCCCATTAACTGGGGAGTGCAACACAAGGGCTCCTACTTGCCGGGGAATGTGGGGCAGTGTGGGTTAAGTAGCAAAGTGCAGCAGTGAAGTGAGATGGATCATGCAAGTGTTTTAGAGGATGTTCATTGTCATTCCGAGCGAGGCTTCCAAATAATCAATGTGCAGTATCACCTCTAAATCCTGTCCCTAATTGATTTATGACAACTTCACCGTTACTTCAGTACATTGCTCTTTCTCGAAAGCCGGAATAAATCATTCTTCTACACGTGGATAAGTCTAACATGGATTCTTGAGCAGGCAGGCATTTAAATGAAGGGCAGCAAGTCAGCGCTATAATTTCCATAGAGTGACACCACTAAGTTGGGGTGCTATTAAAGGATTGCTTCTATTAAGAATTTATGTGGTGGATAATCAGTTAGAATGGAGGTAGATTTTAGCTGTCTTTTTAAATACGTTGAACACCATTCCCCACCCCTGCAACCTAGTCTCTTTGACTTTGCACTGTCTTCTCGCTACTTCTCTCTGAACTAGTCTGGACTTGTGCTTCCATCAGTTCCTTGCTATCCAGCCCTGTCCTGCCTGAAATGTAATAGCCCCTGTGGTTGAATAGCGCATGATGTCACTGATGGGGCATTACCCCTGCAGCGCAAGTTGTCACCTTCAGGTGAGAAGTGTGGCCATCTCCAGCAGACTCATCATCGTCTGCTAGCATGACTCTAAAGAACGGCTTCTCCTGGCAGACTATCTCGCCAGTGCACTCCTGGCCAGTGTGACTGCGATTCAGACCCTGGAGCTGGGAAGGGGGAAGAGGGGAAGTTACGGGTCACATCAGACCCCTCCTTGTCAAGTGAGAACAATAGACCTTCTTTGTTACTGAGTAGATTTAGGAGCAAAGAGTGAGCCTGAAACCCTCTGGCTACTTGACAGCAGTGACCCGGCCCGAACTCACTGTAAATATTTTGTCCGTGGCCTGTGCACTGGACGGCTGCTGCTGATTCCTGAGTATCCCAGTACTCAGGCATCTTCGTGAACCCTGTGACCATGAATTAGGAACAAAAGATAATGGTTCTGGTAACAATGGGCGCATGTGTGTACAGTAAGAGTGGCTTTTGACATGAGCTTCTGAGCAAGTCATCAATCTTAATCCCCAGCAGTCCAGCTGTCAAGTGAGCCATTCAGTTTGTGGGCGTGTGTGTGTGTGTGTACATGTGCGTGTGTATGCTTGCATGCGTGCGTGAGAGAGTTCATGTGCGTGCATGTGTGTGTGAGAGCGTGTGTTTGCGTGCGTGTACTGTTAGATTCAGTGTGATTGCCAGCATGCCACTATTGCCCCAGGCATAGGGACTGCTCATCCTCTCAATACGAGACCCAATTCAAATTGCAGATGGTGTTTTGAAAAGGCATAAATAACACGTTTGACCTGGTCTCACCCGTTCTGCCCAGTTTTCAATGAACTATTGATGCTGTCTATTTATTTTAATGACTTTTTTTTAAACGTTTATTTGACAGATTTTTTTACGACATGAATGCTTGTCTTTTTGTTGTTTTTCCAAACTGCATAGAATTTTGACTTCCCAAATAATATACTTGTGGATAGTTGACAGGGGTAGCTTTGATACAGCTTTGGATTTTTTGCACCAGAGTCTGTATTACTCTCATTTGTGGTTCTTTTTTCACTGGGGTAGTCGTTGCCCCTTGGCCTGGGGCAGCCTGGAGGCAATCCCTCCTTAATGAGGTACGCAGCAAGAGAAGCTCGAGCTTTGAGGTGAGGCTCAGTCCCCTGCTTTGCCTGACGGAGGCTTTTACTGACCCACCTCTGACTGCAGGGACCTCTGACCTCTGAAGGTGCTAAGTGGATTGTAATGAGTGGTGGCTTCTTAGGGGTCTTCACTCTGTTCAGGGGGTAAGGAAATGGGGAGAGGGAGTGTTGGCAAACAAGACTGGAGATTAAGGAAATGCCAGTAAGTGACCATGTGGGACAATAATTAATTTGATTTGACTTATTATTGTCACGTGTATTAACATATAGTATTGTTTGTTGTGCGCTATGCAGACAAAGCATACCGTTCATAGAGAAGGAAACGAGAGAGTGCAGAATGCAGTGTTACTGTCATAGCGAGGGTGTAGAGAAACGTCAACTTAGTGCGAGGTAATTCCATTGGAAAGCAGGAAGGAAGAAGCTGTTCTTGAGTCGGTCGGTACGAGACCTCAGACTTCTATATCTTTTTCCTGACGGAAGGAGGTGGAAGAGAGAATGTCCGGGGTGCGTGGGGTCCTTAATTATGCTGGCTACTTTGCCGAGGCAGCAGGAAGTGTAGACAGTGTCAATGGATGGGAGGCTGATTTGCGTGATGGATTGGGCTGCATTCACGACCATTGCAGTGTTAATGTAAGCCTACTTGTGACACTAATAAATAAACTTTAAAAAACTATTTGACTTCACCAGGCATCACAGTGAAACATGCTCCTTCCCTTCCCCAACATTCACGCACACATTTTTTTGCCTCAAGAGTTATGCCACAAACACTGCAATGAAGTTACTGTGAAAATCCCCCAGTCGCCACATTCCTGTTCGGGTACACTGAGGGAGAATTTAGCATGGCCAGTGCATCTAAGAAGCATGTCTTCCAGACTGTGGGAGGAAACTGGAGCACCCGGAGGAAACCCAGGCAGTCACGGGGAGAATGTGCAAACTCCACACTGACAGTGACCCAAGCTGGGAAGCAAACCCAGGTCCCTAGCACTGTGAGGCAGCAGTGCTGACCACTGAGCCACTCATCACCTGACAAGTTTAAGAAGGGATTCCCACTTTCTGGGGTTTGCTGCTGTAAAGGTGTGAGAATGTGAAGCAAAGTCTAGATTGCGTTCGGTCGTGATACGCTTCTACATAGCGAGGAGGCCACTTGGACGAGATAGAACACTACAGCACAAGCAGGCCCTTTGGCCCACAATTTGCGCCGATCATATCCATACCTACCAGGCCGTAGAACTATCTATAACTCTCAATCCCATTAAATCCCACATACTCATCCAGAAGTCTCTTAAAAGACCCCAGCGAGTTTGCCTCTACCACTACCGATGGCAGCCGATTCCACTCCTCACCACCCTCTGAGTGAAAAACTTACCCCTAACATCTCCTCTGTACTTGCTCCCCTGCACCTTAAACCTGTGTCCTTTTGTAGCGACCATTTCAGCCCTGGGAAATAGCCTCCGAGAATACATCCTATCACCGAGATGGTGGTGACTCTAACTGTACCCTTCGCAGCTTTCGAGTGAAGCATTAAAGTTACACAGCAAGGCAAAGGAGGCAGTGGAACTAAATCATAAAATAGAATCATGGAATCCCTATGGTGCAGAAGGAGGTCATTCGACCCATCAAGTCTGCACCGACCACAATCCCACCCAGGTTCTATTCCCATAACCCCACATATTTACCCTGCTAATCCCCCTGACGCTGAGGTTCAATTGAGAACGGCCAGTCAACCTAATCCGCGCATCTTTGGTCTGTCGGAGGAAACCAGAGCACCAGGAGGAAACCCATGCAGACACGGGGAGAATGTGCAGGTTCCACACAAAGCAGTGACCTGAGGCCGGATTGGAACCCGGGTCCTGGTGCTGTGAGGCAGCAGTGCTAACCACTGTGTCACCCAAAACTGGTTTTGTGAAGCACGTGATACTTGATTACAGCGTCATGCTGCAAAATACTCTCAAATGAATGCATTTATAAGACATTCGGCGAGCATTCTTGCTTCCCTGCTGGGTCAAGTCCTCACTATTACCTTTCTTCCTTCTAAGCCACGAAATGAGGCGAGGAGGGAATGGCTTGTGTCTTTCTACGTACCAGAATGAAGTGGATGGTTCCGCGCCTCAGTTCTGATCAGGATCCTGAGTTAGATCTATCTGGATTTTCTCTGTCCAGTTCCTGGCGCGTGTGAGTCTACAGCAGAGAGAAAACAAAGGCAGCCCATAATTTCACAGTGACTGGCCAATTTCAGAGAGCAGAAGGATAGATGGTGTGGGAAATGGGACTGTCACCCCTTCGTCAGGAGGTTAAACAACACATTATTAGTGCAGCGAGCAGAGAGCTTTAGCTTTTGTCTATAAGTAATAATAAACTTGGCCAGGGAGTGCTTAGTGGTGTCATTGAATAGAGAGCGTGTATATGTATGTCTCCAAGTACTGACATTGTTCACCTTCTCGAAAATGGATTTTGCTTCCTTAGAAGTTTGCTAAAGGACTTGACATACAAAGCTGTGATAAATCTGCAGACTGAATGTGCATGTCAGTATTTTGAATCTATAAACTTGTTACTATTAACTATTTGAATGGGCACACCATAAGGTAACTTGATACAGGATTGGATCTTTGTTTCCTAACAATAAACCGATTAGGGCTGTTAGATTACTTTCTCCTGTGTCTGTTAATAAATGAACTGGCTTTGGGGCCTCAGAGGGGACGGACAGATTCCCCCTGTCCCACCAGGGCTTTGCTGCCTTTTCTTGCTACTGTGTGTGTATGTGTGTACCTGTGTGCATGCGCAAACCTGTCCTGAGTGTGTGTGTGCCCCTGTGTGCATGTGCCTGTGTGTATACATGTGCCTTTCTATGTGTGCATGTGTGGTCGTGCGCCTGTGTTTGTGTGTGCGTACAGCTGTGTTTGTGTGCGCGTATGGCCACGTTTGTGTGCACGTGCGCCTATGTGTGTATGCACATGCCTATCTTGTGTATGCGTGTGCCTTTGTGGGTGTGCGTGTGTGCCGTTCTGTGTATCCATGTGTTCCTGTGTGTATGTGTGCATGCCTCTGTGTGTGTGTGTGTGTGTGTGTGTGTGTGTGTGGGTGGAAAGTGTGATCCAAATTCCCTCTATCTGCATGCCTCCTCGCTCACTGGCACTGACCGCTGGCACCCCCATGCCACACAAAAGGAGATTCTGGGTCAGGTCCTCACCCTCAGTGCGAGAATGTAGATACCAGAATGTCAGCAGCCTTTTCACTTGATGATCTTGCCCGAGTACACTTTGCAACGTGATCGCGAGCAGGAAACCCGGCTGATTTCCCCTCTAGCCCCTTCGTTGATTCCAGGAGACAGGGCTGATTGTCACAATCCAAATCTAAGCCAGGTCCCCTCACAGGCCACAGTTGAGACCTGATGTCTCCTCTCCTGGCTCCAATGCCTGTATAGTGAGACTTCCCACTGTGCTTACCCAGTCCGACACCGGCATCTCCACATCCAAATGCCTTTACACATACCCACAGCAGAAGAAGCAGCAGCCCATTTCTAAGTGGTGCTGACCTCCCTGAGAGCTGAACAGTGTGATCTGCAGATGTTGTTAAGTAGCTTTGAGGACACGACACAGGCAGATGCCTTGGTTCCGATATCAATTGAGGACGAGTGTTAATGGCACAGTGCGTGTTAGGGTGACCGCATCACAACAATATCAATCTGCCTGCAGCATTCTAATGGCAGGGCTTTGATGGTGCACTGTCTCTTTGGCTCAGCATGGGATTGCTGTGATTAAGGCAAGGTGCTTAAACAGGACCTCACAAGGTATCGTGACAAGAGCCTGGGATTGGTTCTGTAAGAAGTCTCACAACACCAGGTTAAAGTCCAACCGGTTTATTTGGGGAATGGACCGATAATTGTGAAAAATTGGATAGCAATTTTTCCAAAAATTTGGACCACACACTTGACAAAGGAACAGCATTTCCGAAAGCTTGTGGGTTTACTGTCAAATAAGCCTGTTGGACTTTAACCTGGTGCTATGACAGTTCTTACTGTCCAACGCCGGCATCTCCACATCATTGGTTCTGTAAGCAGAAAGGTGGCTCCAGCCAGCCAGCACCACCTTAGTACAGGCTGCGCCCCCAGTTAGTGACTGAGTGTGATCAGAGAAATGTCAGAGCGAGGTGGAGGTCACACTGGATCAAGAAAGTGGCTGATCACATTAAGGCAGGGCCTTTCGACTTGCCGGCTAAGAGCTGACTGACAATTAAGGCTGACAATTACAGCGGCGAAACATTATCCAGCGCCTTTTAGACGGCCGTTTGTAGTCGAGTGTAAGTTTCGTAATTCACTGTTACGGAGAGAGCTGTGTCGCCTGCAGGGGAGCAGCCTGCCTGCTCTGGAGGGATTCACTCTGAGTAATCCAATGACATGCCTTCAGTGACACGTCTTACTGGGGAGGTCGAGGGGTTTGGGGGGGGGCGGCGGTGGCATTCTGAAGCAGACATGCTGAGCCTGTCAGACACCAGTTTGAAATGGTGAGGCGAAAGGCATTGAAGCCCATGTTGGGAAAAGCTATCCTAATCAGAGTATTTGTTGACATCACAGCGCCAGGGACCCAGGTTCAGTTTCGACCTTGGGTCACTCTCTGTGTGGAGGCTGCACATTCTCCCTGTGTCTGCGTGGCTTTCCCCCGGGTGCTCCAATTTTCTCCCACAGTCCAAAGATGTGCAGTTTAGCCATGTTATAGCCTCTTATTGTCCCAAGATGTATAGATTAAGGGGGTAAATTTGTAGTGTTACGGAGATAGGGCCTGCGTAAGATGCTCTTTCAAGGAGTCGGTGCAGACTCGATGGGCCGAATGGCCTCCTTCTGCACTGTAGGGATTCTATGAGACATTGCAGCCCATCATGCCCATACCTGCCCTTTGAAAGTGCTATCCAATTTTTCACAATCATCAGTCCATTCCCCATAGCCCTGCAGATGTTTCCTTTTGAATTATAAATCCTTCTGTATGCATAATCCCCTCATTCTCCCCAACACACTTACTCAGGTAATCCAGTCCACGTGAACATGTGATTCCTCCTTAATGTGGAAGTCACCATCCAGAGATGTGCAGGTTAGGTGGACTGGCCGTGCTCATGTCCAGGGATGTGTAGGTTAGGGGATTAGTGGGATAAAAATGCAGGGTTGCGGAGATAAAGAAAGTGGGTGTTGGACCTGGATAAGATGCTCTTTTGGAAAGTCGGTGCCGACTCGATGGGCCGAATGGCTTCCTCCTTCATTGTAGGGATTCTATAGATTTTGAAAGTTGGGTTTCACTAGAAGTGCATGTTGCTCCTGATTAGGCTTTGTTGCAACAGTGATCTGAAGCTTGGTGCAGGTTCGAGTCTCCATGGACTGTCACAGTTAGGCAAGTCTTGGCTCACTTCCCTTCCTGTCTGAGCTCAGAGACTGAAAAGCCAGTTTGAACACAAAATGGTTCAAACTCACTTCAATTCCTTGTCTGTTTCATGTATGGCCCCGGGATAGTTTTATGAGTTGGCATTCTGTGCCACGGTGCTTTGGAAAGCAGAGGGGGCAAGACTCTACCCATGTACCTGAGTCTCAAATCATTAAATATGACCTTACCAATTAGTGATGAGAAAGGATACACTTGTCACATAGCGAGTACGGCAAAAGTTCATCAAACTGATTCCTGGGATGGCAGGATTGTCAGATGAGGAGAGATTGGGTTGACTGGGCTGTAGTCACTGGAATGTAGAAGAATGAGAACATAAGAAATAGGAGCAGGAGTAGGCCATCTAGCCCCTCAAGCCTGCCCCGCCATTCAATAAGATCATGGCTGATCTGAAGTGGCTCAGTTCCACTTTCCCACTTTCTCCCCATAACCCTTAATCCCCTTGCCTACCAAAAATCTATCTGCCCGTGTCTTAAATATATTTAGCGAGGCAGCCTCCACCACGTCAACGGGCAGAGAATTCCAGAGATTCACCACCCTTTGAGTGAAGAAGTTCCTCCGTTCTAAACTGCCCCACCCTTATCTTGAGGCTGTGCCCTCTAGTCCTGATGTCCTTTCTGAGCGGGAAGAATCTCTCTACCTCTACCCTATCCATCCCCTTCATCATCTTATACGTTTCTATAAGATCCCCCCTCATCTTTCTAAACTCTAACGAGTACAAGCCCAGTCTATTCAGCCTCTCTTCATAGTTCAACCCCCTCAGCTCCGGTATCAGCCTAGTGAACCTCCTCTGCACTCCCTCCAAGGCCAAAATATCCTTGCGCTAGTGCGGCGACCAAAACTGCACACAGTACTCCAGCTGTGGCCTCACCAGTGCCCTGTACAGTTGCAGCAAGACCTCCCTACTTTTATATTCAATCCCCCTCGCTATGAAGGCCAGCATCCCATTCGCCTTTCTGATCACCTGCTGCACCTGTAGGCTGGGTTTTTGCGACTCATGCACAAGGACCCCCAGGTCCCTCTGCACCGTAGCATGCTGCAGCTTTTCGCCCTTTAAATAGTAATCCCTCCTACTATTATTCCTGCCAAAGTGGATAACCTCACACTTGCCAACATTGTACTCCATCTGCCAGGTCCTCGCCCACTCACTATCTAGATCCCTCTGCAGACTTTCCACACCCTCCGCACAATTTGCTTTTCCACTTATCTTTGTGTTATCAGCAAATTTCGACACCCTACACTCAGCTCCCTCCTCCAGATCATCTATATAAATGGTAAATAGCTGAGGCCCCACCACCTATCCCTGGGGCACTCCACTAGTCACCAACCGCCAATCCGAATAGCACCCATTGATACCTACTCTCTGCCTCCTATTAGACAGCCAATCCTCTATCCATGCTAACACCTTACCCCCAACTCCATGCCCCCTAACCTTCTGAAGCAACCTTTTGTGTGGCACCTTATCAAACGCCTCTTGAAAATTGAGAAACACCACATCCACCAGTTCCCCTCCGTCCACCGCACTAGACACATCCTCATAGAATTCCAATAAATTTGTCAGACAATGAGAATGAGAGGGGATCTAATTGAAACATATAAGATTCTGATAGGGCTGGACAGACTGGATACAGGGAAGTTGCTCCCTCTGGCTGGACAAGGGTGGGGGGGGTCACAGAGTCAGGACATGGGATAGGCCATTTGGGACTGAGCTGAGGAGCAATTTCTTAACTCAGAGAGTGGTGAACCTGTGGAATTTTCTACTACACCCGGCTGTACAGGTCAAATCAGTGACTATATTTAAGAAGGAGATAGATAAATTTAGAGACTTTAGAAGTGTCACTGGGTATGGCGTTGAGATAGGTGGCAGGATTTTAGGACCTTGCTCGTCTTGGAACCGTAAGATCCCATCCGAGGTCAATGGTCCTTCCCATTTGGACTTTAACCTGGTGTTGTGAGACTTCTTACTGTGGCTAGATACCAGCAAGGACAAGGACAAGGACTAACAACAGCGGGGACTGAACCTCTAACTTGCCTGCACTGTGCTTTAGTGGTTCACCTGCAGTATATGGCATGGCCAAATGAGAATCTTCATTGCAGACATAACACAAGCAACATGGACAATGCCATGTTAAACAGGGTGATAGTACGGACGTGGATTTGATAACAGTATCATATTCAAATGAAGCCAGTTCCTATGGTGGGCAGGGTGGTAAAATTCCAGCCAGAGAATCAACAATGATCATGTTGAATGGGCGGAGCAGGCACATAGGGGCCGAATGGCCTACTCTCTCACTTTCTCCGAAATAGTATAGTCACACTGCTGTACCTGATTATTGCCCGGTGAGAGAGGCCAGTCTGTAACTCTTGAAAGCTACCTGTAGCACAAGCCAGTTGCATCAAAGTACAGCTGTACAGGCCAACATTCACCACCGAGGTTCACAAATGAAAAAATAGCAAGTTGGGTGGAGCACAGAGGGGTGTCTGTGTCTTTGGGTGGGGGACAAGGCGGTGAATGGGGGCTGGAGGGGAGAAACTGAAAGCCAGACGTGGAACTGGCTGATTGGATCAGTGAGAAGTCGCACGATGCCAAGTTAAAGTTCAACAGGTTTATTTGGAATCACGAGCTTTCAGAGCTCCTTCATCAGGTGAGTCAGAAAGTTGGTGATTCCAAATAAACCTGTTGGATTTTAACTTAGTGTTGTGAGACTTCTTACTGTGCCCATTCCAGTCCAACACCAGCATCTCCACATCATCTACCACCGGTTCATCAGGAAAACAAAATCCACTCAATCTTTTTTAAAGTTTAAAGTTTATTTGTTGGTGTCACAAGTAGGCTTATAGTGACACTGCAATGAAGTTACAGTGAAAATTCCCTAGTCGCCACACTCCCGCACCTGTTTGTGTGCACTGAGGGAGAATTTAGCTCAGCCAGTGCACCTAACCAGCACGTCCTTCAGACTGTGGAAGGAAATCGGAGCACCCGGAGAAAACCCATGCAGACACGGGGAGAACGTGCAGACCCAAACACAGACGGTAACCTAAGCTGGGAATCGAACCCAGGTCCCTGGTGCTGTGAAGCAGCACTGTGCCACTCCAAAACGTTTCCAACAAGGGCAGAGTGAAGAGGCACTGAGTACACACTGTCCTGATGCACAAATGCCAATGCTGTGTAATTTTTTTTTGGAGGTGGCAGGGGAGAGAGATGATGACAGTTGCAGTGTTGTCAAAACAGCAGAAACTCCCCCTGTGACATCCTTGGACACTGATTTTTTTTTTTGTTTCCCCACCCCCCCCGCCACCGCCACCCCCACCCTGACTCCCCCATTTCTCAACCCTTTCATTTTCTATTTGTTTGTCCCCCTCTCGGAGCTGGGTGATGATTGACTGGACACAGTTAATGTAACAGGTTCAGCTGGGCTGAGGAGACAAGGCGCTGGTATAATAGGAGGACTGAATGTGCCTCGGGCAAACACTGCACTCACTGTTAATAATGCTTGGCCTGTTTGAACACACAAGTACTTTCTGCAACGATTGCGATTACCAAGTCCGTGTTGCTAAGGGAAGCCAAACATGTATTGTTTAAAAAAAACCTTTTACTGTCTAATTGACTCTTGTAATGCGAACGATTGCAGGCTCCTCGTACATTGGAGATCACTCAATATTCGCAAAGCTGGTGGGACAGCAGAATTCCTTGGGAGCCTCCATTAAGGCTTTAGAGCTCTGACACTGTGTTAGAATGGTTGATGGATTTGGAAAGGAATGTGTTACAGGAGGGAACAATGGGCTAAACAGTCTAACACGCCCTTCACCCCAGTCCCATAAGTACGGACACTTCATTTAATGGTGGGACTGTTTCAACGTGATTCATATTGAGGGTTTGTTTGTTTTATTTTCTCTGGAGCTGTGGCTTTGCATTGCGTCAGGTCACATATTTAAAGCAACCGTGTGCTTTGTTGTAGATGAGGGAGGCCACTCAGCCCGTTTACCCTCATTCCTTAGGCTCCCATTATCTGTTCATTAAATGATGCTGGGTTCCCCTCTCCTCCAGTGCTTCATTTGAATATGATACTGTCATGAAATCCATGTCCAGAACTAGAGGGCACAGTTTCAAAATAAGGGGGGGCAGTTTAGAACAGAGATGAGGAGGAACTTCTTCTCTCAGACGGTGGTGAATCTCTGGAATTCTCTGTGGTGGAGGCTACCTTGTTGAATATGTTTAAGTCACGGATAGATAGATTTCCGATCGATGAGGGAATTAAGGGTTATGGGAAGCAGGCGGGTAAGTGGAACTGATTCACTTCAGATCAGCCATGATCTTATTGAATAGCGGGGCAGGCTCGAAGGGCTAGATGGCCTACTCCTGCTCCTATTTCTTATGTTCTTATGTCTGTAGTTTCACCCTGTTACCCTGTTTAACATGGCATTGCCCACATTGCTTGAGTTATGTCTGCAATGAAGATTCTCATTAGGCCATGCCATATACTGCAGGTGAACCACGAAAGCAAAGTGCAGGGAAGTGAGACTCAGTCCCCACTGTTGTCAGTCCCTGTCCTTGCTGGTATCTAACCACAGTAAGAGGTCTCACAACACCAGGTTAAAGTCCAACAGGTTTATTTGATAGTAAACACCACAAGCTTTTGGAACGCTGTTGCTTCGTCAGGCGAGTGGGAAGTTCTAGCCAGGCATTGCCTCCCTGGGAATGCCCACAGTCAGGGTACCTCATCGATTTGACTGAAGCCTGAATGTTCTCTCCCTGAACAGGGGTCAGCGATGGGGACTGTTTATGGATGGCAAAACTGACCCGGGGGTGGGGAGACTGCTACTAAATGGGCCAGTGGGCACCTGTCTGAAAGGGCCAGTCAGAGCCCATCGTGCTTGAGAGGGGCAACAGTTTGTAATGCCAGGTAAATAAGAGGGAGGACACTCGAAATGGAAACACCACCCTCTTGCCAACTTTTTGCAAACATTAATTAAACAGTAGATTCATCGACCAGGCCACCACTTGTGCGGATTACAGATGGTTGGGTGGTAGGCCGGTGGGGGGGGGTCGGTGGTCAGATGTTGGGGAGGTGGGGTGGTAACTCCTCTACAGAGAAACTTGTGGCTGCTCTTGCACCGAGGCTGGTAGGCAGGGCAAACTTCAATCAGCCTCCATTAATTGGCCTCACTTTGACCCTTAAAGAACCTGGGCGGCTACACGCGGTGTATGGACGGGTAATCCTGCACTAATGGCTGGGAGGTGAGATGCTGGTCACTGGAAGCATTTTCCCTCTGGCCTGACTTCACTACTAATCCTGGAGGGAACTAAAAACCCAGAACCCTGGATATCCGGGCCGGAATTCTCCGGCCGTTCAGGCCACTGGGATTCTCTGCCCCTGCCGGTGGAGCACCCCCTGCTGCAGGTTTCCTGGTGGCACGGGGTGGCTTCAGTGGGAATTACAGAGGATCCCGCTGCCAGCAAACAGAACGCTGCGGGGCGGCCAGAGAATCTGAGCCCAGGTTTGTACACTCCTCTGTCTGACCTGGAGCGGCACTTGACCTGGTTGTCTCATGGACCCAGGTGCTGGCATTGCAAGGACGGTACATCACTCCTCACCACGTCTGCTGAAATTTTGTGTTGCCTGCAAACTCCAAAATTGTGCTCCCCATGGGGTGTTTTAGCAGCCAGTGAAAAACACAGAAATAAATTTTCAGGGATCTAATTGAAACTTACAGGATACTGCGAAGCCTGGTTAGAGTGGATGTGGAGAGGATATTTCCACCAGTAGGAAAAACTAGAACCAGAGGACACAACCTCAGGTTAAAAGGGCGATCCTTTAAAACAGAGATGGGGAGGAATTTATTCAGCCAGGAAATGGTAGATCTGTGGAACTTTTTGCCACAGAAGGCTGTGGAGACCAGGTCATTGAGATAGAGATAGATAGGCTCTTGACTAATAAGGGGATCAGGGGTTATGGGGAAAAGGCAGGAGAATGGGGATGTGAAAAATATCAGCCATGATTGAATGGCGGAGCAGACTCGATGGGCCGAGTGGCCTAATTCTGCTCCTGCGTCTTACAGTCTAAATTGGCATTGAGATAAAATATAGATCCATCTGAAAAACAACATGGAAACGAGAGCCAGTCCCGTATCTCAACTTATTACAACAGCACATGGACAGAAAACACTAGTTACTTTTACAAACAGCTCCTTGTATTATTTTGTGAAGTTTCAAATTCTTACCGTCTGTTTAGTTTTGAAACTGGCTGTGCGCTGGGTATTATTCCCTTAGTGTGTGGCAGGGCTGGTAGCGGGAGGAAAGCGAAGCAAGTGCTCTGTAAAGATGCAGTGGTGTGTCCCTGAGATGCCATCTCGAGTTGCCAACTCTGGCTGGACCCATTACTGAAGGATTCATCACACGACCTCCTCGCTCTCTCCAAGAGCCCTGTCCCTGGATTGGTTGTATAATTGGCCCATCCTCATGATGCGGTGCTCAGTTGGGAAGCAGACAGGGTCTTCTTTAACCCGACCGGCTTATTCTCCACTGGCTTCCAACACTCTTGGCACATCATAACGTTCCAGGCTATGGGCCAAGTGCTGGTAAATGGGATTAGGTGGGAGTTCAGGTGTTTCACACATGTCTGTGCGGACTCAATGGGCTGAAGGGCCACTTCTGCATAGTGTGATTCTGTGGCCGGAATTTTACCACCCTGCCCACCACGGAGATCGGTGCGGGTGAGGAGGCAGTCAGTGGGTAGGATTTTACAGTTTTGGGACGAGTGAAGCCGTAAAATCCCACCCTATGAGTCTTAAAGCATTGTTTGAAAGAATTCTGAGTGTTAACAATGGGGTGATTCTTCTGATAGCCTTATCCTGGAGATTATCAGAGAATCCCTACAGTGCAGAAGGAGACCCTTTGGCCCATCGAGCCTGCACTGACAACAATCCCACCCAGACCCGATCTCCAGGTCTTGGAGACTCCAGACCATTCCTCCTCGGCTGCTTACCTGGAGGAAATGCTGCGGAGAGATCGGAGAAAGTGCAAAGCTGACTTAAAAGGCTGTGATCAGAACTGAGAGGTATCTTGAATAAAGTCGCCATAGTCCCAGATGACCATAGACTGTTCGCCCCTCAAAGGGGAGAGCTGCCTGGTGATGATTTAACCTAAGGATCACCACACCTCAGGCGAGGGGCAAGGTTGAGAATAACCTCAGCTGGTATGGGAATTTGTGCAGAGCATAAAAACCAGCGTGAGCCAGTCCATGGAATCATACAGTGCAGAAAGAGGCCATTTGGCCCATCCAGCCTGCACCGATAACAATCCCACTAAAGCCCTATCCCCTTAACCCTCATGTATTTAATTGCCAATCCTCTGTCACTAAGGGTCAATTTAGCATGGCCAATCAACCTGACCCGTACATCTTGGACTGTGGGAGGAAACAGGAGCGCCTGGAGGAAACCTGCGCAGACACACGCAAACTCCACACAGATAGTGACCCAAGGCCGGAATTGAACCCGGATCCCTGGCACTGTGAGGCGGCAGTGCTAACCACCCGTGCCGCCCTACAATGTGGAAAATGAAAGAGAAAAAGAATTGAAGTGACAGTCGTGAATTGACTGGCAAAGGACGAGGAAATGGAGAAAAATAAGAGGTTTTAAAAGAAATTAGGACATTATGGGGGAGAGAAATTGCCGTAAGTTCAATAGTTTTATTATAATCGACCTCAGAATTCAACTGGCTGTAGAGAGATCAGCTGAATGTCAGATGCTGTCATGTGTGCCGCATACATAGTGGCCTATCACTGTTAATATGCTGAGCACTAGCCCCAAGGGGATGGAAGGTTGTCTGAGATGAAGGAGGCAGCTAAATAATACTGTTTATTTGTTCAACATTCTTCCAATTGTAATGAAAATTGTCAAGAGAGATTATTATGAAGTGCAGGACACAAATGTGTAGCTCCGATTAAGTAGGAGACCTGCCAGCCTGGTGCTCTAGGGTATAATTATCCAGGAGGGGTTCTGCATGGATCCAGTAAAAAGAAAATTCATCCAAACTGTTAGTTTGTAATTACAGCGCATGGTGATCGCAGAGTGTGGTTTGAAGTCAGGAGACTGCTGGCGACTGGGTTTTTGTAATTAGGGAACGGCAGGGATCGGTGGATCTGTGATTAGGAGCGGCTTTGGCGGAATTAATGGGGACAGGGAGGTTGTGGGGGGGAGGATCGGAATAAAGTGAGGCCTGTGACTCAAGAGCACGGAGTACAGAGAGCTGCACGTGTGGGAGGAAGTGACAGGGACGGCTTTGTACTTCACCGCTCGGAGCTCTCTGGTTCCAGTGGACCTTGAGGGCGAGCTTCAGTTCCTTCCCCTCCCATTAAGGGTTATGGGGAGAGGGCGGGAAAGTGGAACTGAGCCACGACAGATCAGCCATGATCTTATTGAATGGCGGGGCAGGCTCGAAGGGCTAGATGGCCCACTCCTGCTCCTATTTCTTATGTTCTTATAGATGCTGAACGCCAGGCATCCTCCCCCCCCCCCCCCCTCCACTCCCCTGCAACCACGTATATATGCAATCACATCTCATCAATCATACACCGTGGAAAGTAATGTATTCCCAGGTGCTGAAGCTGTGAACTGGAATTGAAGGCGCAGAAATGTTTGGTTGTAGGGAGGATGTTGTGCAGCCCATTAAGGGAGTGAATAATGTGTCTCTCTCGCTCTGCCCCCACCACTTCCACTCCCGGAACCATCGCTTATTGGTAAAGTGCTACCATTCTTCTTGTCTATCGGAATCACGGTCTTCATCATAATCCGCGGCTACTTTCCGCCAGAATTGGCTGACTGTGTAGCCCAGGCCACTGAGCAAGCTTTTCAGGTTCCAAAGCTTTTCTAATGATGCCAGGAATACTGGTGTTACCGTCAGAATGTTTACAGCTGCTTGTGTGTAACATTTCCATTCTTGAGTCTCAAGGGAGCGATGTTTGCAACTGCAGCCGTCCCCTTGGTCAAGTCAGGTGATAATTTATTTTTGTTTTGTTCGTTAGCGGCTCATTAGATAATCACCGTGAGGAAAGGTGCTCCCTCCCGTTTGTTTTAACCGCCTGCTCCCTCATGGTTCAGTAAGTGACACCGGGTTTCCTGCCAGCTTGTCCAAGGGGGCGACTCTGTCCCTTGGTGATACCCACTTCTACTCGCTGATGTTGGTTGTGGGCTCAGGCATGAGGAGCAGGAATGTGGGGCTGACATTTCTTCCTCTCTCGCAGAGGTGTTGTGGCACAGTGGTTAGCCTCACAGCGCCAGGGACACGGGTTCAATTCCAGCCTCGAGTCACTGTCCGTGTGGAGTTTGCACATTCTCCCCAAGTCTGCGTGGGTTTCCTCCGGCTGCTCCAGTTTCCTCCCACAATCCAAAGATGTGCAGGTTAGGTTGATTGGCCACGCTAAATTGACCTTGGGTGTCAGGGGAATAGCAGCATAAATAGGTGGGAACGGGGCCTAGGCAGGATTGCTGTCCGTGTGGGTTTGGTGGGCTGAATGGCCACCTTCTGCACTGTAGGGATTCAGTGATTCAATGATAATCTCTAGGATGCTGCTACAAGAGAAAAAATCACACTATGGTCTATGATTTGAATGTTTGCTCTCTCCCCCTTTGCCCTCTGTCCACATACCCACCCCTACATTCACCGCCGGCTCCAATCAGAGGACTGACTTTAAAACCGTGCTGGCGCCATCCTGTGTGGCTCAGTGTTGGAACATTCCATCCACTGCTGCAAAGGGAATGGCAGGAGTTTTGTGTGGGATTGTTTCACTTCCTCTTTGGAATGCCTGTGATTACGTAGGTAGGTGCTTGTGAAACCCATCCATACCAACTAATAGTTCACCAAACATTAAAACGCCCAAACAATCATTCCATTGTACAATGGGATATGGGATTCCTACACCTTAATCTCGGCAATAATACCATCGAGGAAAATACCTATAATCACCACTGTTTTGTTTGCTCAGCCATCCCCCACAAGCACACAGTTCCAGCTCTCTAAATGCTGCACCCCTCAATTATCCCTCCCAGGTATGCTGTTGCCTTTTCACTGTCTACCTGAGTGTCACTGCTTTTGGTGTCTCCTCCCCTCTTTCCCCGTACTCTTCCTTCTCATCATCTCTTTGCTTCCTCTCTGACTTGGTTTTCCCTTCTGTCCTGCTCTATCACTGCTTAACGCGCAACTTGGTCTTTCCTTCCTTCTATCTTGATCTCCAGGGCGTTAGAAAGATTAAGAGGTCACTCAATCAGAGTTTTCAAGTTGGTGAGAGGCTTTGATTGAGTAGGCAGAGAAGAGAAAGACTGTTTCCTCGGGCAAGTGAGTCAGTAGCCAGACTAGTGTTACCATCCTCATAGAGACTGAGAACTTTTAAGAGACAAAACATATTCACACAAAGAATTGCATGTAAGATTTCCTGCCCACCATGGAAATTGTAACGGGCAATGAGCAGACCATGGAAAGATCGGTTGACCTTGGGTGGGATTTTCCGGTTTTGGGGCGAGTGTGGCCGGAAAATCCCACCCTTCATGTTTTAAGACATTTACTGCAACAAACCAACTGAAATCAAGATTGACTAAACATTATGTAGTCGGCAACTAAACAGCAAAAAGGGTATCTTGTCCCCTCCCTCAACTTCTTAACACTACAAAAAGCTCTTAACCTGCATTTATACATGATACCACACTCTCCGTAGATATGCATGGCATGTTTTTGCAAGGCCTATCAACCTAATCTTTACACATCTTTGGACTGTGGGAGGAAACCGGAGCACCTGGTGGAAACCCACGCAGACATGGGGAGAATGTGCAAACTTCACACAGACAGTGACCCATGGCTGGAATTGAAGCTGGGTCCATGGTGCTGTGAGGCAGCAGTGCTAACCACCGTAACCTGGTTGGCAGCACGGGTGTTACACTCCAAGCTCAACATTCCAGTTCACTTGCAACAGGAGTTAAGTTGTGTTTGACACACAATGATCTGGCACTTCATTAAAAAGAAGGTGCTTTGTCAGCCCATGTCTCAAAACCTTGGTTTGCGGTGGTGCAGAGTTGAAAGAAAACCCCAGACATATCCCATTGATGTCACGGCAGTGCGGTGCCGGTCTAAGTGGCTCGGTGCTCGGATTTCAGCCCCTTAATGTCGCATGTCCATAATGTATTGGCCACAAGGTGGGCAGAGGGCATCGGCTCCTCCAGACCTATTCTCCCAGACACAGCCGTTTCTCAACCTGTGGCAGCACTTTCCTGTCACGGGTTCATGAGAAAGCATAATTAGTGTCATGTTTGATGTGAGTGTTGCTTTAGTGAGAGGACGCTGGGGGTCAGATGTTGGAATTGATGTACTTGACAAAATATCAGTGTTATCTACCTTGCACGCAGTCATGTGTGCATGTGTGTGCGTGCGTGCACGCTTGTGTGTGTATGTGTGTGCATGTATGTGTGTGTTTTTGTGTGCGTGTGCATGCATATGTGTATGAGTGTGAGTATGCGTGTGTATGTATGCATGTGTGCATGCACATGAATATTTCTGTCTGAATGTGTGTATACACGTACGTTCGGGAATGTGGGTGGATGTATATGTGTGACTGGTCAAATGTATATTTACGTGTGTTTATATGCAGTTGTGTGTGTGTGTGTGTGTGTGTGTGTGTGTTTTGGCACTTTATTTGAAAACCTTTTATCTCATATTCCAAAAGTCTTTCAGAAATTACAGTTAAAAAAAACATATAGCAGTACAATGCTACAAGTACAGTGCATGACTGCATTTTAAGCACTTGCTATCCTATATTTCACCTAGCCTAGTTATGCTTTGTAGGAGGAGAGATTTAGCACTTATTTTTCCCATCTAAAATCTTTGTTCTCTCCTTTTTTTTTCTGTTTTTCCTCTCCCCCCCCTCCGCTGCCGCCTCCCTGCCTCGCCTCCGAACCTCTCCAGGCATGAGCCATGAGCCAAAGTCACCTTCTCTAGGAATGATCTCGACTGCGACGCGGACGACGGCCACCGTAAGCCCCCTCAACCCATCCTCCCTCAATGGTTCCATAGTGCCCAATGGCAGCCAGGCGGCCAACAGCACATTGTCCGTCCCGTCGGCGCACTCTGCCAGCTTTGCAGCCGCTCTCCGCAAACTCGCCAAACAAGCAGAGGAGCCCAGAGGTGAGTGAGTGAGAGAAAGAGAGAGAACAAGCAAAGTGTTCAGTCGCACATTACGGACAAATGCTTTGTCGCTGCGATGTACCGTTAGACACAGGGCTGCTTATCTGCACTGGGTTTTTTTTTTACTGCGAGGTTTCACAAAAGGTTACCAGCAACCCTTGGTACAGCTGGTCTGGTTTGATCAGATCAGCTGCATGTAAGAACAGACGATTCCTGTTCGCTGTCCGCTTCACAGGAATTTTTTCCTGTTGCACAAATCCTGACGCCAATTCAGCAAGTGGCAGGATAGATAAGTAAATGCAGTGTGGAGGAGGGCCGTACAGTTCAGGGGAACACCAGGGCAGCACAGTGGTTGGCAGTACTGCCTCACAGCGTCAGGGACCTGGGTTCGATTCCCGGCTCAGGTCACTGCCTGTGCAGAGTCCGCATGTTCTCCCTGCATCTGCGAGGGTTTCCTCCGGGTGCTCCGGTTTCCTCCCAGAGTCCAAAGATGTGCAGGTTAGGTAGATTGGCCATGCTAAATTGCTCCTCAGTATCAGGCGAGTAAATACATGGGGTTACGGGTCTGGGTGCGATTGAGGCCAAATGGTCTCCTCCTGCATGGCAGAGATTCTACGAAAGTGCTTGATCTGAGTTGCATGGCTGTTCTCAGCAGTCAGAAGGTTCCCGCGCTCGCTCTGGATTCATAACCTCCTGCTACAATATGATGTATGGCAAGGATAGGGTCAAACTCAACTGTTGAGTCCTATGTGGCCCCACAGCTTTACTGACGTTCAGCAGAGAGTGGCCAGCATACAGTACAAGACTCAGCACATTCAGTCAAGAGAAGGCAATAGCTCCTCTTGTCCTCCCGTGAGTCCCTGCGGGGGAAACAGGAGCCAGCTGAGCTTTGCTGGGCCTGGCTGACAATGTTTCACACTGCTCTAATACTATCAGACTGCAATCGGGCAGATTGCAGAGATTGGGGAAGTCTTACAACACGCCACATAAATGGAGAAACTACATTGGATTTGTGCCGTAACCCTGGTACACTGTGTCCTCCGATTAGGAAAACAGCTAACCAGGACTGACATTGGGCAGAGGGTGGTTGCAGCAAGCAGACAGAGCTCTCAGGAATGAACTGGGATTGTCTTGTTTCAAATAAATGAAAGGGTCCTGCTATCATTAGAGTGAAAGTGCAATGGAGGGAGGGGAAGTCCCTTCCAGTTCATGGAGAGTACCGAAATGTCCTCTTCAATCCTGCCCTTAACCAAGCACTGAATGTTCTATTCAGCTGTTAAAATCTGCAAGCATCAAAATCTGTCCTACGCTTTCCCAAAGAGATCATTGGACAGGGCAGCACGGCTGGACTGTCTAGGAATTTGTTTATTTATTAGTGTCACAAGTAGGCAATGAAGGTAGTGTGAAAATCCCCTAGTCACCACACTCTGGCGCCTGTTTGGGTACGCTGACGGAGAATTTCGAATGGCCAATGCGTGTAAGCAGCACATCTTTCAGACAGTGGGAGGAAACCGGGTCACCCAGAGGAAACCCACGCAGACATGGGGAGAACATGCAGATTCCGCACAGACAGTGACCCAAGCGGGGAATCGAACCCAAGTCCCTGGTGCTGTGAGACAGCAGTGCTAACCACTGTGTCACAGGGCATGTGATTGAAACGTGGGAGAGATTACAATGTGCAGTGCTTTGTAGACTGGTCCCTTTCCAGTCCTGTGATCCTGCATAAATATTGAGCCTGGTAGACTGTAAAACCATACAATCCACATAACTTACACATCCTTAGATGCTAAGGGGCAACTTATCATGGCCAATCCATCACCCAAGGCAGGATTCGGACCCAGGTCCCTAGCACTCTGAGGCAGCAGTGCCAACCACTGTGCTGTCATGTGTATATAATGCCTTTAGCATAATGAAACATTCCAAAGCACTTCACAGATACATTATGAACATAGAATCCCTGTAGTGCAGAAGGAGGCCACTCAGCCCATCGAGTCTGTACCGACCACAATCCCACCCAGCCCCTATTCCCGTGACCCCCCTTATTTACCCTAGCTAGTCCCCTGACACTAAGGGTCAATTTAGCATGGCCAATCAACCTAACCCACACATCTTTAGACTGCGGGAGGACATCCAGAGGAAACCCACGCAGAACATAAGAAATAGGAGCAGGAGTAGGCCATCTAGCCCTTTGAGCCAGCCCCACCATTCAATAAGATCATGGCTGATCTGTCGTGGCTCAGCTCCACTTTCCCGCCCTCTCCCCATAACCCTTAATCCCCTCTCTTATCAAAAACCCATCAACCCGCGTCTTAAAAATATTTAGCGAGGCAGCCTCCACCACTTCAACTGGCAGAGAATTCCAGAGATTCACCACCCTTTGAGTGAAGAAGTTCCTCCTCAACTCCGTTCTAAACCGCCCCCCCTTTATCTTGAGGCTGTGCCCCCTAGTCCTTCTGTCTTTTTTGAGCGGGAAGAGTCTCTCCACCTCTATCCTATCCATCCCATTCATCATCTTATACGTCTCAATGAGATCTCCCCTCATTCTTCTAAACTCTAACGAGTACAACCCTAGTTTATTCAGCCTCTCCTCATAGCTCAACCCCCTCAACTCCGGTATCAGCCTAGTAAACCTCCTCTGCACTCCCTCCAAGGCCAAAATATCTTTGCGCAGGTGCGGCGCCCAAAACTGCACACAGTACTCCAGCTGCGGCCTCACCAGTGCCCTATACAGCTGCAGCAAGACCTCCCTACTTCTATATTCAATCCCCCTCGCTATGAAGGCCAGCATCCCATTCGCCTTCCTGACCACCTGCTGCACCTGCAAGCTGGGTTTTTGCGACTCATGCACAAGGACCCCGAGGTCCCTTCACACCGTCACCTGCTGCAGTTTTTTGCCACGTAAGTAATACTCCTTCCTACCATTATTCCTACCAAAGTGGACCACCTCACACTTGCCAACATTAAATTCCATTTGCCAGTTCCTGGCCCATTCGCCCAGCCTATCTAGATCCTTCTGCAGACTCTCCACATCCTCCGCACAATTTGCCGTTCCCCCAATCTTGGTGTCATCAGCAAATTTCGACACCCTACACTCGGTTCCCTCCTCCAGATCATCTATATAAATGGTAAAAAGCTGAGGCCCCAGCACCGACCCCTGGGGCACTCCACTAGTCACCATCCGCCAATCCGAATAGCACACAAAGAGAATGTGCAAATGCTACAGACAGTGACCCAAGCTGGGAATCGAAGCTGGGTCCCTGGCGCTGTGAGGCAGTCAACTGTGTGATACTGTGCTGTATTTTCATGAAACAAAATATAATGCCATGACGCATGGAGGGATATTAGATGGAATGAGCTAAAGCTTGGACAAAGAGATAGATTTGAAGGAGAGCCTTTAAAGGATGAAGAGAGGTGGGTGTGGGTTTGTTACAGAGCTAAGGCCCAAGCAATGGAAGGCATGGCCACCAAAGGTGGACCAACTAAAATTGGTGGTGATCAAACAGTCAGAATTAGAGGAGCTTTGTTGGGTGTGGGTGGTGCCAGCTGCCAAATTGCCACACCCTTTTGCTTTTAAAACCTTTGCGGATGAAAAGATCTGACCAGTCCGCATTGTTTAATAGCTTGGGTGAGAGATTCAGGAGGCATCGTTCAAACCCTTGCCTTGGACACCTGGATCTCGAAAGCCAGGAGGCTCCCGGAGAGGTGGGCCCTCGTCGGTGTGCAGTATCCTCTCCGTGCGGAGTACATCACGCGCCGACTGCTCAGTCTCTCCAAGCATTGAGCTCAATGGAAGAGCCTCTGCTGCTTGGCGCTGGTGGCGATGAATTCGCCTCATTTGCAACAGACATATGTAAATTCTGTTACCGAAACATCTTCCAAAACGCGTCTGTCTTCAGGGCACAGTTTGAAATTCAATTCATCCTAACTAATCCAAATGCCACATCATTTGTCGTACCCTAAGAGCTTGTTTGAATAAAAACCTGCCCCTCTCAATATAGTTTACATTCTGATATGCTCCATTGATATTTCATCTGTCCCTAGGCTTTATAATGTGTTGTTCCAGCGCTAGAATGCTGCTACTCAATATTTAATCTCTCTCTCAGTTGCTTGTGCGTGTTTTAGCTGAACAAGTCGATTGTGATTCAGAGACAGGAAATTGGGCTGCCACCTCAGAACTGTGAGAATCATTCCTTTATTTTGAATGTTATTTTTCTTTACTCCAGTTTGCCTCTCCCCCTCCCTCCCCACACTTTGTTCCCCCTCCCCCATTCCCTCAAGAATCCCGACACGGCAAATGGAGGCCATTTGGCCCATTGAGCCTGCACCGCCAACAATCCCACCCGGGTAACCCCGCTTAATGCCCCGTTAGTTCCCCTGAACGAAGGGGCAATTTAGCTTGGCCAATCCACCTAATCCGCTTATCTTTGGAGTGTGGGAGGAAACTGGAGCACCCGGAGGAATTCCCACGCAGACATGCAGGTAACGTGCAGATTCCACACAGTCACCCGAAGCCGGATTTGAACCCGAGCCCCTGGCGCAATGAGGCAGCAGTGCTAACCACTGCGGCACCATGCTGTCCCCAGAGATTGACTACTTAGCAAGCAGTTCCATTGACACTAACTACCTCACACAGGGACCCATTGTTCTCCTCTAATCCGTGACAGTAAGTGCTGAGATCCTCTTGGGGCAGGTGGGTCTTCCCAACAGAAGCCTGTGTCTTCACCTCATTGTCAGCAAGAGGTAGCAATGGACGCTTAAGGACACTAGTTAAACTTTGCCCTCTTCTAACCCAGGGAACTGTGTGGCCGAATAAAAGGTACATGTTGGGATCTGTTAGCTCACCACAGATCCGCAATCGTAACCCGTATCTTCCTCTTAAGTCTCAGCGGCACAAAATCTACTCCTGAAGTTAGTGGGAAACCAGGAAGGAAATTGATTTTCGAAAGTCTTGTTTTCTATCAAGTGTTAGTGCCAAGTGAGCAAACTGGCCAAACAGAAGAACTGTTTTTTTTTCAAATAATCCTTTCACTGGCTATGAAAAGAACCATTTACAAAGCAGAAGAGTGGCGGCAAACATTATTTAAAACCCCCACCACTCCCCACCAAAGAGGATTTCAAATGGGTGTCAAAGCTTGAGGGAGTTACACCTTGACTGTGAAAGCCTTTCTCCAAATGTTCCATATGTTAACACACATTAGTATTAATGATAAGGAACTATCAAGTGGTCGCCCCACATTGTCCCCACAACTGAAATACACTCTCATCGCCATTGCCTTCTCAAGGGCAGTTTAAAGTTAAAGTTTATTTATTAGCCACAAGTAACCTTATATTAACACTGCAATTAAGTTACTGGGAAAATTCCCAAGTCGCCACAGTCTGGCGTCTGTTTGGGTGCACTGAGGGAGAATTTGACATGGCTGATTCACCTAATCTGCACATCTTTGGACTGTGGGAGAAAACTGGAGCACCCGGAGGAACTCCATGCAGACACGGGAAGGACATGCTAACTCCACACAGACGGTGTGACCCAAGCCAGGATTCGAACCCAGGTCCCTGGCGCTGTGAGATAGCAGTGCTGACCATTGTGCCACCACAAAGTGGCGATGAACTCCCCGTCGGGGAATTGAACCTTGATCTCCTGCATGACAGGCGGGGACACTAACCACTACACCAACAAGGAAGTGATAATTAGGGATGGGCAACAAATGCCAGTCTAGCCAGCAATGCCCACATCCTGCTCATGGATGGAATGATGGGTCTAAGGAGCGGTAAGTGTTCCCTATGGCCCCAGGGGTCCCCTTGTGAACCTGGACAGCTCACATCAGCTGAGCAGGAAACACATTCCAACCAATCCACATCCACGTATTTTCCAGCAAGGAGTCAGAGGGCAGCAGAAGTTCTGTCTAACCCATCGGACACTGCTAACAGCTGTTGCCCCTCTGCCTCTGCCCTGAGATGAATACCAGGGATTGAATGCGGGATCTTGCCACTCTCTGTGGCTCAGTCCCAAACTGGACAGTGTAGCTAGCAGAGTTAGATCCACGTATAATGGTGAGTTGAAGAGTTATGCAAATGTAGTCTTTTTTTTGATCTCCATATGGCACTAAATATTTAAGCTCTGCTAAAGCTGTGTAGTAGTTCCTCCAGTTCATTTGAATTGCAGATCGCGCTGTTACGTGCCTCTGAATTGCACACAGACATCAGGTAGCTGTTGCATGTATTTTGCATATTTTCAAGGCCCATCTGTTGAGAAGGTGTGCGCGAACAGTTGCCAACATTCGCTGTCTGTGACAAAGCACGCAGGCTGGCTTCAGTGTGTGGCCACCCAGAGCAAGCGAGTGCTGGACCTGCCCGGCTCTGCATGAATTGCTGCTTGTTGCGTACGGCTGTTCCCTGCGGCTTCTCCAAGCTACAGGACTTGCTGAATAAACGGCGTCAAAATAAAGAAGAAAACCCCGTCTGTTTTTCTGTCCAACAACAGTAGGAAAGGTGCATCCAAAGGCAGGAGCGGAAGGATCTAGAGACCTGCAGTCGGTTGTCCGATACACGAGAAAGAAAGACCACTGGCTTGCACCTGTACACATTTTCGAGAACAAATAACAAGTTCATTTTTTTCTCCCCCTTGATCCCGGGTCAAGAGTTGGCTATTAATTCTTTAGTAAATGAGTTGAACTTGGCAGGTGATCATTTGAACCCGACCCTGCAGGTCGGATGTCCGTGGGGTCAGGCCGGGCACTTGTTTATTACATCTCGTCCAACTTTGCTCTCCGACGACATCAGTGTTGAGTGAGAGCTGATAAGGTGGAAAGCCAGTGTCGGTGGCATCGAAATGGAGTGGACCATTCAAGAGATGCCCAAGGATGTGCAGGTTGGGCAGATTGGCCATGCTGTGTTGCCCCTTAATGTCCCAAGGTGGGTGGATTAAGGGGATGGAATGAGGGAAATGTATAGGAAAGGGCCTGGGTGGGATCCTCTGTTGGAGAGTCAGTGCAGACTGAATGGGCTGAATGGTGTTCTCCTGCACTGTAGGAATTCAGTCCCTTGAGCCTGTTGTATTATCCACTGAGATGATGAAAGATCAGTTACCTAACTCCTTGTACCCACATTACCCTCTGGATAACAAAAAAAAAGCCCCAATCTCTGATTCAGAGTTTAAAACTGGCAGATGATGCAGCATAAATTGCCTTTCGCAGAAGAGAGTTCCAAACATCCACCAGCCTTTGCAAGTATTTCCAGATTTTTGCTGCTCCTCGGGCTGGCTCCAACTTTTCATCTGTGTTACCAGTACACCAGACGCACCAATGACAAAAATATTTTCCCTCTGTTCTATTTGTCCTTACAAAACCTAGAAAGCTTACAGTTAAGTCACCCGTAATCTTCTAAATTCCAGAGAATGTGACCCTGCTTGTTTTAAACACTCCTCATTATTTGGCCTTTGGAAACCAGGGACCAATTCTGGTCAACTCTGAACAGTAAAGAAATTACAGGTTGTGGTGAGCGGGCAGGTAAGTAGAGCTGAGTCTACGGAAAGATCAGCCATGATCTTATTGAATGGCAGAGCAGGCACGAGGGACCAGATGGCCTACTCCTGCTCCTAGTTCTCAAGTTCTTATATAAATCACTGCTGAGCTCCCTCCAACCTTCCCAAGATATAGTGCTCAGTCCTGTCAGTCCCCCAATGTTCAGCTTACATTAAACTTGCGCCCTTGTTTCTATGTTACGTCTATTGTCAAGGTCTGTACTGCTCCAGTACTGTACTATAGTCAGCGCTGCAAAGTACTGACAGCTTCTTTGTTTGAATAGCTGTGACAGTGATTGACAGATTTCCAGAATCCCCCATCAAACCCCAAAATAAAAAGAATGATGTGAGGATTTAATTTGCATACACAGGCCCTTAAGCATGACAGATAGATTTCCGAAAGCATTTACACCGTCCCCTGCATACAATCCTCAGCAAGGCTCCTTAGGCAGCACCTTCCAAACCCACCACCGTCTAGAAGGACAAGCATAGCAGATACAGAAACAGAAAATGCTGGAAAATCTCAGCAGGTCTGACAGCATCTGTGGAGAGAGAATGGCGTTTTGTCAGAGGGTCACCCAGACTCAAAATGTTGGCCCTATTCTCTCTCCACAGATGCTGTCAGACCTGCTGAGATTTTCCAGCATTTTCTGCTTTTGTTTCAGATTCCAGCATCCGCAGTATTTTGCTTTTATGTAAGGACTTTCACAATAAACTTCGTTGCAGTGTTAATGTAAGCCTACTTGTGACTAATTAATAAACTTTAACTTCAGTCATTCACCATCCTGACTTGGAAATATATCGTCACCGTTCCTGTTGCAAGGTCAAAATCCTGGAACTCTCTCCTTTAACAGCACAGTGGGTGTATGTGCACCACATGGAGTGCAGTAGTTTTAGAAGGCACCGTCTACTCGAGGGCAGTTGGGGATGAGCAATGAATGTTGGCTTAGCCAGTGACACCCACACCCTGTGAATGAGTTTCAAAAGCATTTAAACGGGGGCAGCTGTGGTTCCTGTCATACACTCAGAGAGACGCCGGCCAAAGCAGGCTAATTGCGTAATCATCAGCTAAAGAGCCGATGGGAAAACATTTTTCATTATCGGTGTTCTAGATGCCACAATAATAATCCTCTGTGGTGCCCCGTGTTAAGTGTTATTTATTTCAGTGCTTGTGCAGTGGTGTACACAGATCAGTGTTGGGGATCTTCCTCAAATGGAAATAAAGTGTCGCAAGCAGGCTTACATTAACACTGCAGTGAAGTTACTGTGAAAATCCCCTTGTCGCCACACTCGGGTGCCTGTTTGGGTACACTGAGGGAGAATTTAGCACGGCCAGTGCACCTAACCAGCCTGTCTTTGGGAGGAACCAGCAGCACCTGGAGGAAACCCACACACACATGGGGAGAACATGCAGACCCCGCACAGACCAACAGCCGTGCCACTGTGCTGTCCTCAGATGTAGTCCCCAGTTTTTTTTCTCTCTGCTTGAAAATCATTATCATAAGCTCCACTCCCCCACCCCCTCCTCCCCCACCCCCAACAACGTTTGAGGAGTTCACAGATGTCTTTGTTACTCAGGTTGAGACAATCCGCTGCTCCCTCCTCCCCCTGAGCAGCCTTCCTCCGAGTAAACCCCCCTCCCTCCCTCCCCACCCACACACCCGTTCACCTGAAAGACCCCGAATTCGCATCCGTCACTCGTTTCTCTTGTATCTCCCCTCACGCTATCTCCAACCTCACCTTGTCTGTGAGACACAACTCCTGTTATCTCAACCCTATTCGCATTAAAACGGCTAACCACCCAACTGCGCTCACTGCCTTCCACATGACCTGGTATTGCCCATCCTTTACCATCATCCCTCTCACCTTCAAACCTGCTATCGTCAAACCTCTCCTCAGAAAACCAATCCTGGACTTCTCCACGTTGCCAAACAAATCCATGCCACCCTTTCCCAGAACTTAATGTGTGAATCCTTCCAATCAGGTTCCTGCCCCTGCCACAACATCACTTTGATGGGATCGATGGCTTGTATCAAAGTCACAAATGACACAAAGGTAAACTGTCACTCATCCTTCTCTTCTGCGACCTTTGACACAATTAAAACATTTCATCTTCCTCCAAAGCTGTTTCTTGTCAACTCACTGGATAGGACTATATGGCCTGGTTCCAATAGTAATATCCCCCCCTTCCAGATACTTCTTGTGGTCTTTAAGGATCTGTCCTTGGGCGCTTATATTTCCCATCTGCATTGGTCCCTGCTTGGTGTTTATAAAACATTTATTCTTGGGATGTGGGTGTTGCTGGCTGGCCAGCATTTATTGCCCACCACTAATTGCCCTTGAGAAGGTGGTAGTGAGCTGCCTTCCTGAACTGTTCGAGTCCATCCGGTGCAGGCACATTCACAATGTGTGTTCGGGAGCATTTTGACCAAGCGATAGTGAAAGAGTGGCAGTGATATATTTCTAAGTCAGGATTGTGAATGACTTGGAGGGGAATTTCCAGGTTGTGGTGTTCCCAGGTATCTGTTGACACTAGATGGCAGTGGTTGTGGAAGGTTTGGAAAGTGCTGTCTAAAGGGTGTAGGTGAGTTGCTGCAGTGCATTTTGCAGATGGTACAAACTGTTACCACTGTGTATGGTGGAGGGAATGAATGTTTGTGAATGGAGTACCAACCAACTGGGCTGCTTTGTCCTGGATGTGCTCAGTTTCTTGAGTGTTGTTGGAGCTGCACTCCTCCAGATAACTCCTGACTTGGGCCTTGTAGATGGTGGACAGGCTTTGAGGTAGATTTGAGGTCATCCAGAACTCTGTTGCCTGTGTCTTAGCATCCAAGAAGTCTTGTTCACCCATCACCCTTTTGCTTGCTTTGATTTTTAAATTCTCATTCTTGTTTTCCATGGTCTCACCTCAGTGTAACTTTGTAAGCTGCTCCAGCCCTCCTGACATATCTGTACTTCTCCAATTCTACTCTTCTGAGCATTTTCGATGTGATTTGTTCCACCTTTGGTGGCCGTGACTTCGCCCAGGTTCCTAAACTAGAATCATAGAATCCTTTCTGTGCAGAAGGAGGCCATTCGGCCCATCAAGTCTGCACTGACCATAATCCCACTCAGACCCTATCCCCGTAACCCCACATATTTACTCTGCTAATCCCCCTGACACTAAGGGGCAATTTAACGTGGCCAATCCACCTAACTCGCACATCTTTGGAGTGTGGGAGGAAATCCACGCAGACATGGGGAGGACGTGCAAACTCCACACAGACAGTGACACAAGCCGGGAATCGAACCCAGGTCCCTGGCTTTGTGAGGCAGCAGTGATAACCACCCTGCCACCGTGCCGCCCTAGCAAACCTGTCCACCTCTCAGCTCCTCTCTCCTCCCAAAATACACCTTAAAACTTCCTTGACCTGCAGCACTGAATCCTTTCTGGTTGAAATTTTGCTTGATAGCGTTCCGGTGATGTGACATAGGGTATTTTAGAATGTTGACCGTGCTATGGAAATGCAAGTTGTGACCCAAGCTGGAATGTAGATGACGTAGATAGGGGAACAAGTGATACAAATATTCTGTAAAGATCAGAGAATTGGATATAAACAGTTGGGCTGGATGACCTTCACCATTTTTGCTCCTATCACCAAACATTGTTACAAAGCCCCTTAGTGTATTTTGCTCCACATTTGTAACTTCCTTTTAATCAAGCTTGATGTAGCCCAGAACCTCAAAACATTAGAATTCCAGCTCTCTCCTCCAAATATCTTTGGCTTTGAAAACTCAAATTGTCCATCTTCTAAACATCACTGAAACCTAGAAAATAGGAGCAGGGGTAGACCTTTTGGCCCTTTTGAGGCTGCTCTGCCATTCACTATGACCATAGCTGGTTATCCAACTCAGTAATCTGATTCCACTTTCCATCTCCCATATCCTTTGTTACCCTTTAGCCCCAACAGCTATATCTAACCTCTTCTGGAAAACAAGCAATGTTTTGGCTTCAACCGCTTTCTATGGTAGTGCATTTCAAAGGCTCACCACTTTCTGGGTGAAGAAATTTCTCTTTATTTCTGTCCTAAATGGTGTAACCCATAAGCTCAGATTGTGCCACCTGGTTTTGGACTCACCCACCATCGGGAACATCCTTCCTGTGTCTACCCTGTTAGAATTTTATAGGTTTCTACGAGATTACCCTTTATTCTTCTAAACTCCAGTGAATATAATCCTAACTGACTCAATCTCTCCTCACACATCAGTTCCCCAGTCTCAGGAATCAGTCTGGTAAACCTTCACTGCACTTCCTCCATGGCAAGATCATCCTTCCTCAGATAAGGTACTAAATGTACCTACGTTTTCAGCCACTCATTCCAACCTTGAGGG
This sequence comes from Carcharhinus amblyrhynchos, assembly GCF_965287045.1. Taxonomy (NCBI): domain Eukaryota; kingdom Metazoa; phylum Chordata; class Chondrichthyes; order Carcharhiniformes; family Carcharhinidae; genus Carcharhinus; species Carcharhinus amblyrhynchos. The sequence continues at coordinate 12,831,821 of NC_137327.1, forward strand.
TGCTCTTGTGCTACGGCACTCAATCTCCACGAAGGTTTTCCAACTGAAAAGAAACAAGATTGCATTGATATAGCGCCATTAAAGAAAAATACCCCCTGCTCCCCGCCCCCCCAGCATCCTGGGAATCCCTTCCTAGCAGCACTGTGGATGTCCCTGCACCACTATGGAATGCAGCAGTTCAACATCACCTCCTCAAGGGCAATTAGGGATGGGCAATGAATACTTGTTTAGCCAGCAATGCTCACACCATAGGAATGGATTTTTTAAAAGTTATAATTGGATTAATATTGACCTTGAGCTGAAAAGAGGAAGAGTAGGAGGGTATGATTAAAAGCTTTGTGAAAGAGGTCAGTTTTTAAAGAAGCGTGTTAAAGCATGAGGCAGCACAGTGGTTAGCACTGCTAGTTTGCACATTCTTCCCATGTCTGCATGGGTTTCTTCCAAGTGCTCCAGTTTCCTCCCACATTCCAAAGATATGCAGGCTAGGTTAATTGACCATGCTTAGTGTCAGTAGGATTAGTAGGGTGGGGTTATAGGGATAGGGCCTGGGCAGACTCAATGGGATGAATAGCTTCCTGCCTTCTACACTCTAAGGATTCTATGACGCAGGAAAGAACAGTCGGGAAAATTAGAGAGCCAAGTCCTAAGAATCTCGTTGTCGGGCCTCGGTAGCTGAAGGCACACTGCCAGCTGAGGGTTGAAAGGAGATTGGGGGGACGTGTGAGGCCAGAGTTAGAGTAATGTAGGGTGGGACGCCCACCCCAAAACCGGAAAATCCGTTATGGTTCCCAAGGCGGGCGGGATGCGAAAATCCTGCCCGCAGAGTTGTGGGGCTGGAACAAATTGGTTCTTCCAGAATGCCTAGCACGCAAAATAAAAAACGTAATAAGGCCTTGATTAGATAATCAGGAGGCCGGAGCAGGCACATTGGCTCATGCTGTCCACAGAGGACAGAGGATCAATGCACGGACGGAAGATCACCCAATAAACAGCCAATTTGGATGCTGTCATCAAGCAGCAAATAAGTGAAATAAGTCATTGGTTGATGAAGTGTCACTGCCTCCCCGTGCTTGCTAATCTAACATACTCGGTCGTGTGCAGTGTGCAGGATCAACACCAAAGCTGCTAGTCAAGGCTCTGCATCTGTCACTTTTAATCTAAATTTGTTCAATTAACTGCCTTATTTCTGTAAGAAGGAGGTTAATTAAGCAATTCATGTCCTTTCCAGAATCACGCTCTGAGAATTAAAGTTCTAAACGAGGACCTTTTGAATCATTTAAATTCTGCTCTCATTTAATGGTATTGATTGTTAAACTATCACAGACTCGAATAATACCTTTCTTTAATCCAGGGGGGATTAGTCTGCTAATTGTTGTTGACCTTGGACTGACAAGATAAATTTCCTGGCTTTTGAACTGATATCACTCGTTCCTTTTAACATTTTGAGTTTTTTTTCCTGCCTTTCTCCAGCGTTCCCTTGCATTAAATTTCGAGAATCCACCCTTCCGCACTTGATGTTTTTTTTTGAAAGCTTTATGTCCCGGGGGGGGAGGATCTCCATCCATTTCTAGGTAGTCACAGATCTGAGGGATACGTTTGATACTGGGCTTCTCGTTAATTACCTGCATGTGGACAACCCTGTTACACGACTCTCTCTTTTATCTCCCGGCCAGGCTGTGCAAGGTTTTATTTTACACCCGTACTTTCTGTCCGTGTTAGATGAGACAAAGCAGATATTCGTTTCACAAAAGAAGCAAGCAGTTCACACTCCACCAAGGATTCAGATTGGTCTTTGATATCCATGCAGGAGAAACACTTCACGGTACGGCAGACTGAAAGTGGTGGATAAAGATGCACCACAGAAATCCTCCTTTCCAGATGTTTCGCACATTGGTGGACTCCTACTGTGCCCAAGATGGAGCGTGGCAACATCTTGCGAGCTGTCCCCAGCGTACCCTCTAATTCTATATTTTACTCTTGTTTTATGCTTTTAAAACTCTGAGCTAACTCTTATAAACTCACTACCTATGACTGTAACACTACCTTCTGCAGCCTCTCTTTTCCTTCTCTATGAATGGTATGCTTTGTCTGCATAGCACGCAAGAAATGATATTTTTCACTGTATCCCGATACATATGACAATAATAAATCAAACACTTCACAATAGGCAGACTGAAAGTGGTGGATAAAGTATGTAGAGAAAGAACCTGAATGTCCAACAGTTCATTTTCTATAACTACTAAACGGTACCGCCAAGGTCCAATCTAAATGGCATCGTGCGTCAGCCTTTGTGGAGAGACTGTTGTTATGATCTGGAACCCACTGACAGAAAGGACGGTGGAAGTGGATTGAACAATGTATCAACAGGAATGGGATAAACACATTTAAAAGGCAACATTCGAAAAGGGAAAGATAGAGGAGTTAGAGGAGCTGGATTGGTCTTTCAAAGAACCAACACAGGCAGAATGGGCCGAATGGCCTTCTGTACGTATACTTCATGACTTCATACAGGTTGTGGGATTGCGAGTGGGCCCCACTCTGAATTCTCCAAGTGTCATTTTGGGTTAGCTGGTAACACTCTGGGATGGAAAGAGCCGGGTGCAAGCCCAACATCAGCACATGCAGTTAATCGTTTCTGGCATCTCCTGACAAGTATATTTTAAAAAACGGTGCACTGTATTTTGCCCCATGTTTCTCACTTCCTTTTAATTGCAGACATGCAAATCTTTCTGGCCTTTGGTTTCAGCTCCAGTGTTTTCCATAGAATCCCTAGGGTGCAGAATGAGGCCACTTGGCCTGTCGAGTCCGCACTGACTCTCTGAAAGAGCATCTCACCTACTCCCTTCGCTCCCGATAGCCCAGTGTTTAGCGCTGCTGCCTCAGAGCACCAGGGACCCAGGTTCGATTGCGGCCTTGGGTCACTGTCTGTGTGGGTTTCCTCCGGGTGCTCCGGTTTTCTCCCACAGTCCAGAGATGTGTGAGTTAGGTGGAATGATCATGCTAAATTCTCTCTTAGTGTCCAAAGGTGTGTAGTTTAGGTGGCTTATCCATGATAAATGCGCAGGGTGATGGAGATAGGGCAGAGGGGAGGACTTGAGATGCTCTTTCGAAAAGTCGATGCAGACTCGATGAGCCAAAGAACTTCCTTCTACATTGTGAGGATTCTGTTCTATGGATCACATGCAGGCCAGACCAGGTTAAGGTGTTTTTTCCCTAAAGGAAGATTAATGAACTAGATGGGCTTTTACAATAATCGATGATGGTTGTCATGGTCACCATTATAAGTTCCAGTTTTATTTATGATGGGATTTGAACTCATGTTCCCTGAGTATTAGTCTTGGGTCTCTAGATTACTATCCCAGTGACATTTCCGCTGTACCGCCATCTTCTTACTGGGTCACTGTCCCACACACCCACCTCGTGATGCATTTGGAATCCAGTTGCAGTGAAGTCGATTTCTCAATAGGGAACCCAAAGTGAGGAACGGACGCCTTTATTGGGCGTGTGACTTCCATGTTGCCACAGAATATTGGTGTGAACTTTAACCTTACTTGCCAGTTAGTCAGAAAGCTAAATCAGAATGCAAGTGCCTTATTCTTTTAGCAACTGAATACAATTAGCGGTATAGCGTGAGTGAATGTTAAATATCTTAAACAAAGTTGGTACATGTGGTTACAGATGGCTTTGCTGTGCTACTGATTTCAGATGGCAGCAGTAGCCCAGGAGAGTACCATTGAATCCAGGAATGCAGAAAGTGGCCATTTTGCCCATCGAGTCCACACTGACAATAATCCAAACCCAGGCCCCATCCTCATAACTCCATGAATTTACCCGAACCAGTCTCCCTGACATTCAGGGGCAATTTATCATGGCCAGTCCACCTAATCTTTGGACTTGTGGGAGGAAACCGTAGCACCCGGGGGAAATCCACCGGGAGAACGTGTGAACTCCACACAGACAGTGATCCAGACCAGGAATCGAACCCCCAAGTCCCTGGCGCTGTAAGGCAGCAGCGCTTACCATTGTGCCACCCCAGTATCTCACAGCACCAGACGTTTGGCAGAGATGTGAGAGAGTTCTCATGTACTGGTTGAGATTCACCAGTGTTTGGAGAGATGGGGAGAAAATTGAGGATAAAATGGACACAGTAGTCAATTGTCAATGAAACATCATTTTAGCAGTGACTCACCCACTTCTTTTCATACAGCATAATGCGAGGGGAAAAAATGATTACTGCTTCAAATTATGTTTACTTTGGTATATTTTCCTTCCTGTATTTGTGATTTATACTCAGCCACTGGGCTCAGTGCTACTCACTGTCAGACACATCCATGGCTGCCTCCAAGCCTGAGGTAGGGAAAAAAAAACCCGACAATCCATCCAAAACAAATGCCCTGAGATTTCCGGCTGTTCCGTCCATATTTCCAATGTAAATGAAGCTTCCTAAGACCGTGCACAGGCTCAATCTCTCTGCTCCAGAAGCTATAATGGTTCACTAGAACAAGACCAACCACCGTTTGTTAGTCCAGGAAAGCTCTGCCTTTTTAATTCCAAATCCCCACCTTGTTCCTCCACCATCTTGTTAACCATCCTGCAGATTTTCTTCTTATTCATCAGTGGGACATGGGCGACACTGGCTGAGTCAGCATTTATTGTTTATCCCTACTTGCCATTGAACTGAATCATAGAATCAAGAACCCTACAGTGCAGAAAGAGGCCCTTCAGCCCATTGAGTCTGCACTGACCACAATCCACCCAGGCCCTACCCCTATATCCCTACATATTTTACCCATTAACCCCTCTAATCTACGCACCTCAGGACACTAAGGGGAAATTTTAGCATGGCCAATCAACCTAACCTGCACGTTTTTGGACTGTGGGAGGAAACCGGAGCACCCGGAGGAAACCCACGCAGACACGAGGAAAATGTGCAAACTCCACACAGACAGCGACCCGAGCTGGGAATCGAACCCAGGTCCCTGGAGCTGTGAAGCAGCAGTGCTGACCACTGTGCTACTGTGCCGCCCAAAGAAAAACTCTGTCAAGTATTGGACAGTGCTTATCAGCATATGAGGCCTTCAGTGAAGCCAGTACTTGCGTATTCAGCCTAATCTTCACCTTGTGTAAGTTCCATAAACGTTCCATTCCCAGCTACTGAGTGGCTTGCTGGGCCATTTCGTTCTTGGCTCAATTACTTTCCGTCTGTGACCGTCTATTTACACTGAAGCAGCAGCCATTAATCAGGGAGCGTTTGGCTTTGGAGGCGAAACTTTCCAGATACACTCGCCCCAAAACCAGAAAATCCCACCCAAGGTCAACGGATGGGAAATTTCCCCCCTAAGTGACAAATTCTGAGAGGACAGTGATATTGGTGGGTTATTAACTGTATCGAACAGTGCGCGTTGGTCCCGACTGTGTTTGAGTCACCACACTGATCCTGTGCTAGCCCGTGAAGCTGGCTGGGGTCTGTTCTCGGAACTGAGGCGTGCAATCTGCAAATACAAGGGCATTTCAGGCACGTGTTCTGCCAGGAGAGGATGTGCTGGGGCCAAAGTCACCCTGCCAGCGAGCGAACCTCCGCCTCCTTTCTCAGGCTGGGATTCAAAGCAAACGGTACTCTGTGGAACTCTTTGCCACAGAAGGCTGTGGAGGCCAGGTCATTGAGTGTCTTTAAGTCAGAGATAGATAGGTTCTTGATTAATAAGGGGATCTGGGGTTATGGGGAAAAGGCAGGAAAATGGGAATGAGAAAAGTATCAGCCATGATTGAATGGCGGAGCAGATCTGATGGGCCGAGTGGCCTAATTCTGCTCCTATGTCTTATAGTCTTCCTGTGATCTGCTTCAGAAAGCGCAAACCTGCATGTTTAAAGATTAGCCACCATCTCCTGATTGGCTACCTTTTCACGCCGACCTGTTGGGAGTGTAGTGAATATAACTGTTAATTACAAGTGAGGCATAAAGTCACATGTGTTCCTTAATTGAGTGCAAGTCCTTTTCTACAAAAGCTCCTTCAACAAAAGGGCCTTCTAACTTTTGTGTTATATCTGCATTCTAAATTTCAAAGCCTGGAGATCTCTGGAGGCTCCTGGGGCAGTGAGACTAGGCAATGATTTCACCAAAAAAACCTTAAGAACTGATGAAATGGCGGGCACTGGATTGGCGTGAGTGGGGGTGACATGGGCACACAGACTTCCCTCAACGTTCGAAATGAGGTCAAATCTTAAGTGTTGGTTTGGCTCATTTGAAAACACTGTTGATTTTGATTTGATTTGTTGTTGTCGCATGTATTGGTTTACAGTGAAAAGTATTGTTTCCTACGCGCTATACAGACAAAACATACCGTTCATAGAGAAGGAAAGGAGAGGGTGCAGAATGTAATGTTACAATCAGCATTGCCTCCTGAGTCAGAAGGTTGTGTTTAAGCCCCATTCCAAGAGTGTGTAATCGAGGCTGTTGATCCAACGTGGCATTGAGGGGATTGTCCAAAGCACCATCCCAACAGTGGGATTTTAATATTACTCGCCATCCCCTCCTGGAGAGTTGGCAGCTCTCCTGCTGTTCTACCCCAACACACACCACTCAATCAGTACCGTCAACCGGTCATTGATACTGGGGCTTATTTGTTTCAACTTGGGTGTGTGCGAAAATAGCTACTGCCTCTTCCAACCAACTAAGTGTTTGGAAGTAAGACTTTTCACAGAGCTATGGCTTCAACAGTTGTCGTTTTGTTCTGTTTTCCAGGTTCTTCGATAAGCAGTGAGTCCTCACCGGTCTCTTCCCCAGCAACCAATCACAGCTCTCCTGCCAGCACCCCCAAAAGAGGCCTGATTGGACCCATGCTCGCCCCCACCGCAGGCCACAGCGTTCCCAGCACCCCTCCTGTAGTGACCATCGCACCAACAAAAACAGTGAATGGGCTGTGGAGGAGCGAGAGCAGGCAGGTGAGTACACCGAGGCCCATTGGGCAGCTCAAACTGAAGCCACTGAGACTTGATGGGGACATTGTCACAGGCACAGCAATCCAGAGGCCCAAGCTCATACACCGGGGGCATGGTTTCAAATCCCACCATGAGTGGTGGCATTTAAAATCAATTGATAAATCTAAAATATAAAGTCAGGCTCAGTAGTGGTGACCATGATAACTATCGTTGATAGTTGTTTAAAAAAAGCCCTATCTGGCTCACTGATGCCTTTCAGGGAAGGAAATCTGCCATCTTTACCTGGGCTGGCCTACATGTGACTCCTGTCCTACGGCAATGTAGCTGACTCTTAACTGCCCTCTGCAGTGGCCTAGCGAGTCACTCAGTTCAGGGGAAATTAGGGATGAGCAGCAAAGTCTGGCCTTATCAATGCTGCTCACATCCCACAACCATTTTCTTCACAGAAATCAAACTTGAAGGATTAGAATGGTGAGGAGATTGGTTTAGTATTAGAATTCAACTCCTCAATCTCTCGCTGCCTCTTTCTTGTGAGGGTGGCAGAGGACAGGAACGGTGACTTACTGCCATGTAAGGAAGCTGCTGAGGAAGTGAGTGTGGGTTGGGGCCAGGGTTAACTCATGAGAGCTCCTCTGCCCTTGCAACCCCAGAAAGACTTGCTTCCAACAAGGGTTAGCCCCAGCAAACAATTAATACCGTGACCCTTAGATCAGTGATACTGACAGTTTGTACTATTTTATTTGGTGTCTTTGGCACTTACTTGTGACAGCAACTGGTAACTGTGCTCAATCTTGTTCCTCTCCTTTTATTCAGGACTAGATAGTTTCCTTGACTTGCATCTGCATCGTGTTTTTCACCACATCTCCACAGCCAGTGAATTACTTTTTGAAGTGTGGTCACTGTTGTAATGTGGGAGCCAATATGTGCACTGCAGACTCCTGTAAACAACAGTGCACTGATGATAGGTTAAGCAGTATCTTAGGGGAAACTCCTTGAATAATTTTCTGACTTTGAGTTCAAAGCAGGAAGCCTCGCCAGTTCCACGATGAGGCGGCAACTCGGCGACACAATTGTTAGCACTGCTGCCTCACAGCGCTAGGGACCTAGGTTCGATTCCCGGCTTGGGTCACTGGCTGTGTGGAGTTTACATGTCCCCCCCCCCCCACTCCCGTATCTGCTTGGGATTCCTTCAGGTGCTCCAGTCTCCTCCCACACTCCAAGGTGTGCAGGTTAGGTGCACTGGCCATGCTAAATTGCCCCGCAGTGTACCAGGATGTGTAGGTTAGAGGGATTAGCAGGTTAAATGTGCGGTGTTATGGGGATAGGGTCCGGATGGGATTGTTGTCAGTGCAGACTTGATGGGCCGAATGGCCTCTTTCTGCACTGTCGGGATTCTATGATTCTATTCTGTGGTTTACTTGGATGGAGACCGTAGCGATTTATCTGTGTGTGTGGATGTAGCTAATGGGGGAGAAAGTTGACACTTTGGGCGGAACTTTGCAATCCCACTCGCCACACGGATCATAGCAGGCGGGACAGGATCGTGCAAATGTCCGCTGGCCTCGGACAGGAATTTCCGATCTTGGGGTGGGCGCAGCCGGGAAATCTAGCCCTTAGAATCCCGTGCATTTTTCCACACTCGTGCGTGGTGAATGTGCACACTGCACTAGTGTGTTTTCAATGAGTTAATCACCTTATTACCCGACTACACTGGGAGCAGCAGCGTTCAGTGTCCCAGCTAATTGTATTATTAGAATCTTGCTCAGCAAAGCAAATACATTCGGATGCGATAGAGTAAACAAAAAGAAGTAGTCTTCATGTCTCTGTCTTTGCATGAAAAGGCTGCATTAATAAGGGGAGCTAGCCTGAGCTGGTGGTGCCAAGTAACAAACAGACAGTTATAATTCAGATGGAAAATGGCTGATGCAAATATTTGTTTTTTCTCTCCCAAAGAATAATTGATTCTCTGGGGTCCAAAAGCAAGCAGAATGTGTTTGCCTTTATCTGATTTGCATTCAGGTAATCCAATCAAGAGAGTATTCTTTTAGGTGGCCCAGCCATTGAAGTTTCACGACTGTTGTCAGAAATGTATTGAATTTTCAAATTGAGCAGCGCTCAGTGGCTGGTAGGCCCAGGCCCCAGCTGGGACGAGCTCCGTGTGTGGAAAAAGGAGAGACAAAGGTTCGGAGATGCTCTCTGAGAGCGCAGTAAATTGTTCCGTGTTGCAAAGCCCTTGAGTGCCTGCACTCGGATATTACAGTCACTCGTGGAGTGCTTCTTAACGGCAGAATTAGCTCCAGTTGTTCAAGGTGCAGTGACCCGAGGAAAATGAAATCTTTACTCGGAGAAATGGTTTCTTTATGAGTACTCTGGGCTGGCACGGTGGCACAGTGATTCGCAGTGTGCCAGGGTCCCAGATTCAATCCCAGCCTCGGGTTTCTCTCTGTGTGGAGTTTGCACGTTCTCCCCATGTCTGCATGGGTCTCCTCCGAGTGCTCCAGTTTCCTCCCGCCGTGCAGGTTAGGTGGATCGACCATGCTAAATTGCCCCTTACTGTCCCAATATATACATAGGTTCATAAAGTTAGAGCGATACAGCACGGAAACAGGTCCTTTAGTCAAACTGGTCCATGCTGACTTGCTAGTCCCAATTGTCTGCCTTTGACCCATATCCTTCTAATTCTTTCCCATCCATGAAATATCCAAATGCTTTTTAAATGTTGCTATTGAACCTGCCTCAACCACTTTCTCTGGCAGTTCATTCCATATGCACACCACCCTCAAGAAGTTGCCCCTCAGGTTTCCTTTTAAGTCTTCCCCCTCTCACCTTAAACCTATGCTCTCTAGTTTTCAATTCCCCTTCCCTGGGAAGAAGACCATGTGCGTTCATCCTATCTATGCCCCTCATGATTTTATACACCTCAATAAGGTCACCCCTCATTCTATGTTCCAAGGAATACATTCCTAGCTGGAGTTATGGGGATGGGGCCTTGGTAACAGTCGGTGCAGACCCGATGGGCACCGTAGAAGTTCTTTGAATCCTGTGCAACTTTGGAGTTCTACTCCTGCTTGCAATGATAGCAATGAGGAGAGGTTGGATAAACCCTGTTTGCAACAACGGAGGCTGAGGGATGATCTGATAGAGGTTTACAAGATTATGAGTGGCATGGACAGGGTGGATAGTCAGATGCTCTTTCCTAGAGTACAAAAGTCAAGTGCTAGAGGGCATAGGTTTAAGGTGCATGGGGAAAGATTTAGAGGAGATGTGCAGGGCAAGTTTTTTTACACAGAGGATGGTGAATGTCTGGAACGCGCTGTCTGGGGAGGAGGTGGGAGCAGGTACGACAGTGGCATTTAAGGGGCAACTAAATGAATACATGAATAGGATGGGAATGGAAGGATAGGGACTCCCTAAGTGCAGACAGCTTTAGTTTAGGCAGGCAACGTGATCGGTGCAGGCTTGGAGGGCCAAAGAGCCTGTCTCCTTTGCTGGACTGTTCTTTGTTCACCCCTCCCTCCCCCCCTTCACTTTCCCTCGTCCTCTCAGGAGCGCTGGTCCGTACGTGGATACAAGCTCCAGAGGTGCTCCCAGCCCTTCACACTGTCCTGACCGTGATGCAGTTCGCTGCTCCCTTTAACAAAAATACAATCGGAAATGATTCTGCTTGTTTAACGGTGCTTCACTGTTCTGTGTTGTCAGGCCAGCAGTTGGATTCACAAATCAATTCTGCTGTTCAGTATGATACAGAGCAGACACGGGAACAAGGGGAAAGGTGCAATATGAAATGTGACACCAGAACGGAGAGATGATGACAGTGGAGTGATCGTAGAAAAAAAAAAGCAGCAGGAGGACAAGCTGACCTGATCGAGGTCTTTAAAATTATACAAGGGTTTTTTTAGTCTGGACAGTCTGTTCCCGCTTGTGGGTGGGGAGTCCAAAATGAAGGCCCATAAATATAGGACAGTCACTAATAAAACCAACTGGAAACTCAGGCAAAATATTTTCACCCAGAGAGAGGTTAGAATGTGAATCCTAATGTTTAAAAGCTTGCTTACTTGCTAGTGTCACAAGTAGACTTATATCAACATTGTAATGAAGTGACTGCGAACATCCCCTAGTCGCCACACTCTGGGTGCGTGTTCGGATACACTCAGGGAGAATTTAGCATGGCCGATGCACCGAACCAGCACGTCTTTCAGACTGTGGGAGGAAACCAGAGCACCCGGAGGAAACCCACGCAGACACGGGCAGAACATGCAGACTCCGCACGGGCAGTGACACAAGCCAGGAGTTGAACTCTGGCCCCTGGCGCTGTGAGGCAGCATTGCTAACCACTGTGCTATCTACCACCACAGAAAGTAGATGAGGTAAACAGCACAGTTGCATTTAGATAAGCACTTGTGTGAGAAAGGATTGGAAGTGTATTTTGATAGGATGAGACAAAGTAAGGTTGGAGGTGGCTCGTGTGGAGTACAGACCAGTTGGGCTGAATGGTCTGTTCCTGTGTTGTACATTCTGTGGGTGTCAGCAGGCTGGCTCATCATGTGGTTCATTACAGAAAATACAACATTCAAGTATTTTCTAACGTGGCTCCAAGCTGAGGATAATAATTTGAACATCCGAAGAGCCATTGGCCAGTTGCAGCTGTCCTAGCTGGGGACCCCTCCCCCATTGAGACCAGTTCATTCAACATCGATCGTGGACGGAACTTAGAGACACCTCATGTAGCTCAGTGTCAGAGCAGGTGACCAAACACAGTGTTCATTCATTACCTAATGCACTGGGGAGTATCCAACTAAAAGGCCTGTTTTTTGCAATCCCACTCATTGTGTGAAGGTGCTAAAAATGAACAGTTCCAAAAGGTGCTGAAGTTTCCCTGTAATTTCCCGCCATTTCCTCGTCCCTTTTCTGCTTTCACATGGACTCACCTCCAACTCACTTGTCCTGATCTCCCTTCATCCAAACTCACTCACTCCATCTGCCTGTAACATGTTCAACTTCTCCCTAAGTCAACTGAAGTGACAGGTATAAATGTAGAGTCTTGCACAAGGGAGAGGGAACAGAATTGGGCTGTGGTACACTGAATATGTTGACCTAGTCTGGCAGCTGGACACAGCTCTGGAAACGATCCCATTATTTCCTTATTTCTGTCCTTGCACTTGTAACACTGAAGTTAAATGGGTGAAAAATCTCAAAAACCATTAAACCATTCGGCCAAGAATACTGAATTCAAGGAGTAAAGTTAGTTTGTTTGTGTCACCAGTAGGCTTACGTTAACACTGCAATGAAGTTACTGTGAAAATCCCCTCGTTGCCACATTCTGGCGACTGTTCAGGTACACTGAGGGAGAATTTAGCACGGCCAATGCACCTAACCAGCATGTCTTTCAGACTGTGGGAGGAAACCAGACCCCCTGGAGGAAACCCATGGAGACACAGGGAGAACATGTAGACTCCACACCGACAGTGATCCAAGCCAGGAATCAAACGCATATTCCTGGCACTGTGAGGCAGCAGTGCTAACCGCTGTGCCGCTGTGCCTCTCCTAAAGAATTGGAGAAGAACTCAGCCACCTAGAGATGGGCAATAAATGCTGACAATGCCCACATCCTGGAAATGAATAAAAACAATAGTTTTAAAATAGGCGAGGCTCAAATTCTCAGGTAGAGGGAACGGCATCTCGTCCAGCGAACAATCCATTCAGCTGCAACGTTTAGCAAAGGAAGAGAGCAAAGGCTTGGCCCAAAGACATGAGGAAGTCAGTGGGGTCACGCATGGATGAAAATGATATGGAGTTGTCCGCGTTGAACTCGGGTGCGGCACAGTAAGAAGCCTCCCAACACCAGGTTAAAGCTTGAACCATGTGGACTTTAACCCGGTGTTGTGAGACTTCTTACTGCAGGTGGAGTGGTTATAGGACTTTTACAGAATCCCATTCTCTTCCTGCCTGCCTATTGGGCTTGAATTCGTATTGCACAGAAGGTAGCTTTTTACCCCATCATTGCTGTGCTAGCTCTGAAAGGGCGATCCAATTGGATCCAAGTTCCCTGCACTTTCCCCATAACCCTACAAATCTTTACTTTTCCCCCTTTTCAAGGGTTAAATCCAATTCCCTTTTGAAACTGAAGACTGAGTCTGCAATTTGTACCTTTGGCAGCATCGCATTCTAGAATTGAGATCATCGTAACTGACTCAAGTCAAAACGTTTCTCTTCCTCTCCCGGCTGGCTTTTATACTAACCTGTACTTCAATAGTCTGAGCTCGTTCCTGCCTGGTGTTTTACGCTGTACCACCATGGCATTGAGGCAAAATTCCAGGGAGAGTTCAAATTGCATCTGTGGAAATCTTGGTGTCCAGGAATCTAACCCAGTTGGTGGGGAATCTCCTCCATTGGGAGAACTTTGCCTTGGATCGGGCACTTTTAGAGCACAGAGAGGAGGAGCAGTGTTGGATTGTTGACAGGCCATCCATAGCTACAGTAGATAGGGAGATTCGAGACGGCAAATTCAGGGTATCGCACATGATGGATGAGATTTTATGCCCCCCCCCGGTGCACTGTGAGGTGGCAGCCCGCCATTAGCCGACAGCGGGCTCATCCAGTCTCACCACTGTCAAGGGGAATTCCCATTGTTTGCATCCTCACCCCAGAGGGGAACGTTGCCGGAGTGGGGGAAGGGGGGGGTGTCATGCCACCATCAGGAATGGCCAGAAAATCTGGCTTGATATCTATCAAACCTTATGATTGCAGCACATTGGCTTAAATATGGCTCCCTGTGTCATGTATTGGTATCAATCCACTAAATAATTACAGCAATTTCACTGATTGCGTTACAAAAAACTCCCAATTCAACACCCACTGTGGAATGGTCCTTACGCTATCTGTATCAGCCCCCACCTATGTGTGTGGTTCCTGATTTGTACTCCCTGCATGTTGCAAATTAAAGTCTGCTGTGTAAGGCCTCGCGTATGGTTACGGGGTGACAGAGTGTGCACTGTGTTAACCAACCACACACAAACAGACCATCAGTCTTCTCCAGGGCGCAACAATATTATGCTTGGCAGTTCAACTGTAAATACTGTTCCGAGTTAGAGTGCAGTAACAAATCAAGTTGTTGTTTGAACCAACCAGGGTAGTATTTTGGGAGTGTGTGTTCCTGTTCGCTGATCTCTTCAGCCATGTGGTAATGCTTTTTAAGTTTCTCTGTGGTTATGACACCCTTGAGGCTTCGGCTTAGTTCGATGATAAGAAGGAGGTGAGCTCGAAAGACAAAAGAGGCAACTGGCTACCTTTGAGAGGCGTGTGCAAGAATGTTTTGGAGTCAGGAAAGGCTTGCTTTCTGTTTATCGTGAGGCATCAGTGCTAATTGGTTGGAGGTCTACTCACACACACAGAGCATTTGGTATGGGGTGGCACGATGGCATAGTGGTTCGTGCTGCTGCCTCAGAGCACCAGGGACCTGGGTTCGATTCCCGGCTTGGGTCACTGTCTGTGCAGAGTCTGCATGTTCTCCCCATGTCTGCATGGGTTTCCTCTGGCTGCTCCAGTTTCCTCCCACAGTTTGAAAGACATGCTGGTTAGGTGCATTGTCCATGCCAAATTCTCCCTCAGTGAACCCGAACAGGCACCAGAGTGTGGCGACTAGGGTATTTTCACAGTATCTTAATTGCAGTGTTAATGTAAGCCTACTTGTGACACTAATAAAAAATAAAATTTAAATAAATAAACCGTGAACTTTAAGTTTGTGTCATGCAGGGTGGGAAGATGCCAAGTACTTTCCCCACATGGAAAAGGATATATATTTATATAAAAGCAACAGGAAGAAAAGGAGAAATGTAATAATCATGTTGGAGAGCTGGTGTAAACATGATAGGCCAAATGGCCTTTTCCTGCACTGTAACAGTACTCAGATTTTGATTTGATTTATTATTGTCACATGTATTAGTATACAGTGAGAAGTATTGTTTTTTGCATGCTATACAGACGAAACATACTGTTCATAGAGAAGGAAAGGGGGAGGGTGTAGAATGTAGTTACAGTTAGAGGTAGGGTGTAAACAATGATCAGCTTCATACGAGATAGATCCATTCAAAATTCTGACAGCAGCGGGGAAGAAATGTTCTTGAGTCAGTTGGTACATGACCTCAGACTTGTGTATCTTTTTCCCCGATGGAAGAAGGTAGAAGAGAGCATGTCTGGAGTGTGTGGGGCCCTTGGTTATGCTGAGGCAGCAGGAAGTGCAGACAGTGTCAGTGGATGGGAGGCTGGTTTGTGTGATGGACTGGGCTACGTTCATAATCTTTTGTAGTTCCTTGCAGTCTTGGACAGAGCAGAAGCTGTGATACAACTGAGAAGAATGCTTTCTATGATATAATGTGATATTTAGTTTGGTGTTTGTATTTTAATGGTGTTCTCTTCACTTGCTGCATCGGCAGTGAGGTAGCTCAGTGACTCTGAGAGAAAGCCTTTCATGATAAGCGAGGGGATTAAGGGTTATGGGGAGAGGGCGGGAATGTGGAACTGAGCCACGACAGATCAGCCATGATCTTATTGAATGGCGGGGCAGGCTCGAAGGGCCGGATGGCCTACTCCTGCTCCTATTTCTTATGTTCTTATTCCTTGGACAGCAAGAGGAGAATGGACAGCAACAGGCAGCTGGGCAGCCCATGAATGGCAGCTGGGTGTCAATAGAAGCAAGTGGTTTGTTGAGGGCCACAGGAGGTTTTCCTCATGAGCATTAATCCTTATGATATAGGAAACCATGACAGCAATGTAATATCTATCCTCATTATGAATTGCCTTGTTCCGGTGTCAGTGGAGTTTCGATCCCTCCATGATTTGTGGATGCC
The DNA here is from genome assembly GCF_965287045.1 of Carcharhinus amblyrhynchos. Taxonomy (NCBI): domain Eukaryota; kingdom Metazoa; phylum Chordata; class Chondrichthyes; order Carcharhiniformes; family Carcharhinidae; genus Carcharhinus; species Carcharhinus amblyrhynchos. The sequence goes on from NC_137327.1 coordinate 12,847,606, forward strand.
CCATTCACCGACTCTTATCTGCCTGCTGCTTAAAAGAGTTCGGCACCAAATAGTAAAGTGATGCCTGAACTGTGATCACTGCAGTGCAGAAAGAGGCCATTCAGCCCATCGAGCCTGCGCCAGCAACAATCCAACCCACGCCCTATCCCCATAACCCCCATGCATTAACCGTGCTATTCCCTCTGACACCAAGGGGCAATTGAGCATGGCCAATTCACCCAACTAACCTGCACACCTTTGGGAAAGTGGGAGGAAACCAAAGGAAAGCCACGCAGGCACGGGGGTAATGTGCAAACTCCACACCGACAGTCGCCTGAGGCCGGAATTGAACCTGGGTCCTTGGCACCGTGACGTAGCAGTGCTAACCACTGTGGCACCATGCCATCTCCGTGTGTGCGTTGACAACAATGACAATTAGCTGCGAGGTTTCTCTCTCCAGTGTGGACTGGAAAACAACCAGATTAAGCTGGAGGCACCTGAGGAGGCAGCATCGGCCAGATTGGCCAATGCACAGGCCTCGGGGGAATGTAGTGGGTGGAAGTTCCTGAGATAATGAGTCAAACCTTTGCCTCATTATCATACTTCATCCTTCCCAATTTTATCATTCGTGGGTGTTTTATTTTAGCTTACACTGCTGGTTATGCATCATGGGAGCTGTTCAAACCGGCATTTCCTGTTTCGATTAAATCTCTGCAGCTGACTGGCAGCTGCGTTTCTTTTGTGGCAGGAAGTTGCACTAACCACTAGAAAAGAGAGAGAGAGAGAGAAAGAAAATGGGCCGTTTGTAATTTTTTTTATTGCTGAAAGTGTTTCGGTTGCAATCGGCCACACTTGGGATGTTATTGAAGTCAGCATCCACGAATATCCTCATTCCTGGCATGGAGTTAGGATGCAGATCAAATCACCTCTCATTCAGCAGGGCAGAACAAGCTCGAGGGGCTGAATGGCCTCATCCCGTTCCCATGACTGACTGGTTTAAGCACCATGCTTGAGAATATTTGGGTAAGCCAATTTCCAGATCTGATTCCCAATCTGCAGGGAGTTTGCTTATCGTAGTGTGGGTGCCATCAGCGACAGAACCTGGGCCAAGAAACGAGGGATAGTAACCTGGTCTCCTTGTCTGGATCATAATTCATAGGTACCTGGTGAAAAGCACATGTGTGAATATTAGCTGAGAACAACAACAACTTGCCCTTTCATTGCGTGTTTAACAGAGTTGGAGGTGAATTAGTTAGGTGGGTACAGAACTGGCTTGGCCATAGAAGACAGAGGGTAGCAGTGGAGGGGTCTTTTTCTGATTGGAGGTCTGTGACTAGTGGTGTTCATGATGTAGAGATGCCGGCTTTGGACTGGGACCTCTGCTGTTTGTGATATACGTAAATGATTTGGAAGAAGATATAGCTGGTCTGATTAGTAAGTTTGCAGACGACACAAAGATTGCTGGAGTTGCGGATAGTGATGAACATTGTCAGAGAATACAGCAGGATATAGATAGGCTGGAAAATTGGGCGGAGAAATGGCAGATGGAATTTAATCCAGATAAATGCGAAGTGATGCATTTTGGTAGATCGGGGGGAGCTATACAATAAATGGCAGAACCATCAGGAGTATAGACACAGAGAGGGATCTGGATGTGCAAGTCCACAGATCCTTAAAGGTGGCAGCATAGGTGGAAAAGATGGTGAAGAAGGCACATGGCATGTTTGCCTTTATTGGACGGGGCATGGAGTATAAAAGTTGGCATATGATGTTGCAATTATGTAGAACGCTGGGTAGGCCACATTTGGAGTACTGCATCCAGTTCTGGTCACCACACTACCAGAAGGACGTGGAGGCTTTGGAGAGAGTGCAAAAAAGCTTTACCAGGATGTTGCCTGGTTTGGAGGCTATTAGTTATGAGGTGAGATTGAGTAAACTAGAGTTGCACTCCCTGGAAAGACGGAGGTTGAGGGGCAACCTAATAGAAGTTTATAAAATGATGAAGGGCATTGCTAGGGTGAACAGTTGGAAGCTTTTTCCCAAGTCAGAGATAACAAACACAAGGGGTCACAAGCTCAAGGTAAGGGGGGCAAAGTTCAATACAGATATGTGGGAGACGTATTTTACACAGAGGGTGGTGGGGGCCTGGAATGCACCACCAAGCAAGCTGGGTTGAGGCAGACACACTAGGATCATTTAAGATTTATCTAGACAGCCACATGAACAGACTGGGAATAGAGGGATACCAACAGGTGGTCTAGTTAGGAACACATGATCCGTGCAGGCTTGGAGGGCCGAAGGGCCTGTTCCTGTGCTGTATTGTTCTTTGTTCTTTGTTTAATGCATCCTGAGGTGAGTCGAGGAGCAGAACAATATTACTGGATTTGGTTATGATGTCCCTGGATTCTCCACCCATTCAGGGTCCATGTTGGTAGAAAATTGAATCGTACTCACAATATAATGCAGGGGAAAGAATGTCCGTTCTTCATGAGCTTCTGGTTCTTTGGGAAGCAATGGCTGAGTCATATTATTGCTAGCATCTTCATCCAGAAACTAATGTTCTGGGGACCCGGGTTCGAATCCCGCCACAGCAGGTGGTGGAATTTGTATTCACAATATCTGGAATTAAGAATCTACTGATGACCATGAAACCATAGTCAGAAAAAACCCACCTGGTTCACTAATGCCCTTTAGGGAAGGAAATCTGCCATCCTTACCTGGTCCGGCCTGCATGTGACCCCAGAGCCACAATGTGCTTGTCTCCCAATTGTCCTCCAAGGGCAACGAGGGATAGGCAATAAATGCTGGCCAGCCAGTGATGCCCATGTCCCATGAATGAAAAGATATCCCAATAAGAAGGGACACCTTACCCTACAAAGAAACACAACTTAAAAAAATCTGTCTGAAAATTCAAAATATTGTGCATTCATTATATATTCATATAATGCCTTTAACATTATGGTTTGATTTCTAGTCTTCGTTGATTTGACTGATGATATCTCTTACAGCCCTTTAATGAGTTTCAAGCAATCTCGGTGCCCCAGAGCCAGCAAGGTGGAAACTAGTCAGTTGTCGGTAGTCAGATATAGCCTTTGGGGCTAAAGGGATTAAAGAACCTGAGGGGAAGGCGCGATCAAAATGAGTGATGGAGCTGGTTCAAGGGGCTGAATGGCCTACTCCTGCTTCTATTTTCTATGTTTCCTCACTGCTGACTGCCATCTAGCAGTCCCTGGCTGGAAGTGGATGTGGGAAGGCTAGCTCGGTGACACAGTGGTTAGTGTTGCTGCCTCACAGCGCCAGAGACCCCAGTTCAATTCCCCGCTTGGGTCACTGTCTGTGCATGCTCCCCGTGTCTGCATGGGTTTCCTCCGGGTGCTCCGGTTTCCTTCCACAGTCTGAAAGACGTGCTGGTTAGGTACATTGATAAATTCTCCCTCAGTGTACCCGAACAGGCACCGGAGTATGGCGACTGGGGGATTTTTCACAGAAAGTTCATTGCAGTGTTAATGTAAGCCTGTAAGCCTACCTGTGACACTAATAAATAAACTTTAAAAAGAAGGATGTCTGCGGCCAATCGGCCTTCCAGTGAGCACTGTACACACTTAGTGAACACGTGAATGTAATCACCTGGCGTGTAAACCATGTGACCATGATCTCATAGAATGGTGGAGCAGACTAGATGGGTTGAATGGCCTACTTGTGCTCTGATGGAACTGTACCTTGGTGAGGAATCCCCTCTTTGATCTTCACCGCATTAATTATCAGATGATTACCACACTCCTGATTGTGGGAGCTTGCTGTGCACAAATTGGCTGCCGCATTTCCTGAGGGACTAGAGCAACTACACTTCAGGAAGGAATTCATTGACATTTAACGCACATTGAGGCATCCAGAGGTTGTGAAAGGTGCTACAGAAATGCAAGTGTTTTCTCAGTGGTAGAGGAGAGAGAGTGAGGAAGGATTTTAATGGGTCGTTACATACTTTTCAAATAAAATCCTCTTTGCCTGAAAGGGAGTGATCATGTGACGCCTCTTTAGTCTGTTGCAGTTGTCTTTTGCATATAAAAAGTGCTTGAATTGTTTTTCCTCGGGTGGGCTGACATTGAAAAGAGCTGTGTGCCTGCGCTCGTTCCCTGAACTTTGATTTTGACTTCTGTTGACATTTTTTGAACCACTTTAATGCTTGGGCGAGCATCGAGGGTGCCTGGGAGATTCAGCAGCTCTCCCGCCAGCATGAAAAATGCATCAGAACATTTTAGCCTTTCAGAAGTGGGGTCCAGAGAGAGATCGCGTCGGCTGGAACCCTGCCACGAGAGGCAGACTCGGAACCGCAGCGGATCAGCACCCCGGCTCAGAAATAACATTACTGACATTTAATATTACATGTTAGCACAGCAGAGTCAGGAGGGGTCAACAATTATCAGCGTGTAGGCCCGCGCTGAAGCATGGCAACCTCTTGAGAGAGGAAATAGTTCAACAAATGTGACTTCCCTTAAATGAAAATACATCCAGCACCCCTCCTCAGAGTGCCTGTCAGCAGTGCTGGGGGCTTTGAGGTCAGGACAATTTAATCTGTGCTTTTCCAGACCTTCTGCAAAACACTACTGCGGGAGAAGGATGACTTGGATTTCTTTTCTCTCTCTCATTTGATTTGTTTGCCCCCCCCCCTCACTTTCCATTGTAAAGGGAGGAAGCCACAGTTTGAACATCAGACAGGCAACTGACGTAGACGACTAGTATTGCAAGCAAATTTGGACCCCGTATCTAAGGAAGGATGTGCTGGCCCTGGACAGGGTCATAGAATCATAAAATCCTGACAGTGCAGCAGGAGGCCATTCAGTCCATCGAGTCTGCACTGACCACAATCCCACCCAGGCCCCATTCCCATAACACCACGTATTTACCCCGCTAATCCCCCTCACACTAGTGTCAATTTAGCATGGCCAATCCACCTAACCCACACATCTTTGGACTGCCCAGAGGAGGTTCACAAGAATGATCCCGGGAATGAAACGCTTGGCGAACGAGGAGCATTTAAGGGCTCTGGGTCTGTACTCGATGGAGTTTAGAAGGATGAGAGGAGGAATCTCATTGAAATTTACAGAATGTTGAAAGGCCTGGATAGAATGAATGTGGGGAAGATGTTTCCATTAGTGGGAGAGACGAGGATCTGAGGGCACAGCCTCAGGGTAAAGGGAGACCCTTTAGAACCAAGATGAGGAGGAATTTTGTCAGCCAGAGGGTGGTGAATCGGTGGAATTCACAGAAGGCTATAGAGGCCAAATCATTGAGTATACTTAAGACAGAAATAGATTGGTTCTTGATTGGAAAGGGGATCAAAGGTTACAGGGAAAAGGTGGGAGAATGGGGCTGAGAAACATATCAGCCATGATTGAATGGCAGAGCAGACACAATAGGCCGAATGGCCTAATTCCACTCCTATATTTTATGTCTTATGGACACTCTCTGTCTAGCCTCAGGCACTAGTGTAGGGTAGCAGAGGGCATGGATCTGAATTAGCATGAATACCCTTCGAGAATAGTAAGTTTACAAGTGGTTTGGAGTGGAATACAAGGTTCATGCAAGCCAGCGTTGAGACGTAAATCCCAATTTTAACTCCTGGTGGGGAGTTGTGTAGATGTGGGCTGCGACAGAGGAAAAGACGTCCTCCCAGCACAGCCTGAGACCTAGTTTGGATGATCAGATGTCCTGGTTTTACTGGGACAGCCCCACTTTTTTATTCAATGTCCCAACAATTTCCAAAAATTAGTTCAAATGTCCCACCTAAATAAATTTGCCTTTCTTGGCTTTCTAGTGCCAGGTTTGCTTGCCACTGGTCATCAGGTTGGTCCCTGGGGGGGAAGGTCACGACTGTTTCCTCATACAAAGACCTCATTAAAATTGAAGCAGATCGAAAACTTGAGTTGTGTCCCAAACTAACAACCCATCAGGAAATCAGCCGTATAATTTTCAAATCGTCCGTCTACCTCCCCATGGACAATGGACAGGCTGACCAAACCTACAAATCAGGAGCAGGATTGACCTTTGACCTGCCCTGCCATTTGATAAGATCATGGCTGACCTGCTTGTGGCCATTTTTAAGACGCAGGTTGATGGGTTCTTGATAAGAGAGGGGATTAAGGGTTATGGGGAGAGGGCGGGAATGTGGAACTGAGCCACGACAGATCAGCCATGATCTTATTGAATGGCGGGGCAGGCTCGAAGGGCTAGTTGGCCTACTCCTGCTCCTATTTCTTATGTTCTTATGTTCTCAGCTTCACTTTCCTGTCTATCCCAATGCCCTTTGACTCCCTTGTTAGTCAAGAATTTCACCTACCTCAACCTTAAAAATATTCAATGACCTTGCCTGTGCCGCACTCTGGGGAAGAGAGTTCCAAAGGTTCACCACTCACTTGGGAAAAAGAGCCTTCTCATCTCTCTCTTAATGAGGGAGACCCCTTTGTTATTAAACCATGCCCGCTAGTTCTAGCCTTTCCCACAAGTGGAATCATCCTTTCAGCATCAACCCTCTCGCATCCCCTCGGGATCTTACAGCTGGAATTTTCCGGCCATTCCCATACTGCAGCCACAAAACCGGGATCGGGAATTTGGCGCTCAGCCAAATCTCCGTTCACTGCGGCGGGACCAGAGAATCCCGCCGGCGTAGACGGCCAGAAAATTCTGCCCTGCCTATTTCAATTAGATCACCTCGCGTCCTTCTGAACTCCAGTGAATACAAGCCAAGCCTTTCCTCAGAAGATCACCTGCCTCATCCCAGGGATCAGTCAAGGCTCCTTCTCTGAATTGCTTCCAGTGCAGTAGTGTATTTTCTTAAATAAGGAGACCAAAACTATACGCAGCTCTCTATATCTGTATCTCACCAATGCCCTGTACAATTTTGGATAGATCCCTACTTTTATATTCTTCTCCCTCGCAATAAATGACAGTATTCCATTTGCCCCGCCCCCCCAATAACTTGCTGCACCTGCATGCTACCTTCTTGTGATTCATATACCAAGACGCCCAGATCCCTCTGTACCTCAAGAGTTCTGCAATTTAAATGATATGCAGTGTTTCAATTCTTCTGGCTCCAGTGAACGTGTTCACTTTTTCCCACGTTATACTCCATGTGTCAAATATTTTGCCCATCTGCTTAATCTATCTGTCCTTTGCAGACTCCCCTGTCCTCTTCACTTCCCTATCTTTGTGTCTTCAGCGAATTTAGCAACTATTCGTTGGGCCCCTTCATCTAAGTCCTTGATGCTAGGCAAGGCCTCAGTTTTAAAGTCTCAATATGTTGAAATAGTGCCAAGGATTACTTTTCAAATGGATTGAGGAGTTTTCCTTTATGTGGTACTTTTTAACGAAGAGAGATTCTTTCAAGCAGAATTCTTCACAACTACAGAACCTGTCCTGGTCGGCCTTGTCGATCTAACGTGAAACCTTTTCGGTCAGAGTTGTCAATCAGGTGCACAAAGCCGGTTTCCATTTCATGTTTTTCTTTTGTTCTTTTGCAGCCAGAACCGGTAGCCAGGGGACCCAGCAGAGAACGAATGCACACGGAGTCACAGCACCAGTCAGAGAAGGGAACTCCATCAATCACATCTCATCTCCTGGGGACACCTTACGCATGCACTCACGGCACAGTGGTTCAGGACTCCCGATTCCCTCCTCTTAAGTAAGTTTGCTGATCCTTAAAAGAGGGAGGGAAAAAAACGGGTTAAAGAGGAACTGACGTTCCAGTCAGCTGCGTAGACCAAAGCCGAGAGAAATGCGCGACATTGTTATGTGGTCATTCCAACTCCATTAAGGCAGTTTGCAAATCCCGGGGTCGGATTCTCAGCAGCTGCAGTGGGCTGGCGTGAAGGTCTCTGACCCAAAGAAATGGACTACATGCCAGCCTGCCACCTCTGTTCCTGACCCTGCCATCCCTTCGGAGGAAGGCAGGAGAGTGAAGTTGGCTGCTTCGCAAACTGGACTCATTTTTGTACTTAAGCAGCTCGTTCAGAACTCTCCTCCAGCCCCTCAGAAGGTTCAGCAGTGTGGAAAGTCTTTCTTTTAGCTTTAAGTTTAATTATTAGTGTCACAGGTAAGTTTACGTTAACACTGCGATGAAGTTAATGTGAAAATTCCCTGGCTGCCACGCTCCAGCGCCTGTTCGTGTTCACGGAGGGAGAATTTAGCATGACCAATTAACCTAACCAGCACATGGAGCACCCAGTGGAAACCCACTCAGACACTGGGAGAATGTGCAGACTCCGCTGACCCAAGCTGGGAATTGAACCTGGGTCCCTGGTGCTGTGAGGCAGCAATACTAGCTATTGTCCCACCCATTTGATGCAATTTTTTTTTGGAAAGTGGCAGTTTTGATGAAGCTTTCTTACACAGTGATGACACGTCAGTTTGTACTGCATTGCACCCTCTTTATGCGGTAGTTAAGATGCTGTGATTCACACGTCCTCCACCCCCTGTTCCAACCATCATTGGCCAGTTACAGAAAGCACCATTGTATGTTCCTGTTCTGGAATATGTTGACTCAACTGAGGGGCGGCACGGTGGTTAGCACTGCTGCCTCACAAGGTCAGGAACCCGGGTTTGATTCCCAGCTTGGGTCACTGTCTGTGTGGAGTGTGCACATTTATCCCGTGTCTGCGTGGGTTTCCTTCGGGTGCTCCACTTTCCTCCCACAGTCCAAAGATGTGCAGATTAGGTGGATTGGCCATGATAAAAAATTACCCCTTAGTGTCAAGGGAATTAACACAGTAAATATGTAGGGTTACGGGGATAGGACCTGGGTAGGATTGCAGACTCGATGGACTGAATGGCCTCTTTCTGCACTCTAGGAATTCTGTGATTTCCATGAACTTGACTAGGTGGCAGTTAACCAAGGCCAGTCTTTGGGGCTTAGATTCCAACTGTAACTCTGTAGGTCTACACTCTTAAATAAGCAACAAAAAGAGATGAATCCAATTCATCTTTTTTTGTTGCTTATTTAAGAGTGTAAAGAACAAATGTTTGAAAGATGATTATAGTTCAGGCCTTTTGAAGCAATTCTGATAACACCAATTCTTTGATAAGATCATTATCTCAATAGATAACAATTTTAATTCTGATTTTCTTTCGCCTAAAAAAAACTTCCCCGGAGTTAAACTTTGAACGCACTTCTTGTGGCAGAGAAGGTTGAAGGGTCGTGTTTGTTTCCAGAGGAAATGTCTGAAGTAACAATCAAACTCTTTGTGATTTTTGCGTCCACAGTTTACAGCGACCGATCCCTCACGTGGTCACTCCCGGCGACATGCAGGAGGAGTACTTTCGCAGCTTCAGGCCGTATCACACGGGGGAAGAGCTCCGCATGCCAACGCTGCCACCCATGGGCCTGGAGGCAGCTGCGACCGCCTATTACCACTCCAGCTATTTCGCCCACCACCCCTTCCCTCACCCAGCCTTTCGGTAAGGTTCACGGCTGCAGCTGGGATTTGAGACCTCGTCCCTTGACTCTGTGGGTTTGGTTGCTTCGTTGTGTTGGAATGGACTCTTCTGTGCTCTCACGGGTGGGCAAAACGCAAATGTGGGTTCCCAACATCCACAAAGCCAATTTAGTGATCGAGTTGTCAGGCCACAGAAAGGAGATGGTCATTCCATGCCTTGCGTCGGACTCTTGACCCCCAGCGCAGTTGTTTTCCTAGGATATCATTTGCGCACTGGGGAGGCTGAAATTCAAAGTCACCAACTCCATTCCCAAGCCACTAACTTCCAACCTCTTTGTTGACAACTGCCTGAGGCTGAAGCAGACTTGTCACAACCTCCGCATCCTGTTTTGTTCTTGTGGCCCAGTAGAATGGCTGTCATCCAAGAGCGCTTCTGTCACATCACCTATTTGCGGTTGAAAATCCCTTATCCCTGCTTCTGTCACTTTCAGAAAAAACAGTCCGCTGCTCTCCTGGTCTGCCTTCCACTCCCCACTCTCCGCAAACTCCAGCCCATCCAAATCTCTGCTTCCCAAATCCAAGCTTGCGCCAAGACCCATTCAGCTGTCACCCCAACACTCGCTCACCGACACTGTCTCCCAGTTCATCATAGAAATCATAGACTTCCTACAGCGCAGAAGGAGGCCATTCAGTCCATCTAATCTGTACTAACAACAATTCCACCCAGGCCCTATCCCTGTAACCCCACATGTTTACCCTACTGATCCTCTTGACACTTAGGGTCAATTTAGCATCAACCTAACTTGCACATCTTTGGATTGTGGGAGGAAACCCACGCAGGCATGGGGAGAATGTGCAAACTCCACATAGACAGCGACCCAAGCTGAGAATCGAACCCAGGTCCCTGGAGCTGTGAGGCAGCAGTGCTAAGCACTGTGCCGCCCCAGTGCCTCTATTCGTGCTCAGATTCTGCCTCCTTCGCCTGTTCTTATCTCTGTAACCTCGTCAACTCTACAGCCCTCTTTTGAGTTATTACTGGGATAAGGAAGAGGAAAATCAACCACAGTCCCTCCCTCCTGAGTGGTGACCCACGACTGCCCCGGGCCGGTGTGCGTGCGGGGACACTGGCCGAGGGCCAGAGTATCACACCGGGCTGGAATAGCTCTGCAGTCACGGCCGTGGACTCGGATACAGAGAATGGCTACTTAACAAAACCCACCCGAGTGCTGCTCTCTGATCAGAGAGCCATAGCAATAGTGGCTGGTTTGAGAGAGTTCGGCCTCGGTGATTGACAGGAGTGAAGGGGCAAAGGGTGAGAGGTCGGTGAAATAAGTAGAAGAGACCACCTGACGTGGCCACAGGCTACAAACGTTAATTGCTCTCCTAACAAAAGTAAGAGGAGAGACTTAATGTGGAGGGCCCCGAGGCCCTAATTTGACAATTTGGAAGTGGGGAGTAATTACTTTGTGACAATTCGGAGGCATTGCATCTTATGTTCTTTTAAACAATAGTGCAAACTGTAATTGTTTAAACTTTTTGCATTTTGAGCTATAAAGAAGCCCCGTTGACATTAATAACAGAGTTAGGAGATTCTGTTCACTGCAGTGGTAAGATGCTGCTGTCACTATGGATGGAGGGGCTGACTTATGAGGAGAGGTTGAGTCGGTTAGGGTTGTATTGACTGACGTTGAGAAGAAAGAGGTGGGGGGATCTCATTGGAACCATTTAAAATTCGAACAGGACGAGACAGGGTACTTGCAGGAAGGCTGTTCCCGATGGTGGGGGAGTCCAGAACCAGGGGCTCATAGTCTGCGGATACAGAGTAGATGACTTAGGACTGAGATGAGGAGAAATTTCTTCATCCAGAATAGATGGAATTTCATAGAATCCTTACAGTGAAGAAGGAGGCCATTCAGCCCATCAAGTCTGCTCTGACAACAATCCCACCCAGACTCTGTCTTCTAACAGCACATATTTACCCTCTTAATCCCCTGAGACTGAGGGGCAGTTCAGCATGGCCAATCAACCTAACTCACACATCTTTGGACTGTGGAAGGGAACTGAAGCACCCAGAGGAAACCCACACAGACACGGGGAGAACATGCAAATTCTACACAAACAGTGGCCCAAGCCAGGAATCAAACCCGGGTCCCTGGCGTTGTGAAGGCAGCAATGCTAACCACTGTGCCACCCTATACTATATGTTGTAAGGCAGTGGGCATTTTAATCTTTTGGCAGAGGAGTGGGGTCCAGGCAGTTGGAAAGTTGGAGGGCAAACAAAGTGAATGGTGGGTTCAGTAAAGCTTGAAAAGTTTTGGAAGGCAGCATCAGATGGAGCCCACACAATCTGAGAGTTGGCTCCTCCAAATCAGCAAGAACGCTACAACTTGCAAAGTGCACAGAGCCCCTGTTATCAAAACAACCTAGGGCACTGCGATTGATCCCAAAGTCGGATCGCTTCCCAATACTCATTTACTGCGCTTGCACATGAAGAATGAACTGGCCAACTGCTGACAAATATGAAAGCCTCACCATGGCCTTGAGGCTAGGAGGGCACATTATCTGAGTGGCGTTGGTATGGAATGCATTCTCTGGTACGTCTAAGTGATGTAGACATGCCGGCGTTGGACTGGGGTAAACACAGTGAGAAGTCTCACAGCACCAGGTTTAAGTCCAACCAGTTTATTTGATAGTAATCCCACAAGCTTTTGGAAGCGGTGTTCCTTCGTCAGGTGTGTGGAAGGTTCTGATCAGAGAAGGGCAGATAAAGTCATACACGGTTTACAGAATACTGATTGGAATGCAAGTCTTTGCAGCTAACCTGCTATTCAAGTCTTAAAGATGCAGACATTGTGAGTGGAGATAGCATTCTCTGATCTTCGGGTAAGCATTCTCCAAGGTGGCCTTCACGACACACGACAGCGCAGAGTCGCTGAGCAGAGACTGATAGCCAAGTTCCGCACACATGAGGACGGCCTCAATTGGGATCTGGGGTTCATGTTGCACTATGTGTAACCCCCATGGCTTGCCTGGGGCTTGTAAAATCTCACTTATTGTCCTGTCTGGAGACAATACACACCTCTTTAATCTATGCTAATGCTCTCTCCACTCACATTGTCTGCATCTTTAAGACTTGAATAGCAGGTTAGGACTTGCATCCTAATCAGTATTCTGTACACTGTGTGTGTCCTTATCTGCCCTTCTTGATCAGAACCTTCCACACACCTGACGAAAGAACACCGTTTCCGAAAGCTTGTGGGATTACTATCGAATAAACTGCATGGACTTAAAACCTGGTGTTGTGAGACTTTGTACGTCTAAGTGAGACTTTGAGCTAACTATAAACAAACCAGGGCAGGTTGGAGGAGATGAATCACCTCACAAAATGCTGATGGCAAAGTTCTGTAACCACGCTGTTATGGCAATTTACATAGGATCATAGAATCCCTACAGTGCAGAAGGAGGCCATTCAGCCCATCGAGTCTGCACTGACAACAATCCCGCCCAGGCGCTAATCCCATAAGCCCATGTATTTATCTTAGCTAGTGCCCCTGACACTTGGGGGCAATTTAGTATGGCCAATCCACCTAACCTGCACACCTTTGGATTGTGGGAGGAAACCGGAGCACCTGCAGGAAATCCACACAGGCGGAGAGAATATGCAAATTCCACACAGATAGTCATCTGAGCCGGGAGTCGAACCCAGGTCTTCTGGCCCCAGGTCTCTGGCACTGTGAGGCAACCGTGCGAACCACTGCACCGCCCAAATGTTGGTGTTTACTGATCAAGGGACTTCTGCATTCCATTTGTATGGGAAAAAATGTCTGAATTCTCTCCCTGTTCTGTGTACAACATGGAGGCGAAGGGCCCACGGTTTGTGATTTATAGGCAATAATGGAGCCTCATTAGACAGAATCCAGTAAAATTTTATCTCGTTTGATTTGAGGTGAAAATGGAGCCAAATTATCACTCCCTCCTGCAAACAAAACAATACCAAGCTGCTGGTTATGATATGCAAACTGACCAGGGTGGGAAAAATTTGACTTGGCTGTCACTGCCTATGACTCATTGCCTCCTGCTGTGTGACTGACGAAAGATAGTCTGCAAATACGCTTCAGAGAGTCATAGAATCCCTACAGTACAAATGGAGGCCATTCAGCCCTTCACGTTTGCACTGACAACAATCCCATCCTACCCCCATAACCTCCCTGCTAATCCCCCTAACAATAGGGTCGATTTAGCATGGCCAATCAACCTAACCTGAACATCTTTGGACTGTGGGAGGAAACCGGAGTACCCAGAGGAGACCCATGCAGACATGGGGAAAATGTGCAAACTCCGCACAGACGGTGACCTAAACCACGAATCGAACCCAGAACCCTGGCACTGTGAGGCAGCAGCGCTAACCACAGTGCCACCAAAGTAAAATACTTTGAGTGCGTTACCTTCATTCTCTCCGCACAGGAGAATCCTTGAACCCAATGAGTACCTCCCAAGACGGTTTACCTGATCTGTTAAGATTGCCAAAATCAAGACTGGGGTGAAAGAGGAACTGGGCCTCACATCGAGTCTCACTGTAGCAGTACCAGCAACAACCTACTGGGGGCAATCTTAGTAAAAGAAATTCTAAGTGATGAACGAGTGTGAAAACAGGAAACAATCGAGCTGATATTTTGGGCAAGATCCGAGTCGCAACGTATGGCACTGATGGAAAAATAAGAGCCAAGATGTGATTCTTGCCAGTAGGGGGAGGGGCGGAGCCTATTCTCACCGGGAAGCTGGCTATTGAGCTCTAGGGGTGCCATTGCACAGGCCGACCCTGATGCTGATCCCCCTTGCCCCCGATCGCCGCCCCGTCCAAACCCTCTGCACCCCCCCCCCATCCAACCCGATGCAGAGTACCCCCCTTCACACTTCCCAGCCTATAAAGTTCTCCCCTGCCCTGCCTCCACCCACCATGGGCCTGCCACCCTCAACCCTTCAATCCTGCCACCCTCAGGCCTGTCCCCTTGGCACTGCCCTGTGGCAGTGCCAGGGTGCCAAGCTGGCACCGCCTCATCTTGGCATTGGTTGGGCCTGCCCCCCCAAACACGGGAGGCGGGGGGGGAGCCTGAATGGCCTCCAGTCCCACCAACAAGGCCATCATGTCAGTCCCCTGTTGATGGGGACGTGATCTTCACAATCGACGAGGCATTAAGAGAAGTGAGTCCACACGATAGTGTCCGGGACTCACTAATTATTTTTAAATTAGGTTATAAATATTGAAATGGGCTTGTGATTTATGCAGGCAATTCGGCGCTAGTAACACCCATGAGTGGCAGTAAAAGTGGGCGCAAAGCTGATTTAATTTTTGCCTCTCGCCCAATCTCACCAGTCAGCTACGCCAATTAACTGGCTGGACAAGCCGGTGAGATCGCCGCCATTGTGTCAAACTTCCCAAGGTACCTCGCAGTAGCGATTACCAAACCACATTTGATGCTGAACACCATATGAAGGAAAGAGGAAGCTTTTGAGGAACGTCCACAGGGGAGGCAGATACGTTGAGGGAGGGAATTCCTGAACGTTGGCCCCCTGGCTGCTGAGAGCTCGTCTGTAATGGGAGCGCGGTGAAATGATCTGTATTGTGAAGCTGGGGCGGGCAAGGAGGAATTTGTTTCCTAACTGACAAGTGCTCTTGTTCCTTTGTGTTTGCAGAGTGGATGATTCATACTGTCTCTCAGCCTTAAGGTCACCTTTCTACCCAATTGCGACCCCTGCCTCTCTGCCGCCTCTTCACCCTTCTGCCATGCATCTGCACCTGCCTGGAATGAGGTTCCCAGCAGAGTTTTCTCATCCATCACTGTCTGCCCTGCAGTCAGAGCGTTTGTCAGAGAGGTAAATCTATCTGCAACACATTGCACGCACATTCCGACGAGCAAGGGGGGGAAGAAAAAAAAAGCAACATTAAAGGACTTTTATTGCTGAGAGATAATGAATGACAGATACTCGGGTCCCCGGCACTGTGCAGCGCCACTGGGCCACCACGCCTCCCCTAACTTCTGACGAGTATGGGAGGCGACGGCCTGAGTGGTGTTATCGCGAGACTATTAATCCAGAAACTCAGCTAATGTTCTGGAGACCCAGGTTCGAATCCTGCCACGGCAGATGGTGGAATTTGAATTCAATAAAAAGAATCTGGAATTAAGAATCTGCTGATGACCATGAAACCATTGTCGGAAAAACCCACCTGGCTGACTGATGTCCTTTAGGGAAGGGAATCTGCCATCCTTACCTGGTCTGGCCTACATGTGACTCCCAAGCCACAGCAATGTGGTTGACTCCCAACTGCCCACCAAGGGCAAATAGCGATGGGCAATAAATGCTGGCCCAGCCAGCGACACCCATGTCCCACGAAAGATTAAAAATAAATCTACAGAGAGAAAACACAGGTTAATGTTTTTCAAAGGAGAGGAATCCCACATTCAAAACCTGAATCCGCATTTCTCACTCCAGTGTAGAAACAGAAAATTCTGGAAACATCCAACTGTTGGACAGCATCTGTGGAGAGATAAACTGAATTAACATTTCTGTGAACATAGATACCGCCTGATGGGAGATTTTTCAGCATTTTATATTTTAATTTCAGATCTGTGATATTTTTGTTTCCCATTCAGGTTCATTCATTTGAGAGATTGTGTGTTTCCAAGAATTGTTTAAATGGACGGTGCCAATGTTTCTTTTCATTTCATTATTTCATTTGCAGATTGTTCTTTAAACTAAACACAAGGCCGCAAGGTGCCATGGCAGGATTTGAATTCTCATTCTCTGGGTTACTAGTTGTGTCAGCCATGGTTACGTTGGTCAGACACTTGCCTCTGAGTCTCTAGGTTCAAACTTGAGTGCAAAAGGTACCCAGGCCGATATTCCAGTGGCGTGCTGCACGGTAGGAGGTGCTGGCAAGGCCACTAAATCAAATAGTATCCGGGACTCACTAATTATATTTAAATTAAGTGAATTAAGGCTGCATCTGAAGTCACATGTAGGCCAGACAAGGTAAGGATGGTAGATTCCCTTCCCTAAAGGACATTAGTGATAGTTTTTTACAACAGATGACAGTGGTTTCATGATCATTTTAATCCTGGATTTTTAACGAATTCAAATTTCACCATCTGCCGTGGTGGGATTCGAACCTGGGCATTACTCTGGGTCTCCAGAATATTAGTCCAATGGCAATACCACTGTGCCAACACTATCCCATAGTGCATTGACGCTAGTTTAGTACAATAGCAGCAGGCGGGGAGGGTGTGCGTGTGTGTGTGTTTGTGTTTGAGGGGGGGGGTGCAGTGTGTGTGTTTTGAGGGGGGGCTGCAGTGGGAGAGGGGTTACGAAAGACATTAGAGGAACCTACTACTTTTCTTTTTAAGAAAGGAGTCCAGTGGATTTCATGGACGTTTCTCTAGGACTGGCTCCCAAATGACCAGATTTATTAAATTCACTTTCCCAGCTGGCTTAAGTGGGATTTGAACTCAGGACCTCTGGAACCCCGAGTCCAGTCCAGTAGCTTTTCCGGTGGAATATAATCCGCAAAGTCTTTAAATGCAATACGATCCATGACAGGTGCTAATATTGTGGCGGCATTGCCCCTTTATTATCTAATGGCTGACGTTAGACACTACTGGCAAAGTTGGTGATTTCTGCTGCAATGTAAAGAGTGCCTCTCCTGCTGTGCCTGCTTATCTTTCTATAATTTTAAACAACTGGTGCAATCCATTGTCCTGCCTCTTAACCATTCCTATTGCTCCTGTGCCAATATTGGGTTTGGCTACGTATGCAGGCAAGATGCTGCCCCGTGTCAAACTGCCTGTCAGCACTCGGTGCTCCTATGCACGTCATCGGAAAAGCTACTGGACTGGACTCGTGGTTCCAGAGGTCTCGAGTTCAAATCCCACTTAAGCCATCTGGGAAAGTGAATTTAATAAATCTGGTCATTTGGGAGCAAATGTCCATGAAATCCATTGGATTGCTTGTTTAAAAAGGAAAGTAGTAGGTTCCACTAATGTCCTCTGCAACCGCTACCACCCCCCCCCCCCCCCCCCACACACACACACACACACACACACACGCACACACACACACCCTCCCCGCCGCTCCCACTCCAGGCTGGTCAGTCATATCTGTCACACACTATGCAAGTTTTCATTACCTCAGTGCAGGAGGAGGATTCATGACTAGTTTGGAATTATGATTGACGGAGGTTTATCTCAGCCTGGGTCTCTGTGGTGGAGATCACCATTGATTAGAGGTTGAAAATGATTCCATGCACAGTTATGAAGCCATTCAGTCCATCTTCTGTGCCCGCTTAAGTTTGTTTATTAGTGTCACAAGTTGGCTTAGGTTAATACTGCAATGAAGTTACTGTGAAAATCCCCTAGTCACCACATTCCGGCACCTGTTCGGGCACACTGAGGGAGAATTTAGCGTGGCAAATGCACCTGACCAGCACATTATTCGGACTGTGGGAGGAAACCGGAGCACCCGGAGGAAATCCAAGCAGACACAGGGAGGATGTGCAAACTCCACACAGACAGCGACCCAAGCCGGGAATCGAACCCAGATCCCTGGAGCTGTGAGGCAGCAGTGCTAACCACTGTGCCACCCAAGCTTCACTCTTTCTCCACAAAGGTTTCCATTTCAGTTACATATCCCTTTCCCTGTTGTGTGGTTATATTGTATCAGCTTCCAGCACCATTTCAGACTGTATTTGGCCTTGGAGGGAGTGCAGAGGAGGTTTACTAGGCTGATGCCGGAGTTGAGGGGGTTGAGCTATGAGGACAGGCTGAATAAACTAGGCTTGTACTCGTTAGAGTTTAGAAGAATGAGGGGAGATCTCATTGAGACGTATAAGATGATGAATGGGATGGATAGGATAGAGGTGGAGAGACTCTTCCCGCTCAGAAAGAACAGTCGGACTAGGGGGCACAGCCTCAAGATAAAGGGGTTTAGAACGGAATTGAGGAAGAACTTCTTCACTCAAAGGGTGGTGAATCTCTGGAATTCTCTGCCCGTTGAAGTGGTGGAGGCTGCCTCACTAAATATTTTTAAGACGCAGGTTGATGGGTTTTTGATAAGCGAGGGGATTAAGGGTTATGGGGAGAGGGCGGGAAAGTGGAACTGAGCCACAACAGATCAGCCATGATCTTATTGAATGGTGGGGCAGGCGCGAAGGGCTAGATGGCCTACTCCTGCTCCTATTTCTTATGTTCTTATGTTCTTATTTCAGATTATTGTCACTCCCGGCGTGAAAGTGATTCTTCTATTTCCCTCTAAACCATGTCTGCTTCTTCTCATGCTCCATCTTAAAGCTGAAAACAGAAGAATCCGTTTTGTGTTCCACGGTAAATAATAATGGGTTTGTTTTCCCTCCACCTCCCTCTCTCCCCCCCCGACCCACCCCTAATCTGCAGGCTCCAAATGGACGAAGAAATCCGCAGGGAGAGGGAACGGGAGCGAGAGCGGGAAAAGGAGCGCGAGGCAGAGCGAGAGAAGGAGAGGGAGCGCGAGCAGGAAAGGGAGAAAGAGCTGGAAAGGGAGAAGGAGAAGGAGCGAGAGAGGGAACGTGAGCGAGAGATGGAGAGGGATCGGGAAAGGAACAGGGAAAAGGAAATGAACACAGCGAAAGCAATGGAAAATCACTACTTACACGTGCCAGAACTGCACAGCCTGCGAGGCCAACAGATAGACGACAGAGTGAAGGCTGCAGAGAGGCTAACACCAAACCGCACAGGTAATAAAAATGTTCCAGTAGGAAGGAATAAAATGCGTCCAGTGATTGACCAGCGATGTTTTGGTTGACATTAAATCAGGCAAAATAAAAATCAAGTCCAGTTCCTTAACTCTCGCCTAACTTGCCTTAGTTACAGCTGCAGGGGTTCTCTATCCCTACAACTCCTGTTTCTTTTTATTAATTCACAGGATGTGGGCGTCGCTGGCTGTGCCAACATTTATTGCCCACCCTTAGTTGCCCTTCAGGAGGTGGTGGTGAGGTGCCTCCTTGAACTGCTGCAGTCCCTGTGGTGAAGATTAAATTCCTTCCCTAATGGCATTGTGGGCTAACCCACAGCGCAGGGACTACAGCGATTCAAGAAGGCAGCTCACCACCACCTTCCCAAGGGCAACGAGGGATGGGCAATAAATGCTGGCCAGCCAGCGACGCCCAGGTCCCAGGAATGAATTGAAAAAACAATCTTGTTAGAGAAGGAGTTCCAGGATTTTGACCCTGAGACAGTGAAGGAATGGCAATATATTTCTAATTCAGGATGGTGAGTGACTTGGCGGGGGGAACTTACAGGCGGTGATGTTTCCTGGTATCTGCTGCCCTCATTCTTTTGGATGACAGTGGCTGTGGGCTATGCCTTAGGAGCCTTAGTGAGATCCTGTGATGCATCTTGTAGATGGTACACACACAGCTGCCACTGTTTGTCAGTGGTGGATGGATTGAAAGTTTGTGAAAGGGGTAACAATCAATACACCGTAGCACAGAAACACAGAACAGAGGCCACTTGTCACTTCTCAGGAAGAGAAAAAAAACCTCTCGGACAAAAGTGAGTGGCCACCATGAAGTTACTTTAAGTGCCAAGGTGGCCATATTGGGGGGGCGGTTAACAAGTACAAAACAAATGTTTGCTAAAGGCTTGTTAATGACTGAGAAAACTATTTGAAAACGGGCTTTTTTTTTGCCATTGGTCTATATAAACAAAATGCATACAAAGGAAGAACTGATTATTCATCTCGCACAGATTTCATAGAACATAGAACATAGAACACTACAGCACAAACAGGCCCTTCGGCCCACGAGTTGCGCCGATCACATCAACACCTACCAACCTACAGACCTATCTATAACCCTCAATCTCATTAAACCCCATATACTCATCCAGAAGTCTTTTAAAAGACCCCAGCGAGTTCGCCTCCACCACCACTGACGGCAGCCGATTCCATTCACTCACCACCCTCTGAGTGAAAAACTTACCCCTAACATCACTTCTGAACTTCCCTCCTTGCACCTTAAATCTGTGTCCTCTCGTAGCAACCATTTCAACCCGGGGAAATAGCCTCTGAGAGTCCACCCTATCTATTCCTCTCAACATTTTGTAAACTTCTATCAGGTCGCCTCTCAACCTTCGTCTCTCCAGGGAAAAGAGTCCCAGCTCCCTCAACCTAACTTCATAAGGCATGCCTCCCAGTCCAGGCAACATCCTTGTAAATCTCCTCTGTACCCTCTCAATAGCTTCTACATCTTTCCTATAGTGAGGCGACCAGAACTGCGCACAATACTCTAAATGAGGCCTGACAAGGGTCTTATAAAGTTGCAGCATTACCTCCCGACTCCTAACCTCAATCCCTCGATTAATGAAGGCCAGTACACCATACGCCTTCAGTGGCAAGAAAATCATTACTTCAAAATTCCGGATAATGAGGGAGCCCTCCCCGGAGTCCTTGGCCAATAGAATCCCTATAGTGCAGAAGGAGGCCACTCGGCCCATTAAATATGCACTGACAACAATCCCGCCCAGTTCCTATCCCCATTCCCCCTCATATTTACCCTGCTAGTCCTCCTGACACGAAGGGACAATTTAGCATGGCCAATTCACCTAACCCGCACATCTTTGGAGTGTGGGAGGAAAATGAAGCACCTGGAGGAAATTCTAATATCATCAACTAATGTCAGGAAAACAGATTTTTCTGGACTTTTATCTCATTGCTGTTTTAGGAGCTTTCTGTACGTAGATTATTGCCACTTCTCCCGTTACAATGAAGTCAAACTGGTTCTGAAGAACTAGCGGGACAGCCTGAGGTCGCAGAAGGGGCTGGCCAAATGCCTTTCCTTTGATTGTAGATGAGCAAAAACAAGCAAACTATTCAACCAAAGCCATCTGCGAGTGTTTGAAACGTTTCAACTTCAATCAGCCTGCAGTTCGGCATCTAACCTTCTGTCTGTGTAATGCAATTAGCTATGGCTGTAGCTACAGATTTATCAGGACCTCTGTGCTTGGCTGCTCTCTCGCTCGCTCGCTCCCCAGTGCCATGACCAGATCTGACATTTTGCAAAGGTCACCAGAATAGCATACACAAACACGCATTGTTATCATAGCATGATCCTTGTCTCAGCACAAAGGCTTTATTTCTTAGCGATTTGCTTTGGCAAAAATTTGTATGATCTGTGTGTGCAGCGAGGAAATTATTACACTGCGATTTAGTATACTGCAAGCAAATGTGGACCATTCATGCAGGCAAATCCAAATTGAAACGCTATTCATTGAATATTTCATACAATCCACCATTGTGCCAAGCAATCACATATTAATGTCAACCCAACAGTAATAGAGCATCGGTGTTCAACGTGCCTTGTACAGGACTAACTGGGTGATATAACTGCATTCATAAAGCATCTTGTCCGCTAAATATGCTCAGCCTGTTCGTTAAGATCAAAGAACAATAGAAGTAGAAGTTTATTTATTAGTCACAAGAAAGGCTTACATTAACACTGCAATGAAGTCACTGTGAAAATCCCCTAGTCGCCACACTCCGGCACCTGTTTGGGTGGATGTACCTAATCAGCACGTCTCTCAGACTGTGGGAGGAAACCAGAGCACCCGGAGGAAACCGGGAGAACATACAAACTCCAAACAGGCAATGACCCAAGCCGAGAATTGAACCAGGGTCCCTGTCGCCAGGAAGCAGCAGTGCTAACCACTGTCTGTGACTGTGCTGAAAAATCCCTTTCTCCAGGAAGGTGCATGTGTTTACAGATTGATCTAAGAGAACGTGACTCAGTCGCCATGTCCCACGTGGAGTGATAGATGATTCTCCTTACTGCCTCCAGCACCTTTTCAGGCAATGGGTTCCAAACCACAGCAACTCGGTACATTAAAAACAAATGCCTCTTGATTTGTGGTGACGTTGTGCGCAGCAAGAGCTGTGATCTCAAAATTTGTCTTTCGTTTGCAGATAAGGCCAAGGATTTTGCACTGACCTGCCCCAAAGCAGTCCATCCAAACCTGCACCAGTCCCCCGTCTCCCACCACGCTGTGCCCACCCTCATCTCCAACCACAACAGCTTCATCCCGCCCGGAAGCAGCTCGGCGATGCTGCTGCAGAGGAACAATGAGGAAGAGAAGTGGATGGCCAAACAGCGGCAGCTGCGGCAGGAGAAGGAGGACCGGCAGTACCAAGTGTCGGAGTTTCGGCAACAGGTACTTGAGCAGCACCTGGACATTGGCCGACCAGGCTCGCATAATGAAGTGGAGCACAGGGACTCTGTTAGGTAAGGCTGAGTGATGTGAGACTCGGGGGTTAAGCCGTTGAGACAGTGGGTAATCAATGGAAACTGTAGATTGATTAACTCGACTGGACGTTACCGCAGGTTGGGTGATGCCAGATCAGCAACAACTCAATTTCCATCCATTAAACTCAGTGGGAAAAAAGTGACAAGGCATTGATCAGGGTGTACACTGGAGCCTTATTCAAGTCACCCATCAGTCCTGAAGCATGCAGATCTTTAAAGCCAAACACCAATGGTCCATTTTCCCCTCTGTCAATTAGTGGGAGAGTAAGACTATCCGACCGCTTTGAAATATGCTCCTTGCCTGAGATGATGGGGAGGAGATTGCTCCCAACAGTGTTTATAATTAACACATTCCTCCTCGTGCTACGATAACTCATTTGTTAACCCTTTTACTTCAACTAGGTTAACCAGCAAGTTTATTGATTGGCCAAGAGGAGTGTTCAATGAGTATCTTGGCTTGAGAGAGATGTCACCCCTAAATTTACTAAACTTTGTGATTCCGTATTGAGTAAGAGAAGGCAGATAGCCAAGTGGTCTTATCACTTAAGCTATTTAATCCAGGAACTCAACTAATGTTCTGGGGATCCGGGTTCGAATCCCGCTACGGCAGATGGTGGAATTTGAATTCAATAAAAAATATCTGGAATTAAAAATCTCCTGATGACCGTGCAACCATTGTAATTGGAAAAACCCTGGTTCACTAATCTGAAGGAATTCTGCATCCTTTCCTGGTCTGGCCTACATGTGACTCCAGAGCCACAGGCTCTCAACAGCCCTCGGGCAACTAGGGATGGGCAACAGATGCTGGCCAGCCAGCGATGCCCATGTCCCACGAGCAAATAAAAAATAGAAACTTGGGTCAGAATTTTCCAGCCCGCATGCCAGCATGATTATCCAGTCCCGCGGAAGTCAATGGACTTTGGGGCCAACTCGCTGGGCAGCCTGCTGTGGTGACAGGGCTGGAAAACTCCGGCCTATGATGTGTGTAATAGGAACAGATTCAATGCCACCTTTACTCTCTGGTAGCTGTTGAGGACATTATTGGCACAGCAGCACCATTTAGGAAGGCTAGGCCAGATTCCTACATGAATGTTGCCAAACTATAATAGTTCGCAGAGCTATTGACATTGCGTTAAGGTTGCAGGCAATCTGTTAATCACGCTATTTGAGATTGAACTTAAAACAAACAAGAATAATTTGAAGAGAGAATAAAGGAACCATTTTCAGGAATATATATACGAAGAGATAGCAAAATAGAACCCTTGGAGGCTTTGGGATTAATTAAATTTTAGTAAAGTCAGCCTTAGCTAAAGGCTGTAACAGGTCACAAGGGAAGTGTGCACATGGCAGTTTTGTCTTGTGTTTCATTCAGCATCAGCTAGGAGCATGCAGAATGTTATTTTTTTATCAGTGTATCTGCTGGGGATTAAATCGAGTCCCAGAACTCACTTGTAACAGTCTGAACTAACTGTCCCAACCTCCCTTTAGGAACAGTTCTGAAGAAGCTCATTATATCCATCCATCTTATATGAACCTGCGATGGTTTCTCAATTTACATTGTGATCTCCAGCATGCAGGGAAAGAGCCCTGGGAAAGGGACTAATGGCAAAATCTGCCCTTTTGCTTGACTTTGAGTGCAGCTTTCGATTAAGCACCCTCCAGCCTCCCGAATTAGACACCCCTACCCCGTCACACGCAATTCCCATTTTTCCACAATGCCATGCCACATTGAGAAACAGCCAGGTGAAAATTGTCATCCAAACTGTGCCATGTTAGCCCTGCAGTTGTTAAGAATGCATACATCAACCAGAATCAGCAAGATGGTGTTCAGAGTGTAGAAGCTTAGAACAGAGTGGGCACGCAGCTGAGCCGTGGAGGCCAAGACATTGAGTCTGTTTAAGACATAGATAGGTTCATAATTGGTAAGGGGATTAAAGATTACAGAGAAAAAGTGGGAGATTAGGGTTGAGAAATGTAACGTTTAATGTTTATCTATTAGTGTTACAAGTAGGCTTACATTAACACTGCAATGAAGTTACTGTGAAAATCCTTTAGTAATTGGGTCACTATCTGTGCGGAGTCTGCATGTTCTCCCCGTGTCTGCACGAGTTTCCTCCAGATGCTCCAATTTTCTCCTACAATCCGAAAGACATGCTGGTTAGGTGGATTGGCCATGCTAAATTCTCCCTCAGTGTACCCGAACAGGCGCCAGAGTGTGGCAACTAGGGGATTCTCACAGTAATTTAATTGCAGTGTTAATGTAAGCCTACTTGTGACACTAATAAATAAATTTTAAGGTCATTCAGTCTATCATACCCCTCCCAACATTCAGGTAGATTTTGACTGGTCTGCACATCACCTCCATTTAACCCACCTTTGTTCCTTACGCCTTATTCAACATAAGTCTATTGACTTTGAAAATGTCTACTTACTCTCATTATCCACTACCTCGTTAAGAAATTGTGAATTCCAGCTTCTCTCCCAGTTATCTGCAGTTGCATTTCCTGATTTCACTCCCCAATGGCCAGCCTCAATTTTTAGACTTGTTCTGAACTCCCTTCCTCATTTGGATGAAATAGTTTCTTTGTATCTGCCCATTTCAAATCCCTTTGTCATTTTAAATACCCTCCCTCACAGTCTCCTAAGCCCTGGACAGTACAGTACAACTCTGGTTTGTGCAAGCAGCCCTCCTAGTTGAAGTCTTGTGGCTCTAGTATTTTCATGAATCTGCCATTCCCTCTCCAGGGCTAATATCTGGACATTTTCCCTGAGGAACTGGTGCCCAACTGAATGTTGTCTTCTGGCAGGGGTCCAACCAATCCTCTGCACTACTGAAGGGCCTGCCCACCTCACTTAGAAATTTCAACACCCTTCAGATAAAGGCCAACATATATTAGCCTCTTTGACAATCTCCTGCTCTTCCATTGTTGTCATGATGTGGAGATGCCAGCGTTAGACTGGGGTAAATACCGTAAGAAGTCTTACAGTACCAGGTTAGAGCCCAACAGGTTTATTTGGTAGTAAACGCCACTAGCTTTCGGGGCTTGCCTCTTCATCAGGTGAGTGGGGAGTTCTGATCACAAACAGAGCATATAAAGGCACACACAGTTTACAGAACACTTCAGAATGCGAGTCTTTACAGCTAATCAAGTCTTAAAGATGCAGACAATGTAAGTGGAAATAGCACTAAGCATGGGTTCAAGAGATGTGTGTTGTCTCCAGACGGGACAGTTAGTGAGATGTTGCAAGTCCAGGCAAGTCATGGGGGTTACGGCTCGTGTGACACGAACCCAAGGTCCCAGTTGAGGCCGTCCTCATGCGTGCGGCACTTGGCTATCAGTCTCTGATTAGCGACCCTGCGCTGTCATGTAAAAGTGAAGGCCACCTTGGAGAAAGTTTACCCGAAGATCCATCATTGTCCAGAACCCCCTGCTGGAAAATACAAGGATTGGGATGTTGAGTTTGGAAATGATGCCCGCTGTGGGTGACATGGTCTCCCAGCATTTGCTGTCCTGACTATTCCAACATGCTCTTGGCTGCTCTCCCGCATTCTATGCTGTGTAAACATGAGGGGCGGAATTTTCCTGCCCCACCCGCCACGGGAATCGTAGCGGGTGGAGAGGGCGCACCATGCAAAGGTCCATTAACCTCGGGTGGGATTTTCCAGTCTTGTGGGCGAGCGCGGATGGCAAATCCAGCCTGAGGTCTTCCAGAACTTTGCTACTTGTATCAGATTACTGCCTAGCCTTGTTCTCCCTAGCTCTGTAACTTCTTTTACACCCCTCCCACTACCTTCCGAGATATCCGTACATCCCTGATTTTAATCTCTCCGCCAATTATGGCTGTCCCCTCAGTTACCTAAGCTGCAAATTCTGGAATTCCCTCCCTAGAGTTTGCCACCTCTCTGCTTAACTTTCCGCCTTTAAGACATTCCTAAAACCTATCAGCTTTTTGATCTTCTGTCCTAATATCTCGCTATGTGGCTTGGTGCCACCTGAAGCAATGTAGGATGTCCACATTACATTAAAGGTGCTATGTCAATACAAGTTGTTCTTGTCTTGGCACGTAAGTGAAGAACGATGACGGTACCCCAGCGCAGAGGTCCTCTGGCTGTTGTGGAACGGCGTCTCCGTGTTGGTCAGCTCGTTCACTGACAATGGAAAAGATTTGCAAGGAAATTGTAGTCATGGCATTGCAGTATCAGCACTTTTACTGGCTTGATTGTCAAATTAAAACATTCCCTTCTTACAAAGACTGCCATATTTTCAAACGATCTGTCTGTGTGTCATGACAATCCAGCTATGAGTGCTCACAGATAATGGACTCATATGCATAGCCCTGATGCGACTACAGATCCATACACCAGCTACTATTACAGTTAAATTGGGTTTTTAACAGTATGTTGGATGACAAATTATATGTAGATAACCGCACTGATAATTATATGATACTTTATGGGGAGCAAAGGTCACCATAATTTGCAAGCTGCTGTGTTACAATTACTCTCTCTCTCTGTCTGTCTCTCCCTCTCCCTCTCTTCCTCACTCTATTGACACAGCTATGAGCAAAACTGAAAAGGTAATTGTATTCACATCCTGAAGCCACAGGGGTTGCGATGAAAAAAAAAATGTTCTGACGCCTGTTTGTTCGGTCCATTGCTGGATGATTAAGCATTGCTCGCACGGGCAGCTTTCCGCTCTGGTGATTTATTATCATCAGGGTTCTTTTTTAATATCTCTCTCTCAGCTTAGCAGGCTAATCAGGTGCGGGAGGAGCTGGGATCTGTGATTCTGGCTTTATTCTCTGTGTGCGCCGCTAGGGATTGGTCGCACAATTCCCAAAGCTTTATAATAGCCCAAACCCCTGGCTGCTTTTGAGGAATTTAAGGTGATTTCTAATTAATAACACAAGAACACGGGACTGGTGTTCAGGAAGCGGACGATAATCCCGCTTCATCTGTCTAATACTGGCTGATAATTGCATTGTTCTGAACAAGAAAAAGCCTCTTTGCAACTGTCTGCTTATATTAAATGGTGACGGAAGAAGGAAGGTGATGAGACGCGGTTGAGTTGATGAATCTAATCTGCTTATGCAAGGCAAAGAAAGACCAGGTCTCACTGCCCCCTACACAGAATGAACTTGCAACTTCATAACTGGGTACGGAGTCTTTAAAATGGTTAGCACTGCTGCCTCACAGCTGCAGTGACCTGGGTTCGATTCCCGGCTTGGGTGACGATGCGGAGTCTGCATGTTCTCCCTCGTGTCTGCGTGCGTTTGCTCCGGGTGTTCCAGCATCCTCCCACACTCTAAAGATGCAAGTTAGGTGGATTGGCTATGCTAAATTGCCCCTTAGTGTCCCAAGATGTACACACTGGGGGTAAATATGTGTAGTTCATAGAATCATAGAACCCTACAGTGCAGAAAGAGGCCCTTCGGCCCATCGAGTCTGCACCTAACACAATCCCACCCAGGCCCTATCCGCATATCCCTACGTATTATACCCACTAATCCCTCTAACCTACACATCCCTGGACACTAAGGGGCAATTTCTTAGCATGGCCAATCAACCTAACCCACACACCTTTGGACTGTGGGAGGAAACCAGAGCACCCAGAGTAAACCCACGCAGACACGAGGTGAATGTGCAAACTCCACACAGACAGTGACCCGAGCCGGGAATCGAACCCAGGACCCTGGAGCTGTGAATCAGCAGTGCTAACCACTCTGCTACCGTACCACAGTTATGGGGATAGAGCATGGATAAAATGCTGTTTTAAGGTCTCGGTGCAGGCTCGATTGGCTGAATGCCGCTGTAGGGATTCTAAGTGTTACGAGAGTACCTATAGAGTTGTGAAGAGTATCCTTGTTTTTAATTCATTCATGGTATCTGGGCATCTGCCAGGTAAAGACTACAATGAAGTATTTTTGGAAGTGCAGTCACTATTGTAAGCAGCATGCCAAATAATTGCACAAAGCAAACTCCCACAAACAACAATGTAATCACAACAGATTCACTGTTCCAGTGTCGCTGATTGCACAGAAAGAGGCCATTCAGCCCATCAAGCCTGCACCAACAACAATCCCACCCAGCCAATATCCCCATAACTCCACGTATTTACCCTGCTCGTCCCCCAACAGTAAGGGTTAATTTAGCATGGCCAGTCCACCTGACCCACACATCTTTGGAGCATGGGAGGAAACCAGAGTGCTCAGAGGAAACCCACACAGACACGGGGAGAATGCACAAACTCCAT
This sequence comes from Carcharhinus amblyrhynchos, assembly GCF_965287045.1. Classification (NCBI taxonomy): domain Eukaryota; kingdom Metazoa; phylum Chordata; class Chondrichthyes; order Carcharhiniformes; family Carcharhinidae; genus Carcharhinus; species Carcharhinus amblyrhynchos. The sequence goes on from NC_137327.1 coordinate 12,876,591, forward strand.
AGTGACCCAAGTCAGGAATCGAACCTGGGTCCCGGTTGCTGAAAGTCAGCAGTGCTAACCACCGTGGCCCTGTATCACCCTTCTTGCTTCTTCAGAATATTGGCATGGTCCCTCTGAGACAGCAGATAAGACTTCTCGGTATAATGTCTAATCCACAATCAACAGCTTCTCCTGTGCTGCACTCCCTCAACACTGCACTGGGAGTGTGTGCCGAGATGGTGTAGTCAGTCTCTGGGTGGGGTCTTGCGTCTCTACCATCTTCACCTATTCATTGTAAATGTGCGGATGGTGTTGAGAATAAATAATGGGAGCGCTAAAATGTCTGGGGAACCGAGAGGGGGACATTGTGTCACGGATCTACTATTTCTAGGGCCATTTCCCTAAGTACTCCTGGATGAAGATGAAGATGATCAGGCCCTGGAGATTAATCCACCTTCTATCTATTAACTTCCACAAAACTATTTCTCTTCAGTACTGGTGTCAGCAAACCAGCACTGACACTGGTGGCACAGAATTATGTGCCCGTCTGCCTCTGCTCCTCTCTCCCACACACACACACACACACACACCCCCGGCACACTGACATCTTGCCCCTTAGTGTCCAAGCAGATTTATAAAGAGCCAAGCTTGTAGGGTTAATTTGCAGCATCCCAGGGGAACTGTGAGGGATATGGGGTTGAACCCATCATTAAAATTAGGTATTTATGTGGATACTATCACATTGTATAGCACTGAGGTGAGAATGACCATAACTCGAAAAACATTAAGCCACAGTTACTGAACTTTGATTGGAGTGGCTGAGTGTCCCCCTTTCCAGCATGGTTCATACATTTTTGGGTACTGAATGCCTCCCTGTAAAACCTAATGTTTTAAATTTTAATTCCCATGCGCAGTCCTAAGCGGATAGGGTGAGAAGTCTCTCAACACCAATTGAAGTCCAACAGGTTTATTTGGAATCATGAGCTTTCGGAATGCTACTCCTTCATCAGGTGAATGAGATCCCTGTTGGACTTTAACCTGTAGGGATATGGGCCCTAGTCCAACGCCGGCATCTCCAACTTGTGGCTAACCAGATGGAGTTGTCTTGTGACACAGCCACCCATGTATTTCTTCTTCCTTCAAAACCAGAGGAAACAAATCTTTAATAGAGCCGATTGCCAGGTAGTCTTGCTTCATTTTGATGGCAAGGTCTTCTCAACCTGTGGATACGTGAGAAAGGCCTCGTTACTTTACTCCTCATTAATAATGTTTACGCATTACCTCGGACATAACAGGTTGAGAGCAAAGATATCCTTATCTTGAACAATGTGGCAGCTGAGGTCCACATTGTATTCTTTGGCTCTTGTGCTTTGCGATCTGGCAGTGATCAGGTGTCACCATGGTGACTGGCCCAAGGCTCAATAATCAGATGGTCAGAGGAAGGAGTAACTCAGTGATTCGACTAGGCAGAGCTGGATTGCTGTCATTACTGCATGGACCTTCTGTCCTCATCAGCTTCCCCCTTCTTATAGAATCAGACAGTACAGAAGAGGCCCATCGAGTCTGCACCAGCATACAATAAACCTGACCTCCCACCAAATCCTATTTACCAGCACTTGGCCCATATCCTTGAGTGTTATGACGTGCCAAGTGCGCATCCAGGTTTTTTTTAAAGGATGTGAGGCAACCAGCCACTACCACCCTCCCAGGCTGCGCATTCCAGACCCTCATCACCCTCTGGCTAAAAAGGTTTTCCTCACATCCCTCCTAAACCTGCTGCCCCTCACTGCGAACCTATGTCCCCTCGTGCCTGAGCCTTCAACTCAGCTGCTCCTTCTCCCTTCTGTCCATGGCCCTCATCATCTTATGTACCTCGGTCCGGTTGTCCCTGGTCTTCTCTGCTCCAACGAAAACAACCCAAGCCTACTCAACCTCTCTTCATAAAAGTTCCTTCCCAAACAGCATCCTGGTGATTCTCCTCTGCGGCCCCTCCAGTGCAATCACACCCTTCCTCTGATGTGGCGACCAGAAGTTGCACACAGTCCTCTAGCCTCACCAAAGTCCTGTACAACTCCCAACATGACTTCACAGAATCTTACAATGTAGAAGGAGACCATTCGGCCCATCGAGTCTGCACCGATCACAATCCCTCCCAGATCCTATCCCCACAACCCCATGCATTGACCCTAGCTAGTCCCCCTGACGTGAAGGGGCAGTTTTAGCACGGCCAATCCACCTAACCTACACATCTTTGGACTTCCCTGCTTTTGTAATCCATAATAAAAACTCAGTGCTGGAAACACTCAGCAGGTCAGATAGCACCTGTGGAGAGGGAATCGCCTCACATTTTATCACCCTGACCTTTCTGAGGAAATTTTGAAATGTAACGGATTTTGTTGTGCAAGTGTTGGATTCCTGCAACAGGATGGGAGACAGATACCAGTGCGCCTAAGGCTAATGTTGTCTCTTTGTATTGTTGCTCCCTCAGCAGATCTGGACACAGTCACCATGAGCTCTGTAGCAGAGATCAGCCCCAGCAGTTGGGAGCTCCACCGCCCCTCATCTCCCCCAAACCCCAGCACAAGGAGCACCATTCCGGCCCGGCTGTCCTCTGGAACCCGGTGAGCCTGATGGACAACCACACTGAGGCCCGCAAGAGCCACGATCACCACGTGCTGAACAACTACACCAGCCACTACGACTCTCACCGGCAGCCGGGCCCACTCATCAAGATGGAGAAGATCCATGGCCACGAGGAGAGCGCCAAGAGGCGCGACAGCCTCGAGAAGTACCAGCCGCCGCGGGGCCCTGGCTCCCTGGAGCACGCCACCCACACTCATTCCTATGGTCCCCCTTTCGCCGAGCTGGAAAAATCTGCCCAGACCATCCTCAACCAGCAGAGGATGTCCGTGCCCTTCCCGGGACATTACAGTGACATGAGTTTGTTGCACAAGTCGACTTCGGCCTATCGGCAGCCCCACGGCCCCCCGCGGGCACCAGGGCCCATGTACGTCTACGATGAACTTCTCCAACGCCACAGGAGGCTGATCAGCAAGCTGGACCTTGAGGAGAAGAAACGGAAAGAGGCGAAAGAGAAAGGTGAGTCTTGGTGGCTCAAGATAGAAACGAGAAGCGGGGGTCAGCAATTCAGCCCTTTGAGCCTGTTCCATCATTCATTTTGATCATGGTTGATCATTGAATTCAGGATCCTGATCCTCCCTTTTCCCCCCGTAGCCCTTGATCCCTTTAGCCCCAAGAGCTCCATCTGATATCTTGAAATCAGACAACTTTTTGGCCTCAGCTACATTCTGCGGTAGTGAATTCCACACATTCGCCACCCTCTGGGTGAAGAAATTTCTCCTCACCTCAGTTCTAAAAGGTTTACCCCCGGCACGGTGGCACAGTGGTTAGCACTGCTGCCTCACAGTGCCAGGGACCCAGGTTCAAATCCCAGCTTGGGTCACCGTCTGTGTGGAGTTGGCACGTTCTCCCCGTGCCTGCGTGGATTTCCGCCGGGTGCTCCGGTTTCCTCCCACAGTTCGAAAGATGTGCTGGTTAGGGTGCATTGACCCGAACAGGCGCCAGAATGTGGCGACTAGGGGAATTTCACAGTAACTTCATTGCAATAATGTAAGCCTTACCTGTAACTAATAAATACCCCTTAATAAGACCCCTGTTAGTAATAAATGACACCTAGTTCTGGACCCCCCCACCAGTATTCGAGCATTATTTTGTGGTCTTGCGGTGACAGTGAGAGTGTGATGACTTATTCTCTATACTGCGAAGAATAGAGCTATTTTTTGGCCTCTGGCTTGTCCTCAGTCTGTTCTGCTGCTTCGCTGCCGTGGTCCAGGCCCATTGCTCCATAGAGCTCCAGTGCATCCTTGGCACAGGCCTTGCCCCTGGCAGGGCTTCTCCCCCATAACCAAGGGTGTAGCTAAAATAATCAATGTACAGAGGCTTTTATGTGAAAATATGTAAAAATATTGATAATGGGAAAGAATGGGGCGCTTTGTGGATGGTATTGAAGTAACTTTATAAATCGGAGTATAAAAGTTGGAGTGTTATGGTAAGGTTATATAAGGCATTGGTGAGGCCAAATTTAGAGTATTGTGTACAGTTTTGGCCACCTAGTTACAGGAAGGATGTAAATAAGGTTGAAAGAGTGCAGAGAAAGTTCACGATGATGTTGCCAGGACTTGAGAAGCTGAGTTACAGAGAGAGATTGAATAGATTAGGACTTTATTCCCTGGAGCATAGAAGAATGAGGGGAGATTTGATACAGGTGTATAAGATTTTGATGGGTATAGACAGAGTGAATGCAAGCAGGCTTTTTCCACTGAGGCTAGGGGAGAAAAAAAACCAGAGGGCATGGGTTAAGGGTGAAAGGAGAAAAATTTAAAGGGAATATTAGTGGGGGCGTCTTCACGCAGAGAGTGGTGGGAGTGTGGAATGAGCTGCTGGATAAAGTGGTAAATGCAGAGTCACATTTAACATTTAAGAAAAGCTTGGACGGGTTCATGGATGAGAGGGGTGTGGCGGGATATGGTCCAAGTGCAGGTCAGTGAGACTGGGCAAGAAATGGTTCAGCACAGACAAGAAGGGCCAAAGGCCTGTTTCTGAACTGGAATTTTCTATGGTTCTATCGTTCTAACTCAGAAGGAAAATGAACAAGACCATGTCAGCTCAGTAAACCCAAAGTTTCAGCCTCATGCATAGCAGCAGGCAACATAGCCTGTGAGCTGATAGATTCAATCGGTGAAACTGTAACATAAGTCCTGAGGAGCAGGAGAAACTGTGAATATCCTCATTGGCGATGACGGATACCTTTATAAATAATTATATTATAAATAATATCAAAAAATGCCTTTAGTGCCACTTACTTCCAGAGTGCTCATGGACTTGCTCAGACTTTCCAAACTGCGAGGAGTCCTGGAATAAATGTGGACGGCACGGTGGCACAGTGGTTAGCACTGCTGCCTCACAGCGCCGGGGACTGGGGTTCGATTCCTGGCTTGAGACACTGTCTGTGCGGAGTCTGCATGTTCTCCCCGTGTCTGCTTGGGCTTTGTCCAGGTGCTCCGGTTTCCTCCCACAGTCCGAAAGCCATGCTAAATTCTCCCTCAGTGTGCCCAAACAGGTGCCAGAATGTGGTGACTAGGGGATTTTCACAGTAACTTCATTGCAGTGTTAATGTAAGCCTACTTGTGACACTAATAAATAGACATTAAAACTTAATAAATGATCTGGCAGTTTCTTAAGACAAGGATTCCAATATTTTTCTCCCCTCACTTTTCTGCAGTTTTGACCTCCATATTCCAGGGAAGATTTACTTGTACTGGAAGTGGTACGGTGAAGGTTCACTAAAATGGTTCCTTTGATGAGGGGTGTGAGTGGGAGAGGAGGGGTTCTGTGTTGAGGGATGGGTAAATCCTCTGCAGTTTAGAAGCTTGGGAGGCAACATCAGTGGAATGTGGAAGAATGTAGAGGGTTTGACCAGGGTTGACACAGAGATTGTCCCCCGACATTTCACCCCCCAGTCCCCCAGTACCCCAGTCCCACCCACCTGGGGATTCTCAAACATGGATGCACAATCTCAAGATGAGCGAACAATCACCTAGGATGGAGCTAAAGATAAATTTCTTCACTCGGAAGGTTGTGAGTTTGTGGGATTTTCTACCTCAGAAGGTTAGGGATGCTCCTCTGTTGAGTATGTTTAAGTAAGAAGTCTGGCAACACCAGGTTTAAGTCCAGCCAATTTATTTGGTACTATCAAATAAATCGGTTGGACTTAAACCTGGTGTTGTCAGACTTCTTACTGTGTTTACCCCAGTCCAATGCCGGCATCCCCACATCATGAGTATGTTTAAGGCCAAGATTGACAGGGTTTTGCTTTCTTGGGGACATCGAAGGAGACATGGAGCGGTCAGGAAAGTGCAGGAGGTACAGAAGATCAGCCATGATGATGTTGAGTGGAGGAATAGGCTGGAGGGGCCGAATGGTCTTCTCCTGCCACTATTCCTTGTGTTCTTCTAACCCACTCCCCTCTGCGTCAAACACCAATTGCAAAACCACTCGGGCTGATGTCAGCTGATGTAGTCCAGGTACTAAAACTGTGACTCGGCTGCTGTTCAGCACGTAAGCAGGGTCAACTTTCTCAACAATCGCTTCAAAGTGGTGTACTTCTGGAAAGTAAGATTGGTATTTTGAGCCACTGCGGTACTTGATTCAGTGGGACTATATTTAGTCAGAATCTGCTGTATCTCTCAGCGTGCGTGCGCCTGTGTGTGTGTGTGTGTGTGTGTGTGCGTGCGCGCGCCTGTGTGCGTGTGCGCGTGCACCTGTGTGTGTGCGCGCGTGCCTGTGTGTGTGCGCGCGTGCCTGTGTGTGTGCACGCGCGCCTGTGTGTGTGTGTGTGTGCGCGTGCGTGCGCCTGTGTGTGTGTGTGTGTGCGTGCCTGTGTGTGTGTGCACGCATGTGTGTGCGCCTGTGTTTCCATGTGTGTGTGTGCACTCAGTTAGTTAATTGTAGGATTGAAATGAACTAATTGGGCAGTGCTGCTCGGAGTGAATGTGCTGACACAGCAGACTATATTTGCATGCTGTCAGGCTGCTTTGTCAGTTATTCTGTCACTTTGCTTCCACTGTTCCTAATTAGGTTATTACTATGACTTTGATGACTCGTATGATGAAAGTGATGAAGAGGAAGTTCGAGCACATCTCTGGCGAGTTGCTGAGCAGCCGCCTCTGAAACTTGACGATTCATCTGAGGTATGTTAACACTTCTCCGTTGTGACATCCCAAAAATAGCTCGTGGAACGATAATGAGAATCTGATCGACTTCAGAAGCCTCCAGTTTTTTTTTGCCTTCTTCGCCACATTGTCAATTTGCCATCCCCCTTTTCTGTAACAAAAACGTTTCTGCTCAAACTCCCTACTTATTGTTGGATTTTCAAACAAAATTAAATGCATCATGTTGATCTGTTGAGCTCACATTTTACTGCTATTTTATGTCAAACTCTGTGAAAGAGAAAAGAGCTTAAAATTGAGTTATCATAAAGTTGGCAGTCGTCAACTTCTAAGTTTGTATTTATATTGCTCATAATGCTTCTTTTATTCCAACTTTTCTTCAAGTTCCTTCCCTCTACAACCTGGTTGGAAGGGCCCCTTACACACATTTCCCATCCTTCCCTCACTGGGGCGGCACGGTGATTAGCACTGCAACCTCACAGCGCCAAGGACCCGGGTTCAATTCCCGGCTTGGGTCACTGTCTGTGTGGAGTCTGCATGTTCCCCCCATGTCTGCATGGGTTTCCTCTGGGTCTCTGGTTTCCTCCCACATTTGGAAAGATGTTTTGGTGAGGTGCATTGACCCGAACAGGCGCCGGAGCGTGGCGGCTAGGGGAATTTCACAGTAACTTCATTGCAGTGTTAATGTAAGCCTTACTTGTGACTAATAAATAAACTTTAACTTTCACTCCCTGACAATGGTTAGGTGCATTGGCCATGCTAAATTCTGCCTCAGTGTATCTGAACAGGCACTGGAGTGTGGCGACTAGAGGATTTTCACAGTAACTTCAGTGCAGTGTTAATGTAAGCCTACTTGTGACTCTAATAAATAAAATGCCCACTCTTTGGTTAATGTGGGCATGCAATCTGACTGTGAGTGGTGGCACACCAACCCACATCCTCACCCAATGTCAACAGAGAACCAGGTTTATACACATAGACGTATATATATGTACACCCTGACACACACACACACACACACACACACACACACACACACACACACACACACACACACACACACACACACACACACACACACACAGTTACCAGGAAGAATTGATCACTGCATGATTTTCCCTGTCTCTGGACTGAGTTGCTGATCCCTCTAGAGCCAGCCTGGGATAAATGCTGTTTGTCCTGGAGGGTTCAGTGTGGCACCAACGTCACCTGAGCCAACAAGAGTCACGGTGCTGTGTTTAAATAAATTACCCAGACAAAGTAATGCTATTTCAGCACTGGCCTGAGCATCGCATTCCCAGCAAAATAAAAGTGCTCCTGAGTAGCTTTTCCCAGGCTACGTGTTTAATTTGACGCAGTTAGGGAGATTCCCATTTCCCACTGCGTTCTATGGATCAGCTGTACACTGAAGCAGCTTATCGGACGGTGCATTAAAACAGATGTAGCCCTGCAAGAAACAAAAGCAAATTGCACGGTCGTTCCACCGAGTGGAGCAAGCAGACTTCAGAACAGAGCAGTGCTATACCTGGACTGTGATCATTAGAATAACCACCATTGACCCTTGGGTCTGCACTGACCACAATCCTACCCAGACCCAATCTCCATAATCCCAAGGATTTACCCCAGCTTGTCCCCCTGACACTAAGGGGCAAATTAGCATGGTCAATCCATCTAACCCACACATCTTTGGGGTGTGGGAGGAAACCGGAGGAAACCCACACAGACATGGGGAGAACGTGCAAACTCCACGGTGACCCAAGCCGGAATTCAAACCCGGGACCCTGTGAGTGAGCAGTGCTAACCACTGTGTCACCGTGCTGCACACCTACTTAGAGTTCATTAAGAAGTGCAGGAAGGACAGTACATACTGACCTGTAGCGGTGAGAAAAACTCATCAATAGACAAAGAAATGGTGAATGACGGAGGGGGGAAATTAAACAAATAACTGGAGGAGGCTGCAAAAAGTGTTTCCAGCACATCAGTGCAAAGCACATTTGCAACAACCTTCAGTCAGAAATGCAGAGTGGATGATTCATCTGGATGTTCCCAGTGTCACAAATGTCAGTCTTCAGCCAATTCAGTTCAGTCCATATGATATCAAGAAATGGCTAAGGCACTGGCTGTTGCTAAATCTACAACCCTGACAATATTGCTGCTACAGTATTGAAGACTTGTGCTCCAGAACTTGCTGTGCTCTTAGCCAAGCTTTTCCTGGCATCTACCTGGCAATGTAACAGGTGTACCAGCAGTGTGTACCATCTACAAGAAGCAGTGCAGGAACTCACCAAAGCTCCTTAGACAGCACCTTCCAAATCCGTGACAACTACCATCTAGAAGGATAAGAGCAGCAGTGACATGGGAACATCACCACCTACAGAGTTCCCCTCCAAATGACTTACTATCCTGACCAGGAAATAAATGGCTGTTCCTTCACTGTTGCTGGGTCAAAATCCTGGAACTCGGTCTCTAACAGCACTTTGGGTGTACCTACATCACACGGAATGCAGCAATTCAAGAAGGCAGCTCATCACAGCAATTAGGGTCAGCACTGCTGGCAAAGCTCACATCCCATGAAATAAAAAGTGGAACATTTTAACACTCAGATCTGGAGGAATTCTGGTCTTTGAGTCACCCCGTCCCCAGATGTAATGTATCTGAAGGTAAAATGGTGACAGGTTAGTGAAAGGTTGCAAAGTGTGTTTCGGAATGAGACATGATCCAGCCCAGGTTGGTTTCATTCCAAAATCAAGCGCAAGAAGACTGTGGGTGCACGATTTCTTCACGGTGGAAAGGAAAGCCTTGTTTTGGTTAATCGCTATAGTAAGTGGATAAATATTGAGTCTAAAACGCTGGACCATATGAATATTGATAGATGGGAAAGAGCCAGGGAGTGGGCAAATTATGTAGCTCTTCCAAAGAGCCGGGAAGGACACGATGGGCCAAATGGCCTCTCTCTGTGCCGTAAGATTCTTTACATTTCCTCCCATCCACAATATCCTCCATCTCTCGGGTTCCAGCAGGTTGACTAACCATCCTGGATTTTATGGGACCATCCTGTAATTTGAACACTCGTCCCTTATCCTGGGTTGTTTGGGGCAGCCTTTGTGTCAAATTTTTGACCCACTGTGCCAGCCATGGTAACCTGGCTTGGCAGCCAAGCCGGCCTCTTTCTGTGCTGTAGGATTCTACAATCACATGACATTGTACTTCTTTCTTTTGCCCCCTGTGTACCCTCTGGATGGCAGTATCCCTTCAACTTGCTCTTCATCTGATTCTGTGTAACTAAACTAGGGAGATTGTATAGAATACCTTACCAAAACAAGCATTCAGGTATTTGTCCAGTAATTTACATTTGCGTCCTTGTTCCTAACACTAACATAATGGTGACTGAAGATAAGAAATTGATTGGGTCTACAATGCAGTGGGGTGGCTGACTAGGTGGGTGGCATTACAGCAATTGACATAACAGCTCTAAATAGCAACAGACTGACCTGAATTAGGTGTAAAAACTAACTTAATTTGGCTTGCGTCAATCAATCTTCATTTAATTACATTATCATCTCGATGCATTTCTTCATTCTGTCCCCTGATACTTCCAATTAAATCACTGAACAGGATCATTAGTTCCTCTACTCATCAATTCACCAATTTACCAGCTTGAATTCAGCTACATGGCGATGAGTTGAAGAGCTTCAGTTGACCCAAACCGCATTGTTAAATAGTTTCAGAAGACGGTCCCATGCTAGTGCTCGGTCTCTGGGAGCTGGACGAAACACTCAGCTTTTTCCACGATTTACACAACAGCAGGAGGACTAGCACACACGATCCTGCAGAGATGTTTGCCGGCTGTGACTTGTGACTGTATCACCTGTCCTCCCTAGTCAGGATGCAGTGGGGCTGTATAGGCCTATAAGAATACTGTAAGCCTGTGGGAGTAGGCCGAGGCCCTGGTCATGCTAGAGCCTTCCTCCTGAACTGAGTGGTTAGCCCTGCTGCCTCACAGCACCAGGGATCCGGGCTCGATTTAGTTTAGTTTTAGTTTATTGATTAATGTCACAAATAGGCTTACATTAACAACGCAATGAAGTTATCGTGAAAATCCCCTTGTTGCCACACTCCGGCGCCTGTTCGAGTACATTGAGGGAGAATTTAGCATAGCCGATGCATCTAACCGGCGTGTCTTTCAGACTGTGGGAAGAAACTGGAGCACTCAGAGGAAACCCGTGCAGACACGGGGAGAATGTGTAGACTCTGCACAGGCAGTGACCCAAGTCGGGAATCGATCCCGGGTCCCTGGCGCTGTGAGGCAGCAGTGCTAACCACTGTGCCACCAAGCCACCCCGTGCTGACCCAGCCAGCAATGCCCATATCCCATGAGTGAGTAAAAAAAATTCAGCATCCACAGTAATTTGCTTTGATGTTAAACTCTGGTGTCCTGACTAACATTTATCTCCCCAGAAAGCACGTTGCTGTTTGTGGGAGTTTGCTTGGTGTAAATTGGCGGTCGTGCTTCTGAGATTACTGCAGTGGAAAATACTTAATTGACTGCAAAGCACTTTTGAGACATCTGATGGATGTGAAAAGCGCTATATAAATGCAGGTTTCTTCTTCCTCCCCACCCCTGCGGCCCCACACCAACTTCAGGCTCTATCTAACCTTTTGAGTTAATAGTTATGAAATATAAATAGAGTGAGAAGCAGAAAAGGAACAATTTTTCGGTATCTGCACCATTGCCCTTTCCTCTTCCTGTGCTCTCGAGTGTTACCGAGTTCATCACACCCTGTCCTCTGTCGTTTTAGAAACTGGATTTTCTGAGAGTGTTCAGCCTGACCACCCAGGCGCGGAGAGAGGAGCTGCTGAAACAGAAACAACGCAAGAGGCGGCGGATGCTGATGGAGCGGAGTCCCTCACCGCCACGCGTCCCCAACAAACGCCAGGCGCCCTCGCCACGGCCCCTGCCCACCAGCAAGTACAGCGCCGACGAGATGAACAGCACTCCCGACCTCGCGGAGAAGAAGAGATTCCTGACGTCTTTTAGTCTTGCACACATACTCCCAGAGAAAAGAAAAGGTAAAAACATGCATGCACCTTCCCATTGAGGGGTGGCACAGTGGCTAGTACTGCTATCTCACGGCGACGGGGACCCTGGTTCGATTCCGGCCTCGGGTCGCAGTCTGTGTGGAGTTTGCACATTCTCCCCGTGTCTGTGCGGGTTTCCTCCGGGGGCTCCAGTTTCCTCCCACAGTCCAAAGATGTGCGGGTTAGGTTGACTGGCCATGCTAAATTGTTCCTTAATATCAGGGGGATTAGGAGGGTAACTGTGGGGTTACAGGACAGGATAGGGCCTGGGTGGGATTGTTGTTGGTGCAGGCTCGATGGGTCATATGGCCTCTTTCTGCACTGTGGATTCGATGACTGTTTCTTATGGACAGACAAGTCCCGGGCAGCAATCAGCTGTTTTTTTTCTAATGGGATCATTTTATTCCTCTACCCACCCACTCATTCATTGCCACTGAAGGATGTGGAGGCCAAGTCATTGAGTGTATTTAAGACAGAGATAGATAGATTCTTGATTAGTAAGGGGGGGTCAAAGATTACAGGGAAAAGGCGAGACAATGGGGTTGAGAAACTTAGTAAGAAGTCTCACAACACCAGGTTAAAGTCCAACAGGTTTATTTGGTAAGAACATAAGAAATAGGAGCAGGAAGGAGTAGGCCATCTAGCCCCTCGAGCCTGCCCTGCCATTCAATAAGATCATGGCTGATCTGAAGTGGCTCAGTTCCACTTTCCCGCTTTCTCCCCATAACCCTTAATCCCCTTGCCTACCAAAAACCTATCTACCCATGTCTTAAATATATTTAGTGAGGTAGCCTCCACCACTTCAACGGGCAGAGAATTCCAAAGATTCACCACCCTTTGAGTGAAGAAGTTCCTCCTCAACTCCGTTCTAAACTGCCCCCCCCCTTATCTTGAGGCTGTGCCCTCTAGTCCTGCTGTCCTTTCTGAGTGGGAAGAATCTCTCTACCTCTACCCTATCCATCCCCTTCATCATCTTATATGTCTCTATGAGATCCCCCCTCATCCTTCTAAACTCCAACGAGTACAAGCCCAGTCTATTCAGCCTCTCTTCATAGTTCAACCCCCTCAACTCCGGTATCAGCCTAGCAAACCTCCTCTGCACTCCCTCCAAGGCCAAAATATCCTTGCGCAAGTGCAGCGACCAAAACTGCACACAGTACTCCAGCTGTGGCCTCACCAGTGCCCTGTACAGTTGCAGCAAGACCTCCCTGCTTTTATATTCAATCCCCCTCGCTATGAAGGCCAGCATCCCATTCGCCTTCCTGACCACCTGCTGCACCTGTAGGCTGGGTTTTTGCGACTCATGCACAAGGACCCCGAGGTCCCTCTGCACCGTAGCATGCTGCAGCCCTTCGCCCTTTACATAGTAATCCCTCCTACTATTATTCCTGCCAAAGTGGATAACCTCACACTTGCTAACATTGTACTCCATCTGCCAGGTCCTTGCCACTCGCTTAGCCTATCTAGATCCCTCTGCAGACTTTCCACACCCTTCGCACAATTTGCTTTTCCACTTATCTTTGTGTCATCAGCAAATTTCATCACCCTACACTCAGCGCCCTCCTCCAGATCGTCTATATAAATGGTAAACAGCTGAGGCCCCAGCACCGATCCCTGGGGCACTCCACTAGTCACCAACTGCCAATCTGAATAGCACCCATTGATACCAACTAATGTTGGACTTTAGCCTGGTGTTGTGACGCTTCTTACTGTGTTTACCCCAGTCTAACGCCGGCATCCCCACACGTTGAGAAACTTAACAGCCGTGATCCAATGGTGGAGCAGGCTCGATGGGCCGAATGGCCTAATTCTGCACCAGTTTCTTCTGGCCACTCCCACTCCCATTGTTGCTCCCTTCTCCCAAATCCCCCCTTTATCCATCCTCCCTGAAAACAGTCTTTTCCACCCTAATATCTGGTATCTCATCCACATTGCTACTCTTCATACCGAGCCTTCCTGGTGTCACACATCTATCTGTTGGAGGGCCAAGAAGGGGGAGAGGGAGTTGAAGAAAGATTGTCTTATCTAAAGACAGCAGCTCCAGCAGTGCAGCCCTTCCTCGGCACTGCACCAGAACGAGAGCTTGGATTTTCTGCTTGAATCTCTAGGGTGGGATTTGAACCAGTGACTTTTTGCCTGGGAGGTGATGGTGGGACTAACTGAGCCATCAGTGGCTGACACTTAACACTATGACAGTTCCCTCCCATATTATGTCTCTATTCCAAGTGTTTTACCCACTCCACTAACCTTTGCTCCCTCCACTCAGAGGGTGAGAACGCTACTGAGCTGAAATTGACAAGAGTTCCTGCTGCGAGCAGGACTTGATTAGATGCAGCACTTTGAGTCATTTTAAAGATGATTAAATAAATGGAAGAATTGTTAATTAAAACCTTGAAAGAATCTTTGAGCTGAAATCAGAAGATATTAAACTTTCCTTCTGCCATTTACGTGGGATTGTGCATGTGTGTTTCTGTGTCTGTGTGTGTGTGTGTGTGTGTGTGAGAGTGAGTGTGCTTGTGTGTATGAGAGTGAGTGACTGTGTGTGAGTATATCTGTGTCTGTGTGCGTGCAGTGTTTGTGTTATGTGTGTACGTGTCCGTGTGTGTGTGTGCACGTGTGTGTGTGTGCACACGAGTGTGTGCGCATATGTGTGTGAAATTCCTCTATTGAATTAACTAATGTTTAAAATCTCGGAGTTGACCCTTTTATTTATTGGTGCTCTTCTCTCCCTCCCACACACAGAAAAGGAGACCCTGATGGAAATGATCCATTCCCTAAAGCAGAAGCCACGGCCTTCAGAAGCACCTTTTAAATATCTCTCTCCTCCATCGTGTAGCAGTCCCAGCTCTTCTCAGACTGGTGAGTGTTGACCTCTTCAAGCGATCCTTGTGTAACCCGTCCGCGGGAGATTCCTGAACTGCTGAACGTATTGGGAAGTACACCCTAGGGTAACTTTCCTCTGGCATTGTGGTGACACCTTCAATTTTCACACCTGGAGAAATGGCACCTCACGTGACCTACAAGCCCCAGGCAGATGATGTGCTAAAGGGGTTTTTTTTAGGCTTTGTCTTTTCCTGTGCCTTTAGTCAGAGTGTGCAAATCCCTAAGTTAATGTAAGCTGGTCCAGTGGTTAGTAATTAAATCTATGGCACTGCGTTGGCTTATGAGGGACTCCCAGGTTTGATCCCTGGTTCGTGCTGCAGTAATGAACGTTGGCCTGGATTGGTGCAGTGCAGTTATCTCCCAGTACCCTGCGGCCTAGGGTGAGGTAAAAGTAGTCATGATGTGGAGATGCCGGCGTCGGACTAGGGTAAACACAGTAAGAAATCTGACAACACCAGGTTTAATCCAACCGATTTATTTGATAGTAAACTCACAAGCTGTTCATCAGGTGAATGGAATTCTGAGGCCAGAACTCTCCATTCACCTGACGAAGAGCTTAACCTCGAAAGCTTGTGAGTTTACTGTCAAATAAATTGGTTGGACTTAAACCTGGTGTCGTCAGACTTCTTACTGAGGTAAAAGTAGCCAAGATTCAGAGGCCAAAATAACCACAGGGGAAGGTAACCATGGAAATCAGAGTTCCAGTTGGAGAAGCCACTGCCTCGTGCAGTTACTGATCTAGAGGGCCGAGATTCAAGTCTACTGGTTTCGCCGATCTCAGCTGGGCAATGCGTGAATGGAGGAATAAGCAAGGACAACCCCCCACCAAACCGCCCCGGCTAAGCCTACACAACAGACTGTCCACCTGAGTGTGAGTTTACTGGAGAGAGTCGCCAGTTGAAACGTGTCTTAGCAC
The DNA here is from genome assembly GCF_965287045.1 of Carcharhinus amblyrhynchos. Taxonomy (NCBI): domain Eukaryota; kingdom Metazoa; phylum Chordata; class Chondrichthyes; order Carcharhiniformes; family Carcharhinidae; genus Carcharhinus; species Carcharhinus amblyrhynchos. The sequence goes on from NC_137327.1 coordinate 12,892,197, forward strand.
CAGACTTGCCTCAGAATTGTTACAGTGCAGAAGGAGGCCATTTGGTCCATTATGCCTGCACCGACCCCTCCAAACAGGTATCATGGTCTAGTGCCTTTTCCCTGCCCTCCTGCATATTGTTGCCTGTAAAATTAATTGTTGTGTAGCACAGTCCATTTTATTTGTTGCATGGTTCCTCTGTAGGTGTTTGTGTGACTGTGCACACAGTGTTTCTCACAGAGCAGGGCTTGTGAGTTACTGCGTAGCCACGCACTCGCACAGTTTCCTGGGTGCATTAGTCACCTTCTAACAGGGAATAAGGAAACTGATTTTCCTTTAAGTCCTAGCGTTCATGCCTGGGCAGCACCTTGAGCAGAACCCTGCAGCGTTAGAAGAGCATGCCCTTTTTTTTCTGATCCTGAGACCCTTTGCCTGTTTTTCCTTCTGCAGTTGCCGCCGCCGACTTGCCGAACGCACATTCAGCGGCCGACTCCGACAGGCCGCCAAGTGCCACCCCCCTCGTTCCGGCCCCGCCAGAGCTCCGGAAGAGTGCCGAGCCGGTCCGGGCGGAGCCGCCCAAAGCCTCGGAGACGACCGCCAGGCCCAAGGAGGGCGGCCCGCACGGCGACAAGGGTCGGCCTCTGGAAGGGCCAGTCGGGAGCAGAACAGTGAGCGTGCTGACCAATGCCGCGGGTGCCCCGCAGAAGGAGAACCCTGCGTCCGTGCACAGCCTGAGTGAGAAAAGCAAGCCCTGGGAAGTGTTCATGGCGGAGGATTTTGCCCAGCAGTTTCACGAATCCGTGCTGCAGTCCACGCAGCGAGCATTACAGAAGCATAAAGGTAAATGGGACCGGATGCCTGCCTCACACTCCTGAAGGAAAAATACAACTGCTAATTGTGCACTTTAAGCTATCTTAGACAGTATGGTGCACATCGCTGCTAATCTGTCGCAGTCTAATAGCCCCAAACTGTATGATTATGATAAGGCTTAATGTACCAGTAGATATATCGTGGTAAATAACCTTAAATTCAAACAGCAAAACATCCAAAAACAATTCATGCGTGTAATTATATTTTGAAACGCATTTGATTCTGCAGCCGTTCTCCACCAATAAGCTTCATGCAAGCAGCGCTCAGTTTTTTGATGATGTTGGTTGAAAGAGAATCCATTGCATTAATTCCATGGGATTTTTATAACATCCGCTCAGTAAAACCTGACTGTGAGACACCCCCTTATCCACCATTGTAAAATGACAACCCTCAGTGCCAGCTCCAGCTGCTATGGAGATACTAAATTGAAATGTGGTGTGGGCTGGCAGGTTGCCCCTGTGGCGCTGAACCCCCTCCACACAGTGACCGACGGACACAGCTGCGGCCCACACACAGATGCCTGTGTCTCTGGTGGAGCGGTAAGTGTAGGAGGCCTCCCGTTAGCCTGCCACCAGCCAGCAACCTTCAGGCTTTGGCCTCTCTGTAGCAAAATCATGGCAGTGCCCACGGTACAGATGGCACTGTATCCCCGACACATGTGACAATAATGAATCAAATCAAAGTGTGCCCACTGGCGTCAGCGCTGAAAGATCCCACCCTGTGTGTCTGTCATCTTCCACAGTGTAAGTCATGATGTGGAGATGTTGGCCTGGAGTGGGCACAGTAAAACATCTCACAATACCAGGTTCGAATTACAAGCTTTTGAAGCGCTGCTCCTTCATCAGGTGAGTGATCAGAGGCGCACTCCGAAAGCTTGTGATTCTAAATAAACCTGCTGGGCTTTAACCTGTTGTTGTGAGACTTCTTACAATGTAAATCAGTTTGTGGATCCTCTATTTGCTCAGAACCTTCAGAAAATCAGCTTTCTTTTTAATTCTCTTGTGGGATATGGGTGTCGCTGGCTGGCCAGCATTTATTGCCCATCTCTAGTTGCAGTTGAGAATCAACCCAAGTTGCTGTGGCTCTGGAGTTACATGTGTCGCAGACGATACGAAGGTCAGTGATGTTGTGGATGGTCTGGAGGGATGTCAAGCTGCAGCGGGACATAGATAGGATGCAAGACTGGGCGGAGAAGTGGCAGATGGACTTCATCGCAGATAAATGTATAGTGGTCCATTTTGGCAGGACCAATGGGATGAAGGAATACAATATCAAGGGTAGGAGTCTTAGCTGTGTCGAAGAGCAGAGGGATTGTGGGATCCAGGTCCATAGGACTCTTAAATCGGCCTCACAGGTGGAGGATGTGGTCAAGAAGGCGTATGGTGTACTGGCCTTCATTAATCAAGGGATTGAGTTTAGGAGTCGGGAGGTAATGCTGCAACTTTATAAGACCCTTGTCAGACCCCACTTGGAGTACTGTGCGCAGTTCTGGTCACCTCACTACAGGAAGGACGTGGAAGCTATTGAAAGGGTGCAGAGGAGATTTACAAGGATGTTGCCTGGATTGGGAGGCATGCCTTATGAAGATAGGTTGAGGGAGCTAGGTCTCTTCTCCCTGGAGAGACGAAGGTTGAGAGGTGACCTGATAGAGGTTTATAAGATGTTGAGAGGAATAGATAGGGTGGATTCTCAGAGGCTATTTCCCAGGGCTGAAATGGTCACTACGAGAGGACACAGATTTAAGGTGCAGGGAAGCAAGTACAGAGGAGATGTTAGGGGTAAGTTTTTCACTCAGAGGGTGGTGAGTGAATGGAATCAGCTGCCATCGGTGGTGGTGGAGGCGAACTCGCCGGGGTCTTTTAAAAGACTTCTGGATGAGTATATGGGATCTAATGGGATTGGGGGTTATAGATAGGTCAATGGCTTAGTAGGTATAGAAGTGATCGGCGCAACTAGTGGGCCGAAGGGCCTGTTTGTGCTGTAGTGTTCTATGTTCTATGTAGGCCAGACCAGGTAAGGACAACAAATTTCCTTCCCTAAAGGACATTAGTGGACTAGATGGGTTTTTCTGATAATTGGCAATGGTTCCATGGTCATCAGTAGATTCTTAATTACAGATACCTTTTACTGAATTCAAGTTCCACCATCTGCCATGATGGGGTTTGAACCCGGGTCCCCAGAACATTAGTTTCTGGATTGATTGTCTAGCGATAATACCACTAGGCCATCGCATCCCCTAGTAAGTTAAAAGACTGATTAGATATTGGGCTGGAGTTCAGTATCCTCCACAGGTGTGTTTGAAGGTGGGACAATGCTTGTGAAATGCAGCGAGTGACTTGTCCACCTGCCCACCCTCACCTGCCTCCCATCGTGTGGGAGACGGAAGAGGCATTGGGTGGCCTGACCACCATGGGGCCTATCGAAGTCCATCAGTGTCCAATTAATGGTTATTTAAGCTCCTCCCCCTCCTCCCCTACCCCCGATTGCTATTATACACTTAGCCAGGGGAGGTCCATGCCAAGTGTAGTCCAGCAGCTTTAGTTATGTGGGCCAGTGTTGGTAAAAGGGGTTAGGAACCAGCTATCAAGGGGCCTCCCATGCCACCCTCCTCCCAAGGTCATACCATCCTATAATCTCAGGGATTGCAGCAGTCCAGGAAGGCAGCTCCTCACTACCTTCTCAGGGTGGGCAGTAAATGCTGTCTTAGCCACTGCCACCCACGTCTCTTAAGTGAATACAAACATGAAAAAAGGGGGCTGGCTCCAGTTCCAGTAGTGGCTTCAGTGGAACCTGGAGTTCTAGGCCAGCAGCTTTGGACGATGGGGCTTCCTCCCCAGACAAGGCCAGAGGTCATACCCGAAGCCAATCACAGTGTAAAATGGTTGCAGAGTTGCTGTCGTTGACTTTGGCAGCTTCCCAATCAAAGCTTTTAGTCATAGAATCATAGAACCCTACAGTGCAGAAAGAGGCCCTTTGGCCCATTGAGTCTGCACCAAACACAATCCCACCCAGGCCCTACCCCCTCATCTCTTCACATTATACCCACTAATCCCTCTAACCTACACATCCCTGGACACTAAGGGGCAATTTCTTAGCATGGCCAATCAAGCTAACCCGCACATCTTTGGACTGTGGGAGGAAACCAGAGTACCCAGAGGAAACCCACGCAGACACAAAGAGAATGTGCAAACTCCACACAGACAGTGACCCGAGCCGGGAATCAAACCCAGGACCCTGGAGCTGTGAAGCAGCAGTGCTAACCACTGTGCTACCAGTCGGGGGTGGATAGTGGGTGGAAATATGGCACCTTATCAAATCCAGCCCATTCCGTTTTGGAATCTGAAATAGTCCAGGTTACATTGAAGTTTGACTTTTGTTTTCTTGCTTGTTTTTTTTTCTAACCCTTATCCTCCTCCGGTGCTGGCGCATGGTGTCACCCGAGTGGCCGTGAGTCATGCAGCATTCGAGACTGCAGCTTTTGTGGAATCCTTGCAGTGCAGAAAGAGGCCATTCAGCCCATTGAGCCTGCACCAAATATAATCCCACCCAAGCCCTATCCCCTGTAACCCCATGTATTTACCCTGCTAATCTCGCTGACACTAAGGAGCAATTAAGTATGGCCGATCCATCAAACCTGCACATCTTTGGACTGTGTGAGGAAACCAGAGCTCCCGGAGGAAACCCATGCAGACACGGAGAAAACGTGAAAACTCAACACGGACTGTAAACCAATGCCATAATTGAATCCGGGTCCCTGGCGCTGTGAGGCAACAGTGCTGACCACTGGGTGCCGCCCCAATGGGAACCCATCACAGCAGTCCTCACACTTTCCAGCACAATTCCTGATTGGAATCTTCTCCCCCAGTCTAACTTGGATATTCCAGATTTACGGAATTGAATTAAAATTCTCCTATGTTCCAACTTGGACAAAGGATCATCTGGACTCGAAACGTCAGCTCTTTTCTTACAGATGCTGCCAGACCTGCTGAGATTTTCCAGCATTTTCCCTTTTGGTTTTAAATTCCCTTGCATTGGGATTTGAGCCTGTGTCCCCGGAGCATCAGCCTGGGCCTCTGGAATGTCAGCCTGGTGACATTACCACTACACCATCACCTCCCGCATAAAATCAGCCACATTGCTGTGGGTCTGGAGTCACATATAGACCAGACCGGGCAAGAAGGGTGGATTTCCTTTCCTAAAGGACATTAATGAACAAAGTGGACTAGGATCATCATTAGCTATTTAATTCCAGATTTATATCGATCGTGGGATTTGAACCCCAGTCACCAGAGCACTAACCTGGGTCTCTGCATTATTAGTCCACTGACAATACTACAGTGCTATTGTCTCAAGGACCCAGCTGAGGGCAGCTAACAGAGCAGTTGTTAAACCAAATGCCTTGTCCTTTATCCAGTTTATGCTTTATCCACTTTGCCAGAAATTAGATAGATATTAGATACATATTTCTTATGTTCTTATGTTTTGTAGTCTCTGTAGCTAAGAAGCACAGAACCACATTGTGTGAGGGTATTTAGAGCCATCAGGAGAACTGACCACAGTATTATTACACTAAGGTGTCACTGTTGGCTCAGTGGTAGCATTCCCCGATTCCAGCTCGGAAGATTTTGGGTTCATAGAATCCCTACAATGCAGAAGAAGCCATTCAGCCCATTGAGTCTGCATCAACACTCTGATAAAGTATCTTACTCAGGACCTCTCCCCTGTCCTATCCCCGTAACCCCACACATTTACCCTGCTAATTCACTTAACCTAACAATTTGGACATCAAGGGGCAATTTAGCATGGCCAATCCACTTAACCTGCAATCTTTGGATCATGGGAGGAAACTGGAACGCCCGGAAGAAACCCCACGCAGACACGGGAAGAATGGGCAAACATGGACAGTCACCCAAGGCTGGAATCGAATCTAGGTCTCTGAAACTGTGAGGCAGCAGTGCTAAGCACTGTGCCACCATGCTGTCCCACTCCTGAGACTTAAGCATGGCACCTAGTGCACTCCAATGCAGTACTGAGGGAGTGCTGCATTGTCAGAGGTGTGGTGTGTTTCGGTTGAGGTGCCAGTCTGTCTTCTCAGGGATTCAGAAGATTAGTGGCATTCTCTTAGTACTCTGTCCAGAGCCAGAACATATTCCTCAAGCACCATCACATAAACAGATCATCTGGTCAATACCACATTGCTGTCAGTGACATCCTGATGTGTGTAAAGTTGGCCTACTGCACTTCAAAAGCTGCCCCATTAGCTGTAAAGAGCTTTGGGGCGTCCTTAGGTTGTGAAAGGTGTTATAGAAATGCAAGTTTTTTTTTGTTCTTTCCATGTTGAGTGATTGGGCTGTTGGAAAGGGCAAACCTGTTACAAATGCTGCTCACGAGTTTGAGGATAGATTGCTGCTTCCTTTCAAAGCTGTGTGATTTAGCAACTGTTTCTTACACCAGGAAGCCAAACACCCGCTGGGTTTGAACCTGATCGAAGCGAGCACTCCCTCTCAAAGCATCCAATTAACCAGCTGGCTTTTCAGCAAGAAGGAGATTCTGAACATGTCAACCGGCAGTAATTGCAAATGATTATTTGTTTGCATTTTTTTATTAGTTTGCCTTGTTTTTCTGGCTGAAATTCAGAATTAGATAAACACAGGCAAATAGTGAAGGCAAGTCCCTGTTTCATTGCGGTCAGTTTAAACACACATTGGGCTGCCTGAGTGGTGGCAACATGGTGGCACATGATTAGCCCTGCTGCTCCATAGTGCCAGGGACCCGGGTTCCATTCCCAGCTTGGGTGACTGTGCGGAGTCTGCATGTTCTCCCCGTGTCTGCTTGAGTTTCCTCTGGGTGCTCTGGTTTCCTCCCACAGTCTGAAACACATTCTGGTTGGGTGCATTGTCCGTGCCGAATTGTCCCTCAGTGTAACCCGAACAGGCGCTGGAGAGTGGCGACTCGGGGATTTTCACAGTAACTTCATTGCAGTGTTAATGTAAGTCTACTTGTGACACTAATAAATAAACTTCAAACAAATTAGAGCCCACAAATGGAAGCTATAAGCTTACTTGTGACGCTAATAAATAAAATATTAAAATTTAATGTTATGAAGTGGCTTCATAAAGAGTTGAGCAAAGAGAGTAGCAGTAGATGAACTAAAGCAAGGTAATTGGAGGTAACCTAAAGATGCAGAAATAGATTGCAAGAAAGGAGTTAAATAATGTGCGTTTCTTCAACTGGTTGGCATGGCAATGTCATTATTTGATTTATTATTGTCACACTTATTGGGATACAGTGAGAAGTATTGTTTCTTGTGCGCTATGCAGACGAAGCATACCATTCATGTAGAACATGGGGGAAGGAAAGGATAGGGTGCAAAGTATAGTGTTACAGTCACAGCTAGGGTGTAGAGAAAGATCAACTAAATTTATAGGTTTGTTGACACAAATCCAGAGATTGCCCACTTGGGTCATCTGTTTGAGTGAGAGATGTTGAGGTACAGGTCAGCACGTTATCAAAGTGAGCATTGTTGAGATATTCTCAACCCAGCAACGCCATCTCCTTACTCCCCCCTTCCCCAGGGTATCACCACCACCATTCGAAACCTTGATTTCTTTTTGTTTTCTCCGACCTGCGTCTCTCTCCAGGTACCACGGCGACACTAACTGCGGAACAAAATCACAAGCTGGATGCCTCTGTCCGCTACAACATTCCAGAGATGCACTCGGTCAGCGGGACCCTGTTTACACATCAGAACGGCCAGCACGCGGCCACCCAGACCAGGAAAGGGATGGCGTGCGAGCGCGAGGAGGAGTCCGACAATGAGGATGACGAGGAAGAGGAGGACCCGCGGCCTTTCCAGTCAAAGTGGCAGGGCATTGAAGCGGTGTTCGAGGCTTACCAGGAATATGTTGAAGGTACGGTGCAATGGGTGTGGTACGACTGACTGGCTTGCTCTGCCATTTGAGAAGTCAATCATAACCAACTATGTTACTGTGGACTAGGAATCACAGGTAGGCCAGCCTCAGTAAAGATGGTAGATTTCCCTCCCTAAAGGACATTAGTAAACTGAATGGGCTTTTACAACAATCTAATAATTTCATTGTTACCAATACCAAGACTAATTCCAGATTTCATTCTTTCAACTAAGTTAACTTAAGTTCCACCAGCTGCCATAATGGGATTTGAACCCAGCTCCTGAGCCTCTGGATTAATGGTCTAGTAACACTGTCTTAAATTTCTGAAAGTTTATCATCTAAATGGAGAGAACTCTTGAGTTTTAAAATTAAAGTTTATTTATTAGTGTCACAAGCAGGCTTACATTAACACTGCAATGAAGTTACTGTGAAAATCCCCTAGTCACCACACTCCGGCACCTGTTTGGGTACACTGAGGGAGAATTTAGCATGGCCAATGCACCTAACTAGCACATCTTTCAGACTGTGGGAGGAAACTGGAGCACCCGGAGGAAACCCACACAGACACGGGGAGTACGTGCAAACTCCGCACAGACAGTGACCTAAGCTGGGAATTGAACCCAGGTCCCACAGCGGGATCTGGATGTCCTGTGATATGAATCGCAGAAAGTTAGTACACAGATACAGCAAGTGATGCGGAAGGCAAATGGAATGTTGTTGTTCATTACAAAAGGAATGGGATATAAAAGTAGAGTTTTACTGCTACTGTACAGTGAACCACATCTGGAATACAGTGTATAGTTTTGGCCTCCCTACTTGAAGTATGTAATTCCACAAGAAATAGTTCTGAGAAGGTTCAGTCAACTGAGGATGAAGGGGTTACCTTATGAGGAAAGGTTAGGCCTGTGTCCATTGAAGTTTGGAACAACGAGAGGTGGTCATGTTGGTCAACTCCACTGGAGATTAGAAGACTTAAGAGGCGGCTTGATTGAAACCTTTAAGAGGGGTATAGGCAGGGTGGATGTACAGAGGATGTTTCCTCATGTCAGAGAATCTAGAACTGAGAGTCACTGTTTCAAAGTAGGGGTCATTCATTTAGAACGTAGAACAGGACAGTACAGGAACAGGCCTTTCACCTCACGATGTGCCGAATATGATGTGAAATTTAAAACATAGATGAGGAGAATTTATTTCCCTGAGTGCCATGAGTCTCTGGATAAGAGGTCTCGCATTTAGGGTAGAGATGAGGAGGAATTTTTGTATGGTCTGGTAGTGGTGATGGACTCATCATCCAGAGGCCTAGGGGACACAGGTTCAAATCCTACCATGGCAGTTGATGAAATTTAAATTCAATTAATCAATAAAGCTGGAACATAAAACTCTTTAATGGTGATAACGATCATTTATTGTTGTAAAAAACCCATCTTGTTCACTAATGCCCCCTGCTGTCCTTACCTGGTCTGGCACACATATGACTCCAGACCCACAGTAACATGGTTGACTCTTAACTGCCTTCTGAAATAACCCAGTAAGCCACACAATTCAAGGGTAATTAGGGATGGTGGGCAACAAATGTTGACTTTGCCAGAGATATCCACATCCCATGAGAGAATGATGAAAAAAATTCACTCAGGGTCATTAGCCTGTGAAATTCTCTTTCCCAGAATTCAAGGAGACAGGATCTTTGAATATTTTTAAGGACTGAGTTAGATTCTTAGTTTGGCAAGGGAATCAAAGGTTAGGTACACATCCAATATTCGTTTAAGTTTTAAGTTTATTTATTAGTGTCACAAGTAGGCTTGCATCAACACTGCAATGACGTTACTATGAAAATCCTCTCGTTGTCACTCTCTGGCACCTGTTCAGATACATTGTGGGAGAATTTAGCATGGCCACTGCACCTAACCAATAGGCCTTTTGGACTTCTGAGACCGGTTGAGGACTTCTTCCTTGGAGTAAAAGTTGTAGATTACTAGTCTGGGTGACCAGGTTGTACTCTGTGCACAGTGCAGGTTTAACCTAAGGTGCAAGAGCTCAACAAGGTTTTCACAAAGCAATTGACAGGACTGTCCCCAGTCTTCAATCTCAGCCTTATTTTAAACCCATTTCCCCATTGCCCTGAGAAAGTGGTGGTAGAACTTCCTATTGAACCACTGTAGTCCTTGTGCTGAAGAAGTATTTCCAATGGTCTTCTGTAGGTTGCACCGAAGTGTTGTCCCAGAGCAATAGAAGGAAGGTGGGAATGTGAACCTTCACATTCCAGGTCCTGGAACTGCAGCTCTTCTACTACTTGGTGACAAAAGTCATGGAGCTGCAGAAATAATACCCATTTGAATGTAGATAAATATTTATGCTGAAACCTAATATTTCATTTCTTTACTAGAGGGCATAGGGTCTAAGTTAAGAGGGGAAAGGATTAATGGGAACCTGAGGAGCAACTTTTTTACACGGAGGTTGGTACGTCTGTGGAATGAGGTGGCAGAGGAAGCAGTTGAGGCAGGGACATTGACAACATTTAAAAGACATTTGGGCGGATACATGGATGGGAAAGGTTTAGAGGGATATGGGCCAAATGCAGGCAAGTGGGGTTAACTTAGATGGGCTTTTTGGTCGGCATGAACCAGTTTGGGCCAAAGGGCCTGTCCCCATGCCGTACATTCTATGATTCTATCATTCTATACTCGTGGTTTTAGTCAGAGGTTATGCTTCTTAGGCCACATCACTGTTTTAGCGTATCTTCAAACACATTTTTATCTCATTTGGAGAATAGTGGGGGAGTGACGGAAAGAGTCCTAGCCCAATGACCATGAACACTCCTTCCATGGCCAACAAACCCTGCTGTGGGACTTGAATTTGTAGTTTCTGGCCCTGAGATAAAGATGCCATCACTGCGCCACCAGACCTCCTGTTGTGGTATTGCAATAAGTTGCTATTCTCCATTCATTGAGTTCAAGGTGCAATATTTGTAAAGGTTTCTCAGTGGAATCAGGTGTTTGGGGGAGAAAATTTCTTCAGTTGCTTCACTGAGGTGAGAAACTGAGAATGTTGCGATTGTGATGGCTCACTTGGTAAGGACATTGCTGGGTTTGCTACTGTCACGTAGATCCCAGGTTCAGACCAAATTAACTGAGCCCATCTCAGTCCAGATGCCAGTAGGCTGGACATAAAATAAAAGATCAGCTAGTGTTCAATATTGTGCTTGCATAGTGGTGTCAAAGGGGGAATGAAAATAGAGTCAGCGACAGTAATCCCATAGGTGAACACTTCACACTGATTGTCCTATGTCAGGATTGGCCACCTTCTGATTATCCTCTGATCTGAAACTTTCAAGACCCAATAATGAGGAGATATTAGAGAGCAGTCAATAACCCCAGGATTGGTCAGTGCCCTCGGGAGTGGAAGGAAACCTGAGGGAGAACCCAAAGGATTATGTCAAGAAAGCAAACCTTGCATTCTCATCAGAAGGGAAGTTTTCTTCAAAGACAATAGAAGTCATCAACTTGAAGGGCTGCATGGCCCTGTATCACCCTTGACTGTTTCAAATGTTGAGCTCTGAGACCCATCAATTCCCCCCGTTCCAGCGCCAACAATTCGGTGGCCAGTTTATGCTTTTAAGAAATGGAATAACTCAAAATTGATCATTTTATTTCAGAACAAAATGTGGAGAGGCAAGTTCTTCAGGCCCAGTGCCGACGGCTGGAAACCTTTCATTATAACCTTAGCCTGACCGCAGAACAGCTTTCCCTCAGTATGTCGGTAAGTGCTGAGACCAAACCTTTTCGAAAAATCCACTTGTTTACAACTGACTGTTTTGATTTATTTATTGATTTATTAATGTTACATGTATTGGTATACAGTGAAAATTATTATTTCTTGCACACCGTCCAGACAAAGCATACTATTCATAGAGAAGAAAAGGAGAGCATGCAGAAGGTAGTGTTACAGTTATAGCTAGGACGTAGAGAAAGATCAACTTAGTGCAAGGTAGGTCCGTTCAAAAGTCTGATGGCAGCAGGGAAGAAGCTGTTCTTAAGTCAGTTAGTCATGTCCTCGGACTTTTGTATCTTCTTCCTGACAGAAGAAGGTGGAGGAGAGAATGTCTGGGGTGTGTGGGGTCCTTGGTTACGCTGGCTGCTTTTCCAAAGCAGTGGGAAGTGTAGACAGAGGCAGTGGATGGGAGAGTGGTTTGCATGATGGACTAGGCTTCATCCTCAACCCATTGTAGTTTCTTGTGGTTTTGGGCAGAGCAGGAGCCATACTGAGCTGTGATATAACCAGAAAGAGTGCTTTTTATAGTGCATCTGTAAAAGTTGGCGAGAGTAGTAGCTTAAATGCCAAATTTCCTTAGACTTCTGAAAAAATAGAGATGTCGGTGGGCTTCCTTAACTATCGCGTCGGCATGGAGGGACCAGGACACGTTGTTGGTGATCTGGACACCTAAAAACTTGAAGTTCTCGACCATTTCCACTTTGTCCCCATTGATGTAGACAGAGGCATGTCCTCCACTACATTCCTGAAGTTGATGACTGTTGCCTTCATTTTATTGACATTGAGGGAGAGATTAATGTCATTGCACCAATTCACCGCATTCTCTATCTCTTTTCTTTTCTCTGTTTCATCTTTGTTTGAGATCTGACCCACTATGGTGAAGTCATCAGCATTTTGGGAGCGAGGGGTATTGGAAATCACGATTTTACCAGCTGGATCTTGAATCCCCCACCAGTGATCTCGCATATAGGGAGTCTGGGCTCAGGATCCCGCTCATAGTTTTCAAGAGCCAGTGGTGCCTCAGTGGGACCATGTTCCACCCATGGTGTTGAGCAACCTAACCAGTCAACAATCCTTAGAGTGGCTGCTGCCCTGGTCACGTGGTAATTGCAACCTCCTCACTCACCACCCACCCCCACCCCCCCCAACACGTCATAGAAATATGGAATTCGAACAGATTTTTTTACAGAACAAGTTTAGCCCAGAGCATGCCCCCACCCCCAAAAACTACTGTTGGGAATTAAATTGCATCTCCAGTTATGAAATGATGAATGTTTGTTTATGATTCAATAGAATGTGCCCCTATCTATTAGAGTTTCATTGGTCAGAACATTGAATGCAGGAGTTGGGACGTCTTGTTGAAGTTGTACAAGACATTGGTACTCTTGGAATACTGTGTATAGTTCTGGTCACCCTATTATAGAAAGGATATTATTAAACTATAAAGAGTGCAGAAAAGATTCACTAGGATGGTACTGGGGCTTGGTGGCTTGAGTTATAAGGAGAAGCTGGATCGAGTGGGACCTTTTTCCCTAGAGTGTAGGAGACTGAGGGGTGACCTTATAGAGGTCTATAAAATAATGAGGGGCATAGACAAAGTAGATAGTCAATATCTTTTCCTAAAGGTAGGGAGCCTAAAACTAGAAGGCATAAGTTTAACGTAAGAGGGGAGAGATACAAAAGGGCCCAGAGGGATAATGTTTTCACACAGGGTAGTGAATGTCTGGAACAAGCTGCCAGATGTAGGAATAGAGGTGGGTACAATTTTGTCTTTTAAAAAACATTTAGACAGTTAAATGAGTAAGATGGATATAGAGGGATGTGGGCCAAATGCAAGCGATTGGGACCAGATTAGTGTTTAACAAAAAAGCACAACATGGAGAAGTTGAGCCGAATGGCCTGTTTCCGTGCTGTGAACCTCTGTGACTCTCAGTGCAGTGGAGGGAGATCTGGTCGTGGCTTTCAAAGGGAATTGGATCATTAGCTGTCGGGGAACGAGTGCAGGACCATGGGGAGTGACAGTTAGGTGAGTTGGTCGTGCAGACAGTTGGCACAGACATGAAGGAGGTCAACTGCTCGTTCTTGATGACATTTTTCAAAGTTTTTACCTGTAAGTGAAACAGATGTTGGCATATTTCATGAAATCTTCAGCCTGTGTCAACCAGTGTCCAACAAAGGGCAGAAGTTAAGTAACTCAAAAGAATTCGACCAAGCAAACTTCCCAACAGTGATTCCGACCACCGGTTACAATGTGCTTCTGGTTCTCTTTGAATTGCAGGAACTTTTGGCTCAGAAGCAGAAACTCGCTACAGAAAGGGAACGACTCCAATCGGAACTGGACCATTTAAGAAAGTGCCTTGCACTGCCCACAATGCACTGGTCTAGAAGCTACTTCAAGTCCTACCCAAGGTGACACCCTTGTTAGCTCGGCCACGACATAGAGGAACTATTTTGTTATCCTGGTATTTAATATTCCCATTGGAATCGATACTCTAGGCAAGACCTAAGGAAACGTGCCACATATGAAGCAAAGGGGGTAAATGGATAATCAACCTTTTTTGAATGAACATTGCAATGCAAACGAAACAAGACTTCTGGATCTATTTTTACATAAATTTGCTTAAGGACACCTTTTTTTTTTCCCCAGCCTGTTTGAATATCGTTGTTTTGTTCCCTGACCCCTGTTAAAAAGGACAATTTGCTTTCCAGAGAGTGGGGGAGTCCTCATTGTGACCTCCAGAGCCAACACTAATACATCCCCAATGTACATGCGTTGACTGGACCGTTTCTCTGTACTCCTTTGCTCGAGCGGGAAGCGGTAACCGTCGGATCCCTCGCACGGGGACGCCTATCAGCCCAAAACCCGAGCAACGGAAGAACCGAATCCCTGGAGAAAGCTGCCCCCGCTCCTCCCCTCCCCCCCCCCCAACCCCCCCACCCCAATGCCAACCACGCGTGATTGAAGGACCTCGCTTCGCCACCTCCCCTCTCCCTCCGTTGATCCACCTGCTACAATCCTTGGGAGATCGCTTGCCCATTTCCCCACGCACCCTGAAACCAATCCCCCAGCCCCCATAACCCATAAAACAAAAACCACCCAAAAACACTGGCTCTCTTTCAGGCCCCTTGTACTGCAACCAGGCCACAACAGTTCCAGACTCGCTCAGATGATGAGGCTTTCTCTTAAAACCAGACAAAAAAAATGCACTTAAGGCAATTGAAGGTACCTTTAAAACCAGAATCTTTTAAATCGCATGTTACAGAGCTGAGTGTGTACATTTAAAAAAAAGATAGACTACAGCCTGAAGGGCAGGGGTTTTTTTAATTAAAAATAAATAAAAATGATTTTTCACAAAAGAGGTGCTTTGCCTTGTACTGTATATAAATGAAAACAGATTTTGTATGTTTTTATTACTTTAATTATTGTTATTAAAGCTTGCCATTTTTAATATGTTTCTGCTTTGGCAAATATCTTGCATTTAGTGTTCATACCCGCTGCTGGTCAGGACAACAAAAAAAATTGAAGTGTTTTTTTTTAAAAAAAATCCCAAAAAATTGCGAGCGAAGTGGCTTTCACTGGTGCATGCGCTGACGTTCTATTTTCATGTGGCACCAGTTTAAGATTCCTGTAGAGGAGGAGGATGCAAAGCCTCTACCGCCCCCGCCTGCCCCCCACCGCCATCCACCTCCCCATTCCCCCTTTCCTACCCCCCCGCCCCCATCCCCAATATTTATACGTGCTTGAGACAGACAAGCACCCCTGGCGACTTGTGGCTGTATCAGCTGCTTTATCTCTCCTCCTGTTGTACTGTAATGTATTTTATTTCCGTACCTAATTTGCACTTGCCTGTAATGGGCGCTCAATTCCTTCCACATAAAATGAGAGAAGAGAAAAAGATCGAACGTCCCAGTTTCCACTTGGAAAGTCAGCGCTTGTTGGAATTGGAAGAGGCTGTACATCCCCAGCCTGTTTTGGAAAGCTCCCCCCCCCCTCTTTACTTGGTTCTCCTTGTCCGATGGTGCATTTTTTTGAACACGAGACATAACTTCTCGATTTTCCTCTTTTCTTTTCACATCGAGCAATAGAGCAGCGACAGAGGTGGTGGGATTATTCATTCTTTGACAGTTGATGGGTGACTGCTGCGTCCTGGTATTGAAAGGGTTAAATGTGCATTATTCCTTCCCCCACGCCACCCTCTCACCACCCCCCTCAGCCGCTCAACTGGGCCAGTAACATCTTTATAACGGGTGTGAGACGTGTGACCCATTGTAGTGAAACCATAATCTGTAAACTTCCTTCCCCTGAATGAATATAAGATCCGGGTAGGCTACAACCATGACAGTCCCATCAGAAAAATTCCCTAAAATGGGGGCATCAAATGCAAAGTTGTGAGGAGGGGAAGAAATTAAAGCATTTATTAATGTTCTACAGCTCATTTTTCAAATCCTTCTCCCGTGCAAATTATAAACACTGCCACTCCTTAGCCAAGGTTGTTTTTTTTTAAACCTTGAGCTTTTCTTCATAGACAAGCAGGGGAAGTCAAAGGGATGGAAAATTTAAATATATCTGTAGCTATTCATTCAAAACCTGTGACCCTTCAAATGAGTCAATCCACTTGTCTGCGAAGATTCCAAGCTTTAGTCCAGTGCAAGTGTAGCATTCAGCGATATTTCTCACAGATCAGCTTTTCTCTTTAAATCAAATCATATTTAGAGTCTCTGACTTAGGGATACCCCAATCCTGCCATGTGAGGGAGAATGGGCCCTCCAGTCATATCCCCTCTCCTCTATGTGAGGGAGGATGGGCCCTCCCACAGTACCCCTCTCCCCTATATGAGGGAGAATGGCCAATATCCCCTTCTCCCCTCTATGGGGGAGAATGGGCTCTCCCAATGTATCCCCTCTCCCCTGTGTGGGGGAGAATGGACTCCCCCCTGTGTGGGGGAGAATGGACTCCCCCCTGTGTGGGGGAGAATGGGCCCTCCCCTCTCCTGTGTGGGGGAGAATGGGCCCTCCCCTCTCCTGTGCGGGGGAGAATGGGCCCTCCCCTCTCCTGTGCGGGGGAGAATGGGCCCTCCCCTCTCCTGTGCGGGGGAGAATGGGATCTCGCCTCTCCTGTGCGGGGGAGAATGGGATCTCGCCTCTCCTGTGCGGGGGAGAATGGGATCTCGCCTCTCCTGTGCGGGGGAGAATGGGATCTCGCCTCTCCTGTGCGGGGGAGAATGGGATCTCGCCTCTCCTGTGCGGGGGAGAATGGGATCTCGCCTCTCCTGTGTGGGGGAGAATGGGATCTCGCCTCTCCTGTGCGGGGGAGAATGGGATCTCGCCTCTCCTGTGCGGGGGAGAATAGACCCTCCCACTGCCCATTCAGAAGAATTGCTACAATATTTACAAAAATCGAAGAGGCTCGGCTATCCTACTTTAGCTAGTGCAGTGCCACAAAATGAAGAGTCGTCAAAAAGACAAATAATGAAAATGGTTAATCTGATATCAAGCCACAAATTGACTTGGCCAACAATGATTTTTTTTAAGAGCTCCAAATTGTTATTTGCTGTTCTTGTTTCCCTAACCTCAGCGTACAAAGACCATAGGGAGAGGGGAAGATGGGGTTCTTGTACCCCTGATATCCCATTCCCACCCACCCTCTCAGTGTTTTCTTACGGTAGTTACGTACCTTGATTAAGAGGTATAGTCAACAACCTGCTGGATGAATGGTGCTTTTCTTTAATGAGTTTCAGTGGCTAAGAGATTAACGGAGACAAGAATAGGATGCCCTAAGAGCTAAGAGATTGCAGAGGGTTTTTTTTCATATTTGGGACTCTTCTAAGTGCTAAGTTAATTGCACCTGGGAGTGCCGCTGCCAATCATTCGGAGGTTTGGACCCCAGTGTCAGATTGCAGTGCTTCCTGAATGGGTCTTGTGCCATATGTTGCTCCTATTGTATTTGCAGGGAGGGCTCAGTACATTCTGTGATGAAGGGATAGTGTGTCAAACCACCAACAGATTCTCTTTTGTTCATTAGGCTTGATCCACTTGTAGAGATAGAACATATCCAGTTCACCAAATGGCATGCTTGGGGTGCAACCTTCTCAATGTCATACTGAGCCACATGCAGTAGAAAGGGTTCTGATTGATGTATGATGCTGGGCCGGGAGCAGTGACCCAACTCATGTGCCAAACGAGAGAAATCGGCCTGGGTTTCTGCTCCTGATCACTATTACCCTCAGAGTTATTGTGCGTGGGAATGTTGGGCAAGGATAGGAGCTAAGCTCCCACCCCACCCTTCCCCATAGCTTCCAACTCCTCCCAGACTCTCACACTTGAGTCAGAACTTGAGTGAGGTACTGGATGGTGACTGGTAACCACTGGGACCCTAGCGTAACCCATCAGGGCCTATACAGAAAGGCAAGGAGACCATTCTCGCTGCTTATCAACTTTAGAAGTTGAAGTCTAGATGGTGCTAATATTCTGCACCGGTGCAGGTAATGGATTTTCTTCCAATAACCTACAAATATCGAGTGGAAATTCTATGATGGATAGAAAGGATTTTCCTTTGGGTGTTGTATACGGACACCCACACACTGTATTTATGATAGTTACTGTACTTTCTGCAACTAGAGATTTTGAGCAAATCCTCTTCTTCAAACCTAGTTGCAGGTTCTCCACTAAGTGACCATGACAAGATGCCTTCTCACCCACCACATGTCTCCAATCAGTCATACAGCTGTACTGGGACTCTTATTGCTGGCCTTATCACCATTCCTGCCAACCCCAGTAATCTCAACACGTTTTTAAAAAAAAAGTTTCACTCCATTCTTCAAGTTACAAAGCCAATGCTCAGAGTGCGTCGGGCAGACCCAACTCCATCACCTTGCTGGCTCCAAAAACCAAATTCAGATTGAATCCAATTCACAATCCCCACAAGAGAGACAAACAAGATCCAAGCTGACTAGATAAGGCATTGCACCCCATCTTGGGGCTTGGTACTACACTTGTCGCTCTTATCATTGAATCCCTACAGTTCAGAAGGAGGCCATTTGGCCCATCGAGTCTGCAAGGACCCTCCTTCAAATCAGCCCACACAGTCCCAATCCCTGGAGCCCCAGGTATTTATTCCACTAATCCCTCTGACCCATCCTGGGACAGTAAGCGAAATTTAGCATGGCCAATCCACATAACCTGCACATCTTTGCTATGATTTGTTATCAGACAAATACCTAGACTGTCTAAGTACCTATAGACCAACACGTAGAAACTGCCATCATTGTCAGTGTAGCAAAATCCTATGATTCAATACTTGCAGAAGTCATCACATGACAAACATTATCCAAAGCCTAGGAAATAATTACAAGGGTTCAAGGTGTATCTTTCCAATATATGGTAGAGCCTTCTTCTAATACTGGTGTCACCAACACCCTATTTCTAACTGAACATCTGTTACCCTGCAGTTAACTGGCAAATCATCCCAAGTAGTAGGAAATGGTTGTTGAATTTGATCTTTAACTGTTGCAAAATTTGTATCTTCCCATCAAGCTTCCTTCCTCCTGACTGGAACTACCATACAAAAAAAATGACTTTCTTCCTAATGGTTCCACCCTGACCAATGCAGGTCCAACTTGGCAGGGTATGATTCTTAGCATCTCCAAGATAGGTGCCATTTGCCATACCATTGAACGATCAGAAGCTGGTCGGCACTACAGGCCAATCCAACGAGTGAGCACCCAGTCTCCAAACGCCATTGAGAGTCTGTCACTTGTACCAAAGATAACAATCGAATCAAATCTGAATTTCTTTATCACAAGAAGTCAGAATTTATTTTGTAAGAAAGAGCAGTCGCGAACATTTTTCCAATTCTGAATGGCAGTAGTCAAGTATTTGACATAAAGGCTGCCAATGATGATCAAACTGTGTGTGGACACTCAGTTCATCTTGGAAGCAGAGGTTCATTAGCCAGTACTTTTGAGGCTTGTTTAGGGAACACACAATACACTCACTCATCAGGAGCTGAAGGTGTGCTGATATCTTTGCACTTACTGTTCATGGTCTCCAATTGAATTGGGTTTTAGATTGAAGTTCCATTGCCCGACCTGGCAACAGAATCCTTATTGGATAACAGATATGCAAATATGAGCTGGAATTTAAAACAATCCATCCCTTTAAAATGGGGAAACTAAAGGGTCTGTTGGGTTTTTGCAAATTTCTAAGGAACGTCACCATCTTAGGGTGGCACAGTGGTTAGCACCGCTACCTCACAGCGGCAGGGACCCAGGTTCGATTCCCAGCTTGGGACATTGTCTGTGCGGAGTCTTTACATTCTCCCTCTGCGTCGTTTTCCTCCGACCCCTCCGGTTTCCTCGCACAGTCCGAAAGACATGCTGGTTAAGTGCATTGGCCACACTAAATTCTCCCTCCCGAACAGGCACTGGAGTGTGGCAACTAGGGGATTTTCACAGTAACTTCATTGCAGTGTTAATGTGAGCCTTACTTGTGACACTAACAAATATTTAAAAAAAGGCTGGTGTTTTGCAAGACTTGCTAAAGTATTGCTGAGGCTGTGATGCAATCTACCTTGGATGCCATGGCGCAGATGCCATCTTCAGCTGGAGTGAGAACTGGCTGTAATTGTACCATTGTTAGCAGGAGTGAGCACTTTGCTGAGCGAATCTAGTACAATCCAGTCCCATCTCGAACCCACGTTTAAAAAAAACCCAAGGACAGAGATTTGTGAGGGGAATTTGAGGTCAAATGACTCTGAAGAATACCCGTGTTTTCTATGAAATTAAATGAAAAGCGATCAATTCTAGCCAATGTTGTCACCGCTTTCTAACTGTGCATCTGTCCTGAGTGCCACAGTATCGTCTTGTTGAGGCCAATTGCAATTCACCTTCCAAGAGGTGGTACGGAATTCAATGATGTACCCGACAAAAAACAAATGCCAATGGCACCAAATAGTTCCTCCTCACACTCGAACCAATGTTTCCCTGGACAATGCCACGTCTGCCCTAGCCGTTACCCCCACCTCCACCCCACCCCACTCCAATCTCTATATCTTTGCCACCCAAATGCTGCCGTGATTAAATACCCAAGGGCCTTGGGAAATGCCAGTTCCCCAACAACCCACTCGCCGTCCTGTCTTTGGCCCCCCAAACCTGGCAGGGGTTGGGGGTCAAGTACGAGAGAGTTGACAGACAATATATAGTGTACATCCTGCAGCCACGATCCCCGCTTTGCAATCATCCGATCCACTGCTAATAACCCACCTTCCCTGCATTGCGCACCTGCTACTCACTGGCAGATTTGTCTTGATAGGTCACTGTATCTAATAACCTGGTTAGATTGGACTTTAGCTCTGCACTTCTGTTACAGCCTGTGCACATTTGATATATCACTTTCTTTCAAGGAAGCAGATGAGACCTCCACTATAATTGGGGGTGCAGCTGGGGGAGGGGGGGGTGGGTTGATGCTGTGAAAATTATGTTTTAAGTGTATTTGGATTTATTGTAATGTAATATATTATTTGTTGAATGTAGTAATTAGGTATTTATGAATATATTGCTGTAATTTCTGACAAAAATCAAAAATAAAATCATGTACAGTGATAAACCTGTGTCCTTTTTGCATTTGCAGTGTAAAGAACCTTCCAGAAAGACACAAAAATGCTCAGTGTTGGTGATTTCTTATCAATGCACATTGAATACCATCTTTGGATTAGTGGATAGTGTTTTCACCTCAGTCTAAAGATAAAGTTTAAAGTTTGTTAGTGTTACAAGTAGGCTTACATTAACACTGCAACTAAATTACTGTGAAAATCCCCTAGTCATCACATTCCTGTTTGGGTACACTGAGGGAGAATTTAGCATGGCCAGTGCATCTAACCAACACGACTTTCATAAGAACTAGGAGCAGGAGTAGGCCATCTGGCCCCTCGAGCCTGCTTCACCATTCAATAAGATCATGGCTGATCTTTTCTTGGACTCAGCTCCACTTACCCGTCCCCCTCACCATCGCCCTTAATTCCTTTACTGTTTATCTATCCTTCCCCTAAAAACATTCGGTGAGGTAGCCTCAATTGCTTGACTGGGCAGTTCCACAGTTTCACAACCCTATAGGTAAAGAAGTTCCTCCTCAACTCAGTCCAAAATCTGCTGTCTTTTACTTTGAGGCTATGCTCCCTAATGCCTCGCCAGTGGAAACAACCTCCCTGCATTTGATCTTATCTATTCACAGGAAGCAGAATGGGCGAGGGGCTAACCATGGAAAGTTCCGTTGACTTTGTTGGGGGGGGGGGGGTGGAATTTTACAGTTTTGGGATGAGCGGGCCATGAAATCCGATATAAACCAAGATCCTATCCCTGCAAGTAGCTGTGAGCGATTCCATGTCACAAATTTAAAACAAACATATGATATTTTTCTTACATCTCTCAAACGAACACCACCAAATACCTCCATCTTTCCAATAAGGAATTTCAGTTAGGAATTAGGAATAGGTAGCTTTGGGATATTTTACATCTGCGGGCAGGATTCTCCGATCTCATCCATTCCTGCTCCCACTGCCAGTGACAATGGAGAACTTGGCACCGGAGAATCCCAGCTGCAGACAAGGGGGAAGGTTTTCAATGTACCTGTGATGGCACACAGTTCCTTCCTTTAACATCTCATCCAAAAGACAACACTTGCGACAGTGCAGCTCTCCCTCAGCGCCGCATTGGAACTGTCGGCCTAGAGTTGTGTGTTCAAGTCTGTGGGCCTTCCAGCTCCAAGGCATGGGTGCCATGACCGGAATCATAGCCAGCACCCTCAGAAGCACCAGCTCATCACCATCTCCTCAAGAGCAATTTGGGAATCAGTAACGAATGCTGACCTAGCCAGTGATACCCACGTTCTGTGAGCGAATAATTGAAAACAAAACCGGAGTCTCTGCTGGATTTTTTTGCAAGAGACTCGAAGGCAAGTATTGATACTTGAAGAAGGCACAGTAAGAAGTCTCACAACACCAGGTTAAAATCAAACAGATTTAATCTGGTAGCATAAGCTTTCGGAGCACTGCTCCTTCATCAGGTGAATACTCAACTGATAAAGGAGCAGCACTCCAAAAGCTCGTGATTCCAAATAAATATGACGTACTTTAATTTGAGGCTTCTTACTATGCCCATCCCAATCCAATGCCGGCATCTCCACATCGTGACTACTTGAAGAAGATGATGGCAAATAGCATATTAAATAATGTGTGGACATTTTCCAAATAATTAATCCAAGTTTGACTGTGTCATCCAAATGTTTGGCAAACAACAACAAAAAAGCAGCATTTTTACACTAATTAATTTGAAACATTTCAGCATGACTGAACTTCATTTGAAATGTGAAATCACTTGATACAACGAACCATCAGTGATACTCTTTACAATCTCGCTTTCACTGCCAAAAATACCATGTTTGCTGCTAACGTGGGGAGGCGATGGTCCAGTGGTAATATCGCTAGACTATTAATCCAGAAACTCCTGTCCTGGGGATGAGGGTTCAAATCCCGCCACAGCAGATGGTGGAAATTGAATTCAACAAAAAAAACCTGGAATCAAGAATCTACTGATGGCCATGAAACCATTGCCATTTGTTAGAAAAACCCATCTGGTTCACTCATATCCTTCAGGGAAAGAAATCTGCCATCTTGACCTGGTCTGGCTTACATAGGACTCCAGAGCCACAGCAACATGGCTGACTCTCAATTGCCCTCTGAACAACAGCATCTAGGGGTGGGTGATAAATGCTGGCCAGCCAGCGACACCCATATCCCGTAAGTGAATTAAAAAGAAAGCTGGTTTTCTAAAGATTCTGAGCAAGTAGAGGATTCACAAACAGACTTACGTTGTAAGAAGTGTCACAACACCAGATTAAAGTTCAACAGGTTTATTTAGAATCATGAGCTTTCGGAGCTCTGCTCTGATCACTCATCTGATGAAAGAGAAGTGCTCCAAAAGCGTGTGTTACCAAATAAACTTGTGGGACTTTAACCTGGTGCTGTGAGATATCATATTAAATGGCAGAGCAGGCTGAATGGCCTACTCCTGTTCCTCTTTATTATAATCTTAAACATGCTTACACACTCCTGTCCGAAATGTGTTGACTTGTAACCATATGACCAGCAACTTGCTATAGTCCCTCATGTAAAGGGAAGATCTTTCAGGTATAAGTCTAAAGGTGAGGTGGATTGGTCATGATAAACTGTCTCATGGTGTCCTCAGAAGCATAGGTTAGATGGATTAGTCATAGTAAATGTGTGAGGTTGTAGGGATAGCACAGTGGGGAGAGGGCCTGAATAAGATACTCTGCCAGAGAGACAGTATACACTCAATGGGCAAATTGCCTCTTCCGCATGGTAGGAATTCTAAGATATTCTATGATCTAACCATAGACAGGGGGTGTTGGCTGACTAATTGACCTAAGCGCACTCCATCACACACACACACACACACACACACACACAAACATAGGACAGGTTCCCCTTTTCCAGTAACTGGGTGTAACTGCTCAAAACCATTTTTCCAATCGGAGTCAATTTTTTAAATCATTAGGCTCTTGTGAAATGCTTTGCGATATCTTGCTATGTTGAAGCCACTATGAAAATGTGAAAGTTCAGGCGCTATTTGACTACCATTTTCCATTTGGACCTGGGAGAAAGTTGAGCAGTTTGTATCCCAAGTTTGCAGTAAGTGTTCCTGCCCTCACTGAGTTTTTAGATCAGGCCGCGAAGAGAGAAATACACCTCCCGCCCCACTCCCATACCCTCCCACCCCACACCCGTCCCACTCCCTCCCCACTCTCACCCCACTCCCACCCTACACCCATCCCACCCCCTCCCTGCTCTCACCCTACTTCCGCTCCACTCCCACCCCATTCCCACTATTCCCCGCAAATCTTCTGAGAGAAAGATCGCTGGATAATAATTGGGAGCGTGAACCCACCCTGAGAAAGAAAACCTGTGAGGTTGGGATTTTCCGGCTGCATTCACCCCAAAATGGGAAAACCCCCACCTAAGGTCACCAGGCCTTTGCAAGGTTCCCCCCCTGCTGCCCCACCCTTGCCCTGCTCTGCCCATTATAATTCCTGTAGCGTGTGAGAGAGGAAAATTCCTGTGATGTTGGAACTGTCAGCATGTTTTGCACTTGACAGTAAATATTTTCCAATATTTTGCATGTGGGCAGCACGGTGGCACAGTGGTTAGCACTGCTGCCTCACAGTACCAGGGACCTGGGTTCAATTCTGGCCTGGGGTCACTATCTGTGTGGAGTCTATATGTTCTCCCTGTGTTTGTGTGGGTTTCCTCTGAGTGTTCCGATTTCCTCCCACAGTCCAAAGATGTGCGGTTAGGTTAATTGGCTATGCTAAAATTGCCCTTTAATGTCGGGGGATTAGCAGGGTAAATATGTGGGGTGATGGGGATAGGGTCTGTGGTTGGTGCAGACTCGATGGGTCGAATGGTCTCCTTCTGCATTGTAGGGATTCTATGATTCTTTGCTTTCAGAAAACAAGGAAGCAAACCTAAAAAGAGATAGAAATCACTGGGGCGTTTACTCTTTGTGCGCTCTGATGTTCGGTTTAATTCCCTGAGGTTTTCTTTCAAGTTCTAGATTCTGTCTCAGCCACAACTGTTCTCGGCTTTGTAACGTGTTTCTCATTCTCAGCTTCCTCTGCTCCCCGTTATAACATTAACAGACGCATTAACACGTTTTTTAAAATGAATATTGACCTGATTTGCGGGTTGAGTTTTAATCATTCTCGCAAAGGCATCTCCTCCTAATCAGCTCGTTGGAGAATAAGCTGCAGGACAATTTTTTCCTGGGCTGTCATTCTGTGTTCTTAATAATCTCGTAATTAGACTTCACCCTAACTGGCTTCCCTGAAGACTCGCTCTTTAGTTGTTGGCAGTAATGTCTCTTGTAAGCGTTGAATCTTGAGTGCAAAGCAGGTGATTAAAGCATCTGTACAGCTCAGAATTTTCTGTCTCCTAATAACTCTGGTTAAGCTAGTTATGAAATAAGCAAATCCTGGTAATTTTCCAGCACTGCATTCACAAAAAAGCAATTATTTGGTGTTGATGATATTGGGATGTACAGTCCTTTTGATTTCTATTCCTCTATGAATGTCTTTTTTTGGAAATGATCAAACCAGGTGCACAGTAAGAGTTCACAATGTAGGACACCGTCAAGGTCAAAGAGAATAAAGGAGGTGATGGAATTAAATCAAACATCTCGAGACAGCACCTTTTAATGAAGGCTGCATATTTGCAGCGTCCAGTACAGGGAGAGCTGGAAGACATGATGCAGAGTGTAGGATAAATAGATATTTTAATGTTTAAAGGCTAAAGTTTTAAAGTTTAAATTTGAAGGGTATTTATTAGTGTCGTGAGTAGGCTTACATTAACACTGCAATGAAGTTACTGTGAAAATTAAGAACATAAGAACATAAGAAATAGGAGCAGGAGTAGGCCATCCAGCCCTTCGAGCCTGCCCCGCCATTCAATAAGATCATGGCTGATCTGTCGTGGCTCAGTTGCACTTTCCCGCCCTCTCCCCATAACCCTTAATCCCCTCTCTTATCAAAAACCCATCAACCCGCGTCTTAAAAATATTTAGCGAGGCAGCCTCCACCACTTCAACGGGCAGAGAATTCCAGAGATTCACCACCCTTTGAGTGAAGAAGTTCCTCCTCAACTCCGTTCTAAACCGCCCCCCCTTTATCTTGAGGCTGTGCCCCCTAGTCCTACTGTCCTTTCTGAGCGGGAAGAGTCTCTCCACCTCTATCCTATCCATCCCATTCATCATCTTATACGTCTCAATGAGATCTCCCCTCATTCTTCTAAACTCTAACGAGTACAAGCCTAGTTTATTCAGTCTCTCCTCATAGCTCAACCCCCTCAACTCCGGTATCAGCCTAGTAAACCTCCTCTGCACTCCCTCCAAGGCCAAAATATCTTTGCGCAGGTGCGGCACCCAAAACTGCACACAGTACTCCAGCTGCAGCCTCACCAATGCCCTATATAGCCGCAGCAAGACCTCTCTACTTTTACATTCAATCCCCCTCGCTATGAAGGCCAGCATCCCATTCGCCTTCCTGACCACCTGCTGCACCTGCAAGCTGGGTTTTTGCGACTCATGCACAAGGACCCCGAGGTCCCTCTGCACCATCGCCTGCTGCAGTTTTTCGCCACGTAAGTAATAGTCCTTCCTACCATTATTCCTACCAAAGTGGACCACCTCACACTTGCCAACATTAAATTCCATTTGCCATTTCCTGGCCTTGTCGCCACACTCTGGTGCCTGTTGGGGTACACTGAGGGAGAATTTATCATGGCCAATGCTCGTGTTTTGGATTGTGGCTGATTGAAGGATTTGACTGATCATACAATAAAGAGACTTCTGATTTAGGAGTCTGAGTCGGCCAGCCAAACCGCCGGTCTGTTCCGCTATTCAGCAGGATTATGGCTGACCTGACTGTGGTCACAACAACAGCAGCTGCCCCCCCACCCCCCCCCCCCCCCCCCACCCCACCCCACTCCCCCACTCCCTCCCATGACTCTTGATTCCCTAGTCAATCAAAATCTGTCTCACTCTGCCTTGACCATATAGAATGAGCCGACCTCCAGCGGGGTTCGAGCACTCCACATATGAACAGGGTGGGATTTTCCTTCCCCTCTGCTGTGTGTTTCGTGGTGGCAGGAGGCAGCGTGCCGCTCGCAACTGGTGGGATCTTACGGTCCTGCCATTGCCAACGAGGTTTCCTGTTGAACGGCTGGGAAACATTCAGCAGCACTGTAAGCTACTGCCAGCATAAGTGGCAGCAAGATTTTGGCAACAATCTTCTGAGAAAAAAATCCTCCTTATCTCTGTCTTAAATGATATGTTTAAACTGTCCAGGATCATTGCCTCTGTCCTGGGGTTTGTTTCACACCCTGGTTGTATAGCCGTCTGAGCAAAGGTACAAAGAAGGAGTATGTTAGTGTGTGCTGATGATGACAAGTGAGGAAGATTAGCAGGAGGACAGGTGAAGCAGTGTGGGCAGGTAGGTGGCAAATGCAGTTCCATGCAGAGAAACGTGAAATAGCAGCCTGGAGGGGTGGTGCGGAGGGGGGATTTCGAGAAGAACAGAAAAGGACATGCTATCTTCCCCCCAAAAAAAAATTGGCTAGAAGAAAAATCAATGGTGGGTCATTACTCCACTGGATCTTGCAAGATGAAGTCCAAATAGACAAGTGAGATTTCGATTTATACACAGAGATCATGGGGGTGATCTTACCAAAAAAATTCAAAGTGCTGAACGAGCCTGAAAACAAGAAAGAATCATGCCCATTTTTTTGGGCAAGTTCCAGACACAAGCTGATGTAAATTAAAAATAAATTGAGGCCAAGTGTGATTCTCACCAGTGGGTAAAGTGGATAGAGTTTATTCATGCCAGGAAGCCAACTGCTGATTGCTAGAGTGTGCTATTTCACATGCGCTCTGATCTCCAAGTGCACTACATACAAGAGATCTTCTGGTCCTGCCAAAACCAAAGGACATTTGAACAGCTCACTGCATCTGCTGTAGAGGAGACCGCTGTGGCAATGTTAGAAAATGCCGGCTATTGTTACTGTGATGGGTGGGGTGACCTGATCAGTCACTCAGAAGTTGTGAATGAAGGACTCATTGGCAGATTGTCCACTAAGATGGATTCTGGTCCTGAGGGATTATTGTGAGTCTATACCATTGGTTAGTGGTTTGGAAAAGATGCACCACATTTGATGGACCAATATCCAAGCTGTTGAATTTGATTGATACCCAGAGTAAAAGCTATAGCTTTCAGGCCAGTTAGAAGATCTTACAGTTCTTATATGGCACCATTTTAGAAACATAGAAAGCAGGAGTGGGCCATTTGGCCCTTCGAGCCTGCTCCACCATTCATTATAATCATGGCTGATCATCAAATTCAGTATCCTGATCACTCCTTTCCCTCCATATCCCTTGGTCCTTTAGCCCCAAGAACTACATCTAATCTTCTTGTGAAATCACACAACATTTTGGCCTCAACCACTTTCTGTGGTAATGAACTCCACTGATTCATCATGCTCCGGAGGTGAAGAAATTTCTCCTCACCTCAGTCCTAAAAGGTTTACTCCTCATTCTCAAAACTATGACCCGTAGTTCTGGATTCCCCACCATTGGGAACATTCTTTCTGAATCTGCCCTGTCTAACCCTGTTAGAAGTACACTAATCTAACAGTAGAAAGTGGCCTAAAATGCTTTGAATCTAAGCGGTCGGATGTTGCAATGGGGAGATGGTTTGCTGAAATCAATGGCCCAAAGTGCCTTTTCCACTCACAACCACAGCAATCATCAATCATAAAATGGGTGGGCTAGTTTAATAAGAAAGATTCCGTTTATATAATATTTGCCAGAGTACAAAGAACATTCAACACCAGCCAATGCCCAGAATGACACAATGCAGGGTTGCTTTTGGCTGAAGAACTCTTGGCAATGTCAAGTTGAAGAAAAAATAAGATTTTTTTAATGCAATGTACCCGTCAAGAAGCAAGGCATCTGGTTTTCTTCACGAGTGATGTGCAATGTTTGGGTTACGGGCTGCTGTTTGGCAAAGTGAATGATCTCCATCTGTTTCTAATTTGACCCTGAGAAATTTGCCTAACTGTTTCCATAGGCTGTTATGAGTGCTGGCATCCAACGTGAATGTTCCTCATTAGGACTGTGCTAGTTGCTGTTATGAATAACTTTGTAAATCTTCAATGCCTGGACAATTTGGCCAAGCAATTAATAAAGCAAATAGAATAATGTTAGCGATATCTACCTGGCAGAGCAGAGTGGGCCTGTTAGACCACACATGGTAGATCACGCTCAAATCCCATTTTCATGCCACATGTTTAAAGCTATAGAGTATTTCTTTCATAGAATCCTCAGTGCAGTAGGGGGCACTGTGGTGGGGGTTGCAGTGCGTGTATAGATCAGAAACCTTTGGAGGGGATGCAATTTGAGGTCGGAGAAGTGGCAAAATCAGAGGAGTCAAAGGGGGAAATTTGGTGGGGAAAAATTGTTTATTTATTAGTGTCACAAATAGGCTTACATTAACACTGCAATGGAGTTACTGTGAAAATCCCCTAGTCGCCACACTCTGGCGCCTGTTCAGGTACACTGAGGGAGAATTTAGCATAGCCAATGCACCTAACAGAACAGGCACGTCATTCGGACTGTGGGAGGAAACCGGAGCACCCAGAGGAAACCCACACAGAGATGGGGAGAATGTGCAAACTCCACACATAGGGTAACCCAAGCCAGAAGTCAAACCTGGGTCCCTGGCACTGTGAGGCAGCAGTGCGAATCACTGTGCCACCAGAGGCCTTGGAGAGGGTGGGAGGAAGATTGGAGGCCACATGGAGAATGCTGGTGGTCAGGGATCTGATTATAAGGGGTCCTCGGGTTGGATCCAGAAGATAGACATATAGGCAGTCACTTCCTGGACATTCACCTGGATGTAGTCACTAGGTTTTGATAAAGGGGAAGACTCACTGTTAAAGTTGAATAGCTAAATATTCATCTGTCTAAATTCTTGCCTCAGTTAAAGGTGGAGGAAGGTGGATTTGGGCCAGGAATCTAATTTCTAATACGTGAACCAATCACACCCCACATCCTTCTCCCCCAATCCACATTCCAGGCCCTCACCCTTACCAATAATTAACCCAAACCAGCCCATCATTTCTGGTTAAAATTCCCCTCTGGATAATAACATTTCATTGGTGGAAGATTGGTTCAAGATTGATGAAATGGCAAATTGTGCGGAGGGTGTGGAGAGTCTGCAGAAGGATCTAGATAGGCTGGGCGAATGGGCCAGGAAATGGCAAATGGAATTTAATGTTGGCAAGTGCGAGGTGGTCCACTTTGGTAGGAGTAATGGTGGGAAGGACTATTACTTACGTGGCGAAAAACTGCAGCAGGCGACAGTGCGAAGGGACCTCGGGGTCCTTGTGCATGAGTCGCAAAAACCCAGCTTGCAGGTGCAGCAGGTGGTCAGGAAGGCGAATGGGATGCTGGCCTTCATAGCGAGGGGGATTGAATATAAAAGTAGGGAGGTCTTGCTGCGGCTGTATAGGGCATTGGTGAGGCCGCAGCTGGAGTACTGTGTGCAGTTTTGGTCGCTGCACTTACGCAAGGATATTTTGGCCTTGAAGGGAGTGCAGAGGAGGTTTACTAGGCTGATACCGGAGTTGAGGGAGTTGAGCTATGAGGAGAGGCTGAATAAACTAGGCTTGTACTCGTTAGAGTTTAGAAGAATGAGGGGAGATCTCATTGAGACGTATAAGATGATGAATGGGATGGATAGGATAGAGGTGGAGAGACTCTTCCCGCTCAGAAAGGACAGTAGGACTAGGGGGCACAGCCTCAAGATAAAGGGGGGGTGGTTTAGAACGGAGTTGAGGAGGAACTTCTTCACTCAAAGGGTGGTGAATCTCTGGAATTCTCTGCCCGTTGAAGTGGTGGAGGCTGCCTCGCTAAATATTTTTAAGACGCGGGTTGATGGGCTTTTGATAAGAGAGGGGATTAAGGGTTATGGGGAGAGGGCAGGAAAGTGGAACTGAGCCACGACAGATCAGCCATGATCTTATTGAATGGCGGGGCAGGCTCAAAGGGCCAGATGGCCTACTCCTGCTCCTATTTCTTATGTTCTTATTAGAATGGCCATGAGTATGCAATCATAAAATGGCATCAGCAGCATAAATCCAGAACATTATTTAGCGGGGCAGGCCACAAGTCTCTGCTGGTGGCAGAAGCCGGAAGGGCCCTGTCCCAAGCTGAGTCCGTCTATCTGGCATGACCCAGCACACAGGTGCGGGTGTCTTCAAGTGATGCCCAGCAATGCCAATCCACTCTTTCTCAGGCAGAGCAGCCCACCGTCACCTCATCAGTCATTTCGGAACTCCATCTGAAGCAAAATTCAGCGATCGGGAAAGGATCTCTTTCTTCTGCAGAGCTCCTTTCGAAAGGAGCTTCAGTGAGACTCACACCAGCTCTCAGCTGGCAAGAATTTAATACTGAGGCTTTTTAAAGACACAAAGGATCAAACGTCAGAGGGCAGATAGGAGCTTTACCCTCCCCAACCACAAACAACTGATCCTTTGATGTTGACAGAGGTGAATGTGGCCATTTTCCCCCAATTCCCTTCCCACCAGAAAATGGTTCCACTGAAAATATTCTGCTCCATTTTCCAATCTAGGGATCTGCCAGGAGTCCACTTTAGCCTCAATCAATATTTTGGGGTTATTGATTTTTCATTAGTTACCACCAACTTCGAATGAAGATGATGGTGAAAGGCACTTAATTGGATGTTAACCCGTCCAACTCTGGCGAATTTATTTTTCCGTTACCAAAACCAATCTTCAAAGATGCCTTCAACAGCACCTCCCAAACCCACAATCTCCACCGTCTTAGAATGACAAAGGGCAGCGGACACATGCGAACACCACCACCTGGAAGTTCTGCTCCAAGCTACTCACCATCATGACTTGGAACTATTTTACTACTCCTTCCCTGGCCGGAATTTTCCCATCCCGTCCGCCAGGGGAATCGTAGCTGGCAGGAGAGAAAATACAGCGGACTGTGCAAAGGTTTGTTGACCTCAGGCGGGAACTTGCAGTCTTGGGGTGGGTCGAAAAAACCCTCCCCCCTGTGGCTGAGTCAAAATCCTGGAACTCCCTCCCTAACTGCACTGTGGGTGCTTCTACACCACATGGGCCACAGCAGTTCAAGAAGGCAGCTCACCACCACCTTCTCAAGGGCAATTACTGATAGGTATTAAATGTTTGCCTTGCCTGCGACGATAACATTCCACACATGCATTTGGAAAAAATTACTTTCCACAATCAACTCACGAATCAAAAACTTTTTCCAAGTACAACTTCTACTTGTCACAAAATAGGTCCATCAATTGTCAAACACCAAACAAAATAGGCATTATCTTAGCCAACTAAATGTCACAGATAATAAATTATCTGCCTTACAATTTCCTCCAGGGTTCTTGTGCAGCTATAAGTGTAAAGTATCCTGAAGAAAATTCATATAATTGATTAGACATTTCAGAGAGATAAATTAATACTGCAGCCTTATCTACAAGCTGGATTATCTGAATAAGATTACACAGAGACCAGGTTATACTGGAACCAGATTACACAGCAGATGGCTAGGACTCAACAAACGCCCTTGGTCATGTAAAAGTCTTTGATCTGAGGAATTGAGAAAGAGGGAGAAGAGAAAAATTAACTTTCAAAATTGGAGGAGTGATTGATCACTGTTCCTGAATGCTGTGAAGTATCTCAGAGCTAAGGCAGCTCAGTGAATCATAAAAGGAAATAGTTTACTTTCAAATTACATGATAACGTGATTTTTTTTCCCACAAACAAGTAGCACTCTTACAAAGAAAATAACTCTCACTTATATTGCATTTCTCGTATCTCTCAGCAAAGTCTTAAAGCACTCCACACGCAATGACTAACTCCCAAGTGTAGTCATGGTTGTTATTGCGAGGCACTCGGTGCACGACAGCTTTAAGATAAAAGATCAACAGGAGGTTGTGAGATCAATGACCAGTTAATCTG
This sequence comes from Carcharhinus amblyrhynchos, assembly GCF_965287045.1. NCBI lineage: Eukaryota > Metazoa > Chordata > Chondrichthyes > Carcharhiniformes > Carcharhinidae > Carcharhinus > Carcharhinus amblyrhynchos. The sequence continues at coordinate 12,925,356 of NC_137327.1, forward strand.
TCAAATGTGTTATTGGTTGAGGAAGGAATGTTGGTTAAGAAGGCCACAAGCGTTCCCTGCTTTTCCAATAGTGTCATGGCAGGGATATAGGTTGATTCTCTCATCTGAAGGCCAGGTCATTGTGTGTCTTTAAGACGGAGATAGATAGGTTCTTGACCAATAAGGGGATCAGGAGAAGGCAGAAGAATGGGGATGAGAATTAGATCTGCCATGATTGATTGGCGGAGCAGACACGATGGGCCGAATGGCCTAATACTGTTCCTATATCTTATGGTCTTATGGGAACATCTGATAATCTAATATCTCCTCACTGTGTGCGTGAGGTTGGAGTGGATTCCCAAGTACAGATGGGTATGTATGTGTGACCCCTTAACCATGACTCAAAGGCAAGAGTGGACCCTTTCTTCCATCTGGCTGAGTGTGGAACAACTATAACTTCACATCAAGGTGGGCAAGCCAGGTTATTATGTCAGGAGTGACTGTGTATCACTGTAATGCTTCCTCTGTACTATGAATTGGACATTGAGTTGTTATGTGTTCCACTGTCTGTTCCGGGTGATCAATTGCACACAGGAGAGTTTATAATCTTCTGTTTGTGTATCAGGTACCTGCATCTGCCATGAATTGTGCAGATGTGGTTTATGGATACCCATGAGCATCAGAGGTGGACAAGGGATTGTGTCCAACCTTCCATGGGGTGTTCATTCATGACTTTTTATGAAGATCATTCAGATTCCCCAAACTTGCCTGAGATTGAGCGTGTGGCCCTAAAGGGCTTATGTGACTTTCAGCAGAGGTGAGGGACATTGGTGACACCCTCGTGAGTGGGGAGGTCTTTGTTTTCCTCGATTCGCTGAGTTTCACAAAAGGTCGCTGACTGCTGTGAGGGTGGGGACTGTTAGGGAGTGGGGTAGATTGCTGTGAGGGTGGGGACTGTTAGGGGGTGAGACAGATTGCTGTGAGGGTGGAGATTGTTAGGGGGTGAGACAGATTGCTGTGAGGGTGGAGATTGTTAGGGGGTGAGGCAGATTGCTGTGAGGGTGGGGATTGTTAGGGGGTGGGGCAGATTGCTGTGAGGGTGGGGATTGTTAGGGGGTGGGACAGATTGCTGTGAGGGTGGGGACTGTTAGGGAGTGGGGTAGATTGCTGTGAGGGTGGGGACTGTTAGGGGGTGAGACAGATTGCTGTGAGGGTGGAGATTGTTAGGGGGTGAGGCAGATTGCTGTGAGGGTGGGGATTGTTAGGGGGTGGGACAGATTGCTGTGAGGGTGGGGATTGTTAGGGGGTGGGGCAGATTGCTGTGAGGGTGGGGATTGTTAGGGGGTGAGACAGATTGCTGTGAGGGTGGAGATTGTTAGTGGGTGGGACAGATTGTTGTAAGGGTGGGGATTGTTAGGGGGTGGGGCAGATTGCTGTGAGGGTGGGGATTGTTAGGGGGTGGGGCAGATTGCTGTGAGGGTGGGGATTGTTAGGGGGTGGGGCAGATTGCTGTGAGGGTGGGGATTGTTAGGGGGTGGGGCAGATTGTTGTAAGGGTGGGGATTGTTAGGGGGTGAGGCAGATTGCTGTGAGGGTGGGGATTGTTAGGGGGTGGGGCAGATTGCTGTGAGGGTGGGGATTGTTAGGGGGTGGGGCAGATTGCTGTGAGGGTGGGGATTGTTAGGGGGTGGGGCAGATTGTTGTAAGGGTGGGGATTGTTAGGGGGTGGGACAGATTGCTGTGAGGGTGGGGATTGTTAGGGGGTGGGGCAGATTGCTGTGAGGGTGGGGATTGTTAGGGGGTGGGGCAGATTGCTGTGAGGGTGGGGATTGTTAGGGGGTGGGGCAGATTGCTGTGAGGGTGGGGATTGTTAGGGGGTGGGGCAGATTGCAGCGAGGGTGGGGATTGTTAGGGGGTGAGAGAATGGTGTATGTGAGCTGTGAAAGGTAACCAGGGTAATAGGATCAACTTGAACATTCCAGTGACACATCTCACTGCAAGAATGGAGCCAACTGAGCCACTGTGACAAGCAGATAGGTGCAAGAATTGGCAAACCATCAAATCTTAGTGACAATCACACAATAGTTACAGCTCGAAGGAAGCCATTCAGCCCATCATGCTTACACTGTTGCGTCATAGGACAATTTACTGAGGGCTGTCCCCATCCTTCCCACATCTTGCACATTCATTTTCAGAAAATAGCCTGATTCTTGTCTGAAAACCACAAATGACCCTTCCTCCACCATTCTCCTCGACAGTGCATTCCACATCTTAACCACTCGCTGTGTGGAAAAGCTTTTCCACATGTCTGCATTCCTTCTTTTAACAATTACCTTACATCTGTGCCCTCAATCCTTGTACCAAGGAGAGCAGGAGTGTTGTTCAATGTAGCAAGTTTCTCTCGGTATTGGGGTGAATGTTACAGGGAGGTATAGCCTACACTCTGGTCAAAAGTTCAGTCGGTCACTCAACAACTTGAAATGCAGTTGTCTGCGCAGTAGTGGGAGTGGTCACATCCTGGGAATGGGATTTCTGCCCAGGAATGCTACTGGCCAATCTGATTGGCTGAGAACGCTCTAGACTCAGGAGTGCCCTAAAGCAAGTAGTGGCCAATGTTGGAACTGCAAACACTCCCCAGGAAGAAGGAAAATGGATATCAGGCTTAGGGGTAAGTCAGGAGAATTTGGTCAGATAGGAATGGGCAGCACGGTGACACAATGGTTAGCACTGCTGCCTCACAGCGCCAGGGACCCGGGTTCAATTCCAGCCTTGGGTGACCATCTGTGTGGAGTTTGCATGTTCTCCCCGTGTCCATGTGGGTTTCCTCCAGGTGTTTTGGTTTCCTCCTACAGTTCAAAGGTGCGCAGATTAGGTGGATTGGCCATGCTAAGTTGCCCCTTAGTGTAGGTTAGGGGGATTAGCAAAAATGCACAGGGTTACAGAGTAGAATGGGGGGGAGAATGGATGGGATGCTCTTTCAGAGGGTTGGTGCAGATTTGATGGTTCTATGGAATCAGGGACCTTAGAGAGGGGTTTGGAGTTGTGAGGGTGTTTGGGAAGATTCACCCACAAAGCGAACATCTTCTTTGCATCCACCCAATCAAGACCCCTCAGGATTTTATACGTTTCAATCAAGTCACCAATTACTCTTCTTGACTCCAGCAGATACAAGCCCAACCTGTCCAGCCTTTCCTCAGAAAACTATCCAACATTCCAGGTGTTAGTCCAGCAAACTTCCATGGACACGGCTGCCCTGCAGCACTTCTCTATTTGCGTTTGTCACTAACGTCACAGCAAGCCCCATTCCACTGCAGACATTGTCTACACAGACACAACTCCACTGGGGGTCTTGACTGGCAAACTTGGCAACCTTTGGCGTTCCAAAGACATTGTGTGAATCGTAGCCCCAGTTACGATTAGCTGACTCAACATAGTAAAGACGTAGAGATCAGTTTCTTTCTGGTTTGGATCTTCTCAGGAGTTGAACTTGCTTGGTCTTTGAAGGACTGAATTGCCCACTTCTGGTCTTCATTCCTGTGTTCCTATCACAGGGAATGCGTTCCCAGGATAGGGGCTGGGTGGGATTGTTGTTGGTGCACTCTCGATGGACCAATTTGCCTCACTCTGCACTTTAGGGTTTTTATGTTTCTATGTTAAGCTGAATGGATGAGCCATGGGAAATGTGTGGAGTTATGGGGATAGGGTGGGAAGAAGGCCTAGGTAAGATACTTTGTTAGAGAAAGCCAAACTATGTGGGTGCCACTTGAGGACTGGGTTTGCCTAGGCTTTGATGCTACATACAAGCACATAGTCCTATCCTGCTTACCACGGGAATTGTAGCAGATGGGACACCGACCGTACAAAAGTCCATTGACGTTGGGTGGGATTTTCCGGCCTTGGGATAAGCATGGCTGGAAAATCCTGCCCATAGAGACCAATATCCAGTCCAACATGTACTGTCCCCATAGAATCCTTACAGTACAGAAGGAGGCCATTCTGCCCATTGGCTCAGACATGTGCCTGAGGTCAGGAGACTCCCAGAGAAACCAATCTCTCACCCAGAGTTCAAACATTCAGTAAAGAAGCAGAGCAAAGGAGAGAGTGGGAAGACATGAACAAATAACTCAGCGTAAAATCAGATTTTAAAAAAACAGATTGGAAGCCATACATTGAAACCTGAATTTTACAAGCAGTTAGAGTCATTGTGTCATAGAGGTTTACAGCATGGAAACAGGCCCTTTAGCCCAACTTGTCCATGCTGTCTTTTTTTTAGCCACTAAGCTATTCCCAATTGCCCGCGTTTGGCCCTTATCTCTCGATACCCATCTTACCCATGTAACTGTCTAAGTGCTTTTTAAAAGAAAATTGTCCCCGTCTCTACTACTACTCTGGCAACTTGTTCCAGACACTCACCACCCTCTGTGTGAAGAAAACTTGCCCCTCTGGACCCTTTTGTATCTCTTTCCCCTCACCTTAAAGCTATGCCCTCTATTTTAGACTCCCTATCTTTGGGGAAAGATGGTGACTATCTGGCTGATCTACACCCCTCGTTATTTTATAGAGCTCTATAAGATCACCCCTAAGCCTCCTATATAATGATATAGGATATGGGCTACTGACAAAGCCATGGGCAATCAGCAGTACAGTAATTATTATCTTGGGGGCTTTTTTATTCATTTGTGGGACATGGGCATTTGTGGCTGGCCAGCAATTATTGGACTTCAACCTGGTGTTGTGAGACTTCTTACAATGTTTACCCCAGTTTAATGCCGGCATCTCCACATCACAGTATTTACCGTCCATTCCTATTTGCCTTTGAAACTGAATGGCTTGTTAGACCATCTCAGAGGGCAGCTGAGAGTCAACCACGTTGCTGTGGCTCTGGAGTCACAGGTAGGCCAGACCGGGTAATAACGGCAGATTTTTTTTCCTTAAAGGACATTAGTGAACCTGACGGATTTTTCCGACAATCGACAGTGGTTTCACGGTCACCCCCTGAAGAGTATAGAGGGCGTAGGAGTAGAGTTAAGAGAAAAATCAGGACAGCAAAAAGGGGACACGATATTGCTTTGGCAGATAAGGCAAAGGAGGATCCAAAGAGATTCTACAAATACATAAAGGGCAAAAGAGGGAGTAGGGAGAGAGTAGGGCCTCTTAAGGATCAACAAGGTCATCTATGTGCGGATCCATAAGAGATGGGTGAGATCCTAAATTAATATTTCTCTCAGTATTTACTGTTGAGAAAGGCATGGATATTAGGGAACTTGGGGAAATAAATAGTGATGTCTTGAGGAGTGTACATGTAACAGAGAAGGAAGTGCTGAAAGCCTTAAAGTGCACCAAGATAGATAAATTCTTGGGACTTAATGAGGTATATCCCAAAAGATTGTGAGAGGCTGGGGAGGAAATTGCGGGTCCCCTAGCAGAGATATTTAAATCATCAACAACCACAGGTGAGGTGCCTGAAGATTGGAGAATGGTAAATGTTGTGTCTATGTTTAAAAAGGGCTGCAGGGAAAAGCCTGGGAACTACAGGCCAGTGAGCCTTACTTCTGTAGTGGGTAAGTTGTTAGAAGGTGTTTTGAGAGATAGGATCTACAGGCATTTAGAGATGCAAGGGCTGATTCAGGACATCAGCGTGGCTTTGTGAGTGGAAAATCATGTATCACAAATTTGATAGAATTTTCTGAAGAGGTAACCAAGAAGGTAGATGAGGGCAGTGCAGTTGATGTTGTCTACATGGACTTTGACAAGGTACCCCATTGTAGGTTGGTGCAGAAGGTTACATTTCATAGGATCCAGGGTGAGGTAGCCAAATGGATACAAAATTGGCTTGATGACAGTAGACAGAGGGTGTTTGTAGAGGGTTGTTTTTCAAACTGGAGACCTGTGACCAGTGGTGTGCCTCAGGAATCAGCACTGGATCCACTGTTATTTATCATTTATATGAATGATTTGGATGAGAACATAGGAGGCATGATTAGTAAGTTTGCAGATGACACCAAGGTTGGTGGCATAGTGGACAGTGAAGAAAGTTATCTAGGATTGCAACGGATTCTTAATCAATTAGGCAGTGGGTTGACAAATGGCAAATGGAATTTATTTTAGATAAATGAGAGACGATGCATTTTGGTAGATTGAATCAGGGCAGGACTTACTCAATTCACGGTAGGACACTGGGGAGAGTTATGGAACAAAGAGATATAGGGATACATGTTCATAGCTCCTTGAAAGTGGAGTCACAGGTCAACAGAGTGGTGAAGAAGGCATTTGGCAAACTTGGCTTCATTGATCAGAACACTGAATGCAGGAGTTGGGACGTCTTGTCGAAGTTGTATTGGATAAGTTGTTAGAAGGATCAACAAGGTCAACTATGTGCGGATCCATAAGAGATGGGTGAGATTCTTATGTTTCTTATGTTTCTTATGAAGTTGTACAAGATGTTTGTAAGGCCACACTTGAATACTGTGTACAGTTCTGGTCACCTTGTCACAGAAAGAATATTATTAAACTAGAAAGAGTGCAGAAAAGATTTACTAGGATGCTAGCAGAACTTGATGATTTGAGTTATGAGAGGCTGAATAAACTGGGACAATTTTCCCTGGAATGTAGGAGGCTTAGGGGTGATTTTATAGCAGTCTACAAAATAATGAGGGGCATAGATAAGGTAGAAAGTCAATATCTTTTCCCAAGCGCAGGGGAGTCTAAAACTAGAGGGCATAGGTTTAAGGTGGGAGGGGGAAGATACAAAAGGGTCCAGAGGGGGAATCTTTTCACGCAGATGGTGGTAAAATTCTGGAACAAGCTGCTAGAAGTAGGAGGAAAGGCAGGTACAATTTTGTCTTTTAACAAGCGTTTAGACAGTTACGTGGGTAAATGGGTATAGAGGGATATGGGCCAAACACAGGCAATTGGAATTAGCTTAGGGGTTAAAAAAAGTGTGGTATGAACAAGCTTTGCCAAAGGGCCTGTCTCCAAGCTGTAAACCTCTATGACTCTAGTAGACTCTTAATTCCAGATATTTGTTATTGAATTCACATTTCTGGCATGGTGGGGTTTGAAGCTGGGTTCCCTGAACATGAGTTGAGTTTCTAGCAATAAACCACTAGGCCAAGCTGGGATTTGAACCTGTGCCTGCCTTTCTAGGCTGCAGTCAGTTTGCAGTTTGAGAGCTGGGTAGAGGGAGTGACATTATTGCCCATGATGTGCACTGGGGCCTGACTGTGGAACTGCCTGCAAGAGCGAGCATTGCTGCCTTCCACTTTTGATCACATCAGTCTTCTTAATACAAATGACACCTGCCTTTAATTAATATGTTTTACTTTCTCCCTCCTGCCTCCTTGTCTGTTTTTTCCCTTTCCTCCTTCAAAAGCCGTAAACGCTGTCTTTGTATGAATTGGCATTTAGCAAGAAACGGGAGGTAGAATGGAAGGCAGGAGTCTCCAGGGTAACCCCTGGGTAGGAGTGCTGCAGTTTATTTAACATGGAGACTTTTCTAATGATTTCATTTACCACGGTTCCTGTGATCATCTGTTATCAAACAGCATTGTATTGTTTGTGTCACTAGGCGTTTTGTAAATCCATAATGCATCGAAAGGACCTGGGGCATAGCATCATTGCTTTATAACAGCAGCTATAAAAAGTAGCGATAGCGTCCCAAGATGAAGAGAGATTTTAATAGGATATATAATGCAATTTTACATGCCGCATCGGCAAAACTAATGGTGCAGAATTTCTATCAATATAACACGATGTTTGACGAAGACAATTTCATTCCAAGATAATAAAACCTATTTCTGACAGATCACAGCATTGAGTTAACTCTTTTCACATCCCAGAGCACAGAAGGAGGTTATTCAGCCCTCCTTGTCTGTACCAGCTATCTGAAGGAACTATCTAATTAGCCCACTCCCTCGCTCTTCTCCGATCGCCCTGTAAGTGTTTTATTTTCTAAGTATCTATATAATTCCCCTTTTAAAGTCACAGTTGTGTTCAACAGTTTAATTGTTCTGTGTTTGGTTATGTGCGTCCATTTACTATTGATGCTCACTGTGCTGGATTGGTTAAGCTTGGATGTGGACTCAGAGGGAAATGAACAAAGCTGGAGAAAGAATTGAAAGCTGGAGCTAGGAACATTGTAAGAAGTCTCACAACACCAGGTCCTAATGAAAGGGCAGTGCTCCGAAAGCTAGTGGCCTTTGCTGCCAAATAACTGTTGTTGTGAGACTTCTTCCTGTGTTTATCCCAGTCCAACACTGGCATCTCCACAGCTAGAAACATAGAACAGGCATTTCAAAGCACTATGAATAAAACCTATTGTACCACGTAGAACCTAGTGTCATCTCCACATAAATATTAGATATTCAACAGTTCCTACTGAATCTGGTTTGAGACATTGCATTCCAGACCATTATCACTCTGTGTAAAAGGAAGATCCCTTCCTTCCTCTCCCTACCCCCACCACTAGGTTTCATGTCCAATTATCTTAAATCTGTGTCCTCTGGCTGGTACCAAACCTCCTGGCTGTGGAAAGAGTGCTCCTAATCTACCCTATCAAAATCCCTTCTCATTTTGAAAGTTTCTATTAAACCATCCTTTAACCTTCTTGTTCTACATCAAACCAGGAGTTCTCTCTTCGGGGACGGTCAGTGCTCCACACTCATTTAAACTTGAGTCTCTTTTCCCAACGTTCTGCTCCATAGCTTGTCGTATGAGGGAAAGGTTGAGGATTCTGTGTCTGTACTCGTTGGAGTTTAGAAGGATGAGGGGGGATCTTATTGAAACTTACAGGATACTCCCAGGCCTGGATTGAGTGGACATGGAGAGGATGCTTCCACTAGTCGGAAACACTAGAACCAGAGGCACAAACTCAGACTAAAGGGGCGATTCTTTAAAACAGAGATGAGGAGGAATTTCTTCAGCCAGAGAGTGGTGAATCTGTGGAACTCTTTGCTACAAAAGGCTGTGGAGGCCAGGCCATTGATTTCTTTAAGACATGGATAGAAAGGTTCTTGATTGATAAGAGGATCAGGGATTATGGGGAAAAGGCAAGAGATTGGGGATGAGACAAATATCAGCCATTATTGAATGGTAAAGCAGACTCGATGGGTCAAGTGGCTTAATTCTGCTCCTGTGTCTTATAGGATCGCTACAATGCATTCAGAGGCCATTCAGCCCATTGAGTCTGTGCCAACTCTCTGACAGAGGATCCAAACCCTCTCCCCCACACCATCCTTGTAGGCTCCCTCCCTAGTTTTAGCATGGCCAATCCATCTAACCTGTACATCTTTGGACTGTGGGAGGAAACCGGAGCACCTGGAAGAATCCCATACAGACATGGGGAGAATGTGCAAACTCCACAAAGACAGTGATCCAAGCTGGGAATTGAACCTGGGACCCTGGCACTATGAGGCAGCAGTGCTAACCACTGTGCCACTGTGCCAAGATGTTTTGGGCTCATTGAAGGACTCATTTTCTGATGTAATGTTTAAAGTTTATTTATTTGTCACAACTAGGATTACATTAACACTGCAGTTAAGTTACTGTGAAAATCCCCCAGTCGCCACACTCCGGCGCCTGTTTGGGTACACTGAGGGAGAATTTAGCATGGCCAGTGCACCAAATCCAGTATGTCTTTCAGACTGTGGGAGGAAAACGGACCATCCAGAGGAAACCCACGCAGACACGGGGAGAACGTGCAAACTCCACACAGACAGTGACCCAAGCCAGGAATCGAACCTGGGTTGCGATCGAATGCATCAAGAATATCTCATCAAATTAATTCATTCTAAAGATAGAGTCAAAAATTTAGGCTTGCACTGAACAGTGGCGATACTCGATATTTTCAGTTTAGTTACAATCAGAGAGAAGGAGACCAAACTGAACCCCCTGAGGTTGATCAGATCCACATCTGCACATTTATGGTCAGGATTAGATTCTGTCTCCTTGTTCAGTGTTGTGAAAATAAAAATCAACATCGCAGAAAAAGTATAGACAGCAACAAGATAGCCTAATCATTCTCAGTGAAGAGCTTCAAATATAGTTCAGAGTCAGACCTTTCTGATGCCCGTGTCATGCGAACTTGTACCGGGGTGCTTTTACACTGTAATGTCTTATCATAGATTACTCCCTGAGTCAGTTGCAGATTCACATTCCTGTCACATATCTGCACTGGCTTTGTGCCACCTGATATTCGGTACTGTGGTTCCATACCAGCAGCCGCTTTAGAGAAGAAAGATGAACATTTAGGGTGGCACAGCGGCACCCGTTGTTAGCAGTGCTGCCTCACAGCAGCAGGCACCCAAATTCGATCCCCGGCTTGGGTCACTGTCTGTGCTCCGGTTTCCTCCCACAGTCCAAAAGTTGTGCTGGTTAGGTGCATTGGCCATGCTAAATTCTCCCTCAGTGTACACGAAAGGCACTGGAGTGTGGTGACTAGGGGATTTTCACAGTAATTTCATTGCAATGTTAATGTAAGCCTACTTGTGACAGTAATAAATAAACTTTAAACTTTACCATCAGGTCTAGCTAATAAATTATACTATTCTCTGCTCAATTCCCTCAAAATAGTAGCAATCAGCCTTGACACAGACAGACAGACAGACACACACACACACACACACACACACACACACACACATATTTAAATACATTGCAGGGTTCTACATAAACACAAACTTTAACATATAAACACATAAATACACATAGACAAAAACACTCAAAAAATGAACCTCAAAAACATATGTACACACTTGCATAAGTGCAGGGCTCTGCATGAACACAAAAATACACACATGCAAACATACTCACACGCACAAACACATGAACACATTACACTGTAATGTCTTATCATAGATTACTCCCTGAGTCAGTTGCAGATTCACATTCCTGTCACATATCTGCACTGGCTTTGTGCCACCTGATATTCGGTACTGTGGTTCCATACCAGTAGCCGCTTTAGGGAAGAAAGATGAACATTTAGGGTGGCAAAACACACAGATACACAAACACAAACATATACACACAAACAGACACAGTCGTACATACAGATGCACACACAAATATACACACAGATACACACACACAAACACATACAAACGTGCACACAGATACACACACAAACATACACATAGATTCACACACAAACATACACATAGATACACCACAAACATACACGAATATACACACAGGTACGCACAGATACATGCACAAGTATTCACACAGATACACACACAAACACACACAGGTACGCGCAGATACATGCATGAGTATACACAGATACACACACAAATACACACAAACACGCACATAGATACACAAACAAGCACACACATATACACCACAAACATACATGAATATACACACAGATACGCACAGATACACACACAAAAACACACATGAACATATATACACTTATGTACAGATACACACATACACAAACATATACACAGATACACACACGAACATATACATAGATACACACACAAACACATTTAAATGTATGTGCAGGGCTCTGCTAAATGAGATACAAACAATAGTTAATGATTATGAGGAGCTTATTGTCCTCTTAACTTCTTAATCAATTCACGTTAACATTAAGTAGCTTGATCCATATGTGGGATCGATAAGTGAATGCGAGGCATATTACATCCCAGCTGTTTATAACTCGTGCAATGCGCTGACAACAGCACCAGACCACAGCTGCGTACATCAGCATGACTACAAAACTGTCAAAATAGGTTGTCTGCGTGATCTTCTGTATAAATAGACAGTGTGGCAGTCTGCTGTGAAACTAACATCCTATTTCCGATGTCTAATGCAGTTAGTTAGGAGTGTATGAAGTGCATACATTTGGGCCTGCTCTGCCATTCAGAAAGATCATCCTTAACTCCTATCCTGTCTGCCCCCAGTACTCTTAATTCCTGTGGTGGGTGCCTTTAAGTGGGCATTATCTGAGGGTCACGTGATCAGGCTGGACCCTATGGATCGTCATGGTGGGAAGTTGAGCCAATCAGGAAGAGGGTGCGTGCCCTGGGTCAAGGAATTGTCTGCAGTAGGAGCCTGGGAGCACAGTTGAACAGTTGCCTAGATAGTTCAGTCTACATATGTTATTATTTATCATTGGCAATAAAACCTTTGATTATTCAAGCCAGATCGAGTTGCCTTCAATCTATTACAACTCTCCTGCCGATCATATAAAAAAAGCCTAAAAATGTCCAAACTACTTCTCCAGAACAACCGACCTGGCTTGATTCATCTGGAAGTTGTGAAATCGGGAGAAGGGAAAAGAGCCTCCATTTTAAGTCTAGCAGTTTAGAGATATGAAAATGCAGCCAGAGATACCCCTATCTGATCAAAGGTCTTTCGGGGATAGAGTGACAATCACATGTAGTCTTCCTGACCGATAGAATCCAGGTCTGATCAGCCTATGTTGAGTTACTTGACCTCAACCAAGACATAGATGGGGAGCTCCAATTGCTCTCATATCTCGGTATGAATCAGCACCTTCAGGAGAAATGGGGACAATGGCTACAGAAAACAATAAGAGATACAAGAGTCACAACCAGTCAACATCTATCTAGTGCTGAATTAGCTTGGCTGCAGCTAGTATGACTTGAGGAGAAAGACAGGAACCAAGAACCACACAGAACTTAGGAGGAACACCATTACCCAGAAGATGTTTGAAAGCCTGCACTCACTGGATTAGTTGGGGTGAACAGCAAGGAAGGAAGCTGAGGGTATGCTAATGGTAGCATAGTGGAAATACCAGTGGACTAACAACACGGTGGCACAGTGGTTAGCACTGCTGTGTCACAGTGCCAGGGACCCAGGTTCGATTCCCAGCTTGGATCACGATCTGTGTGGAGTTTTTCTGGGTTTCCTCCGGGTGCTCCAGTTTCCTCCCACGTTCTGAAAGATGTGATGGTGAGGTGGATTGGCCAGGTTAAATTCTCCCTCAGTGTATCTGAACAGGCACCAAAGTGTGGTGACAAAGGGATTTTCACAGTAACTTCATTGCAGTGTTAATATAAGCCTACTTGTGACGCTCATAAACAAATCTTAAATCCAGAGGCTCAGACTAAAGTTGTGGTGGATATGGGTCATATCCCAAAAAGCAGCTGATGGAATTGGAATTCAACTAAAGCGATATAAATCTGATAATGATGATCAGGAATCCATCAGTGATTGCCTTAAAAACCCATCTGGTTCAGTAATGTCCTCTAAGGAGAGAAATCTGGTCTACGTGTAGCTCCAAATCCAAAGAACAAAGAAAATTACAGCACAGGAACAGGCCCTTCTGCCTTCTAAGCCTGCACTGACCATGCTGCCCGACTGAACTAAAACCCCCTACCTTCCCGAGGACCATATCCCTCTATTTCCATCCTATTCATCTATTTTACCATAGCAGTCTTAATTGCTCTCCTCAAGGCCAATTAGGGATGTGCATCAAATACTGCCTTTGCCAGTGTCACCCACATTCTGCGGAAGAATAAAGGTTAAAAAAAGCAAATAAGAAAGAGACACAGCACCAGAAACAGAAGCAGGAGTGGTCACCAGGCCCTTTAAACCTGCCCCGCCATTCAATACCATCATGGCTGATCTATGCCAATCTCAACTTCTTTTCCGAGCCATTTCCTCATTGCCCTTTATTCCTCAGTCTATCAAATATTTATCCATCTCCACTTTGAATATTTCTAATGATCCAGCCTCCATTATCCTTTGAGGCAGAGAATTCCAGAGATTCATCAACCTCTGAGAAAAGAAATTTCTGCACACCTCAGTTTTAAATGACCGGCCCTTTATCTTGTAGCTATGTCCCCTTGTTTGAGACTCTCCCACGAGTGAAAACATCTCACCATCTACCCTGTCACTCCCCCTCAGGATCTTATATGTTTGAATAAGGTCACACCTGACTCCAAGGGATATAGACCCAGACTATTTAATCTCCCTTGATAGGACAGCTCTCTCATCCCAGGAATTAGCCTGGTGAACCTCCTTTGGACTGTATCCAATGTTACTATATCCTTTCTCAGGTAGGGGACCAAAACTGTACACAGTATTCCAGGTGAGGCCTCACCAACACCCTGTACAATAGCAAGAAAACCACCTTATTTTTAAACTCCAACCCCTTTGCAATAAGACCCAACTGTTGATGCCTTCTTAACTACTTGTTGTACCTGTCTGCTAGTTTCTTGTGATCCCTCTGAAATTCACTCACCTGCAGTCTCTCTCTATTTAGATAATAATCTGCCTTTTGATTCCTTCCACCAAAATCCATGACCTCATACTTCCCCACATTAAACCCCATTTGCCAGATTTTCACCCAGTCACCCAATCTATCTATACCCGTTGCAGAATCACGATATCCTCATCACAACATGTCCTTCCACCTATCTTCGTATCATCGGCAAATTTGGAAACCTTACGTTCTGTTTCTTCCTCCAGATCATTAATGTAAATAGTGAACAATTGTGGACTAAGAACTGATCCTTGCATTACTCCAATGGTTATATCTTTCCACTCTGAATGTGGTCCCTTATCAAATGCCCCTTTGGAAATTTAAATATACAGCATCCACAGGTTCCCCTCTATCTACTCTCCCTGTTACACCCTCAGAGAATTCAAACAAGTTTGTCAAACATGATTTATTTTCCATAAAGCCACATTGACTAGGTTTGATTGCATTCATCTTTCTAACTGATTAGCTATTTCCTCTTTGATTATTGTCCTCAGCGCCTTGCCAATAATAGAGTTAATCTAACTGGCCTATAGTTCCCTGCCTTCTTCCTTTTTGAACAAGGATGTCGCAAAGGCTGTTTTCCAATCTTCTGGTGTGCTCCTGGAATTTAGCGAATTACAAAGAAATTTCAACCAATGGATCCACTATCTCAGCAGTGACTTCCATTAAAACCCTAGCACGCATTTCATTGGGTCCTGTCTGCCTTTAGCCCCTTGAGTTTCTCTAATGTTCTATTTCTTGTGATAAGGATTTTTGTAAGTTGTTCCCAAGTTATTTGACGTGGAGTTGCCAGCAGTGGACTGGGGTGGGCACAGTAAATAGTCTCACAACACCAGGTTAAAGTCCAACAAGTTTATTTGGTAGCACAGCTTTTGGAATGCTGCCCCTTCATCAGATGAGTCATCATGCTATTTGAAATCAGCCCATCTGATCTCTTAGGGATAGCTGCAATTGTGAAGACTGATGCAAACAAATGTATTTAGCATAAAAATGCACAGAAGGATATTTTGATCGGGTTAGATGAAGGAGATTGAGAGGAGGTTTATACTGACCATAAACGCTATAATAGATTGGATATGTTGGCTGTAAATGAGATGTAGTAGACTAGAATAAAAACAAATGTTTCACTGTTGGTGATAACTAGATGAAAACTTGATGGATGTTGGTATAATTTTTTTGGGGGTGTGGGTGTTGGCATGACTGTCTCAGTTCAGACATATGTTGCCCAGGAATGAATATGAATAATGATAGCAGATTCTGCAATAACAGAAACAGCCTGTACAGCTGCAGGAACATTCAATCTGTAGCCTGCAGCCTCTATTTTGTTATCATAAATACATTGATTGTATTATTCTTTATAATGTCATCTATATTTGGATTCAGCACTTTGCTTGATTCTGGTTCCTCTCTCCCTGTCTGCTCGTGATGACTTGGCTTTTAGCATTCTGAAATCTATTCCCTCGGTCTGTCCACCTCTCCGTTTCCCTCTCCTCCTTTAACAAACTCCGTGAACATCTCTTTAACTGGGATTTTGGTCACCAGTGAAAGATGAACCCCAAATCCCAGCAAACCTGGAGAAGGAACCCAGAATCTCAAAGCATGAAGAAGTAAAGAAACTGAAGCCTAATGTGTGAGAGATGTAGATACACTTGCAGGATGCCTAAAACAAAGGTCAATTTTTTACTATACATTTGTGGGACATGGGCACCACTGGCTAGGCCAGCATTCATTGCCCATCCTTAGTTGCCCTTAAGAAGGTGGTGGTGAGCCGCCTTCTTGAAACACTGCAGCCCATGTGCTGTGGGTTGACCCACAATGCCATTAAGCAGGGATTTTGACCCAGCAACTGTGAAGCAATGGCAATATATTTCCAAGTCAGGACGGTGAGTAGATCGGAGGGGAACTTGCAGATGGTGGTGTTGCCATGTGTCTGCTGCCCTTTGCAGACATGGAAGCTGAAGGACTCCTCCAGAGCATGTGGAGGGCCATTTTCAGACCGGGTTAAATGCAGAGTAAAGGGACCTAGTTAGATCATGAAAGGCTGAGCAAAATGTTACAAAGGAAAATAGGTTGAAAAGAAGAATTAAAAAGAGAAAATGTGGGAAAATCTCAGCAGGTCTGGCAACCTCTAAGGAGAGAAAGGAGCTGACGTTTCGAGTCCAGTTGACCCTTCAAAGTTTTGACAAAGGGTCATCGAGACTTGAAATGTCAACTCTTTTCTCTCAGAGATGCTGCCAGACCTGCTGAGATTTTCCAGCAATTTTTCTTTCAGTTTCAGATTCCTGCATCTGCAATAATTTGTGCAGGTGAAAGGATGAACCTGAGTGAATGCAGTATCAAGAGGCCTGGTCAAATCATTGGAAGGGTGAACAAAATGTAAGACAAAAAAAGCTGAGATTACCTTTCGTAACATGTAGCAATAAGGATCAGCATATCGAAAGCACAGCTGGAAGAAAGCTGCAGCAATGGGTCCACAGCCAGCATAGGGGCGGCATGGTGGCATAATGGTTAGCACTGCTGCCTCATAGCGGCAGGGTCTCAGGTTCAATTCCAGCCTCGGCTAACTGCACAGAGAATGTACATTTTCCTCATGTCTGTGTGGGTTTCCCCTGGGTGCTCCAGTTTCCTTCCACGGTCCAGAAGATGTGATGGTTAAGTGCATTGGCCATGCTAAATTCTCCCTCAGTGCACCCAAACAGATGCCAGAGTGAGGCGACTGGGGGGATTTTCACAGTAACTTCATTGCAGTGTTAATGTAAGCCTACTTGTGACACTAATAAATAAAATTAAAACCTAAAGGCTAAGTCAAGAGCCAAACAAGACCCGAAATTGGGAGTTTTGGAGAAGAGATTGTCCTTCCAAATCAAAGGCGGAGGGAGTACAGAACCTGACAGCCGCACAGAGAAGTTAAGACTTTCTTCAGCAGCAGAATGGAAGAACAGCAGAAGAAACTGGAGGAGACTCTGTTGAATTACAAGAAAAATCAAGATGAAGCAGTTGAACTGCACAAAGAAAAGGAAAACCTGCTGAACAATGTTTACACGTGACACGGGTTCCCTCAGGTCAAAGTTTGTCACTCTGAAAAATTACAAAGAAAGAAATAATCTCACTCTGAATGGGCTGAAGAATCAGTTAGCAGGGAATCATTGAACCATAGAAAAGTGACATCACAGTAAGGAGGCTATTGGGCCCATCGTGTCCATGCCAGCCCGAGGACACCCTGTCTTTCCTAATCCCACCTTTCCACAGTCCTGTATCTTACAGCACTCAAGGTGCAGAAGGCCCAGCAATGTCTAAGAGGAAGCCAAGACGTACAAGCAAGAGACTGAAGAGCTGGACTTAGAGCTGGATGGAAAAGATGATGTGGGTATGCCGGCGTTGGACTGGGGTAAACACAGTAAAAAGTCTGACAACACCAGGTTTCAGTCCAATCGATAAAGATGAGGCATTGAAAGGAAAAGCTGTTGAACTTTCCAAGCTGCAAGTGGATAATTAAGTCATAAGTTGAGGAGAAATTTCTTCACTCAAAGGGTTGTGAATCTGTGGAATTCCCTGTCCAGTGAAACAGTTGAGGCTACCTCATTGAATGTTTTTAAGGCAAGGATAGATACATTTTTAAACAGTAAAGGAATCAAGGGTTTGGTGAGCAGGCAGGTAAGTGGACCTGAGTCCATGAAAAGATCAGCCATGATCTTATTGAATGGCAGAGCAGACTCGAGGGGCCTGATGGCCTACTCCTGCTCCTGGTTTTTAGAATCATAGAATCCTAGGGTGGAGGAGAGCATCCAGTCTGCACTGATCACAATCCCACCCAGGCCCTATCCACATAATCCCATGCATTTACCCTAGCTAGTCCCCTGACACTAAGGGGCAATTTAGCATCGCCAGCCAGCTAATCCACACATCTTTGGATTGTGGAAGGGAACTGGAGCACCTGGAGGAAACCCACACAGACACGGGGAGAATGTGCAAACTCCAGACAGATCCAAGCTGGGAATCGAGCCAGGGTCCCTAGCACTGTGAGGCAGCAGTGCTAACCACTGTCCACTGTCCCTCTTATGTTCTTACGTAGCACAACTACAAAACCGAAACAAGACTTCACCAGAGACAGACCTGGCCTCAATGGAACCAAAATGGAGGGCCTGAACAGAGCTTTGTTGCAGGCAGAGAAATGAAAGGTAAATATAAGATCAGAAAATGTAAATGATGATAGAGCTCATTGAACTAAAGAAAGAAGCACTGAATGCCTCAAACATATTAAGAATTGTTGAAAAATGAAATGAAAATTGAGAAACCCGAATGTCAAGTAAAAGTTGAACATTTGCGAGAAAAAGTAAAAGTTCTCAGAGAAGTGTGAAGTGCCTCAGAAACAACTAGCAGAAGTGATTTTTCTAAAAAATCATTCCTGGGTCATGGGCATTGCTGGCTGGCCAGCATTAATTACCCATCCCTAGTTACCCTTGGAGGGCAGTTGAGAATCAACCACATTGCTGTGGCTCTGGGGTCACATGTAGGTCAGACCAGGTAAAGACAGCAGATTTCCTTCCTTAAAGGACATTAGTGAACAAGATGGGTTTTTACAACAATCGTTTCATGGTCATCAGTAGATTCTTAAAACCAGATAGTTTTTATTGAATTCAAATTCCACCATCTGCCATGGATTCGAACCCGGGTCCCCAGATAATAAGCTGAGTTTCTGGATTAATATTCTAGCGATAATACCACTCAGCCATTGCCTCCCCTAGTAAATTAAAGGATGTGACCTTGAAGGATAGCACACAAGAATTAGGACAAAGTAGTCAGTGTGGAGAACATACTTTCACATATGGAAGATGAACTTGTTAATGAAAATTTACAACTTGATTAACTTCAAGAATCAGAAGTCCCGATGAGACTTCTCTTTCAACAAAAAAACTGCCTGGAACAGGAAAAGGCATTACGGATCACTCAGAATGTGGAATTAACAACCAAAAGATCTCAAAATATTGGAACCTCATTGTGAAAAGGGCAATGAAATTGTTGAACTTTGATCCATTCTGGTATGGAAGAACTAATCCAGACTGTAAAAGCAGATAACTCTGAACCAAAGACAAGTAAACTCACCAAAACGGTTGCTGAGCCAAAGGAAAAGATTCTTAAGCTTGCAGAAAGATCGGGAAGTGAGAGAGTGCACAGGCCAAAGTTGTGAAACAGGTGAAAATGGAGGTTCCATTTTTGAAACATCAATATCCAGCAAGATCATGTAACTCGATAAAAGCAAATTATTGCAGACGCTGGAAACCAAAAGAGAAACTGCTGGAAAATCTCAGCAGGTCTGGCAGCATCTGTAAGGAGAGAAAAGTGCTGAATCTTTGACAAAAGGTCATCTGGACTCGAAACGTCAGCTCTTTTCTCTCTTTACAAATGCTGCCAGACCGGCTGAGATTTTCCAGCATTTTCTCTTTTGGTTTCATGGTGTAACTACACTGGGGGGCAGTGACATGGGGCAGGGACATTGGAGGTGTGGCCACTGGGGAGGCAGCAGTGGGGACAGGGCTAATGGGGGGAGGGGACCCACTGTCACTCTGCACGGATCTTTGAGTGAGGGAGGAAGTCCGTGATCGATCAGGGCAGCAAGGGGGGACAGCGGGGGGCTGTATACTGGGCCAAGGGCCCCCACAATTATGACGGGGTGAGGAGCTGCTTCAGGCTGCCTGCAGTAGCAGGGGCCTGACAGCTCTCTTTGTCTGCACATGTGCACTACCTCCCCCTGCAGGCTTTCAGGCATGTTAAGCCCCGCCCATAGGTTTGTTCAGCGAGCAACAGACTCACTCAAAATTTTGCAGCCAGAGTGCGTACGGGGGGGGACCTGAGACCATGCCCAAACAATGGATCTGAAGTCTCCAAGTTCCACGCCTGCTCATCACTTTGACCAAAATTCATGTAATAGCTCCTATGGTTTCCAATCAAAGCGATTGGGTCCGTCCAGAAAGAAAAATGCAACTTGAAGGTGCATAAAAAGCAGATCAAATGGAGACAACTAAGCGCTGGAAACGCAAAGTCTTTCATCTGATGCCAAAACGATTGAGATTATCACTCCCCGTAAAATGTGACAGATCAAAATCTGGAAGAATTGTCAAGCCTCGAAACCGTCCTAATTTATCAAGCAAGACACGTGGGGCCGGGAGAAGAGATAGCTAGTAAAGATGTATGGTAAATATATATGAATAAGAGTTTGGGGGCGGTGTAGACTAAGGGTGTTCGGGCAAAGAAAAGGTTAATGTGGGACTGGAGAACATGGTGTGATGCAAACAATCACATGATGAAGGAGTGTATTTGTGTGTGTATGTGTGTTTGTGTGTATTTGTGTGTGTGTATTTGTATGTGTGCATTTGTGTGTGTGTTTGTGTGTATTTGTGTGTGTATGTATGTGTGTATTTGTGTGTGTGTGTATTTATGTGTGTGTGTGCGTGTATGCGTGTGTGCGTGTATGCGTGTGTGTACGCTTGTGTGTTTGTGTGTAAGTGCATTTGTGTGTGTGTATATTTGTGTATTTGTTGGTGTCTGTCTGTATGTGTGTGTGTGTGTATTTGTTGTGTGTTTGTGTGTGACTGTATTCTATCAAATAGAATATGGTGCAGACTCAGTGGGCCAAATGGCCTCCTGCTGCACCTTAGAGATTCTGTGGTTCTATGGTGTGTGTGTCTGTGTGTATAGAAGGAGCCAGCATGGAGACAGCATCCATACATGGCTGTATATTGGATATATATTTATATATATTTATGGTTTAGCAATAAACAGTTAATGTTTAACCATACAAGGCTCCAAGCCTCTTAGTGACTCACCAACAACCTTTACAACAAATGAAACATTGCTCCAGACTCCCCTCCTGCTGCAAGACACAAGTCAGGAGTGCGATGGAATTGTCTCACTGAATTGAACGAGTAGAGCTCCAACAATGCTCGACATCACACACACACACACACAAATACACACATACTTACACACACGCGCACACACACACACACACACACACATGCACACACACACACAAATACACACACGCACACACATCCAGGAAGAAGCCGCCTGCTTGATTGGCACCCATCCACCACCATGAATATTCTCTCCCTCCAACACTGATGCACAGTGCCAGCACTGTGTACCACAATACACACCGCAGCAACTCATCGTGCTTCCTTCCACAACATCTATCAAACCTGTGACCTCAAACAACTAGATAGACATGTGTGCAAGGGAACCGCCTGGAGGTTCCCCAAGTCACTCACCACCCTGACTTGGAGGTATACCACCATTCCTTCACTGTCACTGGGTCAAAAACCTGGAACTCTCTCCTTAACAGCACTGTGGGTGGACTTACACCACACAGTTCTAGAACACCAGAACACCACCTTCTTGAGACCAATTAGGGAAGGGCAATAAACACTGGCCTTACCAGAGACACTCAAATCTTGTGAATGAACTTCATAATCTTTGCCTACGTAACGCACATGAGAAGGATTGAGAGATTTTGATTTAATCAGACACTGGGCCGGATCCTCAATGATACCTGGAGTCTTTCTTGTGGCAACGGAGATGGCCCGCCATTGGCTGATGGTGGGACCATTCCTTCACATTGTTTGCAACCTCCGTCACGGGGAACACACGGCAGGAGGTCTGCCCATCGGTGGGACCAGAAGATCCCATAGGTGTGAAAATTCTGGCTACCGTATAAAAGCAACAACAGCAACCTGCATTAATGTAGTGTCTTAAGCGCAGTAAAACATCCCATGCACTTCCCAGAAACATTGGCAAACAAAACATGACACCAGGAAATAGGATAAATGATCAAAAACTTGGTCAAAGAGGTCAGTTTTAAAGAGCAACTTAAACACGGGAGAGTGGAATGGTCTAAGATGGAACGGTGAAAGGAATCTGGATATGAAAGACTGCGATTTCACAGGGTTACACGGGTAGGGAGAGGCGAGGCCATAGAGAAATTTGAATATGAGGAGAAGAACTTTACAAAGTGAACTACACTAGATTGTGACATTAGATGTCATTTGTATGCCTGACTCCTGAAGCAATTGGTCTACCTGCAGCTTGGTCACAGGGGAAGACACCTAGGAGGACAATGGAAACGCTTTAGTGATCTCCTCAAAAGCAGCCATGAAGAGGTCAAAGCTTCCCTGCTGATTCCTGGGACATGCTGACTCCTGACCAACCAAAATGAAGAAGGTTCATGTGGGACGGCAGCAAACACATCAAGAGGTTTCACTGGGAGCGCTCAGAGGCAAAATTGGAGGGAGCGCGCAAACCTCTGAACAGCTCCTCAATCCAGTTCTTCAAGCAGCATCTGTCCCACATGTACCAGGGTAAATGATCACACACTGGATTTCTCAACCATCTCAGAGCCCATTGAACTGGAGTGGAAGCAAATCATTGTCCATCCCAAAGCACCAATAAGGAATCCACTCCCTGCCTTGCGATGCCACCCTTCACTTCAAATCTTTAACCCCACTCCTCACCCCGCTGACATCTGAATGTTCTTGATCCTTCGCAATCTAACTCAAGTTAAGCTGCTTTACATTATACACAACAGGTTTATGTCACTTCAACTACAAGGATAGCTGCCATAACATTTATCACAACACAGAATTCCACCATTTATACAATTCACATTTTGCATTGAGGAGTTGATGGAGCAGCTGAAGATGGTTGGGACGAGGTCCCTGCTCTGATGCAATATTATGAGTGGGACGGACTGGGTGAATAGTCAGATGCTCTTTCCTCGGGTAAAAAAGTCAAGTGCGAGGGGATATAGGTTTAAGGTGCATGGGGAAAATTTCAGAGGAGATGTGCGAGACAATTCTATTATACAGAGGGTGCTGAATGCTTGGAATGCACTACCTGGGGAGGGGGTGGGAGCAGGTGCGATAGTGGCATTTAAGGGCCATCTAGATGAATACATGAATGGAATGGACGGATACGGTTTTAGTTTAGGCAGGCATCATGATCGGCGCAGGCTTGGAGGGCCAAAGGGCCTGTTCCTGTGCTGTATTGTTCTTTGATATCCTGAGACTGAGCTCACTGGTGTTGGGTGACCATGTCCAAGAGTGCATTGACCAGGGAATGGAGCCAAGATTGTTTAACAGGGAGAGGTGAATCAAGGATTTCACAGCAGCAGGGAGATCAGGTAAACACACAAATGTATAAATGAGGAGCAGGAGTAGGTGATTTGGTCCCTGGAGGCTGGCTGATCTGATTGTGGACCCCAACTCCTCTTTCCCACCAGCCCTCTATACCCTGTGCCTCCCTTGTCCTTTAAACTATCTTAAAATGACAAGCCTTTGAAAAAGGCGATATGGGCTGAATGGCCTCCTGTGCAGTAAACTGGTATGATCAGTGTTATTCTTGGCAGGGTGAAAAAGAGGATACAGCTGAGGGTGATAAAATAATGTCAATCAGTGTGTCATTTAATGCAATAGAGTGAGTAATCCCTGGTTTACGGTTTAGTGACATTCACTGCTAAAATGGATTTGCAACAATTCCTGTCATTTGCGTTCTTTCCCATCACAACACTCCACATCGCACCTTCCCTCCCCCACATGGTTTCTACTTGGGGTTTAACACAGGAAATAAAAATTTTATAAAACTTTTAAATAAGAGCTCAACTGGGGCCCTTCATTACAATGAGAGATTGTTCCTGTTGTGGAGATAGAATGGCTCCCTCTTGTGGTGACTGTGCCAGAGAACAGGGAGCCCTTGCCTGCATTGTCACTGTCTCAGGCTGGAAACACAGCAAAAAACTTGTTTCAGTCCAATTAAGTTTGGAATAAATTGCCCAATAAGGGGCAATCTAGTTGCACAATGGTTGACGCTGCTGCCTCACAGTGCCAGGGGCCTGGGTTCGATTCCCAGCTTGGGTCACTGTCTGCGTGGAAGTTGCACATTCTCCGTGTCTGCATGGGTTTCCCCCCACAGTCTGAAAGACGTGCTAGTTGGGTGCATTGGCCATGGTAAATTCCCCCTCAGTGTACCCGAACAGGCACCAGAATGTGGCGACTGGGAGATTTTCACACTAACTTCATCGCAGTGTTAATCTAAGCCGACTTGTGACAATAAATAAATAAACTTTAAACTTTAAAACACAGATGATCACATTTGTCTCAGGAAGTATCTTGAATATTCTTGCACAATGTGCATGGTTTCCTCCCACGCCCCAAACATATACAGGTTAGGTGGGTCAGCTCTGCTAAATTACCCCTTAGCGTCCCAAGATGTGTAGACCGGAGGATTTAGCAGGGAAGATAAGTGGGACTACAGAAAGAGGGCCTGTTAGAGACTTGGTGTAAAACCCGATGGGCCAAATGGCCTCCTTTTACACTGTAGGAATTCTATGAATCTATGAAGTTATTAGTTAAAAAGGTATTTGCATGCAGGCTGGTACTTGGGTTGGGATTTCCTCATGAAAATAGCAACATTCCTCACAGGTTTTTGGTCTACATTGTGTGCGACATATATGGGTCCTTTCCCATGGGATTCCCCCCGCTTTCAAACTTGTGCTTTTTGGCTTACAAGAAAGTCTGATTTTGGGGTTCTGACTGTGTCAGTAAGTTACTTGAAAATCTTAGTCACAATTGAGATTTCATTCTCCTCCTCCTATATGTGCCACATCCTTCCTATTCCGTTTCCCCATTTGTCCTATCCTGAGGTGCTGGTTCTTATTCACGTCTTGTTCCCCATTCGCTGACAGCCCTGCTCCGATATCTCAGCAGAACGGCCATTCCTCAACTTGGGGCAGCATCTGTTGACCAGCTATTCAGCAGGCATGGCGGCTGGAGTTCCATCCCATGCTCACTCAACGCCCGCACTTCACCAAGGCGGCTGCTGGATTGTGAGGCTGACCCCTCTCTCTAGCCCAGGAGGTGATGAGTCCAACTGAGGCTACATCTTAGTGCTTTGACTGCAAAAGGAAGACTTGCATTTATATAGCGCCTTTCATGCCCTCAGGGCACCCCGAAGCGCTCGTGAGGTATCTTTGAAGTGATTTGTGACGTAGGAAGTGTAGCAGTCAATTTGTGCACAGCAAGCTCCCACAAACAGCAGTGTGATGTTACATGACCTGTTTTTTGTGATGCTGATTGAAAGATAAATATTGACCTTGACACCGGGGAGGATTCCTTTGCTGCCTTTTTGGAATAGTGCTGAAATAGTCTTTTCTCCTATCCCAACAGAGCCAGCAGGGGGTGTCCATTTAGGTCTCATCCAAAAGATTTTCAAGGACTTATTTCTCTGCAGGCTATAGGTTGCACCAACCAGCCTCCAAGTGCAGCCAACTTTCACAGTGGCACTGCTGCCTCTCAGTGCCACGGACCCAGGTTCAATTCCTGGCTTGGGTGGATGTCTGTGTGGACTTTGCACATTGTCTGTATGGGTTTCCTTCGGGTGCTCTGGTTTCCTCCCACAGTCTGAAGGACGTGTTGGTTAGTTGCATTGGCCATGCCAAGTTCTTCCTCATTGTACCCGGAGAGGCCCCTGAGCATGTCGACTAGGGGATTTTCACAGTAACTTCATTGCAGTGTTAATGTAAGCCTAATTGTGACAACTAATAAATAAACTTTAAGCATGGGCTAAGGTGTAAGGCCACAGGTTACAAAGAACAAAGAGCATCCCAGCACGGGAAACAGGCCCTTCGGCCCAACGAGCCCGCGCCGCCGCATCCTCCTACACCTACCCTGCCCTGTGTGTATGTGAGTGGAACCCCTAATGTAGCCAGATTCAGGGGAGAATAGTGTCAATTTGGTACACCAATCAGCCTAAGAGCACACCTTTGGGGTGTGGGAGGAAACCGGAGCACCCGGAGGAAACCCACGCAACCACAGGGAGAATGCGCAAACTCCCACAGACACAGGCCCAAATCCATGTATCTGCACAGCCAGCAGTGATAGTCACTGAGCTGTTGCGGTGCCCGTCTGCTGGTCCAGGTTTAAGCACACACAATGACACAAAGTACTAGGCCACTCCCGGAACCTCCAAGAGCAGCGCACGCACGACCCACCGTGTGCATGCCCCTCGTTTGACAACAAGGTGGACCGACCCTGTGGAATAAAAAGACAATACGTTAACATATAAAACTACATTTCCGGTGTCGTCCTGAGGCTCTGACCCTATTTAATACCCTCTACTATAACCCTCCATCCTTGCTTCGCTCACGTGTCTGTCTAAGTAAACCGTAAACAAGTTCAATGTGCCTCCCTCCACCACCCTACTCGGTAGCGCGTTCCATACCCCCACGACCCTCTGCGTGAAAAACCTTCCTCTCATATCCAAATTATACTTCTCCCCCCTCACCCTTAGATCGTGACCTCTCATAATAGTTGTCCCCAATCTAGGGAAAAGCCTACCACTGTTTACTCTATCTATCCCCTTCAGTATTTTGTATACCTCTATCATATCACCCCTTAATCTCCGTCTTTCTAAGGAGAAGAGCCCCAGTTTCTCCAACCTTTCCTCGTAACTCAGTCCTTCCATGCCAGGCAACATCCTGGTAAACCTCCTCTGCACCCTCTCCAGGGTCTCCACGTCCTTCCGGTAGTAAGGTGACCAGAACTGGACGCAGTACTCCAAATGCGGTCTAACCAACGTTCTGTACAACTGAAGCATTAGACGGCAGCTCTTATACTCTATACCCCTTCCTATAAAGGCTAGCATTCCATAAGCTTTCTTCACAACCTTCTCTACTGTGTCGACACCTTCAGAGAGTTGTGCACCTGCACTCCCAGGTCCCTCTGTATCTCTATACTCTTAATCGGTCTACCTTTTATCACATAACTCCTCCATGCATTATTCCTTCCAAAATGCATCACCTCGCATTTGTCAGGATTAAATTCCATCTGCCATCTATCTGCCCAATATACCAACCTATCTATATCCTGCTGTCACCTGACAATCCTTCTCAGTATCTGCCAATCCTACCATCTTGGTGTCATCTGCAAATCTGCTGATCACACCACGTACACCCTCTTCCAAGTCGTTTATATATACTACAAAGAGGAGAGGTCCCAGTACTGAGCCCTGCGGTTTCTGGTCATTCATGCCAGTGGGTCTTCTGGTCGCACCAATAGTGCACCTCCAATGCGGGTTTGCTGGCAGCATGGATTGGATTCAATGGGAAATCCCATTGATATCAGTGGGACCAGAAGATCCCGCTGGTATGAACTGTGTACAGTTCTGGTCACCCGATTATAGAATGGATATAATCAAACTAGAAAGAATGCAGAAAAGATTTACTAGAATGCTACCGGGATTTGATGGTTTGAGTTATAAGGCAAGACTGGATAGACTGAGACTTTTTTCCCTGGGGCGTAGGAGGCTTAGGGGTGATGTTATAGATGTCTACAAAATAATGAGGGGCATAGATCAGCTAGATAGTCAACATGGGTAGGGAAGTCTAAACTAAAGAGCATAGGTTTAAGGTGAGAGGGGAGAGATACAGAAGTGTCTAGAGGGGCATTCTTTTCATACAGAGGGTGGTGAGTGGCTGGAACAAGCTGCCAGAAGTAGCAGTAAAGGCAGGTACAGTTTTGTCTTTTAAAAAACATTTAGACAGTTACATGGGTAAGATGGGTATAGAGGGATGTGGGCCAAATGCGGGCAATACAGACTAACTTAGTGGTAAAACAGGGCAGCGTGGGCAAGTTGGGCTGAAGGGCCTGTTTCCATGCTGTAAAGCTCTATGACTCTAAAACGGTGGACCGCCTCCCGCCACGAGAATCTCACCTTTGAACTCTGTTTTTCTCTCCACTGATGCTGCCAATGCCACTGTGTATCTCCAGCCTTTCCTGAGACCACAAGTTAACAAGTCAGCATGTAGTGCTTTCACCAATCAAACCACTGGGGGAAAATTTCACATTCCGCATTGTATTTAGTAAACCAATTTTTTTTTAGATTCACCCTGACTGTCAGACCCTATTTAGGAATAAATAAGGAGATAAAAGCAATGAAGTGGATTCCTTTATAACTCTTTAAATAGCCCATTCATGTTTAAATATGCAGGTTAATGCTGTGAAAATGTTTCCCGAAATACCTTTCAATAATTAATCTTTTTAGAAGGCTGCATATGACATTAATCTCAAATAAATTAGAGGCTGACATGAACAGCCATATTTCACTGACAGAATCAGGGCTAAATGGAACTTAATCTCAGGATTGCTGGTGATGAAATACCACCTCCAGATATTTAATGCAATTTATTAATGAAAGTCAAATGACAGACTGGGGAAGTGGTTGTCACACAGCTGGTCTGGTACTTTGCGCTGTTGACTTTGCTTTGGTGCCATCCAAAGTGTTTGCTTAACTGTTGGTGAACTGTGACGGTAACAGTCATTGCTGGATGGGTTGCCTCTGGAGTCAGGGTTTGACTCCCTCTCCAGGGTACATGATCCTGGTAGGACAAGGCTCCAGGAATATGGGAACAGGAGGAGGCCATTTATCCCCCTGAGCCCGCTTGGCATTCTATGAGATTGTGGTCGTTCTGTGACCCAACTTTACCCTCACCAATGTTTACAGATGCTACACAGAAAGCATTCTTTCTGGATGTATCACAGCTTGGTGTGACTCATGCTCAGCCCAAGACTGCAAGAAATTATAAAGGGTTGACAACGTAGCCCAGTCCATCACTCAAACCAGTCTCCCTTCCACTGACTCTGTCTACACTTCCTGCTGCCTTGCGAAAGCTGTCAGCATAATCAAGGACCCCACGTACCCCAGACATACTCTCTTCCACCTTCTTATGTCAGAAAAGGATACAAAAGTAAGAAAACCAGCTCAAGAGCAGCTTCTTCCCTGCTGCTATCAGATTTTTGTATGGACCTGCTATATCATAGAATCCCTACAGTGCAAAAGGAGGCCATTCAGCCCATCAAGTCTGCACTGACCACAATCCCATCCAAGCCCTTTCCTGGTAATCCCCACATATTTGCCCTGCTAATCTCCCTGATACTAAGAGACAATTCAGCATGGCCAATCAATCAAACCTGCACATTTTTGGACTCTGAGAGGAAACCCATGCAGACCCGAGGCTGGAATTGAACCTGGGTCCCTGGTGCTGTGAGGCAGCAGTGCTAACCATTGTGCCACAGTGTGGCCCGTATATACATGTTAAGCTGATTTTTTTTTACACCCTAGCTCTGGCTGTAACACTACATGCTGCATCCTCTCCTTTCCTTCTCCCCTATGTACTTTATGAACGGTATGTTTTGTCTGTATAGCATACAAGAAACAATTTTCACTGTATCCCAATATATGTGATAACATTAAATCAAATCAAATCATATCCTTTTGGTTCACAATGATCTTATCAGTCTCAGTTTTAAAATTAACAATTGATCTAGCACCAACTGCTCTTGGCAGGAGAGTCCCAAACTCCTTATCCACCCTGTGATATCAGGCTCTCATATTTAGACAATTAAATTCGCTGATAAAAAAGAGACATGCTGTCAAAGTTTTTTGTTCTGTATTCATCAGGAAGCCAAAAACACTTTGACAGCATCTATCTTTATTCAGCAATACTCAAGCTCTCAATGATCAAGCCAATAGTTAGGCAATGCCTTCTGGTCCTATACTCTGCAACTAGAGGTAATAGTTCCTCTCTATCCACCCTATCGATTCTCCTTAATATTTTGAAAACTTTGATTATATCATCCCTTAATCTGAATTGCAGGATATACAACCCAGTTTGTAGGACCTTTCCTCATAGGTGTAACCCATAGAGTCAAGGTAAGTCTGCATTGCACTCCCTCCAAGGTCTATACATCCTTCATATGATTTGGCACCCAGAACTGCTCACAGAGCTCCAGATATAGTTCAACCAGGTTTTTTATATATCTGAAGCATAACTTGTGCCCTATTGAATTCCAGACAATGAAATACAAAGGCCACCATTCCATTAACCTTTTGGTTCATTTTCTCTATCTGTTCATATCATTTTATTGATCCATGGACCCCAAGTCTCTGGATCTCCACAATTTCTGGCTTTTCACCATTTAGAAAGTCCCCTGTTCTATCGACTTTGAGTCCAAAAGGGAAGACCTCATAATTGTTCTCCATTGAAATCCATTTACCAAGGTTTTTTAAGGCCGAGATGGACAGATTGTTAATCAGTAAGGGAATCAAGGGTTATGGGGATAAGGTGAGAAAGTGGAGTTATAGAGTCATAAAGCAATACAGCATGGAAACAGGCCCTTCAGCCCAACTGGTCCATGCCAACCACAGTGCCCTCCTGGCCTGCCCCAATTGCCTGGCTTTGGCACACATCCCTCTAATCCTTTTCCATCCATGTACTTAACTAAAGGCTTTTTAAACGTTGCTACAGTTGATGATTATCACATCAGATTAATCACGATACCGAATGGTGGTGCAGACTCGATGGGCCAAATGGCCTACTTCTGCTTCTACACCTGATGGCTTTGCCCATTCGTTTAATCCATCAATATCTTGTAATATATGCTTTCATTTACACTGTTTACAATCCTGCTTATCTTTGTCTCATCGGTAGATTTGGATATGTGTCTTTTTAATCCTATCATCTGTGCAGCACAATGACATAGTGGTTAATTGGTGACACAGTGGTTAGCCAGTAGCACAGTGGTTAGCACTGCTGCCTCACAGCACCAGGGACCTGGGTTTGATTCCTGACTTGGATCACTGTCTGTGTGGAGTTTGCACATCTTCCTCCATGTCTGCGTAGGTTTCCTCCCACAGTCTAAAGATGTGCGGGTTAGGTGTATTGGCCATGTTAAATCGCCATTTAGTGTTGGGAGACTAATGAGGTTAAATGCATGAGGTTATGGGGATAAGGCCTGGGTGGGATTGTGGTCGTGGTAGACTCAATGGGCTGAATGGCTTCCTTCTGCACTGTGAGATTCTGTGATATGATGCCATGAATGAATGCAGCCCCAACACGGATCCTTGCAGCACACCATTATATGCTGCCAGTGAGAGTACCTGTCTATTATCCCTCCTCTGTTACTCCTTCCACTCAATCAATTTCCTAACCAGGTCAATAATTTTCTTTTAATTCCATCAGCTTCAATTTTAACTAACAGGCTGTTATGGGAGGATTGAACTAATGCCTTCTGGAAATCCATAGAAATCACATCCAGAGACATACCCCTGTCCACTGCTGCAGTCAACTCTTCAAAAAATCCAATGACGTTAATCAATTTCCTTTCACAGATAGATACTGGCTCTCTCCTTCATTATGGACGCTAATAACTCCCTGATAATAGGCTAACTGGGCAGCATGGTGGCACTGTGGTTAGCCCTGCTACCTCACAGCGCCAGGGACCTGGGCTCGATTCCTGGCTTGGGTCACTGTCTGTGTGGGGTTTGCACATTCTCTCTGTGTCTGCATGGGTTACCTCAGGGTGTTCTCGTTTCTTCCCACAGTCTGAAAGACGTGCTGGTTAGGTGCATTGACCTGAATAGGCGCTGGAGTGTGGCGACCAGGAGAGTTTCACAGTAACTTCATTGCAGCGTGAATGTAAGCCTTACTTGTGACGAATAAATAAGCTTTGAAGACTCTACATTAACTAGTCTAGACTTCTCTGGATTCCTTCCTCATCTCTCTTAAATAGCGGAGTGAATTTTTCAATCTGAAGGAATGATTGCTGAATTGGGAGAATTGTGAAAGATTACAGTTTGGATATCTGCGTTGCCAAACCATTGCTTTCTTATCAGGATGGGGAAATGTTGTTCAATTGTGGCAGTCCCATCAGTTGGAAGGGTATTGAGTTAAGTCTTAATCTGGGACCTGAGCACAAAAACCAAAAGCTGACACTCCAGGGCAGGACTGAGGGGGCATTGCACCTTCAATTTCAAGATGTTAAACCCAGATTCCAAGAGGATATCCATTAGGCCTTAATACCATAAGAACCAGAAACAGGAGTAGGCCTTGCAGCTCCTTGAGTCTAGTCTGCCATTCAGCAGGATCACTGTTGATGTGACATTCCTCATGTCCACATTCCTGCCCTTTCCCTGTAACTGTTGATTCCCTTACTGATCTAAAATCTATCCATCTCAGCCTTAAATAAACCCAATCTTACCAGAAAATGGGAAAGTGTCAGGGTCTGCCTGAAAATCGGTGTGTCTGTCTCCAGAGAAACAAGCTGTTTCCCCTCCAGATCTTATGGCACTTTCTCACAACAGCAGCAGTGGGAGTGGAGGGGAACACAGTAACTTTCAAGGATGGGTCCTGAACACAGCGTTAAAGCCAGCCACACCGAGGTCGGGGTGTCGTTTAAAACGGTGCCTTAATCAAGAAATAATCTCCCCCGCCCACCCCACCACGAAGATCTCAGAGGCTCCTCCTCACTTCTCCCACTCTCTCTCTGTCCCTGACCCCCCCCACCCCTAATCAACAGTCTATACTAGCACTTGACCACACCCAACACATCCACACAAACAGACATCATCAGCATTGAACCCCTTCCCTCTGGCCCCCACCGCCCAAACAACCATCAGTGGAATCAGACCCCTACCCCTGCTCCCCTCCACCCCGACAGTCATCTCTGGAATCAGACCCCTTCCCCCAGCACCCCCCGCTCCCCCAACAGTCAACACTGGAATCAGACCCCCCCACTGCCCAAACAGTCATCACTGGAATCAAACCCCTCCCCCCCTGCTCCCCCCCCCGCCCCCCCAACAGTCATCACTGACATCAGACCCCTGCCCCAACACCCCCACCCCTTCAACAGTCATTGCTGGAATCAGACCCCTTCCCCACCCCCCCCATCCACTAACAGTCATCACTGATATCAGATCCTTCCCCCCAGCCCCCACCTCCCAAGAGTCATCATTGGAATCAGACCCCTGCCCCTTATCCCCCCCCAACAGGCATTACTGGAATCTGACCCTTCGCCAATCATCAATGCAAGGAGTTCCAAAGACTCCTCACCACAATCTTAAATTGGTGCCTCTTTAACCTGAGACTATGCCCTCTGGTCCCAGACACACCCATGAAGGGAAACATCCCCTCAGCATTCACCCTGTCAAGCTCCTTAAGAATCTGATACGTTTCAATGAGATCACCTCTCATTCTTCTGTACCAACTGATTCAAGAGCAGCTTCTTCCCTGCTGGTGTCAGACTTTTGAATGGACCCAGCTTTGCTTAAGTTGATCTTTCTCTACATCCTAGCTATGACTGTAACACTACATTCTGCACTGTCTCCTTTCCTTCTCCCTTATGTACTCTATGATCAGCTTCACATTTTCTCACATTATACTCCATCTGGCAAATTTTTGCCTATTTATTTAACCTATTAATATCTCTTTGTAATCCTTATCCCTCTCGCAATTTGCCTTTCCACCTATATTTGTATTATTTGCAAATTTGGCTATGGTACATTCGCTTCCTTTTTCCAAGTTAATATATATTGTAAACAGTTTCAGCCCCAGCTCTGATCCCTGTGGAACCCCACTGGTTATGAGTTGCCAGCCAGAAAAATAACTTCTTATCCCCACTCGCTGTTTCCTGCCCATTAACCAATTCTCTATCCATGCCAATATACTACCTCCAACACCATGGGTTCTTATCTTATGACTTAACCTTTTGAGAGGTACCTTGTCGAACACTCTACCTCTCGCTGTTGATTACTCTGTGCACCATTTTTGTGTTTTGCTGTTCTTTTATGACTGTTGTTTCTCTTTCTCTTGTCATACTCCTTTAGTTCCCATCCCCTGCCATTCTAATTTAAACCTTCTCTAAACAGCTAACAAATACACTCTCTAGGACTTTAGTCCTGGCCAAGGTAACCCATCCCGTTTGAATTGATCCCATCTCCCCCTGAACTGGACCCAATGTCCCAGAAATCTGAAACCCTCCCCCTTGCACCATCTTTGAAGCCAGCTATTCATCTGAACTGTCCTGTTATTTCTACTCTGGCTAGCACGTGGTACTGGTAGCAATCCTGAAATCACTATCTTTGAGATCCTACTTTTCAACTTATTTCCTAACTCCCCGTAGTCAGCTTTTGGGACCTCATTCCTTTTTTTGCCTATGTCATTGGTACCAACGTATACCCCAATCACCGGCTGTTCACCTTCTTCCTCCATGACCTGTAGCTGCTTTGAGACATCCTTGACCCTACAGGCAACATACCATCCTGGAATCTTTCTCGTGACCACAGAAAAATCTATCTATTCCCTTTACAGTTGAATCCCCTATAACTCTTGCATTCCCACTCTTTCTCCTCCAGGGCCAACTGTGATGCAACAAATTGGGATGTTGTTGCTTTCCCTGAGAGGCCATTCCCCAACAGTATCTAAAGCAGTATATCTGTTCTGCAAGAGAATGGCTACAGAGGTTTCTTGCACTGTCTACCCACACCTCTTACTCTACCTTGTGTTCACCTAATCCCTTTCTGACTGTGGAGTCTTAGACTGCGGTGTGATCACCTCTCTGTAAATGTTATCCACGATACTCTCAATTTCGCGGATGTGCCACAGTGCCCCCAGCCATAGCTTTAGCTCTGAAACCCAGGCTTCCAGGAGCTGCAGCTAAAGACACTTCCTGTGTTAACATTGCTGCCTCACAGCGCCAAGGACCCAGAGTCAATTCCGGCCTCTGTCACTTTCTGTGTGGGGTTTGCACATTCTCCCTGTGTCTGCGTGGATTTCCTCCAGGTGCTCCGGTTTCCTCCCAGAGACCAAAGTTGTGCGGGTTAGGGGCATTGGCCATGCTAAATTGATCCTAGTGTCAGGGGGATTAGCAGGCTAAATGTGTGGGGTTACGGGAATAGGACCAGGATGGGATTGTGGTCAGTACAGATCTCGATGGGCCAAATGGCTTCCTTTGTACTGTAAGGGTTGTATGAGGCATTTTGGGATGCCTTGAGGCCGTGAAAGGTGCAATATAAATGCAAATCTCTCCTATTCCTGCCTGCAGTGCTGGAATTGTGCTAGGGATTGATTTTTCAGCCTGTTAGTATTGCATAATAAATATCAGCATCCAACACACATCACATGGCAGGAGATTGTCAACAACCATTAGGTGTTGTTTTTAAAGAGAATTCTCAGGCACTTTTACTCCCTGCTGTTAACAAGCACTTTTAAAATAATTACTATACCAAAAAGAATGATGTGAGTGTGTCAATCAGCTGAATACATCAGTTAGTGCGAATGTGTTGCATTGTGCACAAATAGACAATGTTTAGCTGCACTCATCCAGATTGAGTCAAATCACAGGGACATCCACAGCTCCATCACAATGTATTTAGTGAAGCTACAGAGAGTAGCAGAGAGGCACTCACTCAACCAAGCAGTGAATAACACCAGCACAGTAGCAGCATGCAATTTTAAACCGGAGTGGTCCAGCTCCTTCAGTGAAGGCTTTGGATTAGATATAAAGTACATAGTTCCGCCTCACCTGGGGATAACACAGTAAGAAGTCTCAGAACACCAGGTTAAAGTCCAACAAGTTTATTTGATAGTAAACCCACAAGCTTTCGGGTTTGCCCCTTCGTCAGGTAAGTGGAGAGTTCTGGTCTCAAACACAGCATATGAGTTTAACCTGGTGTTGTGAGACTCCTTACTGTGTTTACCCCAGTCCAACGCCAGCACCTCCACTGGGGATACACATAGTGTATCTCTGCAAACAGCAATGCCTCATGTATCATATTTACATGACTCATTTAGGGCGGCATGGAGGCACAGTGGGTTAGCGCTGCTGCCTCACAGCGCCAGCTTCAATTCCGGCCTCGGGTCACTGTCTGTGCGGGGTCTGCACGTTCTCCCGGTGTCTGTGTGGGTTTCCTCCAAGTGCTCCAGTTTCCTCCCACACTCCAAAGATGTGCGGTTTAGGCTAACTGGCCATGCCAAACTGCCCCTCGATGTCAGGGGGCTTGGCAGGGTAAGTACATGGGATTACGGTGATTGGGCCTGGATGGGATTGTTGTTGGTGCAGGCCTGATGGGCTGAAAGGTCTCCTTCTGCACTGTAGTAATTCGATGACTCTAAACAACGCAGCTACTTTTATTTACTGCTTCACTTTCAGTTTTCTCTTTCCTCCCCCTCGTGACATCTAGGGGGTGTCAGTTGTGGCTCAGTGGCCGTGCTCATCAACCAAGTGGCTTCGAGTCCCATCCCAGGCTCTACAGCAGATCATGTAGGTTGACGGCAGCTGTGCAGTGTGAAGTGTTGCACTGCCAGAGGTGCTGAATCTTGACTGAGCTGTCAGGCTGATGTACAAGTAAATCGCAGGCCATTACTGTGTTAAAGAGCAGGGAGGTTTCTTCCTGTGTCCCTGCCAGCATTCATCCCATGGACAACACCAGCAGTCTCGTCTTCATCGTATTGTCATTTGTGGGAGCTTGCCATGATTGTTGCATTTTCTACATCAGAACAGTGACTACACTTCAGGAGTACTTCATTGGTTGTAAGGTATTTTGAGAGTCCCTGAGGCTGTGAAAGATGCTATACAAATGAAACTTATGTACCTCTCATCACCAGCTTAAAATTCACTCCCTCCAATGCCATTTTTACAATTTATTCATGGGATGTGGGCAGCATTTATTGCCCATCCCTAAATTATTCTTGAACTGAGTGGCTTGCTAGGCTGTTTCTGAGGGCATTTAAGAGTCAGCTGTGTTGCTGTGAATCTGGAGTTACATGTAGACCAGACTGGGTAAGGACAGCAGATTTCCTTTCCTAAGGGGGCATTAGTGAACCAAATGGGTTTTTACAACAGTTGCTCCATGGTTATCATCCGATTTAGACTGTGCTGTTTAGATGCATTGGCCATGCCAAACTCTCCCTCAGTGTACCCAAACAGGCGCCAGAGTGTGGGCGACTAGGGGATTTCCAGAGTAACTTCATTGCAGTGTTAATGTAAGCCTGTAACGTAAGAGTGGTTGGCACAGTGGTTAGCACTGCAGCCTCACATGGTGGCATTATGGAAGGAGGCATGTGAGTACATATTGGGAGATTGCAGGGAGGACAAAGAAGGGTGGGTGGCACAGTGGTTAGCATTGCTGCCTCATGGTGCCAGGGTCCCAGGTTTGATTTCCAGACTTGGATCACTGTCTGTGTGGAGTTTGTACATTCTCCCCATGTCTGTGTGGGTTTTCTCCCACAGTCTGAAAGGCGTGCTGGTGAGGTGCATTGTCCCGAACAGGAGCCGGAGTGCGGTGACTAGGGGAATTTCACAGTAATTTCATTGTAGTATTAATGTAAACCTTAGTTTTGACTAATAAATAAACTTTAACTAATTGTGACACTAATAAATTAAGGTAAACTTTAATTCCAGATATATACTGAATTGAATTTTGCCCTGGTGGGATTCGAATCCAAGTCCCTGGAACATTACGCCGGGCCTTTGGATTACCAGGCCAGCGACAATACCACTGTACTGCAGCCTCCTCCACCACCCCACTCCCAATGTACCTGCACACTCCAGCACCACTGTCTGACAACTACAAGAGGCACTGGGGGAAACACTTGGGGTATCCTCGCAACATCCACCATCCAGGAGAAGGTAGCTGGAGCGTGGACACAACACCACTTGCAAATTCTGTTCTAACCAGCATCCCAATTTGGAAACACGTCACTGGGTCAAAATCCTGCAACGCCCTCCCTAATGGCACCAGGGGTGTCCCCACACTGGACAGACTGGAGTGGTTAAGTAGGCAGCTCAGCTCCTTCTCAAGGGCTATTAGGGACTGGCAATAAATGCTGGGCTTGCCAGCGACGCCCACGCCCCACGACTGAGTGGGGAAAAAAAGCGCTTTTTAGTTCTGTCTTCACGGATCATCACATAGCAACCCAGGCTGACTTTCTCACCTCTGGATCGACATGCTGAGGATAATTATAAAGCTGTGACTGCCATTCCGACTGAGATCAGTTCACTCACACAGACTATTGATCAGAACAAAGCCTTCCACAATCTGGATGCATCAGTTCCACGCCGCAAGATAGTCACCCACTGGAGATTACTTTACAATTATGATGCTCTGCTGGATTCACTGCCCACTGAGTGTACCCAATCTAAGAAAGTAAGCTTCACAATCTCAGGCAGCCGTTGTTTGAACACTGTCACTCGTAAATTAGCAAGTAACAGCTTGTAAAAATAAATTGCTCTCAAGAAGACACCGTGGCATTATGGAAGGGGACATGTGGGTATATACTAGGAGATCGCAAAGGAGGTTGGGACAGCACGGTGGCACATATACTGGGAGATCGCTGGTACGGCAAAGGAGGTTGGGGTGGCACAGCGGTTAGCACTATCACCTCACAGTGTCAGGGATCCGGGTTCAATTCCGGCCTCAGGTCATTGTGTGTGTGCAGTTTGCAATTTCCCCCCGTGTCTGTGTGGGTTTCCTCTGGGTGCTCCCATTATCCAATCGGATGATGCTTGACTTGTCAGCCAATCAGCCTTGTCTCTCCTCCTCCCACTTCGATATTTATATCTAATAAAGAGAAACATTGAAAGAAATTGACAAACGGCAACAGTATTTTTGAATGTCCCGATGGTTTTTCAGGGTTAGAGTGTCCTGGAGATTAATCTTCAAGTCCTGGAGACACCAGGCCAATCCTGGAGGGTTGGCAACTCTAGCCCAAAGAGCTGCTCATGGGAAGAGACCAAGGATAATGCATCCTTGGTTACAGAGAGGCAGGAAGTAATCTTTGAAGACACATAGGTTTTAACATGGAAAAGTGACAATAAATGGTTAAAGGTAAACTCAATCCTGGCGTCAGGTTACATGAACGAGCCAGACTTGAAGGCACCAGGTCCCACCGTGACCATTGCTTTACAATTCCCTCCGAGAAGTCAGCTCACTCAGCACTTTCTTTCATCTGCTCTCCCTCAATCTATACACTTCCAAAACCCCGTGAGGGGGTGTACATGTGCGTGAGTGTGGGTGTGCCCCACTCAGGGGGATCTCATGAAGTAATCGCATTTTAGCATTTTTTAAAACTTTCTTTATTGGTCACAAGGAAGGCTTACATTAACACTGCAATGAAGTTACTGTGAAATTTCCCTAGTTGCCACACTCCAGCGCCTGTTTGGGTCGAAGCACCCAACCTGCATGTCTCTCAGACTGTGGGAGGAAACCGGAGCACCCAGAGGAACCCACGCAGACACAGGGTGAACATGCAGACTCCACACAGACAGTAGTCCAAGCCGGGAATCGAACCGAGGTCCCTAGCATTATGAGGCAGCAGTGCTAACCACTGTGCCGCCATGCTGCCCAGCTTTCTGACATTATCTCTGTTGTTGTAAAGAAACAAAGTTGGTTGATGACGGGATTGGGTTCCTTCAGCCATTCCAACGCTCTTTCAGATATGAGGTCCTCCAAGGTGTGTGTTATTAATTGCAGGAAATCCCTTACAGAGGAAAGTATCAAAACCTTCAGGCTTAATCCAACAAATCTCATCCCCGCTTTTGCAAACTGGAATCCCCGAGGTTTGAATTCACTTTGAAAAGCTGCTGTTGCTTAAATTCATACAACGATAGAAAGGTTCAGAGTCTTTAACGCAACCACAGGAATCTCCCCAATTCCCATGATGATGACAACACAACCTTTGATTTCCATCAGATTAACTCTGGGCTAATGTATTCATAGCAGCAACACTGTGATGCACGGCCTTACAACAGACAGGAAGCAACTGCAGAGTTGAAAGCAATCTGAGCTAGTGGCAACATCCCACAGGAGCTCCATGGATTTTAATTTAGCTGAAGGCTTTTTTAACCCCTACATCCTGAAAGCTCAGGGAATTCTCTTCTTTCTTAGTCCAAGTTTTTTTTTTATAAAAAAAGAAAAATTCGACCAACCCACGAACACTGAAAAGTTGCCCAATGCCAATATTAAGGTCTTAAATTAAAATGCAGTTTAAAATTACTTCTGTTGCATGTCTGCTTCTTTTCTCCTTTGTTCTGGCATTATTTGAATGCACTGACATTGGTGGCACAGTGGTTAGTACCGCTGCCTCACTGCGCAGGGACCCGGGTTCGATTCCCAGCGTGGGTCACTATCTATGAGAAGTCTGCACGTTCTCTCCATGTCTGCGTGGGTTTCCTCCAGGTGCTCCAGTTCCTTCCACAGTCTGAAAGATGTGCTGGTTAGGTGCATCGGCCATACTAAATTCTCCCTCAGTGTACCCAAACAGGCGCCGGAGTGCAGCTATAATTTTCACAGTAACTTCATTGCAATGCTAATGTAAGCCTACTTACGATACTAACAAATAAACTAAACTAAACCTTACATCCCGTGAATTAACAGCACAGACCACAAAACATTAGTGGTTCAATTGGTGTCTTCAACAGTACCTCATCCCATCTTTCCCACGGCATTAAAGCAAATTACTGTGGACGCTGGAATCAGAAACCAAATTAAAAAAATGGAAAATCTCAGCAGGTTTGGCGGCATCTGTATGGAGTGAAAAGAGCCAAGGGTCACGTGGACTCGAAATGTCAGCTGTTTTCTCTCCTTACAGACGCTGCCAGACCTGAGATTTTCCAGCATTTTCTCCTTTGGTTTCCCACAGCATTCCTTTTATCCGTCATATTGTCCCCATCCCACCTCTCCATTCCCATTCCATCCCTCCCATGCTCCAGCTGCTCCTTGCTCATTCTGGAGCATTGGTCCCAATCTTTATTTTAACTCATCCTTGGCATGGCATGTGGGCACAGCTGTGGCAAGGCTGGCATTTGTTGCCCATTCCTAAATGCCCTTGAACAGAGCAGCTTATTTGGTCATTTCAGAGGGCGGCTAAGAGTCAACCGCATTGCCGTGGGAGTCAAGGGCCTGGGCAGATGAAGTAAGGACAGCAGATTTCCATCTGTTAGTGAACCAAATAGGTTTTTAAAACAATTGACGATAGTTGCCATGGTCACCAGTACTGAGACTAGCTTTATATTCCAGATTTTCTGAATTGAAATTCCACCAGCTGGGATTTGAACCTCCAGAGCATTAGCCTGGGCTTCTGGATTACTAACTCAGTGACATTATCACTGCACCACCATCTTCCCCCAGAAGTTATTCTTCTATTGGTTGAAAAAAAAGTCTTGAGAACTTGTCTTCTGCCAATCAAGAGTGAGGGGGCGGGGGGAGGTGCGGTTGTGCTGGTGTGTAAGAGAGAGAATTAATGGGCTCATCTTCTCTGCAACTGAGACAGGTTCAAGATTTTAGGTGTCCAAATCACCAACAACCAGCCGACACTATAGTTAAGGTTAGTTTAACGTCTGTGGTAGGTAAAATGTTAGAATCCGTCATTAAGGAGGAAATTGCGAGGCATCTTGAAGGGAATTGCTTGATAGGGCAGACGCAACACGGTTTCATTAAAGGGAAGTCGTGTCTGACAAATTTACTGGAGTTCTATGAGGATGTGTCTAGGGCGGTGGATAGAGGAGAGCCGGTGGATGTGGTCTTTCTGGATTTTCAGAAGGCGTTTGATAAGGTACCTCACAAGAGGTTACTGCAGAAGGTCAGAGGACATGGAGTTGGGGGTAGGGTGTTAGCGTGGATAGAGGATTGGTTGTCAAATAGGAGGCAGAGAGTGGGGGTCAATGGGTGCTATTCGGATTGGCGGTTGGTGACTAGTGGGGTGCCCCAGGGGTCGGTGCTGGGGCCTCAGCTATTTACCATTTATATAGATGATCTGGAGGAGGGAACCGAGTGTAGGGTGTCGAAATTTGCTGATGACACCAAGATTGGGGGAAAGGCAAATTGTGCGGAGGGTGTGGAGAGTCTGCAGAAGGATCTAGATAGGCTGGGCGAATGGGCCAGGAAATGGCAAATGGAATTTAATGTTGGCAAGTGTGAGGTGGTCCACTTTGGTAGGAAGAATGGTAGGAAGGACTATTACTTACGTGGCGAAAAACTGCAGCAGGCGACGGTGCAGAGGGACCTCGGGGTCCTTGTGCATGAGTCGCAAAAACCCAGCCTGCAGGTGCAGCAGGTGGTCAGGAAGGCGAATGGGATGCTGGCCTTCATAGCGAGGGGGATTGAATATAAAAGTAGGGAGGTCTTGCTGCAGCTGTATAGGGCATTGGTGAGGCCGCAGCTGGAGTACTGTGTGCAGTTTTGGGCGCCGCACCTGCGCAAGGATATTTTGGCCCTGGAGGGAGTGCAGAGGAGGTTTACTAGGCTGATACCGGAGTTGAGGGGGTTGAGCTATGAGGAGAGGCTGAATAAACTAGGCTTGTACTCGTTAGAGTTTAGAAGAATGAGGGGAGATCTCATTGAGACGTATAAGATGATGAATGGGATGGATAGGATAGAGGTGGAAA
The DNA here is from genome assembly GCF_965287045.1 of Carcharhinus amblyrhynchos. Classification (NCBI taxonomy): domain Eukaryota; kingdom Metazoa; phylum Chordata; class Chondrichthyes; order Carcharhiniformes; family Carcharhinidae; genus Carcharhinus; species Carcharhinus amblyrhynchos. Next base: position 12,967,841 of record NC_137327.1, read on the forward strand.
GACTCTTCCCGCTCAAAAAAGACAGTAGGACTAGGGGGCACAGCCTCAAGATAAAGGGGGGGCAGTTCAGAACGGAGTTGAGGAGGAACTTCTTCACTCAAAGGGTGGTGAATCTCTGGAATTCTCTGCCCGTTGAAGTGGTGGAGGCTGCCTCGCTAAATATTTTTAAGAAGCGGGTTGATGGGTTTTTGATAAGAGAGGGGATTAAGGGTTATGGGGAGAGGGCGGGAAAGTGGAACTGAGCCACGACAGATCAGCCATGATCTTATTGAATGGCGGGGCAGGCTCGAAGGGCCAGATGGCCTACTCCTGCTCCTATTTCTTATGTTCTTATGTTCTTATGTTAAGGAAGCCCACCAAGGCCTCTACTTTCTCAGAAGATAAGGAAATTTGGCATTTGACTCTCACCAACTTTTGCATCATAGAAAGCATTCTTTCTGGTTGTATCACAGCTTGGTATGACTCCTGGTCTGCCCAGGACCACAAGGAACTACGAAAGGTTGTGAATGTAGCCCAATCCATCACGCAAACCAGCCTCCCATCCATTGACTGTCTACACTCCCCACTGCCTCGGAAAAGCAGCTAGCATAATTAAGGACCCCACACACCCCGGACATTCTCTCTTCCACCTTCTTCCATCAGGAAAAAGATGAAAAAAGTCTGAGGTCACATATCAACCGAATCAAGAACAGCTTCTTTCCTGCTGCCATCAAACTTTTGTTTGGACCTATCTCACATTAAATTGATCTTTCTCTACACCCTAGCTCTGACTCTAACACCACATTCTGCACTCTCTCCTTTCCTTCTCTATGAACGGTATGTTTTGTTTGTACAGTCCGCAAGAAACAATACTTTTTACTGTATACCAATAAATGTGACAATAATAAATCAAATCAAATCAAGGCATATAGTCCAAAGACCAGGAAGTACTGTTGAATCTATTAAAAACAGTAGTTTGCCTTCATTGTGGCCAGTTCTGGACTCCACACTTTTGGAAGGACAGGAAGATTTTAGAGCGGCTACGTTATGAGAGTTACTAAAATGGTTCTAGGGTTGAGGGATTTCAGCTTCATGAATAGACCTGAGAAGCTGAGGTTGTTCTCCTTAGAACAGCTAAGGCTCAGAGGAGATGTGATAGAGAAGTTTAAAATCACAAAGGGTGGAAGTAGAGTGAAGGAAGAGAGTCTGTTTCCAGTGGATGGAGATCATTAAGAACTAGAAGAGACAGGGAGGGATGCTGGTTTTCCTTTTACACAATGTGTGGTTTGCGATTTGGAATGAACCTGTCTGATAGGGGAGAGAATAAATTCAATAGTAATCATCAAAGGGGAATGTTTAAGTGTGGCGAGGATGAGGAAAATGGGCAGAGTGGGACTCATGGGATTGCTTTCTGCAACTCCCAGTGTAAGCCCGTGCGCTTGGAATTCAGAGGACAGAATTGGGCTTGGCTGTGATGCCTTCTGTGGCTGAATATACTCCTGGCCCTCAAATGTCAAACCCACATCAGATTACTTCCATAGAAATTATAGAGTAAATCAGTGCAAAAGATCATTCAACCCATTATGCCCATGTCAGCTCTTTGAAGAGTTGCATTTAGATAATAGCTTTCCGGATCCCTGAATTTCCCAAGGAGATTTACAGTCACCAATACTTTGAAACAATGGCGACTGTTGCAATGTAGGAAACAGGGAGCCAATTTGCAAGTTCCCACAAATATCACAATAAACAGATAACCTGTTTCTGATTAGGGATATTGATTGAGGGGTAAATCTCCCTGTGGTTGCGTGGGTTTCCTCTGGGCGCTCCGGTTTCCTCCCACACCCCAAAGGTGTGCTCTTAGGCTGATTGGTTTTACCAAATTGACACTATTCTCCCCTGAATCTGGCTAAGTTAGGGGTTCCATTCGTAGACATGCAGGGTAGAATAGGTGTAGGGTGATGCGGCGGCGCGGGCTCGTTGGGCCGAAGGGCCTGTTTCCCGTGCTGGGTTGTTCTTTGTAAATATTGCCCAAGGAGAACTTGCCCACTTTTCCAAATAATTCTGAGGGATATTTGACATTCTCTCTCAGGAGGACGCATGGGTCCCTCGGTTTAACTTCTCACCTGCTAGAGAGAGCAGCCCTTCCTAAGTATGTACTGGGAAATATTAGGATGGGACTTACCGGCCACACTCATCCTAAGACTGGAAAATCCTGCCCAAGGTCAACAGACCTTTGCAAGATCCCCCACCCACCCAGATACTATTCCTGTGACGAGCAGGAGGGAAAATTCCCCCCAGGATCTCCATTCTGAACTCAAGGGTAGGGAGAAAGCCAATGTGGGGCAATACGGTAGCACAGTGGTTAGCATTGCTACCTAACAGCGCCAGGAACCTGGGTTCAATTCCAGCCTTGCGTCACTAGAAATCGTAGAAACTCCACAGTACAGAAAGAAGCCATTTAGCCTATTGAGTCTGCACTGACCACAATCCCATCCAGGCCCTACCTCCATATCCCCACATATTTTACCCACTAGCCCCTCTAACCTACGCATCTCAGGACACTGAGAAGCAATGTTAGCATGGCCAATCAACCTAACCCGCACATCTTTGGACTGTGAGAGGAAACTGGAGCACCCGGAGGAAACCCACAGAGACACGAGGAGAATGTGCAAACTCCACACAGACAATGACCCAAGCTGGGAATCGAACCCAGATCCCTGGAGCTGTGAAGCAGCAGTGCTAACCACTGTGCTACCGTACTGCCCATAAATTGTCTGTATGGAATTTGCACATTCTCCCTGTGTCTGCGTGGGTTTCCTCCCACAGTCCAAAGATGTGCAGGTTAGGTTGATTGGCCATGCTAAATTGCCCCTTAGTGTCAGGGGATCAGCAGCGTAAACATGTGGGGTTACGGGAATAGGGCCTGAGTGGGATTGTGGTCAGTACAGACTTGATGGACTGAGTGGCCTCCTTCTGCAGTGTACGGATTCTATGATAAACTTCCTGCTTTCGTATTAACAGCGCCAGGAGCTCATTAACACTCATCTGTAACAGTGCAGCAGCACCGCAGGAATGCAGCAGCCACTCAGTACTGCATAACACTTACTGAGTATTCCTAGTTCCTTAATTTCTGATTTTCAGCAGTTGCTGCATCTTGCTTTAGTCACAGATTACAAAATTATCCGGTGACATTCAAAACTACCAGGATACTAGCTGTCAGCATCTTCCAGGATACCGTTTACACTGTGTGATTCAGCAAAATTGGCATAAGTTCCTTCTTCAAATCAAAAAGCCTACACAGCAGTTTATTGATAAATACAGGCTTCCGTGGATGTGGTTAGAGGGCGAGGCTCGAGCTCCAGCCTTAATAGGGACAGCAACAAAATCAAAACTAAAAGAAAAGAAGACATACAGACCAAAATCCGTAGGCCATTGAAGATGGTTACTTTTACAGGAAGTGCGAGAAAGACTTACACTTACCATGTTCCAAAACACCTCTGGGGAGGCAATGGCCGAGAAGTATTATTGCTAGACTAGTAATCTAGAAACTCAGCCAATGTTCTGGGGACTCAAGTTCGAATCCCATCATCGTAGATAGTGGAATTCGAACTCAATAATAAAAAAAATCTGGAATTAAGAATCTACTGATGACCACGAAACCATTGTCATAAAAACCCATCTGGTTCACTGATGTCCCTCATGGAAGGAAATCTGCCGACCTTACCTGGTCTGGCCTACGTGTGACGCCAGAACCACAGCAATGTGGTTGACTCTGAACTGCCCTCCCAAGTGCAACTAGGGATGGGCAATAAATACTGGTTAGCCAGCGACGCCCAGGTCCCATGAATGAATAAAAAAAATGAGAATGCCCTAAATTCTGCACAACCAACGAAGCACCTTAGAAGTGTTGTACAGGGCTGTAGAAAATCCTTGCTAGCTCGTCATACCCACATTGCAACAAGAAATGGTGATTTGTAACTGCATCTCCCCTTCTTGTCAGAGAATGATCAGGGTTAGAATCCCAGCCATTCTGGCTTGGGAAGGGCTGCATTTATATCCTGGCTAAGCTCAGAATTACGAAAACAGGGATGTAAAATTGAAACATTCATTATTAAGACACTGAACTGCGCTGCCCTACTCATGCTCAACTGGAAAGTAGGAATTTCAGGATGGGTTCCCAGCTAATGTAGCAGCTCAATTCTCCACTCAACTGGATGATAAAGTGGGACACAGCGGTGAAAAAGCAAGAACAGTATTCCTCTCCCGTGTAAAGCTGCCAACATATTTTAAGTTTTACTGGGTCAGATTTTCTTGATTCATAGAATCCCTGCAGTGCAGAAGGAGGCCATTCACCCCACTGAGCCTGCACCGCCAACAATCCCACCCAGATCCTCTCCCTATAACTCTACATATTTACCCTGCTAATCGCTCTGACACTAAAGAGCAATTTAGCATGGCCAATCCACCTAACCCGCATCCTTGGACTGTGGAAAGAAACCGGTGCACGCAGAGGAAACGCAGACACGGTGAGAACGTGCAAATTTCACACAGGCACTGGTCCGAGGCCAGAGTCGAACCCAGGTCCCTGGCACTGTGAGGCAGCAGTGCTGACCACTGTGCCACCCTCCGGTGATGTTAATGGCACAGTAAACGCCGGCCCTGAGAGCGAACTGATTGTAAAATGTTAAACCCAAACATGAGAGAGAGGCAAGAGTGTTGGAATCTTCCTGAATGACAAAGTGCCCCATTGTTAACACACAAACCCATGGGCCTGCAGCTGCAAAGCTTTAAAGTTTCAAGCTCCTCTTTCAGATTCCTCTTTCTTCCCTACTTGAAGGAGTCAGTGCAGGGGTTTTCCGCTCCTCGTGAAGGCTTTGGGTAGTTCTTGTTTTTGAGTCCAGTTGGTAGGTGGATGATGTGAGGCGTTCTTCTGGGACAAACGCGATCGGCCGAGTAATGATCCATGCACAGAATCTGGAGTAAGGCACATGCAGCCAGCCCTCATCAAGGCCTTGCCTCATAGGAAGATGGCCAAGTGATGAAGCTACACAGTAATCCAGAGAAGCCTGGTTTTCCCCTTCTTCCTGCACTCTGTTTAAGTCTAGGATCTCTGCACCCTGGGCTTTCCACAAAGCCGGAATGGAAATCTGAACCGTAAGATATAGCAGCAGAATTAGGCCATTCGGCCCATCGAGTCTGCTCCGCCATTCAATCATGGCTGATATGATTCTCATCCCCATTCTCCTGCCTTCTCCCTGGAACCCTTGGTCCTCTTATTGATGGAGAGCCTATCTATCTCTGTCTTAAAGACACTCAATGACCTGGCCTCCACAGCCCTCTGTGGCAATGAGTTCCATGGATTCGCCAATCTCTGGCTGAAGAAATTCCTCCCCATCTCAGTTTTAAAGGAGCGTCCCTTCACTCTGAGGCTGTGCCCTCGAGTTCTAGTCTCTCCCACTAGTGGAACCTTCCAAACTTGTGAGGGTCACAGAAACCATCTTCATCTCAGAGTTGCCGAGCCTACAACTATTTGCAACTTGTTTGCAAAATTCCTCCAGATTTTGTCAAAAATATGAACGAACAGACACATCCACATTGTAAAATGACAGCAAATAAACGCGCTGGGAAGTCAGGCAGGGCACTAGTGTTAATTAAAAAACATTTATTAGCTCAAATACACTACTTCTCTCTATCTTCTGTACCCCCCCCCCTTCATTTTCATATTTTAACCCATGATGTTAAATAGAATCCCTATGGCGCAGAAGGAGGCTATTTGGCCCATCCAGCCTGCACCTGACCACAATCCCACCCAGGCCCTATCGCCGACGCCCCATGTATTTACCCTGCTAACCCAGCTGACACTAAGAGACAATTTTAGCATGGCCAAACCACCTAACCTGCCCATCTCTGTTAGAAACAAACCTCAGGAGACAGAATTCAGAACTGCACCACTTGTCAGCGTCTGTAAAATATCATCGAGTCCCTGCAGTGCAGAAGGAGCCTGCTTGGCCCATCAGGTCTGCACCGATTCTCTGACAGAGCGTCTTACGCAGGCCTTCTTCGCCCACCCCATTTCTGTAACCCCACACATTTAACATGGCCAATCCACCCAACCTGCACATCTTTGGACAAAGCACCCGGAGGAAACCCTCGCAGACACAGGGAGAATGTGCCAACTCTACCTGAGACTGGAACTGAACCTGGGTCCCTGGCTCTGTGAGGCAGCAGTGCTATCCACTGTGCCACCCTACCTGAGAGGATTGTAGTCAAAGCATTCACTTTTCCCCTTGCATAATCTGCCGTTTCGATCACAGATCTCCAGTGCGGTATTCCCAAAACACCCCCACAGGCGGCCAAATCGACGAGGAACCTAAAGACAGTTTCTGCACTGCTTTGACTAAACTCAAATCGTCAATGGCCGATTCATGGAGATCACCGCGGGCCGGGCTTCTATTTTGTTCTGGGAGGTGTGTCCCTGGGGGATTCGACTCACGGCCCAGTCGCTGCCCTGGCGCTCAGGCCTACCAGCTGGTGGCACTGGACAACACTACCCTGCTCTCTAGGCTCAGAGCTGAGCACCTCCTAGTGGCGGATTGGGTGACTTGTCTTAGAATTGATTCTTTTCAGCCACTAATATTTTATTTTCCCTTTGCCAATAGGGCTCGCAGCTGGCTTCCTGATTGGCGATGGATTTTTGTACAATTAACTGAAAGTTTCCTCCGGGAGCTCCGGTTTCCTCCACAGTCCAAAGATGTGCAGGATAGGGGGATTAGCCATGGTAAATGTGTGGGGTTACAGGGATAGGACTGGGGTAAGGTGCAGACTCAATGGGCTGAATGTCCTCCTCCTACACTGTTGGGATTTTATGACCTTCACTGAGAAATGAAGCCTGGGGGGCGGTGGGGTGTGTGGGTGTGTGTGTGTGCCCATAGAGATCCTTAAAATGATGTAGGTTTTGGTAGGTCAGGTGTAGAGAAAATATTTCCACTTGCAAGCAAAGCCAGAACTAAGGGTCATAAATATACCACACAGTTATAGAATCTCTACAGTGCAGAAGGAGGTCATTTAGCCCATCGAGCCTGCACCGACCACAATCCCACCCAGGCCCTAACCCTATGACCCATCTAACCTGCTAGTCCCCCTAATACTAAGGGGCAATTTAGCATGGGCAATCCACCTAACCTGCACATCTTTGGACTGTGGGAGGAAACCGGAGCAGCCAGAGTAAACCCACACAGACACGGGGAGAATGTGCAAACTTCACACAGGCAGTGACCCAAGGCCGGAATTGAACCCGGGTCCCTGGCTGCGTGAGGCAGCAGTGCTAACCACTGTGCCACCGTGCTGCCCTATACAAGCCTAGTCACCCATCAATCTGATGGGGAATATTGAGCAGAAACCTCCTTAGCAAGAAAGTGGTGAGAATGTGGAACTCCCTACCACAAGTAGCTGAGGCAAATAACATTGATGCATTTAAGGGGAAGCTGGTTGGGTGTATGTGGGAGAAAGGAAATAGGAAGATTGGATAGTTTTTGAGGAAGGACAGTGGGAGGCGGCTGTGCACAGCGTAAATATCTGTGCGGAGCAGATAGTCCACTTCCATGCTGTAAATACTTCTCAAGGTTTAAAAATTGCCTAAATATCATCATTTCCTCTCTCTCTGTCTCCCCTCCTCCAAACTTCTCTCAAAGAGAGCAGTTTAATAGTCCTGTGACTGGGCCTCTTCCCCGGGCTGAAGGTTTGCTCGGAGTCTGTGCATCTGATTCAGGGACTCTGTAAGGAACGTCCCAATCGTGTTAATCTCCATGAGAGTGAGGTTGTCCAGCTGCGAGGGGAGGGAAAAGAAAAGCAAATGATCATTAAACTTCCCTACCAAAACTTTAATCCAACAAAAATCCGCCATCAGCCATGTCCGTTTCCACTGGAAACTATAACCAACAACGCTCACATCAAAAGTAAAAAGCTTATCTATTAGTCACAAGTAAGACTTACATTAACACTGCAATGAAGTTACTGTGAAATTCCCCCAGTGGTCACACTCTGGCGCCAGTTCGGGTCAATGCACCTAACCTGCACGTCTTTCAGACTGAGAGAGGAAACCAGAGCACCCGGAGGAAGCCCACGCAGACACGGGGAGAATGTGCAAGACCGTGACCCAAGCTGGGAATCGAACCCGGGTCCCTGGCGCTGTGAGGCAGCAGTGCTAACCACTGTGCCTTCCCATACCAAACGCTGATTCCGGGGTTGGCGAGACTGACGTATGAGGAGAGATTGGCAAGGTTAGGATTGTTTCAGGCGAATGAGAGGAATAAACCTGCTGGACTTTAACCTGGTGACGTGAGACTTAAGCAGAGTCACGCAGACTTGACGCATCAACCCGGTTTCTCTCTCCACAGACACTGCCAGATCTGCCGAGTTCTTGTAACACTTTTGTGCACAGGATTTACTGAGACCCAACTCACCAGCTCCCCCTCCAGGGTGCAAACTGAACAGCGGCAGGGTAACCATCGGCAAGGGTCCAAACTGCAAGTTGCTGACACACTGCCAAGGCTGTACAAGAGAACTGGGTAGTTCCGGCCCACCTCCGCCACACGTCCTCACACAACCAGACAAGCTCCTGCGTGTGCAGCGAGAGTTGTCATCAGTGTGAGCAACAACAACGTAGTTTTGTTAACCAAGATTTATAATCCTGGTGGTTTTATCAGATAAACATCGATGTGAATTAAGTATTAGTTTCTCAGAAGGGGATGATTGCGATATTTTAAACACAAATGAGAATGTTTCAAATAAACATGTTCTCTTGTAGAATTAATGTTTATAATGTGAAAATGTCTAGACTTTTGTTTTTGGCACGAACTAATAACAGACTTATGATTTTTAATTTTAAAAAATAAAGCACGCTGGCATTAACCCCTTTAAGAATAAAATGGATGAACAGTTTACAGAGAGAAGAATCAGGGCTTATATTGGTTTGATTCATTCAGCAGTGAAAGAGCAAAGATTTCAATGAGTTCTTACAGAATTCAGGTGAGTTTTATTACAGGGGCGAGCGATAGGAGTAAAGTTTAAATACTAGTGTAATAAGTAGGCTTACATTAACACTGCAATGAAGTTACTGTGAAAATCCCCTAGTCGCCACACTCTGGCGCTGTTCAGGTAAACTGAGGGATAATTTAGCATGGCCAATGCACCAAACCAGCACATCTTTTGGACTGTGGGGGGAAAGCACGGATTTGTTAAGGGGAAGTCCTGTTTGACGAATTTATTATGAGGGTGTGACTCGTGCGGTAGACAGAGGGGAACCGGTGGATGTGCTGTTTTTAGATTTCCAAAAGGCGTTTGATAAGGTGCCTCGCAAAAGGTTGCTACAGAAGGTTAGGGGGCATGGAGTTGGGGGTAAGGTGTTAGCTTGGATAGAGGATTGGCTGTCTAATAGGAAGCAGAGAGTTGGTATCAATGGGTGCTATTCTGGTTGGCGGTTGGTAACTAGTGGAGTGCCGCAGGGATCGGTGCTGGGGCCTCAACTGTTTACCATTTATATAGATGATCTGGAGGAGGGGGCTGAGTGTAGGGTGACGAAATTTGCTAATGACACAAAGATGAGTGGAAAAGCAAATTGCGTGGAGGGTGTGGAAAGTCTGCAGAGAGATCTGGATAGGCTGAGCGAGTGGGCGAGGACCTGGCAGATGGAATATAATGTTAGCAAGTATGAGGTTATCCACTATGGCAGAAATAATAGTAGGAGGGATTACTATTTAAAAGGTGAAAAGTTGAAGCATGCTACGGTGCAGAGGGATCTGGGGTCCTTGTGCATGAGTCGCAAAAACCCAGTCTGCAGGTGCAGCAGGTGATCGGAATGATGGCCTTTATAGCGAGAGGGATAGAATATAAAAGCAGGGAGGTCTTGCTGCAACTGTACAGGGTACTGGTGAGGTTGCAGCTGGAGTACTGTGTGCAGTTTGGGTCGCCGCACTTGCAGAAGGATATATTGGCCTTGGAGGGAGTGCAGAGGAGGTTCACTAGGCTGATACCAGAGATGAGGGGGTTGACCTATGAAGAGATACTAAATAGACTGGGTCTGTACTCGTTGGAGTTTAGAAGGATGAAGGGGGATCTTATAGAGACGTATAAGATAATGAAGGGGATGGATAGGGATGGATAGAGATTCTTCCCGCTTAGAAAGGATAGCAGGACTAGAGGACACAGCCTCAAGATAAGGGGGGAGCAGTTTAGATCAGAGTTGAGGAGGAACTTCTTCACTCAAAGGGTGGTGAATCTCTGGAATTCTCTGCCCGTTGAAGTGGTGGAGGCTACCTCACTAAATATATTTAAGTCACGGGTAGATAGGTTTTTGACAGACAAAGGAATTAAGGATTATGGGGAGAAAGCGGGAAAGTGGAACTGATCCACTTCAGATCAGCCATGATCTTATTGAATGGTGGGGCAGGCTCAAGGGGCTAGATGGCCCACTCCTGCTCCTATTTCTTATGTTATGAAACCTGAGCACCTGCAGGAAACCCATACAGACATGGGGAGAATGTGCAGAGTCCACATAGACAGTCACCCAAGCTGGGAATCGAACTCAGATCCCTGGCACTATGAGGCAGCAGTGCTAACCACTGTGCACCGTGCCACCCATAGGACCAGTAAATTGTCCAGGGGATCTTCTGTCCCACTTCAGTTGCTCACAGACAAAAAGGTTTGAGAACCATGGGCTTAGGTGGTATGAGCAAAGAGTATGTGTACAGAGGGAAAGTATTTGATATTAATGTTAGTTCTACTGTTAAAGGAGAGAAAGCAAGAACAAAAGATCCAAAATTGTACAGAATCTTTATTCATTAACAGAATGTGGACATTCGTTGCCTATTGCCCTTCAGCTGAGCTTGGCCACTTCAGAGGGCAGTTAAGAGTCAACCACATTGCTGTGGCTCTGGAGTCACATGTAGGCCAGACCAGGAAAGGACGGCAGATTTCCTTCCCTAAAGGACAGCAGTGAACCAGATGGGTTTTTACGACTGGCTTCAGATTTATCAAGTGAATTTTTCAGTCAGCTGCCATGGTGGGATTTGATCCCATGTCCCCAGAGGATAAGCCTGGGCCTTGGGATTGCGAGTCCAGTGAAGTCACCATTATGCCGCTGTCTCAACTCAGCATGTTCCAGTCAACGAAGTGTTACTGAAGTTCAGTCATTCCAATAACGGCAGAATGAAATGCGGAGATCACGAACTACACCCACTCTGCATTACACCAACAGATTTTCCTCAGCAACTCCATCGGTTTTACATAAAAAAAAAGTCTGTGGCTATTTTTTCTGATCTTCATTTCAACTGGAAACAAGGCACATCGGAGATTCTCACCAGAACTATACCATCTGTTGGATGCAATCTCCTGCCAGAACAGTACATGGGAGAGGTGCTGTAGTCATGGTATTGATAGCACAGCTTGGGGGCACAGATAGCTTCCAACAGTGAAAATCCCCCAATTGTTCAGTCGGAAGTTAGTGAACAGTATGATGTGGAACAGCCATTCGGACTAGCAGCATCCCAGTCTGTAGGGTCTCAGACAGTGCATTCCAGATCCTAACCACTCACTGTGTGAATCTGTCTCCACCACACTCTCAGGCAGTGCATTCCAGATCCTAACCACTCACTGTGTGAATCTGTCTCCACCACACTCTCAGGCAGTGCATCCCAGACCCTAACCACTTGCTGTGTGAATCTGTCTCCACCACACTCTCAGGCAGTACATTCCAGATCCTAACCACTCGCTGTGTGAATCTGTCTCCACCACACACTCAGGCAGTACATTCCAGATCCTAACCACTCGCTGTGTGAATCTGTCTCCCCCACACTCTCAGGCAGTACATTCCAGATCCTAACCACTTGCTGTGTGAATCTGTCTCCACCACACTCTCAGGCAGTGCATCCCAGACCCTAACCACTCGCTGTGTGAATCTGTCTCCACCACACTCTCAGGCAGTGCATCCCAGACCCTAACCACTCGCTGTGTGAATCTGTCTCCACCACACTCTCAGGCAGTGCATCCCAGACCCTAACCAGTCGCTGTGTGAATCTGTCTCCACCACGCTCTCAGGCAGTGCATCCCAGACCCTAACCACTTGCTGTGTGAATCTGTCTCCACCACACTCTCAGGCAGTACATTCCAGATCCTAACCACTCGCTGTGTGAATCTGTCTCCACCACACTCTCAGGCAGTGCATCCCAGACCCTAACCAGTCGCTGTGTGAATCTGTCTCCACCACACTCTCAGGCAGTGCATCCCAGACCCTAACCAGTCGCTGTGTGAATCTGTCTCCACCACGCTCTCAGGCAGTGCATCCCAGACCCTAACCACTTGCTGTGTGAATCTGTCTCCACCACACTCTCAGGCAGTACATTCCAGATCCTAACCACTCGCTGTGTGAATCTGTCTCCACCACACTCTCAGACAGTGTGTTCCAGATCCTAACTTCTCGCTGTGTGAATCTGTCTCCACGACACTCTCAGACAGTGCATTGCAGATCCGAACCACTCGCTGTGTGAATCTGTCTCCACCTCACTTTTAGACAGTGCATTCCAGATCTCCGTTTAAAAAAAAGTTTCCTCACGTCACCTCTGGTTCTTTGGTGAATCCCGTTTAAATCAGTGTCCTCTGGTTCTCAGCGCTTCTCCCTGTCTATTCTGTCCAGACCCTTTGCGATTTTGCAGACCTCTGTCGAATATCTCTTCTCAAACTTCAGTTCTGCAAAGCCTGGCTTAAGTCTCAAATACAAACCCCTTTGGAGCTAATCAGTAAAAACCTCACCAGCAGAAGTGCTGAAGTGAGTGGTGTTTGTGAGCGATCCTGTTGGAAACTGGCTTGCATGGTGCTATTTTGCAACACGGCGATAACTGAGGAACAGCAACCTCTAGTGGCAAATGAAATGTATAAACAGTCCAAGCCACTCGACAAATTGACTGAGGGGCATTTGGAACTTGATGCTTTTACAAAAATCAGCATATCTAAAATGTCCTCAAAACAGCAGGCAAATGTTGCCAGAATCCTCTCAGCGTTCACAGCTCTGGAAGCCCCGTGGGACTTTGCACTATCTTCCTCATGTAACTTGTTGTTGCAGTCGAGGCTAGCATCGCCTCACTTCGAGTTCCTCAATTTTGCCCGGGAAAGGCGAGGGCGAGAGGACTCTGGTTTGTGGGACAATGCAAGGCCGACTTGAGGCCTCAAAAATAGGAAGACGGTGGACTAACAAAGAGGAAATGTGAATATTTTGGAAAGTGGGGGAGGAATGTGGGTCACGTACAGACACCGACCGGTCAGGAAGTAACTCAAAACACAAGCCTCAGCAAAATCCTTCTCTTCATATCCCCACCCCCTCAAAGACAAGGCAACCCCCATGCTTCATGGTGAAACATCTCTGACCACTTCCTTGTATCCTTCAGGTCCCACACCCTCCCCAACCCCTTTCCTGGAGAAGACTCCCTCCTCAGTAACTTGGAACTGTCTACCCTTCAGTCCTCTACTCACCATCACGGTTCCACAGCTAAATTGCTCAGTCACTCCTTCTCCTGTGTCTTTGTTGCCCAGCAAAATCCCTACTCTTCCCAACTTCCGGGTGTTTTGGAAGACTGGTTTGGAATCTATTTCCATTCCCTCAAAAGTGGGGGTGGGGAAGAGATAGTGCTATAGTAGCAATGTCGCTTGGCCAGAGGCCCAGACACTGGAGAGCTCAGTTCAAATCCAGCCAAGGCAGCTGGCGGAATTTAAATTCATTAGATAAATATGAAATTATAAAGCTAGTCTCAGTAATGGTGACCACGAAACTGTCATCGATTGTAAAAACCTATCTGGTTCACTAGTGCCACTGTAGGGAAGGAAGTCCGCTGTTCTTACCTGCTCTGGCCTACATGTGACTCCAGAGCCACAGCCACTCTGAAGTGGCTCAGCAAGCATAGGGACATGTTCGGCACAACTTTGTGGGCCGAAGGGCCTGTATGGTGCTGTAGTTCTTCTATGTTTCTAAGTGGATCATTCAGTTCAAGGGCAATTAGGGATGGGCAACAAGTGTCGGCCTTGTTAGCGATATCCACATCCCATGAGAGAATTAAGAAGGCGGCTGTGTCTTATCTGGTGTGCACCAGGGTACTGCCATAAACAGCCGATCTGCTGGATCATGTCACATAGTTGTAAATCTCATTGAGACGTATAAGATGATGAATGGGATGGATAGGATAGAGGTGGAAAGACTCTTCCCGCTCAAAAAAGACAATAGGACTAGGGGGCACAGCCTCAAGATAAAAGGGGGGCGGTTTAGAACGGAGTTGAGGAGGAACTTCTTCACTCAAAGGGTGGTGAATCTCTGGAATTCTCTGCCCGTTGAAGTGGTGGAGGCTGCCTCGCTAAATATTTTTAAGACGCGGGTTGATGGGTTTTTGATAAGAGAGGGGATTAAGGGTTATGGGGAGAGGGCGGGAAAGTGGAACTGAGCAGCGACAGATCAGCCATGATCTTATTGAATGGCGGGGCAGGCTCAAAGGGCTGGATGGCCTACTCCTGCTCCTATTTCTTATGTTCTTAAATCTTCCTCTTGTCTGCCACACTAAGTGGAGATAGTGCTGCCTACCTGTCTCCAGCATCAACTGTCCAAAATTCTCCATCCCTTCCAGATCAGAGGCTTCCCTTATCGGTCCAGCCACTGTATTGACTTCACTCCCTTGCCCACCAAGCCGAACCTGCCCGTGCCACAGCTTTACCCACAGACTCCACAACCCTCCCGCAGCCACCACCGCCCGCTGAACCAGGCTGTTGAAGTCCTCAAGCTGTGCCTCTGTCACCTCTCAACCCGACTGCCGCGGTGTCACCGGGTCACACATGCCAGCCTCTCACATCTTCAGCTCATCCACGTTCTAGCACATGTACTGTATCCAGCAGCAAATCCCAATCAACCATCACCCTGACCTCGAATATCTTCCAGTTGCTCAAAGCTTCCAATTCCAAATTTCTCATATCTAAATGCTTGCAGGAAGTTTGCTCCTCGCGATCGCTGTGAGCTCCCACAAACTCCTTTCCGTTCTGACAGAGTCTACTGGGCTGGAAATATTATTTCTCTCCTGAGAGATGTTGCCAGATCTGCTGAGATTTTCCATCTCTGTTCTTGTCCCACAAACTCTGCATTCTCTGAACCTGTACGTCCCAACACTGGCCTCAGTCTCCATGTTTGAAAATCCTTCCTTAACACTGTTCCCCCTCGCCCCCTACTCCTCACCACCCTCTTCTCTTTTACGAGCCCCATCTCACGTCGCAGTTTCTGGTCATTCCTTCGAAACTCTCTCTCCTTGGTCTCTGCAGCATTGACTTGTGTTGACTGAGTCTTTGGAAAGCCTCAGTGAGTCTCTCTCGAGGCTAAAAGGCTCCACTTACCCAGACGCCACCAAAATACAGACTGGGAGTCAAATTTTCCATTTGGAAACTGTGAGCACCAGGTGAGAACATCAAAGTCTCCTACTTTGCATGGCACTGTGGCACAGTTGTTAGCACCACCGCTTCACAGCGCCAGGGACGTGGGTTCAATTCCCTACTCGGGTCACTGTCTGTGCGGAGTCTGCATGTTCTCTGCTTGGCTTTCCTCCAGGTGCTCTGGTTTCCTCCCATTATCCGAAAGTGGTGCTGGTTGGGTGCATTGGCTGTGTTAAATTCTCCCTCAGTGTACCCGAACAGGCGCCAGAGTGTGGCGACTAGGGAATTGTCACAGTAACTTCATCGCAGTGTTAATGTAAGCCTACTGGTGACTAATAAATAAAGTTAAAGTTACCTTAGCGTGCACCTCCTGCTGATTCACAAAATTGTCCGCAGACAACCGCAGCTTTGCAATGCGAGTATCCCACGTATCTTTTACTAAGGTCCGGATCTCATCCGCTTTGGGAATGTTATCGGAGGCACTGGAAAAGGGAAATAAATAGTTAGAGTTACTAGGCCACCACTCTGAAACCAATAACCTGATGAGGAAGCACATCCAAATTATCTTTTAATATTAACAAATAAAGAAATCATTTCTGGGCTGTGGCCACCATTTTCCATTCATAGTGGTGACTTCTACTGACGCCGGAAGTGGTCTCACACACACAGCTGTACAAATATAGGAAGTAGAAGCCGTAGAAGCAATAACAGGCCATTTGGCTCCTCTAGTTTGAGAGATCACTTAGACCTGCTTGCTTTAGTCTGTGCAAATACTTCATTTTAAGATATTTCTGCCTATGTAACTAACTCTGCTAAGCTTAAAAAATTGACTGCTGACTTGACTACATTTTAAAACTCAGAAGGCATGCTGGGTTAGCAAAAAAACTAACTGCATTCCCGAAGCGTACACGATTCAGGCAAACAGCAGCAGCTGCAAGGCTTCTTTTTCTAAACAGAGCCAACCAATGAAGAACACTGACAATAACAAGATAAGGGTTGAGATATATTGTGGATTTTAGTGTGTGTTTTCAGCGTTCAGTTTTTGAGATCCTGTCCCAGCCTAGTCCAGTGTGTGCGGCGCAGGACCTGGCTTACTTAGAAGCCAGTGTCCAAATTTGCTTTTTCTTTCTGCCTCTGTCATGTTAATTTCTTAAGTTTTGTTCAATACAAGGAATTCATTTTAAAACCCCGTACCAGCTTCCCCTCGTCTGTTTAAAGGAATGAATGAATCCAACATCTACTGTTCAATAAGATCAGGGCTGGCCTGGTTGACGAGTTCCACATTCTGCAGAGTAGTAGTAATTCTCGCTGGCGTGAGTCTCGCCGGTGAGGTGGGAAGCATCCAAGAGGGGGCGAAGCTGCTGTGCCAGACTCACATGGAGATGTTGGCAATCTTACGTTAATCAGCTTCGCCCCCTTTCTGGGCACAAAGCTGTTCTGGGCAGTAATGCGGAGCTGGGAAGATAGCAATCCAATTCTTGCCTGGCACAAACCAGATTTCTGACCTCTCTCTAACTTTCTGGCTTGCCACGGTAATCGACAGGCGCAGGGAGCTGGTAAGATCGCACCCCATATATATATTTATATCAACAGTGAAACCTAGCAGGCTTCAAAACTGAACACTAATTTAAATAATGTTCACCTTTTCCCTTCTTCGCGGTGCCTAACTGCAGTCTGTCTGCACCTTGCGCTCCGCAGTCAATGTTGCTCTGAATTGGCTACATGCCAACAACAGTGGAGAGTGACCCTCCCACTGCCTCCCCCCACCCCCTTTCTTACTGGATGGTTTGATCTACGCTTGGGGCCCTGCCTTATTACCAGCAATCCAGTGAGGTGGCAAATACCAGCAGCAGCTGGGTTCGATTCCCAGCTTGGCTCACTGTCTGTGTGGAGCTTGCACATTCTCCCTGTGTCTGCGTGGGTTTCCTGCGGGTGCCCCGGTTTCCTCCCACAGTTCAAAGGGGTGCAGGTTAGGTGGAATGGCCATGCTAATATGCCCCCTTAGTGTCAGCGGGACTAGCTAGGGTAAACGCCTGGGGTAATGGGGATAGAACCTGGGTGGGATTGTAGTTGGTGCAGACTCGATGGGCCAAATGGTCTCCTTCTGCACTGTAGAGATTCTATGATCGATGAATCCTGTCCCATAATATTGGTGCAAGATGTCATCCAACTAGCCCCGTATACAAGGAAATAATCCTTTCGTTTCTATGCACGTTAAGCTTTTATTGTTCCATTTGTTGTATGAATCACACTTCAAGCCATTCTAATTGCTTTTTAAATGATTAATCAGAAAAGGAATGAGCAAAAGGAAGTATTTACAGTGCTAACAGCAGCAACCCCCAACATGTTCAGCACCAGAAGCCAGCAGAATCAGGGCTCATGTAAACAGGTTTGCTTTAACTTGCTTCGATTATTTTTAATGTCACAACAAAAAGCATATGGAGCCATAGGCTGTGGGATTGCACCTCGATCTTCCACGCGCTTAATTCCCAAGCTTGTGCGTACTGATTGGGGAAATGCTAATCAGCAGGAAAATAAAGCAAGAATTGTCGCACTTAACGTCAAGCTCAAGAGTGGCATTAGCCAGGCTGAATGATGAACTGAAGGTGACGGGGAAACCTGGAAATTTCTCTTGTTTTAAAATAAAGCTCTCTGATCCACTTCCCAGCCAAGGCTCTGGTGCTATAATGGACTTCAGCACCAGGGATTAGGGAGGAAGCAAAATCGGCTACAGTTCCAGTTCTTTCCATCAAGCCAGTCTCGAAGTGTGCCTGTGCGTGCACGCGCATGTGTGTGTGCTCCTGGGCACACGTGTATACTTGTGCGTGTATGCATTAGTACATGCCCTGCGCAGACAGTGTGCACATCTGTGTGTGCCTGTGCATCTGTACATGGCTGTACAGGTTGTGTACATGCCTGTGTGCACACACCTGTACATGTCCATGGAGGTAGTGTGTATGTCTGTGTACCCGTGCATGTTTTTGTATGCATCTATCGATGTCTGTGTGTCTGTGCACACATTGGTTTGTGCACACATGCATGTGCCTGTGCACACATGTGCATCTGTGTCCGAGCACGTGAGGGACCAACACTGCTGATTGCACAAGGCTTGGTTTTGATATCAACCCATCACAGTTACATTGCTCATTCTCACTGCCAAAGTTAACTCACAGATGAGGACTAGTTAGGAGGAGGAGTCAGAGGGTGAGCAGTGTCCCCAAGCAAAAGGTTAACACTTTGAAAAGAGTGAAGAGGAAAGAGATATGAGATACCATTGTTAGTGCAATTGTTGGGTTCTGTGAACAACTTACTGATTCAACAGTAACTTAGTGAGCTCCATGTAGTGAGGATTGGGCATCAGGGTGAAGGTGTCTTCTTTACGTTCCTGTTCCTTGATTTGTTCAAGTTTTTCTGCAGGAAAATAACACAATGCTTATATAACCCATACCATTAATCCTCACTCACAGTCAAAAGTTATAATCGAAAACTTTCTTTCTTTTACACTGCTGGCTCCCAGCAGAATGCCAGCTAGCGGCACTGTCTCAGCACACAACAGGCCGAGAACGTCTTGCCTCCTGATGAAGAACGTATAAAAACGAATGATCCTGAACTCCTCAAACCCACGGGGCTCGGTGTTGGATCAGCGGTGGTCAAAAGATTGTGAGCTTTAAGCCCCACTTTGGCACTGACAACGTGATAAAGTATGGAGGGAGTACCGCACAACAGGAGCTGCCGCTTTTAGATCAGATGTTCTGCGGAGGTTTCATATGGGATAAATGATTCCAGGGCGATATGAACCGCGAGGGAATTCTCATAGTCATTATACATTCCTGAAAACTGTTAACAGAAATTATCTAGTCAAAGAACAATACAGCACAGGAACAGGCCCTTCGGCACCCCAAGCCTGCACCGACCATATGTTCCTAACTAAACCATTCATTTGTATCCCTCTATTCCCAGTCTATTCATGTGTTCATCTCATTTAGAATCATTACAGTGCAGAAGGAGGCCATTCAATTCATTGAATTTGAGGATCAGCCATGATCATAATGGAGCAGGCTCGAAGGGCTGAATGGCCAACTCCTGCTTCTAGTTTCCATAAGTCTGCACCAACTTGTACCCAGACCCTATCCCCATAACCACATGTAGTTACCGCATTAATCCCCCTAACACACATCTATTTATTTGACTGCCGCTTGCAAAAGCTGACTTTGTGACATTTGCCTGGATTAAACAGTAACTACATTTCAAAAAATATGTCTCTGGTCATGAGCATTTGGAACAGGAGCAGGAGTAGCCTGGCACGGACCCTTGAACCCACTCCGCCATTCACTACGATCATAGCTGATCCTGGGCTTCATTTTGCCACCTGCAGTTTAGGATGTTCTGAAGATATGAAGACTGCTGCTACACAAATGCAAATTCTTTCTTCGATAGAATCCCTACAGTGTATAAAGAAGCCAGTCGGTCCATTGCATCTGCACCGACCACCAACCCATCCAGGCCCCATCCACGTAACCCCACATATTTAGCTCATTAATCCCTTTAACCTACACATCCTGGGACTCCAAGGGGCAATTTAGCATGGCCAATGCACCTAACCTGCACATCTTTGGACTGTGGGAGGAAACCGGAGCACCTGAAGGAAACCCACGCAGACATGGGGAGAACACGCAAACTCCACACAGACAGTGACCCAAGCCAGGAATTGAACCCGAGTCCCTGACACTGTGAGGCAACAGTGCTCACCACAGTGTCACCGTGCCGTGACGTTGCCATTGTAAAGGGTAGCAGTGGGCAGGCCAACACATTATGTCATCAACCTGATGATAGACATGGAGTTGGTTTAGCTCAATTGCAGCTGGTTAATGATGCAGAGCAATGCCAACAGCAATTCCCATGCCAGCTGAGGTTATCCATAAAGGCCTTGCCTTCTCAACCTTGCCCTTTGCCTGAGCTGTGGTGATCCTCAGGTTAAATCATCACCAGTCAGCTCTCCCTCTCAAAGGGGAGAACAGCCTATGGTCATCTATGGACTATTGCGAGTCCCCTCCCCACTACTTGCAGCTAACTTCAGTCTCTAATATACCTGAAGCAAGATAAATGGAGATAGCAGCATACAGGAGAGGCATAGATTTCGAGTGCTGTTCCCCTGGGAATTTATTATGATCTAGAAGGATAAGGGCAGCAGATAAATGGGAACACCACCACCTGCAGGTTCCCTTCCAAGCCACTCATCACCCTGACTTGGAAACATTTCGCCAGTCCTTCACAGACGCTGGGTCAAAATCTTGGAATTCCCTCCCTAATGGTATTGTGGGTCAACCCACAGAACATGGACTGCAGCGATTCAAGAAGGCAGCTCACCACCACCTTCTCAAGGACAGCGAGGGATGGACAATAAATGCTGGTTGGTCAGTGATGCGCGTGTCCCATGAATGAATAAAAAAAACATGAACTGAAGAATGAAGTGGATTTAGTAGCAAGTTACCTGTCCTATCAGCCACAGAGTGAGTGAAGCCCCACTCCCCTCTCACTCCCCCAGTAAAACGCCTGGGGTGGGAGGGGTAAGTCTTTTAAATGTATGCAAATTGATTTCCTATCTGAAGCTCAAACACAATTAAGATAACTCACCCACATCCATCCAATCTGGCACAACAATCCTGCACTTCTGGCGTTGTTTCAGATTAATAGCCAGCCACACAGGAACATCGACTGGAAGCCCCGGATTGAATGGTCCCAAATCGCCCTGTGTACAAAAAGCACAACACTGAATCATAACAGCAGAAAAGCTGGCCATTCAGCCCAACAAACTCATGCTGGATGGATATAGTTTATACACAAATTAATATGCACCATAATCAAACACCACCAAAAATGGATTAAACAAATCATAGAACATAGAACCCTACAGTGTAGAAGGAGGCCCTTCAGCCCATCGAATCTGCACCAAACACAATCCCACCCAGGCCCTACTCCCATATCCCTACATATTATGCCCACTAATCCCTCTAATCTTCACATCCCTGGACACTAAGGGGCAATTTCTTAGCATGGCCAATCAACCTAACCCACACATTCATTTATCCCATTCCTGTTTATGAAGCCTTCAATATAATTGGTGCTTTGCTGACCATAAGCTATGTTTGTTCGCCATGAAACACTTTGGGTAATTTCCGCTAACATGAACATGCAGGCAGGCACACGAATACTGAACAGGAGGCCATAAGCCCCTTGCGTCTGCTCCGCTATTTGATAAGATCATGGCTGATCTGATTGCAACCTTTGCTTCCCTTTTCTTCCAATCTTCAATAAAGTTTAAATCCCATATCGATCAAGAATCCAACTCAGCTCGAAAAATATTCAATGACCCGGCCTCCACCACTGTCTGGGTAAGAGAAATCCACACATTCAGAACCCCCAGTGGAAAAAAAAATTCTCATCTCTGTCTTAAATTGGAGATCTTTAATTTTAAACTGTGAACCATAGTTTTATTTCTCATTCACAGGATATGGGCATCACACACTAGGCTAGCATTAATTGACCAACCTTAGTTGCCTATGAACCACGGCAGGCCATGTTGTGTAGGTACACCCACAGTGCTGTTAGGGAGGGAGTTCCAGGATTTTGACCCAGTGACAGTGACGGATATATTTCCAAGTGATGATGGTGAATGCCTTGGAGGGGAACCTCCAACTGGAGGTGTTCCCAAGTATCTGTTACTCCTATCCTTCTATTGGTAGTGGTCATGGATTTGGAAGGTGCCACCTAAGGAACCTTGGTGAGTTCCCACTAGCATTTTGTAGATGGTATACACGGTTGCTACTGTGCGTCAGTGGTGGAGGGAGTGAATGTCTGTGAAAGGGATGGCAATCAAGTGGACTGCTTTGTTCCGGATGGTGTTAAGCTTCTCAAGTGTTGTTGGAGCTGCACTCATCCAGGCAAGTGGAGAGTATTCCATCATACTCCTGACTTGTGCCTTGGGTCAGTAATGGGCAATCTGTGGTCCGGGAACCACGTGACCCAACTGGGTTGGGATTACGGCCCACGAGACATTTTGTTTACCATTATCCACACATTCCTCTGATTTCCTTCTGTGTAGTTTTTTCCTACTGGTATGACAGAAGTGATTTGCACGTAAACCAAGGGCAGGTGAGGTGAGGTGCTGATTGCCCTGTGCTCCCTCTGCGACCAAAGTGAAAATATTGCTCTTGTACCAATATATCAAAATATGGATGTCTTTTTTTGGGTCAAAAGGTTGGGGCCAACTGTTGCATACCATCAACTCCTGTATACACAGTACATGGCATGCAACAAAATTAGTAAAAGCTATCCAAGTAACATCAATAAGGTTTGGATCAACCAGAATTAAATTTGAAGAAAGTCCAGAATTGAAGTAATTGATCAGCTATTCTGAACGTTTGAGTCTTCCAGATACTGGAAACACGACAGAAGGAAAAGATTTCCCTCTTCTCTTTTATATGGAAGTTACAGAACACCAGCAGTGCAAAAGAGGCCATTCGGCCCATCGAGTCTGCTCTGTCCCTGTAACCCCAAACACTGTTTGCATCTATTTAATTCCTTTAAAAAGAAACACCTTGCCTTCTAGTTTAGACTTGTTTACATGTGTATTGCGTGAGTATTGTTTCAAAAGTGCTTTCACGTACAAATCTGCACCGGATATTCTTATAGAGAGTTCCAGTAAGCAAGCTCCCATTCATTCAAGCTGGGGCATAGAGGACAAATTGCTAGAGCAGACTCACAGTTATTAAATAGATCTTATCCAAGCTGAAGTTGGGTATAATGGTCACGGACTGCTTCTCCGCGATAAACTCCACCTCCGAGGGCTCCATGCTTCCCTCAAGGGTTTAAGCACCCCGATGGAACCCGGAGACACCGGATAGAACTCTGAGACACCAAATAGAACACTGAGACACCGGATGGAACACTGAAACACTACAGAGAACATTGAGACACCTTCCCGCGCAAACGCAACCCCGGAAACACTCAACAAGCCTAGCTCCACCCCTGACTGCAGGCCACGCCCCATGGCCGCACCTCCCCATTCATTGTTACTCCCGCCCATCAAACGCCAAGCCCCGCCCCTCTGTAGGCAAGCCCACTCCCCCAGCTGGTTAACTTTTTAATAGGCTTACCCGTATTCTTTTTCGACAAAATGTTAACTTTTTCTGAAAAATCATTTTTTAAAACAATTATTTCTCAACGGAAGTACAACCTTTCTCTTCTCTGTTAATCATAGAATCCCTACAGTGCAGAAGGAGGCCATTCGGCCCATCAAATCTAACCTACGCTCTGACAGAGCATCTTAGTAAAAAGTCTGACAACACCAGGTTTAAGTCCAACCGATTTATTTGATAGTACACTCACTAGCTTTCGGGGTTAGTCCCTTCGTCAGGTGAATGGAGAGTTCAAATGAATCAGTTGGACTTAAACCTGGTGTTATCAGACTTTTTACTGTGTTTACCCCAGTCCAACGCCAGCATATCCACATCATGACCACTGTGCTTCAACACTTCAAAAACTACCACATTGGCTGTAAAATGTTTTGGAACACCCTGAGAGTGTGAAACGTGCTAAATGCAAGTCTTTAGATGAAGTAGGGTGGAAGGAGTCTTAATTGGATCATAAACACTGGGATTGACCAGTTGGGATGAATGGTCAGTTTATCATAGAATCCCTACAGTGCCATTCAGCCCATCGCATCTACATCAAACACAATCCCAGATCTTATTTCTATAACCCTTCATATTGACCTGGCTAATCCCTGTGACACCAGGGTCAATTTAGCATAGCCAATCAATCTAACCTGCACAGCTTTCAGACTGTGGGAGGAAACCCATGCAGACACAGGGCATGCAGACAATGTGCAAACTCCATACAGAAAGTGACCCAATGCTGGAATTCAACCCGAGTCCCTGGCGCTGTGAGGCAGCAGTGCTAACCATTGTGTCACCATGCCACCGCTTTCTGTTTTGTAAGTTCTGAATAATACTTCTTTTGTTTTTTTCCTATTTTCTGATGGGCATTTTACCAGTGCCTCATCCCCCACTACAACTCTTCAAACTTTTATCGATAACCTACTCAAAGTGTTATACCTACTTGTAGCACTGATGTCCATGCTTATTTGGAAGAGGAGTGACCACAGAGATTAGGAATTTGTAATTTTCTCTTGTATTTAAAAAACTCCTCAAAGGACTTTGCACAATGAAGTGCTTGTTGGAGTTCAGTGGTTATGTAGGGGAGCACAGTTTCATTCAGCATCACCAACATCCTGCATTCAATCAGCAAGTTGATGGAACGATTCATTGATATTGTCCTCAAGTAGCACCCATCCAGCGATAAGCTGTTCATCAATCCACGTCAACAGACCTGTTCCCTCTTCTGAATTGGGCATGACTGCAAGAATGGAATCTTGGAGTGAAATGAAGGCAAGATTTTTTATCGATTCTGGTATCAAATAGCCCAATGGGGATCGTGGGCAAAATTCTCTGGTGTTGGAGACAGACCTGTACAGAAGAGGATGTATCATAGAATCCTACAGTGCAGAAGGAGGCCATTCAGCCGATTGAGTCTGCACTGACCATAATCCCACCCAGGCCCTATCTCCACAACCTCATGCATTTACCCTAGCTAGACCCTCTGACACTAAGGGGCCATTTAGCATGGCCAATCTGCCAAACCTGCATATCTTTGGATGGTTATAGTTTTTGAAAGCTAATTATCACATCCATGGTACATTGCTGCAGAAGATCTTCAGGGAATTGTTCTTGGCCCAACCAATCTTAAGTACATCATTAATGATCTGCCCTCCAATATAATAGGGTGGTTTACTGATAAAGACAGCTCATTTATATTCACAATTCTACCAATAATGATTCAAGAACATGCCAGTCTACAACAAGTTCTCAACAACATTCATGTTTGAGCTGACAATTGACAGTAACCTAAATGAAAAATAACTTCCCCTGCTGTAGAGTCCTCACCACCATATTCGGGATCACCTGCAGCCATTATCAATACCAAGACTGTGAGAACAAGGCAGAGACTGGGCATTTTGTAAATGCTGCACCACCTCCTATATGATCCAATCTCTATGAGAAAGCTTGGTTAAATATTCAGCATTCACTTGGAAGAGAATAGTGCACCAACATGCAATGCCAAAGCTTGAACAGTTTCTCTTGATTAAACTCCAGCACAGGCACATGGCGTCTGTATCACCTACTAATTCCAAGAGGAACTTCACCAAACTCACCAAGTTGAAGAGCAGGTGCCAGCTCTGTGGGCTTGATGGCTAAGCAGAGGAAGAGCTCTGGTGTCATGGAAACATCAGTAAAAGTTAAAGTTTATTTATTAGTCACGAGGCTTACATTAATACTGCAATGAAGTTACTGTGAAAGCCCCCTAGCCACCACACACTCCAGTGCCTGTTCGGTACACTGAGGGAAAAGTTAGCACGGCCAGTGCACCCAACCCAGCATGTCTTTCTGACTGTGGGAGGAAACTGGAGCACCTGGAGGAAACCCATGCAGACATGAGGAGAATGTGCAGACTCCACACAGACAGTGACCCAAGCCGGGAATTGAACCTGGTCCCTAGCGCTGTGAGGCAGCAGTGCTAACCACTGTGCCACCATGCTGACCTACTGTGCCTCTGTGCCACTCCACTATCACCTCTAAGTTATTCTCCAAGTCACAAGCCCATCTTGATTTACACAAGTATCTGTTCTTTCACTGTATTTGGCTTCTGAATGTTGGAATTTCCTATCTATTACTATACTTTCTAAGACTGACTGGTGTACCGATGTATACGGCTTTGCCAGTATCAACTACATGGTGAGAAGAAGTGACAGATAAAGGAGATAAATGACTAATAAATGTCACATTGTATTGGGAGAGGAATATTAGCCAGGGCAACAAACCCAGTATTCTTCTTCAAATTGTGCTATTGGACCTTTTTCTTTTGATTGGACCCAGGTTTGGTATCTCATTGAAAGGAGAGTCCTTGACTTCCACTACTTTGCACAGTTATCAGTCTGTGTTTTCAACTGAGATCCATATATAGGGGTGGCATGGTAGCACAGTGGTTAGCACTGCTGCTTCACAGCTCCAGGGACCTGGGTTTGATTCCCAGCTCGGGTCACTGTCTGTGTGCAGTTTGCACATTCTCCTCGTGTCTGTGTGGGTTTCCTCTGGGTACTCCGGTTTCCTCCCACAGTCCAAAGATGTGCGCATTAGGTTGATTGGCCATGATAAAAAAAATTTCCCCTTAGTGTCCTGGGATGCGTAGGTTAGAGAGATTAGCAGGTAAATGTGTAGGGAAATGGGGGTAGGGCCTGGGTGGGATTATGGTCGGTGCAGACTCGATGGGCCAAAGGGCCTCTTTCTGCACTGTAGGGTTCTATGATTTTATGATTCTGGGACCCAGAATCTTCTTGACTGAAGAAGCTGTGGTGTTCTCCACACAGCAGAGTGAAGATTAAGGGAAGATATAACAGAGGAACTCAAAATGATGATGGGTTTTGATGAGATAACTCAAGACAAACTGCTTTCGATGCATACAGATTAAGGGTAATTGGGAAAAGAACCAGAGGCAAGATGAGGAGGATTTTTTTTGTGTTGTGAGGTTTTTCTAATCTGGAATGCACTGCCTAATCGAAGCACACACAAAAATAACATGCAAAAAGCAACTAGATGGATACTTGAAGGGGAAAAAATTGCTGGGTTTTGGGGAAAGGGAAAGGGAGTGAGGTTGATGTTGTTTATATGGATTTCAGCAAAGCCTTTGACATGGGAGATTAATAAAGAAGATAAATGGGATAAAGGTAATTTGATAAAGTGGATTCAAAATTGGCTTAGTTGTAGGAGACAGAGGGTGATGACAGAGTCTGATTTCATGACTGGAAGCCAGTGTCCAGTCGTGTACCAGAGGGATCTGAGCTAGGTCCCCTATTATTTGTCATTTATATAAACGACATAGATGACTATGTAGGGATAGGATTAATAAGTTTGCGGATGACACAAAGATTAGCCAGGTCATTAACAGTGAGGCTGAATGTCTTAGGCTACAGGAAGATATAGACAGGGCGGTCAAATAGGCAGATAAGTGGCAGATAGAATTTAACCCTGAAAAATATGAGATGTTACACTTTGGAAGGAGTAATTTGACAAGGAAGTATTCAATGAACGGCATGATACTAGGAAGTTCTAAGAAACAAAGTGAACTTGGCGTGTTTGTCCATAGATCTCTGACAGCGGAAGGGCATGTTAATAGGGTGGTGAAAAAGGCATATGGAACACTTGCCTTTATCAATCGAGGCATAGTTTACAAAAGCAGAGAGGTTGGAGTTGTATAGAACTGTGCTGAGGCCACAGCTGGAGTACTATGTACATCCTGGTCGCCATATAATGGAAAGGATGTAATTGCACTGGAGGGACTGCAGAGGTAATTTACCAGAAGACTGCCTGGGTTGGAACATTTAAGTTATGAAGAGAGGTTGGGTAGGCTTGGGCAGTTTTCACTGGAGCAGAGAAGACTGTGTACATGATCGAGGTGTGCATGATTAAGAGAGATACGGACAGAGTGGATAAAGAGCAGCTGTTGTCCTTAGTTGAAGGGTCAGTCATAAGGGGACATAGGTTCAAGGTGAGGGGCAGGAGGCTTAGGGGGAATGTGAGGAAAAGCCATTTTTACCCAGAGAGAGGTGACAGGCTGGAATGCGCTGCCTGGAAGGGTGGTGGAGCCAGGATGCCTCACATCCTTTAAAAAATATCTGGATGAGGACTTGGCATATGATAACATTCAGGGCTATGGGCCAAGTGCTGGTAGATGGGATTTGATAGGTTGGACAGTGTTTCTCTTGTGTTGGTGCAGACTCAATGTGCTGAAAGACTTCTTTTGCACCATGTGATTCTGTGAGTGAGAATAACTGGATAATTCTTTCCAGGAGTTAACACTGACATGATAAACCAAATCACCTTCCTTCTATAATATTATTCTACAATTCTGACACAGAGATAGCAATGAGACTGCGTGAGAGTGAGCAAACTTTCTTATACCTTTGCGCCCTGCACAGGTATATCTTGCTTGCTCCTGTGCTAAATGTTTGGTGGTTGGGTAGAACAAGCAGCTCCAACAACGCATGCCCTGCTTTCGAAGAGGTTTTGTTTCAACTATTTAGTAATGTCATTGAGTTGTGTTATTCACTGACCTTTCAACTGGGAAGTTGATTTGAATCAAACGTGCAGGAAGGAAGTTTATTTTTTCCAAAAGATTCGCTCTACTGTCCACCTAAGAACTAATGAGAGAAACAAAAACTGAAGGAAATGCATCAAGACATTGGAGGATGGTTAGTGCCCATGGAGGTGGGAGGTGAAAAATAAGAGAACTGACAAAGCATCCGCATTATTGATACTATGATATGTGTTTTTATTGATGAACGGCAGGCCCATAGGTTTGCAAGTGACAAAATCAAGTTCCATTTTCAATACTTCCACCGGTATCTTCTCTGAAATTGGGATCCAAACCTTCTCCCCCTCCCAAAGAACAAAGAACATTTGATCACAGGAACAGGCCCTTCAGCCCTCCAAGCCTGCACTGACCATGCTGCCTGACTGAACTAAAACCCCTTTTACTTCTGGGGACCGTATCCCTCTATTCCCATTCTATTTAGATATTTGTCAAGACTTTCCTTAAAAGTCACTACCGTATCCGCTTCCTCTGCCTCTTCCGGCAACGAGAATCAGGCACCCACCACTCTCTGTGTAAAAAGCTTGCCTTGAGCATCTCCTTTAAATCTTGGCCCTCGCACCTTAAACCCATGCCCCCTAGTTATTGACTCTTCCACCCTGGGAAAAAGCTTCTGACTATCCACTCTGTCCGTGCCCCTCATAATCTCGTAGAGTTCTATCAGGTCACTCCTCAACCTCTGTCATTCTAGTGAGAACGAACGAAATTTCTCCAACCTCTCCTCATAGCTAACGCCCTCCATACCAGACAACATCCTGGTAAATCTTTTCAGTACCCTCTCCAAAGCCTCCACATCCTTCTGGTAGTGTGGTGACCAGAATTGAACACTATATTCCAAGTGTGGCCTATCTAAGGTTCTATAAGTCTGCATTGAACCTATGTCTCTTTGTGACTGATCTTTCAACTCAGGGGAACAGCTGCTGCTTATCTACTCTGTCCAAGTCCCTCATAATCATGTCAACCTCGATCAGGTTGCCCCCTCAATCTTCTCTGCTCCAATGAAAACTACCCAAATCTATCCAACCTCTCTTCATAACTTAAATGTTCCATCCCAGGCAACATCCTGGTAAATCTCCTCTGCAGCACCTCCCCAAGTGCAATCACATCGTTCCTATAATGTGGCTTAATTGGTTTGAATGTCATTAATATTGAGTCAATTTGGCTGTGGTCCTTCCATAGGTATGTGTGCACTTGCAGGAATGCCTCTAGAACCATCATCCTTCATTCGTGCATTCAATGTTGAGCTGACATTAATCTACCAAGATGCTTTCCTGCTTGCGCCCCTCCAGAACAGCAGCCCACACTAAAAGACAACCTTCTTAGCACATTAGCACTTCTTCATAAAAGTAATGTTGGGGCTGGTGGTAATTCATTGCTAATGAGCCACCAATTCAAGTGTGCGAGTTCATCCATAACACAGTATTAACATGTAAATTACATTCTCCTACTGTGAACAAAATATCGAGAAAACCTGAGTTTCAGTTTACGGTAACAACCCAAAGGTGCCAACATGAAGCGAAGTGAAAAGTTTCACAGCAGAGAGAGGTTAGTGGCAACATGACGGTATGAATAATTATCATAAATATTATAATTTTAGTAAAATATTAAACCAGTGAATCTAATCATTAACATGAAGGGCTGAAGACCAGACATGAGAAGGGCATATTTGACCCATAGAATGGATGTTAAGGATAGCACTACTGGCAAAAGAAAGAACTTGCATTTATATAGCACCTTTTTACATCCTTGCTTCACCGTCATTGTTCTGCTGTAATCATTGTTGTTTTTTTAAGCCTTTAATTTGTCCACAGCCCAGCTCCACAAACAGCAGTCAGATAAATAATGAGTTCATCTGTTTTTGGTGATGTTAAATGAATGTTAGCCAGGACATTGGGAGAACTCCCTTCTTCCAACAGTGCCATCGGATCTTTTATATGCACCCGAATGTCTCATTTCAAACCCTGCCCCTCTGACAGTGAAGCACTCCTCCGGTACTGCACTGAAGAGTCAGCAGAGAATTTGTGCTCGCATCCTAAAATGAGTGCACAACTGAGATAAAATGATTATCACTGAGGCAGGATGAAACGGTCACCAGCTGCCAATATTTGTCCCTACTTCCCTTGAAGAAACTGAGTATGGCGTGGTGAAGATTGCAATCCCCCACATCAAAAACATAAAAGGGTGGAAATGAAATATGTATTTTTCAGCTGCATTATCTGTGCCAGGAATCCAGTGGTACAAAAAGCAGCATAACTTATAACTTGGCCACTGGTTTACCCTCTTCACAGAAAGACAAATTCAACGCCTTGATGTATTTTCAGATGATGTGATCGAGCGACAGCTTGCAGAGAGCTGGGAGGGGACCAAGCCTAGTTCCTTAGGGGTCCCCAGTTATAATGACAGGAAACTGCAGGCCAGGGGAGAAGGACATCACAGCATCAGATGTCTATCACTTAAGAATCATGGTTTAAATTGAATCAAGGGAGAATATCATTATTTCCCTGGCATTACTCAAGCAGCAGATCTGAGTGAAAGCTGGAGGAGTACTTGTGAGGAAAGCAGATTTCATTCTGTAGCAAAACTGAGTTGAATTTATTTTAGCACGACAGCTAAAAACCTGGATTAGAATTTTCTACCACAAAAGCTGCTCCCAGCTTGGCACCAACAGAAAAAAACAAGTCTGTATGCCAGCAGGCAGTGAAATATTAATGGCCCCTTTGTACTGAAGGTCAAACTGCTCTCATTACCACGATGAATATTCGATGAGGACAGCAACCCACCCAAATAAACCAGCAAGCAGCAAAGACCCAGACAGCTTTGTAATACTCAAGCGATAAGCTGGGTGTACTTTTGAACTTAAGTGGGTTGCAAATCGCACCCTGGTTAGATGTCAAAAGTGTTACGCTATTGATCTGTTGGTATTTTAGGATGAAGTTTTGCCTCACTGGAAACCAGACAAGGGAATAGGATGGACAGAGAGTGAGATGGTACCATGAGCTGAATTCCAATGTTCACTGATGGAAATTAATTGAATTTGAACCAAAATAATTTAAAATTCCATATCGGAAAACATGCAGGTAGTTTTGAAATGGTGAAAGGATGGCCTGAGCCTCGAAAGAGAGAGATTGGAATTATTTAGCACTTTTCCCAACATCGGGAAATCCCAAAGTGTTTTACAGCTAATTAAGTACTTTGGAAGTGTAGTTGCTATAGTAATGTAGCAAACCCAGCAGCCAATTAATTCACAGCAAGATGAAAGCAAATTACTGCGGATGCTGGAATCTGAAATCAAAAGGGAAAATGCTGGAAAATCTCAGCAGGTCTGGCAGCATCTGTAGGGAGAGAAAAAATCTGATGTTTCGAGTCCAGATGACCATGCTTTGACAAAGGATTATCTGGACTCGAAACATCAGCTCTTTTCTCTCCTTGCAGATGCTGCCAGACCTGCTGAGATTTTCCAGCATTTTCCCTTTTGGTATGCACAGCAAGCTCCCTCAGACAACGATGTGGTAATAACCACTTTTCGTGGTGTTGTTTGAGGAATGAATATTGTCCAGGACATTGGAGCTAGCTCCTTCTCATTGTGCAACAGTGCCATGGGATCCTGTGGTTACAATCCCTATGGCGATCGGTAACTTTTAAAAAGATATCCGAATCCCCTATGATCAATTCGAACAATCACTTTACAAGATTTCACATTTTAAAACTTTTACTGTTGACACAGAAAGGTTTGGCAACATTGTCAGACATTTAAGCACTTAAGCACACTGCATGGAATCTTCTCTCATTCTGGGAAATGATGTCAAGACCCTCCAAATCTAGAATTCTTTCATTATAAATGGGTGCTGTTTGTAGTTTGCTAGCATTTCAAAGAAGGTGACCTTTGGAGATAGCTGAAAAATCTCAGTGTTTATGAACCAAGGAATATATTCGGAGATCTATAATGCACCAGCTTTTCTGAGTTTGATTTATTTCAATACAAATCTAATCGCTGCTGAAGGAACATACTTGGAAGTGTCAAAGGATTTAATATTGCTCCAAGAGACATCATAAGCTTACAGTGCTGGGGTAGGAAAACAAATATTGACTATTTCAATGCTCTCCTGGTAAGCCTTCCTGCTTAAACATGAGTTCATTCAAAAATTGGCTGCCCATTTCCTAGCTCAGCCTAAGTCCCATTCTCAATTATGCCATGCCTCAATGTTGTATGTGTGTGCAAGTTTCATTTCATAATAAATCATTGACTCAAAGTTTATTGAAAAAAGCAAAGTTTATTTATTGGTCTTATATTAGCATTGCAATAAAGTTACAGTGAAAATCTCTTAGTTGCCACACTCCGGTGCCTGTTTGGGTACACTGAAGGAGAACTTAGCACAACCAATGCACCTAACCAGCACGCCTTTTGGACTGTGGGAGGAAACCAGAGGAAAGCCATGCAGACATGGGGAGAATGTGCAAACTCCACACAGACAGTGACCCAAGCCAGGGATCGAATCCCGGTCCCTAGCACTGTGAGGCAGCAGTACTAAATACTGTGCCACCGTGCCGCCCTAAGAAGTTCCTTTTATTCTGGGTCCAACTGTAGTGAAGGTAAACAACTGGCCATTTTGCTAAGTGAATTAAACATTTATGCTTATGGTACCCTACTTGCCCTTCACAACTAAGTCTTTCATTGACATCAAAAACAAAAGAATGCTGGAAAGAGCTCTGATGAAGAATCATCCAGACTTGAAACATTGGCTTTATTCTCTCTCCATAGATGTTGTCAGACCTGCTAAGATTTTCCAGCATTTTCTGTTTTTGTTTCAGATTCCAGCATCCACAGTATTTTGTCTTTACCTGTCATCTACATCATCGTTTTTCATTTTCAAGCTAGGCGACTAAGATAAAATTTGTACAGCAGTTGGGGCTGTAGCCAGAATGGATCAGTCAACC
This sequence comes from Carcharhinus amblyrhynchos, assembly GCF_965287045.1. Classification (NCBI taxonomy): domain Eukaryota; kingdom Metazoa; phylum Chordata; class Chondrichthyes; order Carcharhiniformes; family Carcharhinidae; genus Carcharhinus; species Carcharhinus amblyrhynchos. The sequence goes on from NC_137327.1 coordinate 13,001,471, forward strand.
AGTCAAGAGTATGGGCAGAAGGGGTGTCAGCAGAGTGGCTGACTGGAATGTCCATCCATGCAATGTTATTCAGAGACTTGGTAATGTATGAACCAAAGGGAATGTTGCCAGTTTAGGGAGCAGTTGTGAACAGGCCGATTTGTGGTTAACAATTGTAACATATGTACTTATATATATTTGCAATATAGTACACACAGCATGTACATAAAGTTGTCTTCCTTTCTCTTAACATACATGTCCTTATATAGTATATATGTAGAATATATTTTTCTTTTTAATGAAGTTATCTCTTTCATTTTTTTATTTGTTGTTCAATAATTGCTTCATATTGTTATTTTCATACATTGCTTGATATTGAGTTACTTATTCCTGTTCATCTGGAGTATGAACCTAAAACTCCAGAAGGACTCTCTTGCATGCCCCTTCAATCTTGAGTATATTAATAGCAAATTTTTATTAAAAATCCTCACCATATATAGTAGAAGGTACAGGAATGGAGCTGACACCACCCTAGCTCTTCACACATTTCTGTCCATCTCTAAACTCACCCTGGCTCTGGGTCTTTTTAGACCACTATGTCGGTTTAAATTTTATTTATTAGCGTCACAAATAGACTTAATTAATACTGCAATGAAGTTACTGTGAAAATCCCCACATTGTCACACTCCAGTGCCAGTTCGGGTGCACTGAGGAAAAATTTAGTATGGCCAATGCATCTAACCAGCACATCTTTCAGCCTGTGGGAGGAAACTGGAGCACCCAGAGGAAACCCGTCAATGCCTAGGCCCTAAGCTTTGGAATTGATAAGAATTAGGAGCAGGAGTAGGCCTTGCAGCCCATTGAGCGTATATCTTTCAGTGAGATCATGGTTGATCTTCTACCTTAACTTCCTTTCCTATTCTCATATCTCTTGATTCCAAAGCCAGTCTTGAATATACCTAATGACTGAACACTCACAGTACTCTGAAGCAGAGAATTCCAAAGATTCATAACCCTCTGAGTGAAAAAAGTTCTCCCCATCTCAGTCCAATAGGCCAATCTCTTATCTGGAGACTGGCCCCCTCTAAATCTAGACCCAGCCAAGCGGTACAGCCTCTCAGCACTTGCCCCATCAAGTCTTCATGGTATCTTACCTACTTCAATGAGGTCACCCACTCATCCTTTTAAAACTCAGGCAGAACAGCTCCATTCTCTTCAACTTCTCCTCAAAGAACAGCTCCTAGTAATCTACCTCATGATTTTTTGTTGGATCTAATTTAAGGGAGATATATCCTTCCTTAGGTACGGAGACTAGAACTGTACACAGTAATCTAGGTTTGGTCTCACCAAAACCCTTGTACAATTGCAGCAAATTGTCCTTACTCTTATACTCCTACCCCCTTACAATAAAGGCCAACACCCCATTTAGCTGTTATACCCATGTGTTGACTTTCTGTGTTTTAAATTCAAGCTTACCCAAGCATCTTATATCCCAGGGTTTAACAGTTTCTCTCGATTACATGGACGGGACTTACCACTGAACCTGCCGTGGGCTTCATGGCAGCAGGAGGCGACTTGCCTTTGGCTGGTGGCTGGATCTTCTGGTCCCAACATTGTCAAAGGGGTTTCTCATTGATTGCACCTCTTGTTGTGAAACCTGCAATGGGGGTGCGTCACTGCGGGACTGGAAAATCTTATCATTGAGGACAGCCGTAAAGTTCCGGCCAAACTGTTTTCTATTCTTCATACCAAAATGATTAACCTTACATTTCCCTACATTATATTCCACCAGCCACTTTTTTACCACTGGCATCACCTTTCTATACCCTTCTGCAGACTCTTTGGGCTCTATTTTACCATTTTACCATTCTAAGTGCTGAGCGGACTTGAAACTGGGAGTGTTTCAGATCTGACTTTTTAGACCCGTTCTCAGGCATCCCCATACGCACTCTGCCTGAAAAAGTATCAGCAATACTGAATTGTGCTGCAGGGATTAATGGGCAGGGAATTAATGCACCCAAAATGCTGCAGCTCTGATCGATGCCTCCAACTGCACGTGCGCAGTGAAAAAGATAGAAAAACGCTTCCCTGCCACAACACTCCCTGGCCAGATAATGCCTCCCCCACGGCTCCCATAGATGTTGCCCCACTCCCACAACATTAATGATCCCCTTATGCCCTCACCCCTCTGCTACCCAGACCGATTGCAGCCCCCTGTCCCCCTGACCCCACACCGATCACAGAGTGGCAGCAGACCCCCCTTTCCCCCTCACTGAGTAGAAGCAGAGTGGCAGTGGACTCCCTGCCACCCTACCCAGACCCTGCCCCAATCAATGATTTGAGTAGAGTCATCTGACCCACCTCCCACCCCCCACCTAGTGATCTGAGTCAGAGAGCCATCTGATCCACCCATTCCCCCCCAACCCCCAACCCATTCTGAGTCAGGGAGGTGCTGGAAGCTCTGCACTCAGCTCCTCAGAAGCTGGAGCGCCCAAATCAGACCTTTGTGGACCATATATGTTTCACACTGAATCTGGACAGGTGAACGTGGTGCTAAAGGAGGAAATGCCGGTAAATTTGGGTGTGCAGCCCATTAAGTCAATTCAAATGCATGCCCATTTTGGATGTGGCCCCAACAGTGGCCATTTTCAGCCCTTGGTAAAGGGGGAACCAACATTGAGGCAGGCACGGATCACGCTACTTGTCTCATGCCCGATTTTACCAAGTTTTTGCACCCAAAAACGGGCGCAACTTGATGGTAAAATCGGGCCCTTTGTGTCCTCCTCACAGCTTGTTTTCCTACCGAGCTTTGTATCATCAGCAAACCTGGATACATTACACTCAGTCTCGTCATCTAAATCATTAATAGGAATTGTAAATAGCTGAGGTTGTGGCATCCCAATAGTAACAGCCTGCCAACTTGAAAATGAATCATTTATTCCTACTCTATCTCTTTATCCTTTAACCAATTCATTCCCTCAATGCTAGTATATAACCCTCAGCCCATGAGCCCTATTTCGTGCAACAACTTTTTGTGTGTCAACTGATCGAATGCTTTTTCAAAATCTATACACATATATATACTACATCTACTGATCCCCCATTATCTATCCTCTAATTAAATCCTCAGAAAACTGAGCTAGATGTGTCAAACATGGCTTCCCTTTCATAAAGGCGACGGTGCAGAGGGACCTCGGGGTCCTTGTGCATGAGTCGCAAAAACCCAGCTTGCAGGTGCAGCAGGTGGTCAGGAAGGCGAATGGGATGCTGGCCTTCATAGCGAGGGGGATTGAATATAAAAGTAGGGAGGTCTTGCTGCAGCTGTATAGGGCATTGGTGAGGCCGCAGCTGGAGTACTGTGTGCAGTTTTGGGCGCCGCACCTGCGCAAGGATATTTTGGCCCTGGAGGGAGTGCAGAGGAGGTTTACTAGGCTGATACCGGAGTTGAGGGGATTGAGCTATGAGGAGAGGCTGAATAAACTGGGCTTGTACTCGTTAGAGTTTAGAAGAATGAGGGGAGATCTCATTGAGACGTATAAGATGATGAATGGGATGGATAGGATAGAGGTGGAGAGACTCTTCCCGCTCAAAAAAGACAGTAGGACTAGGGGGCACAGCCTCAAGATAAAGGGGAGGCGGTTTAGAACGGAGTTGAGGAGGAACTTCTTCACTCAAAGGGTGGTGAATCTCTGGAATTCTCTGCCCGTTGAAGTGGTGGAGGCTGCCTCGCTAAATATTTTTAAGAAGCGGGTTGGTGGGTTCTTGATAAGAGAGGGGATTAAGGGTTATGGGGAGAGGGCGGGAAAGTGGAACTGAGCCACAACAGATCAGCCATGATCTTACTGAATGGCGGGGCAGGCTCGAAGGGCTAGATGGCCTACTCCTGCTCCTATTTCTTATGTTCTTATGTTCTAAAGTCACATTGACTCTGGCTCAGTCTGATTTTGGAGTGCTCTGTTATCACTTCCTTAATGATAAACACCCTCCCTAAATCTCTCCGCATCTCCTTCTTTAAGATGTTCTTTAAACTCTCTGCCCAATCTTTCTGGTCCGTTAGCCTGGTTCATTGTCACTTTTTCTGCTGACCTGATCACAGCTCCTGCGAAGCTAGTTGGAACGTTTTGCAATATTGAGTGCACGATAGGAAATCACGTTGTCGAAATTGTACATTATTGTTTTTTGTAGATTGAATTTATCCTGACTGACAGTGAATGACAATAACAATGGAGCTCCATTGCCACATGTCTCTATACAGCTGCACAATTCCTGTTTCCTGATGACAATCCTGTAACATTAGGAGAGCAGCACGTCAAAAAGACTCCATGCGGAAAGTTCTCAGGAGATTCAAGCACTTTGCACAGCCACATCCAAGCTGAAATCCATCTGAAATTGCCTGTTTGAAGATGTCTCCCATCCTTTGGCTCTACCTGCACTTAGGTTTAAGATTCTGGATGCTAGTTATACTGCCATTTCTCACCAAAACGCATTAAAACTACTTCAGTATAAAGTTTATTTATTAGTGTCACAAGTAGACTTACATTAACACTGTAATGAAGTTACTGTGAAAATCTTTGAGTTGTCACACTCCGGCACCTGTTCGGGTACATGGAGGGAGAATTTAGCATGGCTAATCCACCTAACTAGCACATCTTTCGGACTGTGGGAGGAAACCCACACAGACACGGGGAGAAACGTGCAGACTCCGCACAGTCAGTGACCCAAGGTGGGAATTGTACCCAGGTCCCTGGTGCTGTGAGACAGCAGTGCTAGCCACTGTGTCACCCAATCACTTCACTTTGGCAAAGCAAAGTCCCACCATCGTTATTGGGACGCCAGGAGAAAAGATCCACTCCTCCATTTATTCCCAACTTATCTTAATGTTTGTATTTGTAATTCGGATAAGGGTAATCAACAGAAGAAATCAACTGTCACATGATACCGAGTTAGACCATGGATTACATTTTATTCAAAACATTGAAAAGCATTAGCCATTGTGTCCAACCTCAAAACTCCCAAAGGCCGGTGCTATACCGTGGGTGCAAAGTTCCAAAAGAAGTGCTGGACGCTGCATTTATAGAAATGAAACATTTATTTTTTTTTCCACAAAGCAATTACACCCTTGGTTCAAAGAGTGCAAAGGTTAGTTTTTGAAGCATTTTAGGCACCTGAACTTCTAAACACAGCTGAGCCAACACAGGACTATTCCCATGACCATGGACCTGATAGATCTCGGTCTGTTAAGGAAAGAGAATGGTCAAGCATTTCCCTGGAGTTCTTCCCGGACAGCTTGAGTGGGAAAATCCGTTTACATGCATGACTGCTGCTCTGGTGGCAAAGCTACAATGGCAGAGCAAAAGCAACTTGGAGGAAATTCTCATGCAATATCGTCAAACAAAAAGGCATAAATAAAAGGGTTAGGCCAAGGGACTGTGTGGGCCATTCTCATTTCTGCCTAGCATTACTATAGTAGTTTAGGGAATTTATGTTTTTAAATAAGTAATACTCAGGCACTTGTTACACTGATTGGGTTCATGAATGCATAAAAGCTGTAAATAAATCTTATTGACATATATCAGCGATTTAGACTTAAATGTAGGGATGCATGTAAGATGATATAAACGTGGGCTCTGTGGCTGATAGTGAGTGAGAACTACAGGAAGGGATCATGGATTGCTCATTTAGACAGAAAAAAGTGGCAAATGGAATTCAGTCTTGAAAAGCATGAAGTAGTGATGTTGGGGAGGGCAAACAAGGCAAGGGAATATGCAATAAATGATGGGTAAACTGAGAGGCTTAGAGGAACAGAGGGTCATTGGAGTGTATGCCCACAGGTCCTTGATAGTAACAGGACTTGTCGATTTTTTGTAGTACTGCTTTTGCTTGCCAACTTAATGCTGTCCTCAAGGTGTTGGTTCCTGATGGAGCAAAGATCCATGGGCATTAATACTTTTATCCAAGTGGCAGGAAGGGGTCTTGACAGCATAGACTGAAAGGCTAATTCCCTCTATTTAGGGAATCTAGAAAAGACAGGAGTGCAGTTACAGGATAAGGGCGTGATCATTTAGGATTGATAAGGACAAACCTATTCACTCAACGGGTTGTGAAACTTTGGGATTCTCTAACCTGGAGCATTGTGGATGCTCCATTGTTGAATATCTTCAAGGCTAGGATAGACACATTTTTGGTCTCTCAGGCAATCCATGATATAAAAGAGGTTTTATGGCACAGTTGTAGTGTCCCCCAGCTTTGGACCAGAACCTCTGAGTTCAAGTCCAATGCCAGAACACGTTGGCCACAAAAGGAGTGTACATAACTCAGTTTAATGGGCTGATAATCAGCTGGAGAATCTTTCCACCACTTCCCCCCTATTCCCCAAAGGGGAAAGAATGGTGGGTGTGAAGATATGCTTTAATAAAATGGATAAGGGGATTGGGCAGGATAATAGAGTGGAGAAAGAAGACGAGTTATGACTATTGAAGTAGTCTCGATGATCAGAATGGTCTACTCCTGCTCCTATGTTCTTATGTCACTCTTCCTGTGTGAAACTGAGCGTTGAATGCCAGTTAGAAATTCGAGCATTGGGGCAGAACCCAATTATGTCTCGCCTGACCAACACCTATGTGTTTTTTTAATCTGAGATGGCGCCAGAGCGTGGCGGCTCCTCGCGAGCTGTGCCCAGCATACCTTCTAATTCTATTTTTTACTTTTGTTCTATGCTTTTAAAACTTCATTCTAGCTCTTTTAAACTCACTAACAATGCGTTAAATTCATCTTTCTCTATGTCTCAGCTATGTCTCTAACACTACATTCTGCACTCTGTCCTTTCCTTCTCTATGAACAGTATGGTTTGTCTGTATAGTGCGCAAGAAGCAATACTTTTCACTGTACATTAATACACATGACAATAATCAATGAAATCAAAATATATGGCTTGCAACAGGATGTAACTAGTAAACAGTAAGAGTAGAAGCCATAGCTGCTTCCTTTCCACTCAAACCTATCCCCTTTCCTCCCTGATATAAAGATACTGGGACCAAGTGTCACAACTCTGTCACCACAGGTGAGATAGGGGAGTTCAGTACAGACCAAAAACTAACAAGTGCCCTTTCTAAGTCCCTGACAGTTTTATCTTTAGCGTTCTTTTAATATATATAATCAAACCCTTTATGGATTTATCGAAGGGAAAGTGTTGCCTCTTAGCGATTCCTTCTTACTTTAAGGGAGACAGTAATGCAACCTATTAGTTTCTGTAATTCTCGGTAACAGGGGGAAGGCATGCCGAGGAAGACAAAGGAGGAAACCACTACTTATTCTTCCAACCTTAGGGGTTAATGAAGGTAGCATTTAAAAAAATGGACTGTTTCTTTGTGACACCATCGGTGCTATCTATCATTACAAACACTGAAAACTGTAAAGTCAGGCCACTGGAATTAGGAAATGCACCGCTTACGGGAGACATTGAAAAGTGCACTCATTTAGTTGCACAATTTACGAATCTCATTCTACGGTGAGGCCCAATAATGGAAATGTATATCTATTGGATTTCATGCTGCGTTTATGGATTGAATCATAGGCTGAGTTTAAAGAATACAATCCCATTTTGTGCCCTATTCTCCTGGAAGTTTCAGCTCTTCCTAAAGTTCCATTAGGCACTGCCCACTTGTTCTCCATATGTCAGCTTAAACAACTGGTTTAACTGTAGAAGGTATCACAGTTAAATCCAGGCCTCTTTCTTCACATGCTCTATAGCCAGCAGGAGTCAATGGATAATGCAGCGTGGAGTTGGGAATTTGCTGATCTGTGTGACTCACTATCCCACCAACCGTTGTTTGTATTCACTGAGCTACCTAGATGGCCTTTTTTGTGGGGTTACGGAGATAGAACCTGGGTAGGATTGTTCTCAATGCAGGCTTGATGGGCTGAATGGCCTCCTTCTGCACTGTAGGAATCCTATGATTCTATTTGAAACGATTTAATGCTGGCTTCAATATCATGGCAACATGAAGGGACATAGCTCAACTGCAACATTTCCACATACTTCAATGACACTCCTTGGAAAATATGCACAAGACCTGACATGGCATCTCATGGTACAATCGTGAAGCCTAAAATATGTACTTGCTACACTGTGGCTTTTTTTTAACATCCTTTCATGGAATTTGGGTGGCACTGGCTAGGGCAGCATTTATTGCCCATCCCTATTTGCCCTTGAGAAGGTGATGATGAAGTATAATCTTGAACTGCTGCAGTTCATGTGTGATAGATACCTGCATAGTGCTGTTAGGAAGGGAATTCTAGGATTTTGACCCAGTGATAGTGAAGGGAGGCTGATATAGTTGCAAGTCACAATGGTGTGTGGCTCAGAGGGGAAATTGTAGATGGTGGTGGTTCCTATGCAATATGGTGCTCCTGTCCTTCAAGGTGGTAGCGGTCTCAGGTTTAATGTGTCATTAAAGGAGTTTTGGTGAGATGCTGCAGTGCATCTTATAGATGGTACTCACTGCTGCCACTGTTCATCAATAGAGGAGTGGAGGAGGGAGCAAAGGTTAAAAAGGTGGATAGGATCTGTGTCCAGGGTTGTGACATCAAGCTTCTTGAACATTATTGGAATTATACTCATTCAGGCAAGTGGAGAATATTCCATCACATTCCATGTAGATGGCGGACAGGCTTTGGAGATAGGAAATAAGTTATTTTCTGCAGAATTCCCAGCCACTAACCTGCTTTTGTAGCCACAGTATTTATATGCCTAGTCCAGTTCGGTATCTGGTTGGCGGTAATCGCTAGGATGTTGATTGTGGAGGATTCAGCAGGATGGCAATATCATTGAACGTGAAGGGGAGTTGGATAAATTCTCTCTTGGTGGAGATGGTCATTGCCTAGTACTTGTGTGGTATGTATGTTATTTGCCACTCAGCCCAAAGCTGAAAATTGGCACAGGTTGCTTCAGTATCTGGGGAAATCGCAAATAGTACTGAACATAGTGCAAACACCAGTGAGCATCCCCACTTCTGACCTTGTGCTGGAAGGAAGGTGATTGATGAAGCAACTAAGCATGGTTGGGCCTAGGACACTACGGTGAGGATCTCTTGCAGAGATGTTCTAGAGCTGAGATGATTGACATCTAACCACCACAACCATTTTCTTTGTGTTAGGTATGATGACTCAAGTAATGGAGAGCATTCCCTCCTGATACCCATTGACTCCAGTTTTGCAAGGACTCCTTGAGGCTACACTTGGTCAAATGCTGCCTTGATGTCAAGGACAGTCACTCTCATCTTTTGGACCAAGGCTGTAATGAGGTCAGGAGCTGAATGGTATTTGCGGAACTTAAATGGAGTGTCAGTGAATGGGGTTATTGCTGAATAAGTGCCACTTGATGACACTGTTGCTGATCCCTTCCATCACTTTACTGATGATCGACAGTATGCTAATAAGGCAGTAATTGGCTGTTTTGAATTTGTTATGCTTATTGTGTACTGGACATACCTGGGCAATCTTCCACATTGCTGGGTAGATGCCAATGTTGTAGCTGTACTGAAACAGCTTGGCTAGGGACACGGCAAGTTCTGGGGCTCAAACCTTTCGTACTATTGCCAAAATGTTGTCAGGGCCCATGGCTTTGCAGTATCCAGTGCCATCAGCTGCTTCTTGATATCACATGGAGTGAATCAAATTGGCTGAAGACTGACAACTGTGATGCTGTGGACGTCAAGAGAAACCCATAAAATTCTGACATAGAAACCTATAAAATTCTAACAGGACTTGTTAGGGTAGATGCAGGAAGGACGTTCCCCATTGTGGGGGCATCCAGAACCAGGTATTACGGTCTAAGGATACGGGGTAAATGTTTTAGGACTGAGATGGGGAGAAATTTCTGCATCCAGAAAATGGATAGTCTGTGGAATTCACTACCACAGGAAGCAGTTGAGACCAAAACATTGTGTGTTTTCAAGAAGGAGTTAAATATAGCTGTTGGGGTGAAGGGGATCAAAGGACATGGAAAGAAGGTGGGATCATCCATGATGATCGTTAATGGTGGTGCAGGCACACAGGGCTGAATGGGCTACTCCTGCTCCTAAGTTTAAGAAGAGGCAGAGATGGATCATTCAGTAGGCACTTTTGAATGAAGGGTGTTGCAAATGGTTCAGCCTCATCTTTTGTACTGATGTGCTGGGCTCCACCATTATTGAGGATGGAGATATTTGCATAGCCTCTGCCTCCAGTGAATTGCTTAATTGTCCACCACTATTCACGAATGGATGTGACGGGACTGCGGAGCTTACAGCTGATCTGTTGGTTGTGTGGTCATTTTAACTCTATCGCATGCAAGTAGCCCTATGTTGACTCCTCGCTTTTAGGTATCCCTGGTGCTGCTCCTGACCTGCCACCTCTGCACTGTTTATTAAGCCACAACTTGGATGGCGATGGTAGAGGAAGGGGAACATTCTGGGCCGTGAGGTTACAGAATGTGGTTGAGTACAATTCTGCTGCTGTGGATGGCCCACAGCGCCTCGTGGATGCCCAATTTTAAAATGGCTGGATTGGTTTCAAAATCTACACAAATGGCGCAGAGGTAATGCCACACAACATGATGGAAGGGGAGGGGGCATCACTGTGAAGACAGAACTCAGCCTCCACCAGGACTGTACCATCACAGCAACATGAAACCAATTCTTTAGCATGTTCTTAACATGCTCAGTGGATCCCATTAGCCTCAGTCTGAGTCAAATTTTCTACCACCCCAAATTGCTTTAAATCAAAGTAAGAAGTGCACTCCAGCAATAGAGACACAACTGGTCACTTATAAAAAGAGTGAAGACTAGATGAGACACTCTTTGATTATGAGGGGGTATAGTACTTTTTAAACCTTTAATTTGTCATGTTAAATGATGATGAACGCTTGCTGATCTGCGATGCCATTGGCAATATCCCCACTATTAACTCACCCAAAACGGACATTCTTCGTGCTTGACAGTGATTGGCAACTCAGTCATGATGGGCACTTTAGTTGAATTAGATACTCAACCCAATAAACCACTCCCCTCCGTCAGTCGCAGGATATCAGGAACACCAGTTATTTCTCTTTCTCATTGAGAGGCACTGATGTCAGTTGTAATAATGTAGAATTGTATTTACATATAGCCTTTCATGGTCTCTGGACATTTCAAATTTACTTTAATTGTCTTGCAATGTAAATATAGGGAACATGGCAGCCAGGTTGTGCACAAAGCAGCAGTGTGATAAAGGGCCAGACAATCCATTTAAAAAAAAAATCAGTAATATTGATGGGACAAAACCTCCCTGCTCTTCTTCACAGTGTCCTGGGATTTTAATATCCAACTGAGAGGGCAGATCAGGTCATCCTAAAGGCAGCATTCCTTCAGCACTGCACCCTAAGTGTCAACCTAGATTTTTTCAGGTCAATTTCTGGAATAGAACTTGAACTGAGAGCCTTTTGACACGGAGGCAAGAGCTGCTAACAGAGTCATGGTTGACAGATGACTGCTAAATCTGATGAGGTCAAGGCTACCAACTGCAGATCCTTCTGACTGATTTTGTGCCATTCCAGTCAGTGCGTTTACTAACTGAGCCATTGTGCAAGAGTAACTAGTGATGCATTCTCCAACCTATGCAAGCAAGGACATTTTTGAGAACCCTTCAGAAATACAAAAGGAAGAACATTGTTAAAAAATGTAAGAGATCCTAAAAACATGAGTTGTAACTCCAGCAGTAGCTTTCCTCAACAGATCTCGAACATTGCTCCCAATCCAGGCTGGCTTGCAACTGTCCTTCACATTTATATGACTGGCACTTAAGTGTCTCATTTACCCAAGAAAATGAAATGGGATTTCCACTTCTGATAGACAGGATGAATTAAAAGGCACTGTTATCCATTTGGTTGCTGACATTTTTAAAGAAAGCGTCGCTGGAATCTTGCAGTTGTAGATTATGCCTTTTGCCATCTGTTGGCTGTCATCATGAATTAAGAATTTCCATCTGTCTGCCTCTCCATTAAAAATTCCTTTAGGCATCAACAGTACCAGGATGAAATGACACTCCATCTGGTCTTCCTTTACAGATCCTTGATCATCTTTGCATGGTGATAATCTCACTGCGTTATCGAAAACATCTTTGGCTATCTCCGGAGTTCAGGTCATGGAGCTGGATTGAGGTACTCTGGATGTACATCGGGAGTTTGAATTCAGATGACTTGATGCAGAATTCCTCTTTAATTACAAAGGGCATCTGCGAAAAATTGTAACCGCAATTTTTTTTTTCCAAGTAACATTTTCCAAAGGCGCTTTAGTTGTGGTGTTTGGGAAGCCCATCAGGAGCAGACGGGGAGATGGTGCAAAAAGCAATCAGTAATTTTTTGCAAACGCTTAAGTTTAAAATCCAAGCTCAATATTATCATTGTCATCAGAATTAATTTTCAAAGTTTAAAAAGAAAAACACAGACTTGGAGATAAATCTGCGTATAGTTTATCATTCACACACCAAGTGAAACGAGGCAGATGGAGGCAGTGCAATCTGTTCTTAACGCTTCTTCAAACAAGAACCATTCTTGATGTGATCTCAGTGTTTGGGTTTTTTTGCGTTAGTATCAGGGTTTTTTTTTTCTGTGGCTAACATCTGTTTGGGAGAGTGTTGTCTAGCAGTGAGTCCTTGTCAGCCTGCTTCAGGCCTCCGGGTGTTGAGAGAACGGTAGGTGTCGGGGGTGTTATTATAATAGCAGGGACTTGGAGACCATTCTCCTCTGAACTGCCGCTTCTATCACATTCACCTTGTAAACATAATCTGCAGCCTAGACACGGAGAGAGAGAGAGAGACAGACAGATAGACAGAGAGGGCAGGAGGAGGGGATTAGAAGAAAAATACAAAGTGACAAAAATGAATCTTACTGATTTCCCGTGACTGTAAAGAGGGCTGACAGCTGCCACACCTTGCACCTAACCCAAGAAATTTAAATAATTTCCGGTGTAACACCAGGGAGGAACTGTGACTCTTGGGTATCCAGCCAACATCGGTTGCTGTAGGTGACAGCAAAATTTCAAAGCCATTTTCGTTTTCCCAAAAGCTGACGAGCAAAAGGCAGGAAAATTGCTGAATTTCTTTGTTCAAATACAATTAATTTAAAAATGTGGGTGTTGCTGGGTGTGTCAGCATTCATTGCCCATCCCTAGTTGCCCATGAGAAGGTGGTGGTGAACCTTCTGGAATCGTTTGATGCACGTCCTTAACCCACAGTGCTGTCAGGAAGGGGTCAGTTGTCAAATTAATATTTAATTTGTGTCAACAGAAATCCTACAGTACAGAAGGAGGCCACTCGGCCCATTAAGTCTGCACCAATCGCACTCCCACCCAGCCCCTATTCCTGCAACCCCACACATTTGCTCGGCAATCCCTTTGACACAAGGGGCAATTTAGCATGGCCAATCAACCTAAACCGTGCATCTTTGGACTGTGGGAGGAAACCCATGCAGACATGGGGCAAATGTGCAAACTCCACTCAGACAGTGACCCGAGCTGGAATTGAACCCTGGTCCCTGGCACTGAAAGGCAGCGATGCTAACCACTGTGCCACCTGTCAAGAAGATGCATAATGAAATAAGTTGGTTATAATAAGTGAATGGAGGGCAAAAGGTAGGCATGAGAGGGAGTGAGCAAGTTGTGACCTGGGATGATGTTTATCTGACCACAAGGTAGCAGGGCTTAAGTCAGCGTTAGTGGAAGCAGGAAGCTTTTATGGGTGAGGAGATTGTCTTACCACCCAAGCAGGATTGCTTCAGACCCATCGTTTCATCCTTTGGAGGGGTACAAGTTGTGATCTGAGAGGTGGTAGCCACAGAACTCTCTGAACCAGGATGTACATTCCAGGTCAACAGTCCAATGTTGCTTTCCTGCATCAGAAAAAAGACCCTCGTTATTCAAGGTGACCAAGAAAGCATTGGAATAAAAACTGGAGAAGCCACCAAACACCAACCTAACAATTTCAAAAGGGACTGATCCCCTTCCTAGCCATCTAAATTCGGTGGATATTGAAAGATGAAAAATAGAACAGACAGATGTTGTTATTCCATCCTTGAAATGTTAAAATAATCAGCTGCTAATATATCAAATTCAAGCCACCTTTACGAAATCCACAGAGACACCTGGATAACGAAAGCAGCCTGGAATAGAGACCTGGCATACGCACTAGAGTCCAGCACATTTCTGAATTGGTTAAAAACTAACAGAAAGGAAAATACTAATTAGCACTGAGCTGTAACGCTATTGATTCTCAGTTTGGCAACATCTGTTGAACTCCTGTTGTTTTTATGAGTACTTTATTCAGCAGGGTAGAGTTGATATGAATTAGCAATAAGGATACAGTCATGCTTTTGAGAAATCTACCAAATTATACCCTGTTAAGAACATGTTTTCTAGGATCCTTACAAAGGATTTTCATTCCCCCTCCCTGTGACAGTACCTATTGAGTTCAGTTAAGGCTTCTTTACCTCATTAATAAGCACTATGTGTATCAGAATATTTATTCTGCTGGTATAACAAGTTTTCTATATTATCCTTTCATGGATTGTGGGCACTAACAGCATTTGTTGCTTTTCCTGACTGAGTGGCTTGCAAGGGGTAGTTGGAGTCAAACACATTGCTGTGGATCTGGAGTCACATGTAGAATCATGGAATCCCTACAGTGCAGGAGGAGGCCATTTAGCCCATCAAGGCTGCACTTCACATAATTACCCTACTAATCCCTCTAATACTAAGGGGCAATTTAGTATGGCCAATTAGCCTAACCCACACATCTTTGGACTGTGGGTGGAAACTGGAGCATCCGGTGGAAAGTCACGCAGACACGGGGAAAATGTGCAAATTTCAGACAGCCACCGGAGATCGGAATTGAACTCGGGTCCCTGGCACTGTGAGGCAGCAGTTCTAACCATGTCGACCAAACTGGGCAAGGATGGCAGATTTCCTTCCCTAAATGATATCTGTGAACCAAGTGGGTTTTTCTGACAATCGACAATGGTTTCATAGTCATAGAATCCCTACATGTAGAAGCAGGCCATTTGGCCCATCAAGTCTGCACAATCCAACCCCCCTGACACTAAAGGGGCAATTTAGCTTTGCCAATCCACCTAAAAACTTACCCACACATCTTTGGACTGTGGGAGGAAACCAGAACACCCAGAGGAAAGCCACGCAGACACAGGGAGAATATGCAGACTCCACACTGTGTCCCAGCCGGGAATCAAACCCAGGTCCCTGGCGCTGTGAGGCAGCACTGCTAACCAATGTGCCGCCCCTCAGTCGATTTGTAATTCCAGATTTTCTTATTGAATTCAAATTCTACCATCTGTTGTGTGACGTTACCACCATGACTCTTTGGCACAATAAAGATGAGCTCAGGAGGTAGATGCACTGAGCTGAATTGGGGATATTGAGCTGGTTTGAATCCACCTAGTGAGCAGAGCACTAATCACAGTAAAGCCACAGAATGCTCCAGCACAGGAGCTCCTCTGGCCCTGTGTACATTTCTTTTCCCTCTTTTCAACTATGCATCAAACACTCTTGAAATTTACTCCTGAATTCTCTTCCAACGGCTTTCCAGATCACAACAGCACACTGTGTAAAAATACTTCTCCTCAGCTCCTCCTCACATCTTCCATCGCAGCTCGAGCAGCATCCTAGTTTTCTCTTGCACCTCGGAGCCTCTGAGGAGCTGGAAGACAAGTTCACTGGCATTATTCACACCCCCACCTCTCCCCCCAAAATCTCTCTTAGCCGGTTCACGTGAGGGTTTTTAGATGATGCGCTGGCAAGGTACTTGACAGTCATGAAGTATGCTCCAGGCTTCACTTTGCACTTGAATGGATGGCAGGTTAGCGATGCCAACAGCATGGATTCAATTCCCGCTGAAGTTATCCCGCCCTGTCAACTTTGCCCCTTGCCTGAGGCGTGGTGATCCTTCGGTTGAATCACCAGTCAGCTCTCCCCGCTCAAAAGGAAAGAGCCGCCTATGGTCATCTGGGACAATGACAACTTTAACTTTTACCTTACCAGTATGGTACAACTCACCCCATAGCAGGCTATACCCATCTCAACATAACAATGTGCATCACTTCATATACCCTCAAATCCACTCAACTCCCTTGGCTCCCAGTCCTGAACAACATCCCACCTCCTCACACAAGGAGGGAGATTGCAACAGGAAATCTCCTGGAGAAGGTTTACATTATTCTAAGCAAGGATCTTACCAATCCAACCGCTGTGCCTCTCCCACCATGCCAGTCTGTACAGTGTGGACCAATCACACCAAGGAATGACACTAGAGGCCCCATGGCAGCGGGATTGGAACCAACACACCACCATTAAAAATAATTTCCTCAGCACAGATCTGTCACCCATCCATAAGAACATAAGAAATAGGAGCAGGAGTAGGCCATCTAGCCCTTTGAGCCATCTAGCCCCACCATTCCATAAGATCATGGCTGATCTGAAGTGGATCAGTTCCACTTTCACCCAGATTCAATCTGTCAGGCCAACACTGGGCACTCCTCAACCGTTTCCAAGGCACTCGTGCAGCAAATTGGCACAAGTGGGGCCTTGCAGAGAGCCCAGACTGCAGTTGTGGTGCACCCCAATGAATGGCTCACGTCACTGCAGACTGTCCCTGACAAAATTCAGTGGAGGATTCAGAGAACAGTGCTGAGCCACTGTGGAGGCTATTGCCTTGCTTGCTGATTACTGTGCGTGCTAAAAAAAAAATTAGACAATCCCAGAAATGTCTAAATTCAATGGAATACAAGCCTGGATTCAATAGGACACCAGTCAAACAAATACTAGAGTCTTGCTTGAAGCCAGGTCCACTGCATTCAGGCAAAAGTCTTGCAAAATCTACTTTGATGGACTGGATGTTGTGGCCAGGATTTTCCACTCCCATATTCAGTAATGTATTATCAGACACCTACCATCTCATGCCCCACTTCAGAAAATCCATTCATGTTAGCATGATGGCGTGATACCTGACTGGTCTCTAAAGGCCATGCCAGTCTGGCAAGCAGGTCTCCAAGAGGAGTTCAGGTGGATCAGCATCACTCTGGTGGCCAGGCCCAGGCACTGATCTTGTACAGTGCCAGGGTCAGGGAATCCCAGAGTGAACTCTTTTGGGCTGGGGTGGCCTTTAGAAATGGCACCCCAATCCTTGAGTTACTAAGTTGCCAGTGGTGAAGTCATCCCACCAGCGATATGAGATGGCTTCTGACTTGTTCTTCCCCACAAGTCCTGCACTACGTGGCAGAGAAAACAGCCGACAAATGCCACTTTTCACCTTTGCCAATTTGCAGAAAAATCTTGTTCTATGGCTGGATGGCCAAAATCCTTCTCCCCCACCAGGTGCAATTCTCAAATGGCCAACCTTCCAGGGGAAGATTAAAGAAAACATTTCAAAGAAACTCACCTTTGAGGTGTGGCAGGATTGACTTTAATGACAATGAGGGATTCACTACTAATCCTTTATTTCTTATGATTGGCACAGTGGCACAATGGATAGCACTGCTGCCTCACAGCGCCAAAGACCCAGTTTTGGTCCCTGGCTTGGGTCACAGTCTGCATGGAGTCTGCATGTCCTCCATGGATTTCCTCAGGGAACTCTGGTTGCCTCCCAGAATCCAGAAGTCATGCTGGTTAGATACATTGGCCATGCTAAATTGTCTCTTAGGTGTATCTGAGCAGGCGTCAAGAGTGTGGTGACGAGGGGATTTTCACAGTAACTTCACGGCAGTGTTAACGTAACCTACTTATGACACTAATAAATAAAACTTCTATCTTACGAGCTTAAAATGACAATCTATCAAGTTGCATTGGGCTTCGAGTACCAATGCTTTAATTATGGGGTAGAGTAGTAACAAATGAAAAGAAAGGAATAAAGAGGCAAATCCTGCACTTTGGATCGGAATAACTCATGGGATGTCCTATCCCATGTGACCAAAGATCTGTGGGTTGCAAATCAGGCTGATTGATGACATGAAGACCATTGGCAGAAACTCGTGATGCAGACTAGACATCATCCTCAAATAATGGCCAACTGACAGCGATGATAACCCAAGTTTATGTAACCTGTCCTCACAATTAAATCCTTTAAGTTTGGTACCATTCTGGTAAACCTGTAGCATACAAACACCTGAGGAATAATGGCCAAAACAAATCACAATACTTCAGATAGAGTTTGACCAAAGCTTTGTGCAACTGGACTCATAACCTTTAACATTAAATAAATTCCATTAATAGTTTCTTTTTTTTAGTGTCTGTGGACCAGTTCTTAGTGATTTGTGTTCGACTCCCAAACTGCTTTGTCTTAACATAAAGAGCAATACAGCCCAGAAACAGGCCCTATGGCCACCAAGCCCACACCAATTTTTAAATCTTATTTAGACCCACTACTTATTGTCGTTATGTGGTTTCTATCCCTCTGTTCACCTCCCGTTCATGTGTCTATCAAAATATACCTTGAACGTTGCTAATGTGTCTGCTTCCACCATCTCCAGTGACAGTGTGTTCCAGGCACCTACCACCCTCAAGTGTGAAAAACATTTCCCATGTGACTCCCCTAAACTGCCCCCCCCCCTCACCTTGAACCTGTGCCTTCTTGTCGTTGACTATCCACCTGATCTATGCCTCTCATAATTTAGTAGAGTCCTATCAGTTGGCCCCTAAATCTCCATCTTCCAGTGAAAACAGTCTCAGTTTATACACTCTCTCCTCATGCCTAAAAGCTCTCCAGGCCTGGCAACATCCCAGTAAACCTTCTTTGCACTCTCTCTAAACCATCCACATCCTTCTTCCATAGTTTTATAGTCCCTCATTGTTAAAATAATTTCCAATTGTCTTTTCTGAATCTAAAGTGAAGCATTTCAGTTTTACCCACTGACTTAATCTATTTATGTCTCTTTGTATCTCTCCAAACTAGGATGCACAACTCTCTATTCCTTCATCTAATATAATCGGATGTTTATACAAGTGCAAGGAAAGCCACTAATCAAAACATGGCTGTCATGTGTCACCCAATATCGGATATCGCAAGTTGACCATTTCTCTGGAAAGTTTCTGTATGGATTACACTACAGACCTGTTGCATAGACTTCAACAACTGGGAGGTGTCCCAGTCCATTTCAAACAGAAACTCTCTTGAAAGAAAGACAATGGGCAGGATTTTCCATACAACCCCCTTTGGATGGAGGTGGGATCTTTTTGTCCTGCCATTGCCAACAGGGTTTCCTGCTGAATGTGCCCCTCGATGCTGGGAAATCTGCAGCGGGAGTGCACCATGGGCAACACCAGAAGATTCTGCCAGTGTGAATGTCTGGAAAATTCTGGCCACTGGAAATGCAAAGTGCTGGACTGTGATCAGCAGTAGTTATATCAAGGTGAAGGGAACTCCTAACCAGCCAGACAAAACCTACTTTGGACAATGAAATAATTATATCTACCATCGACTTCTATCTTGAAATGTCAAAAGTTTTAGAGATGAAAAGATCAAAACATGGGACTGCTTTGTCTGCAATAATGACTGCAAGATGTGCTAATCAAATTCCTTCCTGAGAATATACAGACAGGAGTTTTAAACACTGGCTCTGCCAAGCAGAATCAGAAAAGGAGGAAAACAAAACATCATTGTCATCTAAAAATATTGCTGGAAGAGAGCAGTAGAGATCTCTCCCTGTTTCCCTGAAGCTAAAACAGTGTCTTCAACAAAGTACAGACCTGAATCAAATTATCATCACAAGTCTACAGGAAACCAATTAACTTCAAACAGCCACAATGCTCAATCTTCGACACCTGAAAGATAAACAAAGGACTTAATTGTATATCCTTTTAACTTTTTACTGGAGTCTAACTTTCTGACATCTAATGTGTGTGTGTGGCTGTGTCTATTATTTTTTCTTGAGTTTAGCAACTAATAATTATACTCTTCTTCGACTCAAGAACACCTGGTTGGATAGATTCCTTATTAAAAATTAAATGCATTTGGATTAGAAAAGACATTTACTGAGAAATTAAATTTAATATTGAAAGGCTGAGCCCTAGGCACTAATCCCAGAGGAATACTGCAGTAGAGTTCTATCCAATCTGCAATCTTCAGCAAGATTGACTAGATAGCAAATTGGTGTGGAAATACAGTCAAATGTATTGGACCTGCAATAAGTATCACTCAATTATCACTCTGTTCTCATTGATCTATGTTGGCTTTATTATACACTTAGAAATCTCTTAACTCACCTTCAAATCCCTTCATGCCCTTACAACAGCAATCTCCTCCAAACCTAAATTCCCCCAAAATTCCCTTGAACATTCCTTTCTGCTCCAGTCTTTTGCACATCTCTCTTCTCCTTGTCCTATCATGATGTGGAGTAGCCAGCGTTAAGTCCAACAGGTTTATTTGCTAGCATGAGCTTTTGGAGCACTGCTCCTTCATCAGGTGAGTTTCATCCTATCATGGGTGAAAGATTCCTGTACTCCTGAATTCACTTCTCAAGCACGCCATCTATTTTTTGTTCTTTTAAAATCCCTCAACAAAACTTGTTCTTCTGCCATTAAAATAAATTTCTGTTTATATGAAACTATTTGTGATGTTTCAAAGTACTGCCAATGAAGTATTTTTTGAAAATGCAATTATTGTTGTCGTGTAGGGAGCATTGTAATCAGATTACAGACAGCAAAATCCCACAGCTCCCTGCTTCAGTGATTCGGGTTGAGGGATAATTATTGACCAAAGCACCGGAAGAAACTCCATGTTCTTCATCAAAATATTAAAATGTATTTATTGTCAAAAGTAGGCTTACATTAACACTGCAATGAAGTAACTGTGAAAATCCCGGAGTTGCCACACCCCGGCACCTGTTCGGCTACACTGAGGGAAAATTTAGCATGGCCAATCCACCTAACCAGCATGTCCCTCAGAATGTGGGAGGAAACCCAAGCAGACACGGGGAGAACATGCAGACTCTGCACAGATGGTGACCCAAGCTGGGAATTGAACCTGGGTCCCTGGCGCTGTGAGGCAGCAATGCTAACCACTGTGCCACCGTGCTGCCCCATTAATGAACCACTCATTGGGTTCCTTCATCCAAGTCATTGATTGTTGAGTCATCTGTATTGATTGCTGCGTCACTCCACCGGTTACAGCTTACCAACCCAAAAATGATCCATTTATCTCCACTCTCTGCTTCCTGCCAGCTAACCAATCCGCTGTCCATGATAATATGTTACCCCTTCCACCATGAGTGTTTATTCTGTGTGGTAACCTGTGATTTTCCTTTTAAGCGTTCATAGGACCTGGGTGTTATTGGCTGGCCAGCATTTATTGCTCAGCTTCACTTGCCTGAGAGTTGTGGTTGAGAGTCAGCCACATTGCTTATCAAACACTTTTCAAGTACACCACATCTTCAGGTCCCCCTTTATCCACATTACCTTCTCTTCCCCTCAAAGAAGTCTAATAAATCAGTCAAACATTATTTCCTTTTCACAAAACAATGAACTATGCCTAATTGCATTAATTCCCACACCAGTCCAACACTGGCATCTCCACATGATTGCATTAAGACTTTAAGTGCCCTGTCTAATTGCATTAAGATCTTCTAAGTGCCCTGCTAGAGCCTCTTTTATAAATGATTCTAGCAATTTCCCTACGACAATTGCTAGGCCAACTGCCCAGTAGTTTCCTGCACTCTGTCTCCTTACTTTCTTAAAGTCACTATTTTATAATCTAATGGAAAAAAAATGATACTGCCATAGAATCATTGATGTCCTCTTGACAAGGCCAGTGGGAACTCGGATTAATGTCTCATGGGGCAGCACTCCCTCAATGAAAAAGGCTGAAGTTTCTGGAGTGAGTCTTGAACTGACAACTGCTGGACTCTCTGCTGGCAATGCTATCCACCGTACCACAGCAGACACCTCATCTCATCCCCAGGTGTGCTGAGGTGGCTGGGGTTTTTTTAAAATATATCAAGTGACAATGGTTTTATGGACTTCTAACTCCAGATTTTTATTCAATTTAAATTTCACTGTTTGCTGTGGTGGGATTCAGTGCTGGGACCCCAGCTATTCACAATATACATTAATGATTTAAATGAAGGAATTGAATGCAATATCTCCAAATTTGCAGATGACACTAAGCTGAGTGACAGCGTGTGCTGTGAGGAGGATGCAGGGTATCTTGGACACTGCAATTAGGCATAGTTCATTGTTTTGTGAAAAGGAAATAATGTTTGACTGATTTATTAGACTTCTTTGAGGGGGAAGAAAAAGGTAATGTGGATAAAGGGGGAACCTGAAGATGTGGTGTACTTGAAAGGTGTTTGATAAGCAAAATGGCTGACTCTCAACCACAACTCTCAGGCAACTAAAGCTGAGCAATAAATGCTGGCCAGCCAGCAACACCCATGTCACACGAATGATGGCAAATACAATATAATGTGGACCAATGTGATGTTATCCACTTTGGTGACAAAAACAGGAAGGAAGATTATCTGAATGGCTGCAGTTTAGGAAAAGGGGAAGTGCAGTGTGACCTGGGTGTCATGGTGGAACAGCCGCTGAAGGTTGGCATGCAGGTACAGCAGGCAGTGAGGAAAGCTAATGCATGTCGGCCTTTATAGCAAGAGGAATTGAGTATAGTAGGAAGGATGTTTGACTACAGTTATACAGGGCCTTGATGAGGCCACACCTTGAGTATTGTGTGTGGTTTTGGTCTCCTAGTCTGAGGAAGGACAATTTTGTTATTGAGGGAGTTCAGAAACTAAGAGTCTAGAGAGACTGGATCAACTAGGCTTATACTCAGTGGAATTTAGAAGAATGAGAGAGGATCTCATAGAAACATAAAATCCTGATGGGACTAGACAGGCTAGATGTGGGAAGAATGTTCCCGATATTGGGCAAGTGCAGGACTAGGGATCACAGTCAAAGCCATTCAGGGCTGAGATGAGGAAGAACTTCTTCACTCAGTTGTGAACATGTGGAATTCTCAACCACAGAAAGCTGTTTGGGCTAATTCACGAGATACGTTCAAGAGGGAGCTGGATGTAGCCCATGTGGCTAAAGGGATTGAGGGGTATGGAGGGAAAGTGGAAGTGGCTTACTGAAAGTGTATGATAAACCATGAAATGGTGATGCAGGCTCGAAGGGCTGAATGGCCTAGTCCTGCACCTATTTTCTATGTTTCTATGAACTTGGATCCCCAGAACATTACCCTGGGTCTCTGGGTTACAAGGCCGGTTACAAAAATACTAAGCCATTGCCTCCCCTTTCTTTTTACTTGCTATGCCTTAACTGCTACAAAAATATAAATTAATTGTATTGTTGATTTTATACGTGGACAATATCTTTAAATTCTCATATAATCTGGAATGAACCATGGTTGAAACAGAAGTGTGCAAAATATTTAAACGGAGGAACACGGGTGACAAAATGGAAGATTTCAATCAAATGCCTTCAGGAAAAATAGTAGGGGTGGGGATATGTTCCAGTGTTGGCCAACTCCAGTACCGATGTCAGCCGCACTGTGGCCTAATAAGGAAGAATACATTCAGCAGTAGGTTTTACAAACTTACTAGTCTAAACAGACATAAGTCATGACAAAGTCGCACATTTAGACAGCGGAAAGAGTTTACAAATTTAGGTAACAATCTATTTTGATTCATGAATATCAAGGTTCAAGAGATCGCTGCTATGTTTTCGTTTCAGAAGGAAATTGGGCTCCTTGCCCTGATGGCTCAGGAGGTAACTTCATTGCTTGGACAGATACTGATTTATATAAAAACAGCCAAGTTCCTTCTAGGGTTGCTCCAAGTTGTTGGTCTCAGCAGTGGTGCTATGCTTGTCAGAGATAGGCTGGGAAAGGGCAAACATCTACCTTTTTCCTTCTAATGGACACTGCTGATGGATGGCGTCTGTGTTCAACTAGGTGGAGCAGCTCAAATCAGACTTGCTTCTGACAAACATCATGGCCTGAAAACGTACAGGCACCCACTTCTCCAGTCTCAAATGATAAAGGACAGCCACATGGCTAAGTAGCTGTGAATGAATTAGCAACGCAGGGGAAGAGAGGAGACTGTTAAGTGGGGGGGGTGCGGTGTTAAAGAATAAATGCATTCTGAATTCCATTAATGTTCAGGACATTAGCTTGGCTATGCATTTTTAATCCATTCCCAATTAGCTTACAGTAATTGAACCAAGAGATTTTTATCACCAAATACTTTTCACCAGGCTGTTCCTGACTGTAAGTAATCCAATCTCTTCACCAAGACTAAAGCAGTTTCCTCTGTCTAAATGTACAAATCAGATCCCCTCTACTTTTGAGAGGAAAGAGCATTTGACAGATTAAAAACCGGTTTCATACTTCAAGAAGCTATTGTGCTAATTATCTTGTCAACACTGTAAGTGTTAAATGGAAAAACATTGGATGTATGGAAGTGATTCTGAAGCAGTCATTTCATTTCAACATCCATTTGGCAGTGAATACAATTACGACAGACCAGTGTGTCCCATGATCTATACCATTCAACGGAATAACGAAATCTACTTTCATTAATTTCTTTGAAAGCATTATAGCAGTGATGGGCAACCTTGGCTAGTGAATGGGTCACATGAGTGGCACCTCCTTCATTGCAATGGGCTGCAAGATTGAAATCGGGCTTGTTCACTAACTATGACCCCATGAATAAGTTTAAATACATTTAATACGTGTCAAATATTTCACAACGAGAGACAGAAAATGTTCATTTATATATTAATAGAACTATCAACTTCAAATGGTAAAAACAAAAGACTTTGGATGCAGAGGGAGCACACAGCTCTTACAGTCAATGTTGTGAGCAATCAGCACGCACCTCATTCCACTTGCCCTTGCTTTACATGCGCATCACTTCAATCATATCAGTAGGAAAAAAAATCTACGCAGATGGAAATCAGCAGAACATGGCAACCTTGCACGTGGGCAACGGTCAACAAAACGCCTCGTGGACTGCACCCTGAAACTTAGATGGGCCGCATGTGGCCCCTGGGTCACAGGTTGCCGAGCACTACGCCACAGCCACATGGATCTTGAAATTCCAACCAACTGCTACCACCTCTTGCTTTTGGTAGATCTTTTTGCTCTTGGTCCTTTTTTAGCTGTTGACATTCAGAATCTCAATGTCTTGCTCTGATGTCAAGGGGAACTTGCACACTCCCAGACTTGAAGATGCCATTTAAAAGCTCAGGCTATGTGTTCTTCTTTCTCCCTCCCCATGTCTTCATTGCACTGAAATCCAAATACACCACACAATCTCCCACTCAAACTCAATCTCACCCAAAATCTGGATGCTTATTTGCATCAGTATCCATTTCCCTCCACCAGTCTGCACGTTTCCAAAATCCAAGCCTGAAGTCCTCCCAAAGTGGGTGTTGGCAACATGGACTTCTATTAGATTGGTCTATGATTCCGCTTAGAAAGTTATCTTGTGCAATATGGGACCAGCAAACTCTCCCTCTCTTACCAGCTACTATCAGGAATATTGGAAGGAATTACAGGCTGATAATCAACCTGTTTGGCCACATTATGAACCAGGGGAATTAAGTCCTGAAGTGGGACTCGAAACCAGAGCTTCCAGCCCAGACTTATCAGCTGCATGATAAGAACTCCTGAAGCATGATGTCAACTACTCAAATTATTAACTTATCTTGTCTTCACTTAATTGTTTTCAACTTTGGAAATGCCTTGCAGCTTGTTTTTTGGTCAAATCTATTAAGATATATTTTTAAAACCTTATGATTTTTAAATGATAGGGAAAGAGGAAAGTCCCTATGTTCACATTTACAATGGAAATGGCGGAAATTTCCCATCCTGAAATTGCATCCCACACTCTGTAGGGTTGCCACCAACTGATATGAAACTGTAATTAAACTATGACAAGTTTACACATGTGGTTTCAATTCTAATTAGGGATTTGTGATGAAAGTATATCTTAAAATAAGGACAAATGTCTAACTCGAAAGTAGCATTGCATTCCTGGGTTCACTTAAACCCCAGCTGAAATCCCAGTTCACCCCCAAACTACATTTGTCCTCGACTTCTTGTGTGCAGTGCAGAGAGATGAAGTGTTCCATTCAAAAATGAAAAGTTAATTGTTATTTGCGGAGTTAAATCTCCTTCTAAAGCCAGCCTGTCACAGGCTTTAAGTGTCAAACTGACCTACCAATGGGAGAAGAACTAGAGTTTCTCATTAATTTGATGATTAAACATTGCTTGTTGTTAATTATTTGCTCGAGCAACCTTCACTTCAGAAGTTAATGCTGCTTGGACCTATTGATTCATTACTTATCTTTTAAATGATCATGCATTGGTTGGTTAAATAGCTCAATAGTTTGGCAATCTATCATTTTGCACCACCATGAACTCTGATCTGTGAAAGATGTTGTGTCCACTTAAAAACAAACAGGTGTACAGTATGTTCCCTTATCATCACGAAGTTGGCATGGTGGCACAGTGGTTAACACTGCTGCCTCACAGCGCCAGGGTCCCAGGATCGATTCCCAGCTTGGGCCACTGTCCATGGGGAGTTTGCACATTCTCCTCCCACGGCTGTGTGGATTTCCTCCTAGTGCTCCAGTTTCCTCCCACAGTCTGAGAGACATGCTGGTTAGATGCACTGGCCCCAACAGGCACTGGAATATGGCGACTTGGGGAATTTCACAGTAACTTCATTGCAGTGTTAATGCAAGCCTAACTCATGACTAATAAATAAACTTTAACTAATGATGTATGTGAAAAGAAGAAAGGTTGATAAGCAAAAATCCTTGGATCTGGTTTTCTTCCTTCCTCCTTGGGTACCAATGTTGCGTTTGTATCACATGCAGAAGCTGACCCTTTCTAGTTAAGTTGTGTAACTAGAAGCAGGGGAAGCTAGGTATGGATTTACTTACTTTTGCAAACAGGTAAGGTGTTGGAAAGGACCCTGGAAGGCTGACCAAAGCCGAGGAGACTAGCAAATTAGAAACTAGAAGTAATGTGATGCCAAACCTAACCTGTAGATTGTTAAGCAGGCAGTGCAGTGGTAACGTACACTGAAGCCACGACATGTAGCTCTAAACTTGGAGTTTGATATTTTCCATTCATTCTAGGTGATGGCCGAGTGGTATTATCGCTAGACTATTAATCCAGAAACTCAACTAATGTTCTGGGGACCCGGGTTCGAGTCCTGCACACAGATGGCAGAATTTGAATTCAATAAAAATATCTGGAATTAAGAATCTACTGATGATCATGAAAGCACTAACGATGGTTGGAAAAACCCATCTGGTTCACGAATGTCCTTAAGGGAAGGAAATGTGCCGTCTTTACCTGGTCTGGCCTACATGTGACTCAGAGCCACAGCAAGATGGTTGACTCTCTCCTGCCCTCAGGCAAATAGGGATGGGCAATAAATGCTGGCCAGCCAGCGATGCCACGTCCCAGGAATGAATAAAAAGAAATGACTAGCTAATCTTAACTGCATTGTCACAGTGAATGAGCTTCACATTATATATACATTAAGGACAATATCTCACAGTCAGCTCAGTTGGCGGCACCCTCGTTGCTAAGTCGCAAGGGTCCAGGATCAAATCCCACTTCAGGACTTGAATTCAAAGATCAAAAGCCGACACCCCTATTGCAGTTCTGAGGGAGTGCTGCACAGTCTTCCAGGTGAAATATTAAACTGAGAGCCAGTCTGCATTCTCAAGTGGATGAAGAGGTGGGGGGGGAGTAATCCCAGTGTTGAGTAGCTGATATTTATGCTTTGCATCACAGAAATAGGTTATGTAGTCATCATCACACTGTTATTTGTGGGAGCTTGCTGTATGCAAATTGGCTGCTGCTTTTCCTGCAATACACCAGTGATTTGGCTACACTTCCAAAGAAAATCCATTGGCTGTAAAGCACTTACAGTCAGTGATGGTGAAAAGCTCCAAGCTTTTTCTTTTCAATCGGATAATTCTGCAGCCCCTTCCTATTTTCTTGGCTGGAATCTTTCTCAGAATGAGTAAAGGTAGTGAAACATTCTCCTCTATATATTTTAAGTTTCAGGTACATTAACACAATGACTCACGGTTCAGAAGGCTCAGACCAACCCAACCCAGACTCTTTTACAGACAAAGCCTCCTGGCATCACTACAGCCTGAAGGAAACTGCGTGTGATTAAACTTTCCACTTTTGTTTGGAATATTACAAAGTACAAATTTATTCTGTCTCAATAATGTGTCATAAACGAGTGGCACAGTGACACAATGGCTAGCACTGCTGCTTCACAGCGCCAAGAACCCGAGATTAATTCCCAGCTTGGGTCCATGCAGAGCTTCATGTTCTCCCTGTGTCTGTGAGGGTTTCCTCCCACAGCCTGAAAGACATGCTGGTTAGGTGCACTGACCAGGCTAAACTCTCCCTTAGTGTACCCAAACAGGTGCCGGAGTGTGGCAACCAGGGGATTGTCACAATAACTTCATTGCAGTGTTAACTTAAGTCTACTTGGGACACTAATAAAATAAATAACCTCCAGATTTAAAAGCTCATGTTGCAGGTGTGATATTTCTGTAACATCCAACCTAGTGGTATTTTCTAACATTTGGTGTGATGAAACCTGGCTGAAGTAGCAATGGATGGAATTTGACTCCGAAAACAATATCAAATATTTTACAATAGTTCTTCTTTGCTGGGTTTTGATTATTCCCATTCTCTAAACTCACATTTCCTGCCAGCTTAAGTACTGATGAGCTTAACAATTGAACTTGTAATAGCTTCGTACATTCACATTGAATCACACTTTCCTTTGCGTTCTAGCGATTTATTTCACATAAGAACAGAAAATGATGGAAAGACTCAGCAGGCCTGGCAGCAGCTGTGCAGAGAGAAACAAGAGTTAACGTTTTGTGAAGAGGGGAGTCATATGGCTCACAACGTTAACTCTATTTCACTCTCCACAGGGGTGGGATGCTCTGTTGGAGAATCAGTGTAGGCTCAAAGGGCCACATGGCCTCTTTCTGCACTGTAGGGATTCTAGAAAGGCAAGTAGTGATTACGTTCTCCTAGCCAGTCTCCCAAATTGTACCCACTGCAAACTTGAACCAATCCAAACCCATATCCTATTTCGCGTCAAATCCAGTTCACCCCTCATCCCTATTCTCACCGATCTACATTGACTCACTAACAGCAATGCCTCAACTTTTAAACCTCATCCTTGCTTTCAAAGGCCTCCTTGGATTTACCAGATTCAAGGCTGTGATAGACAGATTATTGATTGACAAGGGGAGTCAAAGTTTATAGAAGAGAGGCAGAAAAGGAGGCGAGGCCACAAGCAGACCAGCCATGATCTTATTGAATGGTAGAACAGGCTGGAGGAGCTGATGACTGCTCCTCTTTCACTGCCCCTGCAACCTCCTCTAGCGTTACAACCCTGTCTACACTTCAATCTCCCAGGCCCCAAGTTCTGGAATTTGCTCCTTAAGCCTCTTTATCCCCTCGACCCTCTGCATCTTAAACCTTCCGCTCCCAACCAAACTTTTGGCCAACTGTCCTGTTATCTCTTCACGTGTCAAGTTTTGTTAGACAGCACACCTTGGGATGGTTAAATGGGGCTTTAACGACGTGTTTTACTGTTAACATGTTTTGTCACAGTTGCAGAGAGGCAGGATCAACTTTACCAATGTCGTTCAAGACAGCCAAGTCCCTCCCCATTGGCAGAGCCCATGGGAAGACAAGGATTGGCTTAAAACCAAAAAGAGGAACAACTCCTGTTACCTAGCAATCCAAAACAAGCAAACTTAAAGGGTCTTGTCACCTTAGCTCTATTTTCTCCCCCCACGGATGCTGCCAGACCTGTAGAATTTTCTCAGAATTTTCTGTTTCTGTTGGAGGCACTTTGCAGTTTGTCATACATGCCAGGTTCCCCTCGCCGCAGACCATCTCTGAGTCGGCACCAGGATGTTTTCTTGTTTGTTTTGTTTCACACATTACAGGTCAAGTGTTCCCAGCAAAAGGCTGGGACACAGTTAACTCGTGCTTACTTTGAGCTCACCTCGGAAGAGGCCAGTTAAAAAAAAACCCCTCCAGACACTCTGACAGCCAAATGAGTGTACGTGGCTTATTAAGCGATACAAACCCCCCAGTGGGTGTTGGTTACGTGCAGCCTGGGTGATGCCCCATCTGGGGTGGGGAAGAATGCAAGCTAAGTTTAAGAAACCCTTGCTGCAGTCTCTTCTGGGGTTCAGCCCCTAGAACTTGTGCCAACTGCCCGCTTTTCACCCAGTCACTCCTCTTAGGAGCTCTTAACAAGATAGTCAACAACCAGAGGCAGCTGGGGGTGCTGGCGGGGGTGGTGGCAAAGCTCGCAGAGGAATTTTGCAAATGCACGTATTTATGTAAGTAACTGAAAGCTGTAAATGTACTTGTCAAAACAAACTCTGTGACAAAGTACCGGGGGTTGAATTATTTTCCAGTCTTCAATGTAGCCAGTGGACAATTGTCTAAGATATTTTTGGGTGGTGGGGGGGGGGGGGGCGGAATGGACAAAGGTATTATTGGGCATTTATGGTGTGGGATGAACGCTCTGTCGTGTTCACTTAAGTGACATAAAGAGGAGGGGGATTTAAAAGCCAGTGTTCCACATTTAGAACATGAGTGGCAGAGACAGATGGAGGGAGAGGGGGTACTGCCGCTTCGACCCTGCTCCTACTGACACTGTGGCCACAGTGAGTTTCTTTCTGTCCAGGATTACAGGAGAAATTCCCAGTATACTTTACCGTGGCGTTCGCCGCTTCCTCCACACGCTCTCACAACGTATCCTCATGATTTCTCTTTCGCTGCTGGATCTTGCGTCAAAGAGACATTTATATATTTTTTTCTTCTTTTCCCCCCCTCCACCTCCTAAAGATTCCGCCAAGTCGCTTCCCTTCGCCTCTCTCTACATTCTTCTGGCGCCGGGACACACACACATCCCCACCCCTTCAAATATATATATATATATATAAACCTCCTTTCGATAAACAGAATGAAGAGATCACAAGATTTCCCGTGCCTGTAAAGTGATGGCGAGCGGTCAATGATTAGCTGAGTGTTACCACGCAGCCAGGTAATGTTTATCTGGATTCTAGGGAAGGAGGTGTCAATTAACATTCGTCTTTTTTTTGAAAAGAGAAGTTTGTTGGGGGTGGGGGGAGGTGGTGAACTTGCAGGTCCGTCTCACGAGCAGGGAATACATTGACATTGCTGGCTAAATAGTTTAAAGGCATTTTTAATTCTGAAAACAGTAAGATGTTGGAAATTAAAATAGACTGCAACCTCAGCTGTGACACTTCCAGCATTCCTATCTCTTGGCTGCAATGTAAAATTATGCAATGGTCAGTGTAAATCCGTGGGCGAGACATCTACGTTTTAAAGTTAAGTTTATTTATTAG
Source organism: Carcharhinus amblyrhynchos (assembly GCF_965287045.1). Classification (NCBI taxonomy): domain Eukaryota; kingdom Metazoa; phylum Chordata; class Chondrichthyes; order Carcharhiniformes; family Carcharhinidae; genus Carcharhinus; species Carcharhinus amblyrhynchos. Next base: position 13,032,916 of record NC_137327.1, read on the forward strand.
TTACAATCTCTCCACCACCGACGCTCAGTAGCAGCAGCGTGTGTTATCTACAAGATGCACTGCAGCAATTCACCAAAGACCCTGAGACAGCACCTTCCAAACCATGACCATCTCCAACTAGAACAACAAGGGCAGCAGATGCATAGGAACACCACCACCTGCAACTTCCCTCCCAAGCCACTCACCATCCTGACTTGGAAATATATCTCCGTTCCTTTGCTGGATCAAAATCCTGGAATTGGGTCAATCCACAGCACATGGATTGCAGCGATTCAAGAAGGCAGCTCACCGTCACCTTCTGAAGGGCAACTAGGGATGGGCAATAAATGCTGGCTGGCCAGTGATGCCCTTGTCCAACAAATGAATAAAAAAAAACAAGTAGGCTTATATTAACACTGCAATGAAATTACTGTGAAAATCCCCTACTCTGACACTCCTACGCCTGTCCTAAGCTTGACTGTTCAGGCATAAAACTGTGGGTAGGAGCTTGGTCAGAAGGCTATTCGACAAATATTACCGTTACTCATTCCCCCACTGCACAAGCCCCTGTCCAATGTATTTAAGAACACTTGGATTGCATAAGGAATCTCAAAAGGAATATTCATGATACCCTATTTAACAAATTTCTTTTGATTTGATTTGATTTATTATTGTGACATGTATTGGTATACAGTGAAAAGCATTATTCCTTGTGCACAATACAGACAAAGCATACTGCTTGCAGAGAGGGAAACGAGAGACTGCAGAATGTAGTGTTACAGTCATAGCTAGGGTGTAGAGAAAGATCAACTTAATGCGAGGTAGGTCCATTCAAAAGTCTGGTGGCAGCAGGGAAGAAGCTATTCTTGAGTTGGTTGGTACACGTCCTCAGACTTTTGTATCATTTTCCCATTGTAAGAAGGTGGAAGAGAGAACGTCCGCGGTGCATGGGTTCCTTTATTATGCTGGCTGCTTTTCCAAGGCAGCGGTAAGTGTAGAATGGGAGGCTGGTTTGAGTGATGGACTGCGATGGACTATAATTTCTTGTACTCTTGGGTAGAGCAGGAGCCATACCAAGCTGTGATACAACCAGAAAGAATGATCTCTGTGGTGCATCTGTAAAAGTTGGTGAGAGTTGGAGCAGACATACCAAATTTTTAAAAGTTTAAAGTTTATTTATTTATTAGTCACAAGTGGTCTTATATTAACACTGCAATGAAGTTATTGTGAAAATCCCCTAGTCGCCATACTCCCGTGCCTGTTCCTGCTCCAGGTACACTGAGGGAGAATTGAACATGGCTAATCCACCTAACCTCCACATCTTTGGAATGTGGGAGGAAACCAGAGGACCCGGAGGAAACCCACACAGACATTGAGAGAATGTGCAAACTCCACACAGACAGTGACCCAAGCCGGGAATTGAACCCGGGTTCCTGGCACTGTGAGGCAGCAGTACTAACCACTGTGCCTTAGTCTCCTGAGAAAGCAGAGGCATTGGTGGACTTTCTTAACTATGGCGTGGCTGCAGGCCAGATAACATATTGCCTGGGAGTGAAATTTGTTTTGTTGCATCATCTTGATTAATCGTGAGGTACTGCTGGACGGTTCTGGGGTGGTAATAGATTCTCGAACAGAGTCCGAGATAGCATTGCAATTTCAAATCAAGATGCGGTCTTTGCAGCACATTTCTGAAACCAAGCTGTGTGTAAATCTGATGGACAATGTCATCAGGGTAAGCAGCCCTTCTATGTATAAATAAACAGAGCACCATATGAAGCAAGGCCAATTCAATATACATCCACAACATACTATATGCTGAATGTAACAGTTTCAGACTGTAGTTGCTACTTCCATTTTGTTTCCTTTTTTTGCAGGTTTGTTTTTACCTTCACTTTTCTCTTTGCTTTTCTTTCTGACGACAGCTGTTCTTCATTCTGCCATTCACATCTGCCCCTAGGCGCATCTTTTGTTTCTTTTCTTGATCCGTTACCATCCCCCTTGGCGCTGCATACCTCTTTTGTCATTTAATCTCTCCTGTTTTCCACCCTACAGTGGCACAGTGGTTTACACTGCTGCCTCACATCACCAAGGACCTGGCTTTGATTCTTGGCTTTGCGGAGTCTGCACGTTCTTCCCGTGTCTGCATGGGTTTCTTCCGGGTGCTCCGGTTTCCTCCCATTGTAGAAAGATATGTGGGTTAGGTGGATTGGCCATGCTGAATTGTCCCTTAGTGTCAGGGGGATATTAGCAAGGTAAATACATGGGGTTACAGGGATAGGACCTGGGTGGGATTTTTGTCAGTGCAGACTCGATGGGCTGAATGGCTTCCTTCTGCACTATAGGGATTCTACAATTCGAATCCACTAATCAAGGAGCAGCCGCAACTAATGCTTCAGGGCTGGGAGTTGATCCTGAATGTTAGTTGGTCTGAGGAGAAGGTGGAAGGCTGTGAATCCCATCAAACCCCCAGAATAGGCTATAAATTGAGAAATTTCTGAAAAGGGCAACAAGCTCCTTATCAGGGGCCCGGTTTTAATGACTTAGCATTGCGCATCCAAGAAGGGAACCAATTGCCAGGTAAAAGGAGCTGGTGGGGCAGATTCAATCTGTATGGTGGAACTTTAACTGCTAGAGTTTGGAGCTGAAGGATTCAGCAGGTAGGGTCATAGAGGTTTACAGCATGGAAACAGGTCCTTTGGCCCAACTTGTCCATGCCACCCCTTTTTTTAAACCCCTAAGCTAATCCCAATTGCCCATATCCCTCTATATGCATCTTACTCATGTAACTATCTAAATGCTGTTTAAAAGACAACGTTGTACCAGCCTCTAATACTACCTCTAGCAGCTTGTTCCAGACACTCACCACCTTCTGTGTAAAAAAATTGCCCCCCTAGACACTTTTGTATCTCTCCCATCTCACCTTAAACCTATGCTTTCTGGTTTTAGACTCCCCTACTTTTGGGAAAAGATATTGACTATCTGGCTAATCTATGCCCCTCATTATTTTATAGACTTCTATAAGATCACCCCCTCAGCCTCCTACGCTCCAGAGAAAAAAAGTCCCAGTCTATCCAGCCTCTCCTTATAACCCAAACCATCAAGTTCCGGTAGCATCCTAGTAAATCTTTTCTGCACTCTTTCTCGTTTAATAATTTCCTTTCTAATAATAGGGTGACCAGAACTGCACACAGTATTCCAAGTGTGGTCTTACCAATGTACTGGTACCGGAGAAGTTCCACACCATTAGAAATTGGCAAACATTGAGCCCATATTTTCTTCAAAAAGACAAGCGCAATAACCTTAAAATAATGTAACTATACTCTAAAACCCATTGGAGACGTAACATTCATGAAATAATTAACTTAATTGTCAGCAAGTCAAAAGGAACACCATCTTGATTGCTTTAAAATATATTGTTACAGTGACACAGTGGCACAACGGTTAGCACTGCTGCTTCACAGTGCCAGAGACTCAGGTTTGATCCCTGGCTTGAGTCACTGTCTGTGCAGTCTGCCTGTTCTCCTTGTGTCTGTGTGGATTCCCTCTGGGTGCTCCGGCTTCCTTCCACAATCTGAAAGACGAGCTGGTTAGGTGAATTGGCTAGGCTATGTTCTCCCTCTGTGTACCTGGACAGGTACTAGAGTGTGGCAACTAGGGGATTTTCATTCAGTAGCTTCATTGCAGTGTTAATGAAAGCCTACTTGTGCCGCTAATAAATAAATATATATTAGCTTATTTAAACTCAGGATCTTTTGGCACAATTCCATGAGGCAGCTTAATAGAAGTTAATGGGAATATTGAGTACAATATAGGAATGGATCAGACCTTGGTTTATAAATAGGCAAGAGCACACAAGAGGTGAAAGAGCTTGCTAAGCGAAGTACCTTGGAGGTGAATACTCAAATCTTCATTAATTTCAATATGATGAATAATTAAGTCGTACATATAGGGCAAACCTACAAGATTACATTCCAGACAAATGGAAAAGCAGAATACAAATTTACATGAGTTCAAAGCAAATAAATGTTCAACTATTTACTAGGAAGTAAAATTAAGAACAGTTAAGTGCCAGATTTGATGAGTTCAAATACAACAGGGAACAATTACTCGGCTGAATGACCTCATCTTGTCCTTGAGTTTTTCTAACATTCTTAATGTACTAACATGTCTTATCATGCTAATCTATCACACAGTACTATTGAGAAATGTGCCTAACTCAAACAAGAAACTTCCCGTTGTTAGGTGAAATGATACCATGATGTTTTGCCTCTTGCAGACTACTTGCTGAAACATGACTTCTCTCAAAAAAATTAAGTCATTTACAAGATGTGGACGTCATCAGCTGAGCCAACATTTGTTCTCATTTGAAAAGGAACAGTGATATATATTTTCAAATCACAATGGTAATTGACTTGGGGAGCTTCCAGATGGAAGGTAATGACAAAGAACTCACCATAGTTTCTTTGTCATTATCTTCCATCTGGAAGTTCCCCTCCAAGTGCATCTTGCAGATAGTACACTCTGTTGCTATTGCTTGTCAGTGGTGGAGGGAGTGATGCTTGCGTAAAGCAAACCAGTCAAGTTGGCTGCTTTATCCTGGATGGTGAGCTTCTTGAATATTGTTGGAGTTGCACTCATCTAGTTTAAGTGGAGAGTATTCAATTACACTGCTTAGCGCCATACAAGGTCAAAGCTGCCTCGATGTCAAGAGCACTCACTCTCTGGAATTCAGCTCTTCTGTCCATGTTTGAACCAACACTGTAATGAGGTCAGGAACTGAGTGATTCTGGTGGATCGCAAACCGAGTTAGTGAAGATAGTTGGTGTTCAAAAGCTGAGTAATAATACCAGGGACATGAATTACTTATACTCCCTCCCCTTAATTTTCTTTCTGACATCCCTCCAGAAAGCAGTATGTGCCAGTACTCCACCCAAGCAATGTTCTTCATGAACAAGCTCAGACAAGGGATGCAAAATGCATAGTTGAAACATCATAGCTGATCCCTATCCGCTTCTCCTCTGACCTCAACATACACATTTAGGAGCAGTGTCCATCAGGTACCAATTAGGTGGAAAAGCACTGACCAATTTATCTTTCTCCTTCAGTTATTACTCAGCCCCAGTGTAACATCCCTTCATAATATAAACAGCTAAAAACAGACAAGCTGCAGCACTTGAGATTTTCCTAATTTACAAAGCTTAACATCAGAATAAAAAGTAATGTTTACAAGAGAAAGTTATACGCCCAGTACAAATCCATGCAATTTCAAATGCTCACTATTCAAAGGATCGGCAGAATTAATGGATAAATCTGCAAAAGGCTTGCATCAATATAGTGCCTTCCACTTCATGCTCGTTCCAGCCCAAACTGTATTTACAGGCAACAAACTCCTTTTGAATTGTTGTAATAGAGGAAACGTGTCCACCAAATTTTACACAGCAGGATCCCAGAACTATCAATGAGTTAAAGGGCCAGACTTAAGAAAAATGTTGGCTGAGGGATAAATATTGGATGGGTCAGTGTGGAAGAACTTACCTGATCTACTTCAAAGTAAGTTTTTTTTAAAAATTCATTCATGGGACCTGGATGTCGCTGGCTGGCCAGCATTTATTGCCCATCCCTAGTTGCTTGAGAAGGTGGTGGTGAGCTGCCTTTCTGAATCACTGCAGTCCACGTGTTGTGGGGTGACCCACAATGCTATAAGGGACGGAATTCCAGGATTTTGACACAGCGTCTACGAAGGAACACTGATATATTTCCATGTCAGGATGGTGAATGGCTTGGTGGGGGACTTGTAGATGATGTTCCCATGTATCTGCTGCCCTTGTCCTTCTAGATGAAAGTGGCCGTGGATTAGGAAGTGAATGTAAATGTTAAGAACCCTGCTGATGTTACCTGCGAGAGTGTCTCAAAACCTCAAAGTATAAAATGTGAAACACTGGTTCTTATTGGTGTATATTTGTTTGGAATGTAAAGAACAGTGCACAACCCAATAAGGAATCAGTCCAGTTGTGGTGTAAACAATTAATAAAGAGTATTTATTAAAAAAAAACATACACAAGTCTAATTTATATAATGACAAGCACATAAATAATCACACCATTTTAACCAAAATTACCTCTTGTTCCCAAGATATACCCACATTCCCTGAACACACTGAGATATCCCTTTTCCTAAACATGCACCATAGTAACTCGTGTCAAATCCAGCTCATAGTTACCACAGCTTTAATAAATGAGGTTTTTCCCTGGTCCAGTGAAAGCACAAAACTGCGTCTTTCAGAGATTATCTGAAATCTTCACGGCTCTAAATGTTAGATGCAATTGGCCTCTTTGAAGATTAGATTGAGATGGACTATTGGGTGGAAAACTAGCCTACTTCCCCTACGAGGGTGCTAGCAGTTATACTGTTCTGTCTCTTTCATATTCCACCCTGTGGATTCAACTGTCAACATCTCTCAAATTCCTTGTCTTTAAGAAGTTATCATTTGTATAACCCCACTGATCCCAGGTAAACAATGTTTCTGATATGGCAATTTGCACCTCAATTTTAGATACCTGTTAATCTTAGAATCCCTACAGTGCAGGAGGCAGCCATTCGGCCCATCGAGTCTGCACTGACCACAATTCTACCCAGGCCTATTCACGTAACTATTACCCTGCTAATATCTCTGATTCTAGGGTCAATTTAATGTGGCCAATCAATCTAACGTGCACTCCAGTAAGAACTCCAGTTCTTACATGTTTACAACATGGGTCCAAAAGCAAAGCTGCCTGAAAGGGGGCACTCTCTCTGGGGCAATCACTCACATTCAGTTCCCATTGGCCCTTCAAGGCAGATGACTCACTTCTGCTGCACTCTTTATTAAAGGGAGGTGGTGACTCCAATAGAGTGAAAAATCTCATGGCATAATTTGGAAAAGAGTTGGATTTATTCCTGGCAAATATTTATCCATCAGTCATTGCTGCGTGCAAACTGGCGCTAATTTGCAGTGGTTCGCACTGCTGTCTGACAGCGCCAGGGGCCTGGGGTTCAATTCTTGGTCTGGGTTATTGCCCGTGTTGAGGCTGCATGTTCTCCCGGCATCTGCATGGTGCTCTGGTTTCCTCCCACACTCCAAATAGACATGCTGGTTAGGTGCAGTGGCTATGCTAAATTCTCCCCATGTACCCGAGCAGGCGCCACAGTATGGCAACTAGGGGATTTTCACAGTAAATTTCATTGCACTGTTATTGTAAGCCTACTTGTGACACTAATGAACACTTAAAAAAGCAGGTCATCTAGTCATCATCATGTGCCTGTGATAGAGAGGTTGCTGTGTACAAACCGGCCACTGTTTCTTGCATTATAAACAACTACACTTCAGATTAAAAATGAATTGGCTGTAAAGTGCTTTGAGATGTTGAGCTTGCAAAATACACTATAAATGCAAATCTTTCTTACTTTCTAAATAGTATAAATAGATGGCTGTCAAAGAAAGACTGAATAAGTGAAAGTCAAAAAGAAAACCAACTAGAAAAACAATTCAATGTATGAGCATCCATTTCACTAGTAAGGATATATGTGTGGATCACTATATCTTCCCACCCAAATATAAATCATCACCCTTCATCACCCAAAGATAGCTCTAGCTGGAGTATAGTTCCACAAATACCATCTACCCTTTGTCCAGTATGTAGTCTTTAACTACAGGAACAGGCTGGAAAGGAAAGCTTGAAATGCCTCCATCCACACTCCATCTACTATCAGAATAATGTTTGTCCTCATATGCTTATCTAGCTTCTCCCAGTACATTTATACTATTCTCAACTTTCTAACAGCATGAGTACCTACATGACAGATCACAGTCTGTGATGGTACTGTGCCCTTGAATGCATTTTTAAATCATGTTCTCTGTTTATAAGCAAGCCATTGGCTTTAGATGTCCTTGTATTGCTGTTTAAATGCTTTAACTCAGGCTGTGTTTATTTTTAGTCTGGACCTAATCACTTTCTGGGAGTTTACGGCCTTTTGAATTGTTGTGGGGAGAATTATTGACAGGCCAGGTCAGGTGAGACAAGTTTTTTTTCCTCTCCCAAGAGTTTTCACTTTTGGATGCCGGCTGGTTAGAAGCTGTGCGGAATCCAGACTGACAAGTGTGCATCTTGCCCCTCTGTGGAGTGAAAGTTCTGCTGGTTTGCTAGCTGGTAACAAGAGGCAAGGATTGCCTCTGTCTCTTGCAGTGGTTTGCTGGCTAAAGGTTAGAGGTCAACAGTAGCATTATTTCTACCTTGAGTTCTGTTGGAAGTTACAAGGCTGAGAAGTCAGTTTCAATTCTCCAACCAAAGGACTAACTTCCAACATCACGTGAGCATTCTTATTCTCCGTGTTAAACCTGTGGTAGCTGTATGTTCACAAGGAGGTTTGTTGTATTGGAACTTTAACAATGAAATGCAATGTCATGGTTTTTTTCCATTCATAATAGAAAATTAGTGATAGCTTTTATCAATGTGTTAAATGTGTTCTTAAATAAACTTTGTTCGATAAAAACTTCCAAGTAGGTCATCTGAATTTGAAATACCTCCTCCTAGCCAAATTCAGTGCAAAACCCAAAACCCGGGCAGACTTCATAAAACGCTTGATTTTCTGACCTGGATTATAACAAGTTCAAGGTGGCAGCTCACCACTACCTACAAGGGTAACTACAGATGAGTAATAAATGCTGGCCTACTCAGCGACACCACATCCCAGTAATTAAAAAATATTTGTGGGGGAGAAACAATTTGCTTAAAACTCATCTAACTTTTTCCCCAATTCTGACTAAAGATGATAAAACTGAAGTGTTAACTCTGGAAATATTCACATCAGGATGTGGTGGGAGCAAAAGCCTTTTCTGTTTTAAATTGCAGATTTCCAATTCTGTGGCATTTTGCTTCTATCTTAATAGTCAGTCATTTTACTGGATTCAACTCCTGCACTCCGACATTGCTGTTTTGGCTTGATATTCTGTCCAGGCTCCTCAAACTTCAAACTAGGGCTGCAACCCACTGTACTATCCAAGTTTTCAAAATCTTTGCAGCGCATTTAGTAAATAACGTCAAATTTCCATTTCAATTATTTATTTAGGTTTTTATCACAATAGTCTTCGAGGTGACAGCATTGGTATTAGTGTATTACAAATACGCTTTTACAACTTCAATATAATCTTGAGCAGTGTGTAATAAAACATCCTCAAATTGTCACCTTCAAAGTTCTGCCATTTGAAACGATGGACATTAAAATGGTGGTTGGTACCTTATAGAGCTTTAGAAAAACCCATTAAATCACAAGTTAGGCAGCAAAATGCTCGTCCAGCCACAGAAATAACTTATGGAAATATTGCAACACCTTCAACCAACTGAGCAGGAGGTCAATTTTAAGTACAAAGAAACGGCGTACACAAATACAAATGACACCAAGACGGAGGTTCAAACTGAGATTTCCTTGCAGAACCAGAATGACTGTATAGTCACTACTTTTCACCAGATTGAAGGGCTGGGGTTTAGAAACTTGGACATTTACAAGTGGAAACACAAGTGACCCATCCTGTTTTGAGATATGCTAGAACAACTGGAAACTATTCCCACCGTCAAACACCTTTCCTTGTTTCACATATTTACCCAACTTCTCCTGAAATATAAATGGCCTCCAACCAGTATTTCAACGATGTGGGGATGCCAGCATTGGACTGGGGTAAGCACAGTAAGAAGTCTCACAACACCAGGTTAAAGTCCAACAGGTTTATTTGGTAGCAAACGCCACTAGCTTTTGGAGCGCTGCTCCTTTGTCAGGTGAATGGGAGTTCTGAACTCCCTTTCACCTGAACTCTCCCCTTCACTTGAAGAAGGAGCAGCGCTCCGAAAGCTAGTGGCGTTTGGTACCAGATAAACCTGTTGGACTTTAACCTGGTGTTGTGAGACTTCTTAAAGCATTTCAACAACAGTATTAAAAAAATACAAGTGTTGAAGGAACATGAAATACAAGTGTTGAAGATATTATGCAAGTTTAGTTCCTGTGACAGAGGTCCATCTCTCTCCCTCTTCCACCACCCCCCCCCCTCCACCCAAACACATTGGAGAACCAATGGGAGCCCCATGTTACTTCTGCCCAGGAGGCCCAATACTACACAAATACAATAACTTAATGATCAGGCCTTCCATGGGATCAAAGTCCCAAAGAGGGCAGAAATCCCACCCACATAAGTTGCTGACCAGAGGTCAGCAGTACCAATGGGAGCAGTGACTGCTGCCAGTTATGTTGGGAGGGCTTTGCCAGGGATCACTGCAGACAGACAAGTAGCACAGGATGGGGGTTGCCAGCAAGGGCACAGAGGTAGTTTTCAGTGGCCTCTCCTGAACCACCCCAAATCCAGGTCTCTCAATCATGTCCATCAACAAGGTATGCTCTCTCCCCCAAAAGTAGGCTGCTGGCAGCCTTCAGGAGGAGTGGGAGACTTGTACAAGTCAGGCTCAGGAATCAGTGGCTTATTAATGATGCTAGTTGACATCCCACTACAAGCAGGTGAGATTCCTACGCGAGGCCCTACCTGCTTCCACCAAGAGACAGTTTTTCCAATGCCAGGAAATCAAGTATTCTTGCTAAATTTTCCTGGCTCCCCACCATCATGTTCACTCCAACTTGCTCCACTAAATTCTGTCCATCATAGCCTGGGAGCTTTTGAGCAGCCTGTGATTAGAATTGATCTAATGAGACCAACTGTTTAAGCAGGAAGCAAGCTACAATTACACAGGCCATTTTTAACTGGTATCTAGGCACTGGAGGAGCCTTTGTACATATTAACATTTGGAACTAAAGCTAATAGATAGCATGAAATAGAAATGACCTCTCAAAGAGCTGGCATTTAACAGCTCTGGAATTACAATATGTTCCGTCATAAAAAAGGACTTGCGTTTACAGCCTTTCACAACTACAGGCCACCCCTGACATAATTAAACAGTTGTGTGTGTGCACTGTTACAGAGAATCGCAGCAATTGGCAAAAAAATCCCACAAAAATTAGATGAGAAATATAATTTCTTCAGAATTCGTGGAGGGATAAATGCTTAGCAGAACAGAGATATGATTCCCTTTCAATTGTGTGAAAAGATTTTTTTAAAAACACCTACCTAAGGATTAAGCGACAACAAGGACTCAAAAAGTCTCATCTACAAGACTCTTACAATGAAGCTTTGCATCAATAATGCATTGGTTGTTGAGATTGTGCGGTTAAGTCTGTAGGGCATGACCGTACAGCATCAGATTCAGGAGCTGAAAATGTTACCATTTTGCCAAAATAATTTTTGTTTTAATGCATTTGACGACAGTAGAACAATGCTTACATTCCTCACTGTGCCGGGAAGGGCTGGGGGTTGGGGCGGGGGGGGGAGGAGGGAAAACAGAGCACAACCAAATACTCGTTCAGAAGTTGAGTTAAACTTGGTGGTTCCTGTAGAGAAAAAACAGGAATCAGGAACATGGAGCATATGAATGCCCCATTTGTGCTGCAATCAAGTGACTGTCTCTCCCCCAAATGGGGCACTTCTTTGGAAAGTTAGGTCTACATTCTGATTTTTCTTAAGCTGATCAACTGCTGGAAATGTGAAATAAAACCACCGCCAGGAACAGATCAGAGTAAAGAAAAGGGAAGTTAACCATGCTAATCTGTCAAAGTGATTTTTTCGATTCCATTGCCTTTTCCTCGTGTCCAACTTGCATCTGCATCCGTTTGCATTTCCATCTTTGTACTGTGAGGTGGGGATTCTCAAAATCTGGGTCACAGCACCCCCCACCCCGCTTTTGAAGTCATGGAACAAGCACTGGGGTCACAATCTCCACTGTAGCATTGGCAGCTGTGGGAGCGGCAACTCTGATTTGATAATCCTGGAATCGGATGCTTGGCTAAATGGTTGGCATGAAAAGTTGTTTCTTTCTCCTGACTGTATACTTGCTGTTTGAGCCTCTAATCTACTCCCCACTTCTGCAAATTGTACTTTGGGGTTCCACTAAGCGCAGCAGAAAAAAATGTTTGGGAAGGGCTGGTCTAAGGCCATTAACTGTTTCCCTGTCCCTTCTTACTCCACACCTTGTTTAAGTGGTTCTGCTTTACCCTACAGGTCCCTGTAATCACCAATGTGAGCATGTTTTTAATGAGTGAAACTAAAAACTGAAGGTTGGAACTTTTGGTGGAAAAAGTGAAAAAACTCAATGTTACCCCTTGTGGGGCATGGGGGGGTTGCAGATGTAGGAGATAGAGAAGTTTTAAGCTCATTAAAAGACCAAATTACTCCTTCATGTTTTTGAATATACGTTTTATAAACAGATTTTCATACAGTTTGCTAGAATAAAGCTCAAAGCCATATAGGAACAGCATTGGGTCATGTCCTCATCAACTTCCCCACCCCAGGCTTTTGCCAATGAGGTCTGCAACCCAACTTCAAAAATAAGATCCAGTGACTAACTTGGGGGAGGGCTGGTGGTGGTACTACGGCTTTCTCTTTCAGCCGAAACGATGACCAAGATATCTGGGTCATGCTCTGTAAACATGCCCTGTAAAAACCTCCCATCTGTTGAAGACCTAATGCAACAGAAAAGCAACAAGTGGCTGCAGATTAAAGGCAGACTAGTTCTAACCTGAACACATTTCAGCAAGGCACATGGTGGGAGGGTGCAGTGTGATGATCCAAATGTTCCCACAACAGCAAATCTGACATCTCAGTAACTCGACCTGTTTCACTATTTTCTGAAACAAGTCTTTTCCCACCTTGAGGAAATCAAAAATAATCTCCTATCCATTGCTCCCAGACAAGTGGCTCAGAATTCCAAGCTAGCAACTGTTCCACACATATTCAAGAATTTGTAAAGTATCTTCCTCTAATACCACAGAAAGTGGTATTGTAAGATCAGCTTACAATGAATTGTTATGTAATGCTTAGCTTGGTATCCTCCATACAACGCAGGGAATAAGGTGAGTTGTCCATGCCGTCTTGTAATTAAGTGCTTGAATATAATTGGCCACAAGTTTAATGGCAGCTCAACTGCTGGCAGTTTTGCTCAAGGAAAAACAACCAAATTTTGTTTCAAAAATTTCATTTTGCATTTTTATGTAAACTTTCTTTGCTATAATTACTTAAACCTCGGAGTTGAGCCCGTCTATATTGTACATCTCCCAAGCTGCTGGAGAAACAAACTTGGATTCAAGTCTGGAGACACAGAACATTCCAACACATTCAAAAAAATCTACAGAGCAGAAAGCTTGAAAAAAGATAAAAGACATGGGTTCAATTATGAAATAAATATATATGACACAATGCAGTGGTGTTTGGATTTGATAGTGTCTCTCTTTTTTTTGTTCACCATACTACAATCTGTGAATGCAGGATATGGAATCAGATGCAGTCCAGAGTTATAAAAATTCTGGGAGTGATCGCCAGAACTAATGGAACAGTTATAAACAAAAACACTCAGGTTTATACAATGGATGATTGCAAAGAAGTTAACTGTGTAAGAACTGCAATGGTATCTGCAAAATCGCAAAGGTTTCTTCCAAAATATAAATTTGCTGCTGTGTTGTATTTTACTTGGCATAACCTGAAGATAGGGATAATCGTAATCACAAAAGCTGCTGGAGTGAAGAAAAACGGCCAGAACAAAATTCAAACCAGCAAACATTTGCTGCCAAATTATTTACATATTAAAACCAGCCACATCCAGAATAAACTCTTCATGACAGAACAATCAATCCCAATCTTGTACCATGGGATTTGTTTAACAAAAATTTACAAACAAGTCAGGGCAATTGCCTATCACACAAGTTGTATACAGATACTGCAATCTGCAGTAGATTGCTGAGTGTTGTGTCACCAAATGCTCAGGTGGCGCAACATGAAAATACGTTCTCAAATTGGATGGAACTTGTTAGTGCTCAATTCCACAACTAAACTAGTTCACACTGATCAATTGGCTTCATAGAGCTTTAAATGAAAGTTAACACTTTTCACTTCTGGATTCCAAGAATGTAAGGATTATCAAGAGAGATACTTATGGTTAAACCAGGGATTTAGAATGTTGTGAATACAATTTCAAGAATTCAATTTTTCAAACTGGGATAATGTTGCACCTACAATTCCAGTTTCAAAATAAAAAGATATAACCGTACCAAATATTTTGTGGGTATGGAAGATTTTATGTATATATATGTGAAGGAGTTTGAAGTCTAGTCACTGTTGCAATGCAATTTGTACAAAGTCCCAATCCCAACATCAACACTCTTACTTTTCTTGCAACACACCATTGCATCTGTGCATAAAATGTCATTACTATCCACTGGTGTTGTTACATTTTGGAAGATCTTTCTTCAGGCTTTTAAACTGCACAGTCAAAAAAAACTTATTTGGTTAATTTAGTGAAAAAAAATAAATCTTACCCCCCCCATCCATTCATTTGTAAATTAGCCCACGTTTAATCTTTCATAAACTGGAGATGAACCATAATAGCACAACTGGAGTAATAAAATTAACCAAACACATGCTACAGGACATTCAGCCAAGAGGTGCTTAAACTCTCATTTAATCAAATATTCTAAAAGCATTTCCTTTAAAACAAACAGACTAAAGTTATTTAAGGTTGCAAATTTTAAAAATCTCATAATTCACTTGTCTCCTTTTGAAATGCCCAAAGTTTGATTTTATGACTGAAACTACTTAACTAAAAAAAAAATGATGTGTGGTTTGATCACAAGCCTACTGTCCTGTTGTGGAAACCAAGGGGCCCATGGCCCAGTTATGAGAAGGCTTGAAACATTTCACTTATCTCTTAGCACAGTAAGCTGGTGTGCTTAATGTTTCCATTTTACCACTTATCAGGTTTCACATTCATTAAGGGTCGCTCATTGCAGCCAGAGGAGGTTGTAGGTCCCCGTCGACCAGAGAATGCCCCGAGAACATTCGCAGGAAGCTGTCTCAGCAGAGATGAAGAACAGCTTTGTTGATCTCTGGGTTTGTCCAGTCATTCCTGAGATCATCCATGTGGTTATCAAAATCCACTAAGGAGTCATACGATTTACCATCCAGGAGACAGGTTGTGATTCGCTGCACCTCTGACCAGTCTTCACAGAAATCACTGCAAAAGGAAAAGCACTTAGCAAATATATACATACATGACCAGCTATATGTCCCAGGGCTCAATGCAAAAGAAGTCAACACTGGGAGCTGGGAAATATCTTGGATACAATCCTCTCATTATTCATTCTGAAGAAGGATGTTACTTTATTCTTTCAAGTGTTCACAAATCTGACTCAGCTAATCTGTGGAATTCCCTGCCCAGTGAAGCAGTTGAGACTACCTCATTGAATATTTTTAAGGCAATGACAGAAATTTTTGAACAGTAAAGGAGTTAAAGGTTATGGTGAGCAGGCGGCTAAGTGGAGCTGGTTACACAAGAAGATCAGCCATTTTCTTAGTGAATGGCAGAACAGGTTCAAGGTGCCTGTTCCTAGTTCTTATGTTCTTGCACTATTTTATATTTCAAGAAATATATGCCAAAGTAACAATAAGTTAATCCCATTCTCTGCCCTAGAAGTTCTTTAAGTTAGAAACAGCCACAACACAAATGTGCTGAACAGAGCTTTTTACTTCAAACATTACATGTAATTTGCTTACGAAAATTTAAACTGCAGAAGGTACATTTCTGCAATGATTTTTCAGCTAAAGAGAAAAGTTCCCTTACATACTTTGCAGTCACTTTCATAGAAAAACAATATGGTATGCGGCATATTAAGTTTGGGATTTGGCTAGAAATTCCTCTAAAGTTACATTCCACAAAATGCACCCGTCATTGCTACGCAGCAGCAGGAATTTTTTTTTTTAAATTTAAAATAGCTTCTGCAAAAACAAAGCCCAGAGAGTAAATTCAGAGAGGTTCAAGGTAAAACACTATCACATTGAAGTACATAGTATAATAAAAGGTATCGACAACTAGATGCAAAGCAGATGCTCCCTCTTGTGGGGCAATCTAGAACAAAAGGTCACAGTTTTAGGATGAGTAGATTTGACAAGGGCAGCATGGTGGTACACTAGTTAGCACTGCTGCCTTACAGCACCATGGACCCAGGTTTGATCCCTGACTTGGGTGACTGCGTGTGGCGTTTGCACGTTCTCCTAGTGAGTTTCTTCTGGGTGCTCCGGTTTCGTCCCATAGTCCGAAAGACATGCAAGTTAGGTGCATTGGCCATGCTAAATTCTCCCTCAGTGTACCCGGACAGATGCTAGAGCGTGGCGATCGGCAGTTTTCACAGTAACTTCATTGCAGTGTTAATGTAAGCCGACTTACGACACTAAAATCAACTTTAAAAATAGAACAATGGAGATGCTGGAAATACTCAGCAGGTTAGAATGCACCTGTGGAGAGGGAAACAGAATTAACATTTCAGGAGGATGATCTTTCATCAGAATTGGGCTAATACGTTTTGAGCAATGAGTCAGTGGGACAAGGAAAAAACAGGTCCACGAAAGTCAGACAAGGTTGAACAAGAGTTTTTCTTCAGGGGAATGGTGAGGGGACAAGAAAGGGAACAAAATCAAAAGATTCCTGATTGAAAGGATTTTCTAGAATTTTGTTCTTAAACTTTAAGTAAATATTTATATCTAGAGTGTTTTCCAGCGTGGCACAGTGCTTAGCACTGCTGCCTTAGTGCTAAGAATCCGGGTTCAATTTCTGGCTTGGGTCACCGTCTGTGCAGAGCTTGCATGTTGCCCCATGTGTGCGGGTTTCCTCTGTGTGCTCCAGTTTCCTCCCACAGTCTAAAAGTCATGCTGGTTAGGTGCATTGGCCATGCTAAATTCTCCCTCGGTGTACCCAAGCATGTGCCAGTGTGTGGCGACTAGGGGATTTTCACAGTAACTTCATTGAAGCTAGTAAATAAGCCTAAAAAAACTTGAATTCATGCATGTGTGGTTAGGCATTTTAACGTCATGCTTTAATTCAGAAAATTCCAAAGTCCAGAAATGACTTGGTCCCAAGCATTCTGGATTGGAGAGATCAGTAGCTGTATCTAGTAACAAATTAAAAAGAAAAGCAAACTACCTAGTTAGCAAATACACGTCTTATTTTATATATTAAAAGTCAAATAAAACTGTCCTTTAAGACAGACCATGTCCCTTATCGTTAGGAGTCCATTTTGCAAAATGCATTACAAATATTAGAAGCATGTCAATTCCCAAAAATCGTTAATTGTAATAGATACGTGAATAGTTAAACAATTATCTCTCACTTCCCATGGGATACAAGAAAAGTGCTTGCATTTATAAAGCTTCCTTCACAACCTCAGGACATCCCAAAACATTTAACAGCCAGAACTGCAGTGGCTGTTGTAATGTAAGAAAATCCATCAGCCAGCAAGATCCCAGTGAGATAAATAACCAATTGAACTGTGAAGTCAGAAGAGCAAAACACTGCAGTTGTTGAATATTTGAAAGATGCTTTGGCAGCAACTGTGGAGACAGAAACTGAGTCCAACCATTCCAAAGTTATACCAGATTTGAAACATCAACTCCTCTTTCCATAGATGCTACCAGAGGTACTGTGATTTTCTCGGTGCTGTTGTTGGTCATAATGCAGAAGAAAACCATTTGGCACATCAAGTCTGCACCAACCACAATCCCACCCAGGCCCTACTCCTGTAACCCCATATATTTAGCTTACTAATCCCCTGACACTAGGGTCAATTAAGCATGGCCGATTAACCTAACCTGCACATCTCTGGATTGTGGGAGGAAACCAGAGCACCTGGATGAAACCACGCAGATACAGGGCAAATGTACAAACTCCACAAACAGTGACCCGAGGCCAGAATTGAATCCAGGTCCCTGGCACTGAGAAGCAGCAGTGCTAACCACTATGCCACCTCATGTTAATTACTAGATAATGGTGGCCAGGACACAAACTCCCTTTCCACTCACCCTCCAACAAATGCAAGGGGATCGTATACATCCACTTAAGTGGGCTGTATACCCCTAAGTATAACATTCTATGTTATACTGATGTTATCCAATAGTACAGTTCTCCCTCAGATTTTCTGCTCTAGTCTCTGAAATGGCTCTTCAACCTACAACCTTCTTATTCAGTGATGAATGATACCACAGCCATTGCTGATACCAATCTGAATACATAGATATCTGCTGTGTGTTAAACACTGTTCTGTTTCACTAGGAACACATCTATACTCACGTATTTGGGTCTTTGCATCGCCATTTATTTTCATGGTGCTCGTACACTACAATCGATTGTTCTTCACACTCCATTGTAAATTTGTGATTGTCCACCTAATAAAAATGGACAAGAATTAGAACTAGAGACAAGTACTACAAACAGCACTGCAGAATCACATCACAAATGGACACGGTCTTGATTCTCTCTCCATTCTAATGCCAGCCTTTTTGATCTCTCCTATAGGTGCTCAGGCTTGCTGAGCTATTCTCACAGGGGTCGTCAGCCATCCAGTACCTTGGCCAAGTGGCTATTCCTATCCTGACCCACAGAGCTCCACGGAGGGGGAATGAAGTAAGATGGATTTCAAATTATCAAATTTAAAAGTGGAATTTCAATCCAAATTTGAGAATTTTCCGACGGCCATGACAAAAACGCCAGTTGTCCCAAAATTCAACACGGCGAACTGCCATTTCTTCCTCTGCAATTTATGCTCCTGGAGATATTAACTCGTACAATACCATACCATGATTAGGGCTGCATCACTGAAGTTTTCTGCAATCCGAGACGCAACCTTTTCCGCAACCTGGTTTGGGCTGCAAAAGGAAAAGAGGAAAGACATAACTCAAAACTGTCAACTTGTCAATTATTCCAGACTTCAATGCAAATATTGTCAGCAAGGTGCAAGGCACCAGTGTTGGGGAGAGGAAAACTGGGGTCATTTGTTGACACCATTTGAGTTGTCAAACTAAATTATTCCAAAAATTCAGTCATTTACATTCTGATTTAAATTGCCAAAGGTATAGTCGAGTCTGACTGTGTCCGTGGTAGCCATGTGGAGATGCCAGTGTCGGACTGGGGTGGGCACAGTAAGAAGTCTCAATGCATAAGGTTAAAGTCCAACAAGTTTGTTTGGAATCACGAGCTTTCAGAGCTCTGCTCCTTCTCACCTGAGGAAGGAGCAGTGCTCCAAAAGCTCACAATTACAAATAAACTTGCTGGACTTTAACCTGGTGTTGAGAGACTCCTTACTAGGTCCTTCAGATTGTGGATGTATACCTATTCAGCAAAATACCTTCAGTGCCATCATTGGTTCTGAGCAGAGTCCTCAGGGAACAAGGATAAACAAACTGCGAGGTCATTGTGACACTGCCCATCCCTGCAGTCAATGCAAACACTGAACTTAAAAATCTTAAGACATTGACACCCATTTCAACTTCTTCTTCAATTAGTTTACTATTTTTTGCTCCCCCCCCCCTCCACAACAAAATTTACTGTCCCTACAGAGCTGACAGCCCAAGAACATGGTTCATATACAAGCCAAATCTATACAGGAACAGATACAATACTGAACGTTATAAACTGAAGATAGTGAAAAATTCAAAAAACTAGTGAATAACAAAATGATAAAAGAGCACTTGGGCTATTGCTGTCAAGTATAGATGTACAATTCTGGTTGCCACGCTACCAGAAGAATGTGGATGCTTTGGAAAGGGTACAGAAGAGGTTTACCAGGATGTTGCCTAGTCTGGAGGGTATTAGCTATGAGGAGAGGTTGGATAAACTTGGTTTGTTCTCACAGGAACAGAGGTTGAGGAGTGACCTTCTAGAGGTTTACAAGATTATGAGAGGCATGGACAAGGTGGATAGTCAGATGCTCTTGTCTAGCGTAGAAAAGTCAAGTACTAAAGGACATAGGTTGAAGGTCGTGGGGAAAAGTTTAGAGGAGATGTGCAAGGCAAGTTCTTTTATACAGAGGGTGGTGAATGTCTGGAATGTGCTGCCCAGGGAGGTGGGAGCAGACACGATAGCAGCATTTGAGGAGCAAGTATACGAATACATGAGCAGGATGGGAATGGAAGGATACAGACTCCGTAAGTGCACACGGTTTTAGTTTAGGCAGGCAACATGATTGGCACAGGCTTGGAGGGCCGAAGGCCTTGTTCCTGCACTGTACTTTTCTTTGCTCTCTTAGTTCAATGGTTTCATTGAAGAAGCATGCCTCCAGAATTATCATAATCAAACCATCCAGTACAAGCTGCATTGCAGGATGGGGTGGGGGGACTGGAGTCTGTTTAACTAGTGCATGCTTCCCATCAAGGCACATCTCAGACACCAGCAATTATCCTGTTTTCTTGATGTCTGATATGCAATGATAATCTTGAGTCCTGGTAATCACATGATTGCAGATCTCCATGTTCAAAGACTTCCAGGTGAAACATTCCCAAAATAATTCCTGTGCTATATCAGAAGTACATGATGGAAAATAACTAGCAAGCAGCTTGTTGCAGGCAATTTTGTGGAAACATACTTAAAAATGGGAGAGAGATTGAGATGAGTAGATGTCGTTGTCAGAACTTCAGAATTATTTTTCATTTACTCAATTTCTTCACCAGTAAAATGGCTCATGATACAAAGCTAGATAAACAAGTCAGCTAGTCTTGAGCCTTTGACAACACCACTGAGGGTTAATTTAGTACTCGTTAAACAATAATCTCAGGAACCCATTCCAAAACATGCCTTGGTCCTGTACCACATCAAGCCTTTTAGGATGCAAAGCAATCAACAGTAAGGCTATCCTTTGGATTCAGTTTACACAATGAACTCCCAACACTTAGATCTCAGTATGATGATGTCGTCCTCTGCTTCAGCATACTCAACATTCCCTATTACAAATATGTGGTTAAACAATTGCTGGGCATTCAGAGCAAGTACCAAAGACAGTATATGGAACTGGAGAAAATCTCCCTACCACCACAAATCCCTATAATCATGGGGATTGCCTGTTAAACACAATACTAACTGGTTCTGAATACTGTTGCATCCTCTCCATTTTAGTTCTTCCTGAAAAATACTAGAATCCTGATCAGGAATAATTCCTGCTTTCCACTCACCCAAATGTATATAACCATATAAAATTTTGTGAAGTTTATTTATTGGTGTCACAAGTAAGTTTACATTAATACTGCAATGAAGTTACTGTGAAAATCCCTTAGTTGCCACACTCCGGTACCTATTTGGATACACTGAAGGACAATTTAGCATGGCCAACGCACTAACCAGCACGAGAAACTGGAGCATCCGGAGGAAACCCATACAGACGTGGGAAGAACACGTAGACTCCGCACAGACAGTGACCCAAGCTGGGAATCAAACTCTGGCACTGAGAGGCAACAGTGCTAGCCACTGTGCTGCCACTTAACTATGCAAGATCTTCATTACAACTACACTTACTACATTGTGGGATGGCACGGTGGCATAGCACGTGCTGCCTCAGAGGACCAGGGAGTGACGTTCAATTACCGGCTTGGGTCACTGTCTGTGCAGAATCTGCATGCTCTCCCCGTGTTTCCTCAGGGTGCTCCAGTTCCCTCCCACAGTCCAAAAGACATGCTGGTTAGGTGCATTGGTTAAATTCTCCCTTAGCTTGGCCAAAAAAGTGTGGGGGAGTGTGGCAACTAGGGGATTGTCACAGTAACTTAATGTGAGTCTACTTGTGACATAATAAATAAGCTTTAAAAATGCATACTGTTGTGCACACTTACACAACCCTTCCTCAAGCAGGTGATTCAGTTTAAAAAGTGGTTCTAATCAATGCACAGAATAATAAACAGCAGAAACAACAAGCTGCGACTTTAGCGGTGTGTTCGTGGACCTTTGGATGCTGAACCCACGGGAAATAGCTTTCCTAAAAAACATGGAGCTCACGATTCACCTCTCCCCTCAGGAGTACATAATCCAGGAACAACAGGAAGCCAAGCATGTTGTTTTTGTACACTTCATGAATTAATTGAAGAATCTCACTCACGCGAGCTGATCTAACATCTTCTCTACTTAAAGGAGAAGGCAGAGGGATGTTTGAGGAACCCAAAATATTTGATATACAATTCAAGATTAAAATCGAGATTGTGTAAGTTTTACCTACAATGTCAAAATTTTTACACACCTGGTGTCCTTCATACGCTCATTGGCCTGGTAGTATCCCGCTATTATGTAGTTATTTTCTTTGCACCAAGAATCTACCTGAAAGCAAAACAAATAAAGGCATTTAGAAAACAGCTATGTATACAGTACCACTTGCTACACAGAAAAAGAGTGGCTCTTGATTTGCCCTGTCACACTGGCCACATCTTAGGATTTCCTCTGGTAAATGGAGGATTCGATGAAATCTGGGAGAGCACACGTATGGTGTGACCATCCAAGCCAGGAGGAACTACCTTTTGGAAACAGCAGTGAGAAAAGCCAGGTAACAGTACTGCAATGGAGACAGACTGCAAAATAAACAATTAGGAGAGAGAAGAGACAAAAGGTAGCGACAGCTGCACAGGATATATTTATAACTTGCAAATTTAATGCCATAAACAGCACAGAAAATCAGGTGGGAGGACATTGAATCTAATGTAACAAAGTGCAAAAGGTGGCCATTTGGCCCATCGAGTCTGCACCCATCACAATCACACCCAGGCTCTACTCCCCATAACTCCTCATATTTACCCTGCTAATCCCCATGACACTATGATTAATTTAGCATGGCCAATCAACCTAACCCGCTCATCTTTGGACTGTGGGAGGAAACCAATGCAGACACGGGGAGGATGTGCAAAATGGTCACAGGCAGAGATCCCCAAACTGGAATTGAACCCGGGTCAGTGGCGCAGTGAGGCAGCAATGCTAACCACTGTGCCACCGGTGCCGTTGAATCTGAAACAGGCCAGAGGTTTGCAGTCAAAATAGGTCAGAAACATGCAGGCAGTTGAGACAGTGTCAGGGGAGTAGGTAGCTACCCCCAGAGACAGAAGTTTGCAGGAGAATGAAAGCAAGGAAGTAACCAGAGTCTACTGAATAACAGAAACATTGGGAGGTCTCAAGACAATTATACGATAGCAAGATCAAGAAGGCAGCGTGTGTGCAGGTGCAGGAGTTGAGCAGAAAGGAGAGTTTAATGGAACAGAATGGTGAGTCAGGAGCAGTCAGTGGTAACACACCGAGGTAGGAGAAAAGAGGAAATGGGGTGAAGAAAGACTGAACTTTGGCAAAAATAAAAACAATTGAGCACAAGCTATTTATCATACAGACTGAGAAAAGACAGTAGAGAGATGATAAGAGACAAAGACAGGTACCCAAGGACACACTACTTCAGCAAGATTCTGAAGGGTGGGGTAATATATTTAAAATGAGCTGGAGTAGCAGGACAATATGAATATTGCCTTTGTTTACATGTTAATGAGGTTCAGCAGGTTGTTCAAGCATCAGGGCTTATACAATGCTGTCCTCACCAGTCAAAGAAAAACTAATTCTAAACACATGGGGAACATCAAGAACATTTGAAGAGACCGTATACACAGCTGACTTCATCACTGGAGTGTTGTACAGCTGCAGCTAAAACATGTTGTGGTCATTACCAGTTTTGGGAGGGAATAGCTCTCTTGTAATAGGAAGCAACGATTCAGCCCATTTTATCAGTATGGCACTCTCTCATCTCAATTATCAAATATTAAAGACCTGCTGGGGTCCAAACGGTTGTATACAATGGTGTTCCTGATCCAAAGAAACTTGCTTACCTTCATTTCTCAAATATTTGATAGGTCGCCCAACTACCTTCCTTGACATGGTATTTAAACCCCTCAGTAACGTTTCATACCTGAATAAAGTTCTTCCCATTTTAGTCACCACTACTCAGGTGTACAGTGTTGTGCCAGTACAAATCATGCCAACTGGCCCATGTCATCTTAGCCCTACACCGTCCACCACCAGTACCCATCCCAACTTCAAGAAGCCCACTGAATTGAACCCATTTTGTCTCCACTCCTTTATACACTCGCATTTATTCACAATATTTTTTCCAGCTTAGTTGCATCCTGATGCGCGGGTACCATAACTAAATGAGGGAGGTGGTGGCACAGTGGCATTGGCATTGTCACTGTCACTGGACTCGTAATCCAGAGATCTAGGATAACATTCTGGGGATCCAGGCTCAAATCCCACCATGGCAGACGATCAAATTTGAATTCAATTAAAAAAATAAATTTGGATTTAATGGTCGATGAAACCATTGTTGAAAAAAATCCATCTAATTATTAATTCCTTTTAGAGAAGGAAATCTGCCGCCCTTACCTGGTCTGGTCTACATGCATCTTCAGAGCCACAGCAGTGTGGTTGACTCTTAAATGCCCTTAGTTCAAGCAAAGGCAATTAGGGATGGGCAATGGCCCAGCCAGAAACATCCCAGGAAGGAATTTATAAAAGGCTAATCAATGTTCTATTCAGAAAGATATCCCTTTATTGCAATTTAACATTTATTTCATATTGTGACAGCTCCAAGTTATTAGCTGGACGTTGACATATTTACACAAAGACTCACCAGTCAATATTTTCCCTGCTCTGCCTACATCTCAGACTGCCCTGTATTCCCAAATATATAAACTTCAATACTGCATCATCCAATTATATGCCCAACTCTACAAAATAAATTGTTCTAAAGCTGCTTCAGTCAAGTCCATCTTTGTTTTGTTGTCCACAATCTTCAAAGTGACATTACTAGCAACTCTTCAGACAATTTATGAAAAAATTGAAGTGCTGGCCTCAAGAGTTATAGAACAGTGCAGGCCCTTCAGCCCTCAATGCTGTGCTGAGCTATGTCCGAAACCAAGATCAAGCTATCCCATTCCCTATCATTCTGGTGGACTCCATGTGCCTATCCATTAACTGCTTGAAAGTTCCTAATGTGTTCGACTTCACTATCACAGCAGACAGTGCATTCCACACCCCAATCACTCTCGAGTAAAGAATCTACCTCGGATATGGCACTTTACCCAACATCTTTCCATCCAGAATAATCTCCAGTTACACAGACCCAATAGAGAGAGGTCTTGTGGTGATGTGGTTTTGTGGCAGCCCTGCTCTCAAGCCAGAAATTTTGGGTTTGATGGTCACTCCAGGACTTGATAGTGAAGAAAGGTGCCTTCATAATGCAGCCAAACTGGTTGATTAACTATAGCAGGGGATAAGAGCAGGAGAGATTCCTGATCAGCCATGTGATGGCAAGCTGGAGTCTCTACCATCACTATCCATAGCTCCTGACTTCGATGGGCGTGGAAGAGTGCAGTTGCCACATCAACTGTGTCTTGGTGAACGATAACACAGTATAATTACACATAAGAACATAAAGAACATAAGAAATAGGAGCAGGAGTAGGCCATCTAGCCTGCCCCGCCATTCAATAAGATCATGGCTGATCTGTCGTGGCTCAGTTCCACATTCCCGCCCTCTCCCCATAACCCTTAATCCCCTCTCTTATCAAAAACCCTTCAACCCGCGTCTTAAAAATATTTAGCGAGGTAGCCTCCACCACTTCAACGGGCAGAGAATTCCAGAGATTCACCACCCTTTGAGTGGAGAAGTTCCTCCTCAACTCTGTTCTAAACCGCCCCCCCTTTATCTTGAGGCTGTACCCCCTAGTCCTACTATCCTTTCTGAGCAGGAAGAGTCTCTCCACCTCTATCCTATCCATCCCATTCATCATCTTATACGTCTCAATGAGATCTCCCCTCATTCTTCTAAACTCTAACGAGTACAAGCCTAATCTATTCAGCCTCTCCTCATAGCTCAACCCCCTCAACTCCGGCATCAGCCTAGTAAACCTCCTTTGCACTCCCTCCAAGGCCAAAATATCCTTGCGTAAGTACGGCGCCCAAAACTGCACACAGTACTCCAGCTGCGGCCTCACCAATGCCCTATACAGCTGCAGCAAGACCTCCCTACTTTTATATTCAATCCCCCTCACTATGCAGGCCAGCATCCCATTCACCTTCCTGACCACCTGCTGCACCTGCAAGCTGGGTTTTTGCGACTCATGCACAAGGACCCCGAGGTCCCTCTGCACCGTCGCCTGCTGCAGTTTTTTGCCACGTAAGTAATAATCCTTCCTACCATTATTCCTACCAAAGTGGACCACCTCGCACATCCCAACACCCAACCACAATTTAACCATTTTTGAGTGTGGCAGCCAATATCACTTGAATTTTCTGAACTAGATTTCCCATGAGGAACCTTGTTTGGTGGTGGGATAAGGTGGGGGGAGAAGTGGAAGGATGTCAAAAGAACTCAAAACAATTAGCACAGATCTATAATCAGAATTGTAAAGACCCGAATTTATACAGTACCAGATTACATCCGATAATCAAACATTACAGCGTGCTTCACATACAATGAATTACTTAGGGAGCTCAGCAACAAATTGGAACGTTTCACAAGCAAACTATTAAAATTAGAGTGGCAACATTGGCATATAGAAGATTTCAGAGTTGCAATTTTATAAAAAATGTGGAAATCCAAAACATATCAAAAATGTGTTACCATTTTGCAATGGGGGAAAAGAGGAGATCAGTCCATTTGACATGTGAAAGGTTCACCTTGCAACAAAACTATTATGTATAGTTCTGGTCACCACATTATCAGAAGGATGTGGAAAGGGTAGAGAAAAGGTTCACTGGGATGCTGCTTGGTATTAGTTACTAGGAGAGATTAGAAATCCTAGAAACCCTACAGTGCAGAAAGAGGCCATTTGGCCCATCGAGTCTGCTCTGATCACAATCCCACCCAGGCCCTGCACATTTTACCTGCTAATCCCACTAACTTGCGCATCTCAGGACACTAAGGGCCAATTTTAGCATGGCCAATCACCCACACATCTTTGGACTGCGGGAGGAAACCGGAGCACCCGGAGGAAACACACGCAGGCAAGAGGAGAATGTGCAAACTCCACACAGGCACTGACCGAGCTGGGAATCGAACCCAGGTCCCTGGAGCTGTGAAGCAGCAGTACTGACCAGTATGCTACTGTGCCGTTGGATAAACTTGGCCCGTTTTCACTTTAATGTTAGAGGCCGAGAGGTGACCTGATAGAACTTTACAAAATTATGAAAGGCAAGGATAGAAAGGATAGTCTGAGTCTTTTTCTCAGGGTAGAAACATCAATTACTCAGGGACACAACGTAAAAAGTTGGGGGGGGGGGGTGTGGAGTTTAAAGGAGACGCGAGTGGAAAGTTTTTGTTTTACACAGAGTGTAAAGTACCTAGAATGCACTGTCTAATGAGGTGGTAGAAATGGATATAATAACTACATTTAAGAGGTATTTTGACAGATACATGAATAGGTAGAGAATAGAGGGACCACATGGAAGCGGAAGTTATTTAGCTTAGAAAGGTGTCATGTGTCAGTGCAAGCTTGCTGGGCTGAAGGACCTGGTCCTGTGGTGTTCTTTGTTCTAGATTTTAAAAACAGACCGTGAGATACAGATGGCAAAGTTTCTTTCTACAAAGAAAGCTGCCATCAGACTTTCGAATGGAACTATCATATATTAAGCTGATCTTTCCTTCCACCCTATCTGGAACTGCAACACTATTCTGCACCCTCTCCTTCTCCCATATGCACTCTGAACAGTATATTTTGTCTTTTTAGTGCACAAGAAACAATACTGCTCATGTACCTCAATATACGTGACGATTAAAACACATAGAACCCCTACAGTGCCATTCGGCCCACTGAGTCTGCACGAACCAAAATCCACCAAGGCCCTATTCCCGTAACCCCACATATTTACCCAGCACTGTCAATCAACCTAATCCACACATCTTTGGACTGTGGGAGGAAACCCGAGCAGACACGGGGAGAATGCGCATACTGCACACAGACAGTGACCCGAGGCTGGAATTGAACCTGGGTCCCTGGCACTGAGGCAGCAGTGCTAACCACAGTTCTACCCTGAAGTTTGAAGTTGACTTAGTAGTGTCACGAGTCGGCTTACATTAACAGCACAATGAAGTTACTGTGAAAATCCCCTAGTCAGGTGCTCGTTTGGGTACACAGAGAATTTAACACGGTCAGTGCATCCAGCCTGCACATCTTTCGGACTGTCGGAAGAAACTGGAACACCCGGAGGAAACCCAGACAGGCATGGGGAGAAAGTGCAAACTCCACACAGACAGTGACCATAGGCCGGAATTGAACCCAGGTTCCTGGTGCCGTAAGGCAGCAGTGTTAACCATTGTGCCAGTGAACCAAATCAAAGTAAAGGTTTAGCAGCCTAAAACATTTGCTTGGTGCACAGCTTGGTGTGGATCCTGCTCTGACCAAGACCGCAAGAACGATAAAGACTTTTTGAAGGATCTACCACGTATTAAGCAGACCTTTCACTAAACCCTGCCTATGATTGTAACACTAAATTCTGCAACTCTCTCCTTCCCTATTAACTGTATAGCACAGAGCGCGCGCGTACGAGACACAGAGAGAGCGCGCGCGCGTACGAGACAGAGAGAGAGCGCGCGCGCGTACGAGACAGAGAGAGAGCGCGCGCGCGTACGAGACAGAGAGAGCGCGCGCGCGCGTACGAGACAGAGAGAGCGCGCGCGCGTACGAGACAGAGAGAGAGCGCGCGCGCGTACGAGACAGAGAGAGAGCGCGCGCGCGTACGAGACAGAGAGAGAGCGCGCGCGCGTACGAGACAGAGAGAGAGCGCGCGCGCGTACGAGACAGAGAGAGAGCGCGCGCGCGTACGAGACAGAGAGAGAGCGCGCGCGCGTACGAGACAGAGAGAGAGCGCGCGCGCGTACGAGACAGAGAGCGCGCGCGCGTACGAGACAGAGAGCGCGCGCGCGTACGAGACAGAGAGCGCGCGCGCGTACGAGACAGAGAGCGCGCGCGCGTACGAGACAGAGAGCGCGCGCGCGTACGAGACAGAGAGCGCGCGCGCGTACGAGACAGAGAGCGCGCGCGCGTACGAGACAGAGAGCGCGCGCGCGTACGAGACAGAGAGCGCGCGCGCGTACGAGACAGAGAGCGCGCGCGCGTACGAGACAGAGAGCGCGCGCGCGTACGAGACAGAGAGCGCGCGCGCGTACGAGACAGAGAGCGCGCGCGCGTACGAGACAGAGAGCGCGCGCGCGTACGAGACAGAGAGCGCGCGCGCGTACGAGACAGAGAGCGCGCGCGCGTACGAGACAGAGAGCGCGCGCGCGTACGAGACAGAGAGCGCGCGCGCGTACGAGACAGAGAGCGCGCGCGCGTACGAGACAGAGAGCGCGCGCGCGTACGAGACAGAGAGCGCGCGCGCGTACGAGACAGAGAGCGCGCGCGCGTACGAGACAGAGAGCGCGCGCGCGTACGAGACAGAGAGCGCGCGCGCGTACGAGACAGAGAGCGCGCGCGCGTACGAGACAGAGAGCGCGCGCGCGTACGAGACAGAGAGCGCGCGCGCGTACGAGACAGAGAGCGCGCGCGCGTACGAGACAGAGAGCGCGCGCGCGTACGAGACAGAGAGCGCGCGCGCGTACGAGACAGAGAGCGCGCGCGCGTACGAGACAGAGAGCGCGCGCGCGTACGAGACAGAGAGCGCGCGCGCGTACGAGACAGAGAGAGAGCGCGCGTACGAGACAGAGAGAGAGCGCGCGTACGAGACAGAGAGAGAGAGCGCGTATGACAGAGAGAGAGAGATAGAGAGAGCGCGTATGACAGAGAGAGAGATAGAGAGAGCGCGTATGACAGAGAGAGAGAGATAGAGAGAGCGCGTATGACAGAGAGAGAGAGATAGAGAGAGCGCGTATGACAGAGAGAGAGATAGAGTGAGTGTGTATGACAGAGAGAGAGAGAGATAGAGTGAGTGTGTATGACAGAGAGAGAGAGAGATAGAGTGAGCGTGTATGACAGAGAGAGAGAGATAGAGAGAGCGCGTATGACAGAGAGAGAGATAGAGAGAGCGCGTATGACAGAGAGAGAGATAGAGTGAGTGTGTATGACAGAGAGAGAGAGAGATAGAGAGAGTGTGTATGACAGAGAGAGAGAGAGATAGAGAGAGTGTGTATGACAGAGAGAGTGTGTATGACAGAGAGAGTGTGTATGACAGAGAGAGAGAGAGACTGTGAGTGAGTGTGTATGACAGAGAGAGTGAGTATGAGATCGAGTGTGTATGTTTGTGAGATAGTTTACGACTGTGTGAGTGTGTGTCTTTGTAAGAGTGAATCTTACCAGGGTCAGGGCCACCTCCAGCATGGGTGCCAGAGCCAGGGTGCCATGGAAGAGCGGGACACAGTCCACGAAGAGGACCGGCTGGCCGTCCTTCCTCTTGTGTTTCTCCACCACCAGGATGCCGTTGACGGCGCAGTGCGGGTACTTGGCGGCGTGGAGCAGCATCTTGCAGTAAGCCTGGGTGGTCAGCCTGAACAGAGTCATGGCCGCGGGGCTGGGGGAGGCCCAAAGGCGGCCGCAGGCCGGAGGAAACCCCCCCTCAGTGTCGGTGCTGCCCGCTGCGGGCCGCGGGGAGCCTGGCCTGGGACTGGAGCCGGGACCTCCCTCTCTCTCTCTCTCGGACTCACTCCACTCGGTGCCCCGCTCCCGGCCTCTCTCACATCCCCCAGGCTCCACACCGTGATCCAGGCCCAGTCACCGGCACCGCCACAAACTGAAACTCGGTCGCAAACTGTCGTAAAGAACTGAAGGCTTCACCACCCTTTAACATTTCAGAGGGCGGGGCCAATTGTGATAGACCAATGGAATTAAAGTGCCTATTTAGATCGACCAATAGAATTAGAGTGTCTATTTTGAGGCACCAATAGGATTAAATAGCCTATTTAGATGAGCCAATAGTATTAAAGTACCTATTTAGATCGACCAATTGGGTTAGCGAGTCTATTCTGATGAACCAATAGGATTAGAGGGCCTATTCTGATGAACCAATAGGATTAGAGGGCCTATTCTGATGAACCAATTGGATTAGAGGGCCTATTCTGATGAACCAAGAGGATTAGAGGGCCTATTATGATGAACCAATAGGATTAGCGAGCCTATTCTGATCAACTAATAGAGCTAGACGAACATATTCTGATCAACCAATAGAATTACAGGACCTTTTTTAATGGATTGAAGGGCCTCGTTTAATGAACCATTAGAATTAGAGTGCATATTCTGCTGGAGCAATAGAATTGAAGGACCTATTCTGTTGGACCAATATGATTAAATGGTCTATTTTGATTGATCAATAGGATTGAAGGATTTTTTTGACAATCCAATAGACTTGGAGTGCTCAAACTGGTGGATCAATAAGATTGAAGGGCAAACCAAGAGAATTAGAGGGACTGTTTTGATAGACCCTTCCCAATAAAATTGAAGGGCCTATTATAAGGAACCAGTAGGATTGCAGCCCTAATTTGGAAGACCAATCGGATTGGAGAGTCTATTTTAATGAAACAAGACTCAAGATCCTATTGCGATAGACCAGTGGGATTGGAAGTTTACTTGTTTGGCCCACCCAAAAGACCGACCAGTGGGATTGGAAGGACTATTTTGATGGAACAATAAGAGTGAATGGCCAATTTTGATGGACCAATAACTTGAAGGTTCTATTTTGATTAACCAAAAAGATTAGCAGATCTGTTTTTGATGAACAAACAGTATTTGAGGGTTTATTTTGGTGAACCAGTAGAATTGGAAGGACAATTTTGATGATCAATAAGTGACCAACTATTTCAATAAACAGCAAGGCACCATTTAGATGGACCAATGAAGCTACCTTGATGGGCGAATGGGGGGCTGCCCCTTTTAATTTGTCCCTAAGTTAATTTGAGTTTGTTTACTTGTTTGGCATGCAAAAGAGCACCTTGATGGACGAAAATAACTTGGGGGGTCATAGAGTCCTTACAGTGCAGAAGGAGGTCATTCAGCCCATAGATTCTGCACTGACCACAATCCCACTCAGGCTCTATTCCTGTTACCCCACATACCCACATATTTACCCAGCTAATCCCCTGACACTAGGGTTAATTTAGCATGGCCAATCCACCTAACCAGCACATATTTGAACTGTGGGAGGAAACAAGCCATTTATACAGACCAGTCTCAGGGGAGGGCCTATTGTAACTGACTAATGACAAGGAATGTAATGAAAGAAGGACTATCTTAATTTGTACTTTCTCTTTTGGTTAGGAAGGAACAGAAGAAGGAGGATTTATCTCTTTTAGTAGCTTGGAAATACAAAACTTTAGTATTGCTGTAAAAAGAGATGTGCTGTCGAAGCTTTTCATCTTGCACTCTTCAGGACAGATGCAAGGCCCAAAATAGATGAGGTGGAGGGTTGCAGGGCTGGAGGAGATTATTGAGAAAGGGAAGGGTAAAGCAATGGACAAATTTTAAAACAGGAATGAAAATTTTAAAATCGAGATGTCACATACATTGACTTCCAGTCTCTCAACACTTCCCAATTAAAATTCTCATCTTTGTGCTCTCCATCTCTACAATATTCCCCGGTATTGCAAGCACTCTCTTACCATGATTATATTCATTTATTTACTAGTGTCACAAGTAGGCTTCCATTGCAATGAAGTTACTGTGAAAATCCTGCCACACGTTGGCACCTGTTTGGGTACACCGAGGAAGAATTCAACATGGCCAGTGCACCTAACCACATGTCTTTTGGACTATGGGAGAAAACTGAAGCACGTGGAGGAAACCCATGCAGACACAGGAAGAATGTGCAGACTCTGCACAGATATTGACCCAAGCCAGGAATCAAACCTGGTTCCTTGGTGTTGTGAGGCAGCAGTGCTAACCATTGTGCCAGAGTACCATCCATACATTGCTGCATCCCTTTATTCCACCATTAGCAACTGTGCAACCACTGATCTAGGTCTACAGTTTGGAATTCCCTGTACCTTTCCATTTCCATCTCCTCTTGAAAGACATTCATTAAAAACCCAATCTTTGACCAAACCTTCTGTGTATTTTTAGCATTGATTTGTAACCAAAACTCTGAATCTTTTACAATTATTTCAAGGTGGTCCTGACTCTGAAGCAATTCCCTCAAGTAATATGTAGGTATATAAATCTAGGTGTGGGGCCCAATGATTCAATACTAACACAAATATTACTGGGATAGATTACAGACAGATCTAACAACTCAGGACTGGTCAACCACGAGGCACTCTGGGCCATAAGAATTGTAGAATTGTATACAATCACAATTTGTAACCCCATGGCCTGGCATATACGCCACTCTACCATTACCCTCAAGACAGGGGATCAACCTTGTTTAATGAAGACTAAAAGGGAATGCCAGAAGCAGCACCAGGCATACATAAAAATGAGGTGACAACCTGGTGAAGCTGTCAAACAGCATAAGCAGCAAGTGATAGATAATGCTAAGCAGTTCCACAACCAATGAATCAGATCTAAACTCTGCAATCCTGCCACATCCAGCCATGAATGGTGGGCAAGTAAACAGCTCAATGGAGAAGGAGGCTCCACAAATATACCAGTCCTCAATGATGTGGGAGCCTAGCACACCAATGCTAACGATAAGGATAAAGAATTTGTTACAGTCTTTGGCCAGAAGTGCCAAGTGGATGCTCCATCTTGGCCTCCTCCACAGGTCCCCAGCATCACAGATGCCAATCTTCAGCCAATTCAAGTCACTCCACATGATATCAAAAATTGGCTGAGAGCATTTGATACTGTAAAGACTATGGGCTCTGACAATAGTCCAGCAATAGTAATGAAGATGTGCAGTCTAGAACTTGCTGCGCCCCTAGCCAAGCTGTTCCAGTACAGCTATAACACTGGGTAGCTATCTGGCAATGGGGAAAATTGCCCATGTATGTCCTGTACACAAAAAAGCATGAAAAATCTGGTATGGCTAATTACCTCTCTTTCAGTCTAATCTCTATCATCTATAAAGTGATGGAAGGCGTCATCAACAATGCTTACAAGAGGCATTTTATTTGCAATAACTTGTTCCATGGATGCTCAGGTTGGATTCTGCCAGGGTCATTGCACTCCTGGCCTCATTCCAGCCTTGGTCCAAACATGGACTGAAGAACTGAATTCAAGTGGTGATGTAAGAATGACTGCCTTTGATATCAAGTCCGCATTTGACAGAGTGTGGCATCAAGGAGTCCTTGTAAAATTTAAGTCAATGTGAATTGGGGAAAAACTCTCCACTGGCTGGAGTCACACTTAGACAAAGTTATTTGAGATCAATCATCTCAGTTCCAAGACATCATTACAGGAGTTCCTCAGGGTGGTGTCCCTGCTACAGTGTAGAAGAAGCCATTGGGCTCAAGTGTGCACCAATTATCTGACAGAGTATCTTTCCCAGACCCCCATCCCCTTAATTCCACATATTTCCCATGACTAATCCATCTAACTTGCACACCTTTGGACTGTGGGAGGAAACCAAAGCTCCCAGAGGAAACCCATGCAGACAGAATGTGTAAACTCCACACAGATTGTAATTGACCTCAGGAGCCTGGATCTGTGAGGCGTCATTAATGCTGCCCATTTTCAGCTGCTTCATCAATGACCTTCCTTCCATCATCAGTTCAAAAGTAGGGGTGTTTATTGATGATTGAACAATTTTCAGCAACTCTTCAGATACTGAAGCAGTCAATGTTTAAATGCAAAAGGTTCTACAATATCCAGGCTTGGGCTGACAAATGGCAAGTAACGAATGCACCTCACAAATGCCAGGCAATGAGCATCTCCAACAAGAGAGAATCTACATCACCCCTTGACAATGGCATTAGCATTGCTGAATATGGCATCAATATGGGTTACCATTTACCAGAAACTGAACTGGACAGACCATCCAAATACTGTGCCGACAAGAGTAGATCAGAGACTAGGAATTGTATGGTGAGTAACTCACCTCCTAATTTCCCAGAATCTGTCCACCATGTATAAGGCACAAGTCAGGAGTATGATTGAATGCTCTCCATTTGCCTGGATGAGCACAGCTACAACAACACTCAAGAAGCTCAGTACCATTCAGGACAAAGCAGTTCACTCGATTGATGCACCATGCACAAACTCCATCATCGATGAACAGTGCAGCTGTGTGTACTATTCAGAAGATGCATTGCTGGAACTCATCAAGGTTCCTTAGACAGCATCTTCTAAACCCATGACTGCTACTACCTAGAAGGACAAAGTTGGCAGCACTTGGGAACACCACCACCTGGATGTACCCCTCCAAGCCACTCACCATTCTGCCTTGGAAATATATCACCATTCCTTCACTCGCACTGAATCAGAATCCTGGAGCTTCCTCCCTAACAGCACTGCAAGTGTACCTACGCCACATGGTTCAAGAAGGCAGCTCACCATCACATTCTCAAGGGCAATTCGGGATGGGAAATAAATGCTGGCTTAGGCAGCGGTGCCAACATCCCATGAATGAATTCTTAAAAATCCCATTTCCAGGGCTTCAATATGAAACCTAATCTTCATTTAGCTGGAAAGCTGTGAAGTTGACACAGTTCCCTGGGAGAACATCTGCTTTTTATCACTGCCTAATTACAGACCCATTGTAGCCAGGTTCTCTTTAAGTTTCTGCCAAGGATTTTCTAAAATGTAGAAAACAATCCTTGGAAACTAAATAAAGGATTTGAGTTTTCCAGAACTGCGATCCCTCATAAAAACAGATGTTCCGATGAACTCAGCCAGTTAGTACAATCCAGTGACATCCTACAGAAGTTTTTATAATTGGCTTGCTCTCACTAACTTCGGCACGTAGTGAACCACAAATAGCTCATCTAAGCCAGCCCAATTAACGCAGTGTAGCTCAGTGATAGTTACAATGTGGCTCAAAGCATTTGTGACCCGCCTGCCTCCTCTTCATATTTTTGTTGTGGCCAAATCTTTGCTTTACATACATGATACAGCTGGAGAGGCTACCTCAATAATTTCAACCCTTGACATCTCTGCACACAGAATCCCTACAGTAAGAAGTCTCACAACACCAGGTTAAAGCCCAACAGATTTATTTGGTAGCACAAGCCACAAGCTTTCAGAGCGCTGCCCTTTCATCAAGTGAGTGGGAATCCTGGTCACAAACAGGGCATATAAAGACACAAACTCAACTTACAAAATAATTATTTCGCACCACAAAAGTGCCGGACAATGACCATTTCCCAAAGGAGAGATATTCTCCCTTTGATGTTCCATGGCTTTATCATTCCTGAATCGCTCACTATTTTGCGGTTACCATTGACCAGGAACTGAACTGAAGTGCTGGCTATAACAACAAACCTGAGGCT
The DNA here is from genome assembly GCF_965287045.1 of Carcharhinus amblyrhynchos. Taxonomy (NCBI): domain Eukaryota; kingdom Metazoa; phylum Chordata; class Chondrichthyes; order Carcharhiniformes; family Carcharhinidae; genus Carcharhinus; species Carcharhinus amblyrhynchos. Next base: position 13,069,194 of record NC_137327.1, read on the forward strand.
GGGCATTCTTCAGTAATTATCTTACCTCTTGATTCCCCAAATCCTAATCATCATCTATAAGGTACAAGTCAAAAATCTGATGGAATACTCTCACTTGCCTAGATGAATGCAGCTCCAACACCAAGAAGCTAGATGGCATCCATGGTAAAACAACCCACTTGATTGGCACCCCTTCCATAATGTTGATGCAGTGGCAGTTGGATTTGTGACACTTATTGTGGACAGGGCATACCTGGGCAATTTTCCACATTGTTGTTGGATGCCAGGGTTGTAGCTGCTTTGGAACAGCTTGGTTGGAGTGCAGCTAGGTCTGATGCACAAATCTTCAGTATTACAGTTGTCAGGTGTTAAGAACACGACTGATGGTTAATGCTGGATTATTCCAATTCCCGGAAGGGAAACTTGAAGCAACCACCCGCAACTGAATTTTGCAATTTGACATAATGTGAGGAAAGGTTTGAAAGGGGTGGTACGATGGCACAGTGGTTAGCAATGCTGCCTCACAGTGCCAGGGACCCAAGTTTGATTCCCGACTTGGGTTACTGCCTGTGCGGAGTCTGCACATTCTCCCAGTGTCTGCATGGGTTTCCTTCCACAGTCCAAAAGATGTGCTGATTAGGTGCATTGGCCATGCTAAATTTTCCCTCCCAAACAGGCGCCAGAGTGTGGCCACTAGGGAATTTTTACAGTAACTTCGTTGCAGTAAGCCTGCTTGTGACACTGGCAAATAAACTTAAAACTTAAAATTCAGAGAATGATGTAATAAATGTTTTGTGATAATTTTAAATAAAGTAAGTATTTATTAAGCAAAAAACCCAACAAAATAAAATAGATGTGCACTTAAATAAGACAATGCTATCCACAATGTCTCTAATTTTATCTAGTACTAAAACCCATTATTTCACTATCTTCAGAGCTAATTGTTCCCGAGCATTCCACAACATCTTACAGACTTTTAAATTTTTTTTTTCCAAAAATATACTTTATTCATAAAAATCTCAAGTAATCTATTACAATGTACAGGGCTTCGAGTAGCAAAACAATGCGGAATCAAAACATTTTTGCAGATCTGTCCAAACTACAGTGACTACATTTCAGTACTTAAAAAACTATGTCCATGTCTCAAAATTTACATATTTGTACTAATTACCATGATTACATTTCAATACTTAAAAACTATATACACGCCTCAATAGATTACTGTGTGCCGTTAGTGCTCAGATTGGCACACAGTTACGCAGGTCGAGGGTATTCTGCAGTTCCTGGGCCCTCGGTCTGCCTCCGTTAAAAGGCCTTACAGCGTGGCCTTTCCCCATTGTGCCTTTGCGGCGGCTGCCCCAAGCTTCAGCCCATCCCTCAGCACGTAGTCCTGGACCTTGGAATGTGCCAGTCTGCAACACTCGGTCGAGGACAGTTCTTTCAGCTGGAAGATCAGCAAGTTTCGGGCGGACCAAAGTGCGTCCTTCACCGAGTTGATGACCTTCCAGCAGCAGTTGATATTTGTCTCGGTGTGCGTCCCCGGAAACAGCCCGTAGAGCACAGAGTCCTGCGTCATCGAGCTGCTCGGGACGAACCTCGACAAATACCACTGCATCTCGCTCCAGACCTTCTTTGCAAAGGCACATTCCAGAAGGAGGTGTGCGACCGTCTCGTCAGCCCCGCAGCCGCTTCGAGGGCAGCGTGCGGTGATGTTGAGACCTCGAGCGTGCATAAAGGATCTGACGGGGAGTGCCCTTCTCACCACCAGCCAAGCCAGATCTTGGTGCTTGTTTGTCAGTTCTGGTGATGAGGCGTTCTGCCAGATGACACTGACAGTCTGCTCAGGGAACCATCCGACAGGATCCGCCGTCTCCTTTTCTCTCAGGGCCCCAAGGACGTTACGCGCTGACCACTGCTTAATCGCCTTGTGGTCAAAGGTGTGTTTGCGGAAAAATTTCTCCACGAAGGACAGGTGCTGCGGTACGGTCCAACTACTCGGAGCGTTCCGCGGCAGTGTGGCCAGACCCATCCTTCGCAACACTCGGGACAGGTAGAACCTCAAAAAGTAGTGGCACTTGCTGTTGGTGTACTGAGGATCTACGCACAGCTTGATGCAGCCGCACACAAAGGTGGCCATCAGGATGAGGGCGGCGTTGGGAATGTCTTTCCCTCCGTTCTCTGGAGATTTGTGCATCGTCTCCCTCCGGACGCGATCCATCTTTGATCTCCAGATAAATTTGAAGATGGCCTGCGTCACTGCTGCAGCGCAGGATTTGGGGATAGGCCACACCTGCGCCACGTACAACAACATGGACAGCAACTCGCACCGGATCACCAGGTTTTTCCCTGTTATGGAGAGCGAGCGTTGCTCCCACAAGCCGAGTTTCTGCCTGGCTTTCGCGATGCGCTCCTCCCAGTTTTTGGTGCATGCCCCTGCCGCTCCGAACCATATCCCCAGCACCTTCAGGTACTCTGCCCTGACGGTGAAGGGGACAAAGGATTTGTCGGCCCAGTTCCCAAAGAACATGGCCTCGCTCTTTCCCTGGTTGACTTTGGCTCCCGAGGCCAGCTCGAACTGCTCGCAGACCTGGAGGAGCCTGCGGACAGACGAGGGGTCCGAGCAGAACACAGCCACGTCATCCATGTACAGGGAGGCTTTGACCTGCGTGCCTCCGCTGCCTGGGATTGTCACCCCTTTGATGCCTGGGTCGCTTCTGAGGGCCTGGGCAAAGGGTTCAATGCAACACACAAAAAGGACGGAGGAGAGAGGGCAGCCCTGTCTGACTCCAGACCTGATTTGGAAGCTATCTGTTTCCCACCCGTTGACTGAGACTGCGCTACTGATGTCTGTGTAGAGCAGCCGGATCCAATTGCGTATTCCCTCCCCAAAACCCATTTTGGAGAGCACATCCATCATGTAGTTGTGCGATATTCTGTCAAACACCTTCTCCTGGTCGAGGCTGATGAGGCACGTATCCACCTGCCTGTCCTGCACGTAGGCAATCGTGTCCCTGAGTAGCGCCAGGCTGTCAGAGATCTTCCTGCCGGGTACAGCACAGGTTTGATCAGGATGGATCACTGACCCCAGAGCAGACTTGACCCGGTTGGCGATGACCTTGGCCAGAATTTTGTAATCCACGTTCAATAGTGAAATGGGTCGCCAATTCCGAATTTCTTCCCTCTCCCCCTTCTGCTTGTAGATGAGGGTAATGATGCCTTTCCTCATGGATTCTGACATCCTGCCCTCCAGAAGCATACTCTCGTATACTTCCAGGAGGTCCGGGCCCGTCAAGTCCCACAACGCCGAGTAAAACTCCGCCGGTAAGCCGTCGCTTCCGGGAGTTTTACCCTTCTGCAAGGACTCGACGGCCTTGGTCAGCTCTTACAGACTTTTAAATACTACAACAATAAAATCCAGTAACTGTTACCACACCAGGCAATTATATCTCTTTGGTGTTTGCTTCTAAGGTAAAACAAACCTTTCAAGACATGCTCTCTTCACAGACTCAGCTTGCTGAGTTAAACAGTTATTCCTGCTGTGGCTGAGGTTGGTGGCATTGGTTTGATCTTCTGATGCAACATTTTTACCTTTTGATCGTCCCTTATCTGAACTAACCTCTTCAAAAGTCAAACTTAACAACTTCATTTTATGACTCTTTTTTTGAGTGTAAATGCAAAGTTCACACTTTCACTTGAATTTCTGTTTTGCCTTTCATGGGAATTGGAGCGGGCAGGGGGTGGACAATGTGAAATTCCGTTGACCTCAGACGTAATTTTACAGTTTCGGGACAAGCAAAGCTGTAAAATTCTGCCCCTTGTTTCCTCCTTTGAACTTCTAACTCCTTATTCAAACTCTTTCTGTAACAATCCCCATTGTTATCAGCTTGCCTTAGGTAAATATCTGTTTGCAGGGTTACTAGGCTCACCAACATATCAAAAGCACTAGTTTCACTAACATAATCAGACTGTTCCTGCCTTTAAACAGCTTAGATTTTCCAATAGTTTTTAAAAATCTATTGCCAGAAAAAACCATTCCAATTTAATGCATTTCCCAGATACTTTCAAGTCAGCACTATTTTTTTCTGATATCTATCCCCATTTTTAGAAATTAAGTTTTGTAATTAAGAAAGATGGTTTCATTTGAAAATCATTTCCTGCTATTTCCAACTGATATGCAATCACATTATCCAATTAATGCATTTAGATGAAGATGTACCTCAAACATTTGTTGAAAATAAAGCCCATGTCAGTTTTTTGCCACCAATCTTCTTCACAATTTAAATCCTTAATAGTACATCTTCGTGCCACATGGATAAGTTTGAAGTTAAATAGTTGAGCGACAGAGTGCATTAAAGCAGTCTGAAATTCCAATCTCTAAAATTTTCCAAAACTCACACTGGATTGCAGTCCATATAAATAGCTGTCTCCAATGCATTGTTGGCAACATAAACTTTGAAATGTTGCAATACCAAAGCCAAACCCAATGTTTCCTTCTCAACAGTAAAATATTCCTGTTGATGATAATGTAACTTTCTTGAAAAGTATCCCACAGGCCTTTTGATACCTGCATCTTCTTGTAATAACACATCACAAATGCCAATATCACTTGCATCAACAGCCAGCTTAAACTGGCAGAATTCAATGTAGCCACTGTTTACCATCTGTTTACAGAGTCCATATACATTGTGTAAGAGGATATCTCACACGGGTCCAGAGATACAGTGTGTGGGGGTATCTCACATTGGGTCCATATACACAGTTTATGGGGATATCTCGCACTGGGCCCATACACACAGTGTATGGGGATATCTCATGGTCCATATACATAGTGCATGGGGATATCTTACATCCAGTCCATATACATTGTATGGGAAGATCTCACACTGGGTCCATATACACATTATATGATGACATTTCCAATGGGTCCATATACACATTGTATGGGGGTATCTCACATTCAGTTCATATATACAGTGTATGGGGCTATCTGACACTGGGTCTATACACAGTGTATGGGGATCTCTGACGCTGGGTCTATAATAGCGTATGGGGATATCTGACACTGGGTGGATTTGCTCCCCCTGCTGGTTGGGATTGGGATACACGCTCGCTCCCTGCTGGCTGTGCGCAGGCGCGGGGGTGACATCCGGCGGCGCTGCGTCAGTTCCGCTCTCTCCCTCTCCGTCTCTCCGGGTGGCTGTGCGCTCCAGTTGCAGAGTGAGTATCCTTGTGCTGCGGGAGGGTGGGGTTCTGTCCGAGAGGGGGGGGGACAGCGGGGGTGGGGAGCAGCCCCAGCTCCCATTTGCCCCTCGCCAGCAGCGGCTGTCCCGCTTCCTCTGGCCCCATGGAGCCGGCCCTGGGACGGCCTGACCTTGGCGGGGGCTCTACTGAGGCCCGGGGCCTGGGCCTTGGACCTCCTGACGGGGGGGGTGGGGGAGAAGGGGATGAGGGGACGGGGGGGGGGGAATGTCTCTTAGGCCTCCCTTCCACTCCCCCCCCCCCCCCCCCCCCGGGTAAGAGCAGAGGGGGCTGGGTGAGCACTCCCATTACCTACCGCTATTACCTCTCAAAGCAGGAAGTAACTGTGCAGCTTTCAGCACAGTCTTAAAAATAAGCCGCTCAGGACTGAGGATGAGGAAGAACTCCCTCACTCAGAGGGCTGTGAACCTGTGGAATTCTCTATTACAGAAAGCCGTTGGGGGGCCAGTTTGTTAGAAAGGTTCAGGAGGGAGCTGGATGTAGCTCTTGTGGCTGAAGGGACCAAGGAGTATGGAGAGAAAGCAGGAGCGGGATAGTGAAAGTGTACAATCAGCCATGATCATTTTGAATTGTGGCATTGGCTCGAAAGACCAAATCGCCTACTCCTTTAAGTATTTTCTATGTTTCTAACAAGGGGGTGGGGAGGGAGGTAATCACTACAAAGCACATCCTCACCCTAGCCTGTGCTACATTAATTTGCAAAAACATCCCCCCATCTTATTTATTAGCGTCACAATTAGACCTACATTAACACTGCATTGAAGTAACTCTGAAAATCCCTGAGTTGCTACACTCCAGTGCCTGTTTGGGTACACTGAGGGAGAATTTAGCATAGCCATTGCACCTGACCAGCACGTCTTTCAGACTGTGGGAGGAAACTGGAGCACCCAGAGGAAACCCATGCAGACATGGGGAGAATGTGTGGACTCCACACGTATGGTGACCCAAAGCTGGGAATCAAATCTGGGTCCCTGGTGCTGTGAGGCTGCAGTACTAACCACTGTCACTGAGCAGCCACCTTAACTCTTCAACCTTCTCCTTGATCCCCATTAATCCTGATGTGTATTTTAGATGAAAAGGAGGAACAAGTGATGGGCTTCTGTATTATCACTGGATGTATCTTTCACTGACTTGCACATCTACTGTTGCATTGTTTAAGGTTGAATTTGGTATCATCTACATGAAGATATCAAGTTCCCTTACCAGTTGAACTGTGGGGAGGGTGACACATTTGCAAAATTCTCAAGTGCCAGGTTATCCACGTAGGATTGGTTGGTTAGATTGGGCAATATGGCTGACAGTTTCAAATTGGCAAAATCGCAGCCTTTCAACTGAAGCATCTCTGAATACTGAGAATGTTGCCTGGAGTGCAGCTGCCTGCAAGGGAGTGATGCCTGATTGTAATTCAGTTGCCTGTCTTTTCCTTGCGCTCTGACTAGTTAAATCAGGATAAATGGGCTCCTCTCCAAACTAATTTATTTGAAAGAAGGGACTGAGCTAAATATCCCTTTCCCATTTCCAACTTGGGTTTTTAATGATCCTTTTCTATGCTAATTTGTCCCAAGCACTGCCTATGTGAATATATTTATGCTGGACATCAATAGACATCTTATTTAAAAATAAATTGTGCTCCTTAGTGACTTTAAGCTAATCTGATGTCGACTGCATTTCCGTACTGAGAGTATTTGGATGTTAGTGTTTACAAACCTAGTTTCACTTTTAGGATAATTAGGTTAGCAAATAAGTTGGAGTTTCGCAGGGTAATAATTTGATGTTCTGTTGCCAAGGTTTGAAGAATTAATCAAGGTATTTTGAACCTTAAAGTATACTCCAGCTTTGCATGATTAGTAGTCATGGCATTTTTATCATTTCAATCTTTTGGTGGTGTCATAGTTAAACTGCAATGGTAATCAATTAATTCTATTTTACTTTAATAGTTGGAAATATTCATTCTATTCAGTTTGAATTTCCCCACAGATTCTGATTACACTCTATAGCAGTTCTCCGTAGGGGTCATATTCTCTGTAGGTCATATTCTGTATAAATTCTCAGTCATGGTCACAGAGGCAGGGACAGGTAAATTGCAGTTCCAGTCAGGTAGTATTGCCTGACTGTATCCTTGCTTCAGTCAATAATAAACTATTATTCAGCCCCAAGTACTTCCTCTTCTCTGTGCAATTGTTGCTGGAATGTATTCTACAACTGCATTTTGTATAGCTGCCTTGCACAGTGGAATATTCTTACAGGATTTTTTAAGTTTAGGTTCTATTCATTTCTTGTCATCTAGTCAACGTTTGAACTTCCATATGTCTATTTGAATTAATTACAGATAAATCAGAGAAGTGAAACCATTGGATGGAATCTTTGTTCTAATTTATTACAGATTTTTTTGAGGAAGTAGTCATTTTGGGTGGGGCCACCTAACTGGATTGATTAGAAATGCCCATAATTTCAAATGCTCTGGTGTGTGTCCCTCTGAAGTCCTAATGTAATTTGAGTTTGTTTACTTGGTTTGACCTAAAAAATAGGATCTGCAAGGTCATACTGGGTATTGTCCAGTCAGCTCTGCACCAAGCATGTGCCCCAACATAAGGTAGCCTGCAAGAATTGCTTTTGATGATCTGAATACTTGCATATCGTTACTTTGCTATGTGATTAGGATTAATAATATGCAGTCATGTTGTTGACCCCCTCACTGAACTAAGACAGAGTCAAGGAAATGTTTGTTCTGTATTTGGGCTGTGGGAGATTCCACTGTTTTAAAACCTCCCACACTATCAATATTGCTTAACTAATTAGAAATGACTAGTACATGTTAACGATTCATTTTGAGTCCCCCAATCTTATCATTTTCATATAAGGAAAATTAAGATGTTCAATTATCCCTGTGTTTTTTGATTGAAGTTTATAATTCCAAAGGTGACTGGATTCATCTGATAAATCCACCTTTGGTTTTGCTAGTGGCTGTTCGTCTTTGAAGATTGCTGTTTTGCATTTTCTCTGAAGGTGATCAGATTAGAACTTTGGCCCTGCTCATGAATCAAAGCTTTGGTGTTTGCAGCTTCTGCCACATGCTGTGCTAAATTCTCGGCATTGAATTTCTAAACAATTTTTTAAAAGTCCAATTCAGAGTCTCAAGTTGAGACATTCCCGATCCAAGCTGACAAGAGGGGACTCTCACCACCTGTCTTGGGCTTAATCTACACGATCCAAGCTGATTGGATTAGGCATTGCACCTCCTTCAAGGCTTGATCTCATTTGCATCTCAGCCAAAAGGCCAAGATGCCGCTTTTAAAAAAAAATTGCTTAGATGAAGCTATAACTCCGAATGTAATTTGAGTTTGTTTACTTGGTTTGACCTGAAAGACACCTCCGCTTCCTCTATTCTCATAAAATAATCAACCAAGTACAGCATGTCGATACTACAGTTGATTTTAACCACAATGTTACTGATGGGAGTCGCATGGTCTGACGAATGTGCCTTGTTAAACCATTGCAGGATGTTGGCTTCCAGGGCTCTGAGCCTCGTCACCAAGCGTGCACTTTCCACATCTGTTTGCATGCGAGGACAAGGTGAGTAGCAAATTGTGGTTGGAGGTTCGAAATTCTAGTGCTGAGTTAAAATGCTGGTCTAATTTTGACTGATAATGTGTTTTAAATCTCTATCAATGGCCTAGTGGTATTATTGCTGGAACATTAATCCAGAAACTCGGCTAATGTTCTGGGGACCCGATTTCAAATCCTGCCTTGGCAGATCGTGGAATTTGAATTCTAATATAAAAGAAATCTGGAATTAAGAATCTACTGATGACTATGAAACCATTGCAGATTGTTGGAAAAACCCATCTGGTTCACTAATGCCCTTTAGAGAACGAAATTTGCCATCCTTCCTTGGTCTGACCTACATGTGACCCCAGAGACACAGCAATGTGGTTGACTCTCAACTGCCCTCTGAACAAGGACAGCTAGAGATGTGTAATAAATGCTGGCCAGCCAGTGGCCCCCATGTCCCACAAATGAATGCTGGTTCTTAGTCTTATTGCATGATTATGGTCTTATTAGTGTAGCATTAGATGTTTATGCAATGAATCAATTTATTTGGTTTCAATGACAATGTATTATTGAGTTAGCACCTTACAATGGATAACCTTTGGTAGTTTCTATATTATATTTCATTGAACTTCTCAATGAAAATTTAAATTAAAACTTTTCACAATATATTGTAATATTTCTTGTTCCACTTTGGGTCAGTGACAGACATTTTGCACCAAAATCAGTCTAGATACATCTACGCATAAACTTTTGAAGATGATGTCTAAACTAAATCAAAAGCTTTTTGTCCTTAATTCAAGGATAAATATGCTTATCTAATTTTATTTAGTCAAAATTTGTATGCAGCATGCGAGTGCTCTGCTGGTGAATAATTGTGATGTTAAAAGATGGGGATAAATTAATCCATAGAATCCCTACTGTGCAGGAAGAGGTTATTGGGTCCACCAAGATTGCACCAACCCTCCAACAGAGCATCTCTCCAGATGCCCCCTTCCCCCATGGCTAATCCACCTAACCTACACGTCTTTTGACAATAAGGGACAATTTAGCATGGCCAATCCACCTCACCACGCATCTTTTAAGTTCAAAGGGTGGTTTGATTTAGAAAAGGATGACATGAACACTCCAAATCTCTATAGCAGCAGTATCAATTTGGAGTCAGTGCATCCCCTTAATTGTTTTGAAGTGGGTGAGTGATTAGTTTAAATATGCTATCCCTTTTTGTACAGTTATGCAACTTACAGGGATCAACTTTTGAATTTTTGCTTTGATTTATTATTGTCACATGTATTAGTGTACAGTGAGAAGTATTGTTTCTTGTGCACTATACAGACAAAGCCATTCATGGAGAAGGAAAGGAGAGAGTATAGCATGTGGGTAAAAAATAGAATTATAATGTATGCTGGAGACAACTCGCAAGAAATTGCCTCACTCCAGTGCCATTATGCAGCCTCTGTGGAAACTTTGGGTTGATATGCAGGCATGCAGCTAGGAGCTGCCACTGAGAACAGAACCTTAGTGGCATTAACATTGCTCAACTCTACCACATGCCCAGATCACATCCTAACCCTAAGTATGAGTGTCTTGTGCTAATCACCCCGTAGTACTTGTCTAAAGGAAGTCGTTCCCCGAACAATGTAAAATAATACTACTGTATACACGAGAACAAGAAAGGCCACCGAACTCAAGCCCTCTGTTACTTTAACTCTCTGCAATTAAAGTTCCATCTGCACTTGGCATGTCTCTAATCATTTTATCCCTACTACTTCACCTGCTAAATGTTCAGAGTTTTCCAACTTAAAATGTGTTTTCACTAATTTAGTTTGACTTTATTTGATTTGAGGTAAAATTCCAGCTTTTTTGTTTGTACCATTCAATCTTTCATACAACTTGTTGAGGTTCACCTTTCATTTCAGGCCTTTAGCCTCTATGATCATTAAACCTTACTTGTCACCTTTATAATTGCAGTCAGTTTATAGTTATGGACCTTATTTGCAACACATGAACGCCTCAGTGCTTTTGTTAGCACTGTGCACAGAAATGAATCAATTGTCCAAATGTGATCTGGCAGAAGTATCACAGGCTCAGTGTAACCTCGAGACATGTACTCTACTGTTTGTTCTGTATGCTCCAGCATATTCCTTTCGACTGTCTTCCACATTGTGCAGACATGAAAATGATAAGTCTCCCATATTTTGAAGTCACTTTCTCAGTCTGCCAATTTGGTCCCATTTATTGTTCCAATTTATATAAAATGACAATGTGGAAAGCTTTAAATGTTAAATTTAATTTGCCATTCATGGCTAAGCCCTTCAGGAAATTGCATCCTCTGTCCTATTTTTAGTGTCTCGAGGAAATGCGTGCTTACATTGGAAATCAATATCTGGATCATAAATGTAGACCAGAAGCTTTGGGATTTAAGGTCATGTCAAAAAATTCTGATAGCAGGAAAATTTCTAAGTCCATTAACTCAGTGTTGTATTTAGAAAAAGTAGGTCTAAGCTGAACTAACCACATTATCTATTAGTTTAACACAGCCAAAATACATTTGCTAGTCACAGCTCACATAGTGCAAATACTTTGAGTAACTGCTTTCAACACAGTTTAACCAAGATTTGCAGAGGTTAATCCAAATATTAGTGGATGGAAAGCCACAAGATCTGAAATATGTTCACTGCTGCCTTTTCTTTTTGGGTGTGTATGCTTGTGTTTTCATTTTATTGCACACTGATGTCTTTAAGAAATCTCTCGCCTCTGCAGGTGTTGCAAAGATTGACGATTTTTCACTTTCCGCTTACTACGATCGTAAAGATGAGCCTCTTACTGCCGTTGACTTTGTGGATAAACTGTCTGGAGAGCAGAAGTCCCTGAAGGAAAAGGAGAAAAGCTCTTGGGTTTCTCTTTCCAGCGATGAGAAGCTGCAGTGTAAGTAACTGAGATGATGTTGCGTAAACTGCGTGCTGACATTGGACCCGTCTGATTTGGTGGTTGGCGAGAGGGGAGGAGAAAGGATGGGGGGCGGGGAGCGAGCTGTGGAGAAGGCAAGGGGAGAACGGGAGTTGGGAAGTAGAAGGTTGGAGAGGGGAGGGGTTGGGACTGGTTTGCTTGCAATCAGCTGGAACTTGACTATAAATCTCAAGGTGCCCTCAGTAAATACTGGGGAGGAGTGTGGTGAGAGTTGGGGTGGGGGGGAAGAAGTGAGAGTAGAGAGTTGGGGGGGGGTATTGGGGATAGTAAAATGTTGGAGCTGGTTTACTTGCAATCAGCTTGGAACTTGACTGCATGAATCTCAAGGTGTCCTCAGTAAATAGTGTGTGTGGGTATGGTGAAGGAAGAGATCTGTTTACTCCAGTTCTTAATGTTTGCGAATAAGGTGCATAGAAGTTCAATTTAGCGCATCTTCAGACTCAGTTACTCGGTAACTTCAAAAGCATTCAAGTTTGCCATTGTTTTCACTGTTCCTGGGGCTGCGTGTTAGTTTTAGTGCAAATCACCTCCTGGTGGTTAAATTCCTGACAGCCAGTTGGTGAAATAGGAGACGCAAGACAATCTTATCAAAATTTTAAATTTACCTGCAAAGTGAAACATTACTAATACCTAATTCAACCGCATCGGTGTCAATAAATGTCTCTTTGATTAAGTGCAATCATCCTATGCCCTCCACCTGTATATGTTTAACCTTCGTTTATACAATTAACACTCAGCCATGTGGCCCTTTGTGAGAGTCTCAAGATTGGCGGGCTAATTGATGAAGCTTTGCACCTGAGTTCAATCCTGCCATTGTACACACTATGGGAAAATTAATTGGATAATAATTAAGCAGAAACTCTTGTAGAATAAAATCTGAATTTTCCAGTGTAGCTGGTGGCCAATCAGCCCATTGTGGCTGTGCTAGCTGTTTTCAAGAGCAATAAGCATTCACTTTAAGTGCGTCCTTTTCTGATGTGGATTTTATCTCGTATCCAACTGCTAGACCATAAGATATAGGAGAATTAGGCCATTTGGCCCATTGCTTCATTATCAGCTTAATGAAAATTATCCATACACACACAGTAATCCAGATATAAAATATTTAATCCATTAACCTAGCCTGTAAACAATTTTAAAGGAATATAATGTTTCTCAACCTCATCCTCCCCCCATTCCCTGTAACCTTTGATCCCCTTCCCAATCAAGAACCTATCTACCTCTTGTCTTAAATACATTAAATGATCTGGTCTTCACAGCTTTCTGTGGCAATGAATTCCACAGATTCACCACCCTCTGGCTGACGAAGTTCCTCCTCATCTTGATTCTAAAGTGTTGTCCCTTTACTCTGAGGCTGTTTCCTAGTGTCTCCTAATAGAAATATCTTCCCCACTGACCAACTGAATTCTGCTCATGTCTGTACAGGCTGGAAATTAAGGTGGTGGCTATCTGATTTATATTCCTTTAAAATTGTTTACAGGTTAGGTTAATGGATTAGATATTTTATATCTGGGTAACTGTGTATGGATGATTTTCATTAAGCTGAGAAGGGCAGAACTGTGTGTATTTAAATTCATGTAGAACCAAAGAATTTCTGATTAAGTTGGTTAAGGTTTTCCAGTTGATCCTTCCCTCCTATTCTTTCCCTGAAAAATAATCAGATGCCATTTAATCAAATATGCAGTTTTTAATTGTCCACAGTAATGTATGGCATGAATGTTACCTCACCAGTCCCCTTTGGGACGTGCAGCATAAGACCATGAGAAGTAGAAGTTTGCATAGACCATCCAGCCCTGTTCGCTCATTCAATAAGATTGTGACTGAACCATCAGCTTCGCTTTCCTTCATTCCCTCCCCATCTCCCCCCCCCTCCCCATCTCCCCCCCGCCATCCCATCTCCCCCCCCCCCATCCCATCTCCCCCCCCCTCCCCATCCCATCTTCCCCCCCCCCTCCCCATCCCATCTTCCCCCCCCCTCCCCATCCCATCTTCCCCCCCCCTCCCCATCCCATCTTCCCCCCCCCCCTCCCCATCCCATCTTCCCCCCCCCCTCCCCATCCCATCTTCCCCCCCCCCTCCCCATCCCATCTTCCCCCCCCCCTCCCCATCCCATCTTCCCCCCCCCCTCCCCATCCCATCTTCCCCCCCCCTCCCCATCCCATCTTCCCCCCCCCCTCCCCATCCCATCTTCCCCCCCCCCTCCCCATCCCATCTTCCCCCCCCCCTCCCCATCCCATCTTCCCCCCCCCCTCCCCATCCCATCTTCCCCCCCCCCTCCCCATCCCATCTTCCCCCCCCCCTCCCCATCCCATCTTCCCCCCCCCCTCCCCATCCCATCTTCCCCCCCCCTCCCCATCCCATCTTCCCCCCCCCTCCCCATCCCATCTTCCCCCCCCCTCCCCATCCCATCTTCCCCCCCCCTCCCCATCCCATCTTCCCCCCCCCTCCCCATCCCATCTTCCCCCCCCCTCCCCATCCCATCTTCCCCCCCCCCTCCCCATCCCATCTTCCCCCCCCCTCCCCATCCCATCTTCCCCCCCCCCTCCCCATCCCATCTTCCCCCCCCCCCTCCCCATCCCATCTTCCCCCCCCCTCCCCATCCCATCTCCCCCCCCCCCCCCATCTTCCCCCCCCCCCCCCCCCCTCCCCATCTTCAAAAAAAACCTGTAGATCTCAGTCATCAAACGTACTGATCAACTGAGCATCCAACGATGCAAACCTTTTGAAGACATTTCTCCTCGCCTCCAGTCTGAAGTGGCCCTTTATTCTGAGACTGCTCTAGGCTGCCCAGCAAGGGGAATTATCAACTATTGAGCCACTTTAAATTTTGTTTTATTTGATACCTCGGTAAGTATCCTGAGCTTCTTGCTTGATGCTTCTGGCTCTCTGTCCCCCTGCTTCCTCCCATACGCTCCAGACCACCTCCCTGCTATCTTTGGTTAAATATTTTTCATCACTTGGATAGGCACTGACAAGTATACAGGTGTTTAAAACCAATTTGCTGCTTATCTTTTGTGGAATCTTTTTAGTTTCATATTTTGATTATTAAAAATGACTTTACGTTCTGTTACTAAAATAATTGTGTGGTGGTATACTTAAATTCCACTGCAATTATTTTTTTTACCTCTTTCTCAGGTTCTTTCTCCCTTTTCCCTCCGTTACTTGGTTCTAAGAATTAATTTTTGGGAGAAGGTTGTGGATTTCTCCATGGGCTTGTGATACCTACAAAGTGAAGAGCGTGAGCTGTGAGACAAAATGCAGTTCTTTCCCTATCTTGCCTCTAAGTGCAATTGCATGGCATTTTTATTTTCTAGTAGCCTGGCAAACAAACTGAATAACTCCTAACAGGCAGGTCTATGTGAATGAAATGCTGCCTTTGGAACATACTCATTCTGTAGCAAGTAATGTAATTGCACTTTGCTTTTTGGCTAGAAGCCTAGCTTGAAGGATAGAATGATATTGTACAAAAGAAGGCCATTTGCACCATTGTGTCTGCCAGCTCCTTGAAAGAGCTTAGTGATTAGTCCTATTTCCCTGATCTTTCCTCTGTAGCCATGCAAAAATTTCCCCCTTCACATATTTATCCAGCTCCCTTTTGAAAGTTCTTATTGAATTTGCTTCTGCCTTATTTCAGGCAGTGCCTTCCAAGTCATAACTTAGTTTTTTAAAAACCCTCTTTTTGTCACTCTTTTGGCACTTACTGTGTCTTCTGGTTTCTTGAACCTTTGCCACTGGAAATGTTTACTACTGCCAAACCCTTCCTGATTTTGGACACCTACTAAGTCTCCCTAACCACTTGTCTTTCAAAGTTATCATTTTTTAAAGTAGGTATGCTTAAAAAATATATTTCTTATTAATTTGGTTTTAATTAATTTCCTCAGTGTATCGTATTCGCTTTCACCAAAGCTTCGCAGAGATGAACAAATCATCAAGTGAATGGAAAACTGTTGTTGGTGGAGCCCTTTTCATGGTGGGTTTTACTGGACTGGTTGTCTTGTGGCAGAAGATGTTTGGTAAGTGGAATGAGGTTGTTGTGCTAGATAAGAGAAGTTATGTCAAGCCTTGTTTAGGCCACATCTCTCTCTCACCACATATGCAGCACAACCCCCTGTATTATCTGTGCTTGAACTGAGTGTTGGGTAACTGCCCCTGGCAGAGAATGTTATGTCGAATCAAGTTGGCTGCCCAAGATGGATGCAGTTATGTAATTTTAGAAGGGAAAGATTTTGGGTCACATTGCACTTTTTAAGTTTATTTATTAATGTCACAAGTAGGCTTACATTTTCACTGCAATGAAGTTACTGTGAAAATCCCCTAGTCACCACACTCCAGCACCTGTTCCAGTACACTGAGAACTTGGCATGGCCGCTGCACCTAACCAGCATGTCTTTTGGACTGTGGGAGGGAACTGGAGCTCCCGAAGGAAGCCCACGGAGACACAGAACGTGCAGACTCTGCACAGACAATTGACCCAGGTCCCTGGTGAAATGAGGCAGCAACGCTAACCACTGTGCCACCCTTGTGTGCAGCACAGCCTCCTGCATTGTCTGTGCTTGAACTGAATGATTACCCAGGATTGGGGACAGGTGGCTTAGCATTGCGGTTTGCTTAAGAATTTATGCACTTTTAAAAATTCAAACACTTGTGAAATATTCAAGAATATTTCCAAGTTATGGTTTCTTGGGGGGAATTGTATTATGGAACAGGGAATAGGGGGTAGTGCAGAATGCCAGTGTGAACTGGTTAATTGTCTGTTTGTGCTGCATGTTCTATGTAATGCCGCACAATAATTCCATCATTTTAATGACAAAAAATTTCCTTTTATCTTCAATGATAACATGAGGAAATGTGATTGAATTCAGAATTTGAAAATAACTGGTATTTTCCATTGTATAAAACTGTCAATGTGGCAACATAGTTATGAAGTAAACATTCGTAAAATTGAAATAAGATGCTGCCATCAGAAAAGGGTCAAAGCACCAGCTCAAACTGGCAAGACTTCCAAGCAGAGGAAATATATATTTATACCTTCAACTTTCTCAATTATACTCTTGTTACTGCTCATTAAAAGGATGAACAATTTATTCAAGTATTAGATTCCAGCTGGAGAAATCAATTGTTGGTGCTCTAATGTGTGCCTCTCACCTGCAGTGTATAGCGATGCTCCTCACACATTCTCTGATGAATGGAAGGCAAAGCAGACCAAAAGAATGTTGGACATGAAGATGAATCCAGTTGAAGGCATTGCTTCAATGTGGGATTATGAAAATAACAAGTGGAAGAAATGAAGTGCACTGGAATCCTTGACGGTTACTCTTAACATTTCAAATATGAGCTTGTGTTCAGGACTTCAACTTACAGTCGGGTGTTAATCTGTAAATTCAATATAATAAACTTGACTGCTTTACGTGAGTTTGTCTGCTGGTTGTTGTTTTAAAAGTGGCAATTTCTAACTTGAGATGGGGAGGATGCAGAAGCTAGGAACAACACCCTAGTACTTTTGAAATATTTCTGCAGGAATCCTTCCAATTTACTGTCATCTAAAAGATGTATTATAGTCAAATTATTGTAAATCCAAATGAGGGTCTTAAGCAACTTGTGCTGTAATATCATTAATACAAAGAGTTTCTGCACATTAAAGTCACTGGTGAATGTATTATCTATTTAATCCCTTTTATGGTGAGCTTCATTTAATATTGTTCTGGTTTTGTGCAAAAAAAAATTGATTACTCTCAAAAGTTGATATCTCAAGCATTTGAGGCTGGACGGAAAAGACACCAGAATTTGGAACAAAATTGACAGGATCACAAGTACAGTCACTTTGGCATAGGACAAATCCAATTAGTGAGACGAATGTGGCTAAAAAACCAGTAAAGTAAAAAGTAAAGCTTGTTTATTAGTCACAAATAAGGCTTACATTGACACTGCAATGAAGTTAGTGTGAAATTTCCCTAGTCACAACACTCTGTGTCTGTTCAGATCAATGCACCTAACCCGCATGTCTTTCAGACTAGGAGGGAATTGGAGCACCCAGAAGAAATCCACACATGGTGAGAACATGCAAACTCCACACAGACTCAGGCTGGGAATCAAACCCAGTTCCTTGGTGCTATGAGGCAGCAGTGCTAACCACTGTGCCACCTACACTGTGACTGGTGTGGGAGAAATGGGTTCTGGTTCATGGGGCACAGGTACCAACACAAGGGAAAGTGGGTCTGTACTGTAGGTCTATGCCTGAATGGCTGGGACTGGTGTTCTTGTGAGCCATGTAAAAGAGAACTAATGAAGGTTTTAAACCAAGCAGCGGGGGCAAGGAATCAGATTTTGGAAGGTGTAAACGAGAGTAGAGTGAAGGTAAAGGAGAAACAGTGGCATAATGGTTAGCACGAGGACCTTGGTTCAATTCCTGACTTGGTCGCTGTGCAGAGAGTGCATATTCCCCCTGTGTTTGGGTTTTGTCTGGATGCTCTAGTTTCCTCCCACAGTCCAAAAGGCATGCTGGTTAGGTGCATTGGCCATGTTAGATTCTCCCTTGGTGTATCCCAACAGGCATCGGAGAATGGGGATGTGGATTTTTTTGCAGTAACTTTGTTGTAGTGTTAAAGTAAGCCTACTTGTAACACTAAGTATTATTAGAGAAATGAAAAACAGGCTGTGATGGGAAGGGATAGAGAGTGCACATCTAATAATAAACCAGTAGATGAGTAGAGGCTATCAACGGAATAAAAGGATAAAGCAGGTCTGAATCTGATACACAAAGCATTTTAAATAAAGTAGTGCACATAGAAATAAATATGGTTTGCTAGTTGTTATAGAGACTAGCAGGAGGGAATGGATTGGGACCTGATGATTTGATTTATCATGTAATAGTGAAAATTATTTTGTGTGCACTGTACAGACAAGACATACCATTCATAGAGAAGGAAACGAGAGAATGCAAAATGTAGTGTTACGGTCCAGGGAAACCCTACAGTGCAGAAAAAGGCCATTTGGCCCATCAAGTCTGCACCAACCACAATCCCTATCTACATATTTACCTGCCAATCCCTCTGACCTATGCATCTCAGGACACTAAGGGGCAATTTTAGCACAGCTAATCAATCTAACCTGTACATCTTTGGACTGTGGGAGGAAACTGGAGCACCCAGAAGGAACCCATGCAGACATGAGGAGAATGTACAAACTCCACACACAAAGTTCAAGCCAGGAATCGAACCCAGGTCCCTGGAGCTGTGAAGCAGCAGTGCCAACCACCGTGCCATAGCTATGGTGTAGAGAAAGATCAGCTTAATCCGTGGTAGGTCCATTCAGAAGTCTGATAGCAGCAGAGAAGAAGCTGTTCTTGAGTGGGTTGGCATGTGACCTTAGACTTTAGTATCTTTTTCCCGAAGGAAGAAGGTGGAAGAGAGAATGTCCGGGGTGTGTGAGGTTCTTAATATTGAAGGATACAGGATGTTTAGGAAGGTCAGGAAGCGAGTAAAATGGTCTGGTGGGGTGGTTGTGGATGTGTGGAGGAGAGCGGTCCGAGTTCCAGCATCAATAATTTCACTAATTGGTGGCATTCAGCTGTACAAAATAAAACATTCAATCCCACCCCTCCTCCCTCCTGTATTACAGAGCATGTAGAAGGAAGGGACTGACTGATTGTCGATGTGCCTACATTTCTACTGATACGCATTGGCTTCCTGTTTGGCAACACAGGCAACTTAGAATCCTTGCCTTTGGAGTTTTCGATTCCAGGTTGGAATCTGACAATGTGAAAACAGTACTCCCTATCTTCGTAAACACCTCCAGCTTTATCTCCCTCTTTTGGTCTTGTGGATTCCTTCTTTCACTCAGAAAGCTTACGTTGCGTCAGCGCTACTCTGGAATTCCCTCCCCTTATGGTTGCGTGTTGTTACTTTTAACATTCTCAAAACATCTTTTTGATGTAATCTCTTCCTGGCTCAGCTTGGTTCCTCTACTTCTCCAACATTGCACTTTGAGAAGCCTTGGGCATTGAAGGTTTTTCATCAATTTTGAATGAGGACTGTTCAACATTAAGAGTAGAATGCAGGGGAGGAAATGCAGTATGTACTTAGTTGTGAAGCAACTGTAATTCTTTGGCTCCGTGAAACTCCTTAATTACAAATGAAATACACTTCATATTTTAAATATTGCTCTAATTTAGTTGTTTTGGTAAATTCAATTGCTGGAGATGACAGTTTAAAACAGTAACAGTAATACACTATTTCTGCCAATTAATTTGTTTTTCATATCTCAGTGGGGAACAACAGCTGAATGTTACACCAGAGGTGACTCATCTGTGTGTCAACATAAGATAACGCTTATAATTTTTCTCACATCGGGACTGGGGGCTTCACTGGTGGATCTTGACGAAAATTCATACCGAGCTACGGGCTGAGATCAGTAGACTGCAATTAATTGGATAGTTATTCCAAAGAGTTGGCATAGGCATTTTGTGGCATTGCATAAGAGTATTTTCAGCACAGAAACAAGTTATTCAGTCCAACAGTTCGATGCCAATGTTTATATTCCGCACAGACCATCCCCAAACCTTCTTTCTGACGCCATCAACATATTCTTTTCTCTTTCATCTCTTTATTCACACCCCCACTCCCGCCTAAAAGTTCCCCTCAACTACCACCAGAATGGTAGCAACTTCCACTCATTGTCTAAACTACCTCCTGAATTTCCAATTGGATCTAGTCGTAACTAGATTGGGCGGCGCAGTGGTTAGCACCACTGCCTCACAGCATCTGCAACCCAGGTTCGATTCCGGCCTCAGGTCACTGTGTGTCTGTGTGGAGTTTGTATGTTCTCCCTGTGTTTGCAAGGGTTTCCTCTGGGTGCTCTGGTTTCCTCCCACACAAAGATGTATGGGTTAGGTTGATTGACCAGGATAAATTGCCCCTTAGTGTCAGCGGGACTAGGAGGCTAAATATATGGGGTTACAGGGATAGGACCATGGGTGGAATTGTTGTCAGTGCAAACTCCAACGGCCAAATGACCTTCTTCTCCACAGTAGATTTTCTGATTTCTATGCAACTATCTTAAAAATTAGGGGGACTAAATTAATTCAAATGAAAGCATTGTTGCATATATGGCCTTTCAAAATCCAAGAAACCTCTCTATTTTCTCTTTTTCTTTTGACCAAAAGAGCACCAACCTTTTCAATATTTCTTGATAGATGTAGCCCCTCAACTCTGGTTTCATCTGAGTAAATCTTTGTTGCCCCTTCTCCAGTGTATCCTTTTTTGTATTGCAGAGACTGTGAATAGTCTATGTAACTACATTTAATCCCAACTCTCTCTTTCATTTTGTAGCCAATTTGTTAAATGTTCTGCATTTATTCACAGTATTATTCACAGTACCCACAGTGTAACCTAATTATTCACTGTACTAACACTGCTGCTTCACAGCTCCAGGGACCTGGGTTCGATTCCCAGCTTTGGTCACAGTCTGTGTGGAGTTTGCACATTCTCCTCATGTCTGCGTGGGTTTCCTCTGGGTGCTCTGGTTTCCTCCCACAGTCCAAAGATGTGTGGGTTAGATTGATTGGCCATGCTAAAAAAATATTGTCCCTTAGTTTGTGAGATGCATAGGTTAGAGGGATAAGCACGTAAAATATGTAGGGATATGGGGGTAGGGCCTAGGTGGGATTGTGGTTGGTACAGACTCAATGGGCCAAATAGCCTCCTTCTGCACTGTAGGTTTCTATGATTTCTATGATTCTACCCCAAGCTTAATCTCTCAAGTTTAACTAAACCTTACTGCTACTCAATTCTATCTTTCCAAAAACAAACTGCTCTGCTGTGTATCTTTTTTTATGGCTTTACAAATGGCATTGCTACTTGTTTGTACTGATTTGTGAGTCTGTACCTCCAGATCCCTCTGCTTCTCTGTGCCATTTAGACATTTATTTTCCAAAGATTTCGTGGCCTTGTTATCCTTATCAATGAGTACTGCTTGCCTATACTAAAATTCATTTACTAATTGCATGTCCATCCTGTACAGTTATTAATGACTTCCCATAATTTATTGCAGTCTTCTTGTAACATCCAGGTTGGTATCATTCACAAATTTTAAAATTGTACTTCGAGCCCCAGAGTTCAAATCATTCATGCGAACAGTGAGGAACACTAAGCCTCGTGGAATGCCACTCTCCACCTTTTCCTAATCTATGTAACTACATTTAATTCCTACTCTCTTTTTCATTTTGTAGCCAATTTGTTAAACGTTCTGCTACTCATCCACTTGAATGTTCACATTCAAGTTCAGTTTATTCTGTGGTACTTTATTGAAAGCCTTTTGAAAACTGAAATGTATTATTTCTACTGCACTACTCTTCTCTATTCTGTTAGTTCACTCATTCAGTAAGATTGGTCAAGCAATACTTCTTTTGAAATCTATTCGAATTATTATATTTTGATTATTATCTATTCTGATTATTATATTTAGTGGAGGACATGCCCCTCTCTACATCAATGAGGATGAAGTAGAAATGGTTGAGAGCTTCAAGTTTCTAGGTGTCCAGATCACCAACAACCTGTCCTGGTCCCCCCATGCTAATGCCATATTTAAGAAAACCCAACAATGCCTCTACTTTCTCAGGAGACTAAGGAAATTTGGCATGTCTGCTACCAACTTTTACAGCTGCACCATAGAAAACATTTTTTCTGGTTGTGTCACAGTTGGTACGGCTCCTGCCCTGTCCAAGACCAAAAGAAACTACAAAGGGTCATGAATGAAGCCCAGTCCATCATGCAAACCAGCCTCCCATCCATTGACTCTGTCTACACTTCCTGGAAAAGCAGCCAGCATAATCAAGGACGCCACACATCCTGGACGTACTCTGTTCCCCCTTTTTCCGTTGGGAAAAAAAATACAAAAGTACCAACCAACTCAAGAACAATTTCTTCCCTGCTGCCATCAGACTTTTGAATGGACATACTTTGTATTAAGTTGATCTTTCTCTACACCCCAGCTGTGACTGTATCACTGCATTCTGTGCTCTCTTGTTTCCTTCTCTATGTTTTGTCTGTATAGTGTGAAAGAAACAATACTTTTCACTGTAGCCCAATATGTGACAATATCAAATCAAATCAAATTCTCAGTTTCTTTATAATTTTAAATAAGGGCTTAATTTTTTTTCTACCACTGATGTTAAGTTAATTAGTTTATAATTGACTAGACTTGTTCCACCAAACCTCGGGCACTATTTCTTTTTGTAATGAATATATATATTTTTTAATAGTGCCTCATCAATCGCTTACTTCACTTTTAATGAGTGGATGTGAATCATTCAAATCAAGAATTTTGTCCTCTCTTAGTTTAATTAGTTTATCAATCATCTCTCCCCTTTCTATCTTAAATGCCTTTCTATACTTCTTGATCTCTGGTAAACGCCAAGGCAAAGTAATTTGTATTTCTGCCATTTCATTGTCATTAGTTTAGTTCGTTCTTCTTTGGGATACATGTGTGCCTGGCTGGACAGTTAAGAATCAACTGCGTTGCTGTGGGTCTGGAGTCATATGTAGGCCAGGCTGGGTAAGGACAGCAGATTTCCTTCCCTAAAGAACATTAGTGAACCTGATGGGTTTTTATAACAATCAACAATGGTTTCATGGTCATCATTAGACTTCTAATTCCAGATTTTTAAAAATTGAATTCAAATTCCATGATCTGCAGAGGCGGGACTCAAATCCAGGGTAGTTGGCAAATGCCAGGGAGCCGGCTTCAATTCCCGGCTTTGGCCACTGTCTGTGCAGAGTATGCACGTTCTCCCCATTTCTCTGTGGGTTTACTCTGAGTGCTCCAGTTTCCTACCACAGTCTGAAAGATGTGCTGGTTGTACGCATTGGCCATGCTAAATCCTCCCTCAGAACAGGCGCCGGAGTTTGGCGACTAGGGGATCTTCTCTGTAATTTCATTGCAGTGTTAATGTAACCTACTTGTAGCACTAATAAATAAACTAAAAAAAAAACCCCAGAGCATTACCCTGGGTCTCTGGGTTACTAGACCAGTGACAATACCACTACACCATTGCCTGCCCCTTTATTGTTCTGTATCCATTCATGGCCTTACATCTATCATCAGTGTCTTTATTATTTGTGTGTATAGAATACTTTTATTTGTTTTCATATTCCTTAATAATTTTATGTTACAGTTTTTGCCTTCTTTTTTTTTGCCTTTTTGTGTTTGCTTCTTCTGTTCCCTCTTTATTATTTGTGTGCTTAATGTATACATTTTCTTGTAATTATAGTGTTGTGTTCTATGAATCCAGGCAAATACTATAGTTGATAATTACAGGCAGTTAGCTTTCAGCCCTCTCAGGAAATAATGCACAATGTATGGTGAAACAAAAATGAATAAAACATTACACCAAAGTATTCTCTTGGGTCTAAAAAGGACCCTTTTTCAGCTATGGTTCCTTCACACAGAATGGGGAATGGTAAATGTACTGTGACTTGTATGATAGGCTCCTTTTCCAGTAACTCGTTTCCTGCGGGTATGTCAAAAGCAGACTCTTAACTCCGAGATGTTAGTTGGAGGATGGTAAGTACAGCTGGCGAGATGCCAATTTTAATGCCCAGCTATGAACTGCACTCAACAAGTCATGAAAGAGAGATTTGCAAATGTATTTTTAATGCATTCTCAAATCACGGAAAATGGATCGAGTTAACTTCTAAAGGCCCAATGGAGCCCCCGAAGATTTTCTAAACTGAACTTGATACCAGTTATGTTTTTCTCCGTATCTATCTATATATATATATATATATATCGTACACAGACAGTATGAGACATCCTTGCCAATGGATCTCCAGAGAAAAATTTGGGATTGATTCGAGGGTCATACTATTCCTTTCATCTGGAGTGACACAGTGGTTCGCATTGCTGCCTCACAGTGCGAGGGACCCCAGTTCATTTCCTGGCTTGGACCACTGTCTGTGTGGAGTTTGCATGTTCTCCCTGCGTCTGCATGGGTTTTCTTTGGGTGCTCTGGTTTCCACCCACAGTCTGAAAGGTTAGGTGCATTGGCCAGGCTAAATTCTCTCTCAGTGAACAGGCGTTGGAGTGTGGCAACTAGGGGAGTTTCACAGTAACTTCATTGCAGTCTGAATGTCAGCCTACTTGTGACTAATAAATAAACTTTACTTTTTAATTTTAATGTGGAGCTGAATCTCTTCTATATTGATGCAAGAGAGGTGGTTTAACTGGACCTTTACATTGTATATTAATTTCAAATCAAAGTAAAGTTTCAAAACTTCTGACATAGTCTTTTACACCCACTTTATACGCCTGCATGTGATGATGCAGAAATAAAGGCTTGGACATTCCTGACTATTTTACTGATGGAAATGGCTGAAGTAATGCTCCAAGTATCTGTTTGAATACATATTCACTACACATGACTGATGGGAGTGTCTTGAAGTGGTAGATCACATACGGAATAAAACTTAAGTTGCCTGTTCCTACTTGTGACTTGTGGATAATTATAACTTCATAATTATAACATCCTGCATTTTGAATGAGTCATGTGTTGAGTTTGTACACCATTCTCAAGATCTGTGATGTGATTTGAACTCATGTGGTATCAAAAAACTGAACGTAACCCTGGGGTTTAAATTGCTTTCTACAATGTTCTTTCCTCTAGTTAGTACAGTCAGAAAATGATCCAATAGTGTAGCGGACATATTTTTCAGTGCAGTTAGATTTGAAGAAAAGCCAACATTCACAGAATTTTGAAAGATATTTAAATAACAATTACACAGGCCTCACTTTAATTCAATTCATTTTGCATTTTTTATGTTGTATTTTAGTTTTCATAGAATCCCTACAGTACAGAAGCCATTCAAATCATCTATACCCAGTCTTACCCATAACCCCATCTTTTACCCCACAAATCCCCCTAACCTATATATCTTGGGATACCAAGGGGCAATTTCCATGGCTAACCTAACCTATATGTCTTTGGACTGTGGGTGGAAACTGGAGCAGAGGAGGCTGAGGGGGACATGATTGAGATGTATAGAATTATGAGCTGCATAGATAAAGTTGATAGGAAGAAACTTTTCCCCTTGATGGAGGGATCAATGACTGAGGGGGTATAGATTTGAGGTAAGCTCTTGTTAATCATGGTTAGATCACTTTTCCTGTGGCGTTGCCTTCTGAAAGGAACATAATTTTTTGCAAGCCTTGTATTAATTCTTTAAATGCTACTAACTGGCTGCCTACTTCATACCTCTTCATGTAGCTCTCCAATCTATCTCAGCCAACTTTCCCCTTACACTTTTGTAATTTCCTTTGTTTAGATTAAGAACCCTAGTTTTGGATTGCACTTTCAAACTGCATATCAAATTCTATCATATTATGGTCACTCTTTCCTAAAGACTCCATTTCAGTGTGATCATTAATGAGCCTTTCCACATTGCACAATACTGGATCTAAAATAGTCCATTCTCTGGTTGATTCCTCAACATACTGATAAATTCCAGGAATATATCCTCCTCAGCAATAATGCTGATTAGATTCACCAATCTATATTTAGATTGAATTCCCCCATGATTGCTGTATTACCCTTGTCATATGCATCTCCAATTTCATGATTTATACCATGCCCTACATTACCCCAACTACTTGTTGGCCTATTAACAACTCCTATAAAAAAAAGTAAGAAGTCTCACAACGCCAAGTTAAAGTCCAACAGGTTTATTTGGAATCACGAGCTTTCAGAGCACTGCTCCTTCCTCAGGTGAGTCATTCACTTGATGAAGGAGCAGTGAATCATAGAATACCTACAGTACAGAAGGAGGCCATTCAGCCCATCGAGTCTGCATCGACTACAATGCCACCCAGGCCCCACTCCTGCAACCCCAAGCATTTACCCTGCTAATCCCCCCTGACACTAGGGTCAATTTATCACAGCCAATCAATCTCACCTGCACATCTTTGCTGCTCCGAAAGCTGGTGATTCCAAGTAAACCTGTTGGACTTTAACCCAGTGTTGTGAGACTTCTTACTGTGCCCACCCCAGTCCAACGCCGGCAACTCCACATTATAAGAAGAAAGCAAATAAAAGTGAAATGTTGCAGACGCTGGAGATCTGAAATAAAAACAGAAACCGCTGGATTAACTCAGCAGATCTGGCAGCATCTGTAGAGAGGGAAAGAGAGTTAATATTTTGAATAAAAATTTGCTGTCCTTTGCTGTTTCTTAGCTAGATTGAAAGTGATTCGAGATCGTGATCTTCTGATCATGCGTTGCCTCTGTAATGCCAATCAGGTTATAATTTGTTTACTTCTAATTGTGCTGTCAATTTATCTACAATGTTGCAAGTTCTGCATGCATTCAGATAGATCACCTTTACTTCATCTCATAATCTCTAGCCTTCACTGCTGCTGTGCTCTTATGTTTGTAGGTTTTGTCCTGTCCTGCCACACTTTGGCAACCATTTCCCTCAATTGATATCCTGCTCTCTTAGCTTCTCCTCCCTCTTTGGTTTAATGTACTGGTCCCACCCTTCATTAACAGCACTACCCCACCTAATAGAATTTTATAAAATTATGAAAAGTGCGCCTGGAATGCACTGCCAAGTGAAGTGGTTGAGGCAGATACATTAATGACATTTGAGACTTATCTGGATAGACACCTGAACAGACGGGGAATAGAGGGATATAAGTGGTTGGTCTAGATAGGACAACGTGATCGGCACAGGCTTGGAGGGCCGAAGGGCCTGTTCCCGTGCTGTACTGCTCTTTTTGTTCTTTGTTCTCCTCTACCTTTTTGCCGATCTTTCCTAAATGCCGAATACCCTTGAATTTTCCAACAGCATCGTCTCTGTAATGCCAATCAGGTTATAATTTGTTTACTTTTAATTGTGCTGTCAATTTATCTACAATGTTGCAAGTTCTGCATGCATTCAGATAGATCGCCTTTACTTCAGTCTTAGTATTTTCATAATCTGTGGCCTTCGCTGCTGCTGTGCTCTTACGTTTGTAGGTTTTGCCCTGTCCTGCCACACATTGGCAATCATTTCCCTCACTGATATCCTGCTCCCTTACCTTCTCCTCCCTCTTTAGTTAACCACACCGTCCATCCCCTCCACTAGTTATATGAAAGGCCTCTCCACCACCCTTGTCATATGATTCACCAGGACACATGGTTCAGGTGGAGACCATCCCCATGGTACAGCTCCCATTTTCCCCAGTACTGATACCAGTATCTCTGGGATTGAAACTGCTCTCTCCCACTCCAATCTTTAAGCCTAGTGTTTAACTCTCTAATCTTATTTACCCTACACCAATTTTTTTTTGTAGCTCAGTTAATAATCCAACCATTATTACCTTTGAGCTTCTTCATTTTTCATTTCACCTTTAGTTGTTCACATCATGGAGTCAGGGGGAGGATTTTTCTTGTACCACACACCACAGGAATTGCAACGGGTGAGAGGTGGACCGTGCAAAGGTCCGATGACAATGGCTGGGATTTAGGGGGTTGAGCGTGGCTGGAAAATTCTGCCGATAGAGTTTTACAGCACAAAAAAGAGATCCTTCGGCCCATCATGCCTGCGCTGGCCATCAAGTATGTATCTATTCTAGCCCCATTTCCCAACACTTGATCCATAGCCTTGTATGCTGCACCCCTACCCTTCCCACCCCCACCTCACCCCCAGCTTTCAGCTGCGTTTAAAGATTCTCACCTGGGTGATTTCCAGAGTCTGGGTGAGAAAGGTTTTCCTCAAATCCCCTCTAAATCATCTGCCTCTTACCTTAAACTAATTCATAAGTCAGAACTGCTTGGGGCAGATGGCCACAGTCTGCCTCTTCCAGGAAGAAAGCGGGATAAGAGAACCAATGAAGTTTAGGGAATGGATTCCAAAACATTGGAGTCCAGTCAGTTAGTATACAGTGATTAGGAAGGAAAATGGAATGTTATTGTTTATTGCAAGGAGAATGGCATATAAAAGTCTGGATGTTTTACTGTAGTTGTACAGGGCCTTGGTGAGATCACATCTGGAGAACTGTGTACGGTTTTGTCCTCTTCTTTCCAGCAATATATATATTTGCGTTAGAAGCAGTTCAGGCAAGGGTGACACGACTCTTTCCTGTGATGAGGGTTTTATTTTATGAAGAAAGGTTGAACAGGTTGGGTCTGTACCTATTAGACCTTTGAAGAATGAGAGATAGTCTTATTGAGATGTACAAGGTCCAGAGGGGACTTGGTAGGATGAGTATGAGGAGGATGTTTTGCTTGTGGGAGAGATGAGAAATGAGGGAATTAGTTTCTGAATAAAGAGTCTATCATTTAAGGCATAATGACGGAAAATTGTTTTCTTTCAGAGGGCTATTAGTCTATGATATTCTTTTCCCCAGAAAGTAATGGAGCCAAAAGAGAAAATGATGGAAAATCTAAGCAGGTCTGCAGCATCTGCAAAGAGAGAAAAGAGCTGACGTTTCGAGTCCAGATGATCCTTTGTCAAAACTTTGAGGTTAAAAATAGGAATCTCTTCAGGCAATAGATTTCCTCAATCAGGTTAACTGGCCATTCATCACAGGAACACAAGAAATAGAAGCAGGGATAGACCACCTGGCCCATTGAGCTGCTCTGCCACTCAGTACAATCGTGGCTAATAAGAACATAAGAACATAAGAAATAGGAGCAGGAGTAGGCCATCTAGCCCTTCGAGCCTGCCCCGCCATTCAATAAGATCATGGCTGATCTGTCGTGGCTCAGTTCCACATTCCCGCCCTCTCCCCATAACCCTTAATCCCCTCGCTTATCAGAAACCCATCAACCCGCGTCTTAAAAATATTTAGCGAGGCAGCCTCCACCACTTCAACGGGCAGAGAATTCCAGAGATTCACCACCCTTTGAGTGAAGAAGTTCCTCCTCAACTCTGTCCTAAACCGCCCCCCCTTTATCTTGAGGCTGTGCCCCCTAGTCCTACTGTCCTTTCTGAGCGGGAAGAGTCTCTCCACCTCTATCCTATCCATCCCATTCATCATCTTATACGTCTCAATGAGATCTCCCCTCATTCTTCTAAACTCTAACGAGTACAAGCCTAGTTTATTCAGCCTCTCCTCATAGCTCAACCCCCTCAACTCCGGTATCAGCCTAGTAAACCTCCTCTGCACTCCCTCCAAGGCCAAAATATCCTTGCGTAAGTACGGCGACCAAAACTGCACACAGTACTCCAGCTGCGGCCTCACCAATGCCCTATACAGCCGCAGCAAGACCTCCCTACTTTTATATTCAATCCCCCTCGCTATCTCTCTGAGGGACCAAAATTCTTCCCATCCCAACATTAAATATATTCTAAAGATTCACAACTCTTTGAATGAAGTAATTTCTTCTCATCTCAATCAGAAACTGAACAGTCTAGCTGTATAAGTGCTGTGGCTACAAGGGTAGTCAGAGGCTAGGAATCCTATTGTAAGTAAGTCATCTCTTGATTCGTAGACTCATAGAATAGAATCACAACAATGCAGGAGGAGGCCATTCGGTCCATTGTGCCACCGTGCCACCCTTAAAAACCTGTGCCTCCCCAAAACCTGTGCACCTATCTACAAGGTACAAGTCAGGAGCATGATTGAATATTCTCCACACTCCTCAATGAAAAGTTAAAGTTTATTTATTAATCACAAGTAGGCTTACATTAACACTGCAATGAAATTATTGTGAAAATCCCCTAGTCGCCACAATCTAGCGGCCTGTTCGGGTACACTGAGGGAGAATTTAGCATGACCAATCCATGCCATGGGGCTGTGGGAATAAACTGGAGCACCTGGACGAAATCCATGCAGACATGGGAGAATGTGCAAACTCCGCACAGATAGTGAACCATGCCGGGAATCAAACCAGATCCCTGTGAGGCAGCAGTGCTAACCACTGTGCCACCATGCACCCCAACAACTCCAACTGGAGTCAGTGCAACTGCAAAACACTCAAGAAGCTTGACACCATTCAGAACAAAGCAGATAGTTTGATTGCATCCCTTCCACAAACATTCATTCCCACCACCACTGATGCACAGTGGCAGACACAGGATGGGGGCATTGATGGCTAAGCTGGCATTTATTGCCCATTCCTAATTGCCCCTGAGACGATGTAACAAGAATGGGGTTCACTGCAAGGACATGACCATCAAGTCACACCATCAAGTGTTTACAGACCACTGGGCCACAGTTTGCTCTACACATATCCCACTGGCAAATGCAAAATGCTGCAGATGTAGGAAATTGGAAATAAAAATGAAGAAATGCTCAAAATACTCAGTAAGTTAGACAGCATCACTGGACAGAGAGAGACAGAAAGCTTAAAGCTTTAAGGTTACAACCTTTTGCCAGAATTGTTAAAAGTTGGAGGAATAATAGATGTAAAGCACTGCTGCCTCATAGCACCAGGGACCTGGGTTTGACTCTTGTCTTGGGTCACTGTCTGTGTGGAGCCTGCACGTTCTCCCCATATCTGCGTGGGTTTCCTTCAGGTGCTCCAGTTTCCTTCTGCAGTCCGAAAGGCGTGCTGGTTAGGTGCATTGGCCGTGCTAAATTCTCCCTCAGTGTCCCCAAGCAGGCACCGGAGTGTAGGGACGAGGGGATTTTCACAGAAACTTGTAACTAATAAATAAACTTTAACTTAAGAATGTCAGAAGACAGGGAAAAAGGGAGGGGGGGTCGGGAGAAAGGGAGGAAGAATTAAAAAGAGTGGGGTGATAGCATGGAAGGGATGAGTGACTGAATGGTATGAGGGATGGTGAAGACCAGGCAGGTCCCTTTAATTCAAGTCGGAGACACCTAGTGGCGATGTCAGAGGGGTTTGGATGTGTTTTCCAGCAGGGAGTGCGGAAGCGAAGCAAAGGTTCACATCAGTGCAGCAGGAGCGGGTGACAGAGTGCGGCGTTCCCTAGCTCCTGGTAGCAAAGTCCTTCAGTAAGGGTATTGACTTGTTTAGATTCCGGGCTCCGGGATTCCCCCAGCCCTGCATCTAAATCAGCGTCAAGTCTGCTGGGGTCTTTTTGTGTGTGTGTGTGTCCTGCACTCTGCCTCTGATCCTGACAAGCAGCCATGGGTACTGGAATGAGCAAGGTATGTGAGGGGGAGATCTTTGCAAGCTGGCCGCGGAGACTTGAGGATTCGGGTGGTGGTGGGGGGGGGGGGAGTGAGTTTTAATGGATTGGTGAAATCCTTGCTGGAAATTGCACGGGGTGTAAAGGACAGCGGTGCTGACGTTCTGAAATTAACAGGACATCTGGTGGGGGAAATGAACTGGGGCGGGG
Source organism: Carcharhinus amblyrhynchos (assembly GCF_965287045.1). Taxonomy (NCBI): domain Eukaryota; kingdom Metazoa; phylum Chordata; class Chondrichthyes; order Carcharhiniformes; family Carcharhinidae; genus Carcharhinus; species Carcharhinus amblyrhynchos. Next base: position 13,101,229 of record NC_137327.1, read on the forward strand.
GGGGTCTCCCCCCTTCTGTTATTAATATACCCCCGACAGCAAGAACAGTAAACTCAGGGGAAAACTTCAACAAAACGTCTTGGACCTCTCGGTTAGGGGGGGTTTAAACAAAAAACAGGGCGCAGGAAACTACCTCCCTTTTAAACTTAAGAATGTGTTTCTATTTACGCGGAGCTCGTCTTAAATGTCCCAAAAGTTGACCGGAGATTTTGACCCAGCTGTGTGTGCAGTAATCACACGCACAAGAAAAGCCAAAGATCCGAGAAAACGTTGTTTGAAAACATTTGGGAGATGACCCTTAAGGTCCAGCCAGTGCCTGTCCAACTGACTTTGTGCCTGAACTCTTTTTGTCCATTTTGTACAGGGGACACCGGCATTTAAATCGCATCTCTCTCCCGGTCAGCACCAAACAAGGCCATGACTTAAACATGTCCTTGTCCGCACCGAGGACTCTCAGATAGCTGCCAGTCCGCTCACAGCCTTGTCTGGTTCCGCAGCAACGGGGTTTAAACTCCTGTAATTGCTGTTTACAGATTTCTGCTCCACTTAACAGTGATCGTGAAAAAATATGCAAGGAGGGCGGGGAGGGGAGGGGGGGGTTACCCTGTCTTAAAGGGGCAGCCCCTTGATCAGATTTGTGCTGAGCTGCCTGTAACTGTTTTGGAGCTTGATCCTCAGGCAAAGAATGATCACAGTGTGGAATGGAAGGGTCATTTAGGTTAGGTTCATCTGACAAAGCTGAACTGGAGTGATTTGGGGCCAAGATTTTGCTTCTGAGTGGAATGCCTTCCCTAATAAGAACATCAGAACGAAAGAAATAGGAGCAGGAGTAAGCCATCTAGAGCCTGCCCCGCCATTCAATAAGATCATGGCTGGTCTGATAGTTGTTCAGTTCCACTTACCCGCCTGCTCCCCATAACCCCTAATTCCCTTATTGGATCTATCTACCTGTGATTTAAGCATATTCAACGAAGTAACCTCCACTGCTTCAATGGGCAGAGAATTCCAGAGATTCACTACTCTCTGAGAGAAGAAGTTCCTCCTCAACTCTGTTCTAAACTGACTCCCCCTTATTTTGAGGCTGTGCCCTCTAGTTATTCTTTCCTTTCTAAGTGGAAAGAATCTCTCTGCCTCCACCCTATCTAGCCCCTTCATTATCTTATATGTCTCTATAAGATCACCCCTCAGCTTTCTAAACTTCAACGAGTACAGGCCCAATCTACTCAATTTCTCCTCATAAGCTAACCCCCTCATCTCTGGTATCAACCTGGTGAACCTTCTCTGTACTCTCTCCAAGGCCAATATATCTTTCGCAAATAGGGGGACCAAAATTGCGCACAGTACTCCAGCTGCGGCCTCACCAGTGCCCTGTACAGTTGCAGCAAGACCTCCTTGCTTTTATATTCTATCCCCTTCGCGATAAAGGCCAACATTCCATTTGCCTTCTTGATCACCTGAAGACGTTTTTGCGATTCATGCACAAGGACCCCCAGGTCTCTCTGCACAGTAGCATGTTGTAATTTATCACCATTTAAATAATAGTCCATTTTACTATTATTCCTTCCAAAGTGGATAGCCTCACACTTGCCAACGTTATACTCCATCTGCCAGTTCCTCGCCCACTCACTCAGCCTATCCAGATCTCTCTGCAAACTTTCCGTGTCCTCAGATCCAAGGGTTCTTACCTTTGTGAGGAAAACAAAAACAGAAAATGCTGGAAAATCTCAGCAGGTCTGACACACCTATCGGGAGTGAATAGAGCCAACGTTTCGAGATGGTCCTTGGATGAAGGGTTGGCTCTATTCTCTCCCCACAGATGCTGTCAGACCTGCTGAGATTTTCCAGCGTCTTTCTGTTTTTGTTTCAGATTCCAGCATCTGCAGTATTTTGTTTTTATATTAAAATTGTGAGGGGCCTGGATCAGATGGGTGGGAACGGCCCATTTATTTTGGCAGAGAAATCAGTGATGAGGGGGCATGGGTTTAAGGAAGGGATGGAGGGAAGATGGGGAAAAACTGTTTTCACCCAGAGAGTTTGTGAGGAACTAGCTGTCTGAAAAGGTAACAGAGGCAGAAACCCTGAACTCATATAACCGGTGTCTAGATACGTGCCTGAAATGCTGTAACCTGCAGGGCTATGGACCAAATGATGGAAAGTGGGATTAGGCTGGGTTTCTTAGCCAGTACAGACATGAAGGGCAGAGTGGTCTCTGTCTGTGTCCTGAAACTTCTATGCTTCTGTGGTTTTAATCTGTGTTTCTCTCATGTACAAATAATGTGAGCAGTTATTATTGTTAATGTTTTGTTTTGGAAATATATTTGGAAGTTATTGCACCTACACTGCAATGTCGTGCTAGATAAGCACTGTGGCTGTTGTTCAGTAATGTTTGGGACAGGCTATTCTGGGTGCTTGGTCTGTTAAAAGATGTTTCCATGTAATCAGGTAATAAGATACTTTAAGTGAGTGCAATAATAGCATGCTTTGCTTTTGAAAGGCTTCAACAGGCTAATGTTACATCAGCCCAAAGTAACACCTTGATAGGCTTATATTACAGCATGGAGATTAATAGAGAATGAACATTCATCTCGAGGGCAACATGACAGCTCAGAGACTATCTCTGTTGCTGTGTGGACACATGGATTTGGGCCTGTGTCTGTGGGAGTTTGCACGTTCTCCCCGTGGTTGCGTGGGTTTCCTCCGGGTGCTCCGGTTTCCTCCCACATCCCCCAAAGATGTGCTTTTAGGCTGATTGATTGGGTACTAAATTGTCCCTAAATTGGACCTCCCTGATCCTCGCACGTTAGGCGTAGACTAAAATCAGGAATAGGTCACAGACAGTAGGACGGCGGCGCGGGCTCGTTGGGCCGAAGGGCCTGTTTCCCGTGCTGTGTTGTTCTTTGTTCTTATTGTTTAAATTAGTGTTATGCCAATCTTTAGAATAAAACATGGTGATGACTACATAGTTGCTTATATTGAATATAGAGTCATAGAGGTTTACAGCACGCAAACAGGCCCTTTGGACCAATTTATCCATGCCGCCGTTAAGCTAGTCTCAATTGCCTGTGTTTGGTCCATATTCCTCTGTACCAATCTTATCCATATAACTGTCTAAGTGCTTTTTAAAAGACAAAATTGTACCCACCTCTTCTACTATCTCAGGCAGCTTGTTCCAGACACTCACCACCCTCTGTGTGAAAGGAATTGCCTCCCTGGACCCTTTTGTAACTCTCCACTCTCACCTTAAACCTGTGCTCTCTAATTTAGACTCCTCTACCTTTAGGAAAAGTTGTTAACTATCTTGCTGATCTATGCCCCTCGTTATCTTATAGACCTCTATAAAGTAAAGTAAAAGATAAAGTTTATTTATTAGTCACAAGTAAGTCTTAAATTAATACTGCAATGAAGTTACTGTGAAAATCCACTAGTCACCATACTGTGGTGCTTGTTCAGGTCAATGCACCTAACCAGCACATCATTCAAACTGAGAGAGGAAACTGGAACATCTGGAGGAAACCCATGCAGATATGGGGAGAATGTGCAGACTCCACACAGAGAGTGAACCAAGCTGGGAATCGAATCCAGGTCCCTGGCATTGTTAGGCAGCACTGCTAACCACTGTGCCACTACTGCCCTCTAGAAGGCCATCCCTAAGTCTCCTACGCTGCAGGGAAAGAAGTCCGACTCTATCCAGCCTCTTCTTATAATTCAAACCATCAAGTCCCGGCAACATCCTAGTAAATCTTTTCTGCACTCTTTCCGATTTAATAATATCCTTTCTATAGTAAGGTGACCAGAGCTGTAAACAATATTCCAAGTGTGGCCTTACCAATGTCTTGTACAACTTCAACAAGATGTCCCAACTCCCCTATTCAATGTTCTGACCAATTAAAACCAAGCATGCTGAATGCCGTCTTCACCAACCTGTCCACCTGTGACTCCACTTTCAAGAGCTATGAACCTGTATCCCTAGTTGTCTTTGTTCTATAACTCTCTCCAACGCCCTAACATTAACTGAGTCAGTCCTGCCCTGGTTCAGTCTATCAAGATACATCGTCTTGCATTTATCTAAATTAAACTCCATCTGCCATTTGTCAGCCCACTGGCCCAATTGATCAAGATCCCGTTGCAATTGGAGATAACTTTCTTCACTATCCATTACGCCGCCAATCTTGGTATCATCTGCAAACTTACTAACCATGCCTTCTATATTCTCATCCGAATTATTAATATAAATGACAGATAACAGTGGACCCAGCACTGATCCTGAGGCACATCGCTGGTCACAGACCTCCAGTTTGAAAAACAACCCTCTACAACCACCCTCTGTCTTCAGTCATCAAGCCAATTTTGTATACAATTGGCTACCTCATTCTGGACTCTGTGGAATTTAACCTTATGCAACAACCTACCATGTGGTACCTTGTCAAAGGCCTTGCTAAAGTCCATGTAGACAACGTTGACTGCATTGCCCTCATCTACCCTTTTTGGTTACCCCTTCCAAAAAGCTCAATCAAATTCGTGAGGCATGATTTTTTACCCACAAAGCCATGCTGACTGTCCCTAATTGGTCCTTGCCTCTCTAAATGTCTATAGATTCTGTCTCTCAAGATACCTTCTAACAACTTCCCACTGCAGACGTGAGGCTCAGTGGCCTATAGTTCCCAGGCTTTTCCCTGCATCCCTTCTTAAACAAAGGCACCACATTTGCGACCCTTCAAATATCTCTGCTAGGGGACCAGAAATTTAACTGGACAAGGCACATACGTACTGCAAGAGCAGGTGAAGTGGGGGGATTCTGCCATGAGTGGCTCAACATGTGTCACACATTGAGTGTTTTTAGGACTGTTTCTTAGAGCAACACATTCTAGCACCAACCAGACAGCAGGCTATACTAAATCTGGTAATGTACAATGAGACAGGATTAACTAATGACCTCATAGTGAAGATTCCCCCAGAGAGCACTGGTCATAATATGACTGAATTTCACATTTATTGAAGGACAGAGAGGTGTGAGTCTAAGACCAGTGTTTTAAACTTAAATTAAGGCAATTATGACGGCATGAAGACAGCTGGCGAAAATGAATTGGGAAATTAGGCTTAGAGACAGGTCAGTAGTGATGCAATGACAGACATTTATGGAGATATTTCAGAATACTCTGAAAAATTACATACCATTGAAAAAGACTATCCATAGCTAACAAAGGATGTTAAAGACAGTGTCAAATTGAAAGAAAAAAATGTATTATTCATAAAGACGAGTGGCGGGTCAGAAGATTGGCTAGGATATAAAGAAAAGCAAAGATTAACTAAAAGATTAATAAGGAGGGATAATTTAGAGTATGAGAGAAAGTTAGTTCAAAATATATGAAACAGATGGTAAGAGTTTCTACAGAGGGACAGGAGTAGGTAAAGTGAGTGTTGGTCCTTGAGAAACTGAGTCTGGGGAATTAATAATGGGAAATAAGGAAATGGTGGCTGAAATCAACAGGTATTTTGCATCTGTCTTCACTGTAAAGGATACAAACAACATTCTAGAAATAATTGTGAATCATGAGTTGAAAGGAACGGAGGAACTTACAACAATTAAATTACCAGGAGACGGGTTCTGAGAAAATGATTAGAACTAAAAGATAACAAGTCCCCAGGTCCAAATGCACTTCATCCTAGAGTCTTAAAAGAAGAGGCCACTGAGATATTAGCTGCATTGTTTTCTTTAATTCCCTTGATTCTGGAAATGTCCCATCAGATCAGAAAATAATGAATGTAACTTCTCTATTCAAAAAAGGAGGGAGATAGAAAGCAGCAAACTACAGGCTAGTTAGCTTAACATCTCTGAAAGAGAAAATGCTAGAATCTGTAATTAAGGAGGTTATAGTAGGGCACAAAGAAAATGCCAATGCAATCAGGCAGAGTCAACATGGTTTTGTGAAAGGGAATTCATGTTTGATGGATTTATTGGAACTCTTTGAAGAAGTAACTGGAAAAAGGGGATGTACTGCACTTCGATTTCCAGAATGCATTTGATAAGGTGGTACATCAAGATACACAAAATAAGAGCTCATGATGTAGAGTGTAACATTAGCATGAAAAAAGAATTGGTTGGCCAACAGGAAATGGAGAGTAGACATCAATGGTCATCATTGGGTTGGCAAGGGGTGACAGATGGAATGCCATAGGGACCAAAGTTATGGCCTCAGGTGTCTACAATTTATATAAATTACTTTAATGAAGGGGCCAAATGTATGGTTTGGTGAAAGGAGATGGTGGGGTTGGGGGGGGGGGGTGCAGGTAATGGTAATGTCACTGGGCTAGTAATCCAGAGGCCCAAACTAACAATCTGGGGACTCAGGTTCAAATCCCACCACTGCAGCTAGCGGAATTTAAATTCAATTAATGAAATGTGGAATTGAAAGCTAGTCTCAGTAATGGTGATTAAGAAACTATCAATGATTGTCATAAAAATTACTAGGAGAAGGGTTCTGAGAAAATTATTAGAACTAAAAGGTAACAAGTCCCCAGGTCTTAATGAACTTCACCCTAGAATCCTAAAAGAAGAGGCCTCCCTTTTAAGGAAGGAAATCTATCATCCTTACCGAGTCTGGCCTATGTGTGACTCCAGACTCACAGTAATGTACAGAAAACTACAGCTCAGAAACAGGCCTTTTGGCCCTTCTTGTCTGTGCTGAACTATTTTTTGCCTAGTCCCACTGATCTGCACTTGTGGTTAATTCTTAACTGCCCTCTGAAATGGCCTGGTAAGCCCTTCAGTTCAAGGGCAATTGGGGACGGGCAATGAATGCTATTCTTGCCAATGATACCCACATCCTAAGAAAAGAAAATGCTGACGACACAGGTTGGAGAGTAAGTTGTGAAGAGGGCGGAAGGAGTTTGCATAGGGATAGGTTAAGTGAATGGGAAAACATTTCTCAGGGGAAGTATGATGAGTGAAAATGTAAACTTGTCCACTTTGGCAGAAAGAATATAAAAGCAGCATACTGTTAAAATGGGGAGAGATTGCAGAACTCTGAGTACAGAGGGATCTGGTCGTTCTGGTGCAGGAATCATACAAAGTTACCATGTGGGTACAACAAGTGATTAGGAAGGCAACTGGAATATTGTCATTCATTGCAAAGTGAATGGAATGTAACTATAGGGAAGTTTTGCTTCAGTTGTACACATAGTGGGTGAGACCACGTCCAGAGAAGGTTTTGGTCTCTTTGTTTAAGAAAGGTTATAAACGTGCAGAAGCAGTTAAGAGAAGGTTCACTCAACTGATTCTTGGGATGGGAAGGTGCCTTCTGAGTGAAGGTTGGGCAATCTGGGTCTGTAACTATTAGAGTTTAGGAGAATGAGAGGTGATCTTATTGAAACATATAAGATTCTGATGGGACTTGACAGCGTGGATGCTGAAGGAACATTTCACTTTTTATGAGAGATCAGAACTATGGGACGTGGTTTAAAATTAAGGCGTCTCCTGTTTAAGACAGAGATGAGAAGGATGTTTTTTCTCAGAGGGTTGTGAGTCTGTGTGGAATGCTCTTTCCCAGAGAACGATAAATGTAGGGTCATTGAATATTGTTGAGGTAGAGGTAGATTGATTGTTGACCAATAAGGGAGTCAAAGGATATCGGGGATAGGTGTGAATGTGAATTGAAGACTACAATCAGATGAGCCATGATCTTATGGAATGGTGGAGCAGGCTCGAGGGGCCGAATTATCACTCCTGCTCCTCATTCCTCTCTTCATATATTTGTATGTTCTTCCAAAACTCAGTCCACCATCTGCAAGGCACAAATCAGGAGTGTGATGAAATACTCTCCGCTTGTCTGGATGAGTGCAGCTCCAACAACACTCAATATGTTTGACACCATCAAAGCCCACTTGAATAACATTTCATCCACCACATTAAACATTTGTTCCCTCCAGCACTAGCACGCTGTAGCAGCAGAATATACCATCTACAAAATACGCTGAGTCAGAGCTCCTTTGACAGCATCTCCAGGATTGTTAACCTCTCATATCGAGATGAACAAGAGCAGCAGGAATATAGGTATACAATGGCTTGGAGGTTTCTTCTAAGTCACGCACCATTTGATTTGGAAATATATCACTATTTCTTCACTGTTATTGTTCAAAATCTAAGGAATTGCTACTTAACAGCACCCTTCGACGACCTTCAACACACTTACTACAGCCAATCTGGAAGGTAGCACACTACCACCTTCGCAAGGAAGTTAGGGCTGGACAATCAATGCTGGCATCACCAGCTTTGCCCACATCCCATGAATGAATAAAAAAAACCTTTAACTTTTTAACTATTTCAGAGCAAAGAATGAAGAAGTAATTTTGTTGTCAGAAGGTGTTCTCATCTGTCAGCAGTCCAAATTGAGAAAGAGGGCTCAAGGTTTCCTGACCATTTGGGGATATGGTGGATGGATGTCCCAGTTTTTGTGATGCCAGCCTATAAGACCTGGACCATGAATGTGGCAAAAGCTATCCTTGCTGTTTAGTCAGAGCGGCACATTAATATTTTCACATCAAAACGACAATGGATGTAACACCTGGTTCCAGAAACAATAATAACCTCACCACTCGATTATGAGAATGTGTCAAATGAATTCTGATTGCCTGAGAACATCATGAGATTATGAAATGCTGCAAGACCATTGATAGGTTAGGGTTGGTTGGGTGTGTTGTCCATGCTAAATTCTTCCTCAGTGTAGCTGAACAGTTGCCAGAGTGTGGCAACTGGGGGATTTTCACAGTAACTTCATTGTAGTATTAATGTTTATTATTATTATTTACTTGTCACAAGTAGGCTTACATTCACTCTAGAATGAAGTTACCGTGAAAATCCCCTAGTTGCCACACTCCGGTGCCTGTTCAGGTACACCGAGGAAGAATGTAACATGGCCAGTTCACTGAACCAGTACATCTTTGGACTGTGGGAGGAAACTGGAGCACCTGGAGGAAACCCACGCAGACACAGGGAGAATGTGCAAACTCCAGACAGACAGTGACCCAAGCTGGGAATAGAACCCAGGTCTCTGGAGCTGTAAGTCAGCAGTGTGAACCAATGTGCCACTATGCCACCCCCATGGTTAATGTAAGCCTACTTGTGACACTAATAAGTAAACTTAAACTTAGCACAACAGGCAGAAAGGTGACAGATCCAGTTCAATACAGAAAATGTGAAGTGACATATTTTGGAAAAGAAAAGGGAAAGAAATGCACCTTCAATGGTAAAAGTTCAAGTGGAATAGAGGAGCTTTGATAAGATGCTCTTTCCAAGAGTTGGTTCAGGCTTGATAGGCCAAATGGCCTCCTTTGACACTGTAGGGATTTGATGGTTCAATGACATACCTCCGCCAAGCCCAAGACTTAATTCTTCAGATTGTACATACCATCGTAATTTTGAAATTCGAGCTCCTACATAGTTAACTCACCCTTTCCTCCATTGATCCCATTCCAGAAGACATCAATAAATTCAGCCCAATGACTGAACACTATCAGTGTTAAATATTTACTTATACAGTAATCGTGGCTTTATTCCAGGTCTTACAAATCACTTCCTCTATAGAATTCTCTGTGGAGATCTGCATTCAATTAACTAGCCCATTCTAAATTCAGTCACCAACCCTACTGTTTTCACATGGAAAACTGGAGTTGTTGATGCTTATGGTCTATTCCTAGACTGACGCTTGGGCTTCTTGTCAATCCCAGTGGACTATTAGCTCTGAGGGGTAGCTCTGTAAACAAAGAGAGGCCATGAAATCAGAAAGGAATGTTCTTTTGGTCTCGGCAAGACAATGGATGAGGGTGTTACTGAACCTGCCTGTCAACTCAATCAGGAAATGCTATCCTAAGGTGAAAGAGTAAGTAAGGATTCATGTGTATGAGTGCATGCATAACGGTGAGTATGCAACAGAGTGTGTCAAAGAGTGAGTAGTCAGTCTGCATGTGTGTTAAAAAGTGGACAAGCATTTCTAGGTGAAAGGTTGTGAGGACTGGTAGCTTGCGATATGAATGCATCGGTGATAAACCAGTCACTGTAACAGAAAAGAACATTTTCAGACAGTTTCATTAAGGACATACGCCAATTCATGTCAATTCTCAATGTGAAATAAATAGTTTCTTGTTCAATGATCATTTTTCTGCTTTATTTCCACACTGTAGTTACATTGCTACTGCATATAATGTTAACCATCTTCACTCGCATCCATTCCCTTTTCCTTATAACTCCTTGCAAGGCCGGCATGGAATAAATGAATCGAAGACATTCCCTTTATGCGATAATCGCCCTTGCTTCTGATGTGTTCTTTGCCTCTTATGTCAACTTTCTCTTTAAAATTCCCATGTCCATAATTATAACGGGGACCGGTGGGGTTATTGCTGTAATTTCAATGCTTTATGATTGGCAGCACTGAAACCCTTCATTGTGTATCCACCAGCCTGAATGCCCCGAATACCTCTTATCTGCATCCCACATTGTCACAAGTTTCCCTACTTAACCATACATGAGGCCGTAAAACCAAAATATTACTTCAAAACAAGAACTTTAAATAGGGACTAAATTCCAACTGCACTACCTAGTCCAGTTAGCCTCTGGCCCACTAAAACTGCTTCATCTGAAGACTAGACTTGGTAGCACACTCTGTGCTTTTATGTGACGACAATGCAGTGGCACAGAAGATACAAGTCTTGTGTCTAGCACTGAAGGACATAATCTCAGGGCCCATGGATTTCTGGACTAAAGACGTTCACTTAAGTCCACAGCTATACATGGGATAAAGTTGTAAACATCAGCAGTGGGCCTCTAATCCAATGAACGGAGCTGCATAATAAAAGGAATTTAAAAGAGGGATAACCATCCACAGGATGAAATTGGGGAGGGGTTGGTCTCACCGACCTTTCACTCTCCATCGGGTTGAGTTTATCCAAACCTCTACTGCCTTAGCATTTGGTCGTCTGTCCTAATATCTCCTCAGTGTTCAATGTTGTTTAACAACACTTAGAGGCACTTTGGAATATTTAACTTTGTTAAAGATGCTATATAAATGCATGTTGTTGTTGTACTGTATAACGTCTGTGGCCCCTTTCTGGGGGGCTTCAGTGCACAACATGTCATGTTTAATGCCAGTACCCTAGCAGATGTCAAGCAATCTCTCCTCCGGAAAGCAGTAGTCTGAGCTGAATTTAGACCATGTATTTACTCACACAGCAGGCTATATTCGGCAGCAACCCGCATTACGTCATTAGCTCCCAGCATGATATCTTAAGCACAGACTGGGAGAGGTTTTTAATGATGTTGAATATGATCCACATTTTCCAACGCCGCACAAGAATATCATATATCAGTCTATACCAATATCCTCCTGGCCTTCCTCCCACTTGCCACCCTCTGTAAGCTGGAGATGATCCAAATCCTTGTTGCCTGGCTTCCTAATTCACATTAAATCTCGTTCACACATCATCCTTGTCATAGAATCATAGAATCCATGCAGTGCAGGAGGAGACTCTTTGATCCGTCGAGTCTGCACCGACCACAATTCCACTCAGCCCTATCCCTGTAACCTCATGTGTTTACCCTGCTAATCCCCCTGACACGAAGAGGCAATTTAACACAGCCCATCAATCTAATCAGTGCATCTTTGGACTGTGAGAGGAAACCGGAGCACCCTGAGGAAACCCACGCTGACATGGGGAGAATGTGCAGAATCCGCACACAGTCACCCGAGGCTGGAATTGAACCCAGGTCCCTGGCGCTGTGAGGCAGCACTGATTGTGTTCACTCATCCACAGTACCTCCTGATCCAGCAATGCCTTGCTTTTAAAATTCTCATCCCTGTTTTCAAATCCCTCCATGCCCTCACCAACACTATCCTCCCACCATCTTGTTAATCTACTTCAACTGTATGACACGCTCAGACCTCTGCACTCCACCAATTCTGGCCTCTTGAGCATCCCCAATTTTAATTGTACTGATGGCCTTGCCCTCAGCCATCTGGGCCCTGGACTCTGGAATTCCCACCATAAACATCTGTGTTCTTTTTACCCTCTCTCTCCTGTGTTAAGTCACACTTATGGGCGGCACGATGGCACAGTGGTTAGCACTGCTGCCTCAGTGTCAGGGACCTGCGTTCAATTCCAGTCTTGGGTCACTGTCTGAGTGGAGTTTGCACATTCTCCCCGTGTCTGCATGAGTTTCCTCCGGGAGCTCTGGTTTCTTCCCACACTCCAAAGGTTAGGTGGATTGGCCATGCTAAATTAACCCTAAGTGTCAGGGAGATTAGGAAGGTAAATATGTGGGATTACGGGGATGGGGTCTGGGTGAGATTTTGGTCGGTGCAGACTTGATGGGCTGGGTGGCTGCCTTCTGCACTGTATGGATTCTATATTCTAAGAACTGATCTAAGGTGAAAGTGAAATACTGCAGATGCTGGAATCTGAAACAAAAACAGAACATGTTGGAGAATCTCAGCAGGTCTAACAGCATCTGTGGAAAGAGAACAGAGCCAGTGTTTTGAGTCTGGATGACTCTTTGTCAGAACTCATTCGAAAAGTTGGCTCTATTCTCTCTCTGTAGGTGCTGTCAGACCTGCTAAGATTTTCCAGTATTTTCTATTTCTGCTTAAAGCTGACTTCTTTGGCCACTATCATAACGTGTTTTTACATGGCTTGGTGTCACATTCTGTCCAATTGCGTTCCTGCGAAGTGCTTTGTGAAAATTTCACTATGTTGAGGGCGCTACATAAATGCAAGTTGTTGCTGGTATTGGGACCCATTTGCTGATTTCAGTTGGAACAGTGACTACATAATTAGTCTCTACACTCCTGGTCTGGGGCATGAGCTGCAGAATTGCCAATCCCGGTTGCCATACAGCATCCATGTTGTTAAGTGCCTCTGTGGTGCCAGATGGTGATAGAATTGCACCCCCATCACAGTCTAAACGTACCCATGGTTTGGATATTAAATGCCTGATGAGCTGTCATGTCAGCAAGTGACACAGAGCTGCTCTCCACACAGTGATGCACTCCACTGAACAGTGCACCTTTGAGGCAGTGAGAAAAGGATCAATTTGTTCTGTAGGAGCCAGACGTGTCCTTACTGATATATAGAATCCTACAGTGCAGAAGCAGGCCATTCGGCCCATCGAATCTGCACCAACCACAATCTCACCCAGTCCCTATCCCCATAACTGCATGCATTTACCATAGCTAGTCCTCCTGTCACTAAGGGCAATTTAGCATGGCCATCTAACCTGCACATCTTTGGATTGTAGGAGGAGACTGGAACACCTGGAGGAAACCCACGCAGATTCAGGGAGAATGTGCAAACTTCACACAGACAGTGTGAACCCAAGCTGGGGATTGAACCGGGGGCTTGGCGCTGTAAGATAGCAGTGCTAACCACTGTGCAGCCATAGATCACTACACACCTGCTAGAAGCATGGGCAGAAGGATCACTATTCCTTCACTTGTTGCTGGGTCAAAATCTAAGGAATCACTGCCTAACAGCAACTTGACCACAACAACTACAGTGGCAAGTTGGCACAGCAGTTAGCACTACTGCCTCATAGTGCCACAGACCCGGCTTCAATTCTGGCCTCGGGCGACTGTGTTGTGTTTACACATTCTCCCCATGTCTGCGTGGGTTTCCCCCCACAGTCCAAAGATATGTGGGTTAGGTTGATTGGCCATTCTTAATTGCCACTTAGTGTCATGGGGATTAGCAGGGTAAACACAAGGGGATAGGGCTTATGTGGGATTGTTGTCGGTGCAGGCTCGATGGACCGAATGGCCTCCTTCTGCACTGTGGGGATTCTGTGATTCTGCAACAGTTTCAGAAGATAGTTCACCATCATCTTCTCAAGGAAATTTGAGATGGGCAATGAACACTGGCATTGCCAGTGTTGCCCACACCCCATAAATTAATAAAAAGAAAATTTTAAACTATTGTTATTGCAGAGCAACGTACAGAGATGATTTTGCAAACCCATGCTGTCAGAAAGGCTAGTAATCCAAACTGGAACATTCTAGAACGTGCATGGCAGTCTGACCACAAGCTGACCTTTACAAAGAAATGCAGTAAACTTGCCAGACTATCTCAGACATACACTTGCCAAGAAACAGAATCTGTTTGCAATCAGCTTTTATTCATAGCAACATTATTAAAAAAAAAGCCTCCTGACGGATTTTGACGATTACAAAGTCTCTGGGCTTTATTCCTTTGCAGCTAACCACACGCTGAGAGCAAGTAGCACCAGTTAGTTTCGGCTGAAATCTACAGGGTTTAAGTTCGGTTCCCAGGCCTCTGCTTGAGCAGAACTGATGTGAAAAGTCAGCTGGCAGCCAGTTTACAAATTAGCAGAGGTTCCTTACTTGCTGTGTGTTAGCTTATAGAACATTACAGCACAGTACAGGCCCTTCGGCCCTCGATGTTGGCCTGCTAAACAAAGATTTCCTGGTCCCTACTACAAGATGTGCATCAGTTCTTGGAAAGCAAGAAGGAGAGAAGTTGCATTAATGTAGGAACTTTCACAACCTCAGACTGTTCCAAAGTACTTTACAGCCAATTAAGTACTTTTGAAATGTAGTTCCTGTTGTAAGGTGGCGTTTTTGTCTCTGAGTTAGATATTGTGGGCGGAGTTTTCCTGTCCCATCCATCATGGGAATCGCAACTGGCGGAACAGCACTACGCAAAGTTCCGTTAACCTCGGGCGGGATTTTCCGAGGCGAGCCCAGATGGAAAATCTTGCCCTAGGGAGGAAAGTTTCATTCTAGAGCTTGAGAGGCGTAATCTTGCCCTTGAAAAACAGTGGCCCAATCTCTTTCGAGTCAGGCTTGCTGGTGTGTTTAGGCCCCGCCCTGTCTCCCAAAGAAATGTGGGGAAAATTGTGACCCTGATCACGCTGGATCTGCCGGTTTTCTCACCCATAATGACACAGCTTTGTTTTGGGAAATTCTGGAGGCAAGGTGGAGTGGAGTTGGGTGTTATTACAGAGCTGGGAATAGGCAGTCTTAGTCATGTCATCTGTCGCTCAAAAGAGGGTCAAATATGACTCCAAGGTCATGAATAGTCTGGTTCAGATTCAGACATTTGCTCATGAGACAAATGGAATCAGTTGCTAGGAAACAGAGTTGTATCAAAACACTGAAACAAAAATCTATTAAGATCTAACAGCAATGTGGGAGTACAATGAGATGTTTTGTTTTGGGTTTTGCAAGCGTGGGCTGGTTGAGTACAGTCTGTACTCTGCCTATTACGAACAACCAAATGAACAGGCTGTTTGATTCAATCAACCAATTTCTGGGACCCATAACCTGTGCACCTATCGTCGCATCAGCATTGAAATTCATAGATCTACTGCTCAATGTGGTTCTGTGATTGGGCTGCACTTGCTGACCAATCCTGTGTGTGCCAATAGTTATACTAACAAACAATTTAAGATAATTAGGTTAACTCAATCATGTTTGTTAGAAGCGACCTACTCTGGAACCCGTTCTCTACAAATGGAAGACATCTCTTCAGTTCTTGTGCCCTTTTTTGCATTACCCAGGAGTTTTCTAAGCCTACAGTTCTCACACCTCTGCCAACCAGAGTCAGCTTCCCAACCAATCAGCACCTTTTTTCCCTGTGGTATAAATTGTTGGAATCATTTAAAATTTGACATTCTTACATTGTCCAGATGAGTGCAAGATAAAAAACTTCAGCACCATAAACAGAAAATGCTGGACAAAATCAGCCGGCCTGACAGCACCAGTGGAGAGATAGTAGAGTCAACATTTTGAGTCAAGATTGAAGGGTCATGTTGATTCAAAACTGTAGCTCTATTCTCTCCCCACAGCTCCAGGGTCCTGGGTTCGATTCCCAGCTCGGGTCACTGTCTGTGTGGAGTTTGCACGTTCTCCTCGTGTCTGCGTGGGTTTCCTCCAGGTACTCCGGTTTCCTCCCACAGTCCAAAGATGTGCAGGTTAGGTTGATTGGCTACGCTAAGAAATTGCCCCTTAGTGCCCAGGGATGCGTAGGTTATCGGGATTAGTGGGTATAATATGTAGGGATATGGGGGGTAGGGCCTGGGTGAGATTGTGTTCGGTGCAGACTCGATGGGCTGAAGAGCCTCTTTCTGCACTGTAGGGTTCTATGGCTCTATGATTCTGTGCTCTCAGACCCCCTGAGTGTCTCCAGCATTTTCTGTTTTGGATTCCAGTGTCCACAGTATTTTGCCTTTAGCTTCAGCAACATGGCTGCCTTTTCAAGTGGAGTGATAGTTGATCCAATTTAAAACAGCATCAAATTTCCCACAACTCATTTTGATCTTTTATTCATTCATTCTTTTTCTTTTGTGGGACGTGGGCATCACTGGCTGGCCAGCATTTATTGCCCATCCCTCGTTGCCCTTGCACTTGAGTCAACACATTGCTGTGGCTCTGGAGTCACATTTAGGCCAGACTGGGTAAGGGTGGCAGATTTCCTTCCCTAAAGGACATTTGGGATCCAGATGGATTTTTCTGACAATTGACAATGGTTTCATGGTCATCAGTAGATTCTTAATACCAGATACTTTCTTATTATTGAATTCAAATTTCACCATCTGCCGAGGTGGGATTCGAACCCAGGTCCCCAGAACGTTAGCTGAGCTTCTGGATTAATAGTCTAGCAATAATACCACTGGGCCATTGCCTCCCCTCTTTTGATCAATGTTAGTGTAATGCAATTATCAAATTTTAATAATTTTATTCAGATATAAGATCATAAGACAGCAGAGCAGAATTAGACCACTCAGCCCATCAAATCTGCTCCACCATTTAATCCTGGCTGATATTTTTCTCAACTCCATTCTCCTGCCTTTTCCCTATTACCCTTCATCCCTTTATTAAACAAGAACCTATCTATCTCAGTCTTAAAGACACTCAATGACCTAAGATATAGTTTAAGGATTAATTTATTGCACCATAAATTTTACAATTCAATTTGTGATTGTAAATTGTGTAAAGGCTCTTACTTAAAGCCATTACTCCTTCCTGCATATATCTTGAAATACTGGAATTCTTCGGAAGGGGATATTCTGAGGCTTGCTTTCGTATAGCACATAAAAGATTGAGTACTTCGCACGTAAGCACTAACGCTGAGAATAATCCCCCTTTCCTTCCTCCAGAAGCTTTAGCAGTGTGCACTGACCTTTATACATGCTTTATGAGAAATCAGGAGATTCTGTTGTAAAAGGTGTAAAAGGAATTGAAAACACAGCACTTCTGTGAAATTTTACACAAGATGCTTGTGTGAGCAATTGTTGAGTAAAGGCCTGATGTATGTGGGCTGTGTGAAAAATCATAAAATCCAGATGTAGGATTGGTGCTGGGAGTTCCTGTGACTGCGAGCTGTCAGCTACAGACAGCCATTGATTGGACAGGCGCAGGATAAGGTTTTACGCAAATCGACTGGAAGCCAAGACTTTAAAAGTTTTTTTTCTCAGGATCGTTTCCTTCTAAGTTGCAAGTATTCCAATTTACCTGCTTCGCCTCCTCCCAAATATCCCACATTTCTCAGAGTCACGTAATACTACAGTGTGGAAGAGGCCCTTCGGCCCATTGAGTCCACACCGACACATGAAAGGCCATGACATGCCCACCTAATCCCACTTGCCAGTACTTGGCCCGTAGTCTTGAGTGTTATGGCATGCCAAGTACCCATCCAGGTATCTTGTAAAGGATGTGAGGCATTGTGCGTACCACCACGTCCCCACTCCGCTCCCCCCCCACCCCCCTACCCCTCCGGCAGTGCATCTTAGACTGCCACCACCCTCTGGGTAAAAAAGGTTCCCTCAAATCCTCCCTAAACTTCCTACCCCTCACTTTTAACTTGTGTCTCCTCGTAACTAAGGGGAACAACTGCTCCCTATCCACTCTGTCCATGCTCCTCATATTCTTGAATACCTCAATCAGGTCTTCTCTGCTCTTTTAACATCAAGACTTATGTGATCACCTGTGTGAAACACCTTAGCGCTGCCTTTTAAGTGACAGCAAAATGCTGAAGGTGCTGGAAATTGGAAATAAAAACAGAAACTACTAGATAAACTCAGCACCTATGGAGAGAGAAACAGAGTTGACATTTTGAGTCTGTATGACTCTTTTTCAGAATTAAGGAGAGGGAGAAAAGTGTTAGATTTTATACTGTGTAGGAGGAGTAATTGGAGCAGAATAATAGGTGGGAGCTTGGAGAGATTGCAGCAAAGATATGTAGGGCACAAGACAGAGGAAGTGTTAATGGCAGAGTGAAAGATTATAGAAGGTGCTGACAGTGGCATAAAGGTAAAAGATTAGAATATATTAATAGGAAATCAAAGGTCAGTGCTCAGTGAAAGCAAATCTAAAGAACAAGTGACAGATGGCCCAGTGGGGGGAGGGGATTTACATTGAGCCAAAATATATTTTGGATTTAAAAAAAGGTCACGATGGAGGAGAAGGGTCACAGTCTAAAGCTGTTAAACACAACCTTGAGTTCCGAGGGCTGTAATGTGCTTAATCGGAAGATGGGATTCTGCTCCTCCAGATTGCACTGGGCTTCACTGGAAGACTGCAGCAAGCCAAGGACAGACATGTGGGCAGGATGGTGAGTGGAAAGGGTAAGCAACAGGAAGGTTAGGGTCATGCTTGTGGACTGAGTGAAAGTGTTGCGCAAAGTGGTCACCCAGTCTGCGTTTAGTCTCCCCAGTGTAGAGGAGACCACACTGGCAGCAGTGAATACAGTAGATCAAACTGAAGGAGGTGCAAGTGAAATGTTGTTTCACCTGAAAAGAACGTTTGGGGTGTTAGATGGTGAGGAGGTAAAGGGACAGGTGTTGCACCTTCTGAGACTGCAAGAGGTGGTGCTATGGGAAGGGGATGGGGAGGTGGGGGTGATGGAAGAATGGACCAGAGAGGGGTCCCTGTAGAATACTGACTGGAGGGTGAGGTAAAGTGAAGTCGTTTTATGGTGGTGTCATGCTGGAATTGACAGAAATGGCAAAGGATGATCCTTTGATTTTTTTTGTTAGTCCCCTCTGTGTCGTGGTACATCCTTCAGAGCTGTGTTATGTTTCTAATTTACAGCAGGGTAAGGGAGATAGATGGGTGCAGCACCATCTCATCTGGGGTTCATTAGCAAAGTGCAAACCGGGTTTCAAAGCTAGTGGCACAGTCTAAGCAGTATGACTGAGCACCACACCATGTAGTATATCAAACCCATTCTTCAGGGAGTCACACTTGCCATTCAGTGCAGAAGTTGAACTCACTGATTAATTAATTTACTGGTGTCATTGAACTCACTGTTAGTTGTGGGGCTAGGGTTAAGAAAATGTATCCTTGATTTAATAAAGCAATCTTATTCTCTTTCCAGGTTTTAGATGGCCTCTACCTTGGAAATATTAGAGGTAAGTGTGGTCATCATTTCTTAAATAGATAGGCCTGTTATCAAGATTGCTATGGATTGAAACGGTATTAATGTCTCATGAAATTCTTCAGCCCAGCATTTGAATAAAGCCATTTCCTGCAATAAAATGCAATTGTCAGTGCCTAGAGCAGACAATAGAACTTCCTGTCTGATGTAGAAACTTACAGCACAGATTGAGCCCATTCAGCCCATCATGCCTGAGCCTGCTAAAAACCAATCCAAAACTAATATTACTGCCCAGCAGTCTCCCAAAAGCTTTGTATCTTTCTCTGCTTTGAG
The DNA here is from genome assembly GCF_965287045.1 of Carcharhinus amblyrhynchos. NCBI lineage: Eukaryota > Metazoa > Chordata > Chondrichthyes > Carcharhiniformes > Carcharhinidae > Carcharhinus > Carcharhinus amblyrhynchos. The sequence goes on from NC_137327.1 coordinate 13,120,939, forward strand.
TAGTTGCACAGTCTGACCCAAGATGAAGGCACAGTGGCAAAGTGCATTTCCTTCTGCAGTGCGAAAGACTTGCTGGTTAGGTGCATCGGCCATGCCGAATTCTCCCTCAGTGTACCCAAACAGACGCCAGAGTGTGGCGACTCGTGTAACTTCATTGAAGTGTTAATGTAAGCCTATTTCTGACTAATAAATAAACTTAGTGGCAGAGCATCTCACTTTGCAACAACCTGTTGTGTACGAAACTTTTAATCTCTTCCCCTACTCTCAGTGACCGTTCTAACCTGGAGGAGCAGAAAGGGGTTGGGGGGATAAAATTCCACCCCTTAACATTTGTCCAAGAACATAATCACCATGCTACTAATCTGACACCAGGCTCACAGCGAACAGGTTTTAATTGGTTGCAGCATCCAGTTTGGAATCAGTCCTTGTCACCTCCCACATTTCATTGATAAATAGTGGCTACTGGATTCATTTCCTCTTGTGGGTGATCTCAGAAAGAAATCCAGGTCCAAACAATAATTGTGTTGGGAAGAAATATCAGTGTAAACAAATGGCAGAGGCTCCATCCTTAGCTATATTTCACCTTGTAAGTTTACTATTTACTCTGTGAAATTTTCAGTACTTCCTGTGTGTATATTTAGGGTTATTGTGCAACTGACAGCATTAAACAACAGGATGTTAAACAGAGCCCAGCCCTTTTTCACCGTGCCTTACTTTTCTTTGCTTCTGTTTGCTGTCCCTCTATTAATGCGTCCACCACAACAAGAATAGGCCATTCAGCCCCTCGAACCCTTTCCTTTGTTCAGTCAGAAGTCTCACAACACCAGGTTAAATTCTAACAGGTTTATTTGGAATTACAAGCTTTTGGAGCACTGTTCCTTTCTCAGGAGACACTTTGGGTGTGGGTCCACTCACCTGATGAAGATGCAGCATTCCGAAAGCTCGTGATTCCAAATAAACCTGTTGGACTTTAAATTGGTTTAAAGTTTCTTTTAAAGTTTATTTGTTAGTCACAAGTAAGACTTACATTAACACCGCAATGAAGTTACTGTGAAATTGTCATAAACTCCAGCACCTGTTCAGGACAACACACCTCACCAGCATGTCTTTCAGACTGTGAGAGGAAACCAGAGCACCTGGAGGAAATCCATGCAGACATAGGGAGGACGTACAAACTCCATACAGACCGCAACTCAAGCTGGGAATCGAACCCAGGTCCCTGGCGCTGTGAGACAGCAATGCTAACCACTGTGCCACCGATGTTGTGAGACTTCTTACTGTGCCCACCCCAGTCTAATGCTGGTATCTACACATCATGGCGACTTTCATTCAGCTAGATTGTGGCTATTTTTTTTAAACTCAATTCCATTTACCTCCTTTGGTTCCGTATCCCATGAACCTCTGACCTAATGAAAATCTGTGAAGCTCAGTTTTGAAATTATGAATTTGACTCTCAGCTTTTGGAGGAGAAAGTTCCAGATTTCCAATTACCCTCAACATAAAAATCTCTCCTTAATGGATAAGCTCGAATTTTAACATTGTGCATGCTTGTTCTGAACTCCCCCACCGTAGGAAATAGTTTCTCTCTCTCTCTTTCTCTCTATCCTTTTCAATAATTTTTACTATTTCAGTTGGATCATCTCTTAATACAAAACTATATTTAATTGCATCCATTACTTTTGTTTTCAATGTCCAATGAAGGAAAATTTATCAAAATTGTTTGGGTTTTGTCTCTGGCCTTAGAACCTACACATCTTGGGATACTAAGGGGCAATTTAGCATGGGCTGTGGGAGGAAACCAACGCAGGCATGGGGAGAACGTACAAATTTCCCACAGTCACTCATGGCCGGAATTGAATCTGGGTCCCTTGCACTGTGAGGTAGCAGTGCTAACCACTGTGGCACTGTGCCATCTCCCTGTTTCTTGGTCCTGTCATTGATCTGATGGCTGTTGAAGAGCTCATACACCCAAGAGTGGGCAGGTGAGGAAAGAGTGGGCTCTGCTGCGTTGGCTCCTGTGGTTCAATAGGTCCATTGGTGAATATTGGGAGAGGCACTTCAGAGGGTGGTTGATGCCCATAGGGCTGAACCCCAGCAAGAGTCAGTAGCTCCAAGACAGGAGTGGCAGCTTGTGTGGGGTTTGCGTGTTTCCCCCCCCCCTCCATGTCTGCATGGGTTTCCTCCCGTAGCCCAAAGATGTGCTGGTGAGGTGCACTGGCCATGCTAAGTTGACCCTCAGCGTAGCCGAACAAGTGCTGGAATATGGTGACTAAGGGATTTTCACACTAACTTCATTTCAGTGTCAATGTAAGCCTACTTGTCACTAATAAGCAAATTTTAAATTTTAAGAAATGAAGGGAAGGGAAGTTATTCTTGCTGCATCTGCTTTGCAGGGAGTTGAAGATGCAGTGTGCGGAGATTGATGCTCAGGGTTGCTGTGTGGATAGACGCCAGCACCCTGAGAATGTCTTGCTGTTCTCATTCCGCAAATGAAGATTGAATTGGAGCTCTGCAATCAGTCAGCTCAAGGCTCAGCCTGGAACAAACAGTGCTTTTGCCTTCTGCATAAACGCTCAAGGGAATGGGAATCCCTGCTTGCTGCGATTTAATTTTGGAACACTTTGCACAAAGAGGAACAGGAAGACTTGTCTACAACCCCATTGTCCTCTGACACCGATTAGGTGGGACACTTCATTATAATCATTCCGACAAAAGGGCCCACCCAGAACTGATATCTTTGTTCCAAAGGTCATCAATGTGCTGTGTATTTCCAGCATTTTCTGTTCTATTTTTGTGATTTGCAAAGTCTGTTTTTTTTTGTAATCGGAGGTGATCTTGCCTCGTTACCTACACTGTAAAATGAGCCAACTTTTCAGTAAAGTTTCCACAAATTGTTAGAACTATGTGTGCTATGTTGAAATAACCCAGGGTGAGACTTATACTAATTGCTAGTCACATCCCACAGTTACGTAGAAATAGGTTTGCCAGGTTGTAATTCACCCTTATTCTTTGTGCTAAGTGACTGTGACTATGGTTTTTGTATTTACTGTCCTGCACAGACTCCCAGGACAAAGACAACCTGGCAAAGAATGGGATCTCCCATGTCTTGTCCATTTGCCACAATGCCAAGCCTGTGCTTGAGGTAAGTGTTGCAACTCAGCAAGAATTGCAACAGTCATGTTTGTCCGATTGTACTTATCTGCCATTCATGGGAAGGTGATACCATAAGTACGCATTGGAAAAATGTAATCTTTGGAAGTAAACGGGTGCAGCCCATCGTGGACAAAGTTTTACCTTGATACTTTGAAGTGAATTATGAAATTATAGTGTTTTTCTCTTACTTTCGTTTCCTCTCTCCTCATCCTCTGCTTCTCTCCCCAGTCTCTTATGAGCTTTTGTTCTTATTCTCCTGTCACCCTCTATCTTTCACCTCCCTCCTGTTCTTTTATCTACTTGCTCCCCTGCCTCTTTCCCCTACCTCTCTGTATAGCACTCTTTCTCTTCCTTCATCGCCTACTTCTTTTCCCATTTTTCTTTCTCCTGTGTTCTCTCTCTAGCTTTTGTTCCTCTGCCTTTCTCTCTCGCCTCTCCCTCCCACTCTTTCTCTCACACCCGTATCTCTTTCTCCTGCCTCTCTCCCTCCTGTTCTCCCTCTCTTTCTCACTGAGTCTTTCCCCCACCTCTCTGTCTCCAACTCTTTCTTGCTCTGTCTCTCCCTACCCTTTCTCTTCTTAGCCTTTTTATCTTTGCGTCCTTCTTAATTTCAGACACAGATTTTCAGGCATGGTATTGTGATTTGATTTGTTTTATTATTGTTACGTATATTGGTATACAGTGAAAAGTATTGCTTCTTGCGTGCTACACATACAAAACAGACTGTTCACTGAGAAGGAAATGAGAGAATGCAGGATGTAGTGTTACAGTCATAGCTAGAGAGTAGAGAAAGAACAACTTCATTAGCATTGTTAGAGAGTTAGAATAAAGTTTTAGAAGTCTAGAACAAGAGTAAAAGATAGAATTAGAAGGTATGCTGGGCATAGCTTGCAAAAACTCTCCTCACTTTGGCGCCATCTTGAGATCTTGTACGTAAGAAGGGGAAATCATTATTGACACCACTTTTGAAAAAGAGAGTAAATGTGTGTTATGTGTCTGTCACATGTTCCAGTTTAAAAATAGATATTTGAATTGGGGATGAAAATTTGTAAGCTCCTGGTCTTGAGAGTTTATTGAGCTCAAAACTCTCAAAAGCAGTTTCGACAACGACATGCAAGACTAGCACAAAACACCCGGGTTAATGAGTAATGACGGTGGTTAGACTTGGGCTTATGCCATTCCAAGTGTACAAATTAAAACCCTTATGTTCAATAACTTCTCAAAAAAGTTATTAAAAAGATAACAAAGTAGACAAATTTCTTGCTTTGGCTAATGTTAAAAAAATTGTGCGTGTTGGCAAACCTCACTTTTTGTAGTTGGAACGGGTCCTTTTAAAGTAATCACTTATAAATGGAAAGCAGGTTGGATTCTTTTTTCAATAAGCAATGGAATATTCGAGATACCACAAGAAGCTGAAATAAAGACACGTGTGGGTACAAAAGAAAAACAGATTGATTTGAAGTACTCTGTTTAGCAGATCATTTATGCTTTAGAGCTAGGGTCAGTAATAGTGATGGGCTAGTGGAGTCTGTGGGCCTGTTCGTAAAAGTAATTGCATTTCAGTTGCCACGTAGATGTTCTTAAAAAGGGTAAGATAGGCACTGAGTTTTAGGTTCAGGCTTTGTGTAGTCTGTTCTAGGCTATAGGCCGAAACCTTCCAGATGGACATTCCGGCAGGATCTTCCTGTCCAGCCGACAACGCACACCCTGCCATAGTGGGGTTTCCCAGTGGCGAGGGGCGCATCCTACGGAAAACCCCATTGAAAACTGGCTGGTGTTCAATGCCATGGGTATATCCAAACACACTGTGCTGTGCTAGTTTTTGAACACACTGTGCCAGGCTGGAGCTGGAACGCACTGCGCCGCGCCGGTTTCGGAACACACTGCACTGTGCTGATATCTGAACCCACTGTACCATGCCAGTATCTGAACACACTATGCCGTGCTGAATTTGAACACACTGTGTGGTGCTGTTATCTGAACACACTGTGCCATGCTGGTATCTGAACACACTGTGCCATGCTGTTCACATTACATGTTAATGATTTGGAAGGGGGAATTATTATCTCCAAATTTGGAGATGGTATAAAGTTGGGTGGGAGGGTGAGCTGTGAGGAAGATGCCGAAATGCTTCAGTGTGATTTGGACAGGCTGAGTGTGTGGGCATTTGCATGATAGATGCAGAATAGTATGGATAAATGTGTGGTTATCCACTTTGGTAGCAATAATAGGAAGACAGATTATTACTTGAATGGGTGTAAATTCCGAGAGGTGGATACTCAGCGAGACCTTAGTGTCCTCGCACTGCAGCAAGGCCTTTGAGAAGGTACCGCACGGCAGGTTGTTGCATCAGGTTAAATCTCACGGGATCCAGGATAAGGTAACTAAATGGATACAAAATTGGCTTCTTTACAGAAGACAGAGGGTGGTTGTAGAGGGTTGTTTTTCAAACTGGAGGCCTGTGACCAGCTGTGTGCCTCATGAATCAGAGCTGGGCCCACTATTATTTGTCATTTATATTAATGATTTGGATGAGAATATAGGAGGCATGGTTAGTAAGTTTGCAGATGACACCAAGATTGGTGGCGTAGTGGATAGGGAAGAAAGTTATCTCAGATTGCAACGGGATCTTGATCAATTGGGCCAGTGGGCTGACGAAAGGCAGATGGAGTTTAATTGAGATAAATGTGAGGTGATGCATTTTGGTAGATTGAACCGGGGCAGAACTTACTCAGTTAATGGTAGGATGTTGGGGCGAGTTACAGAACAAAGAGATCTAGGGGGTACATGTTCATAGCTCCTTGAAAGTGGAGTCACAGATGGATAGAGTGGTGAAGAAGGCATTCAGCATGCTTGGTTTCATTAGTCAGAACATTGAATACAGGAGTTGGGATATATTGTTGAAGTTGTACAAGACATTGGTAAGGCTACTCTTGGAGTACTGTGTATAGTTCTGGTCACCCTATTATAGAAAGGATATTATTAAACTGGAAAGAATGCAGAAAAGACTTACTATGCTACTGGGACTTGATGGTTTGAGTTATAAGGAGAGGCTGGGTAGACTGGGACTTTTTTCTCTGGAGCATAGAAGGCAGAGAGGTGATCTTATAGAGGTCTATAAAATAATGAGTGGCATAGATAAGGTAGATAGTCAATATTTTTTCCCAAAGGTAGGGGAGTCAAAAACTAGGGGTATAGGTTTAAGGTGAGAGGGGAGAGATACAAAAGTGTCCAGAAGGGCAATTTTTTCACACAGAGGGTGGTGAGTGTCTGGAACAAGCTGCCAGAGGTAGTAGAAGAGGCAGGTACAATTTTGTCTTTTAGGAAGCATTTAGGCAGTTCATGAGTAAGAAGAGTATAGAGGGAAATGGGCCAAATGCGAGCAGTTAGGATTAGCTTAGGGGTTTTAAAAAAAAAAGGTAGCATGGACAACTTGGGCCAAAAGGCCTGTTTCCATGTTGTAAATCTCTCTGACATCAGTAAGTTGGCAGGTACAGCAGGCAGTATAAAAGGCAAATGGTATGTTGGCCTGCATAGCGAGAGGATTTGAGTTTAAGGATGATTTGCTGCAACTGTTCGGGTGCTGGTGAGGCCACACCTGGAGTTTGGGTGCAGTTTGAGGAAGGATGTCCTTGCTACAAAGGGAGTGCAGCAAAGGTTTCTGAGGCTGATTCCTGGGATGGCAGGTCCATCATATGTGGAGAGACTAAATCGGTTAGGACTATATTCACTGGAGTTTAGAAGAGTGAGAGGGGATCTCATGAAAAACTTATAAATTCTGACGGGCAGCAGGGTAGCACCGTGGTTAGCACTGCTGTTTCACAGCTCCAGGGCACTGGGTTCGATTCTCGACTCAGGTCACTGTCTGTGTGGAGTTTGCACATTCTCCTAGTGTCTGCGTGGGTTTCCTCCGGGTACTCCGGTTTCCTCCCACAGTCCAAAGATGTGCGGGTTAGGTTGATTGGCCATGCTAAGAAATTACATAAGAACATAAGAAATAGGAGCAGGAGTAGGCCATCTAGCCCTTTGAGCCTGCCCCGCCATTCAATAAGATCGTGGCTGATCTGTCGTGGCTCAGTTCCACTTTCCCGCCCTCTCCCCATAACCCTTAATCCCCTCTCTTATCAAAAACCCATCAACCCGCGTCTTAAAAATATTTAGCGAGGCAGCCTCCACCACTTCAACTGGCAGAGAATTCCAGAGATTCACCACCCTTTGAGTGAAGAAGTTCCTCCTCAACTCCGTTCTAAACCACCCCCCCCTTTATCTTGAGGCTGTGCCCCCTAGTCCTACTGTCTTTTTTGAGCGGGAAGAGTCTCTCCACCTCTATCCTATCCATCCCATTCATCATCTTATACGTCTCAATGAGATCTCCCCTCATTCTTCTAAACTCTAACGAGTACAAGCCTAGTTTATTCAGCCTCTCCTCATAGCTCAACCCCCTCAACTCCGGTATCAGCCTAGTAAACCTCCTCTGCACTCCCTCCAAGGCCAAAATATCTTTGCGCAGGTGCGGCGCCCAAAACTGCACACAGTACTCCAGCTGCGGCCTCACCAATGCCCTATACAGCTGCAGCAAGACCTCCCTACTTTTATATTCAATCCCCCTCGCTATGAAGGCCAGCATCCCATTCGCCTTCCTGACCACCTGCTGCACCTGCAAGCTGGGTTTTTGCGACTCATGCACAAAGACCCCGAGGTCCCTCTGCACCGTCGCCTGCTGCAGTTTTTCGCCACGTAAGTAATAGTCCTTCCTACCATTATAGTCATTCCTACCAAATTGCCCCTTAGTGTCTGGGGTAGCAGAATTTAGAGGGATTAGTGGGTATAATATGCAGGGATATGGGGGTAGGGCCCGGGTGGGATTGTGTTTGGTGCAGACTCGATGGGCCAAAGGGCCACTTTCTGCACTGTAGGGTTCTATGATCTATGAACAGGTTTAGATGGGGTAGATTCAGAAAGAATGAGAATGATTCTCCCACTCCACTGTGCTAATCTTTAAGCGTGGCAGGCCGGGAGAATTGCGTGTCGGCCAATTCGCGCATGCGTTCCCACTGCATGCACATCCCTGAGCGCTGGATATCCGGTGCAGTTGGAACCACACTGGAAGCCAGCGGGAACAGGAAGTTAGTGATTTATATCTATTTGTAATCTTATTTTAATGTGATTAGCAGGCCCGAGACTGAAGTCTCTGGGTCCCCTAGCATCTCCCACCCCGCCAGTACAATTTCACTGTGGCAGGGTTCAGACCAGCCCCCCAGGGGGTCAGGCAGCAGGGGGGGGGGTGCCCCCTGGGCATGGGCACCCTGTAGAGATGCCAGCCTTGGACTGGGGTAAACACAGTTAGAAGTCCAACAGGTTTATTTGGTAGCAAAAGCCGCTAACTCTCGGAGCGCTGCCCTTTTGTCAGGTAAGTGGGAGATCTGTTCACAAACAGGGCATAGAAAGACACAAACTCAATTTACAAAGTAATGGTCGGAATGCGAGTCTTTACAGGTAATCAAGTCTTGAAGGTACAGATGACGTGGGTGGAGAGAGAGTTAAGCATAGGTTAAAGAGATGTGTATTGTCTCCAGACAGGACGGCTAGTGAGATTTTGCAAGCCCAGGCAAGTCATGGGAGTTACAGATAGTGTGACATGAACCCAAGATCCCGGTTGAGGCCATCCTCGTGTGCGGAACTTGGCTATCAGCCTCTGCTCAGTGATTCTGCGTTGTCGTGTGTCGTGAAGGTCGCCTTGGAGAATGCTTACCCGAAGATTAGAGGCCGAATGCCCGTGACCACTGAGGGTGTTTCCCAACAGGAAGCGATCTACCTCATACGCTGCAGGAAAAGATGCCCCAAAGCATGGTACATTGGGGAGAGCGTGCAGACGCTACAACAACGGATGAATGAACACTGCTCGACAATCACCAGGCAAGACTGTTCTCCTCCTGTTGGGGAACACTTCAGTGGTCACGGACATTCGGCCTCTGATCTTTGGGTAAGCGTTCGCTGTGCAGAGACTGATAGCCAAGTTCCACACACATGAGGATGGCCTCAACTGGGATCTCGGGTTCATGTCACGCTATCAGTAACCCCCACGACTTGCCTGGGCTTGCAAAATCTCATTAACTGTACTGTCTGGAGACAATACACATCTCTTTAACCTATGCTGAACTCTCTCTCCACCCACGTCGTCTGTACCTTTTAAGACTTGATTACCTGTAAAGACTCACATTCCAAACATAATTTTGTAAATTGAGTTTGTGTCTTTATATGCCCTGTTTGTGAACAGAACTCCCATTTACCTGATGAAGGGGCAGCGCTCCAAAAGCTAGTGGCTTTTGCTACCAAATAAACCTGTTAGACGTTAACCTGGTGTTGTGAGACTTCTTATATGGACACCCTGGCAGTGCCAGCCTGTGCCCACTGGCATTGACTAAGGGGGCAAAGTGCCCATGCCCGGGGAGCACCTTGGTGCTATACACCTAGGGGCGGGGTCTAAGGGTGGGGCCCAGGGGCAATCGGTGGGGGTGAGGTGTCCTGCTGTCACTCTGCATGGGGATTGGTTGGGACTGGAGGGAGGCCAGTGGTCAGGATGGCCTGGGAGAAGGATGGTGGTTAGCTGGGGGAAGGGGGGTCTGCCTGGTGGGGAAAGGGTGGGGGAATTGACACTGCTTGTGGGGGGCAGAGCAGAGGCTGGAGATCAGGTGCTCTGGGATGGGAGGGAGGCTGGTCGAGCTGGCCCTGGAATGGTCATGGTGGCTGCGATCGGGCTGTGGTGGGTTGGGGGGGCAGCACTGTGGGGATCCCAGGCGATTTGAGCTGGCCAGCAAACTGCAGGCTGACAGTTCAGGCCCACTGCGCGTGTGCAGAAGCCCAGAACTGTCAGGCTCCAGCGTGAATAAGACCCCCTCCGCCCACCCCCACCAACCTTTTAATGATATTCACGATTGTGACCTCTGCATTGCACAGTGTGTGGGAGATTCGAGTGTGAACTCCCATTGGAAAAACTATTGTGATTTACACCAACCTGCCCGCGAGTCCGCATTTAGAACTTTTTTGGGAGAATCGCCCTCAATGTTCCCAGTGGTGGGGGAGGTCCAGAACTAGGGGTCATAGTTTGAGCGGAAGAGGTAAACCTTTTAGAACTGAGGCGAGGGGAAATTTCTTTACCCAGAGGGTGGTGAATGTGTGGAATTTGCTACCACAGAAAGTAGCTGAGGCCAAAAAGTTGTGTGATTTTCAAGAAGAAATTAGATATAGCTCTTGGGGCTCAAGGGATCATGGGATATGAGGGAAGGAGGGATCGGGATATTGAATTTGGTGATCAACCATGATCAAAATAAATGGCAGAGTGGCTTGAAGGGCTGAATGGTCTACTCCTGCTTCTAGTTTCCATGTTTCTCTGCTGGCATCATGTCTTATTGGTATCTAAGCCCACTGTACTAAGGTGGCATGTGAATACACTGTCGTGGTGGTACATGCAGAGGAGGTTTACTAGGATGTTGCCTGGTATGCAGGGGAGGTCCTATGAGGAGAGACTGAGGGATTTGGGGTTGTTTTCACTGGAAAGAAGGCGGCTAAGAGGGGATCTTATAGAAACATATAAGATGATTAGAGGTTTAGATAGGGTGGATGGTGATAGCCTGTTTCCTCGGATGGAGAAAGCTAGCACGAGGGGGCATGGCTTTAAATTAAGGGGGGGTAGTTATAGGACGGATGTCAGGGGCAGGTTCTTTACCCAGAGGGTGGTGAGGGACTGGAATGCCCTGCCTGCTGCAGTTGTAAATGCGCCTAGTTTGGGGGCGTTTAAGAGATTGGTGGATAGGTTTATGGACGAAAAGGGATTGGTTTAGATTAGTGGGTCAATGTTTTTTTTTAAAAATAAGACTGGTCGGCGCAACATTGTGGGCCGAAGGGCCTGTTCCGCGCTGTAATGTTCTATGTTCTATGTGCATGCTTTTCCTTGGTGAGATATAATCTCAATATTCCGTTGACACTGATGGATCCCACAGTATCTTTTCCAAATTTTCCCCATAATGATTTACATAAAGGGTAAAGAGGTCAACAGCTTTTGGCTTTTCACTTCCTGAATCGTGGGGTACAGGGATATAATCATCTGCCTATGAATGAAATTATCACTTACATTTGACAAAGCATTATTTCCAATGAAGCAGCCTCATGTAGATTTAGTCAAACAACAAGTTGTTTTATATAACCACAGCCTGTATATTGTAGCAGGAACACACCAGAGGGCAGTAGTACAAAGCATTTGAGCAGAGTTTTGAGTCAATCAGCAGATCCACGTTTGTCACTAAAGCTGCACCCAGCATATTTACAGTCCCTTCCCCGAGCGTGTGCCCTCTCTTAAGGCCTCGTGTGATTCAGAGATGTTTCCTCAGCGAAGCTGCAAATATTCACTGAATATTATTATTATTTTAAAGTTTATTTATTAGTCACATGTAGGCTTACATTAACACTGCAATGAATTTACTGTGAAAATCCCTTAATTACCACACTCTGGCATCTGTTTGGGTACACTGAGGGAGAATTTTGCACGGCCAGTGCACCTAACTAGCACATCTTTGGACTGTGGGAGGAAACTGGAGCGCCCGGAGGAAACCCATGCAGTCATGAGGAGAATGTGCAGACTCCACACAGACAATGACCTGAGCTGGGATTCGAACCTGGGTCCCTGGCGCTGTGAGGCAGCAGTGCTAACCACTACTGTTTTGAATGGAGTATCCCTGCGCAATGTGACAAATTGAAGTGGAATTTTTTTTTAAAATGTAGCAGCAGTTTGGGGAGGAAAGGCCTGGGACGTGTTAGTGGATATTCAGCAACACTGCTCAGCATAAAAGCAAATTACTGTGGATGCTGGAATCTGAACCCAAAAGAGAAAATGCTGGAAAGTCTGAGTAGGTTTGGTAGCATCAGTGAGGAGAGAAATGAGCTGACGTTTTGAGTCCAGATGACTCTTTGTCAAAGCTTTGAGGATCACAGGATCAGCAGCACACATCACGGACATTTATCTGCTGCCTGTACTGACCATTTGAATGACCCTGGTCAAAGGGATCACTGTAATAATGCTTCCATGAAGCTCCCTGGGATATTTTGCTATGTTTAAAGGTGCTACATAGAATTTGGAAGTTGTTGTTGTCAGTTTACAAAGTAGCCCCTCAATTAAATCTATTGCAAAGTTACAAGGCACAAGAATAGGCCATTCAGCCCAACAGGCCCATGCTGGTGTTTATGCTTCACATTAACCACTTCCCACCCTCTAACCCCGCAACCTATCAATAAATAAAATGATATGCGTGGCTTTTGTTTTTGACATCAGGAAGGAAGTGTTTAAATTTGTGTTAATCCTGGATTAATGTACACTCACTCTAGTTGGTCAGGATTATATTCATTGGAATTCAGAAGAGTGAGGGAATCAAACTTCCTGAAAAGTAGAAGCCCTGTCGAACCTCAGTTGATGATCTTTGCAACATTAAGTTGCAGTAAGATAAAGTCACCACCGTCCCAGATGATCTTAAGGCTGCGATTTAACCTGAGGATCAGCTCACCTCAGGCAAGGCGCAAGGTTGAGAAGGCGGGTTCTTCAGCCAGTACAGCAATTGACGTTTAGTTTAGTGTATTTATTAGTGTCACAAGTAGGCTTACATTAACACTGCAATGAAGTTACTGTGAAAATCTCCTCATCGCCACACTCTGGCGCCTGTTCAGGTACACGGAGAGAGAATTTAGCATGGCCAATGCACCTAACCAGCTCATATTTTGGACTATAGGAGGAAACTAGAGCACCTGGGGGAAACCCACGCAGACATGGGGAGAATGTGCAGACTCAACACAGGCAGTGACCCAAGCCGGGAATCAAACCCAGGTCCCTGGCGCTGTGAGACAGCAGTGCTAACCACTGTGCCATCCATGGTGTTGGCGTTGCTTTGCACCATAAGCCAACTGAGCTGATACTACAATCTCTTTGTTGCAGTGATCACTGTGCATCATATTATACATGTTAAGTCATCTTTACTTTGCAGCCGCTTTTAATCAGGTTCTGCAGAGGAGTGATAAACCTTTGAAAGTTCAAACTGTAATTTACCCTGTCACAACCTCTGATATCAAGGTTACTATGAGCTTAAGGTAGTTCAGAGTGCACAGGGCAACAGCTTATCGCAAAGCCTTTTGGCTGTTGTTCTGAAGAGGCTCAGTAAAGGTTAATTACAGGGAGAGATAATTGAACGGGAATTTACAGTTGTGGCCTCTCCCTCCCATCCAGTACACACTCCCCTGGTGATAAACCAAACGGAAAGGGTTGTCTGGTCTGATTATCTGAGCTGCTGCAGAATCAGGGTGGGTACAATAAGCAGGGTGTCTACCTCTGGTTAGTAATCAGTGCCCTGCAGCTGGGAGTTGTCAGGTCTGGAAGCTGGGAAGGCTGCTGGCCTTCCTTGTCCACTCTGGTACGTAAATTATTGGCATTATTAGCCGCCAACAACAACAATATGCCTCTAATCTAGAAGGAGATCAACATGACTTACATTTATATAGCACCTTTAACACAGTAACTCATACTAAGGTACTTCCTAGCATCATTCTCAGACTAAATTTAGCACCGATTAAAAAATATCTGGAATTAAAAATCTACTGATGAAATCATTGAAACTGTTGGAAAAACCCATCTGGTTCACTACCGTTCTCATCTGGTCTGGCCTACCTGTGACTCCAGAGCCACAGCAATGTGGTTGACTTGTAAATGCCCTCTGAAATGGCCTAGCAAGCCACTCAGTTCAAGTACAACTGGGGATAGGCAATGAATCTGCCCAGCCAGCAACGCCCATGTCCCATGAATGAATGAATGAAGAAAAACATGAAATCCTACAGTGCAGAAAGAGGCCATTCGGCCCACTGTGTCTGCACCGATCACAATCCCACCCAGGCCGTACCCCATGTGCCTACATATTTACCTGCTAATCTACACATCTCACAAACCAAGGTGCAATTTTTAGCGTGGCCAATCAACCTGACCCGCACATCTTTTGGACTGTGGGAGGAAACCGGAGCACCCGGAGGAAACCCACGCAGACACAAGGAGAATGTGCAAACTCCACACAGACAGTGACCCAAGCCGGGAATCGAACCCAGGTCCCTGGAGCTGCAAAGCAGCAGTGCTAACCATTGTGCTACTGTGCCGTCCCAAATGCTTGATCTTCAGTCTGAGTAATTGACTTTAAGTGTGTACTGTTTTATAACAGAGCACTATCTCTCCACTGACTTATAAGTAACAGCCTGCCATTGCCTTAATGATAGTTACATCCAGGAAATATTGTCGTTATCTCATGTCAGGATTTCATATTTTTATTAGATTTCTAATAGATTTTCTAATAGTCTTTGCTGTCCGTTTGTATTATTGCTATAGTTACATAATTGCTTGGAGTTTATGGAAATAGACTTCAGTCACCCAGGAGGCATGTTGGAGGTCATTTCTGGTGACAAAGCTCCGCATAACATCAAGAACAGGATGTTCCTCTAAATCACTCAGTGAACTTTGCTTACTAGTTGCCAGGGCAACATCCCACAGAGGCATACTACTCAGCAGCTTAGTCTGTCACCGGAAGAAGGCCATTCTGTCATTTCAACTCGCATAGTTCCGTAGATGAACTGGGAAAGAGTAGTGAGAAGTGAGATAATCACATCATGTTGACTATATTAGCACGAAAAGCACTTAAATAACTTGAGAGTTGATCTCCCACCTTGTTGCACAGAATTGGAAGATACAAAGAGAGGAATTACGTAGCATCTTACAGAAACACATCATTCACACAAATGGGTCCATTTTATGATTGTGTTCCACACAAGGCTCCTCCTAGCTTCCTTTTTATTCATTCATGGGACATGGGCGTCGCTGGCTGGCCAGCATTTATTGCCCATTCCTAGTTGCCCTTGAGCTGAGGGGCTTGCTGGGCTATTTCAGAGGGCAGTTGATAGTCATCTGTGGCTCTGGAGTCACATGTAAGCCAGACAAAATAAGGATGGCAGATTTTCTTCCCTTAAGGACGTTAATGAACCAGATGTGTTTTTCCGACAATCGACAATGGTTTTGCGGTCATCGGTAGATTCTTAATTCCAGATTTTTTTTATTGAATTCAAATTCCACCATCTGACGTGGTGGGATTAGAACCTGGGTCCCCAGAACATTAGCTGAGTTTCATTATTTCAAAAGGGGGAGTGTCTCTGTTTTGCCCAGTCCAGTAATATACAATGTACTGATTGCCTAATGCACAATATTCATTGTGATGGCTGGAATATTATGAGAATGGGCCATCTTGACGTAGGTGTCACTGGTTAGACATTCCCTCTCAACCTTTGACTGGGAAATCACTTGCCTGTAATTTGCTCAAAGCTGATAAAATGTGAGCATGGTGAGGGCAACGAGGCATCTGTGTAACCTGAGCAGACATCAGGACTGGCAGTCTAACTCCTCCAAAAAAAAACGATAATGGACTGAGAACGAAGCAAATACGTTCCCGGAAGTGGAGACATTCGACCCTGCGAGGGGCACACTTTATAGATAAGGTAACAAGAGAGCCAGGCTTGGGCCCTTCACTTACCTTCTTGAGAACTGAGACAGCTGGACCTGCGAGGGACACACCTTACAGAGGAGAAGATAAGGAGAGAGTCAGGCTTGGGGCCTTCACTTACCTTCTCGGGAGAGGAAACAGCTGGACCTGTGAGGGACACACTGTACAGAGGAGAGAGTAAAGACAGTCAGGCTTTGGGCCTTTACTTTCCTTCTTGGGAGCAGAGACAGCCGGGCCTGTGAGGGACACAATATTTACAGGAGGATCTGTGAGAGACACGTTGTACTGAGGCAGCGAGCAGAGTTTGAAAAACAAAATAAGTATTGGTTGCTCGAGGAACTCTGCCTCAAATTTAATGAGTTGGAGTCTGAGCTTCAAACCCTGTGACACATCAGGGAGGGGGAGAGGTACCTGGGCGCTGTGTTTCAGGAGACAGTCACACCCCTTAGATTAACTACCTTTAATGTGGCCAGTGGTCAGGGACAGGAGGGTGTGACTGTGAGTGAGGCAGGTAGATGGATCCATAAAGTAGGGTTGCAGGAGCCTCGCCTCTTATCCTTCCAACAGGTTTGAGATTCTTGCTGCCTGTGTGGACGAGAGTGGGGCTTTAGGGAGGATGAGCTAACTAACCACAGCACTGAAGTACAGGGAGCCATTCAAGCGGGGAGGGAGAAGGGAAATGTAGTCGTAATCAGAGATCTTATAGCCAGAGGCACAGGCAGTGTTCTCTGTGACCAGGATCGAGATTCCTGTAAATTGTGTTGCCTTCCTTGTGCCAGGATTCGGGCTATCACATCTGGGCTGCAGAGGAACTTGGAGAAGGAGAGTAAAGACCCAACAGTTTAGCTGAACTCAGGGTGGAGGTTCTGCCCAGGGAATGTGAGCATCCAGGGGATAAAAAAACACAGAACCTAAAAGGTAATAATCTCCGGATTACAACGTGAGCCACAAGCTGATTGGCACGGGGTCAACAAGATTAGAGAGGTAAATGTGTGGATAAAAGGTTGGTGTGGGAGAAACGGGTTTGAAATTGAGGGACATTGGCACTGGGGAAGGAGGGAACTGTTACATGGAAAATTAGAAAGTGTAAATTAAAGGAGAAATGCAACAAGATCTGGACAATATCCAGGGTTGGGCTGACAAGTGGCAAATAACATTCGTGCCACGCAAATGCCAGGCAATGACCATCACCAATAAGAAACACTCTAACCACTGCCCCTTGACATTCAGTGATGTCACTGAATTCCCCCACTGTCAACATCCTTGAGATTACCGTTGACCAGAAATTCAACTGGACTCGCCACATAAGCACAGTGGCTACAAGAACAGATTAGAGGCTGGCAATACTGTGGCGTGTAACTCACCTCCTAACCTCCCAAAGCCTGTCCACCATTGACAAGGCACAAGTCAGGAGTGTGATGGAATACTCCCCACTTGCCTGGATGAATGCAGCTCCAACACTCAAGAAGCTCGACACCATCCAGGACAAAGTTTACTGTGCATAAGCTGGCCAATGCACTCTTTACCTGACTGCATGTCAAATGTTTAGCCTAACCTGCCCATTGGGAAATCAATTTTTCAAGGGAGGCGATGGCCTAGTGGTATGAACGTTAGACTATTAATCCAGAAACTCAACTAATGCCCTGGGGACCCGGGTTCAAATCCTGCCACGGTAGATGGTGGAATTTGAATTCAATAAAATAGATCTGGAATTAAGAATCTACTGATGACCATGAAACCATTGTTGATTGTCGGAAAAATCCATCTGGTTCCCTAATGTCCCTTAGAGAAGGAAATCTGCCATCCTTACCTGGTCTGGCCTACATGTGACCCCAGAGCCACAGCAATGGGGTTGACTCTCAACTGCCCTCTGAATTGGCCTAGCAAGACACTCAGTTCAAAGACAACTAGGGATGGGCAATAAATGCTGGCCTAGCCATGAACGGATAAAACCCCCCTCCCCCCATCTGTCCTTACTATTGAAATCAAAGGAGAGTAACACAAGTAATATAGAGAGTAAATGCACCACCATTCAACATAGTCTAAGTATCCCCCCACCCCCACATACAGGTGGGTTAATATAAAATTACATCACTGCCACCGCCTCAATCCATGCATGAAAAGGATAGAAGGCAGAGAAGTTACACTCTTGTTTTGTCTCATTGACATTGTGCTTCTTTTTCTTTGGCAGGACATGACATATCTTTGTATCGCTGCAGCTGATTCTTCTAGTCAGAATCTGTAAGTATTGACTTAAAGCTGGAATGAATTAGAGAATCATAGAATCCCACAATGCAGAAGGAGGCCATTGGGCCCATCAAATCTGGAGTGGTTGGAGTACTGTGTGCAGTTTTGGTCGCCGCACTTGCGCAAGGATATTTTGGCCTTGGAGGGAGTGCAGAGGGGGTTCACTAGGCTGATACCGGAGTTGAGGGGGTTGGACTATGAAGAGAGACTAAATAGACTGGGCCTGTACTCGTTGGAGTTTAGAAGGATGAGGGGGGATCTAATAGAGACATATAAGATAATGAAGGGGATGGATATGGTAGAGGTGGAGAGATTCTTCCCACTCAGAAAGGACAGCAGGACTAGAGGGCACAGCCTCAAGATAAGGAGGGGGGGCGGTTTAGAACGGAGTTGAGGAGGAACTTCTTCACTCAAAGGGTGGTGAATCTCTGGAATTCTCTGCCCGTTGAAGTGGTGGAGGCTACCTCGCTAAATATATTTAAGACACGGGTAGATAGGTTTTTGGTAGGCAAGGGAATTAAGGGTTATGGGGAGAAAGCGGGAAAGTGGAACTGAGCCACTTCAGATCAGCCACGATCTTATTGAATGGCGGGGCAGGCTCGAAGGGCTAGATGGCCTACTCCTGCTCCTATTTCTTATGTTCTTAAATCTGCACTGACTGCGGTACCACTCAGGCCCTATCCCTTGATCCCATATATTTACCCTACTAGTCACACTAGAGTCAATTTAGCATGGCCAATCAACCTAACCCACACATCCTTGGACTGGGGTGGGGGGGGGGGTGAAACGCAGAGGAAACCCATGCAGACACGGGGAGAATGTGCAAACTCCACACAGACAGTGACCCGAGGCCAGAATTGAACCCAGGTCCATGGCGCTGTGAGACAGCAGTACTTATCACTGTGCCACCGTGCCACCCAGTGCCAACTTCCAAGCGGGCTTTACTGAGGAACCCATTTCATTCTTTTATCTGCATGAACATTGGCACAATCCTTGCTGTCCTTTTGAAAATGTATTCCTCTCCTAGAGTATTTTTAGTTGCTGATTTTGATAATTGTGGCATTAAGTTCTGTAAGGATAAATTGAGACTTTCTGTTGTAGTGCACGGCCGCACCAAGAGCTCGTGCAATTTAGAAACCTACACGGGCCAGAATTCTCCGGCCTCGCATGGCACCACCACCACCGCCAGCGAGAATGGAGAATTTGGCGCTCGGCCCAGTCTCCATTCACTGCAGCAGTACCGGAGAATCCCAGCCACGGGCGTGGTCGGAGAATTCCAGCCATGATGTTCAGCACCTTTGGAATGTTTTTTTCAACTCCTGGGGAAAGAGTTATTAAGACAAGGCCTGAATTGCAGGCCGTAACCAAGTTTTCAAAGAGTAGTGAAGAAGATGACTTTAGTCAAAGGAAAATGATGAAGACAAGGCAGAAATACATTTCCAAAGCCCGCAGATGGTGGAAAGAAGAGGAAACTAATTGGATGAGGAATTCTACATTTTGAGGTAATAGCTCAGAATGGTTTTGAATAGGATACAATGCACTGAGACTTTTGATTTGATTTATTATTGTCACTTGTATTGGGCTATGATGAAAAGTTTTGTTTTTTGCGTGCTATACAGACAATACACATCATTTATGGAGGATTTGATTTGATTTATTATTGTCACGTGTATTAACAAACAGTGAAAAGTATTGTTTCTTGTGCACTACAGAGACAAGACATACCATTCATAGAGAAGGAAACGAGAGAGTGCAGAATGTAGTGTTACAGTCATAGCTAGGGTGTAAAGAAAGATCAACTTAATTCAAAAGTCTGGCAGCAGCAGGAAAGAAGCTGTTCTTGAGTGGGTTGGTGTGTGAACTCAGACTTTTGTATCTTTTTCCTGAAGGAAGAAGGTGGAAGAGAGAATGTGCACGGGCTCCTTAATTATGCTGGCTGCTTTGCCAAGGCAGCGGGAAGTGTAGACAGAGTCAATGGATGGGAGGCTGATTTGCGTGATAGGACATAGTACATTCGGGAGAAGGAAAGGAAAGAGTGCAGAATGTAGTGTTGAAGCCAATATCATAGAATCCTACAGTGCAGAAAGAGGCCATTCGGCCCATCGAGTCTGCACCGAACACAATCCCACCCAGGCCCTACTCCCATATCCCTACATATTTTACCCACTTATCCCTCTAACCTACCCATCCCTGGACACTAAGGGGCAATTTCTTAGCATGGCCAATCAACCTAACCCGCACATCTTTGGACTGTGGGAGGAAACCGGAGTACCCGGAGGAAACCCACAGAGACACGAGGAGAATGTGCAAACTCCACACAGACAGTGACCCGAGCTGGGAATCGAACCCAGCACCCTGGAGCTGTGAAGCAGCAGTGCTAACCACTGTGCTACCGTGCTGCCCTTGTCTTGATTTTAACATTGAGGATACAGGAAGAAGGAAGGGTTTGTAAGATGCTGTATTTGGAACTTGTGAGGAACAAGAGAAGAAATAGGTACTGTAAAAATGAAGCAGTAAGAGAAAGAAAAAGATCAGTCAGAGATGGACAGACACCATTGCAGGAATTTTACTGCTTCGCCCGCCATGGAATTGGGGTGGGGGAGGTTCGCAGGACAGAATTCTCTGTTGGCCTCAGGTGTGATGTCAAGACCTTCGCCTGAGCAAGGTCGTAAAATAGCGGTCCAGATGTGACCAGGTGATAACTCTTTATGAACACAAGCCTATCCAAGACTGGAAAATTTGAGTAGGTTTGCTTTGAACACCCTCCCCCCTTCCTGGAAAGATGCCAAGCCCTGCTCCTCTTGATCAATGGTCAAGAAAATGGGGGTATGTGAAATGCAGTGGACAATAAGTGAAACTCGTGTGTAGCCGCGCTGCTGCTAAGCAGCTGAACTGAGTTGAGCTTTTTGATTTGATTTATTATTGCCACATGTGTTGGAATACAGTGAAAAGTATTGTTTCTTGTGTGCTATACAGACAAAGCATACTGTTTGTAGACTACAAAAGGGAGAACGGAAGGAGAACGAGAGTGAAAGATAGCTATGCTGGGGACAGCTTGCAAGGAGTCGCCACACACCTACATTGTCAGTCTGACCTGATTTTTCCTTCTTTCACTCTGTGGAAACTATGGGGCATCCTACAAGCACTTCCTTCTTTCTGTATCCTCAATGTTGAAATCAAGACTCATCTGTGTCCTATTTAAATCATTCTGGGCCATTGCCTCCAAATGTAGAGATCCTTGACTCCTATTTGGATAGATTTGGTGGATAGAGGAGAGCCGGTGGATGTGGTCTTTCTGGATTTTCAGAAGGCGTTTAACAAGGTACCTCACAGGAGGTTATTGCAGAAGGTCAGGGGACAGGGAGTTGGGGGTAGGGTGTTAGCGTGGATAGAGGATTGGTTGTCAAATAGGAGGCAGAGAGTGGGGGTCAATGGGTGCTATTCGGATTGGCGGATGGTGACTAGTGGAGTGCCTCGGGTCGGTGCTGGGGCCTCAGCTATTTACCATTTATATAGATGATCTGGAGGAGGGAACCGAGTGTAGGGTGTCGAAATTTGCTGATGACACCAAGATTGGAGGAAAGGCAAATTGTGTGAAGGGTGTGGAGAGTCTACAGAAGGATCTAGATAGGCTGGGCGAATGGGCCAGGAAATGGCAAATGGAATTTAATGTTGGCAAGTGCGAGGTGGTCCACTTTGGTAGGAATAATGGTAGGAAGGATTATCACTTACGTGGTGAAAAACTGCAGCATGCGACGGTGCAGAGGGACCTTGGGGTCCTTGTGCATGAGTCTCAAAAACCCAGCTTGCAGGTGATCAGGAAGGCGAACGGGATGCTGGCCTTCATAGCGAGGGGGATTGAATATAAAAGTAGGGAGGTCTTGCTGCAGCTGTATAGGGCATTGGTGAGGCCGCAGCTGGAGTACTGTGTGCAGTTTTGGGTGCCGTACTTACGCAAGGATATTTTGGCCTTGGAGGGAGTGCAGAGGAGGTTTACTAGGCTGATACCGGAGTTGAGGGGGTTGAGCTATGAGGAGAGGCTGAATAAACTAGGCTTGTACTCGTTAGAGTTGAGAAGAATGAGGGGAGATCTCATTGAGACGTATAAGATGATGAATGGGATGGATAGGATAGAGGTGGAGAGACTCTTCCCGCTCAGAAAGGATAATAGGATTAGGGGGCACAGCCTCAAGATAAAGGGAGGGCGGTTTAGAACGGAGTTGAGGAGGAACTTCTTCACTCAAAGGGTGGTGAATCTCTGGAATTCTCTGCCCGTTGAAGTGGTGGAGGCTGCCTCGCTAAATATTTTTAAGATGCGGGTTGATGGGTTTTTGATAAGCGAGGGGATTAAGGGTTATGGGGAGAGGGCGGGAAAGTGGAACTGAGCCACGACAGATCAGCCATGATCTTATTGAATGGCGGGGCAGGCTCGAAGGGCTAGATGGCCTACTCCTGCTCCTATTTCTTATGTTCTTATGTTCTTATTTGACATTCACTGTGCCGAGCAGGCCTTCAGGTTTTCCCTGGTGCTCAAGCACTGGTGCTCCATCACAACACTCTCTCTTCCTTTAATGAAGAAGGGTTGTTCATTCAAATTGAAAATACTTTCCCCTTATCACACCTCCAGCATTGAGAGTATTCCCATGCTGTTAAAAAATGCATGACGATGTCCTGTTTATTGGTCATGTGTGCTTTGATGTTCACTGTAGTAAGATGGTTAAGAAATAACTGTGTTTGATGTATCTTCCCAATGGCCATTTCACTGTAGTGCAATTTAAAGGTGGAAAATTGATTCTGGCTGTTAATGAATGCTTGGCTACACTGCTATGAATTGAGGCTGGTTAAAATCCAATTGTCTTCATTTTGCTTCTACCAGCATTTCCTTAGTCTATTCTTACCGTTGAGGTGCTCAACTGAGGTCCAATTAAAGATTGTATGGTGCTGTTTAAATGAGGTTGGGAGTTCTCCCCAGTGTCTGACCAATGTTAATCCCTCAATCAACAGCTGTTTATCTGGTCATTGCGACATTGCTGTTTGTAGCACCTTATTGTGCATTGGCTGCCTCATTTCTTACGAGGACTACGCTTCAAATGTATTTCACATGAAGTGCCTTGGGACATCCTCTGGTTGCTAAAGGCTACATAAATGCAAGATCTTTCTTAACTCAGTCACATTTTCTGCTTGTTTGGGCTTTTACCATTTTTTCCTGATCCTTTGATGCTTTTTAAGCCAAGTTTTGTCTCAGATACATAGGTTTAGTTGTGGGCATTGCATTTCTAGGGTAGGGATGGGCGTTATTTATGCTCAATTTTAGTTAAGTTTATTTATGTATTTGTATCACAAGTAGGCTTGCATTAACACTGCAATGAAGTTACTGTGAAAATCCCCTTGTCGTCACACCCTGGCGCCTGTTCGGGTACACTAAGGGAAAATTTAGCATGGCCAGTGCACCTAACCAGCATGTCTTTTGGACTGTGGGAGGAAGCTGGAGCACCTGGAAGAAACTCTCACAGACATGGGGGAGAACGTGCAGAGTCCGCATGGACAGTGACCCAAGCCAGGAATCAAACCTGGGTCCCTGAAGCTGTGAGACAGCACTGTGCCACTCAATTTTAACTGTAATGGAATCGTCAGTTCCTGAAACTATGGCGCTGGTAATGAATGCTTTCGATTTTTTTGAAATTATAGTAATAACAATTGCTGACCCAGGGAGACCTGTCCGCTAATGGGAGTGTTGAGTGAAATCCTGTTGCGTGGAAGATCTTCTCCAGTGATGTTATGCTGAGTGTGATTTGACTCAGAGCCAGTAGGCTTTACTGTAAACCTTCCAGCCAAGCCAATAGCAGAACGCGATTTCAAACATCCTGGATGAATATCAGACATAAAGAAACAAACTTGCCCCTCTGGAATCAGATTATGGAGAACTAATGTCTCTGTTTACAAGAAATGCTTTTCTGCGCAATACATAGCTTTATTCCTTTTTGTAATCAGAACGTGTCCAGAACAAAGGCCACAGGAAGGAAGATGCGAGGTCTTTTTTTTTTACAGAAGTGATACTTTTCTGCAGTCGTTATTTTAACATTTTGATTTCACAATTGTCGCAAGTGTGAAAACCCACCTCGGATCACACGTAACAGAAGATTTCAGATATAGAGTGACTGGCGGTGTGTGATCCTGTCTCCAAAGCACAGCAGTAAAACCAGATCATTGCAAGTTTAAAAACTATGCATGCGCTGCTTTTTGCACAGGTAGACATCGGCTGGCAGGGTACAAGGGGCTTGGCTTGGCCAAAGGGCACATTGCAAAATGGCGAGCCGCTAATAGATCACTTTCTTCACTGGTACGGGTGTCTCCGTGCAAGTTTCGAGCCTGTCTCTATTCAAGCAGCAATGAAATTCTTGCAAGAACAATAAGCAAGGAGCTGTGCTGACTAGGACCATAGAAAAATTGCAGCACGGAAGGAGGCCATTTGGCCCATTTTGTTCATGCTAGCCCAAGGACACCCAAGCAGCCTTTCTAACCCCACCTTCCTGCACCCAGCCCATAGTCTATAGCACTTAAGTTTAAGTTTATTTATTAGTGTCACAAGTAGGCTTACATTAACAATGCAACGAAGTTACTGTGAAAATCCCCTAGTTGCCACACTCCGGCACCTGTTTGGGTACACTGAGGGAGAATTTAGCATGGCCAATGCATCTAACCAGCACATCTTTTGGACTGTGGGAGGAAACTGAAGGGCTCACAGGGAGAACGCGCAGATTCCACACAGATTCCACTCCAAGCTGAGAATTGAACCCAGGTCCCTGGCGCTGTGAGGCAGCAGGGCTAACACTGTGCCACCATGCAGGTGCAGATCCAAGTACTTTTTCAAAGAGTTTAGGGTCTCTGTCTCCACCAATAATTTGGGCAGTGACTTCCAGACATCCACCACCCTTTGTGTAAAAAATTTCTTCCTTATAAACTCCTCCATACCTACTGCCACTTATCTTGACTCTATGTCCCTTTGTTCTAGAACTCTCCACCAAATGAAACTATTTTATCTTGCCCACTCTAACTTTTCCCCTTATAACTCAGTACACCTCTCTCAAGTCACCCCTCAACCTTCTTTGTTTCAAAGAAAATAACCCAACCTATCTACTTTCTCCTCATAGCTATACTTTCCTAGTCCTAGCAATTTTTTTTAAACCTCCTCTGCACTCTCTTTGGAGCAATTACATCCTTCCTGCAACGTGGTGACCAGAACTGCACACAATCTTCCAGTGTTTCATACAGTGGTAGATTTCATGCTAAAATGATGGGGATCTGTTCATGTTGCACTTGTCTTTTTAATTTGATTTGATTTATTATTGTCGCATGCATTAGTACACAGTGAGAAGTATTGTTTCTTGCGCGCTATACAAAGCAAAATGTAATAGAGAAGGAAAAGAGAAAGTATAGAATGTATGTTACAGTCATAGCTAGGGTGTGGAGAAAGATCAGCTTAATGTGAGGTAGGTCCATTCAAAAGTCTGACGGCCAGGAAGAAGTTGCTCTTGAATTAGTTAGTACATGTCCTCAGACTTTTGTATCTTTCTTTCCACTGAAGAAGGTGGAAGAACATAGAACATAGAACACTAAACACTACAGCACAAACAGGCCCTTCGGCCCACGAGTTGCGCCGATCACATCAACACCTATCTATAACCCCCAATCCCATAAAACCCCATATACTCATCCAGAAGTCTTTTAAAAGACCCCAGCGAGTTTGCCTCCACCACCACTGACGGCAGCCGATTCCACTCACTCACCACCCTCTGAGTGAAAAACTTACCCCTAACATCACTTCTGTACTTACCTCCCCGCACCTTAAATCTGTGTCCTCTTGTAGCGACCATTTCAACCCGGGGAAATAGCCTCAGAGAATCCACCCTATCCATTCCTCTCAACATTTTATAAACCTCTATCAGGTCGCCTCTCAACCTTCGTTGAGGATATGCCCAGGGTGTGTGAGATCCTTAATTATGCTTTCCCGAGACACTTCTGAGTGGGAAGTGTAGACAGAGTCAATGCATGGAAGGCTGGTTTGAGTGATGGAATGGGCTTCATTGTGGGGATGTTTGAGATCAAAGAATCATGCAGCATAGAGGAATTGTAAGAATAAAGATCTGTTGGCTTTTATATGACAGCAGCAACATATACTATATCGTGCCTTCAACATAGTGAAATGAGCTAAGGCAGGGATGGGAGTAGGTGACTTTTGTGGAAGTCTGTGATGTTGGAAGGGGTATTCCAACGTAATTACACTTTTATGGGTAAAATGTTCACAGCCATCCAGTGACTACCACTTGTGTGCAAGACACAGCACAAAACATGACAAAACTTACCACAAAGGACAAACAATTTCTTGGTAGTACAGAACGTGAATAGTACTGAAAAGAAAGACAGCTTTTCATCTTGTACTCATTAAGACAAACAAGAATGCCAAATTTCAAACCATCATCACACTTTATACTGCTGGAGAAAAGGATCCTGATTGGCTGAGGCAATGCCATGGAGAATGTAACAGGGAACAGTTGGCTCCGCAGATGCCTGGGTAGTTCAAAAGCGGTGCAAGTCTTGGACATGTTCCTTTTGTTTCCAGAAAATGGATTACATCAGTCAAGCTACACGTGTAATACATTAATTGTAACCTCCAGTGCAATTAGTAAGTCTGGTGAGCTGCAGATGCTAATTGCTACATGGGATTGTGACATGGGAGATATATTACAAAGAAAGCCAGGATTCTTATTTTTTTCATTCATGAGATGTGCACCCAGCTAGTTAGGCTAGTATTTGTTGCCCATCCCTTATTGCCCTTGACAAGGGTTACCTTCCTGGTTATTATTGTAAGCTGTTGGAGACTGGTAGGTTTTAATGAAGTCTTTCTAGGCTAAAGTAGGTTAACTGTGTATTTATTAACTATGATTATTATATTATTATAATTAGAATCTGTCATTAAGGAGGAAATTGCGAGGCATCTTGAAGGGAATTGCTTGATAGAGCAGACGCAGCACGGTTTCATTAAAGGGAAGTCGTGTCTGACAAATTTACTGGAGTTCTATGAGGATGTGTCTAGGGCGGTGGATAGAGGAGAGCCGGTGGATGTGGTCTTTCTAGATTTTCAGAAGGCGTTTGCCAAAGTGCCTCACAAGAGGTTATTGCAGAAGGTCGAGGGACATGGAGTTGGGGGTAGGGTGTTAGCGTGGATAGAGGATTGGTTGTCAAATAGGAGGCAGAGAGTAGGGGTCAACGGGTGCTATTCGGATTGGCGGATGGTGACTAGTGGAGTGCCCCAGGGGTCGGTGCTGGGGCCTCAGCTTTTTACCATTTATATAGATGATCTGGAGGAGGGAACCGAGTGTAGAGTGTCGAAATTTGCTGATGACACCAAGATTGGGGGAACGGCAAATTGTGCGGAGGGTGTGGAGAGTCTGCAGAAGGATCTAGATAGGCTGGGCGAATGGGCCAGGAAATGGCAAATGGAATTTAATGTTGGCAAGTGTGAGGTGGTCCACTTTGGTAGGAAGAATGGTAGGAAGGACTATTACTTATGTGGCGAAAAACTGCAGCAGGCGACGGTGCAGAGGGACCTCGGGGTCCTTGTGCATGAGTCGCAAAAACCCAGCTTGCAGGTGCAACAGGTGGTCAGGAAGGCGAATGGGATGCTGGCCTTCATAGCGAGGGGGATTGAATATAAAAGTAGGGAGGTCTTGCTGCAGCTGTATAGGGCATTGGTGAGGCCGCAACTGGAGTACTGTGTGCATTTTTGGGCGCCGCACCTGCGCAAAGATACTTTGGCCTTGGAGGGAGTGCAGAGGAGGTTTACTAGGCTGATACCGGAGTTGAGGGGGTTGAGCTATGAGGAGAGGCTGAATAGATTAGGCTTGTACTTGTTAGAGTTTAGAAGAATGAGGGGAGATCTCATTGAGACGTATAAGATGATGAATGGGATGGATAGGATAGAGGTGGAAAGACTCTTCCCGCTCAAAAAAGACAGTAGGACTAGGGGGCACAGCCTCAAGATAAAAGGGGGGCGGTTTAGAACGGAGTTGAGGAGGAACTTCTTCACTCAAAGGGTGGTGA
The DNA here is from genome assembly GCF_965287045.1 of Carcharhinus amblyrhynchos. Classification (NCBI taxonomy): domain Eukaryota; kingdom Metazoa; phylum Chordata; class Chondrichthyes; order Carcharhiniformes; family Carcharhinidae; genus Carcharhinus; species Carcharhinus amblyrhynchos. Next base: position 13,149,009 of record NC_137327.1, read on the forward strand.
ATCTCTGGAATTCTCTGCCCGTTGAAGTGGTGGAGGCTGCCTCGCTAAATATTTTTAAGACGCGGGTTGATGGGTTTTTGATAAGAGAGGGGATTAAGGGTTATGGGGAGAAGGCGGGAAAGTGGAACTGAGCAGTGACAGATCAGCCATGATCTTATTGAATGGCGGGGCAGGCTCGAAGGGCTGGATGGCCTACTCCTGTTCCTATTTCTTAAGTTCTTATGACAATGTACATATATACAGTAAGGGGTTCAAACTAAGAGTTGCCTCCATGTTTGTTGTGCTCTGTCCTAGACTAAGCAAGGCCCCTAGGTGTGCGTGATGTATTCTCTTACAATACTACTCACACAGTGATGTACACATCCCACATTAACCTTATATGTGCTGGATCATTATACCACACCTCCCCCATATCATTAGCCAATATATTTCAAGTTAGTTTACCCCTTGTATTTATGTTGTTAACTCCTGCCCCATCTCTCCCCCTCTTCAAATCTCTGATTTCATAGGTTCAGGCAGTATGGAGTTTTATACTCCTTCTACATGTTGTTTGCACGACATCCAGAAGATGGTAGACTCTGTCATTGCAGGCAAATTCTGTTGAGTTGGAGGTTGGTCTGACATCGAAGTTTGTTCTTATCCTCTTTTTCCATTCATTAGTTTCGAACCCTCCTTGTTGATTTGAATATTGTGGCGATAGGTAGTTGTTGATTTGCCCTGTCTTTCCCGGGGTGGGCGAATGCTGTGCTCATTCCCATGGCATCTTTCCTCTCCTTTCATCACTGTGACGCATATGGAAGTTCATGTTTCAACAATGGGGATCCTCATTCCCATGTCTTTTACAATTCTAACCAAATGATTTGATTTGACTTGATTTATTATTGTCACGTGTATTAGTACACAGTGAAAAGTATTGTTTCTTGCTCACTATGCAGACAAAACATTCCGTTCATAGAGAAGGAAAGGAGAGAGTGCACATTGTAAGCATAGAAAGAGAATAAAAGATAGAATTGGATAGTGTGTTTGGCACAGCTTGTATGAAGTCGCCTCGCTCTGGTGCCAATATTGCTTTTCGGGATTAAGAATCTTTTCATTCAACTTGGTAACAACTCTGCTAAGTTGAGTAATTTTGTTTCAGAGTGTTTTTTTTTATTCATTTGTGGGATATGGTCATCACTGGCTGGCCAGTGTTTATTGCCCATCCCTAGTTGCTTTTGTTCAGAAGGCAGTTGAGAGTCAACCACATTGCTGTGGCTCTGGAGTCACGTGCCAGGCAGACCTGGTCAGGAAGGCAGGTTTCCTTCCATGAAGGACATTAGTGAACCAGACAGGTATTTTTGACAATCGACAATGGTTTCATTGTCATCAGTAGATTTTTAATTCCAGATTTAAAAAAAAATTGAATTCAAATTCCATTGTCTGCTGCCATGGGATTTGAACTTGGGTCCCTAGAACATTAGCTGAGTTTCTGGATTAGTAGTCTAGTGATTATCCCAGTAGGCCATCGCCTCCCCAGTGATGAAATGACAATGTGACTGCGGCACACTTTAAACATTGGCTGAGTATTCAGTTCGATTTGGAATCCATGGTGTGACCGTTCCTCAGACTCTTTAAATTCACTTGTTCAATCTTCGATCTGTTCCATTGAGTTCCCCGTTACTGCTTTTAAAGTCTGGATTTGCTCTTCCATACTGCACAGCTCATTCTTCATGTTGTTCAGATTGGACCGAAGTTCAAGAATTTCACCACTTTTGGTTTTTAAGTCTGCCTTCAATCAGCTAGTCTGAATCATCACCAATTCCTTCCCCTATTGCAGGCATTTTGCAAGATGCCTACTAGGGACTTCTGATGCTTGAAGTTCATCAAGGATAGGTCAGCTGACCCCTCCAGGAATTGAAGCTGGAGTCCCGTGAGATCCCACGGAGTCTCCTGCTGCAAAGAGGAATTTTCAATTTCACCCTTCAGTTTCTGAGACTTCCTTCGCAGCTTTTAAGAAGGAATCATAGAATCCCTACGGTGCCCATTCGGCCCATCAAGTCTGCACCAATCACAATCCCACCCAGGCCCTATCCGCATAGTCCCATGCATTTACCCTAGCTAATCCCCCTGACACTAAGGGGCAATTTAGCATGGCCACTCCACCTAACCCCGCACATCTTTGGAGTGTGGGGGGAAAGTGGAGCACTTGGAGGAAACCCATGCAGACACGGGGAGAACGTGTAAATTCCACACAGACCCAAGCCGGGAATCGAACCCGGGTCCCTGGCACTGTGAGGCAGCAGTGCTAACCACTGTGCCACCATGCCGCTCACATCTGGTGACCCGTTGCGCATCTGCTTCTTCAGCTTCTCTTCAGGCAGAATTTTTCTTTGAATTTTTCATCAAGATTTTAGTTTCTCTGTATATTTTTTTGTGAGGTTTTGGGTTTCGTCATTCACTGCCACCATGTTTAGAGTGTTGGATACTGTTTGGTAGGTCTTAATGAAGTCCTCAAAGTCTGAAGTAGGTTAACTGCGCATGTTTATTAAACACAAGGGGTGGAATTTTCCCATCCCGCCTGCCACGGGAGTCATAGCGGGGAGGCGGATCATGCATACGTCCATTGACCTTGGGCGGGTTTTTTCGGTTTTGGGTGAGCGTGACCGGAAAATCCTGCCCCAAGATCTCGGTGCATAAATATTATATCAGCCACGGGGAGAACATGCAAGCCCCACACAGGCAGTCACTGAGGCTGGAAGCAAACCCAGGTACCTGGCGCTGTTTGGCAGTAGTGCTAACCACTGTGCCACCGTGCCGCCCAGTATTTACTATTACAGAGCAATACTAGACCAACCAAAGCTTGGGATGATGGAAAGATTTTATGGGGGGGCGCAGGGTTTGTTGATGGCAAGCTGTCATTTCATCACTGCAGTTGACTGCAATTTCAGGATTTGTCATTTGGACAGACTAACGCCAGTATTGTGAAGCTGTGGCTTGTTCCTCATTACTCTGCTTCCAAACCCATGCCTCCATCCTCCACCACCACCCCCCAGCAGCCATGGCCTAAGGCAGCAATCATTAAAATCAGATGAGGTGGTGAGAACTTCCCCATTTCCACTGTCACATCACTGGCATGAAATCCTCCCAAAGTTATGCCTTATTTAATTTTATGTAACTGGGTTTTCAACGCTGATGCGTATAGTAACTATATTCGATGTTTCAGCTTGATCTTAGTGGTTGGCTCTTTATTTCCTGGTTGGCTGTCTATGAGAATTCAGTAAGATGATTGACTGTAGCTGCACATTAGGAATCTCCATTAAAAATGGCACAACCAATTGTACATTGATGTGGAGATGCTGGAGTTGGACTGGGGTAGGCACACAAGAAGTCTCACAACACCAGGTTAAAGTACACCAGGTTTATCTGGTAACACGAGCTTTCGGAACGCTGCCCCTTCATCAGGTGAGTGGCGAATTGGGTTCACAAGTGCAAGTGGAGAGAGGGTTAAGCACAAGTTAAAGAGGTAAGGGCTTAACCCATCTCCACTTGCATGTCTGCACCGGTAAAGACTTGATTACCTGTTAAGACTCGCATTCCAACCATTATCTTGTATGTCTATATATGCCCTGTTTGTGAACCCAATTCTTCTTGAATCATTGTCTGTGTGGAGTCTGCACATTCTCCCCTGTTTGCATGGGCTTCCTCTGGGTGCTCTGGTTTCCTCCCACAGTCCAAAAGACGTGCTGGTTAGGTGCATTGGCCATGCTAAATTCTCTCTGTGTACCCGAACAGGTGCCAGAGTGTGGCGACTTCATTGCAGCGTGAATGTAAGCCTACTTGTGACACTAAAAAATAAACTAAAACTTTAAACTTTAATGGAAATCTGGCTCCTATTCAAATGTATGGAACATAGAATTTCCAATACCTTTGTCATGCCAAATCCCAGTTGTTGCCAATCAACTTCTCTGGCACAATAAGTCAACAAATACTCGATACTGATATTGAATTTGACCATCAGCCATGATCAAAATGGATGGTGAAGCAGGCTTGCCGGGCTGAATGGCCTACTCCTGCTTCTAGTTTTGATGTTCCTATGTTAATATGGGCGAGATATTCTGGTTGCGCCCACAGTGGGAATTGTAACAGGTGGGACAGAATATTTGGCAGACTGTTTCAAGTCCCATTGACCTCAGGTGGGAATTTCCTGTATTCGGGCATGCATGGCCAGGGATTCCCACCTTATCAGTGTTGTGTATCTTTCCTTCAGCTTTTATTTGTTGTTGGAGATTTTTTTTTTAAACAGTCAATTTAATTTTTTTTGGTTCTGCCAATTTGTTTTCTCTTCCTGTCATAGAATCCATACAATGCAGAAGGAGGCCATTTGGCCCATCAAGTCTGCACTGACCACAGTGCCACCCAGCCCCTATCCCCATAGCCCCGCATATTTACCCTGTTTGTCCGCCTGACACTCAGTGGCAATTTAGCATGGACAATCCACCTGACCCAAACATCTTTGGACTGGTGGGAGGAAACCGGAGCACCCAGAGGACAGCCACGTGGGCATGGGGAGAATGTGCGAGCTTCACAGAGACAGTTACCCAAGCCAAGAATTGAACCTGGACCCCTGGTGCTGTGAGGCAGCAGTGCTAACCACTGTGTCACTATGCCGCGCTGTCGCTTAATTCTTTCCCTCACTTAATTTAGCTCCCTTTTAACACTGAATTCACTATTCTTACTGGCACCTCCTGGTTCCTTCTCTAACATCTTCCAGTCTGATGAAGAGTCATTGATCTGAGACATTGATGTCTTTGCCTCTCTCCGCGGATGATATCTGATACGTTGAGTACTCCCAAAGTATCCCACTGTTCATTTCACAACCTTTCTACTTAATTGGTTAAGGAGACACTCAGTTGCTTGCCCTGTTTCCACAGCTCTTAGCTTTCCTGTTTTCGTTTCCTACTTACAAAGCTTTTCCAGTACAAAGGCTTAAGTAATTGAAAAGTCAAGGATAATGCTAATGGATGCTGGGTGCTGTTTGTTTACTGTTTGTTTTCTGTTCCACTATGTTTTTACAGCACAGAAAAAGGCCTTTCAGCCCATCATAGCCACACCAGCCATCAAACACCTACCTATTCTAATCAAAACATAGGAATTAGGAGCAGAAGTTGGCAAATTCAGCCCTTCCAGCCTGCTCTGCCATTCAGTCAGATCATGGCTGACCTCTCCCGTGTCTCAAATCCACCTCCCCACTTGTTCCCCATATCCCCTTATCCCTTTTTTATTAGAAATATATCTATCGCCTTCTTGAAATCATTCAATGATTCAGACTCCATCACACAATGAGGCGACGAGTTCCACAAATTCACCACCCTCTGCAAGTAGTCCCTCCTTATCTCAGTTTTAAATCTACTGCCTCTCAACCTATGCCAGTGACCTCTTGCTCTCGACTGCTCCACAAGGGGAAACATTTGGTCTACATTTACTTTATCAATACCTTTTAAAATTTTATTTACCTCCGTCAGGTCCTTCCTCCTCCTTCTAAATTCAAATGAGTATCAGCCCAAACTGTTCAATCTCTCTTCATCCGTCAATCCTTTCATCCCCAGAATCAATGTGGTGAACCTCCTCTGAGCTTTCTCCAATGCCACCACATCCTTCCTTGAATAAGGAGACCAAACCTGGGCCCAATACTCCAGATGTGGTCTCACCAACACCGTATACAATCGCAACAACACTCCTCTACTTTTATATTCCAGTCCCCCTGCAATAAATGCCAACATCCCATTTGCCTTTTTTATTACTTGCTGTATCTGCATGCCAACTTTGTGATTCATGAACACAGATACCTAGGTCCCTCTGCCGGATGCATTTTGAATTTACTCACCTAAATGCTTCTTAAATGTTGTGAGGGTTCCCACCTTTACCACCCTTTACAGGCAGTGAGTTCCATATTCCCACCAACTTCTGGGTGAAAAACCTTTTCCTCAAATCCCCTCTAAATTTCCTGCCCCTAAATCTATGCCCTCTGGTTATTGACCCCTCTACTAAGGGGAAACGTTTCTTACTACCTACCCTATCTACATACCCTATAATTTTGTACAACGCAATTATAAGATTAGAACATATAGGAGCAAAATTAGGCCATTTGGCCCATCAAATCTGCTCCATCATTCAATCATGGCTGATGTGATTCTCATCCCCATTCTCACGCCTTGATCCCCTTATGGATCAACAACCTACCTGTCTCCGTCTTAAAGACACTCAATGACCTGGCCTCCACAGCCCTCTGTGACAATGAGTTCCACAGATTCACCACCCTCTGGCTGAAGAAATTCCTCCTCATCTCAGTTTCAAAGGAGAGCCCTTCACTCTGAGGTTGTGCCCTTGAGTTCTAGTCTCCCCCACCAGTGGAGACATCCTCTCCACATCCACTTCATCTCGGTCTCAATTAGGTTCCCCCCTTCATCCTTCCAAACTCTATTGAGTATAGACCCAAACTCCTCAACAGCTCCTTATATCAGGTCTGCCTCTCAGCCTTGTCTGCTTTGAGGAGAACAACCCCAGCCTCTTATCATAGCTGACTCATTGAGTTTATTGTGGAAATTTAGTCTATTTTGGGATTGGAATTTCCAATTGGACAAACAAATTATTCCATTGTTTATTATGGATGGAGGCAGAATACAGATCCTTCCACTGTAAAAAAAAACATGCCCACTCTCCCCCCATCACCCCCTGCATCTCCGTGACATTTTAAACATGGTTTCATAGAGTATATTTTTGTTATTTAATTAGTTTATAACATCACTGATTAAAAAAAGACTCAAGCCAGGAATCAAATACCGATCCCAGGGGCCGTGAGGCAGCAGCAGTAACCACTGTGCTGTAACAGTGGAATGCTGCATCTTTGAGAGCAACGACTGGATTTTTGCATCTAACTGCACATCTGTTCTTGCCTGAAGTTTCCTTGTAACTTGCACCTAAATAACAGAGAACACCGTTGGCCCCAAGTGTTATTTTGACAGGAAGTTCTGGCCCATCACTTTCATAACTTTCCTGGGGTAAATATATTTGCTGAGGCTCAGATCAGCCATGACCGAATTGACTGGCAAAGCAGGAACGAGGGGCTGAATGGCCTATTCCTGCTCCTAGAAGGCTAAGCTCCTGTTTCAGTTTTGTCCGGTCATTCAAAAGTCTTGAATCTTAATTGCTTCATACATTTAATTTGCCCAGTAAATAATGTCACAACACCAGGCTAAAGCCCAACAGGTTTATTTGGTAGCACGAGCTTTCGGAGCACTGCCCCTTCATCGGGTGAGTCACTCCGAAAGCTCGTGCTACCAAATAAACCTGTTGGACTTTAACCTGGTGTTGTGAGACTACTTACTGTGCTCACCCCAGTCCAACCCCGCGACCCCACATCATGGCATTTAATTTGAGTTCTGAAATGTAAAATTTTTAAACCTTATTCCATAATATAGTTAATTTATGTATATGGTTTGGGGAGAAAGAAAACGAAAGATAACTAAAAAGTGAAAAAGGTAAATCACTCCTTTTCTATGGCAATAATTGTCTGAAAAAGGTGTTGCATGTTCCTAGCTTCTGAAACAGGATAGATCCCTATTCATTCACAAGAGGCTGAGTTTTCTGCCCCCCTCCTCCCCCCCGCAACCCCCTCCTCCCCCCCGCAACCCCCTCCTCCCCCCCGCAACCCCCTCCTCCCCCCCGCAACCCCCTCCTCCCCCCGCAACCCCCTCCTCCCCCCGCAACCCCCTCCTCCCCCCGCAACCCCCTCCTCCCCCCGCACCCCCCCCTCCACCAGCCGCCCCGCCCCGCCCCGCACCTCCACCTCCACCTCCACCTCCACAATCCCCCACAAGGCGTTTTCCAGTGTTGGAGTTGGCTGGCAATGGGATCTTCTGCTCCCGTCACTGCTGTCCGCAGATTTTCCCATTGTTCTCACTGGGGCTCGCCAGTGGCGGGACAGGAACATCCCACCCAGCAGGAACGACTGGAAAATTTTGGCCGGAGTGTTGAAGTTGTTTTTGAGGGAGGAGGGTGTGAGGGAGAGGGGAGATGCTGGTTGCTGGTTTAAACCTGGAAAGGGGGTGAGGGGGTTTTACTGACTTAAATAACACATATGACTAAGCTGCACCTGCACAGGAAATGCTTCATAACAACTGCCAGGACATATTGTACAACAGATTTTTGATATACAAGGGAGTCAAAGGTTATCGACGTGTAGGCAGGAGAGTGGAAATAAGGCCATAATCTAATTGAATGGGCTAGCAAGCTCAATGGGCTGAATGTGCTGTTCCTAATTCATATGAGCTTATCACAGGGCGACACGGTGGCACAGTAGTTAGCACTATTGCCTCACAACTCCAGGGACCTGGATTCGATTCCCGGCTTGGGTCACTGTCTGTGTGGAGTTTGCACATTCTCCCCGTGTCTGTGTGGGTTTTCTCCGGGTGCTCCACTTTCCTCCCATGGTCCAAAGCTGTTTGGGTTTGGTTGATTGGCCATGCTAAATTGACCCTAGTTTTGGGGGGATTAGCAGAATAAATGTAGGTTTATGGGGATAAAGTGGGATTGTTGTCAGTACAGGCCCAATGGGCTGAATGGCCTCCTTCTGTACTGTAGGGAATCTAAGATTCTATGATTTACTCTATGTAATATTAACATACGATTTAAAGCTGTAGATACAGAAAAGAATATCATCCCTGACAATATTCCAGCAATAGTGCTGTCGAACTGTTCTCCAAACAGATGTTGCCTGGTAATGAGAAGAGGTTGGATAAACTCGGTTTGTTCTCACTGGAACTGGAGGTTGAAGAGTGACTTACAGAGGTTTACAAGATTATGAGTGACATGGGCAAGTGGATAGTCAGATGCTCTTTCCTAGGGGTAGAAAAGTCAAGAACTCAGGGACATTGGTTTCAGGTGCGTTGGGAAAAGTTTTGAGGAGATGAATGAGGCATGTTTTTTACACAGGGAGAATGTCTGGAACACGTTGCCCGGGGAAGTGGTGAAGCACGTACAATAGTGGCATTTAAGGGGCATCTAGACAAATACCTGAATAGGATGGGAATATAAGGATATCGGCTCTGTAAGTGCATACGTTTTTAGTTTAGGCAGGCATCATGATTGGCGTAGGCTTGGAGGGTCGAAGGGCCTGTTCCTGTGCAGGACAGTTCTTTGTTCTGCAAAGTGTTATATGGTCCACTAGTAATATTGTAGCCAAAGTTGGTTGCACCCATTTTCCTTATTTACTGATAGGTTGTGGGTGTCACTGAAGTGGGGGGTAGTCATTGCTTATCCTGATTGCCTTTGTGAAGGTGGTGGTGATGGCATTGGTGATTGAATATTTTGTTCAACCATTTCACAGGGTTAAGAATCAACCAACCTGTAGGTCTGGAGTCACCAATTGGCCAGACTTTGTAAGGACAAATTTCCTTTCCTAAAGGGCATTTGTGAAGCTGATGGGTTTGACGACAATCTGGCAGATTTATGGCCACCATTAATTTCTCCCGAATTAGCTTAATTAATTGCAGTTAAATTTCCCAACCATAATGTACTCCAGCTGAGGTGAAAGCAGTGTTTTATAAAGATTTAGCAGAATTTCTTTGCTTTTGTACTCAATGCCTCTATTTGTAAAGCCATGAATCCCATGTGCTTTTTTTTTTAAACAACCTTCTTAAATTGTGCGGCGTGGTGGCACGGTGGTTAGCAGTGCTACCTTACAGCGCCAGGGACCCGGGTTCAATTCCTGGCTCTGTGTGGAGTTTGTACATTCTCCCTGTGTCTGCATGGGTTTCCTCTGGGTGCTCCGGTTTCCTCCCACAGCCCAAAGATGTGTGGGTTAGGTTAATTGGCCGTGGTAAATTGCTCCATAGGCTAGAGGGATTATTGGGATAAATGTGTGGGTTTGTGGAGATAGGGCCTGGGTGGGATTGTTGTCGGTGGAGACTCGATGGGCCGACATCCTTCTGCACCGTAAGATTCTATGACCTTCATATACTTGTGCACATTCATCTCCAGGTTGTTAATTCATTTATGGGATGTGGACATCTCTGGCTCGGCCAGCATTTATTGCCCATCCATAATTGCCTTTGAGAAGGTGGTGGTAAGCTGTCTTGTTGAATTGCTGCAGTCCATGCAGTGTGGGTACATACTCAACGCTGTTAGCGAGGGAGTGCCAGGATTTTTCTCCAGCGACAGTGAAGGAACGGTGATATATTTCCAAATCAGGATGGTGCATTGCTTGGAGGGGAACTTGCAGGTAGTAGTGTTCCCATGTATCTGCTGCCCTTGTCCTTCTAGATGGTGGCAGTTTTGGGTTTGAAAGTTGCTGTTTAAGGAGCTTTGGTGAGTTATTGCAATGTGTCAATAGATGGTACACCCTGCTGCTACTGTGAATCAGTGGTGCAGGGAATGAATATTTATGGAAAGGGTGTCAATCAAGTGGGCTGCTTTGTTCTGTATGGCATCAAGCTTCTGGAGTGTTGATGGAGCTTTTTTCTTTTTTTTAATTCACTTGTGGGACATGGGCGTCACTGGCAGCATTTATTGCCCATCCCTAGTTGCCCTTGAGAAGATGGTGGTGAGCTGCCTCCTTGAAACACAACTGAATGGCTTTATTAGCCATTTCAGAGGGCACTTGAGAGTCAACCACATTGCTGTGGCTCTGGAGTCACATGTAGGCCACACTAGGTAAGGACTGAAGATTTCCTTCCCTAAAGGACATTAGTGAACTAGATTGGTTTTTTTGACAATCGACAATGGATTCGTGGTCATCATAGAATCCCTACTGTGCAGCAGGAGGCCATTCAGCCCATCGAGCCTGCACCGACAACAACCCCACCCAGGTCCTTTCCCCATAACCCCACATATTTACGCTGATAATCCTCTTGGCACTAAGGGGCAGTTTAACATGGCCAGTCAACCTAACCTGCATTTCTTTGGACTGTTTGCGATTCATGCACAAGGACCCCGAGGTCCCTCTGCACCGTCGCCTGCTGCAGTTTTTCGCCACGTAAGTAATAGTCCTTCCTACCATTCTTCCTACCAAAGTGGACCACCTCACACTTGCCAACATTAAATTCCATTTGCCATTTCCTGGCCCATTCGCCCAGCCTATCTAGATCCTTCTGCAGACTCTCCACACCCTCCGCACAATTTGCCGTTCCCCCAATCTTGGTGTCATCAGCAAATTTCGACACCCTGCACTCGGTTCCCTCCTCCAGATCATCTATATAAATGGTAAATAGCTGAGGCCCCAGCACCGACCCCTGGGGCACCCCACTAGTCACCATCCGCCAATCCGAATAGCACCCATTGACCCCCACTCTCTGCCTCCTATTTGACAACCAATCCTCTATCCACGCTAACACCCTACCCCCAACTCCATGTCCCCTGACCTTCTGCAATAACCTCTTGTGAGGTACCTTGTCAAACGCCTTCTGAAAATCCAGAAAGACCACATCCACCGGCTCTCCTCTATCCACTGCCCTAGACACATCCTCATAGAACTCCAGTAAATTTGTCAGACACGACTTCCCTTTAATGAAACCGTGTTGCGTCCGCCCTATCAAGCAATTCCCTTCAAGATGCCTCGCAATTTCCTGCTTAATGATGGATTCTAACATTTTACCTACCACAGACGTTAAACTAACCGGCCTATAATTCCCCGCCTTTTGCCTGGCACCCTTCTTAAACAACGGCGTAACATTAGCCGTTTTCCAATCTTCCGGCACTTCCCCGGAATCCAGCGACGTCTGGAAAATAACCACCAAGGCATCCACTATCACCTCCGCCATTTCTTTCAGAACCCTCGGATGCATTCCATCCGGTCCTGGGGACTTGTCCACAATCAGCCCCTCCAGTCTGTCGAGCACCACCTCTCTAGTAACAGTAATGTCATTAAGACCCTCCATTCCTACCACCTTTCCATCGCTAACACCCAGCAAATTATTCACGTCCTCCTCCGTGAAGACAGAAACAAAAAAGTTATTCAAGACCTTCGCCATATCCCCATCCCCTACCACTAGCTCCCCTTTCTCATCCTCTAAAGGACCAACGTTCACCCTAGCCAGCCCCTTCCTTTTTATATATTTATAAAAACTCTTGCTATCCTTTTTTATATTAAGTGCTAGCCCAGCCTCATAGCTTCTCCTACCCTCCTTTATCAACTTCTTTGTCAATCTTTGTTGACATTTAAACCTTTCCCAATCCTCTTCTCGCCCACTGCTCTTAGCTACTCTAAATTCCTCCGCTTTTAATTTAACACTTTCCTTCACCTCCTTCGTTATCCACGGCTTATTACCTCTCTTCCTACTGTCCTTTTTAACCATCGGAATAAATTTCTGCTGAGCACCAAGAAAGATCTCCTTAAAGATCCTCCACTGCTCCTCAGCAGACCTACCTTCCAACACATTCCCCCAGTCCACATTCGCCAATTCTTCTCTCATCCTACCATACTCCCCTCTGGGCATTGGTGAGGCCGCAGCTGGAGTACTGTGTGCAGTTTTGGGCGCCGCACCTGCGCAAGGATATTTTGGCCCTGGAGGGAGTGCAGAGGATGTTTACTAGGCTGATACCGGAGTTGAGGGGATTGAGCTATGAGGAGAGGCTGAATAAACTAGGCTTGTACTCGTTAGAGTTTAGAAGAATGAGGGGAGATCTCATTGAGACGTATAAGATGATGAATGGGATGGATAGGATAGAGGTGGAGAGACTCTTCCCGCTCAAAAAAGACAGTAGGACTAGGGGGCACAGCCTCAAGATAAAGGGGAGGCGGTTTAGAACGGAGTTGAGGAGGAACTTCTTCACTCAAAGGGTGGTGAATCTCTGGAATTCTCTGCCCGTTGAAGTGGTGGAGGCTGCCTCGCTAAATATTTTTAAGAAGCGGGTTGATGGGTTTTTGATAAGAGAAGGGATTAAGGGTTATGGGGAGAGGGCGGGAAAGTGGAACTGAGCCACGACAGATCAGCCATGATCTTATTGAATGGCGGGGCAGGCTCGAAGGGCTAGATGGCCTACTCCTGCTCCTATTTCTTATGTTCTTATGTTCTTATGTTCTTATGTAAACCTGTGCACCCGGAGGAAATCCACATCGACACGGGGAGGACTCTATTCAGTCACCCAGGCTGGAATTGAACCCGGGTCCTTGGCGCTATGTGGCATCAGTACTAACCACTGTGCTGACCCAAGATTGTTATTTCCAGATATTGTTGTTTGAATTCACTTTCCACCATGTGTCGTGGTGGGATTTGAACCCAGGTCTCCAGGACATTAGTTGAGTTTTTGGATTAATATAATATCGATAATCCCACTAGCCATCGCCTCCCTGCACAAATTCAGGCAAGTGGAGAATATTCCATCATATATCTGACTTATGCCTTGTAGATTGTGGACAGGCTTTGGGGAGTTGAGTTACTCACTGTAGGAGTCCTAGCATCTGACCTGCTTTGGTAGCTGCAGCATGTATATGGTTGGCCAAGTTCAGTTTCTTGTCAATGGTGACCCCCAGGATGTTGATAGTCGTGGATTCGAGTGATGGTAATGCCATTGAGTGTACCTTGAGAGCAGTGCACTGTTACTTAGACTGGAGAAGTCTGCCATTGTACCTGTCAGCAGCCATCAGTAATATTTTCTAAAAGTTATAGGAAACCATGTGAGATCCGCCAACATGAACTCTGGCCATTGTTCCCTTGCTTAACGGAACAGCATCACATCTTTAAGGTCAATAATTCAAAATGCTGGAGTTAATCCAAGTGAAGGTGTTGGAACTTGTTCTTTCCATGTCCAGTATTTTCTCCTTCGAACATTTATCAAATACACTGGCATCCTTTTCAGATCTTCTTGTCCCCTGGATTGCGTTTCTCTCTCGATCACCTTTGGTTCATCTCCTAGTTGAAAAACTCTGAATGAAAGTTGCATCTTTGTTGGAGAGTAGCCTGTCTGCCGAGCGGTAGTAAATCTAGATAGCAACCATTTGAAGCTTGCCACGTAGCTTGATGTGCTAAGAAGTTAATTGCAGAGTGTTGATGCCCTCACCGAACGGTGGATAAGTGCTCGTGTTGTATCACCTATCAATTGGTAGCTGTGAGACTTTTAGCTTCACCCCTCATTGGATGGTTGGGCAGATCCATTAGCTTCCAGCAAGATGTCAATGAGACATGTAAACTGAAACCAACAACATGCCTTTACTTCATAGGCTAGTGACATTGAAGAGATTGGCCAGAAATTTACTGCCTCGCCTGCCCCAGAATTGGGGCAGGTGAGGCTTGCGGAACGGCATTCTCTGTTGCCCTCAGACGGGATCTTATGAGCCTTGGGCGGACGAGGCGGTAAAATTCCGGCAATTGTCTCTTTCCAGATCCACTTGGTTTTGAACATCATGATTGAATCTCCTGTCAAGCCATTCTCGAAGGAGAACAACCCCAGGTTCTCCATGTAACTGAGATCCCTAATCTCTGGATATCTCACTGTGAAGGAACGGCAATATATTTCCAAGTCAGGATGGTGAGTGTCTCGGAAAGTCAAAACTCCTGGAATTTCTTCCCTATCAGCACTGTAGTTATACCTACACCTCAGGGACTGCAGTGGTTCAAGAAGGTAGCTCGGCATCACAATCTGAAGGGATGGGCAATAAATGCTGGCCTAGTCAACGATGCCCACATCCTGTAAAATGAATTTTAAAAAAAATTTCCACTTTTCAATTCTATCTGTCATTAAGTAAATTTTGATTTGCTTTTTTAACTGTCCCCTCCTTTTGCTTAACATTTAGCGTAACTTTTACTGATTGATGTGTTTGTACTCTGGGATATCCCTTTGTTCCTCTACTGCACTTGGACCTGCACATTCCCTATTCTTCCTATCAAAGCATTATTGGTGGGAGCTTCGCAAAGACTTTGGATTTTTGAGGGAATGATGCTGGATCTTGATAAGGAGTTGCGAGGAGTTGGAAAATTTATCAGGAGAAAGTCTACTTCGGTAACGGAGACTGTAGTTTCAGTTCCGTAAGGACTGCCGTGTGACTTGGAAATGGAGCATGAGCAACAGAGAGGGGGATCAGTGCGCTGAGAGAAGAATGGGAGGAAGAGGAAAAGGAGGATTTCTGAGGAGGAGGCATTGAGCACCACTGCACCGTCACAGTTTTATCTCAATGACTGAGGTGTGGACGGTGGACGGTTGCTGACATTCATTAGGGGATGTAGAGATGCCAGTGTTGGACTGGGGTAAACACAGTAAGAAGTCTCACAACACCAGGTTAAAGTCCAACCGGTTTATTTGACAGTAAACCCACAAGCTTTCGGAAATGGTGCTCCTTCGTCAGGTGCGTGGAACGTTCTGCCTTCCGTACCTGATGAAGGAACAGCATTTCCGAAAGCTTGCGGGATTACCATCAAATAAGCTGGTTGGACTTTAACCTGGTGTTGTGAGACTTTCTTACTGCATTCATTAGGGAAGACAGTAGATGGCCCTTCAGACTGACCTCGTGCAGTTCAGGACCTAGAGGGCTTGATTTTAGACTGTAACACCTCAGCGCGAGCAGTCTGGACTGGAATTGGCAAGGACACAGATGGAGTGGCCTTGATGAGAGTGCAAATGCTGTCAACTTTAGAAATAGAAGTCTTACAACACCAGGTTAAAGTCCAACAGGTTTATTTGGAATCAAGAGCTTTCGGAGTGCTGCTCCTTCCTCAGGTGAGCAGTGCTCCGAAAGCTTATGATTCTAAATAAAACTGTTGGACTTTAACCTGGTGTTGTGAAACTCCTTACTGTGCCCACCCCAATCCAACGCCGGCATCTCCACATCATGACCTTCAGAAATGACTGCAGGTTTGGTCTCCATGGAGCCACTGCCACTCCGCTGGGGGTGGGGTGGTGCCTCAGCGGTCCTAGTAATCTGCTGGAGCAGAGACAGCTGGACTGCCACCAGGGTCTGCAAGGCCCTTGAAGCACTGAAAGCCGCAGCCCTTGTTGCAGCAATTAGAGCCTGCAGGGAAAGCAGGTTGATCATGATAACAGGCAGGGATCTCATGACCCCAGTCTGAACTTTTTCATAGAATCCTACAGTGCAGAAGGAGGCCATTTGGCCCTTCGAGTCTGCATTGACCACAATTCCATCCAGGCCCTAGCCCCATAACCCCATGCATTTACCCTAGCTAGTCCCCCAAGGGACAATTAAGCATGGCCAATCCACCTAACCCGCACATCTTTGGATAGTGGGAGAAAACCAGAGCACCCGGAGGAAGCCCACGCAGACACAGAGAAAACATACAAACTCCACATAGACAGTGACCCAAGCCGGGAATTGAACCTGTGTCCCTGGCGCTGTGAGGCAGTAGTGCTAACCACTGTGCCCCCATGCTGCCCACTATGGTATTGAGTTGTGGCTTCTGCCTGTGCTGCAATGGAAGCTGAGACATCAACCACTGGAAACTATGTTGTGGCTGGGTCTGCAAGCGCTGTCATGGTGTGGGCCATCGTTTCCATGCTGGAATGGATGAGCTTCATGGTCATCCATGTTCTCTGGCAATGACCCCTGGTTTCTTTTTGGGGTGCGCCAATGTCCTTCAGTGTTCTCCAGCGTGTCGCCCCATCAGAGTTCTCAATGAGCGCGACTCAACGGATTGTCAGATCAAGTGATGGTGTCTCTTCGCCAGAATTCTGGTGTTTCTCTCACCCTTCTCAGTGAGGCTGCAGACGTCGGTGTCCTTGGGTATCTGGATTCAGAAAGACAGAAGGGGAGGGTTAGGTTATATAGGGGATGGGGTGCACTGAAGAGCTGGAGGCTTATAATCACACCCTCTGTAGATTGCATTTCCTGCCAGATCGGAGGATGAGGGTGAGGTGGAATTTGAGAAGGGACATAAGATCAAGAGGTGCTGTCACCCTGAATGTTCCCTGGATGCACCGTGGTTAGCACTGCTGCCTCATAGCATCAGGGACCCGGCTTCGATTCCCGGCTTGGGTCATTGTATGGAATCTGCACGTTCTCCCCGTGTCTGCGTGGGTTTCCTCCCGGTGCTCCGGTTTTCTGCCACAGTCCAAAGATTAGGTGGATTGGCCATGCTAAGTTGACCCTTAGTCAGGGAGATTAGCTGGGTAAATACATGGGGGTACAGAGAAATGGCCTGGGTGGGATTGTTGTCAGTGTAGGTTCGAAGGGCCGAATGGCCACCTTCTGCACTTGTAGCGATTCTGTTCAATGGTCTCAGTCAAAGTTGGGCCCAAGATGCAGAGTACCATACAGAGCTCAGTTGGTACAAGTTTGCCAGTATCATCCAGGCTCTTTGCTGCTCCCTGCAGGTTTGTGTTATCTGCCCCTGCAAGAAAGTGGGAAAACTGTGAGTATGTTCCAGTGTACCTGAGTGATGTATCTGTCAGGGTTGATTAGCAGGAGGTATATGAATGCTGTGAGAGGTGGGTGTGAGGATGGTAGGTAGCATTGGTACTGGAGTATCTGAGTATTAGGGATGGATCCTGATTGCTGGGTGAGTGGTGGGGGTTTAGCTCACTGAGCAGTGTGAGTGGTTGGTGGAGCAGTAGGCAGGAGATGTAAAGGGAAGGAGCACTTACTGACCTTAACCGGCCGTGTAAGGTCATTGGACTTTTCCCAGTTAGGTCCTCCAGGCTAGACTCCAGGAATTGATCGCCCTGGTCTACTGCTTGCATTTCTTTCTGAGGGTGTGCAGTGACGTTGCATGAGTGCAGTTCAGTTTAAGGCCTAGTCTCGCTGTCTGTTGCTCTTGCCCGGGAGGCTGTGGGGTCCCTTGTGGAGTGTGCAGCCAGTCCACAGCGCATCATGAAATGGCTGAGGTGAGGATCAATGGGATCAGACCCAAAAATAGGCCGTATTCAGTCTCCGGTCCCCCCTCTGGCTTTGAGTTGAACTACATGTCTCCCTGTCAACTTGCAGCCTGCTGTCTTCCATTTAGCACCATAGAATCCTACAGTGCGGAAGGAGGCCATTCAGCCCATCACATCTGCACTGACCACAATTCCCCCCAGGCCCTATCCCTATAACCCCATGCATTTACCTAAGCTCGTTCCCCTGATACTAAGGGGTCAATTTAGCATGGCCAGTCCATCTAACCCGCACATCTTTGGAGCAGACATTTAGGCAGCTTTTCTCCTGCTCCACTTTAACAATTCCCCTCGTTTGATTTTCTTCCCTTCTGCTTTGTAAGACCTTGGCTCACAAGCCGGCCAGCTGCCCTGGTTGCAATGTGACCACCGTCTCTTCCTCCCCCCAACCCCCGCAAGTCTTGAGACAGCTTAGAGGCGATGTCACAAGAGCCATCCAGGCTTGAGAAGGTCCTTGAACTGTTGTTCATAGCCTGTCAGGAAGCACCTGGTATCTGAGCCACTCCTCTCTTTGAGAGTACAGCCCAGATCAACAACTGCTGAACTGTTGACAACCATCTGCTATCCTACCATGCGGCACAATTAACATATCAGCCAACGAGTGCCCTACAAACACTTTTACTTTTCCCTTATATTTTTTTTTCTTTTGCTGTTGGACTGAGAACAGCCCACTGAATGTTTATTAATTCCCATTTTCTTGGTTAAAGTTAAAGAAAAACTCAATTCCTCTTTTTTGTGGGAGTGGGCAGTTAGTGTTTAAACCATGTGTTGTGTAATAGAATATAAATAACCAGTGCTGAAGTAAATGCTCGTTACAGCACAAGGCAAAGGAGCATAAGCTGTAGAGGCATAAAATTTTCCAGTTACAATTCCAAAAACACACAAGTCTGATCGAAGACCGAGTCACTTATCTTGTACTTAAAGAATGGGTGAAGGAACATTCTACGGTGAAGAGGTGATGAAAAACCTTAAGAACAAAGAAAAGTACAGCACGGGAACAGGCCCTTTGGCCCTCCGAGCCTGTGCCAATCATAATGCCTTAACTAAACTAAAAAAAAAATCTTATGCCTTACCTGGATTACATCCCCCTATTCCCTCCCTAGTCATGTACCCATCTAGATGTCTCTTAAATGTTGTTAATGTGCCTGCTTCCACTACCTCCTCTGGCAGGTCATTAATTATCTCTAATTATCCACTCTGTTTATGCTTCTGATAGTTTTGTAGACCTCTATCTCCCCTCAGCTTTTGTCTTTCACTTTTGCATTTATATAGAACCTTATACGACCTCAGGGCGTCTGCCAATGAAATATTTTTGAAGCACAGTCACTGTGAGAGTGCAGGAAACATGGCAGCCAATTTGCACACAGCAAGGCCCAGCGAGGAAAAATCTGGTGACAAGATCATCTGTTTTATTATAGAACAGTACAGCACAGTACAGGCCCTTCAGCCCTCAGTGTTGTGCCGAGCTATGTCCAATCCCAAGATCAGTATAATTCCCTATAATTCTGGAGGATGATTGATAAATATTGACCAGGACACTGGGAATAATTTTCAAATTAGTGCTAGGATCTTTAGTTTTCACTCAAGAGATCGTGAGAAGGAACTCATAGAAACTTAAAATAGGATTAGACAGGGTAGATTCAGAAAGATTGTTCGCGATGGTGGGGGAGTCCAGAGCAATGGAGTCATAAGAAGTAAATCTTTAAGGACTGAGGTGAGGAGAAATTTCTTCACCCAGATGGTGGTGAATGTGTGAAATTCACTACCACAGAATGTAGTTGAGAACAAAATGTTATGTGATTTCAAGAAAGAATTAAATATTGCTCTTGGGGAATCAAGAGATACGGGGGGAAAAGGGGGATCAGGATATTGAATTTGCTGCTCAGCTATTATCAAAATGAATGGCAGAACAGGCTCGGAGGGCTGAATGGCCTACTCCTGCTTCTATTTTCTATGTTTTATTTCCTATGTTAGCACTGCTGCCTCACAGCGCCAGGGACCCAGGTTTGATTCCCGGCTTGGGTCACTGTTTGTGCAGAGTCTGCACATTCTTCCCGTGTCTGCATGGGTTTCCTCTGGGTGCTCCAGTTTCCTCCCACAGTCTGAAAGATGTGCTGAATCGGTGCATTGGCCATGCTAAATTCTCTCTCATCGTACCCGAACAGGTGCCAGAGTGTGACGACCAGGGGATTTTCACAGTAACTTCATTGTAAGCCTAATTGCAACACTAATAAATAACCTTAAAAAAAATACAGCTGAGTCAGCCAGTGCTTTGAAGTTGAAAAGGAAGGAGTCTAAACTCTGTGCCAAGCATTTTGGGTGAATATCCATCAGGTTTTACCTGTACAATGTGCAAAGCAAGTGGTGCATGATTACACTATCTACAGCTTGTGTTTGATACCAGTTGGCAAAATGAGACTGAAATTGGATTTCAGGTGGTGCATAAGACAGAAATATACCATCCCCTTTAACAATGCTGGATGTTACCACTTCAGTGGAGATCAATCCAATGATGAGGAATGCCGTTTATTACAAGAGGGTGAGGAATTGGAGGTGTACCTGTCCCCTGCAGTTCTTTGCTGTTCTGGACTGTTACCTACCACTTTGCCTCACAGAGGAAAGATTATGAGTGAATGAGTTACAGTCTGGTTAAAAGATGTGCCTGTGATCACTGAATGGCTGGAAGTATGTGAATGCTGTGAGGTAAAGCGGATGCGTTTAGAGTAGCTAAGAGTAGTGGGCGAGAAGAGGATTGGGAGAGGTTTAAATGTCAACAAAGAATGACAAAGAAATTGATAAAGAAGGGTAAGATAAACTACGAAGCTGGGCTAGCGCTTAATATAAAAAAGGATAGCAAGAGTTTTTATACATACATAAAAAGGAAGAGGCTGGCTAGGGTGAACGTTGGACCCTTAGAGGATGAGAGGGGGGACTTAGTGGTAGGGGATGGGGAAATGGCTGAGGCCCTGAATAACTTTTTTGTTTCGGTCTTCACGGAGGAGGACGTGAGTAATTTGCCGGGTGTTAGCGATGGAAAGATGGTAGGAGTGGAGGGTCTGAATGACATTATTGTTACTAGAGAGGCGGTGCTCGTCAGACTGGAGGGACTGATTGTGGACAAGTCCCCAGGACCGGATGGAATGCATCCAAGGGTCCTGAAGGAAATGGCGGAGGTGATAGTGGATGCCTTGGTGATTATTTTCCAAACATCGCTGGATTCCGGGGAAGTGCCGGAAGATTGGAAAACGGCTAATGTTACGCCGTTGTTTAAGAAGGGTGGCAGGCAAAAGGCGGGGAATTATAGGCCTGTTAGTTTAACGTCTGTTGTAGGAAAAATGTTAGAATCTGTGATCAAGGAGAAAATAGCGAGGCATCTTGAGGAGAATTGTTTGGTAGAGCAGACGCAGCATGGTTTCGTTAAGGGGAAGTCGTGTCTGATGAATTTATTGGAGTTCTATGACGATGTGTCCAGGGCGGTGGATGGAGGAGAGCCGGTGGTTGTGGTCTTTCTTGATTTTCAGAAGGCGTTTGACAAGGTGCCTCACAAGAGGTTATTGCAGAAGGTCAGGGGGCATGGAGTTGGGGGTAGGGTGTTAGCATGGATAGAGGATTGGCTGTCAAATAGGAGGCAGAGAGTGGGGGTCAATGGGTGCTATTCGGATTGGCGGTTGGTGACTAGTGGAGTGCCCCAGGGGTCGGTGCTAGGGCCTCAGCTATTCACCATTTATATAGATGATCTGGAGGAGGGAACCGAGTGTATGGTGTCGAAATTTGCTGATGACACCAAGATTGGTGGAACGGCAAATTGTGCGGAAGGTGTGGAGAGTCTACAGAAGGATCTAGATAGGCTGGGCGAATGGGCCAGGAACTGGCAAATGGAATTTAATGTTGGCAAATGTGAGGTTGTCCACTTTGGTCGGAATAATGGTAGGAAGGACTATTACTTACGTGGCGAAAAACTGCAGCATGCGACGGTGCAGAGGGACCTCGGGGTCCTTGTGCATGAGTCGCAAAAACCCAGCCTGCAGGTGCAGCAGGTGGTCAGGAAGGCGAATGGGATGCTGGCCTTCATAGCGAGGGGGATTGAATATAAAAGTAGGGAGGTCTTGCTGCGGCTGTTCAGGGCACTGGTGAGGCCGCAGCTGGAGTACTGTGTGCAGTTTTGGTTGCCGCACTTACGCAAGGATATTTTGGCCTTGGAGGGAGTGCAGAGGAGGTTTACTAGGCTGATTCCGGAGTTGAGGGGGTTGAGCTATGAGGAGAGGCTGAATAAACTAGGCTTGTACTCATTAGAGTTTAGAAGAATGAGGGGAGATCTCATTGAGACGTATAAGATGATGAATGGGATGGATAGGATAGAGGTGGAGAGACTCTTCCCACTCAGAAAGGACAGTAGGACTAGGGGGCACAGCCTCAGGATAAAGGAGGGGGCGGTTTAGAACGGAGTTGAGGAGGAACTTCTTCACTCAAAGGGTGGTGAATCTCTGGAATTCTCTGCCCGTTGAAGTGGTGGAGGCTGCCTCGCTAAATGTTTTTAAGACGTGGGTTGATGGGTTTTTGATAAGAGAGGGGATTAAGGGTTATGGGGAGAGGGCGGGAATGTGGAACTGAGCCACGACAGATCAGCCACGATCTTATTGAATGGCGGGGCAGGCCCGAGGGGCTAGATGGCCTACTCCTGCTCCTATTTCTTATGTTATGTAACATGAGGTTTACAGCAATGCTAAGTCAGCGAGGAAGAAGTGGAGCAATGAGCGTTAGAAATGAGCTCTGATTGTGATTTGGATCAGTGGTGTGGGTGTGCAGCATTGGGCAATGTGTGAGGTTGATGGTGTAGGAACAGATGACTTTTGACCATTAATCTTGATTATTCATACAAAGTCGTTGAACTTTTTCCCACAGTGATCTCAGGGGCCAGAGTCCTGGCAATGACCTTGTTGACTATCTGCCTCTATTCTCATCTAAGAGCTTGTCTTGTGAGCCTCACGGCCCCTTGCAGACAGATAACACTCTCTCCTCCTTCCTGTCTCCTGCACTACCCCCCACCCCTCCCAAAGCCGCCCTCTCTCTCTCCTGCTTGTTGCTCCTGTGCTCTGGTCTTTTCGTGCTGAGAAAATCTTTTGCAAACAGCTATGCCACCAGCCACAACAAGAGTGCACCCTCTGCTTTAAGAAGGGCAGATTGGCTTCTCAAAGTGCAGACTTTAATTTGTGCTGGCGTCACACAAGCCTATCTCTGCGTTCTACCATTCAGCAGCATGATTGGTACTGGGCTGCATGCCACAGTCATGGAGATGAACAGGAAGCAGAAAGCTTGCATGCTGCCTGCATCTCTTCCATTGAGCACGCGCCTCATTGTGACCTCTGCATTGGCCCATAGGCCTTTTCCAGTGTTTTAGCCCATGATCTCACCCCAGACAAAAGCCACATTTCAGCCGTGACTAAGCCTGAATTGTACTTGTTCTTCATTCTCCATGCCGGCAAAAGCCGTCCATTACCACATCTTTCAGTTTTGAAATTTGCTTGTTGCAAATTTGTTTCAAACGAAAATGGAAAGGAACTTGACCACGTCAGGGTGGAGAATCTGTACTTTAATTGTTGAAAGCAGGAGGATAGAGGGTAGGTTTGAGCCTGACAGCTTTGACTCGAGCCTTTGAAGTGAATGTATATAGACAAGTCGGGCGATCAGTACTGACGTAACATCATGTTGAATGTCTATCAGTGAAAATAGCAGACGTCAATGCTACTCGTTTCTACATTTGATGTCATATGGAATTAAATACTTCAAAAAGGTTTGGTTGTTGTACAACTGTTTAAAAAGATTTAATGCTTCCAACTCACAGTCAGACGTCACAACTCAGCTTAAACACTAGCCTTGTAAGCCAAAAATAGGTTGTTATTTGAATTATGAGACATTTTAGGGAACCCAATTGCCATAAAGCTGTTGTATAAATCGTGGTTTTGCTTCCCAATGTTGTAAGTAGGAGGAGGGTGTTTGGAGCTACTGGTGACAACTAGCTCCAACTGGAGGCGTGGACAAATGGTGACATCTGACGTCAACCGGAACCAATGGGAAGCAGCTCCAACTGCGACAAGTTGGCCCAATCTCTAAATGACAATTGGTTTAAGACGAGCTGCTTTTTCAGCTCTGGTTTGACTTGTGCTCATTCCTGTCTCTGCCTTACACTAGATCCTCTTCAGTTTTTAGTATACCGGCAGCACCTTGGTGCCTCCTCACTGCCACAGCCCCCACCTTGTCCCCATGGAAAGGCAGCATTTATTTTCCAAGTTTGAGTACGTCTCACCAGAGCTTCTTTGTATCTGTCCGTTTCTTTAGCGGTGTAACATGGGGTGAAAGGTTACTGGGGGTGGAAGGTTATTGGCGGTTGGGCAGGACTGTGGGGTTAGGATGACAATCAGATCAACCATGATCTTATTGAATGGCGGAACAGGGTTCCTACATGTGTATGTGAATCCGTGACATAGAAACTAGAAGTAGGCCATTCGGCCTTTCGAGCCTACTCCACCATTCACTTCGATCATGGCTGATTATTGACTTCACTATCCTGGTCTCCCACTTCCCATATCCATTGATCTCTTTAGCTCCTAGAGCTATATGTAATTTATTCTTGAAATCGGACAATATTTTGGCCTCAACTACATTCTGTGGTAATGAATTACTTCTCAGTTTTGTGGTCCCTGTGACTTTTGAGACTGCAGGTGCATTGCAGCCAATGGGCATCGAGCCGGAGTTGGTACCTGTAAGAGAAACCCCTGGGAAGGCTTCAGGAGCAAAAAAAAACACAGGCCTCTGAATGAAAAAGAGACTGTAAATTCTTAAAGCCAAAAATAGAGGAGCTTGTCACATCTTTTAATAACGCATCAGGAAATGGTGAAGCAATCTCCTTAGTTACAGAATAAAAGAGTTCTTAGTTCAAATTGGAGAGTGATTTATACCCTAAAACAAATTATTATTTTTAGGTTTTTATGATAAATGATTTGCAAGAGCAACACGGTTAAAAGAGTAAGTGAGTTGGCGTTCTATTTAGCTCTTAGCAATAGAAATGACAGTCCCCAAGACATCTTCTGTGTGAATCTCACACAACTTCAATGCAACTGAGCTAATTGGCAGAGGAGCCGGAAGTGAGATGAAGAGAATTTTTAAAATCTGGAATGCAAGTTCCTGGAATGGAAGCAAGTTCAGTGGCAACTTCCAGGAGAAGCAAGATAGAGACTTAAATGGGCGGCAGTGGTTAGCACTGCTGCCTCACATGCCAGCGACCCGGGTTTGATTCTAGCCTTGGGTGACTGCCTGTGCAGAGTTTGCATGTTGTCCCCGTGTCTGCGTGGGTTTCCTCCAGTTTCCTCCTGCACTCTCAAAGATGTGAAGGTTAGACGAATTGGCCATGATCAGTGCCAGTCGGATAGGTAGAGTGCTCTTTCGAAGGATTAGTGCAGACTCAGATGGGCTGAGTGGCCTCCTTCTGCACTGTAGGAATTCTATGGATTCTAAAACTGGAGGGCCTTAAGGAATAAATAGGGGATTGGGACTAATTGGATAGTTCTTTCATAGAGCCGGTATTGGTACCTGCCCCTGTGCTGTAGTGTTGGGGGTGAAATTTCCCCGGCCCTGTCAAGATGGGTTTGGAGCCACAGGGGTCCAGGAAAATTAGGAATCAGTTTGGGAGGCCTGTCAGCCTCTGGGGGAACTTCCCATAGGTGGAATGGGTACAAAGTTGGCAATGTACTCCACAGAGGTGGACAGTGGATTAGGTTAATTGAGGTCCTACTTGGGGGCCATTTTCCAGAAGTGACAGCACTTTCCCAATGTCAAAGCTTCCCTCAGCTGCTTGTGGTGTCTGACAGCTCCTGGGAGGCAGCCTCCAGGCTACGAACCCGGAGACTATCGGAGCCAAAGATTCACCCACGAAGGCGTCACTGCCAAAACATTTCCTCCATGTTGAGGTTGCCTTTCAGCCTCAGGAGCACCCACCTCCCCTTGGGGGAGCGAGGGGGATACAGGGGGATGGTGAGCGTGTGGCTGCTAGCTGCCTTGTGTTGTGGGCCCACCGACTAGGCCTCCCACCTTGAGAAACTGCCTGCTATTCTTAATAGAATGGAAATGTGGAGATGGCTAATGAATGATAGTGGATGTTGATCAGTGCCAGTCCCAGCAAGGATCTGGTGATCAGGAATGTGGGCATCTTCTCCTGATGGATTTGGGGGAGTTACCGTGTTGTGGCATGGCCCTTTTCACAGAACAGTCGTGTGATCACTCCATGCTGTCATCAGGGTCTCCACAGGTTGCCTGCAGTTGGGATTTGAACATCCATTAAATAAACCTGTCTGCTGTTGCTACCTAAAATCCCCATATGCCTTCTCAATAGCAACAGCCAGTGCACCCCCAGCCTCAGATGATAGATCATCAGTGCCTAATACCATGTAACACATAAGGAGGGAGGCAGTAGCACTGTGGTATTGTCACTGGATTAGTAACCCAGAGAACCAGGGTAATACTCCGGGGACCTGGGTTCAAATCCCACCACGGCAGATGGTACAATTTGAATTCAGTAAAAAAAAATCTGGAATTAAGAATCTACTGGTGACCGTGAAACCATTGTCGATTGTCGGAAAAACCCATCTGGTTCACTAATGTTCCTTTATGGAAGAAAATCTGACGTCCTTACCTGGTCTGGCCTACGTGTGACTCCAGAGCCACAGCAATGTGGTTGATTCCTCAACATGCCCTCTGAAATGATCTTGTGAGCCACTCAATTCAAGGGCAAGCTGGGGCAATAAATGCTGGCCTTACCCGTGAGCGCCCACACCTCCTGAATGAATAAAAGAAAACACAAACCAAACATGGGATCAAGTGTTTGAAGAGAGGGGGGCTGTGAAGAGGAGGCAGGGTGGATTGAGCAGAGAACAAAATGGGGAAGAAAATAAATTTCATCACTCATCTTTTAAAGCTTTAGTTCTCTGTATCGGATACTTTCTATTTGTAGATTGGGAGGATTTGCATTAAGTTGAAATTCAAGAGCAAAAGTCAAACTGTTCAATAGTGCCTGTTAAGTTGGTAAATTAGCATAATTTTACTTGCTACCATTGGATATCATAATCTTATTTTCATCTTTATTTCACTATTCTTCTCAAAATCTCTGCTAATCTTTTGTATGAACAGACTCTTTATGACAATCAATCCGTGACGCTGCTATAGCTGAAAACATTTTGTGTCGTTGCGAATCGGTTAAAATCACCTATTATCTGAAAACAGTCATTGTTTGATCGTGTGTGCGAGAAAGGCGATTGTTAGTATTACAGTCCGGTTGTATACTCAACTTCAGATTCTATTTTCAGTTTTCAAATTCATATCGTCAATTACACAAAATAAATCGTCTTGTAGAGCACAAACTTGAAAGAGTAGCCTAAAAGGAGAAGGAAATGAAATGCATTCGTATGATATTACACTGATATTTTAACAATGTTTTCTAAGGATAAAGGAAAGCCACAGGACTGTACACAGTTTGATTTGATTTGATTTATTATTGTCACATATATATGTTGTGAAGTTGGGTGGAGTAATTGTAGACTGAAAGGTAGAAAGTTAGAAATTGGTGTTTGTAAGAATGGTAAAATTGTACAATGCTAGGGGGGAAAGCATTGCGTGATCCCTTTCAAAGGTGGTGTTTTTTCTGTGCTTAGAGAGTTAAAAAAAGTGCAAGCACATAGGGAGCCAAACTGAAACATTTGTATTGAAAGGCCAAGCAGCAGTTTTTACCAGGACAACAGGCTTTTGAATTTAGCCAATCAATTTGAATCTGACTCTTTAGATACCAAGAATCTATTAAATTTAAATCTGATGGTTTTCACAACCTCGGAACAATCCTGTGGTGGAAAATCTTGAAAGGAAGCAGTGGGACAAAGAAGAGAGAGCAATTGCCACCTGCCAGAGATAACAGCTCACAGCTCTCAATTCTAGAAAGAGAGACAATTGCTGGCTCTCATAGCTTCACCTGTGTCTTAGAGAAAGCGCCATCTAGATGGCAAGGGGACCAAAGAAGAAAGGAGTTCCAGGTAGGAGAATCAGGCCCAGAAGAGACAAAACCTGGTTGTAATTGAGAGAGTGACTAAATGCTATTTTTGTTAATGAGTGGGAATTGTATTTATTGGAACAACATACCATTAGAATCTTATTTTATTCATGATGTGGAGTTGCTGGCGTTGGACTGGGGTAGGTGCAGTGAGTAGTCTGATGAAGGGGCAGTGCTCCAAAAGCTCATGCTACCAAATAAACCTGTTGGATTTTAACCTGGTGTTGAGAGACTACTTGTTTTATTCAGAACTTTGAATAGAAGGGATTTTTTCAGTTTGTGAATAGTTTAGTTAATTTGTTCACTGTAAGTTAAATAAATAAATTGTTATTTGTTGATTTTAGAGAGTGTGTCAGGGATTTATATTGTATTTAACCACAAGGAGTTGCTGAAGAGCTGGTTACACTACCTCATACACTTTTTACAGGTTATAAGGTGAGGTACTCCTCTTTGGATAATTCTCAAAGGGGGATCAATCTCTGCTTTATATCAATTAGGATACAGTGAAAAGTATTGTTTCTTGTGCTATACAGACAAAACTTTCTGTTTATAGAGCACATAGGGGAGTAGGAAAGGAACGAGTCACAGATAGGCGGAGAGAAAAATCACCTTAATATAAAGTATGTCCATTCAAAAGTCTGATGGCAGCAGGGAAGAAGCTGTGTGACCTCAGACTTTTATATCTTTTTCCTGATGGGAGAAGGTGAACGAGACTATGTCCAGTGTGCGTGGGATGCTTGAGTACGCTGGGTACTTTTCCGAGATAGTGGGAAGTTGAGACACAGTCAAGGGATGGGAGGCTGGTTTGCATGATGGACTGGGCTACATTCATGATGCTTTGTAATTTCTTGTGGTCTTGGACATAGCAAGAGCCATATAAAGTATCTTGTTTCCATGTATAACATCCGGACTTGCATCTCTTCAGACCCCTTTACAGTGGATTCCAGGAATTATTTGATTCATGGTTTTTAGTGAGTATTTTTGAATAGTCTCTATTACCTTTGCTGAAAAATATTAAATTCTTACCATTATATCTGCTTATTTCTGCACCTGATTTATCACAGATTGGTGACAGCACAGAAGGAGGCCATTTATTCCCTTGTGTCAATGCTCACCCACTGCAGGAACAACTCAGTGAATCTCATTCACCCACTCTGTCCCCAATGCCTGACAATTTTTTCCTCTTCAGGCACTTATCCAATTTCTTTCTGAAGGCTATGATTGAATCTGCCTCCACCGCACTCTCAGACAGTGCATTCCAGATACTAACCACTCACTATGTCACTCTGTCTCCACCACACTCTCAGACAGTGCATTCCAGATCCTAACCATTTGTTGTGTGAATCTGCCTCCACCACACTCTCAGACAGTGCATTCCAGATCCTAACCACTCGCTGTGTGAATTTGTCTCCACCATACTCTCAGACAGTGCATTCCAGATCCTAATCACTTGCTGTGTGAATTTGTTTCCACCATACTCTCAGACAGTGCATTCCAGGTCGTGCACATTTGTTCCCTCTCCCCGAGATCAAATTTGGCACAACATTTACACATGAATTTTAAAAAGTTATGGTATGAAGAAAACAGAGTAGTTAATAAAAAAAAAGCATTAAAAAGGACCAAACAGCAGAGGTAGCTTTAAGCAAAGTTTGCCTCTTTGCTTAAGTAACAGCATGAGGGACAGACTAGGCCCCAAGCCCTGGTCATCAGGAAAAGATGGTGGTAGCAGGAATTTGAACCAAGTTAAGGAGTTGGTTTTAACCATCACTGACTTGGTGTTTGTCACTGGTGGCGCTCGTTCATTAGGCTACCAATCAGGTTAAACGTGCGATCTCTGGATCTCAACCCTTCCGCCAACAGGAACAGTCACTCCTTATCTACTCTGAATAGACCCTTCATGATTTTGCACATCTCCATCAAATGTCCAATCATCAAATCTCTACCTTGCTTCAGTTCCGAAGAGGGATCATACTGGACTTGAAATATTAACTCTGTAACTCCCTCCACAGATGTTGCTGACCTTTTCTGGCACTTTCTGCTTTTAATCCTTTAAACCTTCTCTTTTCTGGGGATGGTAACCCCAGATTCTCCAATCTGTCCATGTAACTGGGGTTCCCCATTCCTGGAACCATTCTCGTGAACTTTTTCTGGGCCCTCTCTAGAGCTTTCCCATCTTTCCGGCAGTGTGTAGAATTGAACTGGAATATTTTTGACAGAGACACTATTGAGGGAACAACTGCTGAGCCCC
The DNA here is from genome assembly GCF_965287045.1 of Carcharhinus amblyrhynchos. Taxonomy (NCBI): domain Eukaryota; kingdom Metazoa; phylum Chordata; class Chondrichthyes; order Carcharhiniformes; family Carcharhinidae; genus Carcharhinus; species Carcharhinus amblyrhynchos. The sequence goes on from NC_137327.1 coordinate 13,179,200, forward strand.
ATAGTGAGGGGGAGCAGAATTGATAATCACTAAATGGATAAAGTGGCCAGTTACAGACACACCCATGGCAAAATGGCTTCCTCACACTCTCAGGCTCATGCAACAGCTCATAATCAGTGGAAAAGATAATACACTGTTGCTATGCCTTGCTTATCAGTGCATTTGGCTCCACTGGTAAGGACCCCAATTTGACTGCCAAAGATTTGTCACGTTAAGATCCCTCATGATGATAATTATAGAATCTCTGTGGAGCAGAAGGAGGCCATTTGACCCATAGAGCCTGCACCAATAACAATCCCACCCAGACCCTATCCCAGTAACTCCAAGTATTTACCCTGCCACACCCCCTGACTCTTAAGCATGGCCAATCCACCCGACCTGCACATCTTTGGACTGTAGAAGGAACCTGGAGCACCCAGAGGAAACCCACGCACACATGGGGAGAATGTGCAAACTCCACACAGGCATCATCTGAAGCTAGAATCAGACCCGGGGTCCCTAATGTTGTGAGGCAGTAGCGCTAACCATCGTGCCACCATAACCTGATGAGAGAGAAAGTTCTCGAACAACATACTTTCACATGACAATCTATCTTCTGTTGTTGTATCTGAACTTGTTGAAAAATAATGAAAATGGACTTCTCACGTAAATCATTGATTTATGTCTCCTAGGATACAACACTTTAAGGAGTGCATCAAGTTTATCCATGAATGTCGAATGCAAGGAGGAGGTTGCATCGTTCACTGGTAGGTGCAGTGGCAGCTTCTCAGTGGCGGAAAATTTGGATGTCAATCCACGTCTGCTTTCTGCTTCCTTTGTGGAATCATGCAGAACGATGCATTCTTAAACGTCTTCTCCTTTGTCATCCCTCTGCCTCTCGCGGCACAGTTTAGCCGGAGTTTCACGCAGCACGACAGTGGTGGTGGCCTACCTCATGACGGTAACCGACTGTGGCTGGGAAGAGTGCTTGTCTGCGGTGAAGGCTGCCAGGTCGTTCGTCAGCCCTAACTTTGGCTTTCAGCAACAGCTCCAAGAGTTTGAGGCAACTCTTGTAAAAGAGGTAAGTGCAGCTCAGGAGCAATGCCCCGGCGATGCTGAGTCTTAGACCTAAACGATTAATGTCAAAGAAGCCAAATGAAATGTAATGATCGATGAATTTGTTCACTGTGAATTACGCACTGCCATTGACTGTTAGTGATATTTAATGTGCGCTGCTGTGATTGCTGTTGAGAAAGGTCAGTAAAAAGTGCTAAACTAAATAGCTAGACAAGAAATGCAAGAATATACCTGACTTCTGTTGGAAATTGTACGGTAGAACAATACTGGAGTTTCTGACTCAGCAAAGCACTCAGTTTCTGTGGGCTAGTTTCCATTAGATCCAGACATGATGTAAGATACGACACACTGGCACAGTGGTTAGCACTGCTGCCTCACAGTGCCAGGGATTCGGGTTCGATTCCAGCCTTGGGCGACTGTCTGTGTGGAGTTTGCACCTTCTCCCTGTGTCTGTGTGGGTTTCCTCCAGGGTGCTTTGGTTTCCTCCCACAGTCCAAAGATGTACGGGTTAGACGGTAAATGTGTGGGGTTATGAGGATGGGATAGGGAGAGGGTCTCGGTAAGATACTTTGTCAGATAGTTAGTGCAATCTCATTGGGTCGAATGGTCTCATTCTGCACTGTAGTGACTCTTGATTCAATGAACCTCATTGGAGAAATGCCTTCATTGGACATTAAATATACTTTTTGAAAATTCTCTTTGAGGAAAGATTCCAAATCAGTAGAACAGATGCACTGCTGGTTTTATTGGAATGTTAAGAAGTATGACAGACTTTAGTGTTTTCACTGAAAAATAGGTAGAGGCAGTACGTTGTTTGTGTACAAATATAAATAAATGGATTAAGGGGGAGACATTTTGCAGAGCTATGCACTGATTGCCTAGCTAACTCACATTGTCTGCACCTTTAAGACTTGAAGAGCTGTAATGGCTCACATTCTAATCAGTATTCTGTAAACTGAGCGTGTGCCTTTGTATGCTCTGTTTGTGATCAGAACGCCCCACTCACTTGATGAAGGAGAAAAGCCCCGAAAGCTAGTGGCGTTTGCTACCAAATAAACCTGTTGGACTTTAACCTGGTGTTGTGAGACTTCTTACTTGATTGCCTAGGGACAGGCAGCACATGGCTGATTTTTTTTCTTGCAGCACTGCTGCTTGGTATCAATGCTGTCTACCCTGGGGAATTGATGTAAATCTGCATTGCACCTCGAGAAGTAGCGCTACATGAACAAATTTCTCCCCATTTTGTCCTGGATAAGTATAAAACTAAGGCTGCAGAACAAAATAGAATGAGGAATAGATCAGAGGCCTATTGTATCTGTTCTGCCATGCAATATGATTATGGCTAACCTTGGGTTCCTGCCTCACTCTGCTGATTGTTCCTCATATCTTTTGATCCCCAGTGAGACCAAAAATCTGTCTATTCCAGCCTTCAATGTATTCAATGATGGAGCCCGCACAACCCTCTGAGATAGACAATTCCAAAAATTCACGACCCTTTGAGTGAAATAGTATCCCTGACCAGCAGAGACAATCTCCCGGTGTCTATCTATCAAGCTCTTTCAGAATTTTGTACTTTTCAATGAGATCGCCTTTCATTCTTCTAAACTCCAGAGAAAATGGACCTAATTAGCTCAGTCTCATGCCATAGGACACCCCCTTCATCCCAGGATGGCTGTCTGCATTTACAAAGCTCGGGATCCTGGAGATGGCTTTTGCATTCAAGTTCCACCGAGCATTAATGTGTTAATTAAGCCTGGAAGCTGAGGTTTGGATTTTGTAAACAACGGCTTCCTGTGGATCTTTCAACCTGGGGAAAAGATTGGCAGAGGAAGTGTTAGCATTTGTGCGCATTCCTCTTGTGTGAGCGTGGGCTTCATCCTGCCCATCAGGCCATTGAAAGGTCACTGGAGCATTTGAGCTTTGAGCTGAAACACAACATAGAATGTAGATTCAACGTAGAATCCCTACAGTGCAGAAGGAGGCCATCGAGTGTCACCGACACAATCCCACCCCGGCCCTATTCCCGTAAACCCACATACTTACCCTAACACGAAGGGCAATTTAACATGGCCATTCAACCTAACCTGTATACCTTTGGACTGTGAGAGGAAACTGGAGCATCCGGAGGAAACCCATGCAGACATGGGGAGAATGTGCAGACTCCACACAGACAGTGACCCGAGGCCAGGAATTGAACCCAGGTCCCTGGCACTGTGAGGCAACAGTGCTAACCGCTGTGCCAGCGTGTGGCCCCTGCAAGAGAGGGGGAGAAACAAGGAAGCTGGAAAGCACAAAGAAATTTATTGAGTGGATTGAAAATAAAATTGGGCACAGGGCATGTTTCAATGTTGGTAACCGGACTCAAACTACGTTAAATACCGTCAAGAATAGAATGGAGTTTTCAAAAGTCATAGTTGCCACTGTAGTTGCATCTAATCTTCCCTTGTTCTGTACCAATAATTTTGAATTTCTGTAGCTAAATTTAAATGTAGCAGCTAGAAAAGGTGGTGAAGAAAGCATATGGCATGTTTGCCTTCATCAGAAGGGGCATCAAGTATAAAAGTTGACAAGTTATGTTACAGTTATATAAAATGTTGGTTAGACCACATTTGGAATACTGTGTCCAATTTTGGTCACCGCACTACCAGAAAGATGTGGAGGCTTTGGAGAGAGTACAGAAAAGGTTTACCAGGATGTTGCCCAGCATGGACGGTATTAGCTATGAGGAGAGATTGAATAAACTGGGATTGTTCTCCCTGGAAAGACGGAGGCGACCGAATAGAAGTTTATGAAATTATGAGAAGTATAGCTAGGGTGAATAGTTGGAAGCTTTTCCCCAGGGCAGAAATAATAATTACGAGGGGGCACAAGTTCAGTGGAGTTGAGGGGAGGAAGTTTTTTACACAAGGGTGGTGGGCACGTGGAATGCATTGCCAAATGAGGTGGTTGAGGCAGCTGCATTAGCGACATTTAAGATTTATCTTGATAGACAAACGGGGAATAGAGGGATATAAGTGGTTGGTCTAGATAGGACAACATGATCAGCACAGGCTTGGAAGGCCGAAGTGCCTGCTCCTGTGCTGTACTGTTCTCAATATAAACCATTGGTTTATAAACCAATGGTTTATATCCTCAAGATAAAGGGGGGTGCGGTTTAGAACAGAGTTGAGGAGGAACTTCTTCACCCAAAGGGTGGTGAATCTCTGGAGTTCTCTGCCCGTTGAAGTGGTGGAGGCTGCCTCGCTAAATATATTTAAGACGCGGGTAGATAGGTTTTTGGTAGGCAAGGGGATTAAGGGTTATGGGGAGAAAGCGGGAAAGTGGAACTGAGCCACTTCAGATCAGCCATGATCTTATTGAATGGCGGGGCAGGCTCGAAGGGCTAGATGGCCTACTCCTGCTCCTATTTCTTATGTTCTTATGTTCATTCATAATCTGAGACCCATCTTCTGTAAGATTAATAAAGTGTAGCAAGCATTCATGATCCAGCGCTGTATGAATTCCAAAGGTTCAGAAGGCTTGATAAGGGTAAAAGAGTACAGGGACCTGGTCTCTGAAAACGGAATGAGTTCAGGTGGTGGAAATGTGGTACAAACATTGCAAAATGAAACACTTATTAAACTATTCAATGCATTACACACTCTGATAGCGTGTGTGCCAAATATAGTCCCATCTTTAGCATCCAGCATGTGGAATCATAGAACCCTACAGTGCAGAAAGAGGCCTTTCAGCCCATCGAGTCTGCACCGACCACAATCCTACTCAGGCCCTACCCCCATATCCCTGCACATTTACCCACTAATCCCTCTAACCTACGCATCTCAGGACACTAAGGGGCAATTTTAGTACGGCCAATCAACCTAACCTGCACATCTTTGGACTGAGGGAGGAAACCTGAGCACCCGGAGGAAACCCACGCAGACACAAGGAGAACGTGCAAACTCCACACAGACAGTGACCTGAGCCGGGAATTGAACCCAGGTCACTGGAGCTGTGAAGCAGCAGTGCAAACCACTGTGCTACCGTGCCGTCGCATGTGTGGGGAATGGGTAGTGTCAGTTAATCAGAAATGCTTGTTAATGGAGAGTTCCATTTACCGATGGAATGCATGGCAACACTTGCATGAACTAACATGCATATACTCAGGAAGTAAAGAACAGTAAGATAAAAGCATAACACTGCAGATGCTGGAATCTGAAACAAGAACATAGAATGCTGGAAAATCTCAGCAGGTCTGGCAGCGTCTATAGAGAGAGAATAGAGCCAATGTTTCAAGACAGGATGACCCTGCATCAGATGACGAAGGATCACCCTGACTTGAAATGTTGGTTCTATTCTCTCTCCACAGATGCTGCCAGACCTGCTGAGATTTTCCAGCATTTTCTGTTTCTGTTGTTGAAGTAAAGGACAGTATTTGTTTCTAATCATCAACAGCGCATTAAAATATCAATTAATGGGATGGTTTGTATTCGGGAAATTTCAGAAATTCCAGTCTGCAGGGAAATCTGGGTGGTAGAGTTTTGGATAAGTCAAAGTTTACTGGCCTTGTTTTATCAGACTAGAGATACAGCCCAAAGATGTGCAGGTTAGGTTGATTGGCCATGCTAAATTAACCCGAGTGTCAGGGGATTAGCAGGGTAAATATGAGGGGTTATAGGAATAGGGCCTGGGTGGGATTGTGGTCAGCACAGACGCAATGGACCAAATGGCCTCCTTCTGCATTGTAGGGGTGCTATGATTCTATGAAGATGCTCAGTTTCAATTATGAAAATGGTCTGGAGAAATTAAGTCTTCCTTTTAAAAATTAGAGCTGAAATGCAAGATGGAAATGTCTTCAAGTTCATGAAAGATGTGAGAGTGTGGTTGGAGTCTGGAATTCTCTGCTTCAAGCTGTTAAAGAAAAGCCCCCTTAAAAGGGAGATCTTTATAAAGGAACTTAAGGGGTTGCTTGTAAAAGGGAAATGTTAAAGGGTAGAAGGAGAGAGTTGCATTAGTGTCGATGATTCTTGGAGCCTGAAAACTGACAAAGACTTGTGGACCAAATAACCTTTCTCTGTGTTGGAATATTCTGGGATTTTGGAATGGTTGTGGGGGAGATGGAATACTGGGGACCGTGTGTTAAAGGTCATGTGGAATGCACCGGTACTTTTGACTTGATTATCATTGGAAATCAGGGAGCATTTATTGAACACTGTCCTATAGATAATTTGATTTTGATTTGATTTATTATTGTCACATGTATTAATATACAGTGAAAAGTATTGTTTCTTGCATGTTATACAAACAAAGCATACCATTCACAGGCAAGGAAACATGAAAGTGCAGAATGTAGTGTTACAGTCATAGCTAGGGTATAAAGAAAGATCAACTTAATGCAAGGTAAGTCCATTCAAAAGTCTGACAGCAGCAGGGAAGAAGCTATTCTTGAGTCGGTTGGTACATGATTTCAGACTTATGTATCTTTTTCCCAAAGGAAGAATGTGGAAGAGAGAATGTCCGGGAGTCCTTAATTATGCTCGCTGCTTTTCTGCGGGAAGTGTAGACACAGTCAATGGATAGGAGCTGGTTTGCATGATGGATTGGGTTACATTCACAACCTTTTGTAGTTCCTTGCGGTCTTGGGCAGAGCAGGAGCCAAACCGAGCTGTGACACAACCAGAAATAATGCTTTCTATGGTGCATCTGTAAAGGTTGTTGATTCATGAACTTGTGTGTGATTGGTGCAAGGGGCTGGCAGGATGGCTTCGCTGGCTGTGACCTTTTTCTTTATTCATTGGATATGGGCATCGCTGGTTGGGCTAGCATTTATCGGTTATCCCTAATTGTCATTAAACTGAGTGGGGTTCATTTCAGAGTTTGGAGTCACATGGAGGCCAGACCAAATTAGGAGGGCAGATTTCCTTCTCTAAAGGTTTATTAATGAACCAGACAGATTTTTACGAAAATGGTCTTAATTCTAGATTTTTGTGGAATTCAGATTTCATCTGTCGTGGTGAGATTTGAACTCGGGTCCTCAGAGTATCACCCTGGGTTTCTAGATTACTAGTCCAGTTACGATATCACCTCGCCAACCTCTCCGCTTAATGTGACTGAGCATAGTTTCTCAATGTGATTTCTCTCTAAGTGAAATCAGTGGATTGATACCTTGCTTGATCTGTGCTGTTAACCTAACCCAACCCCAAAAGCACCCTCCGCCCCACCAATCCACTTCCCTGAATCTGAAAATGGTAAAGCTGTGTTTGTTGTTGGGGGAATGGGAATTCGGATCCTTTGCACACAGCAAGTTATTAATGCCAAAATAAGCAGCAGCAGAATTGAAACTGAAGCAAGGGTTAGCAGGTGTTCCCAACTGACGATAATAGCAAACATTTCAGGCTGAAGTTGTGAGCACCCTGTTAGATTGCAACACTGTGAAGAATGATAGAGAAATAAGGAAAAGCTTTTGAAGAAAGATAAGACAGCGATGTATAGAGTTACGTTAGACAGATCACGTGTGAATTGAATTGAAATGGAAAATGTGTTCTTAAGCAGAGAATGCCTGTAGTGTCTCTAAATGGAGCAATAAGATGTTTAATACTTTGCATCAATATTCACAAAGGAGAAGAACGTGGTGGATGGGGAGTCAAGAGAGGGGTACATTGATATTCTAGGGCATGTTGATATAAAAAAGGAGGTTTTGGGTGTTTTGTAAAGCATTAAGGTAGACAGTTCCTCAGGTCCTGATGGGATCTATCCCAGAATACTGAGGGAGGTGGAGGTGGAAATTGCTGGGGCTTTGTACAAAATCGTTGCATCCTCTTTTGTCACAGGAGAGGTCCCAGAGGACTGAAGAATATCCAATGTTGTTCCTTTGCTTAAAAAGGGCAACAAGGATGATCTGGGAAATTGCAGGCCAGCGAGCCTTATGTCAGTAGTGGGAACATTATTGGAGAAGATTCTGAGGGACAGGATTTGCTCACATTTGGAAAAATATAAACTTATTAGTGATGGGCAGCATGGCTGTGTGTGGGGAGGTCACGTCTCACAAACTTGATTGAGTTTTTTGAGGTAGTGATAAAGATGATTGATGAGGGAAAGGCAGTGGATGTGGTCTACATGGAATTTAGCAAGGCCTTTGACAAGGTCCCTCATGGCAGCCTGATGCAGAATGTGAAGTTACATGGGAGCCATGGTGAGCTGGTAAGATGGATACGCAACTGGCTTCATTAGAGAAGACAGGGAACTGTGGTGGAAGGGTGTTTTCCTGACTGGAGATCTGTGATCCAGTGGTGTTCCACAGTGCTAGGACCCCTGTTGTTTGTGATATAAGTTTATGGACAACACCAAGACTGGGATAGTCAGGAGGGTTGCCAAAGGATACAGCAGTATCTAGATTGGCTGGAGACTTGGGCAGAGAAATAGCAGATGGAATTTAATCCATACAAATACGAGGTGATGCATTTTGGACGTTCTAATGCAGGAAGGAAGCGTAAAGTAAATGGCAGAACTCTGAGAAGCATTAAGATATTGAGGGATTGAGGTGTCCAGGTCCACAGTTCCCTGAAAGTGACAACACAGGTGGATAAGATGGTCAAGAATACACATAGCGTGGTTGCCTTCGTTGTTCGGGGCACTAAGTATAAAAATTGGCAAGTCATGTTGTAACTTTAGTTAGGCCAATTTTGAGATATTGCACACAGTTCTGATCACCACACTACCAGAAGAATGTGGAGGCTTTGACAGAGTACAGAAAAGGTTTACCAGGATGTTGCCTGGCTTGGAGGGTATTAGCTATGAGTAGAGGTTGGACAAATGTGGTTTGTTTTCACTTGAACATTGGTGGCTGAGGGGCGACCTGATAGAAATTTATAAAATTATGAAAGGTGTGGATAGAAAGGATAGTTGGAGTCTTTTTCCCCAGGGTAAAAATGTCAATTACTGGAGAACATAAGTTTAAAATAAAAAGGGGAAAGTTTAAAGGAGATGTGAGAGGCAAGCTTTTTGCACAAGGGATGGTAAGTGCCTAGAATGCACTGCCAGAAGAGATGGTAGAATCAGATACAATAGCAATGTTGAGGAAGCATCTTGACAGATACATGAAGAGGGAGAGAATAGACAGCAATGTACAGAGTTACGTTAGACAGAGCACATGTAAATTGAATTGAAATGGAAAATGTGTTCTTCAGCAGAGAATGCCTTTAGTGTCTCTAAATGGAGCAATAAGATGTTTAATACTTGGCATTGTTCTTCACAAAGGAGAAGAACATGGTGGATGGGAGTCTAGAGAGAGGTATACTCTCAAAATATATACAACCAGGTTTTGTGTCTTTTGGAAACTTCTGGAGTTTTTGGTTGATTTCTCTGAGTTCTTTTTGACGTACCTTTCATTGGTGCATTGTCTTAAGTAAAGGTGGCAGGTTTGAGAGCTGAGAAATGCAACTGGCATTTGTTTTCTGCCTCTCAAGGCTTGGGAGTGGCAGAGAGACGAAAGGTCTTTAGTTTAGAAAGGCGTCATGTATTGGTGCATGCATGATGGGCCGAATAGCCTGTTCCTATACTGCACTATTCTTTGATACCACAGATGATGTAATCTAAAACTTCATCCATATGCTTCCTTTCTCAAATTACTGATAATCACCACATGAGTTAGTTTCAGTCTGGAAGAGGCAAAATACATTTAAGGTCTGAACTCCTTGATAATAACTTTCTGGAGTATTTGAAGATATGATGAGTGTGAAGGGGAATTAAAGTGAAGATGGGGGTTTGCAAGAAAGTCTTTAGACGCAGATGGATGGATACACCTACAAGGTGTGAAGAGCGATGTGATGGAGTCTTTGATCATTATTGGCACTGAATCCAGGGGTGTGACATCATGCCCCTGCTGCTGGCCCCCTTCCCAAACTCTAGCCCTGTTTTCTCTATCTTCGTTACAAATTTCTTGGTGGGAAAAGACAGCAGCACATCCAGGGAGTTCTCACTGAACTGAGACACAACCTGCAATGCACAGAAACCATTTTAACCACTTGCATTTCTTATTCCCCCACAACGCCAAACACTTTCAAGTTGCATGTTTGAAATACAGGAGTTTGTGTCATAGGGTCAACATCACAACCACCACTGCCTTCCGAGAATGTGCCATCACTGGATTGAATCAGAACGTGTGCATGGAAATCTGGAAGTCAAGTTGTTTTATTGTAGTTAGAAAGGTCACGGATGGAATTGCTACATTTTCCCATGTGGTAATGGATTCCCCACCCCCACCCCTCATGCACAATTACTAGTGTGTAGCGAAATTAGGGCAGCACAGTAGTTAGAGCTACTGCCTCGCAGCGCCAGGGAACCAGGTTCAGTTCCAGACTTGGGTGACTATTCTCCCCGTGTCTGCATGGATTTCCTCCGGGTGCTCTGGTTTCCTCCCACCGTCAAAGATGGATTGGCCATGCTAAATTGCCCCTTAATATCCCAAGGTTAGGGAGATTAATGGGGTAAATATGTGGAGTTATGAAGATAGAGCCTGGGTCGGATGCTCTGTTGGAGAGTCAGTGCAGACTTGATGGCCTATTGGCCTCCTCCTGCATCTTTGGAATTCTATGACACTAAGACAAAGGTATTGATTAGGAGAGCTTGACTAAGAGATCAATGTAACATTGGATCGATTGCTAAACAAAGGCAGCAATCAAACCATTGATATCAGGAGCTCTTACTCTGAAAAGTCAATATTAATAAGTCAACATTAACAATGTATATTACCTGAAAAAACAGACCTTTTTCCTGTCTGTGTTATAGTTGGTAAAAAAGCATCCAGTAAATAATAAAACATAGACAGAAATGCTGTAACTTTGTCACATTGACATCAGATGCGGCAATTTCGCTCTCCAAATTTGCATAGTCGGCTAAAATAAAAGTCCCCTTTCCCTTGAGAATCATTGACTGAAATCCATTGAAAAAAAAATTCCAGGGTGCTTTCCTATCTTAAATTTAATTAAAGCATATAATTTTGATACTTGTGATCTGAATCAGGGTGAATCCTTTGGGTCAACCGCAGACAAGTTCTCAATCTGTGATTTTCCACCACATTGAGCTTTTGATATGAACCATGTGACGGGGCAATTAACAGCTAAGCACATTTGTCAGGATCCTGCAGAATCAGTAGTACTGTTAAGTTAACAGAGCAAGTTTACTTGATGACTAGAAATTGGAAAAACTGGACAGCAGGATGGCACAGTGGTTAGCACAGCTGCCTCACAGCACCAGGGACCTTGGTTCAATTCCATCCTTGGGTCACTGTAGTTTTGGATTTTGCACTTTCTTCTCGTGTCTGCGTGGATTTCTCCCGGATGCTCCGGTTTCCTCCCACAGTGCAAAGATTTGCAGGTTCGGTTGATTAGCCATGCTAAATTGCCCCTTAGTGTCAGAAGGATTAGCAGGGTAAATATGTGGGGTTACAGGGCTAGAATCGGGGTGCAGACTCAATGGGCCAAATGGCCTCCTTCTGCACTGTGGATTCTATAATCTTTTCTTCTAATAGCATCCCCATGACTTCTTACAGAATCCTAGAGTGATATAACACAAAAGAGAGCCATTCGGCCCACCATTATCTGTGCTGGCCCTAGTTCCACTCCCCTGCTCTTTCTCCACAACCTCTTTTTACTTTCACATAGTTTATCCAATTCGATTTTGAAACTTTGAAATTGTATCTGCTTCCACCGCCCTTTCAGACAGATCACAACAACCTGCTGTCATTTTTTACTTTACGCTGCCCTCTGTCAATCAATAAGTGTAGAGAGAACACTGAATCCCAGGAGAATTTGAAAAAAATCATACAGAAAATACAGCAAAGATTTAGCAGGCCAGTGAACGTCTGCGGAGAAAAATAAATCTATAATTTAGGCTTTGGAGTTGGGAAATGAAAGAGGAATTAGTTTGTTTTTCAAAAGGAATCAGCGAACAAAGGTGAAAAGGGGCAGGTGTGGGTAGCACGGTGGTGCAGTGATTAGTCTCACAGCATCAGGGACCCAGGTTCAATTCCGGCTTTGGGTCACTGTCTGTGTGGAGGTTGCACATTCTCTCCATGTCTGCGTGGATTTCTTCCGAGTGCTCCGGTTTCCTCCCTCAATCCAAAGATGTGCAGGTTAGGTGATTGGCCATGATAAATGCCCCTCAATGTCCCAAGATATGTAGGTTAGAAAGATTAGCCATGAGAAATGTATGGGGTTACTGGGATGGGGTGAGGGAGAGAACCTGGGTAAGATACTCTGTCAGAGAGTTGGTTCAGATGCAATGGGCTGACTGGTTCCTTCTGATTCTTACGAAAATGAAGCAGTCAGTGAAATGATTGTTGGATGATGTCACAGGTCATTTGTGGATTTTGACTAAACTGCATCTCAACTTGGACAACCTCCTGCACTGGATAGGGAAAGGAGCCTGAATGATCTATGGAGCATCTGCTGTGGGTTACAAATAAAAAGGAAGTGGACTGCAAGTGGACCCCAAACTGCATTATTAGTCTCTATTACAGCCACAGTTTCTCTAATCACAGAACTGTCAAGGAGAAAAACTGAGAGAAGAGGTTCAGTCAATGGTGTCTGTAATGCTTGGATTGTTCTGTAATAAGGTCAGTCAGCAGGATGCTGATGAAGGCTCCGGCTGCGATTATTAAGCGATAGCCTTAAGAAAGAATAGTAATGTGAAATTTGGATTGTAGCGAGTCTTGGGATGGCCTTATGGGAACTGAGCCTCCACTTGGTAATACAGGTGACACAGTGTATTAAGAAAGGTGCATGTGTGGGCATCTGCTGGGTGCACCTGAAATAACAAGACCAGTCTTATCACTATGATAGGCGATATGACCGTTCTCCACATTTGGAACACAGGTCATTGGGCGAATTCACCCCGCACTCAACAAAGGTCAACTGCAGTAGATGCTCAGCACTAATGTTATTTAAAGGGGAGGCGATGGCCTGCTGGTATTATCGCTAGACTATTAACCCAGAAACTCAGCCAATGTCCTGGGGACCCAGGTTCGAATCCCGCCACAGCAGATGGTGGAATTTGAGTCCGATAAAAACATTAAGAGTATTTAAGAATTAAGAATCTACTGATGACTGTGAATCCATTGTAGATTGTCAGAAAAAAACCATCTGATTTACTAATGTCCTGGAGGGAAGGAGATCTGCCATCCTTACCTGGTCTGGCCTACATTGTGACTCCAGAGCTCGAGCAATGTGGTTGTCTCTCAAATGCCCTCGGTCAACTAAGAATGAGCAATAAATGTTGGCCAGCCAGTGACGCCCATGTCCCATGAATTAATGAAGCACCAGGCACCCAATTTACAGATAAGATAATTATGAATAGCTCCCACTATTGCAAAGTCACTGGAAGTACTCTGCTGTTTATTTGGAAGAGTTGTGGTGAGTCCCTGGATTTAACTACACCCCGACAAGGAGAACAGAGGTCTTGGTGAGCTGTCCCTGCAAAGGAAGAAACGGCTGCAATTTAAATGCCTCTGGAGTTGCAGCATAACAGAGAGATGGAGCAGAGACTGCAGAGGGCAGCTCCTATCAATGCCCCTCTCAATGCATATCTAGGCATCTCCAGGCTCCCTGATAATGACAGGAGGTAGGCCAACCCCACCAGCATTATCCTACATACTGTCTCAAAGTCCTCATCTGAGTCCATAACAGCAGAATTTACACGTCATCCTGGTGCACAAGCTATCCTTCATCCCACTGACGCCCACTCATGCCCAATAACTCCCCATGTGCTGAACTCAACTTGATATTATCTTCCAAGCATCAGTATTTGAGCTGATGGCTGTGAGTGTCGTCTGATCGTAAAAACTGTCATTTCTGCACAAACTATAATTCCAAACAGGCCCTATCCCTATAACCCCACATATTTATCCTGCTACTCCCTCTAACCTAAGCATCCCAGGACATTAAGGGCAATTTAGCATGGCCAATCAACCTAACCCACACTGTGGGACTGTGAGAGAAAACCAGAGCACTTGGAGGAAACCCATGCAGACATGGAGAGAACATGCAAACTCTACACAGATATTGAACCCACTGGGGAATTGAACCCTGGTCTTTGGACCTGTGAAGCAGCAGTGATAATCACTGTGCCATTGTGCCATCCCATCATGCGATGGATCTCTTCATTTGTGCTATTGTTGCTGTCTCTCCTCCTCACTGTGGTCTCAGAAGACTAAGGAAATTTGGCATGTCAGCTATGACTCTCACCAACTTTTATAGATGCTCCATAGGAAGCATTCTTTCTGATTGTATCACAGCTTGGTATGGCTCCTGCTCTGCCCAAGATAGCAAGAAACTACAAAGAGTCATGAATGAAGCCCAGTTCATCACACAAACCAGCCTCCCACCCATTATCACTGTCTACACTTCCAGCTGCCTCCGCAAAGCGGCCAGCATAATTAAGGATCCTACGTACCCTGGACATTCTCTCTTCCACCTTCTTCCATCTGGAAAAAGATACAAAGGTTTGAGGACGCGTAACAACCAACTCAAGAACAGTTTCTTCCCTGCTGACTTTTAAATGGACCTATGTCACGTTAAGTTGATCTTTCTCTGCACCCTAGCTATGACTGTAACACTACATTCTGCACTCTCTCCTTTGCTTCTCTATGAACGGTAAGTTTTGTCTGTATAGCGCACAAGAAACAATACTTTTCACTGTATGCTAATACATGTGACATTAATAAGTCAAATTAAATCCTACCAAATGTGCTATGATTGGGCAGATGGTCATTCTTAGCTGCCTGAAATCAGAAGTGGGGTGAGGGGAGGAGCGTATGGTGGAAAGTAGGAAGTCCATGGCCACATCGTGCACAGCCTACTCATTGTGACGACCAGCAGTGTGAGAGGAAGCTTGGAGTTGAGAAGGGGCGCGAGGCAGGAACGTATTGTCGTCCTCAATATTATCAGCACTGCTAGGTAACTTGGTTGAGAGCCATCCCCTCTGTAAGCCTCAGGAGAAGCAGGCATCCTTTTCCACACCAGCTCTGCTCCAGTCCCGCATGAGATCATTAGACTTCTTGGGGCACCGTGGCCAGGTCCTCAGTCTCACATGCCAGGGATTGACCTCCCCAGCTGCCTGTTCCCAATGCCTTCTAAGGATAGTCTTCAAGGACTACCTGTTCCATCACCCACATTCCCCCTCCCCCAAAGAACCATGGGTATTCTCTCCTTCTCCACTTCCATCACTAAGGACGTGCATGTCTCCCACTACAGCCGTGCCACCGGCCCAGTGTTCCATTTTCCTTTGCTGCAGTAGTATTCAGCTGAAACACTCTTTCATTCAATGCAGGAGGGACAGACCACCTTGAAGAACATAAGGTTGGCTATAGCATGTGCCACTGGCACCCTATGCTTGGCTTGGTGCTGAGAGTAGATGCCGCAAGAACAAAGACAAAGAAAAGTACAGCACCGGAACAGGCCCTTAGGCCCTTCGGTCGTCCAAGCCTGTGCCGATCATGATGCCGTAGCTAAACTAAAAAAAAACTTCTGCCTTTACTCAGCCCATATCCCTCTATTCTCTCCCTATTCATGTACCCATCCAGATGCTTCTTAAATGTTGCTAATGTGCCTGCTTCCACCACCTTCTTTGGCAGCGCGTTCCAGGCACCCACAACCCTCTATGTGAAAATCTTCTCCACACATCTCCCTTAAACTTCCCCCCTTTCACCTTGATCCTGTGTCCTCTTGTAATTGACATTTCCGCCCTTGGAAAAAGCCTCTGACTATCCACCCTGTCTATGCCCCTCATAATTTTGTAGACCTCTATCAGGTCTCCCCTCAGACTCTGACTTTCCATTGAAAGCAATCCCAGTTTATTCAACATCTCAAAGCCAACACCCCTCAAGACCAGGCAACATCCTGGTGTTAAAAGCAGAACATTGCGGATGCTGGAATCTGAAACAAAAAGCAGAAAATGCTGGAAAATCTCAGCAAGTCTGACAGCATCTGTGGGGATAATACCCCAGTGAACTTTCTTTGCACTCTCTCCAAAGCTTCCACGTCCTTCGGGTCGTGTGGTGACCAGTTCCACGTCTCTCTGGTCGTGTGGTGACCAGAAGCGTGGCGGATGCTCAGTCCTGCCCTATAATCGGATAAAGGAGGTGACAGCATAACAGTAGTGTGCTGCTTACCTCCACCTCAAGCAGCGGGGGCAGGTTGAGAATCGAGACTCTGGCGCCCAATAAAAATGGTGTGGATGAATTTTTAGCCTTTGAACTTCCATGTCCTGACTGAAACTGAGATTATGGATAGCGACAAGGAAGTATTGTGGGAACCACAGCCCCTAAAAAGAGGAAGCACGTACATTGCTCCCAAGGGGATCTCAAGTGTAACGCCAGAGTGCTTTGTAAATATTTGGTTGAAAAATAGCAAAAACTTTGAGAAATCCATTTACAAAAACACAAAATAGGAGTAGAAATAGGCCATTCAACCCCTCATGCCTGCTCCACCATTTCGAGTTCAACATTCCCCATTTATCCCCCATAACCTTTAATTTCCTTGTCTCACAAGAATCTATCAACCTCCACCTTAAAAATATTCAGTGACCACCTTCTGAGGCAGAGCGTTCCAAAGTTGCATAATCCTCTGGTAGTGAAAAAATCTTCTCATCTCATTCCTATAAGGGCGACTCTTAATTTTAAAACAGTTTCCCCGGTTCTGGACTCACCCACAAGCGGAAATATCCTTTCACTTGTCAATACCATTCAGGATCTCAGATGTTTCAATCCAGTCACCCCTCACTCTTCTGAACTTTAGTGGAAACAAGCCCAGCCTTTTCGATCTATTCCCATAAGTCACAGTGATTGGCAACACAATCTCACAACACCAGGGGTCAGGGTTCAATTCCAGCGTTGGCTGACTGTCTGTGTGGAGTCCGCACATTCTCCCCATGTCTGCATGGGTTTCCTCCGGGTGCTGCGGTTTCCTCCCACAGTCCAAAGATGTGTCGGCTAGGTGGATTGCTTATGCTAAATTGCCCTTTGGTGTCCCAAACTTTCTAGGTTAGACGGATTAGCCATGGTAAAAAGTGTGGGATTACAGGGATAGGGCAAGGGAGAGGTCTTGGGAAGACACTCTGTCAAAACAGAGTCAGTGCAGACTCAATGAGTGAAGTTTTCTTGCCCTGCCTGCCACGGGAATCGTATCGGGTGGGGACAGACTATTCAAAAGTACGTTGACTTCGGCCAGGAATTTCCGACCTTGGGGTGAGCGTGACTGGAAAATCCTGCCCAGTGGGCTGAATGGCCTCCTTTGGCACTGTAGGGATTCCGTGATTCTACAATAAGTCAACTTGCTCATTCCAGCCACTTGGAGGAAGTGAATTAAAATATGGAAGACAATATGACAAATTTTATTATTGAGTATACAGCGCAGAGATATATTATTGCTTCTTCATGTGTATTACAAAGTCATTTGTACAACAAACAATCTAATTTCCTATCCCTAATAAGGTTACCATAGAAACACGGGAATTGTGACCAAAGTCAACTTTATTCATCTTTTCCCATCCTGATGGTTGCATGGCACGATGATAATTGACTTGTTGACCAATCAACAATGCGCCTCTATCAATTAGTTCATTATGCACGGGAAATCTCAGTAGTCAGAGAAGCTTGGGGAACCATATGTCAAAAAAAAATGATCTTTTCCCTGGCAGGCAAGTCACATGCCCTGTCTCAAATTATTCATATACAGTACCCCAAAGTGTTTCTGCCTCAATGTTATTGGCTTGGAAAGGGGTCAGAGGAGGTTCGCAAGTGATCAGTGGAATGAAAAGCTTGTCGTATGAGGAATGGTTGAGGATTCTGCGTCTATACTCACTGGAGTTTAGAATGGGGATCTTATTGAAATGTACAGATTCTGTGACGCCTGGATAGAATGGATGTGGAGAGGATGCTTCCACTAGTAGGAAGGGCACAACATCAGGCAAAAGGGACGATTCTTTAAAATCCGATGTCATGGCCCACGTTATCCAGTCCCTTTACTATCCTAAAAATGGCAACCATACCACCTCTCAATCTTCCTTTCCCAATGTGTACAGGACCAATTTGTATAGTGGCTCTTCTTGGTTCAATTTCTGAAACCCCCTCAATCACTCTAGTTGCTTTCTTTTGTATACTTTCAGTAACTGCAATATATATTTTTGTAAAATTTTATCTGTTAGTGTCACAAGTAGGCTTACATTAATGAAGTTACGGTGAAAATCCCAACACTCCGGCACCTGTTTGGGTACACTGAGGGAGAATTTGGCACAGACAATGCATCTAACCAGCATGTCTTTCCGATTGCGGGAGGAAACCGGAGCACTTGAAGGAAACCCACACAGACATAGGGTGAATGTGCAGACTCCACACAGACAGTGACCCAAGCCAGGAATTGAAACCGGGTCCGTGGTGCTGTGAGGCAGCAGTGCTAACCACTGTGCCAACCCTGTGTTGCAGTTTGACAACAAGCCAATCTGTTTTTAAGTTGCCTTCAGTTCCCTTTAACTTGACTCCAGTGAATCATCAGATGGCTGGACTGAGAAATAGTTAGGCCATTCATTGAATGTAAATACATGATACTAATTGGTTTAACTAATTCAGAGCTTGAAGCATCAGTCAGTGTATGCTGAGATCTTTACTTATTTCACATGGACCAGTAGTACTAGTGTATGTAGCTTTTTCCATGCTGCTCCTACAGAAGAAAGAGACCTGGTTATAACATGGAATGAGCTGCTTGCTGCTAATACTTTATAGGGAGATGAATTTGGGACTGTTTCACAGCATGTTGGTGGATTCATTCCTGCAAGGTAGTCTGTACTGGCTGTAAATGCTTGAAATTGAATCTCTCAGAACTGAGCTCTCAAAGTACTTTTTTTTAAATCAGTCCTTGTAACAGGATTAAATTATTTGTATCTAGCTTTGATTTGGTAGCTATTCTCTTTAAGTCAAGTCACAGAACATGCACAGCATTTTAAACTGCAGTTCACACTCTCTAATCAGGTTAATTTTGATACAATCTGAACATTCCATTGGCTACAGATCAGAGAAAAATAATTTAAATTTTAGTAATACTGTACTATTATCACTAAAGCTCCTTAGACAACAACTTCCAAACCTGTGACCACTCAGGTAAGGTAGCCTGGTAGCTCAATGGTTAGCACTGCTGCTTCACAGTGCCAAGGACCTGGGTTCGATTCCCAGCTTGGGTCACTGTCTGTGCGAAGTTTGCACATTCTCCCTGTGTCTGCATGGGTTTCCTCTGGGTGCTCTGGTTTCCTTCTACAATCCAAACGCTGTGCTGTTTAGGTGGATTGTCCATGTTAAATTACCACTTAGTGTCCAAAAATGTATAGCAGTAAGAAGTCTCACAACACCAGGTCAAAGTTCAACAGGTTTATTTGGTGAGACTCACTTGATGAAGGAGCAGCGCTCTGGAAGCTCATGATACCAAATAAACCTGTTGGACTTTAACCTGGTGTTGTGAGATTTCTTACTGTGCCCATCCCAGTCCAAAGCCAGCATCTCCACATCAAAAGTGTTTAGGTTAGGGGGATTAGCCATGGTGAATATGTGGTATTATGGGATAGGGCCTGAGTAAGATGTTCTGTCAGAGAGTCAATGCAGGCTCGATGGGCCAGATGGTCTCCTTCTGCATTGTAGGGATTCTATGAGTTCCAGTCTTTTTAGATACTTTTTCTAAATTCCTTCTCCTGAAAGATTGTTGTCCTCACTGTTGCTGTTCAAACATTAACCCAAGAGCCAGCTTGCTATTTGAGATGATTTACACCTTTCACAATTTTACATTCCACTGACTTTCATGAAACCAAAAATCAAACAAGCTGAAAATGTGGGGCTGGATTAAACAGGGCTGGAGCCCCAAGGCATTTTATGTGAGGAGGGGTATTAATTGTCTTGAGGTGAGACTTCAGCCCCGAAATGGGCAGGTGGTCATGGGAGTGATGGCCATTGCTGGGACTGCATATAGTCTCCAGTGCTGAGGAACCAGGCCTGGATTCAGAGTCGGACTGAGAGGTATGTGACAGTAGGGGAGAGGGAGGTGGGATCTTGTCGGGGCCAGGCTGGCAGATATTTCTGAGGCGTGTTGCAAAGTTGGTGTTTGTAAAATTATCTGTTAAAAAGATTTTTTTTTCTAGAAAAGTTTAAAGAAACAGATGCAGGTGCATTTGCAGTACACTGAGTGAAACATTGTATTGAGAGGCCAGTGTTGCAAAGACAACAGGCTGTTTTTGAATTTTAACCAGTCAATTTAAACTAGGCATTTGAATAACAGCAGCCTCTCAGATTTGAATTTGATGTTTTAGTAACCTGAGAATCAATCCTATTGTGGGGATATTGGTATGTGATGAGGGGTATAAGAGACAGCTCTCAGCTTGAGAGAGGCAGCCAACAACTGCTCTCTGACACAACAACTGTGTCTGCCACAGTTCATTTATGTCTTAAAAGAAAGTCTCATCTCAATAGTGAAGATAGCAAAGAAGAAAAAAGATGGAAGATTCTGGAAGATAAAACCTGGTTGTATTCTGAGAGTGGTTAAAAACAATTTTTTTTTGGTTAATAAGTGTGAATTGTACTTATCTAAACAGCATTCCATCAGAATAGTGTTTTATTTGGTTCGTTAATAGTTTACCTATTCACTGTTAGTTAGATGAATAAATTGTTACTTGTTGATTTTACAGCAAGAGTCTCAGGTAGTTATTTTGATTTAACCACAAAAAGTTGCTTAAGAACAGATCGTTCTCTTTCTCACACACTTTTAACAGATTATAAAGCGAGGTACTCCTTTTTGAGTGCTTAGGCGTTAGCTCTCAGAGAGAGGATCAACCTCCCTTATATAACAGGGGCGACCGGGATAGACAGGCTCAGGTGGAAGGGAACTTTGGTAGGATCCAGAGTGCTCGTTTAGGAGGTATCCCCATTCTTTATTCTTCACCAGCTTTTGGAGGGAAGCTGTCCAACTCAGGGCTTGGAGTCGGCCTCTCCCACCGCAAGTCCCTGTGGTAATGAGATGGGCATTAGTTGGCTTCTTAAGGGTCTTAATTGGCCTATGGGCAAATGGGCTACCAGATGCCCTCCACCACTGGGAAAATTGGACAGCTGCAGGGCTAGGTGGATAGGTGGTGGGCGGATGCCCACGTTATTTTAAGCACCGCCCTCCCTGACCACTAGGAAGAGGGGTGTTCCAATCTTGGGCATCTGACCTTAATGTGCCCCCTGCTGGACTTCAGGTTAAAACTGGGGCTAACTGATTCAATAAACTGACATGCTGGAATTCAGTGACAGAGCGAAAAGCTCTGTAAGAAAAGCCAGATCAATCTATCACCTATTCTTGCAGTTCCTAGTATGCCAGAGGTGATATCACCCTCTGAGACAGTTGAAGCTGAACTGATACACTCACTTGCCAATTCGCAATGCTCACCTGCCTGTCTTGGTTCAAGATTTTGAAGATGCTTCAGTTAGTTCAGCTTCCCTTCATCTACGGATGGGTTGTTTGCTTCCATTATTGTAGGTACTGCCCCCATGCTCCTGTGTGGGGACACACATTTAAAGTTTCATTTAAGGAATGCTTAGTGTGGATTTCAGGGTATCACTGATGCTAAGAGAGTTCCACTTTCTCGGTTGAACCTGAACTCAGTTAAATCTGGGTTCACGATGACAGATAATCTGTCTCTTGGTGCAAATGTTTTTCAGAGTTATATTTATATGGTCATGGGATGTGGGTGTCACTGGCTGCGGCCAGCATGTATTACCTTAAGAGTCGACCATATTGCTATGCGTCTGGAGTTACATGTTTAAAAAAAAGATTTCCTTCCCTAAGGAACATTCGTGAACCAGTTGGGTTTTTACAACAATTTTGGGGGGGTGGGGGGAGCAGGGTGGAGGGGGAAGTGGTGGGGGGTCGGGTGGAGGGGGAAGTGGTGGGGGGGGGTGATGATGGTGGTAGCATGGTGGCACAGTGGTTAGCACCTTTGCCTCACAATGCTAGGGATCCGGATTTGATTCCAATCTTGGGTGACTGTGTGTGTGTAGTCTGCACGTTCTCCTCTGCATGGGTTTCCTCCAGGGGCTCCGGCTTTCTCCCACAGTCCAAAGGTGTGCAGGTTAAGTGCATTGACCATGCTGAATGTCCCTTAGTGTCCAAAGATGTGTAGGTTAGGGGGATTAGTGGGGTAAATATGTAGGGTTATGAGGATAGGGCCTGGGTCAGAGAGTTGATGCAGAGTCAGTGAACCAAGTGGTCTCCTTCTGCATTGTGGGGATTCTATTATAATGGTTTCATGGTCATCATTTGACTTTTAATTCCAGGTTTTTATTGAATTTCAATTTCACCATCTGCTGTGTTGGGATTTGAACCCTGGTCCCTAGGGCATTACCCTGCGTCTCTGGATTATTAGCCCAATGACAATATCTCTATACCACTGCCTCCCCTAAGAACGTAGGAAATAGGAGCAGAAGTAGACCACATGGTCCATTGAGCTTTAACTATATTCAATGATGGAGCCTCTGGGGTAGAGAATTCCAAAGATTCATAACTTGACATTGGAATTGGGAAAACAGTAATCACCTTTGGCTGACTCATGAAATGCAAATAGAATAACATCAAGCTGACCCTTAAGGCAAAGTTGATACTTTAGAAGTTGTTCGGAACCAGGTCAGAAACTCCAAGGTACATCATGAAGTTGGCCTAGACCCCAGCTTTATTTAATTTTGGCCATAGTGCGAGCATAAGGTGTTTTGCTCCATGTATGATTTTATTGACCCATTAGGTAGCTTTTATGAAAACAAACTTTATTTAAGAACACAGTTAGAATATAACAAAAAGAATCAGCATAACCTCAACCAATTAAAATACTTAAACATGACACAGTAATTTTTAAGAGTTATCTCTATAGTTCCAATTTAAGCAGGAACTCTATAGACATACATCCTTCTTCAGAACCAGTTAGCACCAAAAACAGATAAGTTCATTTGGATTCTAGATTTCTATTCTCTTAACCCTTCTGGACAGATACAGAAAGACATCTGCCTTCTGACTCCCATACAACAGTTTCCAGAGTAAGGTCTACCTTCAAGCAGCAGAACTTCAGAGAAAGAGTCTTATTTTCTGGCAAATCCTAATCTCCAAAGAGCGAGCGAGTGAGAGAGAGAGAGACATACAGAGAGCTATCCCTTCTCTCTACAGGCCCCAAACAGTAACTGAACTGGATTTCGTTCTGTGAGTCTAGCCATGCCCAGTCATGTGACTTGTCCCATGAAAACATGAATCAAGCCCTACTCTGAAAACCTCCTGGGAAAACACTAAAATAACAACCCTGCATTAGTCCAGATTAAAGCAAACATTTTAGCAGTTAAGATCAATTATGCTGCTGCAGGAACAACAAGGGCTGCCAGGCACAAACAAAGCAGCACCAATGCATAAAACTGCCTGTTAAAAAAAATCCTCAACAAGGTACATAACATTCTTAAGAGCACAGTATTGTCATAAAGGTCTGTGCTCTCAGCATCCTGTGAATGTGAAATGCAGACCACTTACAGCCACCAAGAAAAGGACGTCAACAATTTTCATCTTGGCTATCTGTGATGAATTACGGAGATATCCTAGGAGGACAAATTCACAAATGTAGCTGTCCTCAAAGGGACAGAACTGCCAAGATTGTGAAGACACCCAGAGGTGGCCTCATTTTTTTGAGTGCATCTGCAGGATGTCCTCCATGGTTATCTGCTCCCACTTTTGAACATGTATCTGGAGAGGCTCCAGGCCTCCTCCAGATACAGGACATCTCTGCTCCTTCCCATCTCCTCCTCCAACACCAGCAGCACTGCATCCAAATGTTGGAGCCAGTAGTTTCCCACATTGCGTCATTGGTCAGTGTTTGACAAGCCGGGTTCACCTCCTATGTGATTGCTGCAGCCACAGTGCCCTCTTTAAGGGGTGTAGGCTAGCTTTAAGCGGTGCAGACTGTGATATTGGCCTCCTGCTGATCTGACCAATCAATAGTGTGGTTAGTGCACAATGGTTTCTGAAATGAACAGGCAATATGGAGCAGCAAAGCTGAGTATGTTCCAAAAATGAGTGCAAGATAATTGTGTGTCACGATTGCTGTGTCTGTTTAATTGGCTCTCAAGTTTAGCCCCCATGAATTTGCATTGTGTTGTTTAGGAAAGAAATGCTGTATTTCTGCTTCATTTGGGCTCAGTTCGGATTCCCAGCTTGGGTCACTGTCTGTGCGGAGACTGCACGTCTCTTCATATTTGCCCATGTTTCCTCCGGGTGATCCAGTTTTCTCCCACATTCCGAAGGACATACTGGTTAGGTGCATTGGCCATGCTAAATTCTCCCTCAGTACACCCGAACAGGTGCCAGAGGGTGGCGACTAGAGGATTTTCACAGTAACTTCATTGCAGTGTTAATGTAAGGCTACTTGTGACTCTAATAAATAAACTATAAACTATTGATGTTTTCAAAAGTTTCCAGAAATATACATTGCACATCCTCTCTTTCAATCCTCCCGACAGGTAAGCCATCGAATTCCATGCTTATTTTAGCTTGGCACTGATTCTAAACTTGTGGATTCATTACTCGGATGTCAACCTGAAACTTATTCTACAGCATAGATGAGTAAGACATCCGTTTTCATTGTTGTTCACCCATTTCCACTCCACTATCAGGCTGTGCTCTGACTCTGTAATTCCAGTACCTTTACATTAATATGATTGCTCCTAACTGTTACTGGCTCATAATTATTGCATTAGGAGGCCTAGATAAAGGATCATGGTCCACCATAGGGTTGCTACCAAGAAGAGAGCAGGAACAAAAGTACGATAAGTCAGGAAGTAGTTGATTTGAAACTAATTTAAACATTAAAGTCGCGTAGATTGTAAATGGATGATAAGCTGAAAGGAATAAGGAGTCCTCTGGGACAGAGTTGAGTTAGAATCGTAAATAGTGTGATGGGTCTTAGTTCCGTGCAATGGAAATGTAATCATTTATCGAGAAGGCAAGCAAGAGTGAAGAACTAGAACAAAGAACAGTACAGCACAGGAAACAGGCCCTTCGGCCCTCCAAGCCTGCACCGCTCATTTGTATCCCTCCATTCCCGTCTGTTGTGGCTATCCAGATAAGTCTTAAACGATCCCAGCGTGTCCGCCTCTTCTGTTAGAGACTTGGTTGGAACTCTTAGTGTTGCTGTCATGACTCCCCCAGATGCTGCTGCTGCCATAGCTTTCCCAATGCAGTGTATTCCAGGCCCCACCACCTTCTGTGTAAAATACACCCCTTTGACATCTGTGTTAAACCTTGCCCCCCTCACCTGTGACCCCTTGTGTTCGTCACCTCCGACCTGGGAAAAAGTTTCCCACTGTTCACCATATCCCTTCATAATTTTATATATCTCTATTAGGTCGCCCATCATCCTCCGTCTTTCCAGGGAGAACAACCCCAGTTTACCCAATCTCTCCTCGTAGCTAAGACCCTCCATACCAGGCAACATCCTGGTAAACGTTTTCTGTACTCTCTCCAAAGGCTCCATGTCCTTCTGGTAATGTGGTGACCAGAACTGGATGCAGTATTCCAAATGTGGCCTAACCAACGTTCTATATAGCTGCAACATCATATGCCAACTTTTATACTCAATGCCCTGTCCTATAAAGGCAAACATGCCATATGCCTTCTTCACCACCTTCTCCACCTGTAAGGATCTGTGAACCTGCACACCCAGGTCCCTCTGTGTGTCTATACTCCTGATGGTTCTGCCATTTATTGTATAGCTCCCCTCTACATTAGTTCTACCAAAATGCATCACTTCGCATTTATCTGGATTAAATTCCATCTGTCAGATGTCGCAAAAATATTTTCTATGTTGCAAAATATTTTCATGTTGATAGAGCGACTTCTTAATTGCCAAAAGTAATAAATAAAGCTTCTGTTTCCTTGGCTAAGGTTTGTATAATTGGAAAGCACTTTTCTTCTGATAGTGACTTGGTTGGAACTCTTCGTGTTGTTATCATGACTCCTCCAGATGCTGCTGCTACCATAGCTTTCCCAATGCAAGGATGCCATCATTGTCTCTGCATATCTCCTGCCGTTCATCCAGGGCACATCGCCCAGGCACAACACAATCTTAAACACAACCAACGTGCATCTTTGGTTATGCTCCTTAACGTGAGATGTATCTCCTGACAAATGTTGTTTCGGTCTGAGGAGCAGCTCTGTTGGCCTGGATTATTCTCCCTCTGAACATGGTCGACAGACAAGAAATCTAATGCAATTTTCAAAGCCAACCATCTTAAGGCTGGATGATACCATCAGCCCATCCAATTCATCTCTCTTCTATCCTATTAGTTCCATCTGAAGTGAAATTCTCTTTAAGATATCTATCCAATATTATTTTGGAAAGATGGAAGGCACTTTCTCCTGCAGTAGTTCTTGCTGAGCTGTCCCAAACCCAAAATCCCCGTCAGTGATAATTCCCGACATTGATGGTTTAATTCCCAAATAACACAATGATGCCTTCCAAAGGGATTTAGGTTATTCTTGTGAGTAATTTACAATAAGAGACTAAATGATTTGCCAGGTTTTTTTTCATGGAGACAATGCACCTTTAATACCTTAATTGCTTGATGATCTGCTGTTTGAACAATTTATCAGCTCAAACTGTAAAAGATGCAGATGTGTTTGTCTGTGTTAAACTAGTTATCTGTCACAAAATGCTGTTGAGCCAAGCTTCAGCAGGGGGGAAATTCCATTGGAAATACCCTAGTATAGTTTGGGAAGTAAACATCACTGAAGTCATTTTGTGTCATTGATTTTTTTATGTGCTCCAACATGAATACAGCTTGCTAAACCAAGACTCATTCAGAAGGGCAGAACATTGCTTTAAAAGCACACTGATCCTTATTTGAATATAATTCCTGCAAAAACTAAATAGAGACTATTTAATTAAAAGTTAATTTACGGGATGTAGGCGTTGCTAGCTAGGCAAGCGTTTATTGCCCATCCCTAATTGCCCTTTAGGAAGTTGTGGTGAGCAGCCTTCTTGAACTGTTGCATTCCCTAAGGTGTAGGTATGGTGCTGATGGGGAGGCAGTTCCAGGATTTTGACTCAGTGACGGTGGAGGAATGGCAATATATTTCCAAGTCAGGATGGTGAGTGGCTCAGAGAGGAACTTGCAGAATGGTAATGTTCCCAAGGGTGGGATTTTATGGCCTTGCTCATCCCAAAAGTGTAAAATCCCATAAAATTATTGATAGATGATTACATTTCCATCCGATGGAATTAAGACTCATCACACTATTTTCGATTCCAACTCAACTCTGTCCCAGGGGGCTCCTTCTTCTTCTCAGCTTTCCCTCCCACTTACAATCCACGTGATTTTAATGGCTAAATTGGTTTCAAACCAACTACTTCCTCACTTTTCTCACTTTTGTTCCCGATCTGTTCTTGGTAGCAACCCTATGTTGGGCCATGATTCTTTAGCTGGGCCTCCCAATGTTGAAAAAAATCCTGAGGCTTACGGACCTTCCCACTGTCCACCCCTCGCCCACTCCGATTCCTGTGGCAGGTGGGGTGGTAAAATCCTGTTCATGTGTCTGCGGCCTTTGCTCTTCTAGACAGTAGCATTTGTGCATTTGGAAGGTGCTTTCATGCTGCGTACATGACTGGGTTGACATTGAGTCTTTGATCATGATAACCAGTATGCCTGAGTCAACTCTTAAATTTATTTTTATAGCCTTAAGAATTTCAGTTAGGTCAACAGATGATCTACTTTTCAAAGAAAGAAAGAGTAATTTCCTTAAACTAGTAAGTGAAAATCCCTGATACCCAGAACTGTATTCATTGTTTGCTTTTATACTCAGTGGAGTTCATTGTAACTCTAGGGTTGGTGTGCTCAGTAGTGATTTGTGCAGTCACAAATATACTGTCTTTCGCTGTGTACTTGGTCCCTTGACACATTTAACTCATTGCACTCTTTTTAACCATATCATCTGATGGTCCCAAGTGACAATCCAACTGAATACAGCACAAACCTGATAGAAATGAAATCTTCCCTTCTGCAGAACCATGGTGTAAAGTGGACAACAGGCGGGGAATATGCAAGAAATATGGAGGAGGGAGACAGTGAAAGATACACTTTGACTACTCCTGAAGGCATGGCTACATACACACAAATATACGAGTTAGGAACAGGAATAGACCACTTGGCCCTTCAAGCCTGCTCCCCCATTCAATAAGATAAACCCTCAAACCTACGTTGCTGCCTGTCCCTGGTAACCTTTCACCCCTGTGTTAGCCAAGAATCTATTTGACTCTGTTTGTAAAAAGCCTCACAACACCAGGTTAAAGTCCAACAGATTAATTTGGTAACACGAGCTTTCGAAGCGCTGCTCCTTCATCAGGTGAGGAAAAAATTAGGAAAGCTGATAGAATGCTGGTTGGCAGGATGTACTGCCCCTTCATCACTCACCTGATGAAGGAGCCGCATCCTGAAAGCTCATCCTATCAAATAAACCTGTTGGACCTTAACCTGGTGTTGTGAGACTTCTTATGTGCTTATCCCAGTCCAACAGCAGCATTTCCACATATTACTCTGCCTGAGAAGCATTCAAGGACTCTGCTTCCACTGCCCCTTTGGGAAGAGAATTCCAATGATTCACAACCCTCAGAGAAAAAATTCTCCTAATTTTTCTCGTAAATGAATGACCTCTTGTTTTTAAACAGTGACCCATTAGTTCTAAATTCTCCCACAAAAGGAAACATCTTCTCCATCATCCAGTCCAGACCCTTCAGAAACTTAAAGGTTTCAATCAATTCACCTCTTACTTTTCTCTTTGGGGAGTTGGTTAGCTGGACAGCTGGTTAGTGATGAAAGAGTGGCACCCTCGAAGGGGAGAGCAGCCTATGGTTATCTGAGACTATAGTGACTTTATCTTTATTCTTCTAAACACCAGTGAATGCCAATTTAACCTGCCCAATCTTTCCCTGTAAGACAACCCAACCATTCCAGGTATTAGCCCAGTAAACCTTCTCCGAACTTCATCTAACACATAGACATTTTTCCTTAAATGAGACCAATATTGTTACACAGTACTCCAGTTATGGTCTCACCAGTTGCTTTGTATAATTGAAGCATAAGCTCCCTACTCTTGTATTCAATTCCTCTGACAATAGATGAGAACATTCTATTAGCTTTCCGAATTATTTGCTGCACCTGTGTACGAACCTTTTACGATTCATGCACTAGGACACCCCTTTCCCTCTGTCTCTCAGAGCTCTGCAATCTCTCACCATTTGGATAATATGCTTCTCTTTTATTCTTTCTGCCAAAATGGCCAATTTCACATGTCCCTGCATTATAGTCCATTTGCCAGATCTTTGCCCAGTCACTTAACCCATCTCTATCGCTTTATAACTGCCTCATGTCCTCATCATAATTTATTTTCCTATCTCTCTTTGTGTCATCGGCAAATTTAGCAACCATACCTTTCATCCTTTCATCTAAGTTATAATTTATGTAAATTAAGAAAAGCTAAGACCCCAGCACTGATGCCTGTAGCACACCACTCATCACATACTGCCAACCAAAAAAAGACCCATTAATGTCAATTATCTATTCCCTCTTAGCCAGCCAATCTTTAACCCATGCTGATATGTTATCCCCCGAACACTGTGTGCTCTTTTTCTGCAATAATCTTTGATGTGGCACCTTGTCAAATGCATTCTGGAAATCATTTTTTTAGAATACTGAGGAAATTTGGTAAGTCCACTACAATTCTCACCAACTTTTTAGATGCACCATAGAAAGCATTCTTTCTGGATGTACCACAGCTTGGTATGGCTCCTGCTTTATCCAAGACTGCAAGAAACTACAAAGGGTTGTGAATGAAGCCTAGTCCGTCATTCAAATCAGTCTCCCATCCATTGACTCTGTTAATGCCTCCCACTGCCTCAGAAAAACAGCCAGCATAATTAAGGACCCTACACACCCTGGGCATACTCTCTTCCACCTTCTTCTGTCAGGAAAATGATACAAAAGTCTGAGGGCACATACCAACTGATTCAAGAACAGCTTCTTCCCTGCTGCCATCAGACTTTTGAATGGACCTACCTCGCATTAAGTTGCGTTCTGCACCCTCTCCTTTCCATCTCTATGTATGGTATGCTTTGTCTCTATAGCGCACAAGAAACAATATTTTTCACTGAATACCAATCCATGTGACAATAATAAATCAAATCAAATCAAAATCTAACTACAGTGCATTCACTTTACATAAGAACATAAGAAATAGGAGCAGGAGTAGGCCATCTAGCCCTTCGAGCCTGCCCCGCCATTCAATAAGATCATGGCTGATCTGTCGTGGCTCAGTTCCACATTCCCGCCCTCTCCCCATAACCCTTAATCCCCTCGCTCATCAAAAACCCATCAACCCGCTTCTTAAAAATATTTAGCGAGGCAGCCTCCACCACCTCAACGGGCAGAGAATTCCAGAGATTCACCACCCTTTGAGTGAAGAAGTTCCTCTTCAACTCCGTTCTAAACTGCCCCTCCTTTATCTTGAGGCTGTGCCCCCTAGTCCTACTGTCCTTTCTGAGCGGGAAGAGTCTCTCCACCTCTATCCTATCCATCCCATTCATCATCTTGTACGTCTCAATGAGACCTCCCCTCATTCTTCTAAACTCTAACGAGTACAAGCCTAGTTTATTCAGCCTCTCCTCATAGCTCAACCCCCTCAACTCCAGTATCAGCCTAGCAAACCTCCTCTGCACTCCCTCCAAGGCCAAAATATCCTTGCGTAAGTGCGGCGACCAAAACTGCACACAGCACTCCAGCTGCGGCCTCACCAATGCCCTATACAGCAGCAGCAAGACCTCCCTACTTTTATATTCAATCCCCCTCGCTATGAAGGCCAGCATCCCATTCGCCTTCCTGACCACCTGCTGCACCTGCAGGCTGGGTTTTTGCGACTCATGCACAAGGACCCCGAGGTCCCTCTGCACCGTCGCCTGCTGCAGTTTTTCGCCATGTAAGTAATAGTCCTTCCTACCATTATTCCTACCAAAGTGGACCACCTCGCACTTGCCAACATTAAATTCCATTTGCCATTTCCTGGCCCATTCGCCCAGCCTATCTAGATCCTTCTGCAGACTCTCCACACCCTCCGCGCAGTTTGCTGTTCCACCAATCTTGGTGTCATCAGCAAATTTCGACACCATACACTCGGTTCCCTCCTCCAGATCATCCAATGCAAATATTGAAAGAACTCCAATAATTTGCTCAATCAAAACCATGTTGACTCTGCCTGATTATCTTGAAATTTTCTAAGTGCTCTGCTGCCGTATCTTTAATAATGGATTTGAACGTTTTCCCTGTGGAGGATGTTAGACTAGCTGGCCTGTAGTTTCCTGGTTTCTGTCTCCCTCCCTTTTCGAATAATGGAGTTACGTTTGCCCCTTTCCAGGCAGTGCGTTCCAAACCCAAACCACTTGCCACGTGAAACTGTTTTTTCCTCATATCACATTTGCTACTTTTGCAAATCATCTTAAATCTGTACTGTTTCGTTCTTGATCCTTTAATGAGGGGGAACAGTTTCTCCCTATCTACTCTGTCCAGCACCCCCAGCACACCTACTAAACCTGCCCTCAGCTCTTGCATCCATCTCTGAATCAAGACTGTCATCATCTATCTTTATATCTCCTTCTGTGTCTTGGCGTTAAAAAAATGTTTCTGTTGATAATGCTCTTGTTAAGCTCTTTGGAACTTTTTGCTATGTTAAAAGCACTACATAAATGTAAGTTTGTATTAGTCAGAATTATAATAGTACAGCTATGATAGGAGCATAAGTTTAGAGTAAGAAAGGGACATTTACTTGGTTAAGCTTCTACAGAGGACACATTAACTATTCAACAAGCCACATTGTTTAGGTCTGTACACAGAACCTTCCCAGATAACTTTATTTCTGTCTTGTCTTGACCTACCTCGCATTAAATTTATTTTTCTGTACACCCTGGCTATGACTGTAACATTATATTCTGCACTCTGTCCTTTTCTTCTCTATGAACTGTATGCTTTGTTTGTATAGCACGCAAGAAACAATACTTTTCACTGTATACTAATACATGTGACAATAAGAAATCAAATCAAAAATCAGATCAAACCAACTAGTTCTGCGCAACTGTAATGAAAGTGACCTTGTCCCTAGTCTTATGTTAATATTTATCTACGTTGGTCTATTTATGAGACTTGATCTGTGTCTGACAAGTAAAAGTTTTGAGAAATATGTTTTCATTTTGATCACCGCCTTTTGGGTCAATATAGAACAAAAGGCAGCTCCTTTTCTCTAAAACCTTTGACTCTGATGCATAATTAGGAAGGGAGTTCAAGGATTTTGACCTAACGATAGCGAAGGAACAGTGATATAGTTCCAAGTCAGGATGGTAAGTGGCTCGGAATGGCGTGTGAATTTAAAGAAAAATTCATTTGTGGGACACGGGCTTTGCTGGCTGGTCAGCATTTATTGCCCATTCCTTGTCACCCCTGAAGGGCAATTGAGAGTCAACCACATTGCTGTGGCTCTGGAGTCACACGTAGGTTAGAACAGGCAACAACGTCAGATTCCCTCCCTGTGGGACATTAGTGAATCAGATGGGTTTTTCCAACAATCAACAACAGTTTCACGGTCAGCGGTAGATTCTTAATTCCAGATTTTTTTTATTGAATTCAAATTCCACCATCTGCTGTGGAGGGATTCGAACCCAGGTGCTCAGAACATTAGCTGAGTTTCTGGAATAATAGTCTAGCGATAATACCACTAGGCTATCCTGGCCCCAATTTACAAGTAGTGGTGTTCCCATGCGGGTTTGGAAGGTGCTGCCTTAAGGAGGTTTGTGGAATGTAACACATTATAATCCTCAATTTTACTTCTTTAACATTAAACTTCACTTGTGCAAGCATCACAAACCACTAATCATGAAAAGACAATTTGAAAGTGTGATCCTCAACCATCACTGGCCAATATTTGCTGAATATACACATGAACGTTCTTTTGTTATAAAATAAACCAGCCTCTCTCAGTGCATTAGCCAACATTGCCAAGTGTGCCATGCAGGTCAGGAAGGCCGATGGATTAATTCCAAGTCTTTGCTGATGGTTAATCTCAGCCAAGATGGCAATGTTGGTACCAACCTTGTCTTTAAGTTTATTTATTAGTCAAAAGTAAGGCTTGCATTAACACTGCAATGAAGTTACTGTGAAATTTCCCTAGTCGCCACACTTCTGCGCCTGTTTGGGTCAATGCACCTAACCAGCAGACTGTGGAAGGAAACCGGAGCAGCCAGAGGAAACCCACACAGACGTGGGGAGAACGTGCAAACTCTGCACAGACAGTGACCCAAACAGGGAATCGAACCCGGATCCTTGGCACTGTGATATCAGCAGTGCTAACCATTGTGCCACTGTGCCACCCAAATTGGTGCCTTGGGAAAGGGAGAGGAAATATCCCTGCCAAAAGTGTATAGATATGGAATGAAGACAGGATTGTGCTTGGCTGCTGGTTAAATACCCATTTGGCAATAAGTGATATGTTTGGATGAGATGCAGGTGGCAAAGCATTTGGAACAATACCCCAGTAAAAATCACAAAAGGATCAATAAAACAGATTTTCCTGACTCTTGGCTCAGGGATGGAGACTGTTTTTACCTTGCCCTGGGAATTCCAGGATTTTCTGTGTGGGGGGTGGGGGGAAACGAGACCTGGCCTCATGCCTGTTGTGAATGTAGGTTCAGTGAAACGGCATGTGTGCTGCAGGATATTCTTGTGTGACCAGTGAAATGGAGTTTTACCATTCTGAGGGGTGGCCCCATTGTTAGTTATAGACTTGGGGTGGGAAATCGTGGCACTACCTGGGCTGACATGAAGGAGACTGCATAGGTCCCGAGGCAGATGATAGACAATTTTTAATTTAAACCTCTTATCTACCCATGTTTCAGTGTCTCTAGATATTCACAGGCAATGGGGACTTGCTGGCTTCTGATGATCAAAACGAATGATGGAGCAGGCTCGAAGGGCCAGATGGCCCATTCCCACCCTTATTCTCTATGTTTCTATGACCTCCAGCAGTAATCAAGAACTTCTGATCTCAGCGATCTGACATGTTGCTCTGCTTCAATGTACTGGGAGGGGTTTTCCAGCCGCGCTTGGCCCGAAACCGGAAAATCCCGCTCCAAGTTAACAGACCTTTCCATGGTCCGCCCCTTGCCCACTCTGATTCCTGTGGCGGACAGAATGGGAAAATTCTCTCCACTGGACCTTAGGAGGGTAACATGTTCTGACAAAAAAGATTTGCATTTATATAGACCGGAACTCTATCACCTCATCCGCCACGGAATCGGAACGGGCGAGGGTCCGACAACGGACATCCCTGTTGATCCCTGGCAGGAATTTCCGGTCTCGTCCGTGGAGGCTGTAAAATCCCACCCATAGTGTTTTCCATAATCTCCAAACATCCGAAAGCATTGCACAACCCGACCACTGAGATCAGGAGTTCTTGATTACTGATGGAGATCAATGGGGCCACCCCACAGAATGGTAGAACTCCATTTCACTGCTCACACAAGAATATCCTGCATCATGCATGCTGTTTCAATGAACCTGCGTTCACGACAGGCATGAGCCCAGGTCTCATCCCTCCACACAGAAAATCCTGGAATTCCCAGGGCCAGGCAATATTTTTCAAATATTACTACTGTTGTAATGTAGGACATGCAGTAGCCAACTTACACAAAGCACGTTCACTCTCTCAGCAATGTAATAATAATGATCAAATCTTACAATTTTACTGATGTTGATCGAAACATCAATGTTAACCAATGTCGGATGTAGCTCTGTTGCCAGGACAATTGTCTTGGAGTCGCAAGGTTTTGGGTTCAAGTCTCACTCTAGAGGTTGAGTTCAACAATCAAGGCTGGGACTTCAGTACAGTGAGGAGGCCTTGTGTCGCACTTGTAGCACGCCTACCGTTAGACCAGAAGCTCCGGGTTTGAGTCCAACACTAGGACTTGTTGGCCACGGAATAGCACTCAACGTGGGCTGCTAATCAGCTCAGAAATCCTGCCCCCACTTGCCCCGACGGATAAAAAACAGAATGGGCGTGAAGATATGCTAAACAGCCACAACTTCAGTACAGTACTGAGGGAATGCTGTGCTGTTGGATGTGCTATCTCTTCATAGATACATTAAACTAAAGTCCCTCTTTGTAGGCGGCTAGAAGAGATTCCATGGCATTATTTCAAGAGGGAAACAGAAGTTCTACACCATGTCCTGACCAACATTCGCCCAATCAACATCACTAAAACAGTTGGTTATTATCACATTGCTGTGTGTGGGAGAGCACAGTCATTGGGTTGGGATGGGAAATCCTAGAACTCCCGCGCTTTGGTGAACATTGGTGACTTCTTGGAAACCTGCTGTAGTGCTGTCAGGGGAGAGAAGCAGAATTGTTACATGTCCCTGTTTTGTTCCAGTACCGTCGATGGCTCCGGGCAGAATATGGCGAGAATCGCTTCAATGACAAGCAGGAGATTGAGAAGCTGCTGTCTCAGTACGATGAACAACAAAAGCAACAGCAGCTGAGATTTGGAGAACGTCACTGGACAAACCACACTGCAACGGTCTACCCCCTTCCTTACAATGCCTATGGCAGCACCAGCCGCAGCTGGGTGAACAGATAAGAGGCGAGAGAGGGCCTGACTGCTGGATGTTTCAACATCGTTTTATTCATTGTAAATCAGCAAGAATATATATAGCCATATGTACCAACAGTGCAATACGAAGCAGGAGAAAGGCATATACTTTATATACCATCATTTCTCCTTTTTCTATTTATCACTTTCAATAATGTTCCCATTAGCTAGAGTGTGCAAGTTGTGCCTTTCCTTAAACTAAGTGCCTAACTAAGACTGCAGGTATGAAATCGTGCTGCGGTGGAATGGTTGGCTCCTGACCTTTATTTGGAACAGATATTTGCTGCAGTAACTATGGGCACTGCCATGTAGGGCTATAAATTATTCAACGGTTAACAATGTTGCTACTTTTACCTACAGGCATGGACAGTGTTGTCAAATGGATATGAAACCACATAAATTGTTTTCAGTGTAGCATGTGCCAATAATTGTTTATTGTGTTTACTCTTTAAGCTAATTGAATTTTAAAATGAGTGAAATAAAATCGCAAATTGGACCTTCAGCGTTGTACTTCATTTCAAATAAGTTGTGGTCTTTTCACTCTGGCCTCATGTCCGTCCAGCACATTCTTTGGCCCGTCATTGGCAGTCTTGTTTCAGCTGCCTAGGTCCCCCAACTCTGTAATTCCTTCCTAAACTGTGGAATTCCCTTCATCTCTTCCCCGTTAAGGTCCTCCTTAAAACCTACCTCTTTGACTCAGCTTCTGATGATAGGAACTTGGAGCAGGAGCAGGCCATTCAGCCCTATAAGCCAGCTCCGCCATTCAATATGATCATGGTTGACCTCAGTCTCAATGCCGTGTTCCCACACTCTCCCATACCCCTTGATGCCATTAAAATCTAAAATAAATCTATTACTTGAATATGTTCAGTTGCTTGACCTCCACATCTTTCTGTGGTAGAGAATCCCACTGCTTCACTACCCTTTGAGTGAAGAAATTTCTCCTTATCTCAGTCCTAAATGATCTACCCCATATTCTGAGATTGTGCTTCCTGGTTCTAGAATCCCCAACCAGGGAAAACATTCTCCTTGCATCTAGTCTATCCAGCCATGTCAGAATCTTGTACATTTCAATCAGATTTCCTCTGATCCGTGTAAACCCCTGTGAATTCTGGCCCGGTTGAACCAATCTCTCCTCATAGGATAGTCCTGCCAAACCTGATACCTGCCTAGTGAACCTCTGATGCACTTCCTCGATGGCACGTATAGCCTTTCTTAGATAGAGAGACCAAAACTGCACACAATGCTCCAGAAGTGATCTCACCAAGGCCCTGTACAATGGCAGTAAGACATCCCTACTTCTGAACTCAAATCCTCTTGCAATGTAGGCCAATTTTCCATTTGCCGCACTAATGACTTATAGAGTCATAGAGGTTTACAGCATGGAAACAGACCCTTCAGCCCAACTTGTCCATGCTGCCCTTTTTTTAAAAACCCCTAAGCTAATCCCAGTTGCCCGCATTTGGTCTGTATCTATCTATACCCATCCTACCCATGTAACTATCTCAATGCTTTTTAAAAGACAAAATTTTACCCACCTCTGCTACTACCTCTGGCAACTTGTTCCAGACACTCACCATCCTCTATGTGAAAAAATTGCCCCTCTGGACACTTCTGTATCTCTCCCCTCACCTTAAACTCATGCCCTCTAGTTTTAGCCTCCGCTACCTTTAGAACATAGAACATTACAGTGCAGTACAGGCCCTTCAGCCCTCGATGTTGCGCCGAGCAGTGGAACCAATCTAACCTAAACTATTCCAATATTATCCATATGCCTATCCAATGACCATTTGAATGCCCTTAAAGTTGGCGAGTCCACAACTGCTCAGGCAGGGCATTCCACGCCCTTACTACCCTCTGAGCAAAGAACCTACCTCTGACATCTGTCCTATAATTATCACCCCTCAATTTAAAGCTATGTCTCCGCGTGTTAGCCATCACCTTCCGAGGAAAAAGGCTCTCACTGTCCACCCTATCTAATCCTCTGATCACCTTGTATGCCTAATTAGGTTACCTCTTAACCTTCTCTCTAACAAAACAACCTCAAGTTCCTCAGCCTTTCCTCATATGACCTTCCCACCATACTAGGCAACATCCTGACATCTTTGGGAAAAGATATTGACTATCTAACTGACCTATGCCCCTCATTATTTTATAGACCTCCATAAGATCACCCCTCAGCCTCCTATGCTCCACAGAAAAAAGTCCCAATCTAACCAGCCTCTCCTTATAACTCAATCCATCAAGTCCCGGTAGCATCCTAGTAAATCTTTTCTGCACTCTTTCTAATTTAATAATATCCTTTTTATAACAGGGTGACCAGAATTGCACACAGTATTTCAAGTGTGGTCCTACCAATGTCTTGTACAACTTCAACAAGACGTTCCAACTCCTGTATTCGTTGTTCTGGCCAATGAAACCAAGTATGCCAAATGCTTCTTCACCACTCTGTCCACCTGTGACTCCACTTTCAAGGAGCTATGAACATGTACTCCTAGATCTATTTGTTCTGTAACTTTCCCCAACGCCTTACCATTAACTGAGTAAATCCTGCCCTGGTTCAATCTACCAAAATGCATCACCTCGCATTTATCTAAATGAAACCCCATCTACCATTCGTCAGCCCACTGGCCAATTGATCAAGATCCTGTTGCAATTGGAGATAACTTTGTTCACTGTCCACTATGCCATCAATCTTAGTGTCATCTGCAAATTTACTAATCATGCCGCCTACATTCTCATCCAAATAATTAATATAAATGACAAACAATAGTGGACCCAGCACTATCCCTGAGGCACACTGCTGATCACAGGCCTCTACAACCAGAGAAGCCAATTTTGTATCCATTTAGATACCTCATCGTGGATCTCATGAGTTTCAACCTTGTTGACTTGCTGTACTTGCATCGCTGCTTTCATTGACTGGTGTACAAGGACACCCAGATCCATTTGTACATCCACGTTTCCAGTATATCATCCTTTAAATAATACCCTTCCTTTCTGTTTTTCACATCAAAGTTATAACTTCACACTTAGCCATGGTCTGTCCGAATGTTCCCTTCTGCGATGGCATGCATGCTGCATGTGAAACGCCTTGAGATGTTTCACTATATTAACGGTGCTATATAAATGCAATTTTCTGTCATTGATCTGGCGCTCCCAGTGGGGAGTGGCTCTCACCAGTAGTGCTTTTCTGGAAATCATGGCAGTGCAACACATAATTTTCTGAAATACTCACTTTGAAGAATTACATTGCACCATTGGTCCTTATTCACTAATTGTTCACAGTCACAGTGTCCTGGATTGTGGGAAGAATTGCAATGCATGAAAACACCAAATGTATTCAAAAAGATGTTTACACAGTCATATAACAACCGTGGGCCGTTGCTCCTTCATTGACAAGAAAACATTACCACTGGGTGATGGCTGTATTGTGGTAATGTCACGAGTCTAATAATTTAGATGTCCAGGCTAATGCTCTGGCAATAAAAGGGGCGTAACGGTGGCATGGTGGTTAGCACTGCTGCCTCACAGCGCTAGGGTCCCGGGTTCGATTCTTAGCTTGGGTCTATGCGGAGTTTGTAAGTTCTTCCCTGCATGAGTTTCCTCTGGGTGCTCCAGTTTCCTTCCACAGGCCCAAGATGTGCGGGTTAGATTGATTGGCCATGTTAAATTGCCTTTACTGTCAGAAGACTAACAGCGTAAATATGTGGGGTTATAGGGATTGAGTCCGGGTGGGATTGTAGTTGGCACAGGCTTGATGGGCTGAATAGCCTCCTTTGGTACTGTAGAGATTCAAAGAAAAGCAGGAAATTCTGGATAAACTCAGCAAGTCTGGCAGTATATATGAAGGGAGATAGGTTTTGTGTCAGTATGACTTCTTCAAAATGCCTATACTTTGGGGACATGGGTTCAAATCCACTCCGGCAGAGGGTGAAACACCTTTAGTTATCTAATAAAATCTATAATTGTAAACTAGTCTTAGCTAGCTATCCAGAAAACTATAATTGATTGTTGTTATAAAACCCATCTGGGCCACTAATGTCCTTGAGGGAAGGATGTCTACGTGTCTCCATAGAACATAGAACACTACAGCACAAACAGGCCCTTTGGCCTCCAAGTTGCGCCGATCATATCCCTACCTACCAGGCCTGTCTATAACCCTCAATCCCATTAAATCCCATGTACTCATCCAGAAGTCTCTTAAAAGACCCAACAAGTTCGCCTCCACCACCACCGACGGCAGCCGATTCCACTCACTCACCACCCTCTGAGTGAAAAACTTACCCCTGACATCTCCTCTGTACCTACTCCCTAGCACCTTAAACCTGTGTCCTCTCGTAGCGACCATTTCAGCCCTGGGAAATAGCCTCCGAGAATCCACCCTGTCTATACCTCTTAACATCTTATAAACCTCTATCAGGTCGCCTCTCATCCTTCGTCTCTCCAGGGAGAAAAGACCTAGCTCCCTCAACCTATCCTCATAAGGCATGCCACCCAGTCAAGGAACATCCTTGTAAACAGACTCACAGCAATGTGATTAACTCTGCCCTCAGAAGTGACCTAGCAACCTCTCAATTCAAGGAAAATTCGGGTGGCCAACAAATGCTGGTCTTGCCAGTGACAACCATATCCCGTGAAATTCAAAAAAAAAATCACACTGAATCGCACAGGATCGAACTCTGTCGGTCTGGGAGATTGTGGCTGTGATTCTTGGTTTATCAGGCTAGAATTCTTTGCAAGATGAGTGCTCCATTGTTCTCCTGGCATCTTTCTCCAACCTGGATATGAATCAAATATATTGATGCGACTATGTGCACTAGGATTAATGACACAATAGTTAAAGGGAGTGCTGAAACTACTGAGATTCAGCTCATCCAAGTCCCAAGTTTTTTGAATTGTTTTGGAAGATATGAAGGAGAGCTGCCTCGAATCAATATAATGACTGAACCTTTTAAAAACAAGATCGGTTTTAAAAATTCGATCTGTTTCTCCTGTTGAGCTTCCTTTGCTAGTTTTGTTGACCATGCTGGGCCAATCGAAGAAATGCCTTCCTTTTAAAGCGGGTCAGTTGACTTTCCAGTGGTGGCCACTTAGGACTGTGACTACATTCCCTCAAACATTGCTGGATGAATCTTCCACCAACTGAGCTCAAATTCTCAGGTCATGCTGATTGTTTTAGGGATATTGTGGTCAGCATGTATGAAAGTTCAGTGGAGATTGTGCGTATGATGCTGCTGGAGAAGTGGTTTCATTGGAAAGTAAAAGTATCTAGTCTGATCTTCCTCCTCCCTGTATTTAGTACACTGCCTCCCAGCATCATTCATAAGAACACAGAGCAGGAGTAGGCCATTTGGCTCTTCAAACCCTGCTCCACCGTCCAGT
Source organism: Carcharhinus amblyrhynchos (assembly GCF_965287045.1). NCBI lineage: Eukaryota > Metazoa > Chordata > Chondrichthyes > Carcharhiniformes > Carcharhinidae > Carcharhinus > Carcharhinus amblyrhynchos. The sequence goes on from NC_137327.1 coordinate 13,220,393, forward strand.
AAGATCATGGCTGATCTTTTTGTGGCCCCAGCTCCACTTATCTGCCTGCTCGCCATAACCCTTAATTCCTTCACTGACTGTGAAATATTCCACTCCTTTGTGCCTACCATCTAGACATTAAACTTATGCTCAGTGCTGCATTCATTCAGAACCATGATGGGGCAGCACAATGGCACGGTGGTTAGCACTGCCCCCTCATAGTACCAGGGACCTGGGTTTGATTCCTAGCTTGGGTCACTGTCTGTGTGGAGTTTGCACATTCTCCCCGTGTCTGTATGGGTTGCCTTTGGTTTCCACCTATATTCTGAAATATGTGTTGGTTAGGTGCATTGACCCGAAAAGGCACTGGACTAGGGGAATTTCACAAGAACTTCATTGCAGTGCTAATGTAAGCCTCATTTGTGATACTAATAAATAAACTTTATAACTTTCACTTTGGTGACGTACCTGTGATGTCTTAGTCCCTTATCTAAAGTGAACATTAAAATGGAAAGAGTAAGATGCTACCAGTGTGTCTATTGGTGTCACTGGCAGCAGTAGAGGAGCTGTTGCCGAAAGGTACATTTAAAATTTTATATAAAATGTTTCCAAGTTAAAAATAAATCATGAAGAACATAGATGTCCTCCCTGAAAGGTCTCACTCTAACTTTTGCATCATGGTCGCCTAATCTTAGTCTCCTTAATTAACAGAAATAGTTTATCTCTATCCATCCTGTCACTTCCCCTTAATTTATTGAAACTTTGACCGAATCAGTCCATAGTCTTCTCACTTCCAGAGAATAAACCTTCAGTTTGTATAACCTCCCCTTGTAATTTAATCTTTGGAGTCCGCATTTCATAAAATCAAAGAATCAATGTAGTGCATTGCACAGACAGCCCATTGAATCTGCATCGACCACAATTCCACCCACGCTCTACTTCTGTAACCCCATATATTTACTCTCTTAATCCCTCTGAAAGAGGGTCAATTTAGCATGGCCAATCCACTCAACCTGCACATCTTTGGAGTGTGGGAGAAAACTGGAGGAAACCCACGCAGACATGGAGAATAGAACATAGAACATAGAACATTACAGCACAGTGCAGGCCCTTTGGCCCTCAATGTTGTGCCAAGCTATGTCCAATCCCAAGATAAAGCTATCCCACTCCCTATAATTCTGGTGAGCTCCTTGTGCCTATCCAATAACCGCTTGAAAGTTCCTAAAGTGTCCGACTCCACTATCACAGCAGGCAGTCTATTCCGCATCCCAACTACTCTCTGAGTGAAGAATCTACCTCGGACGTCCCTCCTATATCTCCCACCATGAACCACACAGTTATGCCCCCTAGTAACAGCTACATCCACCTGAGGAAAAAATCCCTGCACATCCATTCTAAATATCCCCCTCATCATCTTATAAACCTCTATTAAGTCGCCTCTCATCCTCCTCTGCTCTAAAGAGAAAAGCCCAGCTCCCTCAATCTTTCCTCATAAGATCTACCCTCCAAACCAGGCAGCATCCTGGTAAATCTCCTCTGCACCCTCTTCAATGCTTCCACGTTCTTCTTATAGTGAGGTGACCAGAACTGCACACAATAGAATGTGCAAACTCTACACAGTGACCTGAGGCTGGAATTGAACCTGGGTCCCTGGTGCAGTGAGGTGGCAGTGCTAACTGCTGTGCCACAGTGCCGTTCTTGAAACCAGGTTTCGTTCTGGTAAATCTGTGCTGCACACCCATTAATGTTAGGATATCCTTCCTCAGTGTGTTGCCCAGAACAGTTCCAGCTATGGTCTAATTTGTATAGCTGTGGAATAACCTCAGCCCTTTATATTCTAGTTCTTCAGATATCAAGGCCAGAATTCCACTGATCTTCTTAATTGTTCTCTGAACCTGCCCGTGACATTTTGATTATAGCATAAGGCAGTGGTGGTGTGCTGTGAAGACCTCCAAGTGTGCCATGAAAAAGATTCAAAACTCATTGTAATTAAACTAAACGTAACCCTTGTCTTCAGCTCTGTGGTCAGCCAGAGAAAGCAATGCCCAAACTTGCCAATGGAGTAACCATGTCTCCCTGGATCTTGGAGACGAAGGGCTCAATTTTACCATCAAGTTGCGCACGTTTTCAAGCATTAAAACTTGGTAAAGTTGGGCGTGAGGTGAGTAGTACGATCCGCGCCCGCCTCCATGCCCATTCCCCCTTACCAAGTGTTCAAAATGGACACCGTGGTGGTGGGGGGGATGGAGGTGGGTCAGATTGCTCTCTGGTGGGGGGAGGGAGGTGGGTTAGAAAGCTCTCTGGTGGGGGGGAGGGAGGTGGGTCAGATGGCTCTCCGGTTGGGGGGAGGTGGGTCAGATCGCTCTCTGGTGGGAGGGAGGGAGGGAGGGAGGTGGGTCAGATGGCTCTCCGGTGGGGGGGAGGGAGGGAGGTGGGCCAGATGGCACTCTGATCGGTGGGGGGGAGAGAGGTGGGCCAGATGGCTCTTCAGTGGGAGGGAGGGAGGGAGGTGAGTCAGATGGCACTCTGATTGCAGGGGAGGGAGGTGGGTCAGATCGCTCTCTGATCGCGGGGGAGGGAGGTGGGTCAGATCGCTCTCTGATCGCGGGGGAGGGAGGTGGGTCAGATGGCTCCCTGATCGGGGGGGAGGGAGGTGGGTCAGATCGCTCCCTGATCGGGGGGGGAGGTGGGTCAGATCGCTCTCTGATCGGGGGGGAGGGAGGTGGGCCAGATGGCTCTCTGATCGGGGGGGAGGGAGGTGGGTCAGATCGCTCTCTGATCGGGGGGGGAGGGAGGCGGGTCAGATCGCTCTCTGATCGTGGGGGAGGGAGGCGGGTCAGATCGCTCTCTGATCGGGGGGGAGGGAGGTGGGTCAGATGGCTCTCTGATCGGGGGGGGAGGGAGGCGGGTCAGATCGCTCTCTGATCGGGGGGGGAGGGAGGCGGGTCAGATCGCTCTCTGATCGTGGGGGAGGGAGGCGGGTCAGATCGCTCTCTGATCGGGGGGGAGGGAGGTGGGTCAGATGGCTCTCTGATCGGGGGGGGAGGGAGGCGGGTCAGATCGCTCTCTGATCGGGGGGGGAGGGAGGTGGGTCAGATCGCTCTCTGATCGGGGGGGGAGGGAGGCGGGTCAGATCGCTCTCTGATCGGGGGGGTAGGGAGGTGGGTCAGATGGCTCTCTGATCGGGGGGGGGAGGGAGGTGGGTCAGATCGCTCTCTGATCGGGGGGGGGAGGGAGGTGGGTCAGATGGCTCTCTGATCGGGGGGGGAGGGAGGCGGGTCAGATCGCTCTCTGATCGGGGGGGGAGGGAGGTGGGTCAGATCGCTCTCTGATCGGGGGGGGGAGGGAGGTGGGTCAGATCGCTCTCTGATCGGGGGGGGAGGGAGGTGGGTCAGATCGCTCTCTGGTGGGAGGGGGGGAGGGAGGTGGGTCAGATCGCTCTCTGGTGGGAGGGGGGGAGGGAGGTGGGTCAGATCGCTCTCTGATCGGGGGGGGAGGGAGGTGGGTCAGATGGCTCTCTGGTGGGAGGGGGGGAGGGAGGTGGGTCAGATCGCTCTCTGGTGGGAGGGAGGGAGGGAGGCGGGACAGATGGCTCTTTGGTGGGGGGAGGCGGGTCACGTGGCTCTTTGGTGGGGGTGGGGGGAGCTGAGGAGGCAAGGGCAGGTGGTCCACTGCCACTCTGTGTACAATCGGTGGGGGAAAAGGGGGTTCCGCTGCCATTCTGCGTGCGATCAGTGGGGGGGAGGGAAGTGGGGGGGGGGGTCCTTTGCCACTTTGCATGTGATCGATGGGGGGGACGGGCAGCTTGCTGCCATTCTGTGTGTGGTTGGTGGAGAGAAAGGAGGGATCTGCTGTTACTCTGCGTGCAGTCAATGGGGAGAAAGTGGGGCAGGGGGCCGCGATCAGTCTGGGTTGGGGGGGGGTGGGCATAAGGAAATAAGGGGTTCAATAATGTTTTGGGGATGGGGTAATGCCTGTGGGGGCCGGGGGGAGGCATTATCCGGACCGGGAGCGATGTGGCAGTTTTTCTATATTTTTACTAATGCCCATGCGCAGTTGGAGACTCCGATCGGAGCTGCAGGATTTTGGGTGCGATAGGCCCTGCCCACAGACTTGTGCAGTGCGATTCAGAATCGCTGCTATTTTTTCAGGCAGAGTGCCTATGGGAGCGCTTGAGAATGGGTCTAAAAGTCGGATCTGAAACACCCCCAGATTCAAGTCTGCCCAGCACTTAGAATTAAAATGGTAAAATTGGGCCCTAACACCAGCAACTCTGGTCATTGATGCCCTACTTCCCAGTTCACCCTTTAGACTGTAACATCCAGGTCACCCAGTCTTGTTATCAGCAGGATTTGGAGCATGGGGAGAGGTGATGGCCTCGTGACATTATTGCTAGACTATTGATCCAGAAACTCAGCTAATGTTTTTGGGGCACTCAGGTTCAAATCCCACCACAGCAGATGGTGGAATTTGAATTCAATAAAAAAATACCTGGAATTAAGAATCTACTGATGAACCATTGTCGGAAAAAACCCAGCTGGCTCACGGATGTCCTTTAGGGAAGGAAATCAGCTGTTCTTACCTGGTCTGACCTACATGTGACTCCAGAGCCACAGCAATGTGGTTTACTCTCAACTGCTCTCTGAACATTAATGCTGGCCAGCCAGCAACATCCATGTCCCACGCACAAATTTTAAAAAGGTCTCATGATCTCCATTTTCCCCGAAGTTAAAGAAACTGTCCCAAAACATAATACTCTGATAAACTTTGCATTTTGATGCAAAAGCTAACAAGTTGAACCATTTTCTGTCAAAGTTGGAAAAGAAGTTCTGATTCAGAGTCAGAATGGCGAGAAGTAAATTCAATTCAGCATATACTCATATAGCTGAATCTAAACCAAATCTTTCCTTCGAGAAGTTGCAGCATGAGCAGTTGTCAAAATAATCAGGCTTCTATCCACGAAAACCCCAAATGTTGAAAAACTCTTGGCAGGATTACTGATCTCCTGGACTCTCTGTGACTCTGGCATGACCACTTTTTGGACTATTTGCTCCAGGAAATTCTCCCTGCAGTGACTCCAGCCACACCTCAAACTCACAAACCCTGAGCTCAAATTCGAGTAACAGGAGCCACATCCTGTTTATCCAGGATGCATGATGTGTTTCCAGTATCACCTGTATCCCTGGATTCATTGTAGAGTGTTGTTTTCACAGGATGTGAGATAAGTTAATGGAGAAATTATTTAGTGACAGAATATGTTTAGCTCGGTGCTGGAGAGTGGTGCTTGACAGGGATTGTTTGGGCCCCTGCTTGAAGAAGAAGTGGAGACCTCTCAGACCCTTCGGCAACCCCACCAGCGAATATCAAGCCATTTGTTTCCAGCACTGTCACTCACCACAGTGCCTCTGAGGACCCTCCCTTTGCAGCTTCCAACCTCATAGACCCCTAACCCCACACAGTCCATTTCTACCTCTTTCACAAAATTCACAAACAGGACCTGTTCCTGCCCCACTGAACACATCTCTTCCTATCCTGGCTCTATTCTCACTCCGCTTGGCCAGTCTCTTCCCACATCCGTGATTCCACAAATGCCCTATGTCATATCAACAATTTCCAGTTTCCCAATCCAACTGTGTCCCCTTCACACTACATCTCCATCCCCCACCATGACTCCATCCCATTCTCCCAGTTTCTGTGCCTCCACTGCATCTGTTCTGATGATACCATCTTGGGAAATGTTGCTTCTGACGTGTCTGCCTTTTTCCTCACCAAGGATTTCCCCCACTGTAGTTGACAGGGCCCTCAACAGGGTCCAACCCATCTCCCAAATCTCTACCCTCACCCCTTCCCCTCCCTCCCAAAACCCTCCGGTCCTCATTTTTCATTCCAAGAGTCTCCACATTCAAAGGATCATCTACCACCATTTCCACCACCTCCAGCACGATACCGCCATGAAACACATCTTCTCCACCCCCCAGTCAGCATTCCACAGAGACCACTCCCTGCGTGACACCCATCCACTCCTCCATCACTTAGAAACCTTTATCCCCTTCCCTCGGCACCTTCCCATACAATCGCAGAAGGTCCTACACTTTTACCTCCTCCCTCCACGCTGCCCAAGAATCTTCTTGTCCTCACTTTTTACCTCACCAGCCTCTGCATGCAAACATTGCTTGCTGGATGCTGGTCAATGATGTGTACTCAAAGGTTATGGGTTAACCTGCTTACAGATGACCTCTGTTCTACCTCACACTTTGCAAATGACCTAAATATAACCGGGGTGAATACAAAGCAATGAGAGGTCAATGTCATCAAGGGAAGGAAATCTGCCATTCTTACCTGGTCTGGCCCACATGTGACTCCAGAGCCACAGCAACGTGGTTGACTCTCAACTGTCCTCAGGCAACAAGGGATGGGCAATAAATGCTGGCCAGCCAGCGACACCCATGTTCCACGTATAAATGCGAAAACTGACTGTATTGGTTCTCTGTGAAGCAATCCAATTAATCTCATCCTCCCATTTAATGTTATAGTCATATCAAACATAGTATTTATAAACCTCATCATCATATTTCAAATGGTAAGTTTCTCACCAATAATCACCATGTAATCCATTAAATAAATAAAACAAAAACCTCGTATTTAAATAACATCTTTCATAATTTAGGATACTCTAAAGTACAAGTATACACGTGTAATCATTGTTGTAACATAGAATCTAATGGCCATTGACTCTATCACTGTCATATCTCAATCTTGATATGCCTCTGCATTGCTTCCTGTGCAGCTTATCATTCTGACACACCAGATTTACTGGAACGAACTCGATATTAAGTCAACATGGAACCTTTTGCAATGCAGAAACACAATTCAGAGTCCAAAATGGGTACAAGCCCTTCTAAATATTATATTAGAAGTAATTCAGAATGTCAAGCGTTGCAAGCAATTCAAAGGAATTGTGGAGGAATATTTAATGAAACATTCCTGATGCGAGAATATGGTATTTGGCTAAACTCATCACGTGAATACCATTTTTGAGCTACAGAGTTAATTTTTTATTCTGCTGGGATTGGAACATTAAAGCATATATAACCACCATAAATATAGTTCCTCTCGGATGCGAAAGCACCTTTATGTACTCCACTGAGGTTCCTGTTAAAGAACTTTGCTGGCTTTGGGCCTTTGATGTGCTGTTAGGAATAGCTTCATTGCTCAGTACTCTGTCTCAGGAATGCCAGTTGGCAGCTCTCCACTTCACTGCAATCAAAATCCAAGGCCAAACAGCCTCTCTCTGCAATTGCAACGTTGAAGACTGAAAGGACTTAGGGTGGGGCTGCGGTTCATAATCATTACTGGTGACCAAATATCAACTGAGATACCATGCACTGTCAAAAGTAAGATATAATCCTGAGACACGGCAAATATACAGCATAACTCGAATGCACACCATATCCATCACCATGAACAATACTCTCACCAGTGGAATTATTTTCCTGATGGCTTATCTGAGTATAGCATGATTTTTTTTTTTAACCCCGTGTTTTAATTCCGTAATGTCCTCACTACATACAGTTAATATCTCTCTCACAAGATTAAGTAGTTATTTTCTTTTTAATCTCTTAATACGACTTCCCACTGAAAAATGCATTAGGCATGTAAGTGAGACCAAGACGTGTTAAAATTTAACTTAAGGATTTAACCTGACGGCGCCAATAAGAGGCAGAGAAATGGTGATCGGAAAATCATATACTGCATCCAACAGTGCACACAATTTAGAACTTCTGTGGAAAATTGCAGATCCCCCTGACTGCAGACGGAGGGGGTTAATGAATGTGTGGTTTGAACCTGTCATTCAGAAACTTCAAAAAAGGATGCTAAGAGGTGATGGATCCATGATCAAACTGCTGGCTGGTCAGAGTTTAAGGATCTGAACAGTAATTGTGGTTAGTTTTCATTTGTTACTTTAATAGTTTTAAATAAATAATAGGAAATGGGAGCAGTCTCATTATGAACCTTTTGTTACAGTATTTGATTTTGGTGTGTATTTTTATTGACACTTTTCAAATACACAATGAAATCTCATCAAGCTTGGCAAATTCTTAATGATTACCATGAGCGGCATGATGGCACTGTAGTTAGCACTGCTGCCTCACAGCGCCGGGGACCCGAGTTCAATTCTGGCCTTGGGTGACTGTGTGTGTGGAGTTTGCACATTCTCCCCAGGTCCGTGCGGGTTTCCTCCCACAGTCCAAAGTGCAGGTTAGATGGATTGGCCATGCTAAATTGCCCCTTAGTGTCAGGGGATTAGGTGGCGTTACTGGATGAGATTGTTGTCAGTGCAGGCTTGAATAGCCTCCATCTGCACTGTAGGGATTCTATGATTCTACAGCTACTTAAATGACGGGCGCTCCTTAATACGAATAAGCCTTGGCTTTTACATTTGCCTGCATCATCTAGGAAGTGACCTAGCTAGTCCATCCATGTATTTTCAGCCGAATGATGGGCAGGTAATTCAGTATTAGTGAAATGCAACCAGAAGTTGCTGACCCATTTCAATCACTTTAACTGAGCATCATGTTAGACTTATGAGAGGAGAAGTCACGACTGGTGAAGTTTATGTGCGAGTGATTAACGCAGTCATATTACATTTCAGTCTGTGCTTTGTATTGCAAACATTAAGCAATATAAAAGAAGCAGGCTAATGCTTGCCTAATAACTGGAATGCCATCTGCGTGTAGCACACGCATTCTGAGGCGAATTCTGCCGAATTGGATTTCTACCCAATAACCTTGTCAATTGCTTTTGGACATCAAGCAGTCTGCGGCACTTGTTGCCTTCAAATGGCTTGGGTTCTACTGAGGGCCTTCAGACACTGCAGTGTCTTGTTGAGCTCATAGGCCATATGTGCGGCAGAGTAAGGTCTCAGCAATGTATTTCATGTTCCAATGTTTCAATGGTGTTTTAAGGTAGTAAATGATTCTGATTTCAGTATTGGGCGTACATCCTGTAAATCAACCAACCTGCACTGATTATCATCTTCATTTTTTCTCACATGCTGGCTGTTCAAATCCTTATCTGGGTGTTTGGAAGATGTCTAAGACGGCTGTGGTTTTTCAGGCAGGTGCCTGGCTCCTGGCTTCCTCCCTTTGGTAGTCAATGATCAGTGAAAATTAAGTGGTGCATATCAATCCTGCTTAGTAACTAACAATGCAAAATAAAAGCAATAACAACAAGTGAAGAGGGAACTCAGATGAGCGCAGATCTCCATCACGCTAAATTAACTCAATGTTATTACAATTGTGCGACTCTTCCTAGAGACTTTTCCCTGCATGCTTGATGCACCGTAACTACAAAACTGAAAAAAAATCTTTTAATTAGGAGCATCCAACTCGCCAAGGAAGCTAAAGGCCAATCCACCCAACAACTTGCTCTGAAAACTCTGCTCACATTTTGATAGCTGTGACAAATTGCCCCACTTGCAATCAAGACTCTTTCCTTTTAACAACACTTGGCTTCAAATGATGCCCTGACTGTCTGGGACTCTAAAATTTCAAAATTTCTAAAAGTCAAATAATTCTAAAAGAACAATCAATTTGCCCCGTCTCCCAATTTTAATGGATTCTTTTAAAATGCCAAGCAACGCATTCAGGTCCTCACCTTCATCAAAAACTAATCCACTCTCGGACCAGATGTAAATGTTTCATTAAAATTCATTCGCTAATTTTTGAGACATTGTGGCCAAGATTTTCTGGTCTCGCCCATGCGTGACCTATTGGGAGCGAGAATGGAAAATTTGACGTTCCAGTCAAAATTCCATTTACTCTCAATGGACTGGAACGCCCCAGCTGCAAACAAAGAATCAAGATTTCGGCCGCTGTTTATAGATTAGCAGACAAACAGAGGTGAAAACATTATCCCTGGTGGCACACTGCTGCCTCACAGCACCAGGGATCTGGGTTCGATTCCTGGCTTGGTTCACTGTCTGTTTGGAGTCTGCATATTCTCCCTGTGTCTGCATGAGTTTCCTTTGGGTGCTCTGGTTTCCTCCCTTAATCGAAAAGATGTGCTGGTTAGGTGCATTGGCCATGCTAAATTCTGCTTCAGTGTATCCGAACAGGCACTGGAATGTGGTGACTAGGGGATTTTCACAATAACTTCATTGCAGTAATTAATGTAAGCCTACTTGTGACTAATAAATAAACTTTACATTTTTATCTCTTCAGTGGCAGAACAAATAATAACTGTGCTCCCCTTCCTCTGAAGCAAGTATCCATATTATGATAAACATGTGAATGAGGATCAGATGTAGGCCATTCAGCCCCTCGAGCACACTCTGCCATTTAATAAGATCATGACTGTTCTGTTTGTGTTTCAAATTCCATGTTGCCATTTACCCCTGATGACTTCTGATTCCCTTGCCCAACAAAAATCCATCTCGCTCCTTCTTAAAAATATTCTGAAAGAAAAATACTTTCCTCTTCTGTTCTAAAATGGCAACTTTTAATTTTAAACCAATGCCCCCGGTTCTGGATTCACCCACATGAAGAAACAACAGGCAGAATTCTGAGCCTGGCGTAATATCCAGCAAGAATTGGGAAATGTGATTCTTGCCGGCGAGATTGCATTTCCCAATTTTCCACATCCCTTGCCAATGATGTAACAAGGTTCTTGCCAAGGAAGCTCAGAAACCTCACATAAATACATCAACATATTAGTGAGCCTTTGCAATGGAACTTGCCCACTCTCTGAATATTCAGTGCATGCCAATGTGATGCCACTTAAGAACATAAGAACATTAGAAATAGGAGCAGGAGTAGGCCATCTAGCCCTTCGAGCCTGCCCCGCCATTCAATAAGATCATGGCTGATCTGAAGTGGATCAGTTCCACTTTCCCTCTTTCTCCCCATAACTCTTCATTCCCCTGTCTATCAGAAACCTATCTACCCGTGAGTTAAATATATTCAGCGAGGTAGCCTCCACCACTTCAACGGGCAGAGAATTCCAGAGATTCACCACCCTTTGAGTGAAGAAGTTCCTCCTCAACTCTGATCTAAACTGCTACCCCCCCCCCTTATCTTGAGGCTGTGCCCTCTAGTCCTGCTATCCTTTCTAAGCGGGAAGAATCTCTCTACCTCTACCCTATCCATCCCCTTCATTATCTCATACGTCTCTATAAGATGCCCCCTCAGCCTTCTAAACTCCAATGAGTACAGACCCAGTCTATTCAGTCTGTACTCTGTACTGAATGGCTCTTTACAGCATAGAATCATAGAACTCCTACAATGCAGAAGGAGGCCATTTGGCCCATCAAGTCTACACTGACCACAATCCCATACAGGCTCGATCCCCTTAACCCCACACATTTCCTCTGCTATTCCCCCTAACACGATGGGGCCATCTATCATGCCCAATTCATCTAACTTGCATATCTTTGGACTGTGGGAGGAAACCGGTGCACCCAGAGGAAACCCACACAGACAGGAGGGGAATGTGCAAACTCCGCACAGACAGACAACCGAGGCCGGAATTGAACCTAGGTCCCTGGCGCTGTGAGGCAGAAGTGCTAACCACTGTGCCACTGTGCACGGCTTAGTATAAAAACAGGAAATTGACGACCTCATCCTCCAAAGGGGACATTGGAGGTGAGTGCTCACATTGCCATTGCCCTCCAGGGTTTCCAATGGAGAGGGGGCACTGGAGGCATTGCAGAGGAACCAAGTAAGTGAAACTCGAGGCTGGGAAAGGAGATTCAGTCTTGGGATTTCACTTGTGTTGGAGGGGGGGGCGGTGGCATGGGCGTGGGTGGGGTAGGCTGATTTGCATGCCTTAGCTGCCATTCATTACCATGAATCTCTAGGTCTCAAAGGGTCTGGCAGCTGGCGTGCAGGAAATGCTCTTCTGGTCCCCTTTCAGGGCTTCTGGCTATATGTCTGCTGAGGGGTTGCCCTTTTGGGCTGGCAGGTGGAAGCGAGTGAGTGTGGAATATAAACACAAGGTCAGTGCAGGGGGCAACTGTGAATTCCTTGGGTGGGGTGCCCTAAAATGCTTGGCTTCATGGGCAGACTAGGGGCAATGACAAGGGGTGGTTACTATCTACATTAGACAAAAGTCTCTCACATAGCAGGTGAGGATGACTGCACTGAGAATGAGCCCCCACCCTCAGGCTGCGTAGTGCATCCTGGAGGCAAGGTTATTAGGAATGAATTGGCTTGCTGGCTGGGAGGATAGGATATTGAGGATCTGGGCCTAATTTTGAGCAGTGGGAAGTGTAGACAGAGTCAATGGATGGGAGACTGGTTTGCATGATGGATTGGGCCACATTCATGACCTTTTGTTGTAGTTTTTTGTGGTCTTGGGCAACAAAGGGTGTTGCAGTTCTGCCCTCCTCAATGTGCAGGGCTGGAGGTGTGTTTTTCACAGGGAGGGAGGTTTCAGGAGAACTAGACACCCCACACGGTCTCCTGGGTGGAAGTTCCAGGGCTGTAATCCAGACCATTCCCATCTCTTCAGCTGCCCGATGGATCTCGGGCTCCTTCATGGGAATGAGGGGCAGCTGGAGTGAGATTCAGAATCCCTGCTATCCTCTGGCGCTGACACTTGTGGATTCCCATTCATTCCTGGGCCAGTCGAAACATTGCACCATGGAGCTCTCAGCCATGGAGTTCATGAGCTGAACCATGCAGTAGACTTCACTGGCCATGGAATGCATGTCTTGCACCAAGGCCTCCACAGTGGATACCACCCTCGCAGTTCCGGCCTCATTGCGTTGTCGTGATGGCACAATGGAACTCTCCCAGTCAGCCTTGGAATCCGAGGAGGAATACTAACATCCCTTCCCGATGCTTGCAACTCTGCCCTTGTAGGCCCAGAAGCTCTGGAACGACTAGACGCAGGAGTATGTACGACCAGCACTCAGCAGCATCCTCCCTCATCATCCCTCTGAGTGCTGGATCCCTGGGACATCCCTACTCTACCTGTTGTGGACCATCAGCTGTGAGGTGCTCACCAGTGAGTGACCCAGTAGCTTGCCTGATCATTATTCCCACTGAGGTGTGAGCATCTTCCGAGGTTGATTTGATTTATTATTGTCACATGTATTAGTATTGTTTCTCACATGCTATAGAGGCAAAATATACTGCACATAGAGAAGGAAAGGAGAGAGTGCAGAATGCAGTATTACAGTCATAGCCAGGGTGTAGAGAAAAACCAACTTGGTGAGAGGTAGGTCCATTCAAAAGTCTGAGGGCAGCAGGGAAGAGTTGTTCTTGAGTCAGTTGGTACGTGACCTCAGACTTTAGTATATTTTTCCCGATGGAAGAAGGTGGAAGATGCGCAGGAGCATTAATTATGCTGACTCTTTTGCCGAGGCAGTGGGAAGTGTAGACAGAATCAATGGATGGGAGACTGGTTTGCGTGATGGATTGGGCTACATTCATGATCTTTTATTGTAGTTTCTTGCGGTCTTGGGCAGAGCAGGAGCTGTGATACAACCAATTCTTTCTATGGTGCATCTGTAAAAGTTGGTGAGAGTCGTAGCTGACATGCCAAATTTCCTTAGTCTTCTGAGAAAGTAGAGGCATTGGTGAACCTGCGATAGTGTTGAGCTCATTGGTGAAGCTGCAATCATCCAGGCTTGTGGAGAGGAGGCCATCACACAAACTCCTTGCGTTTTGTAGATGGTGAAAAGGCACTGACAACAGGAGGTGAAATACCTTCCACTGGAATCCCAGCCTCTGAACTGTTTTGGTAGCCACAATATTAACGTGGCTGGTGCGGGTCAGTTTCTGGTCAATGATGGGGGATTCAGTGATGGCAGTGGCATTGAATGTCAAAGGAAGATGCTTAGATTTTCCTCTTTGGGATGGTCATTTCCTGGCACAAATGTTCCTTGTCACTCATTATCTCAAGGCTGAATTTTGTCCAGGCTTGGCGGAAACACACCTTCTGATGTCTTTAGGCTGTGAGAGGTGCTATATAAATGCAAGTATTTCTTTCCTTTCCCTTTTCAACCTTTTCTGCTCCAGTAGAAAAACACCAAGCATTTCAAATTTCTGTTTCTGACTATAATTTCCCTTATCTAACATCATGTTGTTGTATTTAAATAAATACTAGACAGAATGGGTGGAGAGAAATTGTTCCCAGTTTTGTATGGGTCTAGAACGAGAGGACACAGATTTAAAATAAGTGGCAAAGGAAGCAAAAGGGAAACGAAGAGAAACTTCTTCACGCAGTGAGTGATTAGGGTTTGGAATGCACTGTCCTTGGCTGTGGGGGAGGCAGGTTCAATCGAGGCGTTGGAGAGAGAATTGCTACCTGACAAGAAAAAGTGTGCAAGTTTTACAGGGAGAAGGAGGGGGAATGGAACAAGGAGGAGGGCTCACTTTGGGAGCAGGTGTGGACATGTTGAGCCACCTTCTGTGCCTAAGCAATTCTGCGACTCTGTTCTGTTCCTAAGCGGTTCCAATAGATGGCAGTGAACCTGAAATGTAAGATAAGTCAGTATTAAAGTTAAACTCATTTTCTATGGTGGTAATGCAATTGAAATTACCAGGAATGATTTAGTGAAGTGTGCCAGTATTGTAACAATGCACTTCAAAGCAGAGTCCTGGCCGATTCCCAGCAGAATTCTATTTCCACACTGAGATGATGTAAGGTATGTTAAAATATGACACTGCATATTATCTCCAAGGGCGTTGTGCAATCAGTTCCACATCTCATTGCGAGTTCAACACATCATCTGGCATGCAAAGAAACCACAAAAAAACTCAGAAAGGAATATTGTCATTGTCAGAAAGCTGGCGATTGCTTCATGAAGATCTTCGAAAGACTTGGAGATTTTTCAAGAAGACAGCTTGCACAATAACTGTGTCTGCGTGGGTTTCCTCCGGGTGCTCCGGTTTCCTCCCACACTCCGGAGATGTGCACGTTAGGTGGATAAATCATGGCACATTAACCTTTAGTATCCAAAGATGTGTTGGTTAGGTGGATTAGCTGTGGTAAATCCCTGGGGAAAGGAGGATAGGGTAGAAGGGAGAGCTTGGGTGGAATGTTCTTTCAGAAAGTTGGTGCAGACTGTATGGGCCGGATGGCCTGTTTCTGCACTGTTGGAATTCTATTCTACGGTAATGAAAGAACTAGTTACTACCAATTAGCTACCGCATTGCTTTCCACGATCTCCAGTGTAGCCGACGCACTGCTCTTCCCTTTTCAGGCAGAATAGGATACAATATTATCAGTCACAATAATACAGCATGGAGCAGTGCCAGTGAGAGCGCTGCACAGGAATTCCGCTCTGTGGAACTGGATTCCCCAGCAGTAACTGGGCATGTGCAGGTACCAGAAATTCAAAGGCTCTTCAACTTGCCCTCTCATAGAATCATAGTATCCAACAGTGCAGAAGGAGGCCTTTCAGCCCATCAAGCTTGCACCAGCCACAATGCTACCCAAGCCCTAATCCCATAACCCCATGCATTCACCCTCGCTGGAGCCCCTGACAGTAAGGGACAATTTAGCATGGCCAATGCACTTAACCAGCACATCTTTGGATAGTGGGAGGAAACTAGAGCACCCAAAGCAAACCCATGCAGACACAGGGAGAACGTGCAAACTTCGCACAGACAGAGACCCAAGCCGGGAATCGAACTTAGGTCTCTGGCACTGTGAGGCAGCGGTGCTAACCACTGTGCCACTATGCCACCCCAATGTGAAACTGCACCTCCTGATTTGTAAGACTTTATACATTTACTGGGACCTTTTCATCCTTCCTTGTTTCCATGGCTTGTGCTCTAAGTTGCTGATTAAACCACGTTGTGGGAGTGGACAATCATCTATAATCTCCAAATCAGTGGTTTCATGAATGAAGTGAGAGAGCTGTGATTACAGTCTCAATTTTGTCATTGTAGGTGGCTCCATCGCAGACGCCCTGATGTGTGGAGTTCGCGGGTAGACGGTGAACTACCTGACCTCATCTGCATATGACGCTATTAGTCTTGTGCCTGAACCTGTCGGGATGACCAATGATCCTGAGTAGGCTTTGGGGGTGGAGGGGGGCGGACAGCAGGGGGTGGGGGGTGTGGGGGTACATTCACAGCCAACTAGGGTTGTAGGATAGTCAGAAGCTTTTTCCTAGGGTGGAAGAGTCAATTACTAGAGAGTAGAGGTTTAAGCTGCGAGGAGCAACGTTTAAAGGAGATGTATGAATTAAGTTTCTTCCACAGAAGGTGGTGGATACCTGGAACTCAATGCCGTGTGAGGTAGTGGAAGCAGATATAATAGTGACCTTTAAGGGGCGTCTTGACAAATACATGAATAGGATGGGAATAGAGGGATACAGTGTCTGGAAGGGTTTTAAGTTCAGACGGGCAGCATTGTCGGTGCAGGCTTGCAGGGTCGAAAGGCCTGTTCCTGTGCTGTTATTTTCTTTGTTCGTTGTTCTATCTCTGGCTTGACCTTTTCCTGGAGGTTTTGACTGTTGACCTTTCACTCCGAGATGCCTTGGAGACCTTTTCTGCCAACAAAGCGGTCGTAGAAAATGAAAAACAATTAAAAGCCTCTGGCTGGAATGTCCCAACCATTCACACCAGCGGGATTTTCCCATCCTGCCGCAGGGAATGGGGATTTAGCTTTTGCCAAATTCTCCATCATTGCTGCAGCGGAAGCACGGCATGTAGGATTCCATCCTCTGATTATGCCTCAGGATTCCTAATAGCAGTGCCAAAGGGACTAATTATTTAAGATGATTTATGTTGAAGGGATGGGGTGGGAAGCCAGACTTATGCTTCCCTATGGAGTCCAAATAAACATTCCCAATGTCCCTGGACCAGAAATAAACAAAATAAAATGAAAGATGGCCAATGCTGCTGCACTCTTCTGGCACCAGCTCCTTCGTTCATTAAGTTGGAGTGGAGGCAACATCACCACAGGTTCCCCAGCCAGGCCTCAGGTTAAAATTGCAGGCAGCCTCCAAAAGACATCATTACAGCCTGATCTACATATTTAAGGAAGGACTCCACCACCATGCAGTGGGTGCTCTCTCTTCTGTGCAATGGGGTGGGTTAAAATTGCATCTCCATGGAGAGGACAATCGGATCCCATGGGGTAACTTGCTCTCCGCTTTTCAACTGGCTGCCCCAAATTTCCACCAGGCAGGCAGAGTTAATCTCCCTAAAATATCTGTGCTGAGACTCTTTTCTGACCGGCAGCTTTAGAACATTAAGCACAGGAGCCAGGAATCCAGCTGGTATTATACTCAGGTCATCAGCGTTAGTTGGGCATTATTTAAAGTGACAGATCTGCGCTTCCACCTTCTTCTGTCAGGAAAAAGATAGAAAAGTCTGAGGTCGTGTACCAACCAACTCAAGAGCAGCTCCTTCCCTTCGGACTTTGAATGGACCTATCTTATATTAAGTTGATCTCTCTTTACACCCTTGCCGTGATTGTAACACTATATCCTAGCCTCTCCTTTCCTTCTCCCCTATGTACTCTATGAATGATATGCTTTGTATAGCGTACAAGAAACAATACCTTTCACGGTATCCCAATATGAGTGACAATAATAAATCAAATCAAATCAAACCAAATCAAATCAAACAGGAAAAAAAAGTTCAGATCAGTATTCCTTAGTTCCCAGTTTTTACTGGTGTTCCATTTTAAGATATGCAAGACTAGTCCAGAAAAACATTCTTACTTCTCCATTTATGTTGCTTTTTTCCCCTTTTTCGGAGAGTTTTATTAGTATGTAGATGCAGCATTCTGAAAGGCAGAACCCGATTGTATATGTGCAGAACATAAAAATGAATGTTCACGCCCACACCTGTCCTTTGGAACACCCAATGCATCGAGCTAGCTTTATTAGGAAGCAGACACTTGAACCCAGGTTAAGGTGTGTTAGACTTACACCAGAAACTGGAGACAAATAGCAATAAATTGCCAATGAGGTTGGAGGGCATGACAGGAAGATCTCCAGAAGAGACAAGATTGGTGAGAGGCCAGGTTTGATATTCTTGGGGATATGAAAAATCATGGAAGAAAAATAATGAAAAGGCATCAGAAGCACATAAAGGTAGTTTGGATGGTGAGCAGCACAGTAAAAGACTCAAGCCCAAAACTTAAACTGTAAAGGGAGGCCAGCAACAAGAGCAACTTGTTAGACTTCTGACAAAACATCCGCACCGCCTCATCCCCTGCCCAAATACCAACAAGCTGACTTCACAAATCCAACAGTCCCTACGGAAAAGAAAATGATTGGATGCAAATGCAGTCTGAAGTTACTAAAGTCAACCTTCAGACCACAGGTTTGATGAGTGCTTGGCAAAAAAAATCTGATTCTGTTCCTGGAGCTTGGGTAACAGCTAGGAACGGTGTGTGTGTGTGGTCAAAAATCAGAATGCGATGGGGTTAGGAGGGCAGGTTAGTGTGGGCCTGGGAAGGCCACGGGATGGGCAATGTTGCATTCGCAGACAGAGTGGTGGTGTTTGATAACGTGATCACTGTTTCCTTTCTCCAGCAGAGAAGTGATCACACTGTGAGAGATCTACTGGATTGGAGCAGCTACTCATAAATACCACTTCAAGGAGTGTTGTGATCCTACTGAGGACCATACACTGGACTTCTATCACCTTGCCCGCATGGAATCGGCGTTGGAGAGGGTCCAACAACGGAAACTCCATTGACCTCGAGTGGAAATGTCTGGTCTCGCCCGAGTGAGGCCGTTACATCCCACCCATATTGTTTTTTTAGTTTCTTTAATCACAAATAACATTGCCAATAAAACAATTTGTTATAGATGGAGGGCGACTCAATGTGGCTTGAATCAAAAAAGGCTTTGTTGTCAAATAAAGAACCATATTTATACAAGTTCAGACTAAATTTCGATGTGACTGCCCTACTCAACTCTTTGGCTCCGCCCCCTCCTGCCGATAGGCTCAGTTTCCCGCCGGGACCGTCCATAAAGTCTTGGCCTATCCCCGGGAAAAGTCCCTTCTTAAAGTGCCACACAATGACTTTAATAAACTATTATTGCAGCGATCAAGGTGAAAGTTGCCGGTGTTAAGATATAGGAGGCATTTTTCCACTCCTGGCGCTGTGCTGGCATTAGATATGAACAGGACAAATTTTGCAAAGATTAGGTGGGCTTTCCTATATACTGCCTCAGTACAATGCCTGAGCACCAACCTCACCCCTCCCGCACCAATATGAATTTTTCCAATCGCCATCGCCTCCCCCCACTTTGGCCCCCACCAGCCAACCTTGTGAAAACCTTTGAATCTGAATGGCAATGAGCGCCAAGTTATTATAACAAACTGATTACTGATAGGACAGTCCAGAAACATTGAACTTTGATCCCTTTTGGCAGGTGGCTTACATCTCAACAGTTTGGAATGGATTCAAATCCCATTCTCCAAAGTGAAAGTGTGTCTGCGTGCTGCCCACACAGTCCACATCAAACTAAAATTACACCTTTTATCGTTCCTACTACTGTTGACCTACAGCACGTTATCAGGAGTGACTTACAACTAACCTGAAGATATGTGGGCGGGCCTGTAATATCAAGGCCAATGTAATACTTACTGGAAAACTGGGCATGATCATCATTACTGGCACATATTCTTTATTATTATTGACACGGTAATCTAGCTGTTATAAAGGGTAGTGAGTAATTAGTTACAGGACTGTAAAGCATCAATCTATAATCTTGGTGTATCCATGAAACTTGAATAAACACAACTGTTAATTAATATTGACATTCACAGGACTTGGGAAATGTTTAAAGCTAATTCAATGATTCCAGATCTTTATTTTACATATATGATTCACAGCTGAAATATGACACCTTACTGGCATAGATTTCAAGGTTTTGTGATAATTTTAAGAAATAAATACGCTCATTTGTTTTCTTTACCAGGTTTTAAAAAAGTATTATTGAATCTTCCTGGTCCTGTGGAGGCAGACTTGAAGACGTGACCAGGAAGATTTTCTGGAAGTAGGGTGTCTGATAGCAGCCCAATATGTTCCCACCTGTGGGTGATCTTGCTATCTTACATATCCCCTACTCTCCACCTGAGCAGCAGGCCACAACTGTGGCCACAGACCATCCCATGCAAGTGTTTCCACTAGGCTAGCCTCGTACCTGTGGACACAGAGGAGATTTGGTAGCACTGGACAGCGTGGTGGCACAGTTGTCAGCACTGCTGCCTCACAACGCCAGGGACCGAGGTTTGATTCCAACCTTGGTCATTGCCTTTGCGGAGTTTGCACATTCTCCCCGTTTCTGCGTGGGTTTCCTCCAGGCGCTCTGGTTTCCTCCCACAGTCCAAAGTTGTGTGAGTTAGATTGACTGGCCATGATAATTGCCGTTTAGTGTTGGGGGACTAGCTAGGATGGGGCTATGGGGATAGGTGTGGATGGGATTGTGGTTGGTGCAGACTCAATGGGCCAAATGGCCTCCTTCTGCATAGTAGGGTTCTATTGTCCAAAATCATCAGGGGGCTGGACAGAGTAGATAGGGAGAAACTGTCCCTGCTCATAAAATGATTGAGAATGTGAGGGCACAGATTGAAAGTGATATGCAAAAAAAGTATTGTGAGGAAACCTTCTTCACACAGCGAGTGGTTGGGGTCTGGCTTGCTCTGCGTGGAAATATGGTGGAGGAAGGTTCAACTGGGGCATTCAAGAGGACATTAAATGATTACTTGAATAGAATAATCAAAGCAAGGGCACGGGGAAAAGGCAGGGCAATGGCATTAAGTTATTATGCTGATTTTGAGAGCCTGTGTAGACGTGATAGGCTAAATGTCCTTCTTCAGTACCTTAACAATTCTGTGAGTCTGTTTACTTTTTAAAGAATTAAAGCCTCTTCGGAGGGAGACGTGGTGGCACAATGGTTGGCATTGCTGCCTCACAGCACCAGGGATTGAGGTTTGATTCCGGCCTCAGGTCACTGTCGGTGTGGAGTTTGCATGTTCTCCCCATGTCTGCGTGGGTTTCCTCTGGGTGCTCCAGTTTCCTCCCACAGTTCAAAGTTGTGCGAGTTAGGTTGACTGGCAATGCTAAATTGCCCCTTAGTGTCGGGGGACTAGCCTGGATGGGGTTATGGGTTAGGGTTTGGATGGGATTGTGATCGGCGCAGCCTCGGTAGGGACCTTGCAGTCCTCTGCTGTAGTGGCTGCTGTCCTTCCAAGGCTGCAGGCTCTCTGATTGGTCCTGCGGCTGTAGGAAGCCACCCACCATACTGAATTGAATGCTGCTCCTAATTGGCTGCTCCTGGGAAGAGACGGCAGTTTCTCTATCAAGCACTGGATATCAACCGGAAAATGGGCCAGGCCCTGCAGTTATTCTTAAAGGGGACAAGATTCCACACATTCACAAAATTCTCCCATCTCGCCCACTGTGGGATCTGTAGCAGTTGAGACAGAAAATTTGGCCGGCCATTCAGAACTCCATTGAGCTCATGTGGGAATGTCTGTTGGAGTGCGTATGGCTGGTGAATCCCACCCTTTGTGTTTCTCTTTTCCCATAATTTTAGCATGAATTTTCACACACAGCTCAGTTTTAGCAAACATAGCTCTGTTAGTACAAATCTGGAAGTCCATCCCCTGCACTGAACCCTCACCATTTTATTGTGGGAGGGATGAATGGGAGAGTGATTGAGGGATTGTGGTCGGTGCCAACTCGATGGGCTGAATGGCCGGCTTCTGCACTATAGGAATTCTATGGATTGTGGGAACAGCAAGATCAGCCTTTTGTCCAGCCCATCTCCACATCTGGCAGCCTCCTACCTCTCTCAGGGGGTAACGACTATGACTCCCATTTTTCCCCATATCCATAGAGCAAAGATTTTGGATTCCCTGGATGGGTTTGCAGAACTGGTATTTGTCCAAATTCTGGGAGTGAAAATTCAGGCCCTTGTCTCTGCTAATAAATCCTATTTTGCATCCTCTCTTTGTCTTTCTATTTGACTTGCTACATTTTTCTCTCTCCTTTCATTCAACTTTTTTGTTCATCTTTTTTTCATTCTGTCCATCTAGGACTCTTGCCTTTCCACCTTTGCCATACCTTCTGATATTGATATATCTGTGACTTTCACATATGCTCCATCCATTCGATTAAGATCATGCACATCATGATTATGGGAAATTGGTGTGCTGCTGTGTAAACAAAGGCAAAGCTGCAATCAAGTGGGCATTGTGCCCAGAGGCACTCAGGCAGACTGCATTCCTGAGTATTTGTGGATGATCATATCAGGAGCAAATAAGCAATCCAAGGAAGGGCCTAGTGTAGATGCACCAGAAGGAACTCTCATATGGAACTCTTTTGCTGTTGGCAACAAAACAAGATTTACTCCAACTTATAAGTCAAAGTAAAAGGCTTAATAAAGGAACTTCATTACTCTAACACTGAGGCCTCAGCCTGGGCCATTCCAAGCTCCTACAAACCCCAGCAGCTTCTTATTTATACTGAGTCAGCTGATCACCACATCATTTTGTCATTGGTTGCAGAATTTACCATGTCAGCTGACCATTACAGCTTGTTATCATTGGTCACACTACAACAGATCCCATGTTGTCATTGGTTCCATTCTAAGGCCTATGAGGGCTCATTGATGTCCTTCAGGAAAGGAAATCTGCTGTCCTTACCTGGTCTGGCCTACATGTGACTCCAGAGCCACAGCAGTGTGGTTGACTCTCAACTGCCCTCTGAAATGGCTTGGGAAGCCTCTCAGTTCAAGGGCATTTAGGGATGGGCAATAAATGCTGGCCAGCCAGCAACACTCATTTCCCATGAATGAATAAAGAAAATGGCGTGGGAAATGTTGGGTTGATTGACAAGGCGTTAGGCCTGAGTGTTGCCAGTGGAGATGGTCAAGGTACACTTCAGGGGAGGTGTTGGGGGAACATTCAAAGAGAAGGACTATGGCTGAGGTTCTAACAGAGTGGGTCATGAGGCCTGGGAAATATCACATGGGAACAGGTGAGGTCGAGGGATAAGAGGAATCAGTGATGGCCTAGGTAGTCATTTAGGAGAGTGGGGGTCAGAATGACTTGGTAAGTGGCACTGGTGTCTAGAAGCACTCCTCCTGGGGAGGAAAGGCAAGAATAGGGGCTGTAGAACTTGACTGTGGTCATGTGGTCATAGAGCTGGACATTTTTACTCAGAAAAGTTAGATGTCTGGGTCATGTGATTAACACATTAAATGGATGAAGGGACTGGGCTCTGAACACGGGTAAACACTATTTAAACTTGATAAATTGATGACAATAAGGGGGCATTCATATAAATAACCTTGGCGTAAGATTAGATGGTGTGTTAGGCTTTTCTTTGTTATTACCAAGGATTATAGACCTTTGTCAAAGCTGTTTGCTTCTGTAGTTAATGTTTCAGAAAGGTTGGAAAGGGGTCTGGACTTTTCCTGGAAGAGACTGATGTTGTTTTGTGCACCAGATAGTGTGCACACAACAATTGGGCGTCTGTTATCCCCTGGAAAATATTCTAAATCTCTTTTGATAGTCAGAGAGGAATCTCCCAGAATTTGGCAACTCTACAAAAAAAACATTTTATCATGGCTGCCTCACAGACTGAGAGCATGGAAATCACCTTGCATTGACATCACAGCCATTGATAATCCAATATCTCTACATATATTTATTTAACTCCATTCACAGATATCAGATATCAGTCCACAGAGAATGGCACAGTGGTGCAGTGATTAGCATTTCCACCTCATAGCGCCAGGGGCCCAAGTTCGATTCTCGGCTTGGGTCACTGTCTGTGTAGAGTTCGTATGTTCTCCCCATGTCTGCATGGGTTTCCTTCGGGTGCTCCAGTTTCCTCCCACAGTCCGAAAGACGTGCTAGTTAAGTGCATTGGCCATGCTAAGTTCTCCCTCAGTGTAACCAGAGTGTGGTGACCAGGGAATTTTAGCAGTAACTTCATTGGAGTTAATGTAAGCCTAATTGTGACTAATAAATAAACTTTAGTTTTAAAACTTTCAGATAACCATTTCCTCCTCCCAGTTAAGTGTCAGAGTTTCTGCAGAGTCTTTGATTGTCCATATTAGCAGAGATCTTGTTGCGATAAGTAGAAAGTTCCTAGAATGTGAGAAAGTCCCTACAGTGCAGAAGAGGCCATTCAGCCCATCTAGTCTGCACCAACATGCCAACAGAGCATCTTACCCAAGTCCTAACCCCCACCTTATTGCCATAACCTCACATTTCCCATGGCTAATCCACGGTGGCACGGTGGCACAATGGTTAACACTGCTGCCTCACAGTGCCAGGGACTTGGGTTCGATCTCCGGCTCGGGTCACTATCTGTGAGGAGTCTGCATGTTCTCCCTGTGTCTGCGTGGGTTTCCTCCGGATGCTCCGGTTTCCTTTCACAGTCCGAATGATGTGCTGTGCTGGCTAGGTGCATTGGTCATGCTAAATCCTCCCTTCGTGAACAGGCACCGGAGTGTGACGACAAGGGGATTTTCACAGTAACTTCATTACACTGTTAATGTAAGCCTACTTGTGACACTAATAAATAAACTTTCAACTTTAACCCATCCAACCTCCACACCAATGGATAATTTACCAAATCTGCACATCTTTGGACTGTGGAAGGAAACTAGAGCACTCGGAGGAAACCCACACAAACATGAGGAGAATGTGCAAACTCCACACCAAACATCACCCAAGGCTGGAATTGAACCTGGGTCCCTGGCGCTGCGAGGCAGCAGTGCTAACCACTGTGCCACTGTGCTGCCCCATGGAAGTGTGGACAGCTTGGAAGGCAGAGGGTGGGATTGGATGTGGCTGTGACATTCTGCCATGGTGGAACAGCTCGCTGATACTTGCTGCATCTTCACAAATAAATACCTCTTTGGATCAGGTGGTTGAAGGCTGCTGGTGCCTTTGAAAATGTATTCCCACCAAGAGTCTGTGCATTCAGAGGAGGGGTGGCAATAAACATCAAAGGAGAGCTTATTATCTCAAATTCTGAGAGATTCTGCTCTCACTACCAAAGCAGACCAAGACCAGGCTCCATGAGATGAACACCCACTTGTAAAATGTGTCACCTCCTACTTTAGTGCTCGCTCATTCTCAGTTCACTAAAATACCTCCAATTACCTTTTCGATTGCTTTGGTTGAGAGGCTGCGCATGTCCTCAGGTTACAGTACGGGATCAAAGGCATTCTCCTGCCAGGCTTGACTGGAAATAGTGGCACAGGAACTGTCAATCTCGGAGAAAGGTAATCCCCTTAAAAAATGATGCAGAGAATATAAAACTCTGCTCTTCAAGCCACGCTGTTGCCTGTAACTAACAAGCTGCATCTTACAACTTTTCTTCTTCCTCTGCTATCTAATCAGTTGTCAAATATTCCTTACATGTCTCAGGATGAATGGACAAGTTAATACCTGTTGATTTCATGATGTCATGTTGTTGGAAACCATGGAGAAAAATCTTACTTCAGATCAAAGCTACTCTTTAATTAACCCCAGAACTATGTCAGATTTGTACTAGATTTCCGTTACAGGGTAACTGGACATCGATGGTGGTGAATTCCTTGTCTCAGCCCAGCTACCAGCTTGTCACACAGAACCACAGAAAAGTTACAGCAAAGAAGGAGGTCATTCGTCTCATCTTGTCCATGCCAGCCCAAGTACACCCAGATGCTCTGTCTAATCTGACCTTCCTGCACCCAGCCCTGTAGCTTACGGCACTTAAGGTGCAGATTCAGGCACTTTTTAAAGAGTTTAGGGTCTCTGCCTCCACCAATTCCGGCAGTGAATTCCAGACACCCACCACCCTTTGCGTAAAAAACGTTTTTCCTTACATCCTGTCTACACCTTCCACCACTTATCATGAATCTAAGTTCCCTGGTTCTAGAATTCTCCACAAGGGAAACAATTATATTCTGTCCACTCTAGCTCTCCCCCTCATAGTTTTGGACAAGTCACCCCTCAGCCGTTTTTGTTCCAAGGAAAATAACCCCACCCTATCCAATGTCTTCTCATAGCTACATTTTTCTAGTCCTGACAACATTCTTGTAAACGAGAAACTTGAAAACAATGATTTTCCACCAGAAGGAGGGAAATCTGAATCAGAATCTTAGTTGGAAATTGTATGATATCTAACCGAGGCAAAAAAAGGAAAAAAATAAATATAACTTATGAAAGCTTGTACTCTAGGAATATGAGAAGCACTTTTTTTGAACACATTGAATGAAAACACATTGATTAAAATCAATGATTCCTTAGGCAATTTCTATTTTTGCCTGTTTGTCTCGCTTATCTCTTTATTATTGAGGAAACTCTGACCTTCAGAAACATGCTCATAAAATGGAAAGCAAAATATATCAGGGAGGGCAGAAAGATAGAAGCAAATAAAAATGATAATGTAGAACAGCACTTAAATGATTGCAGAAAAATGAATAATCCAGGAAGTAGACTGTCTCAAACAAAATCTATATCTAAGTGAAGAGGGCTTTGTTACTAGAATAACAAAACTCGTTAACTCAAATATTACTACAGTGCCCATGGGCACCATTGAGGCCTTCCATGCCAGTTGGGCACCGCAGGGATTGAACAGCATTATTGACCCTTTTAATCACCTTTTGAATGATGTTTTAAATTTGACTAATGCGTTGTTTATTTTACGGGCGCTGCCCATTTAAGGGGCTGCCCTTCTCACTTTGTCCCTCAGTTTGTCCAATTCGGGTTTTATTTGATTGAGCAAAATGAATGACATCATTCTGTGCTCTGGGTTTGCATCCCTTGTGTGCGTGAGGTGTATGATGTTGCCACCAGGAAGATGGCATAAGGACAGGCAACCTGTCCTGAGGGCACCACTGACAATGGCCTTAACAGGCAATTTGTCAGATCCCTAGGAGCAATCCAGGGTGACTCAGCCACAAGGCTCACTTCCTCACTGAGGTTCACCCAGCTTACATCCCACCACACCAGATCAGAACTTCATCACGTGAGCAAGTCTCCTTCTTAGTAAGCCTTAGCACGGCAGAGATCTGTTTGTGCCAGAATCATGAAATTTCCTATGGATTCAAAGCTTTCTGTCGATGCTTTTTTCAACAATGCGTTCTGTCCCAGTATCCCCACAGACATTTATGTTGCATTTGGTTTATTGGAAGTGAACCAGGTGGGTGAAGTAAATGGTTAGACAGTGAGGATTGTACTACAGTCAGATAGAATTCCATAGCCATCTAAAAGGATTTGGATCAGGCCGACAAAATTCTTATTTGACCAAGCTTACAAAATTCTCCACAAGAAACCAAAGACAAGAATACAAAACTAAAATGTATGACAGTGTAATAGCTTCTCCATTCAAAAGCACCTGTGGGACATCAAAATAATAACCCACCAGTTAATTCAGCTGCATGTTCCTGTGTATATTTCAAAAGGCCACAAAAACCCAGCTTGCAGGTGCAGCAGGTGGTCAGGAAGGCGAATGGGATGCTGACCTTCATAGCGAGGGGGATTGAATATAAAAGTAGGGAGGTCTTGCTGCAGCTGTATAGGGCATTGGTGAGGCCGCAGCTGGAGTACTGTGTGCAGTTTTGGGCACCGCACTTACGCAAGGATATTTTGGCCTTGGAGGGAGTGCAGAGGAGGTTTACTAGGCTGATACCGGAGTTGAGGGGGTTGAGCTATGAGGAGAGGCTGAATAAATTAGGCTTGTACTCGTTAGAGTTTAGAAGAATGAGGGGAGATCTCATTGAGACATATAAGATGATGAATGGGATGGATAGGATAGAGGTGGAGAGACTCTTCCCGCTCAGAAAGGACAGCAGGACTAGGGGGCACAGCCTCAAGATAAAGGGGGGGCAGTTTAGAATGGAGTTGAGGAGAAACTTCTTCACTCAAAGGGTGGTGAATCTCTGGAATTCTCTGCCCGTTGAAGTGGTGGAGGCTGCCTTGCTAAATATTTTTAAGACGCGGGTTGATGGGTTTTTGATAAGCGAGGGGATTAAGGGTTATGGGGAGAGGGCGGGAATGTGGAACTGAGCCATGGATCAGCCATGATCTTATTGAATGGCGGGGCAGGCTCGAAGGGCTAGATGGCCTACTCCTGCTCCTATTTCTTATGATTTAAATTTTATTGATTAGTGTTGCAAGTAGGCTTACGTTAACACTGCAATGAAGCTACTGTAAAAATCCCCTAGTCACAGAATCATAGAACCCTACAGTGCAGAAAGAGGCCCTTCAGCCCATCGAGCCTGCACCAAACACAATCCCACCCAGGCCCTACCCCCATATCCCTACATATTATACCCAGTAATCCCTCTAACCTACACATCCCTGGACACTAAGGGGCAATTTCTTTGTTTGGCCAATCAACCTAACCTGCACATCTTTGGACTATGGGAGGAAACCGGAGTACATGGAGGAAATCCACACAGACATGAGGAGAATCTGCAAACTCCACACAGACAGTCACTCGAGCCAGGAATCGAACCCAGGACACTGGAGCTGTGAAGCAGCAGTGCTAACCACTATGCTAACGTGCCGCTCCACTCCGCCACCTGTTTGGGTACATTGAGTGAGAATTTAGCACGGCCAATGCACCTAACCTGCACATCAAACTGGAGTGCTGGGAGGAAACCCACTCAGACATGAGGAGAACGTGCAGACTCCCCACAGACAATGGCCCAAGCCAGGAATCAAACTGGGGTCTCTGGCGCTGTTACCCAGAGAGGATTATGGGCCTTGGTGAGTTTGCACACTCACTGGATACCCTTCATTCGACCAAAAGTATTTCTCTGCATTCTTTGACAATTCATAGAATAGAATCATAGAATCCCTACATTGCAGAATGAGGCCATTTGGCCCATCGAGCCTGCACTGACAACAATCCCACCCAGGCCCTATCCACATAACCCTGTTAATCCCCCAACATTAAGGGACAATTTAGCATGGCCAATCCATCTAATCTGCACATCTCTGGAGTTGTCCAAGATAAAATGAGATACGGGTGTAAACCATAAAATGCTGTCTGGGTTCATTTGTTTCTGGAATGATTTGACCTTGAATTGGTGGAACGTTTGACAGCCATGTTAGAATTTGTGAATGAAACAGCAGTAATCATCAGACAAAGCAGCAGCGAATTGTGTTTCACTGGCAGTTTCTGCATGCTCAGAAGGGTTCCAAATGAATTCTCAGTTACCAGCAGGTATTTTAAACTCTGAAAAGTATTGGATGACTTACTAAATGTAGCTCCCGCATCTCATCATTGTTGAAGGTACCTCTAGGAAGGTTAGTTTGGGGTTTCCTGCCAAATCCAGACACAACCCCTGTCAATTCCAGACTTGCGTGCAGCTCTCATAACTAGCGTGGCTCTTCAAGCCTCTCTCTCACATTCTTTGACATGACACAAGTTAAACTTAGCACTGGACACTCATTCTGTCACTTCCAGCCTCTAACCTTGCCTGTGTCGCAATCTAGCTTGTCTTTCTTTACTTTCGCCACAATAAAATGGTCTTTTAAGCTCCCCAGTTCTACCAGAGCTCAAAATATACTACCAGTATGTTCTTCCTCTTTTTCACATCTTCACTGTGTTGAAATAAAGTCTCATCAAACTGGCTAACACTTTCTAACTCATTCTTTCCAGAACCCTGAATGTTTCCTTCTGTCTCAATCTTTCCTTCA
This sequence comes from Carcharhinus amblyrhynchos, assembly GCF_965287045.1. Taxonomy (NCBI): domain Eukaryota; kingdom Metazoa; phylum Chordata; class Chondrichthyes; order Carcharhiniformes; family Carcharhinidae; genus Carcharhinus; species Carcharhinus amblyrhynchos. The sequence continues at coordinate 13,250,014 of NC_137327.1, forward strand.
TCTTACAACAATAAAATCCAACATTGATGTCATCTCACTACGATTGTTCCTTTGCATGGAATCGTAGACATTACAAGGAGGCCATTCAACCATCACTCCTGCTCCAATGCTAGCACTGCCCATTCTGATTCCAATCTCCAGTACTTAGCTCATCTTTGATTCTTTCCAAAGATTTATGGCCCCGAAACTTATTTTCAGTAGAAATGTTTCAATGACGATGCAGTAATCTATTGCTGTACTACATGGAGGTATGGTACTTTCCAAACACCGTGGGCGGAATTCTCCCAAAAATATTTGAAGTGTTGAATTTGTGTGAAAACTGGAATAATTCATGCTGGTTTTTTTTTCAGTGGGAGGTCAAACAAGAATCTCCCACACTCTGTGCGACGCAAAGGCCACCAGTGCGAATATTATTATAAATCAGTACATGGGGCGCGTTCCCACCCAGGAGGCTGAAACCAGTGGGCCTCTACGGATGTGCAATGGCCCCACACTGTCAACCTCCGGATTGCTGGCCAGCCCGGGGCCTCCGCAGTGCAGCACCCCCAAACCCCCTCACTGTCTAATCGCGATTCCACCCAACCATTCCCAGCTCGCCCTGTTCCGGACCTCCCCGCTCTCCAACCACACCCCTCAACAGTTGCAGCTCCCCCCTCCCTCCCCCAGCAGTGCAAATCCGCCCCCCCCCCCCGTCAAACAGAACCCCCCCCTTCCCCCCCCTCCCACCAGCTGACCACCCTTCCCAGCCCACCCCGATCGCTGGTCTCCCTCCTCCCCCACTGACCCAATGGCAGAGTGGCAGTGGGTCACCCCCATCCCCGTTGATTGTCTGAGGCCCTGCCCCATCAGCCCCACCCTTAGCCCTCACCCTGCATCAGGCCACACCACCTTGGCACTGCTCCATGCCCAATGCCAAGGTGTATCTTGGACATTGGCATTTTGCCTGTTGGGCAGTGATGGGGGCACAGGCTGGCACTGCCAGGGTGCCCATGCCCAAGGGGCACCCCCCCCCGCCACCCAAACTCCTGGGGGGGCCGCAATTATCTCCCCTTTACTCCTGTGGGGGAGCTACTGTAAATCCTCTGGTGCGGTGGGAGAGGCTAGCGAGCCTGGAGTCTTTAATCCTGGGCCCACTAATAGAATCATAGATACCCCACAGTATAGAAAGAGGCCATTCAGCCCATCGGATCTGTACTGACCACAATCCCACCCAGGCCCTATCCCCATATTTACCCACTAATCCCTCTAACCTCTGCATCCCGGGACTCTAAGGGACAATTTAGTACGGCCAATTAATCTAACCCGCACATCTTTGGGCTGTGGGAGGAAACCGGGGCACCTGGAGGAAACCCACACAGACATAGGTCTCACCATGGTGAGACCGTGTGCAAACTCCACATAGACAGTGACCCAAGCCCAGAATCGAACCCAGGTCCTGGAGCTGTGAAGCAGCAGTGCTAACCACTATGCTACCGTGCCGCCCTAATACCATTTAAATAATACTTAAAATATCATTAGATGTTTTATCTAGTAAGAACAGGGTATGGCGCTCAACTCTTTGATTGACCGTTCCAACATGCAACGGTGAAAAGCCGCACCAACATCCTCAGAAGACAAACACAGGACATGGCGGACTTCATCCAGTATTTCCCAGGAGTGGAGAAGCTATGATATCTTCTCCAGAGCCTTCAACATATTATCTCACCAAGGCCATCCTCACACCCCCACTACTTACCTTCAAACTACCGCGCAACCTCAACCAAACTATTGTACGCACAAACTATCCAGCCCTCAGGAGAACAGTGACCATGACACCACACAACCCTGCCACAGCAACCTCTGCAAGACATGCTGGATCATCGACACGGACGCCATCATCTCACGTGAGAACACCATCCACCAGGTACACGGTACATACACTTGCAACTCATCCAACGTCGTCTACCTGATACACTGCAGGAAAGGGTGTCCCGAGACATGGTACATTGGTGAGACCATGTGGATGCTATGACAATAGATGAATGAACGCCGCTCGACAATCATCAGACAGGAGTGTTCCCTTCCTGTTGGGGAACACTTCATGCAGATACCAGCATTGGACTGGGGTAACCACAGTAAGAAGTCTCACAACACCAGGTTAATGATCTTGGATTTATGTCACACTATTTGTAACCCCATGACTTGCCTGGGCTTGCAAAATCTCACTTACTAGCCTGTGCTTTGACCTATGCTTAATGCTATCGCCACTCACATAGTCTGCGTCTTTAAGACTCGATTAGCTGTAAAAAACTCACATTCTAATCAGTATTCTGCAAACTGAGTGTGTCTTTACATCCCCTGTTTGTGACCAAAACTCTGCACTCACCTGACAAAGGGTCAGAGGTCCAGAAGCTAGTGGCTTTTGCTACCAAATAAACCTGTTGGACTTTAACCTGGTGTTGTGACACTTCTTACTGGGGAACACTTCAGCAGTCACGGGCATTCAGCTTCTGATCTTTGGGTAAGCGTTCTCCAAGGTGACCTTTACGACATACAACAATGCAGAATTGCTGAGTACAGACGGATAGCCAAGTTCTGCACACATGAGGAGAGCCTCAATCAGGATCTTGGGTTCATGTGACACTATCTGTAACTCCCACAACTTATTTGGGCTTGCAAAATCTCACTAACTGTCCTGGCTGGAGACGATTCACACTTCTTTAACATGTGCTTAACCTTCTCTCCACTCACATTATCTGCATCTGTAAAAGACTTGATTACCTGTTTAGACTCATATTCCAACCATTATCCCGTAATTGAATCCTGATGAAGGGGCAGTGCTCTGAAAGCTCGTGCCACCAAATAAACCTGTTGGACTTTAACCTAGTGTTTGAGAATACTTACTGTGCCCTTCCTAGTCCAACGCTGGCATCTCTACATCATTTCAAGATGCAAGTTGATTTTGAAAAAAAACTCTCAAACAAAAACTTTGTGGATAACTGCTCCCCATTGCATCCTCCATGTCAATGCCTCTACCAATCAGAGTCTAGTTATCAACCGATCATCTCATACAATATGAATTGTTCCCCTTAAAATTTGGCATTCTTGCGTTTCTATCCTGATGAGTGCAAGACAAAAAACTTCAACAACATCTCTTTTTTCAGCAGTTCTCTAGTTCTGTACAACCAATCATCAATTCCTTGCCTTCGGATGTCCTAAATCATATTAAAACCAATGAAAAGATGTGGTTTGTTATGAAAGCTTTCACATTAACGTGTTGGCTTTCTTTCTTTTCAACAAAACTGACTTAGAATCATCAGTTTATACTAAAAATAACTAATATTTTTTGATATGCGCACATGAATGTAAGAGTGACAATATGGAGCCAACGGTGAACAACTCTTCCCTGTGGTGAAGTTCTCTAAAATGGGTCAGGAACTAAGTCAAGACTCAGATATCTTGTGCGCCAGCCCTATGCCCTAATATCTGGAACATCCTTTCACTGAACATTTGTTCTAGCATTGACATTAATGTAAGGGTGGAGGGGGGGGGGTGTGTGGCGGCTTGTGGGTGCGCTATGTTGAGGGTTCTTGCATCCCAAACGCTCAAGGGAACCCTGACCTTTACTGGCTAACCAGAGATGGATGTAGAGTTTCTTTTTTTTAATTCATTCATGGGCATCGTTGGCTGGCCAGCATTTATTGCCCATTCCTAGTTATCCTTGAACTGAATGGCTTGTTAGGCCATTTCAGAGGGTAGATGAGAGTCAACCACATTGCTGTGGCTCTGGAGTCACATGTAGGCCAGACTAGGCAAGGATGGCAGGTTTGCTTTCCTGAAGGGACATTAGTGAACGAGATGGGTTTTCTCAACAATTGACAATGGCTCCATGGTGATCAGTAGATTCTTAATTCCAGATATATTTTATTGACTTCAAATTCCACCATGTGCCATGAAGGGATTTGAACCCGGGTCCCCACAACATTCGCTGACTTTCTGGATTAATAGTTTAATAATAATACCACTAGGCTATCAGCTGCTAGTGGTTCCTAGCTTTGATCCCTTCCCTGAGAGAGATTATTTTTTAAATGCGCTCCCTTTGCAAGTGTGGTTGTTTTAATTCCCTCCCACCAGCTGTTTACATAATTTTTCTTGTATTTTTGCCAAACCCCTGCCAAAGTTAAGTACGGATTCCAGGAAAACCCTGTGGAATTTCAAGGTCAGAATTTGTCGGTAAAAACCAACCGAGGAATTCTTTGACTGAGATTTCTTCTATTGCCCATGACATTTTATTTTGCAAATTTTGAAATTTGTTGAATATTATCGATAATTTTAAATAGGTGAAAGGGAGCCAAGTTAGAAAATAATATTATGTTTCATGATTGGTGGCACCTCCAGCTTGCAGTCTCCAGGAAGGCGAATGGGATGCTGGCCTTCATAGCGAAGGGGATTGAATATAAAAGTAGGGAGGTCTTGCTGCAGCTGTATAGGGCATTGGTGAGGCCGCAGCTGGAGTACTGTGTGCAGTTTTGGGCGCTGCACCTGCGCAAAGATATTTTGGCCTTGGAGGGAGTGCAGAGGAGGTTTACTAGGCTGATACCGGAGTTGAGGGGGTTGAACTATGAGGAGAGGCTGAATAAACTAGGCTTGTACTCGTTGGAGTTTAGAAGAGTGAGGGGAGATCTCATTGAGACGTATAAGATGATGAATGGGATGGATAGGATAGAGGTGGAGAGACTCTTCCCACTGAAAAAAGACAGTAGGACTAGGGGGCACAGCCTCAAGATAAAGGGGGGGCGTTTTAGAACGGAGTTGAGGAGGAACTTCTTCACTCAAAGGGTGGTGAATCTCTGGAATTCTCTACCCATTGAAGTGGTGGAGGCTGCCTCGCTAAATATTTTCAAGAAGCGGGTTGATGGGTTTTTGATAAGAGAGGGGATTAAGGGTTATGGGGAGAGGGCCGGAAAGTGGAACTGAGCCACGACAGATCAGCCATGATCTTATTGAATGGCGGGGCAGGCTCGAAGGGCCAGGTGGCCTACTCCTGCTCCTATTTCTTATGTTCTTATGTTCTTATTCGTCACAATATCTTTAAGCTGTCTGTATTCTCAACGAATGACAGTGACAAGTGCTCATCTGAAGCTCCTTCTCAAGGCTGAGCACTCTTCTGTACAGGTACTACACTTCCCTTCATTCTAATTGTATTGAAACATCCATTGCACTGTTTCCAACCAAATCTATTCTTTCCACAAAGCTCAATAAACTGGAACATAGAAAATTACAGCATGGCAAGGTGGCGCAGAGCGGCACGGTGCCACAGTGGTAGCACTGCTGCCTCACAACGCCAGGAAGCTGGGTTTGATTCTTGGCTTGGGTCACCGTCTGTACGAATTCTGCATGTTCTCCCCATGTCTGCGTGGGTTTGCTCCGGGTGCTCCGGTTTCCTCCCACAGTTCAAAAAATGCGCTGGAAAAGTGCATTGGCCATGCTAAATTCTCCCTCAGTATATCCGAACAGGTGCCAGTGTGCAGTGACCAGGGGATTTTCACTGTATTTTCATTGCGGTATTAATGTAAGCCTACTTGGGATACTAATCAATAAACTTAAAAACGCAGGAATGGGCCCTTCAGCCCACGATGTTGTGCTGAACATGACACCAAATTAAACTAATCCCTTCTGCCTGCCCTTGGTCTATATCCCTTTATGCCTTGCATATTCATGTGCTTATCTAAAAGCCCCTTAAGTGCCCCAATCATAGGGCGGTGGATAGAGGAGAGCCGGTGGATGTGGTCTTTCTTGATTTTCAGAAGGCGTTTGACAAGGTACCTCACAAGAGGTCATTGCAGAAGGTCAGGGGGCATGGAGTTGGGAGTAGGGTGTTAGCGTGGATAGAGGACTGGTTGTCAAACAGGAGGCAGAGAGTGGGGGTCAATGGGTGCTATTCGGATTGGTGGATGGTGACTAGTGGAGTGCCCCAGGGGTCTGTGCTGGGGCCTCAGCTATTTACCATTTATATAGATGATCTGGAGGAGGGAACCGAGTGTAGGGTGTCGAAATTTGCTGTTGACACCAAAATTGGTGGAAAGGCAAATTGTGCGGAGGGTGGGGAGAGTCTACAGAAGGATCTAGATAGGCTGAGCGAATGGGCCAAGAAATGGCAAATGGAATTTAATGTTGGCAAGTGCGAGGTGGTCCACTTTGGTAGGAATAATGGTAGGAAGGATTATTACTTACGTGGAGAAAAACTGCAGCAGGCGACGATGCAGAGGGACCTCAGGGTCCTTGTGCATGAGTCGCAAAAACCCAGCTTGCAGGTGCAGCAGGTGGTCAGGAAGGCGAATGGGATGCTGGCCTTCATCGCGAGGGGGATTGAATATAAAAGTAGGGAGGTCTTGCTGCGGCTGTATAGGGCATTGGTGAGGCTGCAGCTGGAGTACTGTGTGCAGTTTTGGGCGCCGTACTTACGCAAGGATATTTTGGCCTTGGAGGGAGTGCAGAGGAGGTTTACTAGGCTGATGCCGGAGTTGAGGGGGTTGAGCTATGAGGAGAGGCTGAATAAATTAGGCTTGTACTCGTTAGAGTTTAGAAGAATGAGGGGAGATCTCATTGAGACGTATAAGATGATGAATGGGATGGATAGGATAGAGGTGGAGAGACTCTTCCCGCTCAGAAAGGATAGTAGGACTAGGGGGCACAGCCTCAAGATAAAGGGGGGGCGGTTTAGAATGGAGTTGAGGAGGAACTTCTTCACTCAAAGGGTGGTGAATCTCTGGAATTCTCTGCCCGTTGAAGTGGTGGAGGCTACCTCGCTAAATATTTTTAAGAAGCGGGTTGATGGGTTTTTGATAAGAGAGGGGATTAAGGGTTATGGGGAGAGGGCGGGAATGTGGAACTGAGCCATGACAGATCAGCCATGATCTTATTGAATGGCGGGGCAGGCTCGAAGGGCTAGATGGCCTACTCCTGCTCCTATTTCTTATGTTCTTATGTTCTTATATCTGCTTCCATCATCACTCCTGGCAGTGCATTCCAGATAGCTACCACTCTCTGCGTAAAAAAACTTGCCCTTCACTTCTCCTTTGCACTTTCCCCCTCTCACATTAAGTGCTTGCCCCTTAGTATTAGACCTTTCAACTCTGGGAAAAAGATTCTGACTGTCAACCCTATCTATGAGACTTCTTACACCTCTCAGGAATCCTTTTGAGTTGCTATCTTCAAACCATGGCTTCATAATTAATCTCGCCTTCTCCCATCAGCCAGTGACATAGACCTTGGTTGCTCACTTAAGTTTCACACAGAGAAAACTCTTAATGCGTGGCACGGTCCCAGTATGGTAATAACACAACCGGGAGAATCCTACAATACAGTGCCAAAAATTAAAGAGGTTTATGTAAAAACCATGAACAGGAAGGAAAACTCCTAAGCAACACTTGCAGGAAGTAATTACTTCATGTGATGGCAGGAGATTACTTTTATTATATAGTGTCACAGTATTTCTCAGATAAGAAAGCAGTCATGTAAACCACTAACCCAAGTTGACTAGAAGTAGTTTCATTTGCATGTCAAAGGATGGACCTGAGCCAGAGATGCTGTAACAGATGAACCGCTGAATATATGCACTCCTAATTCCACTGTTATATTCTGCAATAAATTGTAGATTATGTTTTTTTTTGTCGTGTTTTTTTTTGCCATGGGAACATTCTGCACCCAACTGAGAAATCGAAAATTCTCTGGCTCTGAAATTTAGGGATCCTGACCAGAGTTCCGGTGGCCACTGGAGCGGACACCATTCCATTATTGGGAAGGATGTTATTAAACTGGTTGAGGTGGGTAGAGGCACAACACAGACACAAGACTGTCCTAACCATGTGTCTGAATGTTGCAGCAACAGTCCGAAAGGGGAGTCCATGACTTTTATTGAAGGCATGGTGGCACAGTGGTTAGTGCTGCTGCCTCAAAGCGCCAGGGACTTGGGTTCAATTCCGGCTTCAGGTCTGTGTGGAGTTTGCATGTTCTCCCATGTCTGGGTTTACTCTGGGTGCTCCGGTTTCTTCCCACACTCCAAAGATATGCGGGTTAGGTTGATTGACCATGATAAATTGGCACTTAATATCAGGGGGATTAATAGTGTAAATACATGGGGTTACAGGGATAGGGCCTGAGTGGGACGGTTGTCAGTGCAGGCTCGATGGGCTGAATGGCTTCTTTCTGCACTGTCGGGACTCTATGATTTCTATGAAGTGAACAGTGAGATGTTCCAAACTCATGATCTTTACCATCCAGAAAGGCAAGGATAGCGGATTCATTGGAAACACCACCCCCTCCAAATTCCCATCCAAGCCACACACCATCTTGACTTGGAAATACATCACTCTTCCTTCACTGTCGCTGGATCAAAATCTGGCAAGTCCCTTCCTAACAGCATATGGAACTGTTTAAAAAGACACCACCCACTTTCCCAAAGGCGTCTATGGAGGTGTGATAAATGCTAGCCCAGCCAGTGGTGTCTGCATCCCATGATTGAATTAAAAAAAGAAATTCCTTGCCCAAATAGGGAAAAAAAATGACCTGTCATCAAATACAAACCAATTCTCAGAATTGTACCCAGTTGGCCTTCTTAGACTTGAGGAAACCACACCAGCTGAGACCTGAAATCAATGCTTTTTTGTTATTTTGGGGATTTTTGGATGGCTCACAACTGAATCCTGACAGCTGGCTTACGTTGTGTCGGAGAAGAAATATGTGGAATATCTTCAATAGCCTGGAAACACGGTTCACTGACTGACCACAATGAGGTCTGTTCTTTTCCACTGAGGCGAAAAGCTCCCTGTGACCCCCAAATGGAATTTGGGATACAACTTTCATGGGACAGAAAACTGTTGGAGCTGAATTGGATCCCAATTTCCTGGTACCCCCAAAACAAACTTTCTGAGTTGTGCTTTCCCCACTCCAGGAGCCTAACCTTCAGGATTTTACATCTGCTGTCAGTGCCGAGTGCTCCCAAGTCAGATGGGGATGCCTCTAGAGTGTTCGAGAGAGGAACTGTAAACCTAGCACGTTGACTCAATAAAGTCAAAAGACATTAGGTTAATTCTTACAAAATCAGATTATTGGATATAGTGGTGTGCAAATCAAAGGGCACAATTCATTTCTTCATTATCAGATGAAAATATTAAGAGCATTTCACTTTATCTGTAAAATGTTCTTCTCCAATAATTTAGGAAGTTTTTATTTATCAAAAACAAGAATGGAGGAAGTTCCTTCAAATTTAGTACATGAAACTGGATAAGTACTGTCAGACAGAAACCTTTGCCATATCACTTTCGCGGGTCTGTTATCTAATGCCTTCATTATATATCACAGACATAAGGCACATTTGGAACCTTTCTGGGAGTGGGATATGTTGACAGGTGCTGAAAGGGCTGGATTCTGCCGGACAGGTCACTGAAGTTTTTTGTGTATTCATTTCACTGTTGTGGGGCAATTGAATTAAGATCTTTAAAATGGCTCAGTAGGGTAGATAGAGAGAAACTATTTTCTCTAGTGGGGGAAATCCAGAACAAAAGGGCTTAATCTTAAAATTTGGGAGTGAAATCAGGAAGCATTTTTTACACAAAGGGTAGTAGAAATGTGGAACTCTCTCCCTTAAAATGCTGAGACAATTGAAATCTTCAATGGTAGACCTTTGTTTAGTAAGAGTATCAAGGCATATGGAGAAAACGTGAGCAAATTGAGTTGAGACACAGATAATCTATGTTCTAATTGAATGGTGCACATGCCTGGGAAGGTGGATGGCTCCCCTGTTCCGCAGTTCTCGTGGTAGCTATTATGTCAGCAATGGGCAAACCATGAAACTGCACACGCTGTTTGGCAATATTTATTGACAAATTTTGCTAGTTGTCAGATGATGCTTCTTTCAACACATTTTTCCTCTGTTATCTAGAAGGACAAGGGCAGCAAATGCATGGGAACACCCCCACTTGCAAGCTCCTCTTCAAGCTATTCATCGCCCTGACTTGGAAATAAATCGTCGTTCTTTCATTGCACTGAAAATCCTGGAACTCTCTCCCTGACAGCAGTTCGAGAAGGCAGTGTAACACCACCTTCTCACCTTACGGATGGGCAATAAATGCTGATTGAGCGATGAACAAGTTTTAAAAAAAATAGTTGCTAAAATTAACTATTACAATTTTTATTCTATGTGAACCTGTAAATAAAGTTATTCAGTCCTCTCTGACACCAGTTACACTTGACTGGGTTCCTGGATTTTTTTAAGGGTCCAGTTGGCAAGGGTTCCATAAGGGATGAAGCGAGTGGTATTCCTGCTGTAATTTAGGAACCCCTGGAGATGCCACCTTTATTTGGGTGGAGGGCAACAACTTCATCCTGGGCAAAATTTGTAACATCCCTTGGCACGTGGTGAAATCCTGGAAGAACGATCTTCTTCCTCAAATTCTGGGCTCTGCCAGGTGATCTGCCCAGTCCTGTCCCCCGATTAGAATTTCTGAGCTTTCATTTCTCTTATCAAGTTCCTGTTCCTTTTCCTAATTACTGATCACAGTCACTCACCTCGAATTTTCTTGAAATGAGGGGCAGTTTGCCTCTTTATTTTAGATAAACAATTGCACCTACCTGCGGTTTTCAAAATGAATTACATGCAGGTTTCATTCTGCAAGTCTCTCTCGACACCAGTTTGGACTTCCACCTATTAGGAATTAGATGTGAAGGTGTGGGCACCAAATAATTCACCGATCATTGAGGGAATTTGCTGATGACACCAAGATGGCTGGATTGGCGGGCAGTGAGGAGCAGTGTCTGGCAATACAGTGGGATATTGATAGGCTGGTTGATTGGGCAGATACATGGCAAATGGAGTTTAATCCGGATAAATGTGAGGTGATGCATTTTGGCCGGAATAACGTAGGGGGGAGTTATATGGTAAAGGGTAAGCCCATAAGGAGTATAGAATCGCAGCGAGACCTGGGGGTGCAAGTGCACAAGTCTTTGAAGGTGGCATTGCAAGTGGAGAGTGTGGTGAAGAAAGCCTATGGTATGTTAGCCTTTATAGGAATGGGTATAGAATATAAGAGCCGGAGTCTAATGTTGCAGTTGTACAGAACGTTGGTTAGGCCGCATTTGGAGTACTGCACCCAGTTCTGGTCGCCTTCCTGCCGGAAGGACATGGAGACTCTGGAAAGAGTGCAGAGGAGGTTTACCAGGATGTTGCCTGGTATGGAAGGACTGGGGTATGAGGAAAGATTGAAGAAATTGGGGCTCTTTTCCCTTGAAAGATGCCGACTGAGGGGGGATCTAATAGAGGTATATAAGATTGTGAAGGGTACAGATAGAGTAAACAGAGGTAAGCTATTTCCTATGATAGAGACATGTAGGACAAGGGGCCATGGACTTAAGGTGAGGGGGGAGCGGTACAACACAGATATTAGAGGGAGGTTTTTCACACAGAGGGTAGTGGGGGTACGGAATGCTCTGACAAGTAAGGTGGTGGAGGCAAACACACTAGAGTCATTTAAGAGTAACTTAGACAGGCACATGACTGGGTTGGAGATGGGTGGATAGAGGAGATTGTTTTAAATAAGGGTCATTAGCATTGGGGCATCCCTGGTAATGTAAATGGGTATGGTATGATAATAATGTTTTTTCTTTTTTTATTCACAGGTTTTAAGTCGGTCCACCTTGTTGCCCAACGAGGGGCATACACGCGATGGGTCGTACTGGGGCTGCTCTTGGTTGTTCGAGATTGGCCTAGTGCTTCATGTCGTTAGTGTGTGCCTAAACTGGACCAGATACTGGGCAAGACGACAGCTCAGTGACTATCACTGTTTGCTGTGCAGACACATGGATTTGGGCCGATGTCTGTGGGAGTTTGTGCATTCTCCCCGTGCTTGCGTGGGTTTTCTCCGGGTGCTCCGGTTTCCTCCCACACCCCAAAGATGTGCTATTAGGCTGATTGGCAGGAATAAATTGTCCCTAAATCAGTTTCCCTCAATGTGGTTGGCCATAAAACATTAGACAGGGGTCGTGGGTGGAGAGGGGGACTGGTGGTGTTGAGATGGCGGCGCAGGCTCGTTGGGCCGAAGGGCCTGTTTCCCAGGCTGTTTTTGTTCTTTGTTCTTTGTAATGTGAGGCATTGACACATGGGTAATCTACCTTTGTTTTTTTTTGTCCTAATGCTCTGTAGCCACTTGCACTGATTAATTCCTCTGAGATTCTCGACCCGAGAACAGACTGAAAAGTAAAGTTTATTTATTAGTCACAAGGAGGCTTACATTGACACTGCAATGAAGTTACTATGAAACTCCCTTGCTTGCTGCTCTCCGGTGCCTGTTTGGGTCAATGCACTTAACCAGCACGTTTTTCAGACTGTGGGAGGAAACCGGACCACAAGGAGAAAAATCCACACCAGTACGGGGAGAACATGCAGACTCTGCAAAGATCGTGACCGAAGCTGGGAATCGAACCCAGGTCCCTGGCACTGTTAGACAGCCGTGCTAACCACTGTGCCGTCCCTGTCTCAGAATCTTGATATTTTTGGACCTGTCAAGAGCCTGGTGCCCCCAGCCATTCAAAGTTTTAAAGTTTATTTATTAGTGTCACAAGTAGATTTTCATTAACACTACAATTAAGTTACTGTGAAAATTTGATTTGATTTATTATTTATTATGTATTGGTATACAGTGAAAAGTATTGTTTCTTGCGCACTGTACAAAGCATACCATTCATAGAGAAGGAAAGGAGAGAGTGCAGAATGTAGTGTCATTGACAGGGCGTAGAGAAAGATCAACTTAGTGCGAAGTAGTCCATTCAAAAGCCTGATGGCGGCAGGGAAGAAACTGACTTTGAGTCAGTTGGCATGTGACCTTAGACTTTTGTCATCATTCTCCAGCACCTGTTTGGGTACACTGAGGGAGAATTTAGCAAAGCCAATGCACCTAACTAGCATGTCTTTCTAACTGTGGGAAGAAACCAGAGCAGAGATGGGGAGAACATGCAGACTCCACACAGACAGTGACCCAAGGCAAGAATTGAATGTGGGTCCCTGGCATTGTGAGGCAGCAGCGCTAACTACTGTGCCACCGTGCTGCTCTATCTTAAGTGACAAGAGATTTCTGAAGCCTATTTTGCCTTTCTCAACCCCACTTATGTAAAAAATACAAAAACTGGCAAATGTAAATTTTTACTTCTGTGCAAAAATGACCTATGAAGTTCTGCCATTGTCTATTGAAAAGCAACATTTTGTTTAAAAGTGTACCTTGAGATTATTCCACCTTTGTTTCTCTTTGTGCGTACTTTCCTGCAATGGGGTAGTTCTGAACTGGCTGTCAAAGGTTGCATTTCCATTAAAAATAACAGAGTTGTTCAGGAGCAAGGGTGGATCCTGCTTCATTAGTGGTGACCTGGTTTTGCAGATGAGTAGACAATAGTGCAATAGCGAAAAATATGTTTCCTGAATTCTCCATTCAATTCAAGCCTTTTTTGCCCACTCATTACATCAGTGGGAAACAAGCATGAGGTTAACATGAGTCGATGATGCAGGAACATGTGGGAATCACTCCAACTTATTTTGCATTGTAGGTTTCAATGCTCCTTCATTTTGATATCATTGTTTTTTTAAATCACTTTTTTGGCACAATATTGTTGCTGCATCTCCATATGCTTAGGGGTCTCCCATTTAACACTGAGGTGAGGAGGCATTTCTTTTCTCAGCAGGACATAAAGAGCTGAACTCCAGTGATGAGGTAAGACTGACTGCTCTTGACATTGAGGCACCAGTTGATTGAATGTGGAATCAGGGAGCCCAATTAAAACCGGAGTCTATAGGAATTGGGGGAGAACTTTCCACATACCTGGCACAAAGGAAGATTGGAGGTCAATCATCTCAGCTCCAGGACATCACTGCAGAAGTTCTTCAGAGTCGTGTCTGAGGCCCAGCCAGCTTCAGCTGCTTCATCAATTACCTTCCTTCCATCGTAAGGTCCAAAATATGGATGTTCTCTGATGATTGAACAATGTTCAGCACCAGTCACGAGCCCTCAGATACCAAAGCAGTCCGTGGACAGCAAGGTGGCACAGTGGTTAGCACTGCTGCCTCACAGCTCCAGGGACCCGAGTTTGATTCCCAGCTTAGGTCACTGTCTGTGTGGAATTTGCACATTCTCCCCATGTCTGCACGGGTTTCCTCTGGGCTCTTCGGTTTCCTCCCACAGTCCAAAGATGTGCGGGTTAGGTTAATTGGCCATGCTAAGTAGACCTTGTGCCAGGGGGCTTAGCAGGGTAAATATGTATAGTTACGGGATTAGGGCCTGAGTGGGATTGTGGTCAGTGCAGACTTGATGGGCCAAATGGCCTCATTCTGCACTGTAGGGATTCTATTCTATGACCTATGTCCAAATCCAAAGAATCAGGATGGGATATCAGGAGGTTTCCATTTGGAGCAGCTTGAAGAGAGGAACATAACTATGCCCCAAGATTTGGGATGACCATAGAATCCTTACAGTGCAGAAAGAGGCCATTGGGCCCATCAAGAATGCATTGACTACAATTGCACCCAGGCCGTAACCCCACATATTTACCGTACTAAATCCCCAACACTATGGGGCAATTTACAGAATCAGAATCATAAAATACTACAGTGCAGGAGAGGCTCCTCAGCCCATTGAGTCCGCACTGACGCAGGAAAGACCCTGACCTGTCCACCTAATCCCACTTGTCAGCACTACAGAATCACAGAATACCATAGTACAGAAGAAAGTTTAGCGTGTTCCGTCAACCTAACCCAAATATCTTTGGACCGTGGGAGGAAACCAGAGTACCTGGAGGAAACCCATGCAGACATGGGAAGAATGTGCAGACACTGTATGGACGGTAACTTGAGGCTGGATTTGAACCCAAATCCATGGTGCTGTGAAGCATCAGTGTGCCACCATGCTGCCTCTTCAGTATTTGCACCCATGTACAATGCTTTGTGAGGAATGAAACATCAATCCTAAGAATTTTACTGCACCATCCTCAGTAGGATTTTGCATGTGTTTTAAGGGTTTAAGATGTCATAAAGCAAATGCACTTCCCTCAGAATGGTTCACCTTCACATGGGAGCAGTAATGCTGTGTGTGAGGAAGGAGGCACTGAATCTTAACTATATTCTTTACTGCCTACTTTGTTGCGCAAATTAAGTCAGGCTGCACAGGGAGAAGCCTGACAGGTTTCACAAGACACCTATTGTAATGGTGAATGGTTGGCATTGTTTGCCCAATGTAGGTAGTTGTCTGGGATAAGTACAATGGTGCAAGTGGTGGGGCTGGTTTATTGCTGCTTCCATGTTGTCTTTTTAATCTTGGCACAATAAATCTTCATCTTTTGAGATAATAAATTCGATGACTCAATGAACAACGGTTAGTATTGCTATGGGATCATTAGACAGGTATGGTCAGGTGCTGTATGCACGCAAGTCCTTGCTCTTTCACTTTTAGATAATGCACAATGCGACATTTTACTTGGTGTTTCCTTCCTGCAAGATACAAATCCCTTCCCCCATTTGGTTTTATTTGCATGGTATAGAGACTTGTTGCTATTATGTGACCACTGAACCAGAGCAATCCCCTAACTGATACCAATGGCAGAAACTGGATAACCACATGTTTCAAAGTGATGCATAATGAGTGTGCTTTGTCTTCAGTTTTTATTCTTTGAACATTTCAGGGAGTTTTCCTAGATTTCGTTCAAAAAATTTAACTGCAGGTGAAAGCCACTTTTAAAAAAGATTCAGAATTTTAGGTAAAAATAGGAAGCTCAATACTTTCATGGCATGTTTCACTCCGTGTATTAATTAGTGTAATGTTGTAGATGTCAGCAATAAACATTTGTTTCCCAATAACTATTAACACCCGAAAGACGCCCCCCCCCCAATAACTATTCATGTCTGTTTTAAAATATAGTCCATACATTCTTTTTCAGGTCAATGTATCTGTGCCAGTAATATTACGTGCAAACATATAAAGGGCATCATCAAAGACAATCAGCTCATCCGTGCTTACATTATCCTTCAGAATGTGCAACATAAGTCAACACAATCACTAATAACGTTGACAGTTAAAAAACAGAGAATAAATCCTGATCGCAATTTGGGGAATAAGGAAATTCCTCCCCAGCTCCCTAAGGTAAACTTGTAAACCGCGGGAGGCATGCACGAACTATCAATGATTCATTATTAGACAGATTTAGTTGACCCTTACCCTCCAAAGCCCTAAAATGATACAATCTCCTTTGGAACCTATGCCAATACTTTTTTTTAGGGTTCTCTCAATTGACTTTTGTGGAAAAATACCGGACAGATGGATACAAAAGAACTTCCACCAATTTTCTTCCAATGTTACATAACAAAGGACCACTAAGGGCAATTTTCGTCAATGAATCCCTACAGAAGGAAGGCATTCAGCCCATCGAGTCTGCACCAGCAATGATCCCACCCCATCACCGTAGCCCTGTATATTTACTCTACTAATCCCTCTGAAACTAGGGTCAATTTAGCATGGCCAATCCACCTAACCCACACATCTTTGGACTGTGGGAGGAAACTGGAGCACCTGGAGGAAACCCATGCAGACACGGGGAGAATGTGCAAATTCCACATAGACAGTGTCCCAAGCTGGGAATCGACTGGGTTCCTGGTGCTATGAGACAGCAGTGTTAACCATTGTGCCACTGTGCCACCCACATCATTCATTGGACCCTAACTGATCTCTGCAGCGCTGGCTTTGGATTAAACCGAACTGGTGCATGAATAATTTTGGACACAACAACTATCGAATGCATAGGGTCATAGAGTCATAGAGGTTTACAGCATGGAAACAGGTCCTTTGGCCCAGCTTGAATCCCAATTGCCTGCATTTGGCCCATATCCCCCTATACCCATTGTACCCATGTAACTATCTAAGCACTTCTTAAAAGATAAAATTGTACCTACCTCTACCACTACTTCTGGCAGCTTGTTCCAGACGCTCACCACCCTCTGTGTGAACAAATTGCTTCTCTCGACACTTTTGTATCTCTCCCCTCTCACCTCAAACCTATGCCCTCTAGTTTTACTCCCCACCTTTGGGAAAAGATATTGACTGTCTACTTGTCTGTGCCCCTCATTATTTTATAGACCTCTATAAGGTCACCCTCAGCCTCCTATGTTCCAGAGAAAAAAGTCCTAGTTTATTCAGCCTCTCCTTATAACTCAATCCATCAAGTCCCATAGCATCCAAGTAAATCTTTTCTACACTCTTTCTAATTTAATAATATCCTTTCTATAATAGGGTGACCAGAATTGCACACAGCATTCCAAGTACGGCCTTACCAATGTCTTGTACAACTTTAACAAGACGTCCCAACTCCTGTATTCAATGTTCTGACCGATGAAACCAAACATGCCGAATGCCTTCTTCACCACTCTGTCCACCTATGACTCCACTTTCAAGGAGCTTTGAACGTGTACCACTAGATCTCTTTGTTCTGTAACTCTCCCCAACGTCCTACCATTATCTGAGTAAGTCCTGACCTGGTTCGATCTGCCAAAACACATTACCTCACATTTGTCTAAATTAAACTCCGTCAGCCCACTGGCCCAATTAGAACATAGAACATAGAACATAGAACACTACAGCACAAACAGGCCCTTCGGCCCACGAGTTGCGCCGATCACATCAACACCTATCTATAACCCCCAATCCCATAAAACCCCATATACTCATCCAGAAGTCTTTTAAAAGACCCCAGCGAGTTCGCCTCCACCACCACTGATGGCAGCCGATTCCACTCACTCACCACCCTCTGAGTGAAAAACTTACGATGTGGGTATGCCGGCATTGGACTGGCGTAAACACAGTAAAAAGTCTGACAACACCAGGTTTTAGTCCAACCTATTTATTTGATAATAATAAACTTACCCCTAACATCACTTCTGTACTTTCCTCCCCGCACCTTAAATCTGTGTCCTCTCGTAGCGACCATTTCAACCCGGGGAAATAGCCTCTGAGAATCCACCCTATCCATTCCTCTCAACATTTTATAAACCTCTATCAGGTCGCCTCTCAACCTTCGTCTCTCCAGGGAAAAGAGACCCAGCTCCCTCAACCTAACGTCATAAGGCATGCCTCCCAGTCCAGGCAACATCCTTGTAAATCTCCTCTGTACCCTTTCAATAGCTTCTATGTCTTTCCTATAGTGAGGCGACCAGAACTGCGCACAGTACTCCAAATGAGGCCTGACAAGGGTCTTATAAAGTTGCAGCATTACCTCCCGACTCCTAAACTCAATCCCTCGATTAATGAAGGCCAGTACACCATACGCCTTCTTGACCACCTCTTCCACCTGCGAGGCCGATTTAAGAGTCCTGTGGACCCGGACCCCAAGATCCTTCTGCTCTTCAACACTACTAAGACTCCTGCCCTTGATAGTGTACTCGTTCATCCCGTTGGTTCTGCCAAAATGGACGACTACGCATTTATCCGCGTTGAAGTCCATCTGCCACTTCTCTGCCCAGTCCTGCATCCTATTTATGTCCTGCTGCAACTTTTGACATCCTTCCAGACCATCCACAACACCACCGACCTTAGTGTCATCAGCGAACTTACTTACCCATCCTTCCACTTCCTCATCCAGGTCATTTATGAAAATGACAAACAGCAAGGGTCCTAGAACAGATCCCTGGGGCACTCCACTGGTGACTGACCTCCATTCAGAAAAAGACCCATCCACAACCACTCTCTGCCTTCTGCAGGCAAGCCAGTTCTGGATCCACAAGGCCAAAGGCCCTTGGATCCCATGCCCTCTCACCTTCTCAAGAAGTCTTGCATGGGGGACCTTATCAAACGCCTTGCTGAAGTCCATGTAAACCACGCCCATGGCACTTCCTTCGTCAATGTGCTCAGTCACATTATCGAAGAACTCAACTAGGCTTGTATGGCACGACCTGCCCTTGACAAATCCATGCTGACTATTCCTGATCATGTCAAACCTCTCCAATTGACCAAGATCCTGTTGCAATTGGAGATAACTTTCTACACTGCAGCTGAGACACAAAGAAACTGAAGAAGTTACGGTGATATAAATCAGAGACCACGATGTGTGGAGTGAAACTGGGGAAAAAAGGGATGGGAATACTGAGACTGGAATTCTAAAATTGACAATGGTCCATCACACAGAAGATGGGCACATTGTAATGATAACTACAATTATTTACAATTTTACAAATATAGCCTACCAAGTAATATTTTATTAGGGAGAAGACAAAGTGGGAAAATCCAGAAACCTTCTAGCTATGCAGCCCATGTGTAAGACAAATAGCAAAATAATGCAGTAGGTGTCTGGAAGAAAAGAAAGGAAATGGATATAAGTTATTCAAAGTTATACGACTTTTTTAATAATGTGCCCTGGGCAGCTTCTTCCATAAATATTCTCTTGTTTGATCGGTTCTATCAAAACACAATTGCTTATATCATCTTATAACTTCCCTCTACAATGCTGACATGTCAAGCACAGAAAGGTCAAGAGTGCGAGAAAGATGAAGGATTCAAATGAAAAACAACAGGAAGCTCTCGATCAGGCTTGTGGACTGAATAGAGGCATCCCAGAGAATGGTCACCCAGTCTGTATTTGGTCCCCCCAGTGTAGAGGGCACATCATGAGCAGCAAACACAGTGTGCTACGTCGAAGGGAGTACAAGTAGAAGTGGACGGGATGTTAGAGGCGACCAAGTTGTTCTGGAGGGAACAGTCCCATTGGAATCCTGAAAGTGGATGGGCAGCGGAAGGTGTGCTTGGTGGTGGCATCATACTGGAGGAAGTGACAGAGGGCAACCTGCTGAATACAGAGGCTGTTGGATGAAAGATGAGGACAAGGGAAACCTTACCATCGTTCTGGGAGGAAGAGAAGTACTGAGAGCAGGAGTGCGAAGAGTAGAAGGGACATGGTGGAGGTGGAGGGTAATTCTTGGCTGAGGGCTAAGGAAGATAACTGTGAAGCACTAGTCATTGAGGTCTACAGCACAGACCAACAAGTCTGCAATGGTCAAAAACAAACCACCCAACTATTCTAATCCCATTGTCTTGGCCTAAGCTTTGTACGCCTTGCAAGTGCACCTCTAAATACATCTTAAATGTCATGTGGGTCTCTGCATCCACAACCCTTTCAGACAGTGAGTTTGAGACTCCCACCACCCTCTGAGTGAAAAAGATCTTCCTCACATCCCCCCTCAACCTCCTGCCCTTACCTTTAATCTATGTCCCCTGGTCATTGATCCCTCCATCAGCAAAAAAGATTTTTTAGAAAAATCAGGGATATATGAGGAAGCAGAGGTACAGGATATTGAGTAAGCACTTGGCTGCCACAGTGTGACAGGCCAGGCAGGGCAAATAAACAAAAAGATGCAACACAGAGCAATGCACAGTTGTAAATAATTGTAAAAAAATCAAATCTAAATGTTCTTTATCTGAATGCACAAAGCATTTAGAACAAGATAGATGAATTAAGTGATAGCACGGATTGCAATATATGAGTTTGAGCTATTACAGAAATGTTGGTTGCAGAGTGACCAGGACTGGGTGCTTAACATTCCAAAGCATACAATGTTCCAAAAGAACAGGCCAAAAGGAAAAGGAGGCGTGTAGCATTGTTAATCAAGGCAGGAATCAGAGCAGGGCTGAGACGTGATATAAAGCAGTGGATAGAGATGTAGAATTGGTTTGGTTTGAAATCGTGAATAGCAGAGGAAGGAAGACAAGGGTAGGAGTAGTCCATAGACCCCCAAACTTGACCTCTCAAGAAGTCAGAGCATAAGTGGGAAAATATATTGGGAGAAAACTGCAATTATCATGGGAGATTTTAGTCTACATATTGATTGTATAAACCAAACTGGCAAGGATAGCAAAGAAGAAGAAATTGTGGAGTGCGTCAGGGATTGTTTTTTCAGAGCAGTATGTTGTGGAACTTACCAGGGAATGGGCTACTTTAGATTTGGTTTTGTGTGTTAAAGAAGGATTAATGAGGGATCTTGTGGTTAAGGGTTGCCTTGGGGGTAGTGACCACAATATTATAGAACATCAGATACAGCTTGAGGGTGAATGACACACACATATAACCAGTATTTTCAACTTAAATAAGGGCAATTATAATGGTATGAGAGACGAGTTGTTTCAGGTGAATTGGGTAAACAAGCGAAAATACAGGTCAGTAGATAAGCAGTGGCAAATATTCAAACAGCTCTCAGCAGGAGTTTATCCCAATCAAGAAGGGGATTCAATGAGAAAATGGCAACATCTATGGTTAACAAAAGAGGTCAAGGATAATGATAAATTGAAAAGCAGCATACACAAATTGGCAAGGGATAGTGGTGGACCAGAGGACTGGGAAGTTTTTAGGACAGTAAAAAGTCTGACAACACCAGGTTTTAGTCCAACCGATTTATTTGATAATAGACTCACAAGCTTTCGGGGTTAACCAGAACAGCCGACAGAGAGATCCGCAGTGCAACAGCCTAAGAGGAAGGAATCCAATTGGACTCCTCTGGAAGGCCGCTGCCCTCGACTGGACGTGTATGCCCAAACCATCAGGAGGTGCGTTAACACCAGATTCATCAGCCGCACTCACAAGACAGCCCCGAACATCACCCAAGCACAACGCAATGCCATCCACGCTCTCAAGACAAACCGCAACATTGTCATCAAACCAGCAGACATACTGAACAGAACGGATTACTGTAAAGAAGTGTACCGACAACTAAACAATGAGGAACACCACAGACAATTACCCACAGATCCGACCAAAGAACACACTCGTCAACTCAACAATCTGATCAAGACCTTTGATCCGGACCTTCAGAGCACCCTCCGTGCTCTCATTCCACGTACTCCCCGCATTGGAGATCTCTACTGCCTCCCAAAGATACACAAGGCAAACACACCTGGCTGTCCCATCGTATCGGGCAATGGAACTCTATGTGAGAACCTCTCCGGCTACGTCGAGGGCATCCTGAAACCCATTGTACAAAGAACCCCCAGCTTTTGTCGCGACACTACGGACTTCCTACTGAAACTCAGCACACACGGAGCAGTTGAACCAGGGACACTCCTCGTCACAATGGATGTCTCGGCACTCTACACCAACATCCCCCACAACGATGGCATTGCTGCGACTGCCTCAGCACTCAATGCTGACAACTGCCAGTTTCCAGATGCAATTTTACAACTCATCCGCTTTATCCTGGACCACAATGTCTTCACCTCCAACAACCAGTTTTTCATCCAGACACATGGAACAGCCATGGGGACCAAATTTGTACCTCAATATGCCAACATCTTCATGCACAGGTTCGAACAAGACTACTTCACTGCACAGAATCTTCAACCAATGCTATACACTAGATACATCGATGACATTTTCTTCCTTTGGCCTCATGGTGAACAATCACTGAAACAACTATATGATGATATCAACAAATTCCACCCCACCATCAGACTCACCATGGACTATGCCCCAGAATCAGTTGCATTCTTGGACACACGCATCTCCATTAAGGACAGTCACCTCAGCACCTCACTGTACCGCAAGCCCACAGACAATCTCACAATGCTCCACTTCTCCAATTTCCACCCTAAACATGTTAAAGAAGCCATTCCCTATGGACAAGCCCTCTGTATACACAGGATTTGCTCAGATGAGGAGGATCGTGACAGACACCTCCAGACCCTGAAAGATGCCCTCATAAGAACAGGATATGGTGCTCGACTCATAGATCGGCAGTTCCGATGCGCCACAGCGAAAAACCGCACTGATCTCCTCAGAAGGCAAACACGGGACACAGTGGACAGAGTACCCTTCGTCGTCCAGTACTTCCCCGGAGCGGAGAAGCTATGACATCTTCTCCGGAGTCTTCAACATATCATTGATGAAGACGAACATCTCGCCAGGGCTATCCCCACACCCCCACTTCTTGCCTTCAGACAACCACACAACCTCAAACAGACCATTGTTCGCAGCAAACTACCCAGCCTTCAGGAGAACAGTGACCACAATTCCACACAACCCTGCCACAGCAACCTCTGCAAGACATGCCGAATCATCGACATGGATACCATCATCACACGTGAGAATACCATCCACCAGATACATGGTAAATACTCTTGCAACTCGGCCAACATTGTCTACCTGATACGTTGCAAGAAAGGATGTCCCGAAGCATGGTACATTGGGGAGACCATGCAGACGCTACGACAATGGATGAATGAACATCGCTCGACAATCACCAGGCAAGACTGTTCCCTTCCTGTTGGCGAACACTTCAGTGGTCACGGGCATTCAGCCTCTGACCTTCGGGTAAGCATTCTCCAAGGCGGCCTTCACGACACATGACAGCGCAGAGTCGCTGAACAGAGACTGATAGCCAAGTTCTGCACACATGAGGACGGTCTCAACAGGGATCTTGGGTTCTTGTCTCACTATCTGTAACCCCCATGACTTGCCTGGGTTTGCAAAACCTCACTTACTGTACTGTCTGGAGACAATACACATCTCTTTAACCTGTGATCAGTGCTCCTTCCACTCACATTGTCAGCCACTTCAGGTCTTGAACAGCAGGTTAGGTGTAAGGATTTGCATTCTAATCAGTAATCTCTAAACTGTCTGTGCTTTATACGCTCTGTCTGAGGCCAGAACTCTCCATCCACCTGACGAAGGGACTAACCCCGAAAGCTTGTGAGTCTATTATCAAATAAATCGGTTGGACTAAAACCTGGTGTTGTCAGACTTTTTACTGTGTTTAAGCCAGTCCAACGCTGGCATACCCACATCAAGTTTTTAGGATCCAGCAGCAAAAGACTAAAACGCTCATAAGAAGGGAGAAAATGAATTTTGAGAGAAAACATGCATGCAGCATTCAAACAAAAGATTTCTATGGATATGTGAATAGAAAGTAGGTGGCGAAGGTAAATGTGGGACCTCTACTGAATGAGGCTGGTGAATTGATAACAGCAAAGGAAGAAATGGCAGATATGCTAAATACAATTTTTGCATCAGTCTTCATCATGGGAGGCATTGCAAATCCCTAAGATATCAATGGGCTGATTTCAAAAAACATGGTAGATCTTGCAAAAATCCCAATCATAAGGATAGAGAAACTCAAGGGACTAAAGTCGAGCAAGCCGACAGGACTCAATGAACTGCACCCTAGGGTTTTAATGAAAATGCTGCTGAGATAGTGGACTCATTTGTCGAAATTTTTTTGTAATTCACTAAATTCCAGGAGAGGACCAGAAGATTGGAAAACAGCCATTGTGTCTCTCTTGTTCATAAAGGGAGAAAGCCAGAAGGAGGGAACTGTAGGCCAGTTGGTTTAACATCTATTATTGGCAAGACACTGAAACCAATGATCAAAGAGGGAACAGCTAATCATTTAGGAAAACTGAATATAACCAAACCTAATCAATACAGTTTTATGAAAGATAAATCATGTTTAGCACATTTATTCAAATTCTCTGAGGGTATAATGGGGACAGTCGATGCAGGGGAACCTGTAGATTTAATGTATTTAGATTTCCAAAAGGCATTTGACAAGATGTCGTATTAGAGGCTGGTGCATAAAGTAAAAGCCTATGGAATTAGAGGAAGTGTGTTATAGCATGGATTGAAAACTGGCTGCTAGAGAGAAAACAGAGAGTTGAAATAAATGAATCATTTTCAGAGTGGAAAGATGTAACAGTGGAGTAGGGCAGGAATCAGTTCTTGGCCCACAATTGTACTTCCAATGATCCAGCCTCCTCCACCCTTTAGGACAGAGAACTCCAGAGATTCACTACACTGTGCGAGAAGAAATTTCTGCACACTTCAATTTTAAATGAACAGCCTTTATCTTGTAGCTATGTCCCCTTGTTTGAGACTCATCCACTAGTGAAAACAACTCACTATCTACCCTGCCAGGCCCCTTCAGGACCTTACTTGCTTGAACTAAATTCACTATTTACATAAATGACCTGGAGTAAGGTTTTCAAATTTGCCAATGATACAAAGATAGGTGGAAGGACATGTTGTGATAAGGGTATTGTGATTCTTCAATGCATATAGATTGATTGGGGGACAGGGTGAAGACTAGACAAATGGTGTTTAATGTTGGGAAGTGTGAGGGCATGCATTTCAGTAGCAGGAATCAAAAGTTAGATTATCATCTAAATGGGGAAAGACTGCAGGGCGGAGGGTGGGACGGTGAAGTACAGAGGGATCTAGGTGTTCTTGTGCATGAATCAGAAAATGCTTGCAGGCTGGTCCAACAAGTAGTTAAGAAAGCAAACAGCATTTTGTCTTTTATTACAAACATTTGAAGTAGTTCAAAGGAGATTCACCAGGTTAATTCCTGAGATGAGTGTTGTCCTTTCAAGAGAGACTAAATAGTCTGGATCCGCATGCCTTGGAATTTAGTTCAAGCAAGTAAGGTCCTGAAGGGGCTTGACAGGGTAGATGGTGAGATGTTTTCACTAGTGGGTGAGTCTCGAACAAGGGGACATAGCTACAAGATAAAGGGCTGGTCATTTAAAATTGAAGTGCGCAGAAATTTCTTCTCGCAGAGGGTAGTGAATCTTTGGAATTCTGTGTCCTAAAGGGTGGAGGAGGCTGGATCACTGGAAGTACTGTAAGTGGAGGTGGATAAGTATTTGATAGATTGAGGAATAGAGGGCTATGGAGAAATGGTACAGAAAAGGACTTGAGGCTGGCATAGATCAGCCATGTGTGTATTGAATGGAGGTAGGCTTGAAGGGTCTGGTGGCTGACTCCTACTTTTATTTCTTTCGTTCTTGTGTGTTCCTGTCTATTTTATCCATGCCCCTCATAATTTTATACATCTCAGTCATGTCCCCCCCTCCCACCCAAGTCTCTTCTGCTCCAAGGAAAACAACCCCTATCTATCCAATCTCTCTTCATAACTAAAACTCTCCAACCAGGCAACATCTTGGTAAATCTCCTCTGTGTCCTTTCCAGTGTTATCAGTGCTAATGTGGAAGGCTGCAACATCTGAACAGTTGTGAAAGAGATGGAGAGACTGGGCGAATAAGCAGGGTGTACGGAGGTGTAGTGGTAACTGTGGGAGTCAGTGAGTTTGCAAGAATTATTTACTCATCGATAACCTTTGCCCAGAAGTTAAGGAAGAGTTACAGATGAATCTGAGAGAAGAGTGGAAATTGGAAGTAATTAAAAGTCATCGAGATTTTTACAGTTCAGGGCAAGATCAGAAAGTTTCTCCCATTGACCATGGGAGAAACAGTAAAAGCAGAGGAAGGCAGTCTGAATAAAGATCTCAAACAAAGTACAATGGGATAGAATCCTTACAGTACAGAAGAAACCATTCAGCCCATTGAGTCTGCACTGTCTTTTCCCTCCCTGGCTCTATCCTGTAACTCCACACATTTAGATGTCTCACAACACCAGGTTAAAGTCCAACGGGTTTATTTGGCTTTGCCCCGAAAACTAGTGGCGTTTGCTACCGAATAAACCTGTTGGACTTTAACCTGGTGTTGTGAGACGTCTTACTGTGTTTACCCCAGTCCAACACTGGCATCTCCACATCATGACTCCACACATTTACATGGCCAATTCATCCAACCTATACATCTTTGGACACTAAGGGAAATTTAGCATGGTCAATCCGCCTACCTGCACATCTTTAGAGTGTAGGGGAGGTGGGGCGGGGGCGGGGGGAAGAAATTGGAGGAAATCCACACAGACATGGGGAGAACATGCAAACTCCATACAGTCACCGAAGGGTGGTATTGAACCAGGCTCCCTGGCACAGTGAGACAGCAGTGCTAACCACTGTGCCACCGTGCTGCCCCATACTATGATACGGGCAAATGGCTCTTCCCCATCAGAATAGTATGAACCTTTCGTGCTGTGTGGTACATCAACCACTGTTGAACTGGTCAGAGAGAGAGAAAAAAAATCCCATGCCCGTGGCCGGGAACTAGACAATGCTTTCGATGAAAGTAAATGTTGCACAATCAGCGGAACATTTTATTTGGGATTTCATTCATTTTTTTAAAAAAAATGTTGCCATGTGTCTGAAGGAATTTGAGAAAAAAAAATTAAAACCTCCTGTCTCCGATACTATTACCACCATGGGACAGGAGGAGGCGTTCGGGTCCCGGGAAATTCCCCAATTAAACAGCGTGACATCTCAGTAAATCCCCCCTTTCAGCTTCACGCGCTCTGACCATTCCCATCTTTTAAGAAACAGAATTACAATGGGATCGAGTGAAGGAGGGGGGCGTGAGTTTCACCAAATTGTGATGGTCGCAAAAGTTTAAGCCGTGTTGCTGACACCTGGCACACCAGATAAGGGATCCCGATTGACAGAGAGACAGAGAGAGAGCATGGGCTCTGGGATATTAGCAGGGAGCCATCTGATTTCTTGTAAAAGGATCGCACTTGGGGAGGAAATCCCTCCCGCCCTCTCGTCTCATTGGCCGCGCCGCCTGGAGTTGCCGCAGGCGTTTGGTCAATTTCAGTGTCGGTCAGGGTGAAACCGACACACCTCCCCGCCAGTAAATAAACGCAGCAAAATCCGGGCCGGCC
Organism: Carcharhinus amblyrhynchos; assembly: GCF_965287045.1. Classification (NCBI taxonomy): domain Eukaryota; kingdom Metazoa; phylum Chordata; class Chondrichthyes; order Carcharhiniformes; family Carcharhinidae; genus Carcharhinus; species Carcharhinus amblyrhynchos. The sequence continues at coordinate 13,277,608 of NC_137327.1, forward strand.
GAGCCCCGGGGGTTCAAACGTTGCTGGGCTTGGCCAAGCCTTCCTGAAGTTGACCGACAATCAGTAGCACAAGTTGAACAGGGAAGCAGAAGAGCAGAGGAATACTGCAAGTCAGACAGTTTGTCCTCAATTGTTACTTAACCTGACACAGAGTTGCTGAGGAATGATGCAGGGGTGAGCAACTTTGGCATAAGTTACATTGTTTTGAACTCCTTGTTTCTAAATAACTTTCCCTGCTGTGTCACTCTGGTTTCTCTTGATTCTGTAAATATTCCAGGACTAATTCAGTAAGTTTGCCCCCTGTTCCTGTGTATGTGTGAGATTTACTGATGGGTTAAGATGTTGCCATTGCAGGATCGGGGTGGTCGATAAAAACAACACCGGCATGCGGCGTCTGAAGCAGTGGCTGATCGACCAGATTGACAGCGATCAGTACCCGGGCTTGGTGTGGGACGATGAGCATAAGATCACCTTTCGGATTCCCTGGAAACACGCCGGGAAACAGGACTACAACCAGGAGGTGGACGCGTCAATTTTCAAAGTAAGAGGATTTTTTTTTTGGGGGGGGAATGGATGGGTGAGGGTTACACGGGTCGGTGATGGTGCAAGGACAGAATCTGTTCCCCCCTCCACTCCTCACCACCACCCTCCCCCCCCCACCTCTCCTAAGCACCACTAACACTACCTCTATCTGAAATGTACCAGTGTACATTTACACAGTCTGTAAGTCGCAGGACTTGGCTGCAGTGTGAGCAAGGGTAACGCGTAGCAATTAGGTTCAGATGCACATTTTTATTTAGCGGTGATTCCTCGCTGCTGTTGGTCGCAATTTCCTTCCCCCCCCCCAAAAAAAACCAGACTTGACACTTGCCTCTCGCTGCAAGCTGCCTTGCTTCATTAACTTTGTGCGGTGAGTCGGTTTGCACCGAGTTCACAGTCTAGCCGCATTCAAATATTTTTCGATGAACGAAAGATAAACTTGAGCGACAGAATCAAAGGGAAATAATGAGTTTTAAAAAATGTAAATGACGGTAGAAGAAAGCTGGGAACGATAACCATTTCATTAACGAGGGAGGATCTCATTTTAGTTTGATTTATTATTGTTACATGTATTGGGATACAGTGAAAAGTATTGCTTGATTTGATTTATTATTGTCATGGTATTGGGATAAAGTGAAAAATATTGTTTGATTTGATTTATTATTGTCATAGTATTGGCATACAGTGAAAGGTATTGTTTGATTTGATTTATTATTGTCATAGTATTGGGATACAGTGAAAAATATTGTTTGATTTGATTTATTATTGTCACATGTATTGGGATACAGTGAAAGGTATTGTTCTTTGCGCACTATACAGACAAAGCATACCATTCATAGAGTACGTAGGGGAGGAGGAAATGAGAATGCAGAATATAGTGTTACTGTCATAGCTAGGGTGTAGAGAAAGGTCAACTTAATAAAAGATAAGTCTGTTCAAAAGTCCAATGGCAGCTGTTCTTGAGTTGGTTGTTAATTATTAACTTAAATTAACTTCTAAGTCGTATAGGAAATAATTTTTGCTCCATCAATACACCAATACACCCTGATTTAAGGTGTATTATCATTTGATTGGAATGCTGGCTACATTGTTTAAATATATGGGGAACTTTACAGTTGCAGCAAATCTAAATATTTAGCTGTTGCAGTGAGATACAGTGCATTAAAGATATGTTCAATAAGAGGCTGTGTATAATATTACTGAAGACCTATAGTGAGCCTGCGATGGAAGCATTTCAGAAAATGTGTATTTGATTGGTGGGAAGGGATTATTTGTACAGGTCCAGCATGTTCCTAATGACAGCATCATCATGACAGAGCTGGCTTAACCTGTCTGTTCCTTGGGATTCCGAAGCAGAACTGCGAGAGCGTTGAGAAGTTTTTCCCGGTGACTAGAGCAGACAGACACCTGATACACTTCCAATACAATGCCAAACATTGTAAATGGTGTTCAGGGCAAAGCATCCATAGCTGGACAAAGGTTTCAGACTAAAGTTCAGTTGTAAATCAAGGCTCATTGTGGCAGCACATCTGCATCAAGTGCACTATGACCCTTTAAACACTGAATTTCTCTATGACAAAATATATATTTTTTGCCCTATTTAGAAATATTTAAGGTTGTACTATATATATTTAAAAAGTGCATTCAGTAAGTTGGGAATATATCTTGCTGGCATTGAAAGATTCAAATTGAAATGCTTATACAACAAAACACAATGTTCCCACTCTCTTTATCTCCCACTTGGACTGTTGTGAAACTAAAGAATGCTTGGACAGAATGGTTGATTGCTGTTCAGTTCTAATAACAAAAATGGCAATACATTTAGATGATTATTGTCGTGTGTCCTCCAAATGCAGGTATAGGTAGGAAGGCATCTTAGCATTTTACCTCCTGGTGTTTAACAGATTAAAACAGTGTAAACCATGCCTGCATCTTCAGCTGTGAATTGGAAAGGCGATCACACTTGTATCAAGTAGAGGTTAACTGTTAGCAAAGGCATAGAAATATGTCAGAGAACACCACTTTAAAATTCTGTACCAACTGGGTATTGAGTACTTCAACTAACTCATGGTTTATGTGTTACATGGCACTTGCAGGCTTGGGCTGTCTTCAAAGGGAAATATAAAGAAGGTGAGAAGGCAGAGCCTGCCACATGGAAGACGAGACTTCGCTGCGCACTCAACAAAAGTCCGGATTTTGAAGAAGTGACTGATCGTTCTCAGCTCGATATCTCTGAACCATACAAGGTTTATCGGATTGTTCCTGAAGGACAGCAAAAATGTAAGCGTAAGTTATACAGCAGCTTGGGCACATTATATAGATGCACTCTAGAATCGTAGAATCCTACAGTGCAGAAGGAGGCCATTCAGCCCATCAAGTCTACACCGACCACAATCCCATCCAGTCCTTAACCCCATACATTTATCCTAGCTAATACCCCTGACACTAAAGGAGAAATTTAGCATGGCCAGTCCACCTAACCAGCACATCCTTCGGACTGTGGGAGGAAACCGTAGCACCTGGAGGGAACCCATGCAGAGGCAGGGAAAATGTGCAAACTCTGCACAGACGGTGACCCAAGCTGGGAATTGACACTGCGTCCCTGGCGTTGTGAGGTAGCAGTGCTAACCACTGTGCCACCAGGTGCTGTGTTCCAAAGTCTGATTCTTTTAAATTTAAATCAAAAGGAAGAGCATGACTGAAACCAAACCGCACCTGAAAGAGAAAGAGAAATTCTGATGAAGTGTTACACCTTGAGTTTTCCTCTTTCAGGTAACAGTTGACCTCCTAACCTACTGAGCAATTCTTACATCATCTGCTTTAATCTATACTTGTGCTTTAAGACTTGACTAATAGAACACTGGGGAGTGGATACGGGATGCTTAGAAATCATTCTGTCCAATATATAAGATCTATGAGACAGATAAATTTATAAATTTCATCATCTCTAATAAACTTGGTGCTTTTTTTCTTGATTGAAAGAAGATTAACCTCAATCAGTCCACTTGGAATAATGCTGTGTATAAATGTCTTTGCTCTATGTAGCACTTTGGTGTGAAAATAATTTGCTTTTGGTTTCATTTAGGTTTCTTTTATTATTCGTTTGTGCATTGTATGAATATTTGCCACAAGTACAAAATTTATCTTTGTTGGAAACATTTTTAGCAGAGAGAGGATTTTGATATGAGTGTATTATGCAAATCTATGGCAGCACCATATAGCCAAAATATTGACTGTGGAAATTGTGCAGCTTTTTAGGAAATTATATTAAAAACTTCAGGCAAGAGAATAGTATTGGCCCACTCAGTCTTTATATTCAACTTTACGCAATGTAAAACTGATAAAATAAAGCAGTACACAGCACAATTGCTTTGATTTTCATGGAACATAAGAACGTAAGAAATAGGAGCAGGAGTAGGCCATCTAGCCCCTCGAGCCTGCCCCGCCATTCAATAAGATCATGGCTGATCTGTTGTGGCTCAGTTCCACATTCCCGCCCTCTCCCCATAACCCTTAATCCCCTTGCCTATCAAAAACCTATCAACCCGCATCTTAAAAATATTTAGCGAGGCAGCCTCCACCACTTCAACAGGCAGAGAATTCCAGAGATTCACCACCCTTTGAGTGAAGAAGTTCCTCCTCAACTCCGTTCTAAACCGCCCCCCCTTTATCTTGAGGCTGTGCCCCCTAGTCCTACTGTCCTTCCTGAGCGGGAAGAGCCCCTCCACCTCTATCCTATCCATCCCATTCATCATCTTATACGTCTCAATGAGATCTCCCCTCATTCTTCTAAACTCTAATGAGTACAAGCCTAGTTTATTCAGCCTCTCCTCATAGTTCAACCCCCTCAACTCCGGAATCAGCCTAGTAAATCTCCTCTGCACTCCCTCCAAGGCCAAAATATCCTTGCGTAAGTGCAGCGACCAAAACTGCACACAGTACTCCAGCTGCGGCCTCACCAGTGCCCTATACAGCTGCAGCAAGACCTCCCTACTTTTATATTCAATCCCCCTCGCTATGAAGGCCAGCATCCCATTCGCCTTCCTGACCACCTGCTGCACCTGCAAGCTGGGTTTTTGTGACTCATGCACAAGGACCCCGAGGTCCCTCTGCACTGTCGCATGCTGCAGTTTTTCGCCACGTAAGTGATAGTCCTTCCTACCATTATTCCTACCAAAGTGGACAACCTCACATTTGCCAACATTAAATTCCATTTGCCATTTCCTGGCCCATTCGCCCAGCCTATCTAGATCCTTCTGCAGACTCTCCACACCCTCCGCACAATTTGCTGTTCCACCAATCTTGGTGTCATCAGCAAATTTCGACACCATACACTCGGTTCCCTCCTCCAGATCATCTATATAAATGGTAAATAGCTGAGGCCCCAGCACCGACCCCTGGGGCACTCCACTAGTCACCAACCGCCAATCCGAATAGCACCCATTGACCCCCACTCTCTGGAATTCATAGAATCCTTACAGTGCATAAGGAGGCCATTCAGCCCATTGAGTCTACACTGACTTTCTGACAGACTATTTTACCCAGGTCCCCTCCTTCACCTTATCCCCGTAACCCCAGTATGCATCCCGCTAATCTGCACATCTTAGGACACTAGGGGGAAATTTATCATGGCCAGTCCACCTAACTTGTACATCTTTGGACTGTGGGAGAAAACTAGAGTCCCCAGAGGAATCCCATGCAGATACTGAGAGAACACGCAGACTCTATACAGACAGTGACCCGAGGCCAGAATTGAACCCAGATCCTTGGTGCTGTGAGGCAGCAGTGCTAATCACTCTGTCACTGAGCCGAATTGAAGGAAACATTGAAGGTTCACGAAATTCTGATCTTCTGAATAATTTGAAAAAATGTTGGATTAACCACCCTTGCATTAAGAATATGCAATCAAAAATATATTCATAAAACAGAAGCAAGTTGAAATGTTTTCACAAGTTTGATGTAATATTTGGTTGTTCCCTTTTATTATGTTTGTTTTGTTACTAGAGGATAAGTGGGGATAATTGGATTCTCATTGGTTCCAAGGTGATAGCTGTTTGGCTTTGCTGAAGCAGATTGTGTGATCTAATGTCTAAACCAAGAGGATCTGCAGTGATCCCAGGAACTGTCTATGATTGAGCAGACAGACGATGATGAAATATGAGAGGTACCAGTGTTATCGGTGGCTGGGATTCATTCCAGGCAGCTTTGCAAGCCAAAAGTTTGCAGCTGTGAAAGGCCTGGCCAGATATGCAGGAAGGAGATGATTCTTATTAAACTTGTCCTGTAAGTCCCAGGATAGGAAAAGTGAAAACATTTCCTTAAACCAAGTCTTTTTGGTATTAATACTGATGCTATCACTTCCATTACGCATTGCAATTGATTGACATATTCTTACTGCAGCGACTGACTCCTGTGTCCTATTCATTCTGCCCACTTAATGGACTTTAAACATTCTCAAACAGGTAAATTTGGCAGTCACTCCAATGACCAAAGCGATGTCACTGATATGGATTGCAGCCCACCTGGCTCAAATGAGCATATGAAAGAGGTACGTGCCTGCTTTCCTTTTACCCCTTTCACTTAACACTTCAATCAGACTGAAAGACACTTGGTGAACTGGATAAAGTTACTTGGTTCCTTAGCTATGGGTCTGATTAAATTGCAATGCAGTAAGCTGAACAGTTTATCTTTCATTAGATCATGCTGTGCGCTAAGAGAGAATTTAAACTTGCGTAGTGCCTCTCCGGATACCCTGAGCCACTTTGCTCTCCAGCAACTTTTCCAACTGCAGTCGCGATTGCCATGATGATAAATTTAACAATCCGTTTGCAAATGATGAACCCACATATGCAGCAGATGAAATGCATGTCTGTTCTTGCTGATGTTGACTGAGGAAGAATATTAGCCAACATACCGGGAGACCTTGCTGATTTGAAATGTGCTGATGATATAGCATTATGTCTGAGGAAGGGTAGGTTCGTCGTTCATACACAAGTATTGAAAGTATCTTCTGGCACAAGATCAATGTCGAATGGTGAACGATACAATAGCTTCTTTCATATAAAACATATCAAAGGTCTTTTATTCCCCAGTCCAGTTTTCTCTTGTCATCCCTTGGAGGTACTAACTCACACTAGCATATGATTGCCACAAACCATGGCCAATCTGTGGTCCTTTGCCCGTGTAGCCATTCTTCACATGTAAACCCATATAACGACTGTGGGAAAGCATCACATTCCGATCTTGTCCCAATCCTGATGACTTTCCAACAAGAATCGCAAGTCCAGGAAATCGGGCTTAAATGTTCTTTTCTACTTAGGAACCAGGAACAGTTATGGCATCCTAATTGAAATCCCAGTCTTGAACAGCTAACAGAGCATGGATATTGGCTGGAATTCTCTGCCGCCCTCTCCCTATGATGTTGGCTAGCAGTGGGATCTGCAGGTCTTGCCACTGTCAATGGGGTTTTCCATTGAATCCATCCCACGTAGCTAGGAAACACAGTGCATCGGCAGGACCAGTTGGTGTGAAGAACTGGAAGACTATGTCCCTAGAATCCAGCCTGGACTCTGTGCATTTTCCTGGCTTTGTTCTAGGCTAAACAATTGGCAATAAGCCACTGGGGTATGACTTGTATGTATATGATCGAACCAATTAAAACTGAGTTTATGCATGTGCTGCGGAATAATGCATGTTTACATTCGGAGTATCAGCATTTGAAACACTGAAACTCAGTGAGTATAGACCATTCAGAAATACCTACTGATAGTGCTTCTTGTTGAACTGTGGAGGGGCTCCCACCAATATTGACTGAGACTGAAAATCTTAAGGGCATTACTTCTGTGAGAAAGCACTTGGAAAGGAGAACAACAGCCTGTCAGTATGAGGGATTGACATGACCATGAATTCTAACACCGAGAGAAAGATTTGCCTGGATATTCTGCATAAAAATAGAAGTGGCTTTTGCAACCCCTCCTACATCCTGCTGCACTCCCTCGCTAGCCAGTTTTAATTAATATTTCTTCCCTAGTCACCATTTATGGTTTGTTTCAAATAGGGAAACAGAGAATGAAATTATGTGTCAGCATGAAACTTGTGTATTTCTGTTCTTTTTTTATTGTTTCATTGTTTATTTGTTATGCAGTGGGTGGGGGGGGGGTGCAAAAGTGCAGCTGCCATTAAAACCAGTTGAAAGCAGATAGAACAGAAGTGAATGGGAAGGGCACTGGCAGCAGGGACTATTATTTTGATAAAGCCAGGGTGTGCTTCCTGTCTCTCCTGTTGTTTAATTGGGCTGGAATTCTCCGACCGTTTGAGTCAGTGGGATTTTCCCATCCCACTGCAGTGAATGGAGATTTGGCTTACCACCAAATTCCCTGTTTTTGCTGCAGCAGGAGCGTGGCGTGAATGGGCGGAAAGATTGCACTCACGGCCTTTAAAGGAGAGATACTCCAAGAGTCTTTTTCCACTGTTACTCCGCACTGTGAGTCGGGAAGAAGGCATTAGCCCGAAAATTGCAAGGTCAATGTCCTTGAGTCATGGTTCACTTTGTTACAGTGCCAGAGCAGAAACCCCAAAGTATATTAAGAAACACAACTAGATCCCAACAGTTTTTTCTACTTTGGCATCAGTGTGAGGATAAGGTGCGATTCTGTTGACACACTATGAAGGTTTTGTCAAAACAAACTTTATTTAACAATACAGTTTAACTATAACAAATGAATTAGCTTAGCTTTTACCATTACAATACTTAAACATGACAAGATATAATTTTTAACTGCTAAGTTATCTCTATTAATTCCAATTTAAGCAATATTCCTCTTATAAACTTAAACTTCTCTTCAAAACCAGTTAACAAACAACACAAGCTTACATGTTTTTACTTGTTAACAGTCTTAGCGCCTTTGACCACCTCTAAAGACAGAGTGACAGAGAGACACCTATCTCTGACTGCCCAAAGAGCACACTCCAGCAAGAGAGAAAGAGAGAGACAGTAGAATTTGACTGTTTAAGAGTCAAAGAGAAGTGTATGTTTTCTCTACAACCTTAGCTCCACCCTTTTGCGTAACTCTGCCTCTGTCAATCAATCAACCTAATCAAAACCCCACTCTGAAACTCCAAGGGTAAAACCAAAATAAACAAAAATGTATTAACTCAGATTGAAACAAACACCCCATCATCTAAAATCAATTATTCCCCTGCATTCTTAGCATGGAGTTGCTTGGTTTGCAGACAAATTGGCACTGTGTAAATTGGAGCTGAATTTTAAATATACCCCTCACAAGAAATTTGATAGAAATACATTTCTTAAAGAGACAGCATCATCACAACCTGATTTTTCTGGTTGTTTATTTACACTCCAATTCTCTGATCATCGTGCTCATTTGAGCAGGACTGTGCTGTCAAGAGTTGAGTCCCAATTTTGGACCTTGAGTCTAAACAAGTATTTTAATAATTATTGTTTGTTGCATTATATTCTAGGTGGCTGTGGTATCAGACTTATTATTTATGCACAGTGCAATGCAAGATTAATGTTTTAAAATCAGATTTACTCATTTTTAATTTTACTCTTGAGGTTTAAAGTTTTTTCATTTAAAGGAGCAACAAGGTGGCACAGTGGTTAGCACTGCTGCTTCAGAGTGCCAGGGAACCGGGTTCAATTCCCAGCTTGGGTCACTGTCTGTGTGGAATTTGCATGTTCTCCCCATGTCAGCGTGGGTTTCCTCCAGGTGCTCCAGTTTCACTCTCACAGTCGGAAAGACTTTCTGGTTAAATGCAATGGCCGTGCTAAATTCTCCCTCAGTGTGCCCAAACAGGCGCCAAAGTGTGGCAACTAGGGGATTTTCACAGTCACTTCATTGTAGTGCTAATGTAAGCCTACTTGTGACACTAATAAATAAACTTTTGAGAAAAACCTTTAATTTTACTCTTGAGGTTTTCTGGTTAAACAATATAAAAATACATGATGTTAAATTAGGTATTATGGAAGCACATTTACAGAGAGCGTTGGATTGGGATTGCAGAAGATATCAGTTTGACTCAGGCTGTTTTACTCTCGTTTTGAGGATTCCAGGCCCACTTTAAGGACTTGAGTTAGAATTGTTGTCCTTTGGATGTGATGATGAAGTGAGGTACTGTCTACCTGTTGAGGTGGGCATTAAAGACCCTGTGATAATAGTTGAAGAAGAGGCAGTAGTTTTTCAATGCCCTTGCCCAACATCATTCCCTCAATCAACGCCACAAGAAAAGTGGATTACCATTACAAAACAGATGTTTTATTCATTATTTCATAGGATCTCAGCATCACTGGTGACTCCAGCATTTGTTGCCTACCCTTAATTTCTCTTAGAAGGTTGTGGTGAGCTTACTTTCTTCAATCCGCTGCCATCTATATTGTGTAGAGACATGTCAGGCTGTAAGGAAGGATTTTGATCCAGTGATAATGAAAGAATAGTAATATAGGTCAGAACTCTACCACCTCGCCCAGCCAGAATCGGAGCGGGCGAGGGTCCAACGATGGAAATCTTCATTGACTTCGGGCAGGAATTTCTGGTCTTAACCAAGCAAGGATGTAAAATCCCACCCATAGTCAGGATGGTGTGTGGCTTGGAGGGAAATCTGTAGGTGGTGGCGTTGGCATGCATCTGCTGCCCTTCTACTAGATATTGTGAGTTTGGAAGGTGCTGTGGAAAGAGTCTTGGTAAATTGCTAAAGTGCGTAAGAGCATAAGAAGTAGGAGCAGGAGTCGGCCATCTGGCCCCTCGAGCCTGCTCCGCCATTCAATAAAATCACGGCTGATCTTTTTGTAGACTCAGCTCCACTTACCTGCCCGCTCACGATCACCCTTAATTCCTTTACTGTTCAAAAATTTATCTCTCCTTACTTTAAAAGTATTCAATGAGATAGCCTCACTGGGCAGGGATTCTACAGATTCACAACCCTTTGTGTGAAGAAGTTTCTCCTCTACTCAGTCCTAAATCTGCTTCCCCTTATTTTGAAGTCATGACCCCTAATTCTAGTTTCACCCGCCAGTGGAAACAATTTCCCTGCTTCTATCTTATCTAGTCCCTTCATAATCTTATGTGCTTCTATAAGACCTCCCCTCACTCTTGAGTTCCAATGAACATCTTGTATACAGTACTCATTATTGCCACTGTACACTGGTGATGGTGGGAACGAATGTTGAAGGTGAGGGTTGGGGTGCTGAAGAAGCAGACTGCTTTGTCCTGGATGGTGTTAAGCTTCTTGAGTACAGTTGGTGCTGCAGTCATCCAGGCAGGGGGAGAGTATTCCATCAAACACCTGACTTGTGCCTTGTGAATGGTGGACAGTCTTTGTGGAGTCAGGTGATGAGCCCCTTATAGAATCATACAATGCAGAAGAGGCCCTTCAGCTCATTGAGTCTGCTCCGGCACGTTAAAAAAACACGTGAATTCCCATCTAATCCCATCTGCCAGCACTTGGCCCATCGCCTTGAATGTTATGACGTGCCAAGTGCTCATCAAGATACAGGCATTTGTGTGGTGCAAATATTAATTGCTACATATCAGTGTAAGTCTGAATGTTGTCTTTGCTGCATATTGACATGGCTTTAGTACCTGAGGAGTTGCGAATGGTGCTGAATATTGTGCAATTATCAGCAAAATTCCCCACTTCTGATCTTATGATGAAGAGAAGCTCATTGACGAAACAGCTGAAGATGATTGGGCCTAAGACAGTCCCCTGAGGAATACTTGGAGTGATGTTGTGGGAATGAGACGATTGGCTTCCAACCTTTTTATTAGATGTGATTCTTAACCAGTAGAGTGTTTTTTCCCCTGATTGCCATTCTTTGATTTTGCTAGGGCTCCTAATGCCACTCTCAGTCGAATGCAGCTTTGATACCAAGGCCAGTCATTGCATGTCTGGAAATCATTGCTTTTGTCCCCGTGTAACCGAGGCTGTGATGAGGTCAGGAGCTGAGTGGCCTTGGCAAAATCCAAACTGTGCATCAGTGAACCGATTGTGTAAGACCAGAACATTACGTATGTTTCCAAGAAGGAGTTAGATATACCTCTGGGGACGAACCACCGATTTTAAAAAGAAATCCATCTTTTTTTAAAATTTAAAGCACAACAGAGTTAAATTCCTTTGACGGTTCCAATGAGTTCTTACAGTTTTGACAGCTTACACAGTTCCAATGAGTTTATGCTCTTTTTATGCACAATCATTTCTTCTTTTAACAATCCCAGGGTAACCAAGGGTGTCTTTCCTACCCCAAAGGGTGTCCCACTCTCCCAAAGTACCTCTTACCTCTCCCAACGGTGTTCTGGGACCATATCCAGAAGCATAGCTTACTTTTCCAAAGTGGTACTCTGGCTATCCAAATGAGTCCACCAAGCTCTTACTGGGTCTACTCTGTACCCTCTGAATTTCACACTTCTGGCTTATCAAAATCCCTCTCCATTGGAGGTAGCTGATGATTTAGAATCATCATAGAATCCAATAATGCAGAAGCAGGCCATTCCGCCCATTGGGTCTGCACTGACTGTCTGATAAAGGCCTTATCCCATGTATTTACCCCACTAATCCCCCTAATCCACACATTTGGGACACAAGAGGCAATTTAGCATGGCTAATCAACCTAAACCTGCATATCTTTGCATCGTCAGAGGAAACCCGAGCACCCGGAGGAAACCCATACAGACACAGGGAGAATATGCAGACTCTACACAGTCACCCAAGGCTGGAATTGAACCCACCCAGGTCATTGGCACTGTGTAGCAGCAATGCTAATCACCGTGCCGCCCTTTAAGTGGCTAGTTGTCTCCATAAACTGCACGTGCGCAAATCCTAGTCTGACTCATTGGAGTTGAGATTTTCATCCATTTCCACTATTTTCAGTGACAGAGAGCTTCTTGTAACCTAACAAAAATCTGTGCCTCAGTGTCGCATTCAGAAAAAGCAGTGTTAGAGGGAAGGGGACAAATAGACCACAGTGCGTGAGTTCCCATTTCAACCTCATACATTTTGTCCTTACTTAATGCTTTGCCTTAGTCTCATTTATTGTTAAGTAACAAAACTTGATGAGAATTGGAGAAGAGTTGGAGCACATACAGGCTATTAATTGCCTGTACAGACTGCTCAGCTGGTAACGCAGGAAGGAGCGTGGTATGATAAGTATGTTTTTTTTAATACATTTTACAGGTTATTGTGGATTATAATGCCATAATAAAGAGAAGTCATTCGCCACCACAGGAGGACTGTACGAGTCAACCACAACAGGATTGGTGGGGACGGCAAACCATTGAGGGTAAAACAAGTCTCTTTTTTCCCATTCACAGCCAATGTAATTAGATTTATTTTTTGCGCTGTTTGCTTTGATCTCCGAAAGAAATATCACAGGATTAGAGGGATTCTGATAGACTAGCTAGAGGATTAGAATCTGCACCCTGGGGAATAATCATAGAATAGAATCATAGGATCCCTACAGTACACAAGGTGGCCATTTGGCCCATCGAGTCTCTACAGATCACAATCCCACTCGCACCCTATTCCTGTAACCCTGCACATTTACCCCACTGACCCCCTGACACTAGGGTCAATTTAGGATGGCCAGTCAAACTAACCGGCATATCTTTGGGGGCGTGGGACAAAACTGGAGCACCCAGTGGAAACCCACACAGACACGTGGAGAAGGCGCAAACTTCACACAGACAATGACCCGAGGCCAGAATTGAACCTGGGTCTCTGGCGCTGTGAGGCAGCAACGCTAAGCACTGTGCCACCGTGCTGGCCACATAATAATGTTGGCTAGGAGAAAAAAATCATAAACTATAAGCAATTGTTAAAAAAGAGGAGGAAAATAACAAGTTCTCCTCCAAGAAAAGTGAAGTAAAAATCATGGGGATTCTCATCTCTCTTGCCTGCAACATTTTAAGTGAGTGATGGAAAATTCTCAAAAATAGTTTGTGCTGAACCTTCCACTCAATGCTGCAACAAACATTCCAGAAGATTCTAAACAAACATAAGGAGACCCAGAGCTGACAACCCCATACGGAAGAGTTGAGACTGAATTAGGAGAAGGGAAAAGTCAAAATTATTTATTAGTGTCACAAGTCGGCTTACAATAACACTGCAATGAAGTTACTGTGAAAATCTCCTAGTTGTCACGCTCCAGCACCTGTTTGGGTACACTGAGGGAGAATTTAACATGGCCAGTGCACCCTAACCAGCACGTCTTTAGGACTGTGAGAGGAAACTGGAGCACCTGGAGGGAACCCATGCAGATACTGGCAGAAAGTGCAGACTCCGCACAGGCAGTGACCCAAACTAGGAATCGAACCCGGGTCCCTGGCGCTGTGAGGCAGTAGCGCAAGAAGCAATGGTTAGAAATTGGAAGGAGTTGCACTCCACGGCCCACGAATGCTTCATATATTTGTCGAAAATTCCTTTGCTGTTTAAGAGGAGAGTTTCTAAACAAGTTGATAACTGCATCAAAATAACGCAAAGGAATTTCTGCTTCACCACTAGGCTCACCACCACTTTCTCGAGGGCAGTTAGGCTGGGAGACAAATGCTAAGCTTGCCAGTTGTGCCTACATTCCATGAATAAATTAATGAAGAGAAATAGATGTATGTGGCAATGCTGCTCATTCAAATCACACCGTGGGACTTTGGGGCATGCAGATTGTATGAAATAGAGAGGAATAGCATGAAGTTTTATTTAGCCTCATGGCATGATACTTATGGAGCAGGAAGGCCGTTTAGCCAAACTTAGTTAATTCATCCAGAATGACTCCCCATCACGGCAGCCAAACATTCCTTAACATTCCAGGCTTCTAGCCTCTGATATCTCATCCAGCATTATTTGGATGTCCATAATATACAAGCCAGTAAATTCTAGTGATTACACAGGGCATTTAACTCTCTAAGGGATAGATCTTAACCTTGTGAATCAGGCAAAATGAGTAACAGTAAATCAGCAGCGTGTTTTATATCTCTCCAGATTTTATTCGCATTGGAGTTGAGAGGAAGTCGAAAATATACCTGAGTCTGTTTCATTCACTTTCATTGTGTTGCCTTTCTCCGTGACAAGGCTTCTGAGTTGCTGCTTTAAATGAGTACGCCCAGCACGATTGCAGCAGATTAACTGAGAATTTATCTTATTGATGTTTATGGGGCCAAGGTTACATGTAAATTTTCCCCTGTGAGTGCTGAACAGAAATTGTGCCAATGCTTCCAAATTTATTCCAAATAGCCTTCGAAGCATTTGGGACATTTCAAGGGATGAGAAAGTTGCTATCGAAATGCATTGTTCTTTCTGTGTTGCAAGAGTGCCAATAATCTTCTCCTTTCCTCACTTGCAGATTCTTCAATGCTATATTATGCCAACAACTTTGGACCCATGCAGCCCAATTCAGGTACAGATTTCAAGTTCTGTTGCAGATGCGGGTTATAGTCTTGCTCCAGATTTACACAACAGAGCACATTTTGAATCTGGAATCCATCTTTCTGAAAATGTTCTCCTTTCCCAGGGTTTTGCCAAATGATTGTCACCTTTTACTATGGAGGAATCGTAATGTCCCGGATTCCCATACGGCGGACTGATGGCTGTCGCATCACCGTACGTCATGCTCCCATCACCAGCGAGGCCATCTTTGGGCCAGAAAGCATGGAGCAGGTTCTGTTCCCATCCACAAAGCACATCATGAACCCGCGGCAGCAGCAAGTTACGAATAAACTCTTGACTCACCTTGAGCGCGGCGTGCTTCTGCTCAGCAACAATGAGGGCATCTATATCAAAAGGCTTTGCCAGGGCAGGGTTTTCTGGAGTGGCCCCTGCGCACCTTTTGCTGACAGGCCGAACAAGTTGGAGAGAGACGCAATCGTGAAGCTTTTCGACACAAAGCAATTTTTGCAAGGTTTGTACTCCCCATCCACTAATGTAGCAACAGCCAGTTGCATTTATAGAGCGCCTTCTCATGACGTAGAACGCCCTACAGTGACTGACACAAAACACAGTGTGACACTGAAGCGTGCAAGGAGTGGGATTTTCCAGCTGCGTTCACCCCAAGACCAGAAAATCCTGCCCGAGGCCAATGGATCTTTCCATGGTCCTCCACCCCATCTCCACGATTCCCATGGCGGACAAGACAGGAAAGTTCCACTCAAGGGATTAGAACAGGTGACCAAATTCTCCTCAAAGAGGCAGGTTTCAAGCAGTGTCTTAGAGGAGGTGAGGATAGTAGCAGACTCAAGGAGGCCATTCCAGAGCTTTGGCAGCTGAATACACGGCTATCAGCGAAGGAGTGGTGAAAATCAGAAGTGTGCAGGAGCACAGGATTGCAAAAGTGCAGAGATCATGGAGAGTAATTGAGGAGTGGGAGGAGGATGGAGATGAGAGTGGGAGTGATAAGAATATTGAAGGAATTTGAAAACAAGAATGAGAATTACAAACTTCACAGGCTGTTGGACTTGGGGCTTCTGTAGAATCAGGGGGCACATGGGTGATGAATGAATGGGTGTAGTTGGCATGGCTAACATTTGTTGTCCATCGCTAATTTCTCCTGAGTGCCTTACCAGGGCATTTCAGAGGGCAGTTAAGAGTAAACCACATTGCTGTGAGCCTGAAATTACATGGAGACCCGATTAGGTAAGGACGGCCGATTGCCTTCTCTAAAAGACCAGATGGTTTCTGTGACAATCAGTGATCATAGAATCCCTACATTGCAGAAGGAGGTCATTCAGCCCATCAAGCCTGCACCGAAAACAATCCTACCCTATCCCTGAAACCCCACATATTTACCCTGCTAATCCCCCCCCCGAAACTAAGGTCAATTTAGCGTGGCCAATCCACTGAACCTTCACATCTTTGGACTGCGGGAGGAAACCAGGACACCTGGAGGAAACCCACGCAGACACGGGGAGAATGTGCAGACTCCACATAGACAGTGACCCAAGCCAGGTATCATACCAGGGTTCCTGGCGCTATGAGATTTGGTCATCATTAGTTATTATATTTGATATGTACTGTCACATATATACTGTATATACATAATTATATAATAATTTGAAATTACTTAAATAAAGAGCCTAGGTTTTCCATTTGCTTGTTATATGAAGCTGGGAATTTTTCCACCATGGGGACATACCATGGACTTGATGGGATTTCTGGGATCAGAATAACTTGGATTATTTTGGAAGACTGTCTGCCTCCCTGCCAGCCTGCTTGGCAGTGTTAAGGAGTGGTCACAGCTGCAACTGGGTGCAAAGACAAAATTCTATGTCACTTTTGGTTTGAAAAACTACCTTGGCCCTCAGTCAATGTATCATGCGATGAACCCTGTTCAGATTGATATTTTGCATGTTCAAACTTTTAAGTGAAACTCCTCCACCAGTCAGGAAAGTGCCAGATGCTGGGGGAACACAGGCAACTCTTTGTACTGAGTGTTGCTAAGATCCACATGTTGGGGAAGTGTGTTCCATGGTACCCTTCCAGTTTTTGAACGGAATTATAATCTGCTGCTTCCGGCATGAAAACAGACGGGGGTCATGTACGTTGCTGCTTCCTTTGGAAAATGCCGGAAGCGGTAGGAAGAAGTGTGCTTTTTAATTAGTATCACAAGTAGGCTTACATTAACATTGCAATGAAGTTACTGTGAAAATCCCCTAGTCACCACATTCGGGTGCCTGTTCAGGTACACTGAGGGAGAATTTAGCACAGCCAACCCACCTAACTACCACTGTGGGAGGCAACCCATGCAGACACGGGGAGAATGTGCAGGCTCCACACAGACAGTGACCCAAGCTGGGAATCGAACCATGCCCCCTGACGCTGTGAGGCAGCAGTGCTGACCACTGTGCCACTGTGCCACTTAACACCAGAACTATCAAAGATTTTTGTCTTATTCTGTTGCAGTAACTCCAATCTAGGTCCATACTCATTTAAAAAAAACTGTAATCCGAAGGTCCATGTCCATCAATAACATATTTTTCTACCCTCCATGTCAGAAACTGATTGCTTGCGTTCTGTGAACAGGCAGCTCGCTTAACTCATACTGTTACTTTATCCGCCGTTTTAAAGAAAGGGAAATTAGACAGCTGTCATCTTCAAATTGCACAGATATGGAGTTGGGGATCAGTACTTTGGCGTCAAGTATTTAAGATTTATATTAATGACTTGTATAAAAAGACCGACCGTATTGTAGCCACGTTTGCTGATGATAAGAAGAAAGGTTTGAAAGCAAGGTGTGAGGCAGATTCAGATTGGAGTTAGATTGACTAAGAAAACAGGTCAGTAGCAAATCCAAAGAATTGGGGTCTTTTTCAGTGGAGCTCAGAAGGTTGAATGGTTAACTTGCAGAGATCTTCAGGTTTACAAAGAAGGCACTAGCGATATGGAGATAAAAACACTGGGTGAGAGCT
The DNA here is from genome assembly GCF_965287045.1 of Carcharhinus amblyrhynchos. Lineage (NCBI taxonomy): Eukaryota > Metazoa > Chordata > Chondrichthyes > Carcharhiniformes > Carcharhinidae > Carcharhinus > Carcharhinus amblyrhynchos. The sequence continues at coordinate 13,295,553 of NC_137327.1, forward strand.
TCTGGTCCCACTGAAGATGACCCCTCCACGGCAGGTTCCCTGGCAGCAGAGAGGGCAAACCACACAAAATACCATAAAGCTTGGCGGGGCTGGATGATCCCATTAACAGCCAGTGGCAAGCTGCTGCTGGGGAACACGCAGTGGGGGCGGGGGAGGGAGTGAAAATCCCAGCCTCTGACAATGTCTTAATGGACTGGATGGTGTGTGCTGGGATATTCTGTGTGTTTTCAGGAAAAATTTCATTACTAGTTAACCCTTTGTGCACTGCTTTCTGGCATCATATGTACTTTTGATGGTTTATTACTAACTGAATAGTGTTTCGTCAGTAAATATTGATGCACATTTCGCTGTTCCTCTTGGAGATTTTAATTCTCTTCCCTCTATCTTGGCATCTCCAGTCAATGTACCTGGGCTCAGGGGGTGAACAGTTATTCTCTGGTGTTGATTTTGAATCTGCCATGAGAGTTAGTGAACATGCTATCTGATTTGCCTCCCATTTGTCTAGAAGTGCCTGACCATACTTTGCATTTCCCTTGGCCAAGATTGGGAAATTTCCATGTGGGGAATGGGATGTGAGGAGATAAAGCTTCCATGGTACTGTCCAATTGGATCAGAAGGAACTAGATGGAATCGTGGGCTGGGATTTTCTGGGGTCCGTCGTGGGAGAGACGGAAAACCTGTGAGGGCAGCCAAATGTTCCATTGACTTTTGGTGAAAGTCCAGTCTCGCTCCTGACTGGAAAATTCCAGCCATGCATTTTGGACCTGTTGGCCTAGCGGAAGGGTATTGGATTGCTAAGGATTGGCATGACTATGATTCAAGTTGGAATTCAATTTCCCTCACTTACCAAATTGATTTCAGAAGCCAAATTCAAGGCTTAAAGCAGCAGAACTTCACAATCCAGAACTATTTCATCAGTGGCTGCCTCGTGAAGTTCATAGCTGGCGTGAGCCAAATGATTCATATCAAATAAACTGATTAGGAAACAATCAGTTCTAAAGCCCATAGAAGGCAAAACAAGCAACTAGCACTAGAAATGACTGACATGCTGTTCTTTAGAGCCTGGAAACTCAATTGGATTAAAATCATTTACCTTGGCTTTGGCCAGCTAGACAATGCTAAATATTTGCTGCCAAAGGACTATCTTCTTGTTGTGTAATCTTCAGTGCACACACAAATTTTGCATTTAGAAACGATAAAAAATGCCTTTTGGTTGTAAATGGATTTAAGTCCAACACAATTGTGTCAGGAAAAAAGGCAATTGACTTTAAGCTTGCAGTATGGCATACAGTCTTAAAATATTTTTTCTCTCTTATAGCTTTGCAACTTTACGCAGAGAATCCCCAGTGTGTCCTTCCGAATAACAAAGTGATTATATGCTTCGGAGAGGAGTTTCCGGACATGAAACCTATCAACAAAAAATTAATTATTGTGGAGGTAAAGAAACTCATAACATTGGCGAAATAATGGGGGAGTTGGGAAGGGAGATGAGATTCTTGAACTACGTGTTGCAAAATTCATCTTAAAACCCGTTTAATGAAGCGCGATTATTTAGATGGTCTTATGTAAAAGAAAAACATTTTTTTTTCCCGCTTACTCCGCAGATTGAACAGGTGAAAACGAAGCAGATTTTGCAAGCCGTGCTACAGTCCAGGAACTACGACAACAATATCCATCTTCAAATTTCCAATGAAACAGCCGAGGACAAATTGTCTGGGATTCTTCACGAACTTTGCATGAACGGCTATGGTTACCCAAGACCTGCCTTCAGTGAAAACCAGCAAATAAGCTGAAAGTAATCAAAGCAAATCTGCATTTCCGTGACCAATGGACATTTGTGTAAGTTTGTGGCATTAAATGAAAATGCTGTTTGCTGGTTGTCAGTAGTGTTGCTAAGGGACTCTGAATCTCTTAATCATTCCTGTTGGCTGAATGCCGCTTTGCACTGCAATTAATATTTTTTGTAACAATATTTCATTTTGTAAAATAATCATATTTTGTACAAGTTTATTTTTCACTGTAAAAACCAGTTTAATATCCATAGGAGTTTATAACGAAAGGGACTGAACAGGCATCTATCTGCAATACTGTTCATTACTGTCATAACACTTACTATGTAAGAAATATTTATTATCCACGGAATAATGGATATCTAAGAGGGAGTTGCATGGTTGAAAAAGAAATTACCATAAATCTAGCTTATAAATTCCACCTGTGTGTCCATTGCCCCACAATTTTTTATCATGTTAGCTTTTAAAGAAAACAGGATGTATATTTGTGTAGGCTGCACATTTATATTTTAAGTTGTGCAGTTTTTCGTAATATTGAACAGTTGTGATGGCAGTAATACAGCTTAAGTTGAGCACAGAAAAGGCTGTTTCCGTAATTTGACTTAAAAATAGAGGCTCGCGTTTATTTAATGACCTTCATGACCTCAGGACATTCCAAAGTACTTTACATCCAATTAAGTACTTCTTTTCCCCTTGGAGTGTAGTCACTCTTGGGAGTGTGGTCGCTGTTGTAATGTAGGAAACATAGCAGCGAATGTATGCACAGCAAGCACCTGGGAACAGCAATATGATAATGATCAGATAATATTTTAATGATTGAGATTAAAAGATAAACAGGAAGGTCAGCACCAGTGAGAACTCCCCTTCCGTTCATTAGCGTAGTGCCACTGGATCCTTTACGCGCACCCAAGGCCTCAGTTTAATGGCACCTCTGATATCACAGGACTTAGTGCTGTACTGAAGTACCAGCCTAAATATTTTTGCCCATGTCTCTAGATTGTGTCTTGAACTTGTAATCTTCTTCAGAGGAGAGAGTGCTACTAACTGAGCCGTAGCTGAGTTAGGGGACCAGTTACTGCAGGTATCATAAATAGTAATTCCTCAGTATTGGGCTGGGTTCTCTAATTACCCTCTCAGTGGGCAGGATTTTCCAGTCTTGCCCACCCCAAAACAGACCCAGTGGTTAGCACTGCAGCCTCAGTGCCAGGGACCCGGGTTCAATTCTAGCCTTGGGTGACTCACTGTTTGGAGTTTGCACGTTCTCCCCATGTCTGCGTGGGTTGCCTCCAGGTGTTCCTACAGCCCAAAGATATGTACGTTAGGTGAATTAAGCATGGTAAATGCACAGGGTTAGTTACAGTGACATAGTGTGGGGGAGGAGGGGGCCTGGGTAAGATGCTGTTTTGGAGAGTCGTTGCAAACTCAATGGGCCAAATGACCTCCTACACTGTAGGGATTCTATGATAGGATTTACAGCACACAATATGGCCATTTGCATCTATATTGGTGTTTATATTCCATGGAACCGTCTTCCCACTTATTTAAGTTCACTGTAACTGCATACCTTTCTGTCTCTTGCTCCCTAGTGTATCTATCTAGCTACCTCTTAAATGTATCAAATGCCTCAACTACTCCATGTGGCACAAAGTTCCTCATCCTCACCACCCTCTGAGTAAAGTAGTTTCTCCCGAGCTCCTTCTTGAATTTATTAATGACTACCTTACATTTATAGCCCCCATTAAACTCTACAGCAACATTGCCAGTCAGAAAATACACCTTATAAACTTTAAACCATCAGATAAAAGCACCAAATAACCAGATCCATGACTGAATTAATTTAATTGCCAAAGTAAAGACCTTATTAAATCTGGTGCAAAAGAATCAAGGGAAAGGTATAGTTACCATTTTGTGAGCAGTCTAACTTGGCAAACCTGTGTACGTGTTGCTACAGGTTCACATTAATACTGGTACTAACACAAAGTTTCTGGGTGGAATTTTCTCATCCAGCCCACCATGGGAATCGTAGTGGGCTGGACACGGACCATGCAAAGTTCCGTGGACCTCAGGCGGGATTTTCCAACATTAGGGCATGCGCGACTGGAAAATCCTACCCTCTGTATTAAACAGCTCGATAGTTGGATCAGTAATATCAGTCATGCTTTGGAATCATTGCTTAGAATGTTGGTTGTAATTAAATGTTCCAATATACAGCTCCAAAGAGATTAGAATTATCATGCATGTAAGTGGGAGAGAGGAAAGTTTTTGCTATGTTGCTCCTGTGTTCCAGCTCTGAATGGATAGGTCTTGAAGAAATAATGTTAAATGGCCCAATTCTTGGAGAAGCAGGCTGGAAGACCCTTTGTTTCAGATCACCCAAGTGCCAATAAACATTCTACTCTGATGGGAACAGTACACACGATTCTGTTGTCACAACATGAAGCACTGTGTACTGGTTGAACTGTAATAGTACTGGGTAGTGAGACTTACAGAAAGTTTGCAGGAAGGATGACTGTGTTGCCAATTCATAAAAGTTTGAGCAACTCCAATTAAACTATTCTCCTGAAACAAATACTGCAATATTAAAGCAACTATTATGTGATTAGACCACCCAGTGTGTTCTCAGTTAGATCGTGTGCACAAATTGTTTTAAAACTACCTGTACTAACCTGTAGCCTTTGCTGTTGTTTATGCTGAAGTGTGGCTTTGGTCCAGCATTGATCGTAAGATCCAACGTTCTTTATTGTGTTGATAGCAAGGGCACTACCTTCTCAGAAAGTACCTAAACTTCAACAATACTTACTCAGTAATGATGGCTAGTTCATATTGACATCATGCAGATATTCTTTATTTGTCTTTCCCTCATTAAATGTACCAAAACTTCATCACTATTAATGATCAGAAATGACTTGGATTCAGAGAAGATATTATTGTTCCTCCTTTATTTTGTTCAAATTTAGCTAAGATCTTTCAGCATTCATCCCCCAAATGACTTTGCATTTTACACTCACTTCTTTTAACAGTTCCTTTTTCTCTCTCAACCTGAATCTCGAAGGAATAAAAAGTAACCTCTGAATTGAAAAGGTGACCAAAACATGTAACATGAACCTCTCGCCTTAAGAAGCGAATGATAAACCGTACAGAAAGGCTCAATTTAGATCCACAGTCTGTGCTGTGCTGATTAAAAGTTATTTATTAGTGTCACAAGTAGATCTACATTAGCACTGTGATGAAATCACTGAAAATCCCCCATTGTCACACTCTGGCATCTGTTCAGATTCATTGAGGGAGAATTTAGCATGGCCAACACACCTAACCAGCATGTCTTTCTAACTTGAGAGGAAACCCACGCAGACATGGGGAGGGTGTGCAGACTGCACAGGCAGTGACCTAATATGGGAATTGAACCTGGGTCCCTGGCAGTGTGAGACAGCAGTGCTAAGCACTGTGGCGCCGTGCCAATAACAGCGCAAAACTTGGACTTCACACCCTTGATCTTCGGGGAATTTGGCCACAACCCATGTTCTTGATCATAATTCAGTGACGCCACCCCCCCCGCCGCCGCTGGAATTGTGTGTGTGTGCACTAGGTGAGGGAGCAATCCAACTTGGATCTAATGCACTCCCGGATCAAATAGCTTGCTGACTCTTTTTGCAATCAATATTCAGACTTGATTATCGAACACTTATGCAAAGCACAATGTGTCTGTGGCACCAGAGCTTTATCTGGAGCAAACCTGTGAGAACGCAGTAACAAAAAAAGTAGCAAAATAAGCTATTTTTACAAAGCAATTAGCATTCAGTTTTAGAGGCAACCATTTAAATGATAATTATGTGACCATTAATTCCCTCCTAGCTATTGATTACGCACCAATGTTTTATTTGTAAAACACTTCCAGGGCTTGATTTTTCAGAAATAATAAAATGATCCTTTTTTTTGCAATGTGCAAGTTATTATGTGTGATTTACGTGCCGATTGCGATCTGTTTGTCTCCAACAAGAACGTGTGTAAAATTTTATTCTAGTGGCAGGAACAGCATCTAGCATGGCATCCATTTTCCAGCTGTAAATTTCCCCTGAAGATTGCTTCTCCCATTGACCCTTACCCTTGTGGGATAGAATTTGGTTCCTGAATGCGTCTTAAAATAAATTTTGTGCAGATGGACTTTTTCTTTGGTGTCAGGGATTTTGAGCTATTTTGTATTTGTAACAGTCTGTTCAGCAGGAATTGGTTCCAATTTCCTTGTATCTGCCCCGTTCCCTTATTGCAGTAATATGTAATTGTTTAACCAGTGGTTGAACAATTTTGACATGCAGGATTTGTAGGGTCAAATCTGCTACTCACTGAAACATCACGGCCAAAGATTGCTTTCAACAAGCAACAAAAATAGACTGGTGTTGGTGTAGGGTGGGGCTGGGAGGAGTAGAATCCGGCACTGGCAACTTCCTGACTTCAGTGAGGCTGCATTTCATTAACAGCATTTTAAACGTTTAAACGTTAGTGAGTCAAATGCATCATCGCCCACCATCTTACTGATACTGTGATATTCTAAGTTTCTCCCCCACTGTGTTATACTAGATAAGGAAATAGTTACTATTTTGAATATTAGAACTTTTTTCTAATATGCATAGCAAAGATATTTTTTATTTTTTCTGTAAATGAAATGCTGTAAATAAAGGGTATCATTTTCAAACGGAACCTTCATTCGTTGAGTTCTTTATTTGTGAAGATAAAAATTCATACTCATAATTCACTGGCTGAAAATGAAAGGTGAAAAAGGTGACGTTATATTTCTATTAACAAATCATTATCATTTGACAGTTGCATCCTTTAAGTAGGAGTCATGGTTTGAGGATAAGGAGTAAACCTTCTAGAACTGAGGTGAGGAGAAATTTCTTCACCCAGAGAATGTGTGGAATTCACTAGCACAGAAAGTAGTTGAGGCCAAAATGTTGTCTGGAAATTAGATATAGCGACTGGGGCTAAAGGGACATGGGGAGGAAAGGGGATCAGGATATTGAATTCCAAGGTTTGTCTAGGAAACTTTTAAATGAGTAGCACAGCTACTCATTTTAGACACGGAGGACAGAATTCTCCGGCCGTGCTGGTCTAAAAGCCAGAAATTCCCACCCGATTGTCAATGACATTCTCCGCAATCTGCCCACTAAAATTCCAGTGGCGGACGGGATGGGAGAATTCCGGCTGGAGTGTTTGTTTAAGCAGACCTAATGCATTTCTGTTTACTTGTGTTCCCCCTGGGGGTTTCAGAGTAGAATTTTAATTAGGTTGATTGACAGGGACAGAATCATGTGCTTAATGGGGGGAGCTAAACTTGTAGGAAGGAAAGAGTTTCAGTTTCATTTTAAAATATAAGCAGTTGCTGTTTGGGTGGCAAAAAAAGCAGTGTCTCTCTCCAGAGGTGTTCTGAAAGCTCCAGAACTGTTAACCTAAATAGCAAGCAAGTATACCTATGCTTTGCTAACTAATTGTAAAGAGAGGTCGAAGCCTATAAGGGATATTTTTTCTTGTTTAAGACTCCATAGAGATAGCTTAGCTGTTGAGAATTGTTAGCAGTTAAGAATTGTACCTTGCCATGTTTAAGTATAGTTCACTTGTTAATTAATTTACTATAGTTAAACTGTGTTGTTAAATAAAGTTTGTTTTGATAAAAGCTCCCTAGTTTGTGGAATTACACCTGGAGTGAAACATGTTATCCTCACACTAATGCCAAAATAGGAAATTGTTGATATCTGGTCTGGCTTCATTATATACACTGGGATTTCTGATCTGGTATCCTAACACTGAGAACATAAATAGCTTATTTATGGACAAAATAATAAAGTCTGGAAATGTATTGATCTGATTTAGATTTTTCCTAAACCCAATTTTTCTAAATGTTCAAACCCTTTTCAAATCTTACTCCTCCTGAGTCCAGTAAAGGAAGAGCAATTTCCTTTGCCTGCTCTGCATTAAGATTGCGAACTGGCCTTTAAAAATGGGCCTTTCTTTTGTTCTGCCTGAATTTCTTTCTACCCTCCACCTGACTCTTGGGTGCTAACTGGATCAGGAGGGAAAGATGGTCAAGAAGGTCGTGCACCCACCTGCACCACCTGCATTTGACCCTATCATCCGGACTTGCACTTTGTCAAAATCCTCCCCGGTGACTCTGTTTCTCTCTCCCAGTTGGTGCCAGAGCTGCTGAGTTTTGGCAGCAGGCTCTGCCTTTTAAATTTCAGTTTATGTTACTGCTTGACATGTCTTTAAGTGTGACCGCAGGAGAATGCTGCAGATGGACAAATGTACGTCATTGCAAACATATATAGATCGGGAGATGGACAGAAATTGAGAGAGCAAGAGAATGAAAGGGAGTATCTGAGTAAGAAAGTGTGAGGGAGTAAGAGAGGAACACGTGACTGAGTAAACTTGTCGACAGTTTAATAAGTCTTAAGTACATTGATATGGGAGGCTGTAGGGGAGCACTGCTGTATGCTTGACAGGAATTCACAAACAGATCTTGCTCGTTTGAACATGTTACACACCAAATAAAGAGTCATTAGGTGAAACTACAACCAATCAGTCCCATGTGTCCCTCAGAGCTGGCTGCTGAAGAATTTGTGGCCATTGCTATAATCTATGAGTTGAGCATGTACAGGGCTATCAGACAAGAACAGCAAAGAATAAAGAAAATTACAGCACAGGAACAGGCCCTTCGGTCCTCCAAGCCTGCACTGACCAAGCTGCGCATCTGAACTAAAACCTTCTACCCTTTAGGGGACCATTGTCCCTCTATTGCCATCCTGTTGTTCAATGGATTACTTGCCTCCTTGGGGGAATGCCCGAGATCTGCTTGGTGAACACCTGGCATTCCCAGAAGTATGATCACCAACCCCCCTCTAGTCACTGGGGGGGAGGGGTGGGCGGTGCGCGGGAGGCACGTGGTGGTTATGGATTTGTGTCCGAACCCCATACATATGCTGTCCCTCATGCCATCTCTCTCTAAAACGTATGCAACATAAAAAGGTCCTTGATGTTGCATTAATAATACATGTTTTTCTATCCATTCAAGGGATGTGGGTTTGGCTGGCTAGGCCAGCCGTTATTGTCCATTGTAATTGTCCTTTAGAATGTAGCTGGTGAATTTCCAATAAGCTACTCCCACTCCAATGTCATTCCAATGGGAAGTCCCTTTACCAGTCTACACGGAGTTTCTGCTGAACGTAAGCCAAAGTTATCCTGGTGAAGTGGGGGGAGCTCTGAAGAAATTCAATAGACCTAGATTTTTTTTTGTTAGTCTCTTTTATGTTATCTCAGTCAGATTCAGAGCACTTTCATTTTTGGTATGATTCATTTGGAAGGCTTTGTTTAACAAGCTAGACTGGTACTTCAGGAAGTTTAAATGCCATGCAACTGAATAAGCAGATACATCAAAGGATTAGGACAATAAATCAGGCACATCAAAAGTTACTCTTTAAGACTCCTGCCATGTTGGCATGAACATTGCCATGATTGACACTGCAAATTTCACTTAAATTTGCAGGAGAAACGTCAAATTGGAAATTGAAAAAAAAAACATAAAATGTGAGAAATGGACCATTAGCATCAGGAAGCAAAAAGGTATTTACTTAAAATTTACATAGGTGTGCTGCTGTTACCTTGCTGGGTGATAGATACATTGGTGTACGTGGTGTATCTGAACAGGCGCCAAAGTGTGGCGACTAGGAATTTCACAGTAACTTCATTGCAGCGTTAATGTTAGCCTTACTTGTGACACTGATAAATAAACTTTGAAGATGTAACCTCTGAAGAAATGGTGTCCACAATCATTTTCATGAGGTTTACCTTCTGTCATAGGTAAATTTTGCAGGGCCACATGGAAACAGGTAAAGTGAGTCTAATTGGACAGCTCATTCAAAGAGTTGGCACAGGCACAATGGGCCAAATGGCCTCCTTCTGTGCCTGATTCTATGTTGCAGCAGGGAACTGGGGGAACTCTGTGGAAGTTCACACCGTGGTTATTGTTTCACGTGAGACTTTTCATCGGGCGACTGTCATAGTCAGGAGAGGAGAACCTCTTTAGAGAATGGAGCGAAGAGTATGGGACAGACAGCAATGGGTTAATGCTGAGGACATGGAGACGCTAACTATTATTAAAGGGTGGCAGTCAAAATTAAAAAGTAAAGTTTATTTATTAGTCACAAGTAAGGCTTACTTAACATTTCATTGAAATTACAGTGAAATTTCCCTAGTCGCCACACTCCAGTGCCTGTTGGGGTACACTGAGGGAAAATTTAGCATGGCCTGTGCACCTAACCAGCGCATCTTTCAGACTGTGGGAGGAAATTGGAGAACCCTGAGGAAACCCACGCAGACAAGGGGAAAATGTGCAAACTCCGCACAAACAGTGACCCAAGCCAGGAATTGAACCCGGGTCCCTGGAGCTGAGTGGCAGCAATGTTAACCACTGTGGCATCGGGCTGTGACAGCGCCACAAACTCATTTTAAAATTCAGCAGAGAAGTGACGTTTTTATTTGGCTGGTTATTCCTCTCGTTGATAAATGTTGATAGTTTTTGGAACAGCATTTCATGCAAACAAGGATGGGTAGCCAAGCAAAACAGAGTTAACAAATATTAGATGTAATCACAAGCAGCGTGAGCAACCTGGTGTTGTCTGGAGTTGCACCAAACTGGTTGTTCAGGTCCTGTGACCTGCAGCTGTGATCTGATCGCTCTCGCTGTACATTTTCCTTCCTGTACTGCTCAACAAAACTCAAAGGTGAACTTGGTCATGGATGTCGGTGCTTGACGCTGTTTTAAATCTGAACTTATGGAGAGAGTCTTGTGGTTTGACAGTGACAAAATGGGTGAATGAGCTACCTAATGTGGCCCTAAAATAGGGGAGGCGATGGTATTATCGCTATTGACCCAGAAACTCAGCCAATGTTCTGGGGACCCAAATTTGAATCCTGCTGTGGCAGATAGTAGAATTTGAATTCAATAAGTCATAAACTTCTAGAATTAAGAATCTACTTAGGACCATGAAACCATTGTCAATTGTTGGAAAAACCGATCTGGTTCACTGATACCCTTTTGGGAAGAAAATCTGCCACCCTTACCTGATCTGTCCTGATGTGACTCCAGAACCACAGCAACGTGGTTGACTCTCAACTGCCCTCTGAAATAGCCTAGCAAGCCACTCAGTTCAAGCGCAACTAAGGGCGGCCAATAAATGCCCATGTCCCACGAATTAATAAAATAAAAGGTCTTATGAATCTTAGCCTGTGCTGAATCTCAATTAAGGTAACACTGGGAGTCGCTGTACAGCCACACCCATCCCCAAACAGGGGGAATATTCACCAAGGGTCCGCACTTAAGCTCATTATCCAATGATTCCTATTGGAATGTGCTGCCTGTCCAAATGATGGATCCATCTTGCTGTGAAGCCCATCACTTTGTAAATCAATGAATAACTTTGAATAGCAGTAAAGCTCTGTCCGCCAACAGGTCAACCATTTTCAAACAGGTCTAAAAAAACAGCAACGAGAGTTAACCGGGGAGACTAAATGTGGACTGGGTGACTTCAGTGGAACACCTTCACTCAGTCCGCCAACATGGTCCCAATCTTCCTGTTGCTTGCCATTTCAACTCAACACCTTGCTCTCAAGTCCACATTGTCCATCCTTGGCCTGTTGCAATGTTCGAGTGAAGCCCAATGCAGACTGGAGGAGCAGCATCTTTTTTGTCTGATTAGACAGGTCACAGCCCTCAGGACTTAACACCGAGTTCAGCAACTTTAATCTGTGACCTTTCTCCTCCATCTTGACTCCACTCATTTTATTCAATATTTGCCTTGTTCCAATGCAAATCCTCACTATCGCCCCTCCCCCAGTGTGCCATCTCTCACTTGTTCTTACATTTTTCTCCCACTGATCAGTATTCTCCTGTTAACACATTCTGCTGCCTTATCTCTATGCCACTAGAAGAAGTCTCACAACACTCGGTTGAAGTCCATCAGGTTTAAATGGAATCGTGAGCTTTCGGAGTGCTGCTCCTTCATCAGATCATCACTCATCTGATGAAGGAGCAGCGTTCCAAAAGCTTGTAATTCCAAATAAACCTATTGGACTTTAACCTGGTGTTGTGAGACTTCTTACTGTATCCAGCCCAGTTCAATGCCGGGATCTCCACATTATCAGCACTTCCATAGTCCTTCGCGCTACCTCTTCCTCTGACTTCTTCCCCACACATCTTTACTGCAATTTCTCTGCTCTCCCACCTATGACTGACCTTTTATTCTGCTCCACTGGCTCTGCCTTTGCTCCTACAATATAGAATCCAACACCTTTCTTCCTCTCTTTCACTCTGGAGGAGAATCATGCAAACAAACTGAAACATTGGGCCCGATTCTCCCATCATGACCTGCAGCTTTTCTGGCAGATCCAGTTGGGAGGATTGCCTTTTTCCGGGATTTGCGCATGCGTCGGGAAGGCATGTGCGTCTCCCAGAGCCGGAGAACAGTCACAGTGGAGACTGCGCTGGAAGCTGGCAGGAAGAGGGGTAAGTAATTTGAATTTTTAAAATGTTTTTAAAATATATTATCGGGCCCAGCACGGAACTTGCCAGGCCCGATAGCATCTCACACCCCATCAGGTGTACTTCACTCTGGCGGGGTTTCGAGTAGCTTCCCATGTTCGATGAACTAGCGGGAGACCCTGCCGAAGTGAAGGGGGGCAGTCGGGACTCCCCAGGGGTTAGGGTGGTGGAAGGGTGTGGTGCCCCCTGGGCATAGGCACCCAGGCAGTGCCAGCCTATGCCCCCTGGCACTGCTCAAGGGGCAAAGTGCCCATGCCCGCCAGGCATTGGGTAGTGCCAAGAGATGGGGCCTATTGTGGGTGGGGCCTAGGAGCGGTTTGTGGGGGTGGGGTCCCACTGGCATTTTGCATGGGGGATCGGTCTGGGCTGGAGGAAGGGCAGGGATTGGGGCAGGCTGGGGTGGGAATGGTCTGCCAGTGTGGGCAGCACCTGCCCCCTGAGGTGGGAGGGGGGGGGGTGACCCCAGGGGATGCTCCTCCGGGTGCTCTGTTTTCCCCTCGCACAGGGTTAGGCAGATTGGCCATGCCCAATTGCTCCTTGGTGTCAGGGGGAGTCTAGCAGGGTTATGGGGATAGGGCCAGGGTGAGATTGTGGTTTGTGCAGGCTCGAGGGGCTGAATGGCCCCCTCCTGCTCTATGATTCTATGAACATGGGAAGGTAAAAATGGGATGAGCCAACACATTTTTCTTCCGGCATAAGCAAAATACTGAAAACCTGAAATAAAAGCAAAATTAAAAAAAAACTCATTGGGAATATTCGGCAGACCTGTGGAGGGAGAAATAAAATTAGCAGGCCAGGTCATTGACCTTTCATCATGATCATTCCCATTGGAAATAATACCAGTGCTTATCCTGATGAAATATATTCCTTTGGTTGGGCTGTGATTATCATTTTCAATATTTTAATTTGCCGGTTTGATAGTGGGTTCACAAACATGTCACTTCCTTCACCATTTTCACTCTAATCCTTTTGCATTTAGCTCATGATTATTTTCTTATCCGCTCCTTACTGTTAGCTAAGTTCCTCCTTCACAACCTCCTCAGCTGGTATACAGGAATCTGCCAAACCTCATTTCTTGGAGTCGCGCCAGCTATTTCCACATAACTCCAATGGTCCATGCCACAATTGCAGCTGTGATTTTTTTCCCTCAACCTCTGTGAAGCAAAAATTTCTCACCGACGGGGTGAAAATTGTTTTAAAGTCTATTTTCCTAAGTGCCGCAAGTAAGGCTTACATTAACACTGCAGCGAAGTTACTGTGAAAATCCCCTTGTCGCCACACTCCGGCGCCAGTGTTTGGATACACTGCGGGAGAATTTAGCACAGCCGTTGCGCCTAACCAGCACGCCTTTCGGACTGTGGCAGGAAACTGGAGCGCGCGGAAGAAACCCACACGGACACGAAGAGAACGTGCAGATTCTGCACAGACCGTGACACAAGCCAGGAATCGAACCTTCATCCTAAACTGGAAATCAAAACCAGCAACCTAAAGTCAAAGTGGGGGAAGGGATTGGGGGGGGGGGGGGGGGGCGTGGAGTGGGGAATGGGAGGAGAAAGAGAGTATTAAAGAACATACGAAAGAAGGTGAGGAAACCAAATAAAAATAATTTTAAAATGAGATACATGACTTTTTTATCTGCCATTTTATTTCTCTTTTTCCCATTCTCGGACCTTTTGGGGCCAGAGTTTCATGGATTTTATTTGTTCGCTCACCGTTTGTCCAGGTGACTGTTCTTCATTGGTTGGCCTGGACACTGGGTGTCAGCAGATTGTTATATTATGGAATGTCAACATGATTCTGTACTCTCTGTTTCTTCATGGAATGTGGGTGCCACTGGCAAGGTCAGCATTTATTCCCTGTCCAAGTTTCCCTCGAGACGGTGGCAGTGAGCCTCCTTCTTGAATATCTACTTGCCATCGACTGGAGGTTTTTCCGCAATGCTGCTTGGCAGGCACTGCTATGATTGTGACCCAGTGATGGTGTCTGGGTTGATTTGACGCCCTGACATCTGACCAGTGAGTCATCAAGAGCAGGAAACCTGGCCCATTTACTTCTCCCAAGCTCAAGGAAGCAGGGAATAATTGTGACTTTCCAGCAGATGCCTGGTCTAAGAGCTGCCAACATGGTCAAAACCGTATCTTGTGCGGGAGAGTAGAAAATGTCTCCCTTGACATCTTAAAACAAACAGGGACAGAGATAATGGAAATACATCTGGGAATAAAATAAAACCTGAACTTTGTTATTGTCCGTTAGACACTAGGGGCTAAATATTTATGGCATTGCTTCAAAGCGGTGCCATGTAAGCCCATGTCCTTGGGGCAAACAGTGCTTCAAGTCGCTACCCACAACACATCCATCTCTCCATTTATACTCCTGCCAAGAATTTTCCTATTTTCTTCTGCAAGTTGTGATCAGTAACCAAATGCCAGACATAGGGGATAACCAGCCCTCCCTATCCTCTGACTCTCCCCCTTATACCCTAACTTGTCTATGATCAGCTAGATTGCATGGTTACGTTAAGGAATTCAAGCATGAAGAAACCTTCACACCTTCATTCTTTGCCATCTTCATGTAACATATGGGCATATAGATATTAATGTAGAACTGTAGAATCCCTACATTTCAGAAGAAGGCCATTTGGCCCATCGAGCTTGTACTGGCCACAATCCCACCCAGGCCCCATTCGCGTAACCCTCATTCACCCTGCTAATCCCACTGATGTTAGGGGCAATTTAGCATGGCCAATCATCTTAGCCCACACATCTTTGGACTGTGGGAGGAAACTGGAGCACCTGGATGAAACCTACATAGACACAGGGAGAACATGCAGGCTCTACACAGACACTGACACAAGCTGGGAATCGAACCTGGCTCTCTGGCTCTGTGAGGCAGCAGGGAGTCAGAGGGGCAGTTTTGCGGGGTCGTGAGGCTGGCCAGTGACCGAGCTGGCTAGCTAATGGGAGGCAGGCATGCAGGGTTATACTACACATGCACCGATCTCCACAATGGCAGATCGGTGCATGTGCAGTATGCTGGGATAGACCCGTCCACTGATATTTATCGTGATTCACTCTCGGGCACTCTGTGATGCAGAGTGTGGGAGATTCATTTTGAAAATCCCACTAAAAAAAATCAATGGGATTTTACTTTCTACATGAATTTGGCACTTAGAATTTTTCTGGGAGAATCCTGGCCATAGTTCTGACAAATAATTCAGTGGCAATCTTCTTGTGACAACCTTTAGGAATCAAAGGAACTATAAAATCTATTTCCCCCTCACACATTCAGTCCATCAAGTTAAGAAGAGAATCTCCCGTCTTGAATAAAGAACTTGTGTTTGTAGACGGGGCAGCACGGTGGCACAGTGGTTAGCACCGCTGCCTCACAGTGCCAGGGACCCAGGTTTGATTCCTGGCTTGGGGCACTGTCTCTGTGGAATCTGCCTGTTTTTTCTGTGTGTGGGTTTCCTCCGGATGTTCCAGTTTCCTCCCACGCTCCAAAGATGTGTGGGTTAGGTAGATTGGCCATGATAAATTGCCCCTTAGTGTCAGGGGGGGCTAGCTAGGGTAAATGCATGGCATGATGGGAGTAGGGCCTGGGTGGGATTGTAGTGTGTGTGGACGTTATGGGCCGAATGGCCTACGTCTGTATTGTCAGATTCTCTAAACTCAAGCTATCAGAAAGTGCTTCACAAGACTTCACAACCAATGATCAACTTGGAAAGTTTAGATATCTTTCATTGGGTGGGTAAGTGCTGAAGCCAATTTTCACACAGGAAGGTACTGGCAAAATCATAGACTTAATTTTAGCTGGAATTCTCTGACCTCACCCCCAACTGAGGTTCTTCAGTGTCACTGCAGTGAATGGAGTTTTGGCTGAATGTCAAATGTCTACTCCCACTGGCAGTGAATGACATCAGAGAATTCCGGCCTATGTCACAGAAGAAGGCCTTTGGCTCATCTTAGCCCGTGCTAGCTCTTTGAAAGACAAATTCTCTCACTCCCTCAAAATCTCTTCCTCCTTAAAACTTCCTTATTTTCCCCGACACGGTGGCACAGTAGTTAGCACTGCTGCCCCACAGCGCCAGGGAGCTGGGTTCAATTTCAGCCTTAGGTCACTGTCTATGTGGAGTTTGCACGTTCTCCCTGTGTCTGCGTGGATTTCCTCCCAGGTGCTCTGGTTTCTTCCAACAGCCCGAAGATGTGCAGGTTAGGTGGATTGGCCGTGCTAAATTGCCCCTTAGGGCCCAATTTTACCATTGTGTTGCAAAAGCTTGGTGAAGTTGGGCTTGAGGCGAGTAGCGTGATCCGTGCCCGCCTCTATGCCTGTTCCCCCTTTACCAAGGCCCGAAAATGGCTGCAGTCGGGACTGTACCCAATATGAGCGCAATAGCCATTTAAATGCATTTAAATTGATTTAATGGGCTGCGCGTCAACTTTACCAACACTTCATCCTTTGCCACCACATTCGCATATCCAGAATTGACATGAAACAGACAGGCTCCACGAAGGTCCGACTTGGACTCTCCAGTTGGTGAAGAAGTAGATGCCTAACTTCCAATGACTCTCTGCTTTAGATCGGTGGAGTGGGGGAAAGGGGGTGCCTGCTACCACTCCGCCTGAGATCAATTGGGGTGAAAGGGGTACCCCGCGGCCACTCTGCCTGAAATCAGTGGAGGGGAAGGAGGGGTCCGCTGCCACTCTGCCTGAGCTCAGTCGGGGAAAGGGGGGTCTGCTGCCACTCTCTCTGAGATCAGTTGGGGTGAAAGGGGGAACCGCGGTCATGCTACCCGAAATCAGTGGAGGGGAAGGAGGGGGGGGGGATCCACTGCCACTCTGCCTGAGATCAGTGGAGGGGAAGGGGGGAACCCCTGCCACTCTGCCTGAGACAGGGAAGGGGGCTCCGTTACCACTCTGCCTGAGATCAGTCGGGGGGAGGGGTCCACGATCAGTCTGGGTGGTAGGGGGATAAGGAGGTCAGTAATGTTATGGGGGTGGGACAATGTCCGTGGGGGCCAGGGGAAGGCATTATCTGGCTTGGGAGGGGTGGGGACAGGGAGCAGCATTCTATCTTTTTTTTCTGCCCAGTTGGAGACGCCACTCAGAGCTGCAGGATTCCGGGCGTGTTAAGCTCTGCCTACAGGCTTCTGCAGATTGATTCGGAATCGCTGATATTTTCCAGGCATGAGTGCGTATGGGGTGTGCCTGAGAACGGGTCTAAAAGTCGGATCGGAAACCAGTTTTAAGTCCGTCCAGCACTTAGAATCAAAATGGTAAAGTAGGGCCCTTCGTGTCAGGGGCACTAGCTAGGGTAAGTGTGTGGAGATAGGCACTAGGTAGGAGTGTGATTGGTGCAGACCCAATGGGCTGAACAGCCTCATTCTGCATTGCCCCAAGGTTGGAAAACCCTGCCCGAGGTCAATGGACTTTTGCATGGCCCATGTTCCACCCACTATAATTCCCATGGTGGGCGGTTTGTGGTATCTTGCTATGGACTAATGACTGAAGTTACTTGGAGAGGAATTCCCTGGTTGAGATGTACTTTCAGTTGTCCAGATGTGACAAGGGACCGATATAGTCTCCTTACAAGAAGAAAGAACTTGTAGAGACGATATGAGACTCGCTGATTCCTTGCAGAAGGATATTTAACGGCTAGGAAAGTGCAAAATGGCCAGCCATTCCCCTCCCCCCCCTCCAGTAGGATCTTTCTGTGCACTTGGACAGGCTGCATAATAGGCAATTATACCACCTGTTTGTGCCAACACACTGGAGTTGAATTATCCCCATTGAAACAGAAAGAAAAATAAACTGGAAATGCGTTTTGTTAAAGCGAGAGAATCAGGAAACAACAAAAAACAGCAATTGGAGAACGTTCCCTCCGTTACAGTGGCAGGAAAAACAACAAAGGGAATAAAATAATGGAATGAGAGAAAGCTAAAAATAAACATTAAAAAAGCAAGTAAGTTACAAATATTATGTTTGCAATTTATTTTCAGTGCGTGCGTTTCCTTGCGTTTGACAAGTTACTCATGCTAGTTTAACTTTGCTGGAAGCGCTCTGCTTTTCCAAGTTAGAAGAAATGCGGGCTGGGCATACCATGAAGTGTCACGCTGAAAGTCTGGCTATTTAATCACTAAGTAGTAAATTGATGCCAACTACACATACGTGTAGGACACCATAGTGCCAAGTACATGTACAGGGGCAAGCTGACCTTGCCTCATGTGGTCATACGCGGTACTGCAGTGAGAATTTACCCAGGAAGAAAATAGAGAGAAGGTCAGGTGACCTTTGAGGGTAATTTCTCGCCACCCATTTTTCAACATCCTGCGACACACTCTGTCGCTTTGGTGGACATTGAGAATCCCACAGCGTACACCTAGTGCTCTGACTAATATTCCTTCCTGAGCCAACAAGCTCACCAAAAAAATACAGCAGGTGGGATTTTTCCAGCCACTCTCACCCCAAGGTTGGAAAACCCTGCTCGAGGTCAATGGACTTTTGCCTGGCCCATGTTCCACCCATTATAATTCCCATGGTGGGCGGTTTGTGATGTTCTGCTCTGAACTAATGACTGAAGCTACTTGGAGAGAAATTCCCTGGTTGAGATGCACTTTCAGTTGTCCAGACGTGACAAAGGGACCGATATAGTCTCCCTACAAGAAGGAAGAACTTGCATTCATTGACAACCACAGGATATCAGCAAGTGCTTCGCACCCAGTGTGAAGGCAAGTTGTTTTTCCACAGAGGGTGGTGGGTGCCTGGGTGTTGCTGCCAGGGGAGGTAGTGGAAGCAGATACGATAGTGATTTTTTAAGGGGTGTCTTGACAAATACATGGATAGGATGGGAATAGAGGGATATGGTCCCTGGAAGAATTCAGGCGTTTTAGTTCAGTCTGGCAGCATGGTTGGTGCAGGCTTGGAGGGTTAAAGGGCCTGTTCCTCTGCTGTAATTTTCTTTGTTCTTGGTTCAGCGAACAACTTGTAAAGTGCAGATATTTTTCATTGTGTAGGTAAATCTGCACTTCAAGATGCTGCAAAAATAAGAACATAAGAAATAGGAGCAGGAGTAGGCCATCTAGCCCTTCGAGCCTGCCCCGCCATTGGCTGATCTGTCGTGGCTCAGTTCCACATTCCCGCCCTCTCCCCATAACCCTTAATCCCCTCGCTTATCAAAAACCCATCAACCCGCGTCTTAAAAATATTTAGCGAGGCAGCCTCCACCACCTCAACGGGCAGAGAATTCCAGAGGTTCACCACCCTTTGAGTGAAGAAGTTCCTCCTCAACTCCGTTCTAAACCACCCCCCCTTTATCTTGAGGCTGTGCCCCCTAGTCCTACTGTCCTTTCTGAGCGGGAAGAGCCTCTCCACCTCTATCCTATCCATCCCATTCATCATCTTATACGTCTCAATGAGATCTCCCCTCATTCTTCTAAACCCTAACGAGTACAAGCCTAGTTTATTCAGCCTCTCCACTTAGCTCAACCCCCTCAACTCCGGTATCAGCCTAGTAAACCTCCTCTGCACTCCCTCCAAGGCCAAAATATCCTTGCGTAAGTGCGGCGACCAAAACTGCACACAGTACTCCAGCTGCGGCCTCACCAATGCCCTATATAGCCGCAGCAAGACCTCCCTACTTTTATATTCAATCCCCCTCGCTATGAAGGCCAGCATCAGAAAGCCTTACAGCACCGAAGGATTAGTTTGCATAGTGTTTAGCACCGTCGTACTTTCTGATTATTCTGAATTATCCCTCTGCCTTAAATTACCAGCTGCTAGGTTATGCCTTCACTCCTCGTATTGCCTGGCGACACTTTACACAGGCAGATGATACTTATCTGCTTGTTATTAGCGCTCACGATTGCCTGTAAAGACTTGGGGTGAGATTCTTACAGAAAAATTTTAAGTGTCAAATTTGCATTAAAACCGGAGTAAATCTCACTGTTTTTTTCAGCGGGAGTTTCAAAATGAATCTCCCACACTCTGTGCACTGCGGAGTGTACTGGGGTGAGTCTCGTTAAAAATCGGTAGGTTGGGGCCAATTCGTGGAAGAGAAACTGGCATCACGGCGCTGAATGGGCCACTGCACACACGCCAATTTGTCAAAGCGGAGATTGGCGCATGAGCTGTGGCACCGTGCTGTTAGCCTCCTGATCGCTGACCAATTTGATCACTAGTCCTGACCCTAACCACCCCCCCCCCCACCCTGCCTCAAACTCCCCCCAGTCTAGACCACAGCCGCCCCCCACACCCCGCAACCCCTGCAGCCCTGATCCCCCCAGCAGGCCGACCCTCTCCCCCACCCTGATGGCCAGTCCTGATTGTTGGCCTCTCTACCTCTGTCACTGACAATGGCAGAGTGGCAGCGGGACCCCCCCTCCACCCCCACCGATCTTATAGGCCCTGCTCCCTTGGCACTGCCCATTGGGCCTAACCCACACATCGTTAGACTGTGAGAGAAAACCAGAGTACCCAACGGAAACCCATGTAGATATGACGAGAACATGCAGACTCCACCCAGACAGTCACCCAAACCGGGAATCGAACCCGGGTCCCTGAAGCTGTGAGGCAACAGCGCTAACCACTGTTCCACTGTGTTGCCCAAATTTATCTGAATTCCGTTTCAAAGAATTTTTGTATTTTCTCATGGGCATTGGGCAGTGCCAAGGTGCCTCTTGGGCAGTGCCACTTTCCCCCTTGGGCAGTGCCAGGGGCCCAGGCTGGCACTGCTAAACTGACAAAACCCACGAGCTTACAATAGTTCCCCACTGGGGAGCTGGTGGCCTGACCCCGCTGGAGTGGAACAGTCCTAGCAGGCCCTGGAGACTGTAGTCACAAGTTCGCTAATGATGTTTAAATTGTAATTTGAACAATTTATACAGTTCCACGCCGATTTCTGGCGCAGAGCTGACGGCACTTGAAATCTGGTGACTGGAGACTCGCGGAGGCCGTGACACCCAGCAGGGAGTCCACTGCATGGTATCCACTTGTGTCTCCCACTGGGGCTGC
Organism: Carcharhinus amblyrhynchos; assembly: GCF_965287045.1. NCBI lineage: Eukaryota > Metazoa > Chordata > Chondrichthyes > Carcharhiniformes > Carcharhinidae > Carcharhinus > Carcharhinus amblyrhynchos. The sequence continues at coordinate 13,316,936 of NC_137327.1, forward strand.
TTTAGCAGGAGAATCACCTCTTGTTATTACACTGCAACACTGTCTGTACTTATCCACTGATTACCTGTGAGTGTCAGGCTATCATCACTCCACCTATACATTCTGTGCCTGCCTGCCTCTCTCTACTTGATGAAGGGGCAGCGCCCCAAAAGCTTGTGATTTCAAATAAATTGTTGGACTATAACCTGGTGCCTTGTGACCTCTCATCCAGCAAAGATGGCCTTGCAGCTCATTTTTGTCTATAAGTTATGTTTTTGTCTCTGTCAGTTCACATGCAATGTCCTCACGATGTGTTCTCATAACATAATCTCACCTGACTGGACAGGCAACTCAGGAATAAATATTGGTGAAGGGTTTGTTCTGATGTCCTGAAAGGTTAGCTGCGTGATTTAACCTTGAATGCAGATACACCTGTTATTCATTGCCAACAACCTTCTGTTTTGATTTTAAACAGGGAACTTCGGGAAGCCAATTGTACTTAAACCCAGTTAACACAATATGCGTGATACAAACCAGTCAGATTAGTAAGTGTCGTGTACGAGTAAGCTCCATTGTAATGTTTCATGCCGTAATCTCCAATTTGTGCTTTGGAAGCCTAGACTGTGTGCAGATCAAGGGAGAGGCCCCACCAGAAAGGCATGATCTTCTAAATTCCACATAAGGAATGCCTTTCTATTCCTTTGTAATTAAAATTAGAATCTGAAGATAAACATCTTTTAGAAAGTACCTGGATAATCACTTGGCACATCATCATATTCAAATGCTGGTGAATGAGATTAGCTAGACGGTCAGGTATTTCTCGCATATCCGTGACTCCGTGGGCCGAAAGGCCTCTCCTTCACTGTGTAATCCTATGATTCTATAAATGATGTAGAGATGCCGGCGTTGGACTGAGGTGGGCACAGTAAGAAGTCTCAACACCAGGTTAAAGTGCAACAGGTTTATTTGGTATCACGAGCCTTCGGAGCGTTGCTCCGGTGAAGGAGCAGTGCTCCGAAAGCTCGTGACGTCACATAAACCTGTCGGACTTTAACCTGGTGTTGAGACTTCTTACCATGGATCTATGAAGAGATAGACCTGCAGAAGAATTGGTAACGTGAGGGCATACTTTGGTTTCATAGGGATGCTTCCACATTCCACGTGCCTTGTTGAGAAATATTTACCAACCGAAGCTGACATCTGCAGTACAGAAATAACACACAGTAATAGTTTTTTTGTTGCTCTGAGCCACAGGCTATTTTGAAACACTTTTTTGGAAAACGCGGTTCTGTTAAAAAAACGCGCACCATGAGAAAATACAAAAATTCTTTGAAATGGAATTCAGATAAATTTGGGCAACACAGTGGGACAGTGGTTAGCGCTGTTGCCTCACAGCTTCAGGGACCCAGGTTCGATTCCCGGTTTGGGTGACTGTCTGGGTGGAGTCTGCATGTTCTCGTCATATCTACATGGGTTTCCTTTGGGTGTTCTGGTTTTCTCTCATGGTCTAACAATGTGTGGGTTAGGTGCATTGACCATGCTAAATTGCCCCTTAGTGACCTGGGATGTGTAAGTTAGATGTGTATTAGCAGGTTAAATATGTGGGGTTATGGGGATTGGGCCTGGGTGGGATTGTTGTCAGTACAGACTCAATGGGCCAAATGAACATAAGAAATAGGAGCAGGAGTAGGCCATCTAGCCCTTCGAGCCTGCCCCGCTGGCTTCCTTTTGCACTGTAGGGCTTCCATGAATTCTAAAGCAAATTGGGAGACTACAGCTACTTGTAATGTAATATTCAGGGAAATACCAGAATGCATGGTTCAAGCAATGGATACCCTCATCATTGAGAAGAGTAGGACGAAAGGAAATGTGACTCAAGAAAGGAAAGTCGAAAGAACTCACTTCCATTTACTTAGCACCTTCAATGAGATCAGTCGATCTCAAAGAAATTTACAGCCAGTGAAATACTTTTTTGAGAGGTTTTACTATTATAAATGGAATTAAGGTAGGAGCTGCAGCAATTGGGGTGGCACGGTGGCACATTGGCTAACACTGCTGCCTCACAGCGCTAGGGACCCAGGTTCAATTCTGGCCTTGGGTCACTCTCTGTGTGGAGCTTGCACATTCTCCACATGTCTGTGTGGGTTTCCTCCGGGTGCTCCGGTTTTCTCCAATGATGTGCAGGTTAGGTGGATTGGCCATGCTAAATTGCCGTTAGTGTCAGAGAGACTAACAGGGTAAATATATGGTGTTACAGGGATTGGGTCTGGGTGGGATTGTGATCGGTGCAGACTCGATGGGCCAAATGGTCTTCTTCTGCACTGTAGGGATTCTATGAACCAATTTTTAGCATCAAACAAGGTCCCACAAACACCGATGAGATAAATGACAAGATCATTTGTTTTAGTGATGGTGGATTGAGGGATAAATATTGGCCAGGACACCAGATAGAACTCGCCTGCTCTTCTTCAACACAGAGTCATGGGATCGATTACACCCACCTGAGAAGATAGACAGTTTAAGAGAGAGTGTGGAAATTGAACCCACAACCTTTGGACACAGAGGAGGAAAGCTGCCAATTGAACCACAGCTGACTGGTCGTTGGCCAGCCCTATGACCCCCCCCACCATTGCTGCCACTCTGATCTCCCGGCAGCTGGCCTGGCCCAACCCTCCCTCCCACCCCAACTCCAGCCCGCCCCCCCGGCAGTCTCGATTTCCCGATCCCCGCTCCTACTGGTTGCCCCAACACTCCCCCTGCAGTCCCTCCCCACCCATCCCCCTGCGCAGCACTGAACCTCTGGCAAGCCGACACCCTGCCCACCTAAACAGCCAGTTCTAATCACTGGCCTCCCTCCTTCTGTCACCGAGAGCGGCAGGAGGACTTACCACCCCCAACAATCTCCTCCACAGATGCCCTGCTCCCCCATTGGGCCCTGACTCCTTTCCCACCCTGTCCCCTGGCACTGCTGGATACCTGGTGGTGCCAAGGTGTTCCCTGGGCATTGTCACTTCACCCCTCGGGCAGTGCCAGAGGACCAGGCTTGCATTGGCAGGTTGGCAATGCCCAGGGGGCACCCCCTTTATCCCTGGCTCTCTGGGGGTCATCCATGGGCCTCCTTTGCTCCAGCAAGGTCGGGCCACCAGCTAGAGCAGTGCAGCAGGCTGGGAGAGTATAACTTATAAGAGAAAGTCAAAACTGGAGGAGGTGAGACATTCCACAGGTGTAGGAAGGGAGGTTTTGATTTAAGTATCACTCATGAATTTAGCTTGCCTGTCCTTGCAACTTCTAATCATGGCTGGCGAACAGAGTGCAATACAGAGAAACAAAGATAGGGAGAAGGAGAAAAATGTAAATTAATCTGCCAAAGAAACAGCATTGCTGTAGGGCTTCTATGAATTCTAAAGCAAATTGGGAGACCACAGCCACATGTAATGTAGTATTCAGGAAAATACCAGAATGCATGGTTCAAGTAATGGATACCCTTAACATTGAGAAGAGTAGGATGAAAGGAAATGTGAATCAAGAAAGCAAAATAGAAAGAACTTCCATTTACATAGCACTTTCAATGAGCTCAATAGATCTCAAAGAGATTTACTGCCAATGAAATACATTTTTGAGGGGTTTTACTATTATAAATAGAATTAAGGTAGTAACTGTAGCAATTGGGGTGGCACAGTGGCTAGCACTGCTGCCTTACGGCACTAGGGACCCAGGTTCAATTCTGGCCTCAGGTCAGTCTCAATGTGGAGCTTGCACATTCTCCCCATGTTTGTGTGGGTTTCCTCTGGGTGCTCCGGTTTTCTCCCATAGTCCGAAGATGTGTGGGTTAGGTGGATTGGCCATGCTAAATTGCCAAATCGCCAAAACCTTTCATCTTGCAGTCATCAGGACAAACACAAGAATGCCAAATTTCAAACAATCACAGCAATTTATATCACAGGAAAAGCTGGGCGAAGATTAGGTGGCAAGTTGAGTCTGAATAGCTGAGGCATTGCCATGGCTGAAGCAATGGGGAACTACAGGCTCCCCAAGCTTTCGGAGTACTTCCCAGGCAATTTTTTCCTGCAGTACAAATTGCTGTGATTGCTTGATATTTGGCATTCTTGCATTTGTCCTGATGAGTTCAGGTCAAGAAGCTTTGGCCATGTGTCCCCTTTCAGAAAATAAATAACAACAAAAAGGAGTTCATCTGACTGTCATGTCAAAGCTGAGGCACATCTGTGCACTGTGTATAGGTTGAAATAGCTTATCGCATTAAGAGTTCCTGCTCACACAAACAGAGTGTTGATTCTAATTAATTTTGCATGCTTGAACAATTTTCACTACCGTGCACATTGCAAAAATGACTATCTGGCCTAACCACCCGAACACCCCTCGCACGTTTTAGACAGAAGGCAGGTTCATTTTGCTAAAACATTGTTTAATGAGCTGCAACTTTCTTCAGTCCAACTGTGTGAGTTTCAAGTTCATGGAAACTGGGTGTGGGAGGAGCCAATGGAGCATGTGTTGTGGAGTGCTTAGGCTAAAGAGGAAAGAAATGGTGTAGGGACTATTGAGTAGTGCATGGGTAAGGCATGCAGTGTTCTCTTGATAGGAGAGTGGGAATGAGAAACAATGGAAGCACACCAGAATGCCCAGGGTATGCAATGATAGCAGAGTTGTATCCAGAGACCCATGGACAGGCATAACTTCAAAGGTGAAGCTGCCTCTGATAAAAGCTTAATTTGTTTGACGAATCTCTGCTTTCATTGGGAGGCTGCCTCTTATACTTTTTTTTTGATTTGATTTATTATTGTCACGTGAATTTATAGTGAAAAGTATTGTTTCTTGCTCACTATACAGACAAAGTATACCATTCATAGAGAAAGAAAGGAGAGGGTGCAGAATATGGTGTTACAGTCATAGCTAGACTGTAGAGAGAGGTCAACTTAACATAAGGCAGGTCCATTCAAAAGACTGACAGCAGCAAGGAAGAAGCTGTTCTTTAATCAGTTGGTACGTGAACTTAGACTTTTGTATCTTTTTCCTGATGTAAGAAGGTGAAAGAAAGTATGTCTGGGGTACACGGGGTCCTTGGTTATGCTGGCTGCTTTTCCGAGGAAGCAGGAAGTGTAGACAGAGTCAATGGATGGGCGGCTGGTTCGCGTGATGGATTGGGCTACATTCATGACGCTTTGTAGTTTCTTGTGGTCTTGGACAGAGCAGGAGTCATATATGACCTAACTGGATCAGGACTGGTGATACAGCTTTCTATTGGCACTGTGGTATTGCAGTGCTGATGATGAATCTCGGTATTTATACCAGAAACTCATTGTGGGCTCAGTCACTTTGTTGGGTCCTGTCCATGGTAGGATACTCTAAAATCACCAGCGTGCAACAGCAGATGATATAGCAATCACATTAAATTTTGAAACACTGCCGTCCCCAGGATGAGGGTTGCCAACTCTGCCTCACTACCACCTCCCTCGACTCCTCCAACGCCAATTACTGAATGGGGTTTCCTCCAACTGCACCTTGAGAAGACCAAAGCCATTGCTTTCAGTCCCCACTCCATGCCCTGTTCCCAGGCTACTGAATCCTTTCCTCTCCTGCCTGAGATTAAGTCAGTTTATTCACAACTTTAGGGCTGAATTTTCTCCCCTTGCCCCTCCACAGGTATTGTAGTGGGTGGCAAGGGATCATACAAAGGCCTGTTTCCCTTGGGTGGCATCTTCCAGTCTTGGGGCAAGCACAGCCAGAAAATCCCACCCATAATGTCACACTGAATCTCGAAATGAGTTTGTGGTCAAATATTCACATTATCACTAAGACAGCTTATTTCCATCTGACTTTGCCTATGATTCAGATCATCTGCTGTTGAAACCAAAAGAGAAAATGCTGGAAAATCTCAGCAGGACTGGTTGCATCTGTAAGCAGAGAAAAGAGCTGACATTTCAAGCTTGAATCATCTGGACTCGAAACGTCAGCTCTTTTCTCTCCTTACAGATATTGCCAGACTGCTGAGATTTTCCAGCATTTTCTCTTTTCGTTTCACGTTCCAGCATCCACAGTAATTTGCTTTTATCTGCTGTTGAATCCAAACTTGGCTATTGTAATGAGGCTAGGCTTCCATTTTTTACTCTTCATAAACTTGAAGTTATCCAAGACTCTGTTGCTTGTATTTCAGCTTGCAGCATGACCTGTATCCAGTTTCCAGTCAAGCAACATCTTCATTTTAATTGTCTCATTCTCATTATCAAATTTCTTCATAGCTTCACCCTCTCTTCCAACCCTGTGATCCCCCATGGGGTGGCACGATGGCACAGTGGTTAGCACAGCTGCCTCATAGCGCCAGGGACCTGGGTTCAATTCCCTGCTTGGGTCACTGTTGGTGTGGAGTTTGCACTTTCTCCCCGTGTCTGTGTAGCTTTCCTCCGGGGGCTCTGGTTTCCTCCCAGAGTCCAAGGATGTGTGGGTTAGGTGGAATGGCCATGCTAATTTGCCCCTTACTGTCAAGGGGACTCGCTAGGCTAAATGCATAGGGTTATGAGGATAGCACCTGGGTGGGATTGCAGTCAGTGCAGACTTGATGAGCTGAATAGCCTCCTTCTGCACTATAGGATTCCAAGATATCTGCATCTCTAATTCTGATCTCTCTCGCATCCCTGATTTTAACCACTTCTTGCTTGGTGGCTGTACCTTCTCTTGCCAAGGCCTTAACCTTAGGAATAACTTTTCTTAACCTTGCTGCTTCTCTACTTCATTTTTCCTCTTTAGAACATTCCTTAAAACTTACCTCATTCATCTGGCCTAATATTTATGTGGTCCGGTGTCATATTTTGTCCTTGCGCAACAACTTGGGAGGTTTTTTTAATTCATTCGGGGGACATGGGCATCACTGGCTGGCCAGCATTTGTTGGCCATCCTAGTTTGCCCGAGAGTAGTTCAGAGTCATTGCTGTGGCTCTACAGCCACACAAAGGCCAGAACAGATAGGGACAACAGATTTCCTTCCCAAAAGGACATTAGTGAAACAGATGTGTTTTTTCCTGACAACCAACAATGGTTTCCTGGTCATCAGCAGGTTCTTAATCACAACTGTTTTTTATTGAATTCAAATTCTACCATCTGTCATGGCAGGATTTGAACCCAGATCTCTGGAACATTAACTGAGTTTCTGGATAAATAGTCTGGCGATAATGCCACAAGCTATCACCTCCCCTGGATTGTCTATTGCTCAGTTTAGTCAGAATGATACTGGAGTCAATAGGGTTCAATAACTCTGACATATTGCACACACATGGGCTGTACTCCCATAAGTTTAACAGGTTGATGGCTGACCTAATTGGGATGGTTAAAATGATAGACTCTGTCATTTTAAACTCTACAATGGTAGAGTAAATGCAAGTAAACTATTTTCAATGGATTTCAGATCAAGAGGACACGAAGGAAATACGGAGAGAGGCTATTTAGGAGAGAAATCATAGAATTCCACAGTGAAGAAAGAGCCATTCGGCCCGTTGAGTTTGCACTGACCACAATCTACCCAGGTCCTATCTCCATAACATCATGCATTTACTGTGGCTAGTCCCCTTGACACTCAGGGACAATTTAGCATTGTCAATCCACCTAACCCGTACATCTTTGGACAGTGGGAGGAAACTGGATCACCCGGAGGAAACACACACAGACACGGGGAGAATGTGCAAGCTCCACACAGACAGTGACCCAAGCTGGGAACCCAGGTCCTTGGTGCTGTTGGGCAGCAGTGCTATCCACTATGTCACTGTGTCATCCCAAATGGCAATGCAAATTTTTATCCAAAGAGTTGTGAAAATTTTGTACTCTTTCCCTCAAAGAGATGTGGATTCGAAAGCAATTAAAATTTCCATGTTAGAATTTTATATTTGGCAAGGATATCAAAGGATATGAAATAAAAGGCAGGTAAAATAGGCCATAAACAAACTGAGCAGGCTTAATACCCTACAGCATCCCAAATTCCTAATGATTCAGTAAAAATGAAGTCCAAAGCAAATTGCAAATCTATTCAATTTTTAATGTTAATTAAATACAGTGGGAATGGTGGCAGAAATACACATAATGAAACATTAAATTGGCTGGTAAATGCACATTTGGTACTCCGAGGAAACCTTGTCAACCAATGTGCCTTTTACACTCCTTGTGCTTTAAAGCAAATTTCAATTGAATAACCTACTAAACAACAGCAAGTCTCTTCCTGTGTTGAAAGACATTGCACCTTATGCCCAGTCGTGAAATATGGTGCAGAGCTTTGCTCGCGCTTGTCACGACGGTAGAAGTGCTTTGTTGCAATTTCTCCCCAGTCATGAAAGCTTTTTAAATACCGTTTGTCTAAAAAGACAACCTACGTCTGTCAATCATTCTTGTGGGTTATGGAGCTAAACCGGTTGGTGCCAAGGCTATATTTATCTATAATTTGACCATATTCAGTTGATCATATTGGCACATTATGCAACCTTTACTCCAACCACGTAACTGCATTTGAGTGATAGGGAGGCACAGGTGTGATTTGATACCTGTTATATTCCTTTAAACAACGCATGTAGATTTCCAATATTGGGTAGCTGTCAGTGCTCCAGCATGGGGTATGTGTAATTTCTGCCCCCATGACCTTCATTTTTAAGAACAAATCTGTTCTTGCAGTTCAAGTGTTTGTGTGTGGACTGCAGGACCTCAAGACCATCTGCTTCCTCTTTTAGTTTCTTTAGGCGAGCTGCCAAACAGTGAACATTGTGGTCTGAAGTTACAGACAGAGTTCACAATTTAACTCACTTTGGTAAATTTGCTGCAAGACACAGTGCAGCAAGTGTTTTAACCTTTTCGTTACCTCACTGTTTCTTAGCTGCTTGAATTGCAATGACAGCAAAGAGGCCCATTTCACAAAAGTGGAAGGAGGATGTGTGGTGTGCAGCACAGTGGTTAGCACTGTTGCCTCACAGCGCCAGGGACCAGGGTTCAATTCCAGCCTTGGGTCATGATCTGTGTGGAGTTTGCATGTTCTTCCGATGTCTGCATGCATTTCCTCCGGGTGATCTGGTTTCCACTCACAGTACAAAAAGATATGGATTAGGCTGACTGGCTGTGCTAAATTGTCCCTTAGTGTCAGGGGTATTAGCAGGGTAAATACATGGGGATACAGGGATAGGGCCTGGGTGGGATAGTTGTCAGAGCAGGCATGATGGGCTGAATGGCCTCATTCTGCACTGTCGTGATTCTATTCTGTCTGGCACACATTCATTTGTTTATTTCCTGAAAATATTTTTGGTTTCTTCAGCAACAGACAATCACTTTTACATTGCAAGAGATTTGGGGTAGAAACTAAGATGTGTTTTGCATCTTTTTGTTCGAGGGCAAAACAGACACTACAAAGTCCAATCCTGGAGCGCAATATTCCATGCAATGTCATCAATGTGACAAGCTTCCTTTGCTGCACTTTCCAAATCTGCAATCTCTTACTACCCTGGTGGAGAAGACACATGGGAACATCACTATTTGCAAATTCCCCTCCAAATCACACATACCATCCTGACCTGGAAATGTACCAGTTTCTCCATCACCACAGAATTGTTACGATGCAGAAGGCCATTCAGCCCTTCACGTCAGCACCAGCTCTCCAAAACCAATCTTATGGCTTAGTGCCATTCCCCTGCCTTTTCCCCATTCCCCTGGCCATTGTTTCTATTCAAATAATCATCTAATGCCCTCTTGATTGCCTCGATTGAGCCTGCCTCCACCACACTTCCAGGCAGCGCATTCCAAACCCCAACGACTTGCTGTGTGAAAAAGTTTCTTCTTGCATTACACTTGTTTCTTTTGCAAATCACCTTAAATCTGTGCCTTCTTGTTCCTAACCTTTTTATGAAGGGGAACAGCTTCTCCTGATCAAAATAAATAAAAGCAAATCACTGCAGATATGGAATCTGAAACCAAAAAAGAAAATGCTGGAAAACCTCAGCAGGACTGGCAATATCTGTAAGGAGAGAAAAGAGCTGACATTTCGAGCCAAGATGACCCTTTGTCAAAGCTAGGACAAGCTCTGACAATAGGTCATCTGGACTTGAAACGTCAGCTCTTTTCTCTCCTAACAGATACTGCCAGATCTGCTAAGATTTTCCAGCATTTTCGCTTTTAGCTTCTCCTGATCTCTCTTTTCAGCCACGTCACTGGATCAAAATCCTGGAGCTCCCTCCCTAACAGCACTGTGTGTGTATCTACAACAAATTGACTGCAGCGGTTTAAGAAGGTGGGTGACCATTACCTTCTCAGAGGCAATTATGGATGGGCAATAAATAGCGACCTTTCCATAAGTAAAGACTAAAGTTTCTATGTTTTCGGAATAAGATTTTTGCTGTATTTGCCGGTACTTGTGAAGTATTTTTTGCAGGTTGAGTTTGTGGAGGGCAGGGGCTGTTTTATAAGATTTACTTGTTCTCAGTTGCTGTACATGGACGTACTGCTGGGCTAACGGAGGCTCCCAAATTGGAACACAAAGCAACAGCAACAAGGAGGGCAGCAATGAGCTGCAGGGGGGGCACATATACAAAAGTGAAGGAGGCAATGGGGCAAAAGGCATGATTACATGAGGGTATTCAGAACATCATGCCTGAATCTCACAGAGAACCAGTGTGTAAGGTGGCTATGTTTCTGTTGATAGACGGTTGCTTAGGTAGCATTCCTGTTACCATAATCCCTACAATGCAGAAGAAGGCCATTCAGCTCATCGGTTCTGCACTGACATCAATCCCACCCAGGCCCTATCCCCAAAACCCCACATATCTACCCTGCTAATCCCTCCAGCGTACACCATACACACAACATACATGTGTTGGAGTGACTGTAACAGCCCCGTACCAATGGGACACACTGAACTGCCTGTGGCAGCGAACGCCATCATAACTTCAGACTGCTACGTGCTTTCAAACTCTTCCTCATGACACCCGCAATATCAGTCAGTTTCTTTGTGCTGATCAGACAGGTCATTGACAGTTCATTCGCTTCCGTACGGCAGATGACCAACAGGAAGATAGAGGACTGCGATCTCCCCACACTGCTGGACTGCATACATGTACTTACATGGAGTACTGCGTGCTCGCCTGCAGGACTCACGTGCTTTCTCAATAGAGGAGCCTCCACTCATCAAGAAACTTGTTACTGAGCTCTGGCAACAAGTCACGTACTATCCCGTCTCCTGGCAGAAATTATGATGTTTTTGTACTCTGCTGGTCCTCAATTTTTCTTTTATTCATTCAACAGATGTGGGTGCTGCTGACTGGCCAGCATTTATTGCCAACCCTAGTTGCCCTTAGAGGGCAGTTGAGAGTTAACCGCATTGCTGTGGCTCTGGAGTCACTTGTAAGCCAGGCCAGGTAAGACGGCAGATTTCCTTCCCTAAAAGGCATTAGAGAACCAAATGGGCTTTTCCGACAATCGATTCATGGTCATCAGTAAATTCTTAGTATTCAAATTTTTTTAGTTGAGTTTTTTATTGAATTGGATTCGAACCTGCATACCCAGAACATTAACTGAGTTTCTGGATTAATAGTTCAGCGATAATACCACTGGGCCATTGCCTCCTCAATACTATTTTAATTCCACTACTGGGTGGCAGGCTGGCTGCTGGGGTACACAGGCTCACCAGTTGGCTCCTAGAAATGTAGACACAGATATGGACCTTGGATATAACGTGGGCCAAGTGGCAACAAGGATTCCGATTTCTAGCAGTTGTCCTGCAATCAAAACCCATCCAAAAGTACAATTTAAACTTAGGATGGTTTCAACTATCTTACAGTTATAATTAACCAGGCTGCTAAAGAAAGCCAGGGAGGAAATAACGGATGCCCTGTGGATCATTTTCTAATCCTCGCCAGATACATGGAATTCCTACAGTGCAGAAGAGGCTCATCGAGTCTGCACTCACTCTCTGACAGAGTGTCTTACTCACATCCTCCCCCACCCTATTCCCATAAGCCCCTACATTTACCATGGCTAATCCATCTAACCTACACATCTTATAAAACCATAAGACATATGAGCAGAATTAGGTCATTTGGCCCATTGAGTCTGCTCCGCCATTCAATCATGGCTTATATTTTTCTCATCCCCATTCTTCCGCTTTTCCTCATAACCCCTGATCCCCTTATTAATCAAGAACCTCTCTATCTCTGTCTTAAAGACACTCAATGATCAGGCCTCCACAGCCTTCTGTGGCAAAGATTTCCACAGATTCACCACTCTCTGGCTGAAGAAATTCCTCCTCATCTCTGTTTTAAAGGTTCTTCCCTTTAGCCTGAGGTTGTGCCCCCTGAGACACTAAGGCATAAATTATCATGGCCAATCCACCTAACCGGCACATCTTTGGACTGTAGGAGGAATCAACAACATGCGGAGGAAACCCACACAGACACGGGTAGAAAGTTCAAACTCCACACAGTGATGCAAGGCTGCGTGACACTGTTCTAATTCGGCCTCAGTCAAATGATCAGCTGAAAAAGGAGTGCTTAGATCTCCAGGTAAGAAACTAAGAGTGGAGTGGCGATCTGACTCTGATTCCCACTGCACGAATATTCATGCCCTCTCTCGGGGGGAAGTGCAGAACCTCTTCAAGGTAGGAAGAGAAGTACTAAACACTGCTGTGAAAAGAGAACACCGTAAATTCTGGAAGTCTGAAATAACAATGTTGGAAAAACACAGTGCGGGAGGGATTTTCCTTCCTGCACTCGCCCCATAGCTGGAAAATCCCACCCAAGGTCAATGGATCTTTGCATGGTCCATGTCCCACTCGCTACGGTTCCCATGGTGGGCGTGATGGGCAACTTCTACTGAGCAGGTCAGGCAACATCTCTGGAGAGAAGCAGAGTTACCTTGTCATCAACAGATTCCAGGAAATTGATGAAGGTGACAAGGAATCAGAGGAAACAGGCGAAAAGGATGTGAGCTGTCCCAGTTACAAGGCAGTAAATTATTAAAGAGCAATTTTCCTGAATCATCTCTCGCCACTTCATAGCAACAAAACATCCTTCCCTTGTGACGCAAGTAAGCACCAATTCAATGGTACTAACTTCATTGACTTTCCCCTTATAGCACTATTATGAAAAGCATGAACCACACCAAAACAAAACATTTTTCTCCAGTTCTCCAAAAGACACAGGCCATGATCTGAAAATTGCCTTTTGCCTAGTTATAAATCACCCAGTATTACTGTTCTGATCAGCTTCTCCTGTGCTGCCCCATGTATGTTGACTATCCATTACTTTATAGCCTGGGATGTGGATAGGTGTTGAATTTCCACTGAAGACACTTGGCATGGATGTGAGGAACGGCCTTAAGTAGCTCTGGTTACTGAGGACCCAGCTGTACAGTGTTGTGACTTGACCTTGGCTTCAGTAGCCTGGCCATGCTGGATGTTTGATACCAACAGGGGCACAGGAAAGTAAGTGGGCTTCCACCTTGAGAGGGATAACAGATGCCTCTCCCACTCTTTCTCTCTCTCTGTAACTCTCTCTCTCTCACTCTTTCTCTCTCTCTGTAACTCTCTCTCTCTCTCTTTCTCTCTGTGACTCTCTCTCTCTGTGGAGTTAACACCCCTCACAGAGGGTGAGCTTCAGCACTCTCACTGTCCTCACTGAGAACAATCTGTAGGAGCACTGGGAGAAGCACAACGCCCATGGCGATGCTCTCCTTCAGGCCTTGGGGCCTTGAATCGCAGTTTGAGGTCAGGACCTTGAAACTTGGTTAAATTTCAGTATCTTGCCTGCATCACACATTTCAAATGTTAATACCCTCGTTGGGCCTGAGGTCAGGCCCCAGTTAGTGGTGCTGAGCTCTGCCAGGAGGTTGGAGATGCCTGTTGGAGCAGGGGTATCAAAGGCAGAGAGCAGCCATGATGGGGCCTGCTACTGCCTTTAACTCGTCATGAGACAGAATTCGGAGGGCAAGGGGATTGTGCAAGCGGCCAGCCAAATGGGATTGCACCTGACCTTGCAGCAATACCTTCCAGCTCAACAACAAATCTTTGCAGCCCACCCACACTGCACCTGACAGCTGTGCAGCAACACGCACCAAATCGTTCTGGTTTACTGATTTCTGATTTGACAATCACGTCCTAGCTCCCCCTCACCACCCTGATCAGCTAACAAACTCTTCAAGGTGCTAAATGGGCATTCAACTGGAGGTGAGAGTCTTACCCATTTCCACTCTCTGACCCGCCCTGTGAAAGATCCATCAGGAGGTGCTGGGGTCCAATGGCACCCTCCAGGGTGTGATGTTTGTAGTCCCAAACCCTTGCTCTGCACATCCCTTCCCCCCTTCCCCTTGCAGTTTAAAATTTAGCTTAGCATCATAGCACCAGGGAGTCAGGTTCGATTCTTGTCTTGGGTCACTGTCTGAGTGGAGTTTGCACATTCTCCCCATGTCTGCGTGGGTTTCCTCCAGTTTCCTCCCACAGTCTGAAAGACGTGCTGGTTAGGTGCATTGGCCATGCTAAATTCTCCCTCAGCGTACCCGAACAGACTTCAGAGTGTGGTGACTAGGGGATTTTCACAGTAACTTCATTGCAGTGTTAAAGTAAGCCTACTTGTAATGAATAAATAAACTTTAAGTCAGAGCAATTGTTGGCCTCCAAATCTGGGATGGCAGCTATCGTTGTCACCAGAGGGTCTATTGCTGTAGGGCCTCAATGAAGTACTCATAAAGCTGACCACTCATTCCAGATTTGACTGAATGGTTTCCATGCTTCATACACCAGTTGGGCGTCTACTTCATTCTCTCCAACACTGTATACAAACTCATTGCAAGGTAGCCCAATACACTGAGAACAACCACATTGATTGACAACAAACAACAACAACTTACATTTATATAGAGTCTTGTAGTAAAACATCTTAAGGTGCACCGCAAGGACATCATGAAACTAAGTCTGACACCAAGCCACACAAGGAGATATTAAGAGGTAAATTTTAAGGAGAGTCTTAAAGGACGAGAGTGAAGGAAGGAATTTCAGAGCTTTGGGCATTGGCAGCTGAAGGCGTGGTCACTGATGGTGGAGTGTTGTACATCACAGATGTGCAAGAAGATGGAATTTGAGGACCACTGTTGTCTTGGCAGGTTTAGGGACAGGAGGAGACTACAACGATTTGGAAGGATGGGGCAATGGGAGATCTAAAAACAAGGATGAGATTGTTAGAATTGACGTGTTGATGGACTGGCAGCCAATGAACATCGATTAGCACAAGGATGATAGGTGAATGGTACTTGGCATGTACACGAGCTGTCGGTATCAAAAATCATGGCTTCTTGGAGCTCTTCTTTTCCTTATCATTGTCCACAATTTTCAGCTACAGTTACCTCATCCAAAGTGCACCTCCACTTTAAGAGTTTTTTTATTTGGTCAGATCATGTGGGTGTCCCAAATTGCCCTTGGCCTGAGTATATTTCAGAGGGCATTTAAGAGTCAACCACACTGTACAGAGTGTGCACTGTTATCTCAGGCGATTGAAGAAGTAAAAATCAAGCAGGCTTCTCTGAATTGATTGTTCCTCAGAAACATCCCCTCCACATTCCTCAAAGAAACCATCATTTATGGGAGTCACATGGACATAAGATCAGCCTGGTCATAATGTATGCGATGATGAAGAAGCCAGCTGAGGTTCCCACAGGTACGGAGACCACCTGGACAAAGTACCTGTGAAAGTTTACCCCAATAAAAGTCAGGACGACAGAGGGAGGTGGCAGGGGTGGTGTTAGTTGCATGGGCAGATATATGCAAATAACTCTGCTAACATGACAACACGTAGAATCAGAAGGCTAAAGGTTAGCTAAAGACTGACTGCATTCCTGAAGTGTACACACTTCAGGCAAACAACAGCATAACCACATACAAAGATTGTTTTTCTAAGTTGGAGACAGTCTACAGAAAACATTTCTAATAACGAGATAACAGTTGAAATATAGTTTGGATTTTAGTGTGTGTTAGTTCAATTCGTATTTGAGATTCGTGCATTTAAGCTCAGTGCAGGGGCTGGCAGTAAAGGCCATTCTCTAAGTTTGTTTTTCTTTTCCTTTTCACTTCTGTCATGTTAATATTTTATGTCCTGTTCAATAAAAGAAAACCGCTTTAAAACTTGTATTAGTGCTGTCTTCGTCTATTAATACAAATGAATGGACCCAACAGTTTCTATTACTGAGATGAGTTTTACATACTAGGTTTGGCAATTGAATTGAAATTGCATCAGCTTCTATGGTGGGATTTGAACCCATACCCCCAGAGCTAGATTGCTAATCCAGTGACATTACCACTACACCCCAGTCTATCCTAATCCTTAGCCAGGGATCATTCTGGTCTGAATGGCTCAAGATCTCACCAGGCAGTGCATTCACGTACAAAGCCCGGTATGATGAAATGTATTGATGGACTGGAACTCTCCGACCTTGCCCGCGGCTGGGATTCTCCAGTCCTGCTGCTGTAAAAGGAGATTTAGCTGAGCTTCAAATTTTCCGTTTTCACTACCAGTGGCAGCGGGGCGTATGAGACCGGAGAATTCCAGCCATAATTTATTCGAATTTG
The DNA here is from genome assembly GCF_965287045.1 of Carcharhinus amblyrhynchos. NCBI lineage: Eukaryota > Metazoa > Chordata > Chondrichthyes > Carcharhiniformes > Carcharhinidae > Carcharhinus > Carcharhinus amblyrhynchos. The sequence goes on from NC_137327.1 coordinate 13,333,496, forward strand.
TTCATTTGCAATTTCCTGAACGACGACGATAAAGAACGTTTAATTCCAAATCTAATCACTTGCCTGGTTTGAACTGGTTTGGATTAATCTATCAATCTGTCTGGTTTTCATTTTCACCCCTAACAAAAATTAAGCTGATGAATCCGTTCGTTTGTTTGCTGTGGTTTCCTGTCTAATGTAGCTTGGGTTTTAGAAAATTGTTTCAACACTTCAGTGTAAAAAAACTGGATTGAGCAATCATGTTCAGACCTAATGTTAGAGGCTCACTAACTTAGACATCGGACTAAAGAAACCAAAAACAATTTCCTCCCAATCATATTACTTTCAGTCGCAGTGAGCAATACAGATAAGAATCTACCACATGCATTAATCTATCCTCTCTGCAGTGAAATTTAGGTTTTCGTCAATCCTATTTTAATTTAAGTTCACAACACATCCTATGTCCTGATTTTAGGTTCCTGTTCAAGTCAATGGGTCACTGTTACTTATCAGTCATGAGTCACACTACCCTCTCTGACACATAATCCATCAAAATACCTCCTACTTCCCCACAGTGCGTTTTAACTTTTCTTCTCTTCTCTGGCGTTTCGTATTAATGTTACAAAAGAGACACTTCCAAGAAGTGGCTTTATTACATTCCACATGCATAGCAGGGCCTAAATTACTTTTACAAAAAAAAGTTTGCAAAATCCAAGTAGGATGTATTCGAATTTCATTTATTTAAAAGGTTTGACCCTTCCATTATCTCTTTTCAATCCACAGAAACTGTGCTGTATTGGAGGCTAATTAGGTGTCGTCCTACACATGTCTGCACATATGCACCGACTTTCCTTCCCTCTACAGTGACATGCTTGCATGGTGTAACCAGAATTTACCGTAGACCAAAGGATTAACTCTAATGATAGCCACTGAGCCCATGTGTATGTCACAGCGCTGCCAGTCAGTAAGAGCAGATGAGTGTGAAGTATCTCAGGCAGTACTTCCAACCATATCTTGGTTTTCTTTAACCTTTGTTAAATGGTCAAACATTTCAATAAGTGTTTTTGAACAAAAGAATTAAAGACTTTGGCCTCCAACAAGGTCTGTTCCAGAAGAAACCAATGATAATAACAGACTTTCTATCAGCAGCATCTTATAAATGCTGCTGATAGAAAATCATAGACAGTACAGAAGGAGGCCATTGGCCCATTGAGCCTGCACTGACAACAATTCCACCCAGGCTCTATCCCCATAACCCAACACATTTACCCTGCTAACCTCCCTGACACTAAAGGTCCATTTAGCAGGGCCAATCTTTGGACTGTGGGAGGAAACTGGAGCACCTGAAGGAAACCCACACAGACATGGGGAGAATGTGCAAACCCCACACAGGCAGTTACCTGAGATGGGAATTGACCCTGCGTCTCTGGCACTGTGAGGCAGTAATGCTAACCACTGTGCCACCCTTATATGACAGCAGTCAATGCAGTTGAGACCAGCGCAAGGATTAAAAGAAAACTAAAGCTTTCCTGTTTTTGTCACCACTGTCAATATACTGTAGTGATAAAAAGACATTTGCAATCGTCTTGTTCTCCACTTCAGGGCTGAGCACAACATCTATGTTACATCCGATTTCAGTACTGAAGGAGTACTACATTGTTTGGGGATCTGTCTTCCAGATGAGACGTTAAGCCTTATTTGCTGTTTCAGGTGAATGTAAAAAAATCATAGCAACTAGTTCAAAGAAATGCAAGAGAGATCTCCCCGATGTCTTGGCCAATATTTTCCCCTCAACTTACTCTTACACCTCCATCCCTCATCAGATTGGTCAGAGAGCTCTCTGCTTCTTTCTGAAATACAGGCTCAACCAATCTCTAACATCACCACCTTTCTATGCCTGGCTGTATTTGTTCTCACTTTTTCAACTGCACTCACATTCTCCAGATGAAAGTTGCTGTTCTGATACTTACATAGGTTCCTGTTATGCCTGCCTTTCTGTAACATATGTTGAACATTTCTTGTTCTGGCTATACTCCAGGCCCTCTCCCTCATTGTTTCTCCTGCATTTGCGTCATGTACAGCTCATCCAGCATTGGAAAACTTCATCAATTTTGTTTCCAATTTCCACCATTTTCTCAGTTTCACAACTTTGACTATTCCCTTCCATTCCTTGACTTCTGTGTCTCCATTTCTGACAATAGTCTATCAACTAATAGTATAAACCCATCGACACCCACAGTTACCTTTGCTACACTTCTTCACATTTTACACCTTTTAAGGGTTCGAACGATGTGGAAAATTGTCCAGATACATCCAGTAGACAAAAAACAGGAGAATCCAACCTGGCCAGTAAACATCCCATCAGCCTACTTTTGATAGTCAGTACAGTGATGGAAGGGGGTTATCAATAGTCCTATCAAGTGACACTTATTCAACAAAACCTTCTGACTGCCGCTCAGTTTGTGTTTGACCAGGGTCACTGAGTTCCTGGCCTCATTACAGCCTTGGTTCAAACTGCTGAGATGAGTAATATGGCAATTTTATGTTATTAAATATAATCTGCTTCCTACAGTAACTGACACATTAAATCATTAATGATTCAGAACTTGGCGTGCAAGGCACAATTTCAAAGATTGCAGGCGTCACAACGCTTGGAAGTGTTGTAAACTGTGAAGAGGACAGTGTGGAATTTTAAAAGGACATAGACAAGTTGGTGGAGTGGGCAGAGAGGTGGCAGATGAAGTTCAATGCGGAGAAGTGAGGGGTGCTGCATTTTGGTAGGAAGAACATAGAGCGACAATATCAAATAAGGGGTAAAATTCTTAGAGAGACCTGGACGTATCTGTGCATTGATCATTGAAAGTGGCAGGACAGATGAAGAGAGCAGTTAATAAAACACATAGTATTCTAACCTTTATTAATAGGGGCATAGAATGTGAGAGCAAGGAGACAATGTTGGACTTATACAAGTCACTAATTCAGTGGTAGATAACCTGAGGCCCAGGGGCCACCCGTGGCCCACAAAAGTTTTGGGCACGGCTTGTGAAACACTTCCTTTACTCATTTGTGGGACATGGACGTGGCTGGCTGGCCAGTATTTATTGCCCATCCCTAGTTGCCCAAGGGCAGTTGAGAGTCAACCACATTCCTATGGCTCTGGAGTCACATGTCAGCCAGACTGGGTAAGGACATCAGATTTCTTTCCCTAAAGGACATTAGTGAATCAAATGGGCTTTTCTGGCAATCAACAATTGTTTTATGGTCATCAGCAGATTCTTAATTTCAGATATTTCTTATTGAATTCAAATTCCACCATCTGCTGTGGCGGGATTCGAACCCAGGTCCTCAGAACATTAGCCGAGTTTCTGGATTAATGGTCAGGTGATAATATCACTGGGCCTTTGCTTCCCCAAAACATTTTGTTGGCTATTGCTCTTGTACATGGATGCCACATTCTGCTGATTTCCGCCCATGTAGTTTTTTCCTTATCGGTACGACTGAAGCGATTCGCAAGTAAAGCTGGGGCAAGTGAAGTGAGGTGTCTACTGATTGCTCACAACATTGACTGGTCAGAGCCGTGCACTCCCTCTGTGTCCAAAGTACAAATATTCCTACTGCTTTTACCATTTGAAGTTGATGACAATTCTTTTGATGTATGAATGATGAAGCATTTTCTTCTGTTGTTTAACCTGTTGTTAAATATTTGGCATGCATCGATTGTATACAATTCTATCCAAGGTTCATGGTTAGTGAACAAGCCCGATTTCAATATTGCGGCCCACTGAGATGAAGGAGGGTCACTCATGTAGCCCACTCACTAGCCTCGATCGCCTACCACTGCACTAGTTAGGCCTCAGTTGCAATATTGTGTACAGTTCTGTCTGCCACACTTTAAGGAGGATGTGAATTCTTTGGAGAGAGCGCAGAAGATGTTTACAAGAGTGGTTGCAGAGATGGAAACCTTCAGTTATGAGGATAGACCGGCGAGGTTGGGACTGTTCTCATTGGAAAGGCTGAGAGGAGACTTGATGGAGATGTTCAAATTCATGAGGCGGGGTGGATGGAGTAGATAAGGAGGAACCGTTCCTGCTCATAAAACGGTCAAGAATGAGAGAGCGCAGGGTTTAAAGTGATTCGCAAAAGAAGCAAATGTGATGTGAGGATAAACTTTTTCACACAGCAATTTGTTCGGGTCTGGAATTCACCGCATGGAAATGTGGTGGAGGCAGGTCCAATTGAGGCATTCAAGAGGGTGTTAGATCATTATTTGAACAGAATCAATGTGCAGGGGTATGGGGAAGAGGCAGGAGTATGGCGGCAAGACATGATGCTCGTTTGGCAAGCTGATGTAGGCATGATGAGCCAAATGGTCTTCTCCTACCCTGCAGTGCCCTAATTAAGGGTCACTGCGACCTTTACCAGTCACTGGACCCCCTTCTGTTAAGCGGCATAATGTGATGTAGGTTACTAAAGTACTTCACCAGAAATATGATCGACAGGTTAATCTTTCAACACTTGGAATGCTGACTTCAAATTTGCAACATTAGTAAAACACAATTAAGGTAGACCTTCTTTATCAAAGGTTTTGTTTTGGGAGACAATATAATAAGACCTGGATACGCAAACATTAAAAATTGAGTAGTTCTCCTCTAAAGCATACTGTGGGCTCAATTTTACCATCAGGTTGTGCCCGTTTTTGGGCAGAAAACTTAGTAAAGTTGGACGTGAGGAGAGTAGCGTGATCCGGGCCTGCCTCCACACCCGTTCCCCCTTTACCAATTGCTGAAAATAGCCGCCGTCTGGACCATGCCCGAAACGCGTGCATTTAAATCGACTTAATGGGCTGCACGCCCAAACTTATCGGCACTTCCCCCTTTACCAAAGTGTTTGCCCATCCAGAATCAGCGCCAAACAGACATGGTCCACAAAGGTCCGATTCGGATGCTCCAGCTTCTTAGGTCGTAGGCTCAGAGCTTCTGGCGCCTCCCTGACTCAGAATGGTGTGGGGTGGTGGGGAAGGGTAGGAGGTGAGTCAGGTGGCTCTCTGTGGGGGGGAGGGAGGCGGGTCAGATGGCTGTCTGGTGGGGCGTGGTGGGGGGGGCGAAAGGAGGTGTCTGCTGCCACTCTGCATGTGATCGGTGGGGAGAATGGGGTTCTGCTGCCACTCTGCCTGCAATTGGTAGGGGGGAAGGGAGGCAGGGAGCCGCAAGTGGTCTGAGGTAGCAGGGGGTGGGGGATAAGAGGGACAGTAATGTTGTGGGGGTGAGCCAATGTCTATGGGGGTCGGGGGTAGGCATTATACAGCCCCAGAGCGATGTGGCAGGGAAGCGTTTTTGTATTTTTTTACTGCGCATGCGCAGTTGAAAGCTCTGATCAGGGTTTTAGTTTTGAGTGTGTTAAGCCCTGCCCTCAGGCTTCTGCAGTATGATTCAGAATCGCTGCTATTTTTTCAGGCAGGGTGCATATGGGGGCGCCCAAAAATGGGTCTAAAAGTCAGACCTGAAACACTCAGTTTCAGCACTTAGAATCAAAACGGTAAAATCGGGTTAGTGTACCAGGAACATGAATGAACCATAAACAGTGACAAAGTGGTTTATTTCACTCATGAGGAAGTCCTTTCTAAGTCACTATTGATTTGATTTGATTTATTGCTGTCACCAGCATTAGCATACAGTGAAAAGTATTGTTTCTTGCGCACTAAACAGACAAAGCATACCATTCATAGAGAAGGAAAGGAGAGAGTGCAGAATGTGGTGTTACAGTCATAGCTAGGGTGTAGAGAAAGATCAACTTAATGCAAGGTAGGTCCATTCAAATGTAGGATGGCAGCAGGGAAGCAGCTGTTCTTGAGTCGGTTGGTACGTGACCTCAGACTTTTGCAACTTTTTCCTGATGGAAGAAGGTGGAAGAGAGAATGTCCGGGATGCGTAGGGTCCTTAATAATGCTGGCTGCTTTGCTGAGGCAGCAGGAAGTGTAGACAGAGCCAATGGATGGGAGGCTGGTTTGTGTGATGGATTGGGCTACATTCACGACCTTTTGTAGTTTCTTGCATTTCACACATGTCATGTGTCAATTCGCAGTTCTGTCGGACTACTGGGATGAATCTCACAGTGACCTGTTAGCCACGTTTTGCTCTATTCCCACTCACATTTCAATGTGAGATTGCTGATAGCTCTGCTCCACTGGCACGGTGTTCTTTCTTGAAATAGATGAATGACAGACTGATGGGAATGTGGCAGGCTTACTGGAATTGCTAAGGGAGAGTAATCAAATCCTGATTAATGAATTACTAATCCGCTCAGGAATAAGCAAACCTGTTTAAGGGTTTACTTAACAACCCGAAACTCATTGTGATGAAAGGTCACTGGCCTGAAAGGTTAACTCTCTTTCTCTTTCTTCAAATGTTGCCAGTCCTGCTGAATGTTTCCAGTATTTTGTGATTTCATTGCCAGCCTCTCTATAACGTTACTTAATGATTTTGTGAAGTTGCATTAAAATAGCATTTCAAGTTTTGGAGTTGATGCGTGGAGAAGCAACACTTCTGTTTGCTCAGAAAATGGTAATTGAGCTGCTATCTCGATGTGTCTTTGATAAATAAATGTTCTTGGCTCCATCCCAAGCGGATTTGTTGTACCTTTCCCTGACCTCATTTCCCATAAGTTTCTCGTAAAATTGTACAGAGCTGGTGCCAAGTGTAACACAACTATTTATATCAGGACAGTTATCAAAGCCTTTTATGACTTTCAACAGAACCATTGCACCCTGCGATTATGTTCTGGCTCGTGAAAAAATTTGGACTGATAAAGTTCAAATATTTTTAATTTTTCCGCATTTTCCCCAGTTAATACCCCTTCGTTACCTGAGGAAGGTATGGGCAGCATGGTGGACAGTGGTTAGCGCTGCTACTTCGCTGTTCTAGGGATCAGGGTTTGATTCCCGGCTTGGGTCACTGTCTGTGGGGAATTTGCACGTTCTCCCTTTGTCTGCATGGATTTCCTCTGGGTGCTCCGGTTTCCTCCTGCAGCCTGAAAGACGTGCTGGTTTTTTTTGGTGCATTGACCCGAACAAGCGTGTGGCGACTCAGGGAATTTCACAGTAACTTCATTGCAGTGTTAACGTAAGGCTTACTTGTGATTAATAGATAGACTTATACTTTAAAAGAGAATAATCATACTTGCTGCTAATTTTTAACAAATGTCTATCAAAAGGCAATCAAGTTAACACTCCCTAGGAACAATAGAACTTACAGAACGTGGTTTTATACAACAGATTTTATGACCTGCTTTAAACACCTGGCAGATTCTCAAGGCTAATCAATATATCTGGTATCATAAAGGTCATCCTTACTTGTACTGCTAGTACTATCACATTGATAAAAACATCTATGAGAGAATGAAGTCTTAATTTCTTTAAGAGGTCACTTCTGTCAGAAACTGAACTGGCAGAAAGAAGGTTACATGACACATTTTAATCACAATCCTTTTCTCGTAGAATCGTAGAAGAATTGTACAATCCCTACAGTGCAGAAGGAAGCCATTTGGTCCATCGAGTCTGCACCGACAACAATCCCACCCAGGCCCTATCCCCATAACCCCAGGTATTTACCCTGCCAGTCCCCCTGACACTAGGGGGCAATTTAGCATGTCGAACTTTTACACATGCACCATAGAAAGGATTCTTTCTGGTTGTAGCATAGCTTGGTATGGCCCCTGCTCTGACCAAGATTGCAAGGAACTCCAAAAGGTCATGAATGTAGCCCAATCCATCAGGCAAACCTGTCTCCCATCCATTGACTCTGTCTATACTTCCCGCTGCTTGGGCAGGCTCGAAGGGCTAGATGGCCTACTCCTGCTCCTATTTCTTATTGTCTGATGTTCAAAGCAGCCAGCATAATTAAGGCCCGCACGCACCCCGGATGTTCTCTCTTCCACCTTCTTTCGTTGGGAAAAAGATACAGAAGTCTGAGGTCAGTTACCAACCGACTCAAGAACATCTTCTTCCCTGCTGCTGTCAGACTTTTGAATGGACCTACCTCGCATTAAGCTGAGCTTTCTCTACAGCCTAGCAATGACTGTAACACTATCTTCTGCACGAGAGAGTGCAGAATGTAGTGTTACAGTCATAGCCTTCTCTATGCTTTGTCTGCAAAGCGCGCAAGAAACAATACTTTTCACTGTATTTTAATCCATGTGACAATAATAAATCAAATCAAATCAAATCAATCAATCTAATCCATACGCGTTTGGACTGTGGGAGGAAACTGGAACAAAGGAGGAGAGCCATGCAGACATGGGAGAATGTTCAGACTCCACACAGAAAGTGACCCGAGGCTGGAATTGAACCCGGGTCCCTGGCGCTGTGAGGCAGCAGTGCCATCGTGCCACCCTTGAAAAATAAAATGTGGTGTTCGATCTAAAGTGGACAAACCCACGTTAAATAATTAGATAAGAGACAACAGAACTTGATTCCATGTTGTGTCTTTAAAGATTTGGGAATCCCCAAAGTACAGCCAACTAAGTGCGTTGTCACTGGGGTCATAAAGGAAATGTGGTAGCCATCTTGCACACAACAAGGTCTCACAAACAACTATCAGACAATCTCTCCAAGGCGTTGTTGAGTGACAACTGTTGACTAGTTAACTGGGGAGAATTACTCTACGCTACTGTGAATTAAAGCAATGACATTCTTAGTATTCACCTGAGAGGGCAGAAGGGCCGATGAATTAATCATCATTTTTCTTTTCACTTAAATCTCGTTTTTTTTGTTTGGCCTTCTTAAAGAAGCAGGAAGACTGGTCTTACTTTTTTTAGACGGAAGCATTCTTAATTATACTAAAAGTGTTTTGAACAGGAAAATAATTTACATAATTTTAACCCGTAGGGGCTAGGTTGGTTGCAACAAAAATGTGTTGGTGGGTAAAGGGAGATGCTATATTAAGTAACGGGTTATATATATGAAAAACAAAAAAAAAGTTTAAAGTACAATACCCCATATACGATCATTATCTACAGTCCTCATTTGGAAAATAATGCTTTGTAAAAGGAATTTAATTATCAACTTCCTCTTATACGAATTTTTAAATTAATTTTTCTACATTCCAAAAAATATAACACTTCTGTTTACCCGCAGACAGATTTTTGAACCTTTAGAATGACCCTAGATCTTTTTGACTGTAAAGAAATCACCAACCATTGCAGTAAAGGAGATTTTAATATGAAATACAATGCCAATTTATGTCTGAAATAAAGTTTTTGACCCTTTATCTGAGGAAAGATATTCTGGCATTGGAGTCAGTCCAGAGAAGGTTCGTGAGGTTGATCCCAGGATGGAGGGATTTTCTTATGAGGAGAGGTTGAGTGGATTGGGCCTGTACACATTGGAGTTTAGAGAAATGAGGGGCAACTTTATTGAGATATGTAGGATTCCCAAGGGGCTTGACAGGGTAGAGGTTGTTTCCTCTTGTGGGAGAGTTCAGGACCAGAGGGCATAATCTCAGAGGGGAGAGGGAATTGACTTTACTGTAGAGGCTGGGATGTTAAGTGCATTCAAGTCTGAGATGGACAGATTTTTCATCAGTAATGGAATTAAGGATTATTGGGATAAGGCAGGAAAGTAGAGCTGAGGATTATCATATCAGATCAGCAATGATCTAATTGAATAATGGGGCAGATGCAATGGGCAGAATGGCCTCTTTCTGTTTCTACTACAACTTATGGTCTTATGGTCTACATCAATTTAACATTAATGACTTTTTCACAGACAGGCTGATGGGGAATGTATAAGATGCACTGTCAGTCTATGTGGTGATAGACAACAGGACATAGAGTCCCAGTATGGTGGTGAACCCCCAAAGGATAAGGAAGGAAATGATCTTGGATGGTGAGCAACTTGCTCTGTCTTTTTCGACTGCACCTTCAAAACCCATAGCCTGTGCCACTCGAAAGAATAAGAGAAGTACAACCATCTAGAAGTTTCCCTCCAGACCAATTTAAAGGCATGGTGTTGCATTTGGAAATTGGTATCACTTGATTGAATAATGGGTTATACTGCCAACCAATTGACTATCTTAAATTGGTTGCCAGAGCAACTTGTAGCACATTGAGGATTATTTAGCATATGTTGTCCATAAAGTCATAGAGTCATTTAGGTTTACAGCATGGAAGCAGGTCCTTTGGCCCAACTTGTCCATGCTTCCCCCTTTTTTAACACCTAAGCCAGTTCGAATTGCCCGCGATTGGCCCATATCCTTCCATAGCCATCTTACCCATGTAACTGTCTAAATGCTTTTTAAAAGGCAAAATTGTACCCACCTCTACTACTACCTCTGGCAGCTTGTTCCAGACACTCACCACCCACTGTGTGAAAAAATTGCCCCTCTGGACCCTTGTGTATCTCTCCCTTCTCACCTTAAACCTATGCCCTCTAGTTTTAGGCTCCTCAACCTTTTGAAAAAGATATTGACTATCTAGCTGATCTGTGCCGCACATTATTTTACAGAGCTCTGTAAGTTCACCCTGAAGCTGCCTATGCTCCAGAGAAAAAAGTCCCAGCCTATCCAGCCTCGCCTGATAACTCAAACCATCAAGTCCCGGTAGTATCTTAGTAAATCTTTTCTGCACTCTTTCTAGTTTAATAGTATCTTTTCTATAATAGGGTGACCAGAACTGTGTGTAGTATTCCAAGTGTGGCCTTACCAATGTCTTATACAACTTCAACAAGACATCTGTATTCTGTATTCAATGTTCTGGCCAATGAAACCAAGCATGCTGAATGCCTTCTCCACCAATCTGTCCACCTGTGACTCCACTTTCAAGGAGCTATGAACCTGTGCCCCTAGATCTCTTTGCTCTATAGCTCTCCCCAACACTCTACCATTAACTGAGTAAGTCCTGCCCTGGTTTGATCTACCAAAATGCATCACCTCGCGCCCAATCACAGAATCACACTTGTGTTTCGAGTTTTGCAATTGTGGGTTGGTTATGTACAATCTCCTTCCTGCCCATTGCGAACTCGGACATGCTATTTGACACAATCCGCCAGTGTTTGTGATGCAGGGCCTACATTCCTGTCATCACACTAGCACTGAAATTCAATCAGCGCTCTCTCCTCAAACAGTATAAATTGTTGTTTTCAAGGTGTTCAGTCACCTCATCCCTAATTATAGACTCGAGCAATTTCCCAACAAAAGATGTCGAGAAAACTGGCTCAGAATTCCTTGGTTTCCCTCCATTACTTTTCTTTAACAGTTGATTGACAGGCACTATCTAAAGCAACAATTCCCTAACTAAGAGAATGTTGAATAATTATACGGAGGGCATCTGCAATGTTCCCACCTACTTCTTATAAAATCCGGGAATGAAAATTATCTGGTCCTGATGATTTGCTGCTTGTTAGTGCCTTCCAAATTTTCGATTATTGTTAGCTGTTAATATTAATTTTGAGTCCATATCTTTGATTCAATAATCATTTCCCTGGGATATCTGGCATGCTGCCCTTTTCCTCTGGTATAAATATTGAAGCTAAGGAAGCATCTTAGTAAATCTTTTCTGCACTCTTTCTAGTTTAATAACATCCTTTCTCTAATAGGGTGACCAGAACTGTATGCAATATTCCAAGTGTGGCCTTAACAATGTCTTGTACAACTTCAACAAGACATCACAACTTCCGTATTCAATATTTTGGCCAATGAAACCAAGCATGCCGAATGCCTTCTCCACCATTCTGTCCACGTGTGATTCCACTTTCAAGGAGCTATGAAATGATCTTGCATGCCCACCATTTCCTTACTTTCATCAACGTTGATGTGAAGATGTTGGACTGGGGTGGGCACAGTAAGAAGTCTCACAACACCAGAGTTAAAGTCCTACAGGTTTATTTGGTAGCACGAGCTTTCAGAGTGCTGCCCCTTTACTCACCTAATGAAGGAGCAGTGCTCCGAAAGCTCGTGCTACCAAATAAACCTGTTGGACTTTAACCTGGTGTTGTGAGACTTCTTACTGTGCCTTCATCAACATTATCACTGTTTTTCATTCTTCAAGGGGTCCACATTACTTCTGAACACCCTCTTTCTCAATTGGAAAAGATTTTAGTGTTGATTTTGATTTCCCTTTCTGTTCTCCCTTTTTATCATTCTTACTCTCTGCCTTGAAACAATTTTCTTCACCCATTCGCCTGGATCTTTGCAGTCTTCTTTGCACTTTCTACACTTTCTCACCTAATGTTATGTTGGGCAGGATGTTTTGGTTGTTCCTGCCAACGGAGATCATCCAGTCCCGGCAATGGCGACCCAACCCGCTGCAGGTGTCCTGGCAGCAGAGTGGGCAAACAATAGGAAACCCTGTTTACAGCGGCTGGACCAGAGGATCCCAATGCCAGCCAACGATGGGCCACCTCTGCCCCCATGAAACATGCCAGGGAGGACAGGGGGAGGGGCGGAAATACCTGCTAATTGTCTCTTACATCTTTAGTTATCCACTTCTTTATTTGGCAAGTAGAGTCCTTGCCGCTCGGGGATATAAATTGGTTCTGAATCACATATTTTGAATATTGTCAAGAAGAGAACCATGTCATCAAAACTTTTCATCTTGCCCTCATCTGGACAAATACAAGAATGCCAAATTTCAAGCAATTACAATAATTTATACTACAGGAAAAAAGGGTGCCGATTTGTTGGCGAGTTCACCTACTTTAGCCGTTGACATCATTACGTGACTGATGTTAATATATATCCGATCATTGTGTGGAGATGCCAGCACCGGACTGGGGTGGGCACAGTAAGAAGTCTCACAACACCAGATTAACGCCCAGCAGGTTTATTTGGTATCACAAGCTTCAGGAACTCCTTCACCAGGTGAGGGGAGAGTTCAGTTCACAAACAGAATATATCTGATCACTTAGAAATATACAGGCTGAAACTTTCCGGCTGATCACGCTGGCGAGATTCTCTGGATCTGAAACCCCACGGATTTCCTGCCGGCATGGGGTGATATCAATGGGAATCCCCATCAACGGAGCGGGGCCAGAGAATCCCGCCACTAGCAAACAACGCTCCACTTCCTGCCAGAGGGAAACAAGCGGCTGGGAGGCCGGAGGATCTCACTCATGTTCTTTTCAATTGCTCTATTGAGAAGTTACACCCAGAGCATTATCCTATTTTTCTGTTTCTGATGTGGAGCAATCTGTTGCATATTATCACCATTTTTTAAACTTCCTTTCGATTTCCAGCTTCCACCCACATTTACAAGGTATCTTACAACCAAAAAAAATCAGCCATGAATGTCTACAGTAGTGCAAGAACCACTCAATATTCTAAATTGCAATCTTGGACAGAGTTACAACACTATTAGATATCAACATTTCAACAAACAATCTCAGTCTGAAACATCAGGGAGCTCAACACTTCCTCTGTTGTAGATAAAACTGATGAGAAAGATATTTGATAAGTTGGAATTTTTAAAAGTTAATGCTAATGAAGTATTGTGCTGTGATAGTGAGGTGTTGCATACCTATTGTGGTACTTTGAGTCTTAAAATAAACTGTAACAATTGCTTTCTCTACTTTTTCTTGCTGGCCAATATCCTCTGTGATAGATAACAATTAAACAGGAAACCAAATCTCTTTCTGTCTGGCTGATTACAGAAGTAGTATCATTGCTATAGTCTGCAAAGAATTCTCCCAGAAAATGTGAAAAACATTACTGAAATCTTTTTACTTTCAGAGAGATAATTTGCTACATTGATAGCAGTTCAGTCGAGTACGCAGTTGCAAGGCGCTGCCTGAATGCCTCACTGGTTACATTTCAGTACAGGAACAGGAAGACAATTTTCAGCCCACCTATTTCAATAATCATCAGTGTAAATAAAATGCAATATGGTTTCCAAGGGCAGCCAAATAAACTGGAATATGATCTGCTCTCAAGCACCAATTCATTGCCAATCTATTCGGAGAACTAATAAAATATTATCTGATAATTGGTCATTTTCTCAAGTCTGGACTTCATCTTTTTGTCATAGCCTTTTATCATCACCACCCCCCCACCAACTCCAGCAAAAATATCATTATTGTCATTATTATTAGTCCTTTAAACTTTTTCCTTGTACCTTCTAAACTACAACACAAACTCTTCCTCCTCCCTGCTTCCTCGCTGTGATGATGTCAAGATGAAGTCCTTGCCCAGTGAAGCAGTTGAGGCTACTTCATTGAACGTCTTTAGGGCAAGGATAGATAGATTTTTGAACAGTGAAGGAATTAAGTAGTGAGCAGGCAGATAAATGGAGCTGAGCCCACAAAGAGATCAGCCATGATCTTATTGAATGGTGGAGCGGGTCCAGGAGGCCAGATGGTCTATTCCTGCTCCTAATACTTATGTTCTGATGTTAATTATTCAGATAACATCCTATCTGAATAACCTAAGGTGCTGAAATTGTGGAACTCCTCAGTCCTTGGCATCACTTGTCAATTACTTCCTCATTTGCCATGTCTGCCTTCCTGTTCTTTACAATGTTGGTGGAATTTCTCCTTCACTCTTTCAGCTTGGTTTCTCTGTTTAAAACAAACTGCGACCATAGGACACAGAATCCTACCATGCAGAAGGAGGCCATTTGGCCCATCGATCTGCACCGACCATCCCAGGCCCTATCCTCATAACCCGATGCATCTACCCTAGTTAGTTCCCCTGACATTAAGGGGTAACTTCACATGGCCAATCCACCTTACCCGCACATCTTTGGACTGTGGGAGGAAACCGGAGCAACCGGAGGAAACCCACATGGACACAGGGAGAATGTGCAAATTCTGCACAGGCAGTGACCCAAGCTGGGAATCAAACCCAGGTCCATGGTGCTGTGAGGCAGCACTGCTAACCACTGTGCCACTGTGCCACCCAAAAGATAAATATCCAAAGATAAATACATTTTATCTTTTCCAGTTTAAGTTGGAACTGTCCAGGGTATATGCATCCTCCAGCAATTGCTGCAGGGTGGCATGGTGGTACAGTGTTTAGCACTGTTGCCTCACAGCGCCAGGGTCCTGGGTTTGATTCCTGACTTGTGTCACTGTCTGTGCGGATTCTGCATGTTCTCTCTGTGTCTGTGTGGGTTTCTGCTGCCTGCTCTGATTTCCTCCCACAGTCCGAAAGATAAACGGAGAACAAAGAGCACAGAACAGTGTAGCACAGGAACAGGCCCTTTGGCCCACCAAGCCTGTGCCGATCACGCTGTCCTATCCAAACCAACCACTTGTATTTCTCTATTCCCCGCCTGTTCATATGTCTATCCTGATAAGTCTTAAATGTCACTAATGTGTCTGACTCAACCGCCTCACTTGGCAGTGCATCCCAGGCCCCCATCACCCTCTGTGTAAACATCTTCCCCCGCACATCTCCACTGAACTTTTCCCCCCTTACCTTGAACTTGTGCCCCCTTGTAAACGTAATTTCTACCCTGGGAAAAAGTTTCCAATTGTTCACCTTACCTACGCCCTTAATAATTTTATAAACTTCTATCAGGTCATCTCTCAGTCTCTGTCTTTCTAGGGAGAACATTCCCAGTTTATTCCATCTCCCCTTGTAGCTCATACTCTCCATACCAGGCAACATCCTGGTGAACCTTTTCTGTACTCCCTCCCACTCTCCACATCGTTCTGGTGGTGGTGTGGCAACCAGACTTGGACACAGTATTCCAAATGTGGCCTAATCAACATTTTATATAATTGTGACATAATTTGTCAACTTTTACACTTTTCATCCGATGAAGAGAGCACGCCATATGATTTCTTCGCCACCTTTTCCTCCTGCGCTGCCACTTTTAAGGATCTGTGGGTCTGTACTCCCAGATCTTTCTATGCTCCTGATCATTCTGCTATTTATTTTTATAGCTGAATTGGATGCACCAAAATGCAACACCTTGCATTTATCTGGATTAAATTCCATCTGCCGGTCCTCTGCCCAATTTTCCAGATTGTCTATATCCTGCTGTATTCTCTGACAAACGTCATCCCAACCGCAACTCTAACAATCTTAGTATCATATCCGCAGCTCCAGCAATCTTAGATGTGCTGGTTAGGTGCATTGGTCGTGCTAATTTCTCCCTCCGTGTACCCGAACAGGCACCCAGAGTGTAGTGAGTAGGGGATTCTCACAGTAATTTCATTGCAGTGTTAATGTAAGCCTACTTGTGACACTATTACTTAAAACAGTTAAAATGTTTGACTGCGCCTCTCTGTGGTACTGAGGTCCCACCTCTAATGTTGAATCTAAATAAGGGCAGCAATGGGCAGGATGTTACACCTTTTGATTTTCCAGAAATCTTATCATTTCTCATGAAAGGACATGAAGGTCTATTTGCATCACCCAGTGACGACCTTAGTTTTTCAACAAATCAACTATTGTGTACATCAGGAAGAAATTGATGACTGATCTGATTGTGCAAGAGCTTTAACTGTAAGAGATAACAGTGTCCATTTTAATATTCACCTGAAGAAATTGTCAGGATAAAGTGTGCAGAGAATGTTGGTGAATAATAAGATTCAAAAGATAATCCAGATGGAAAGCAGCGATGTGTGTCGGCATATTAAAACACTAGTGGTAAATACGTGTTATGTACATGTTTCAACTTGACACTGTGAGAATAATATTTTCCTCAACATTCCATGTTAATTACTCACTGACAGCCTAAGTTTCAATAGTATTTTGGATAAAGTCACAAAAACAGAAAATGCTGGAAAATATTATCAGGGTTGAAAGCATCTGTGGAGCAAGGAGAGAGCTAACGTTTGGAGTCTGGATGACCCTTCGTCAAAGCTGAAGGCTATTAATCATTGGTTAAAGTAAAGTTAAAGTTTATTTAATTGTGTCACAAGTAAGGCTTATATTAACACTGCAATGAAGTTATTGTGAAATTCCCCTAGTCACCACCCTCTGGTACCTGTTTGGGTCAAAGTACCTAACCTAACGCAGAGCAGAGGGTCTCGAACGTGCAAGTCTGGCTGGGCTAGAGAATGGGGGTTGGATGCGGGAGACATATTAGCCATGGTTCCTGCTCCTAATAACAATCATAGTCAAAAAAATGAATACTGCACATGTTTAACATGAATAACCTGCACCAATGCACCTAATAGAATGATATTTATACTGTAAGGGTGAGGGAGGAGGTAATTGACAAAGATATCATGGACAAATAGACAAAGGGAATGTAAATGGTGGTGATCATGGCTATGAAGGGTGCTCACAGTAAGAAGTCTCACAACACCAGGTTTAAGTCCACCCAGTTTATTTGATAGTAATCCCACAAGCTTTCAAAAATGGTGTTCCTTCGTCAGGTGTGTGGAAAGTTCTGATCAGAGAAGGGCATATAAGGACACACTCAGTGTACAGACTACTGATTAGAATGCAAGTCTTTACAGCTAACCTGCTATTCAAATCTTAAAGATGCAGACAATGTGAGTGGAGATAGCATTACCATAGGTTAAAGAGATGTATATTGTCTCCAGATAGAACAGTAAGTGAGATTTTACAAGCCCAGGCAAGTCATGGGGGTTGCAGATAGTGCAACATGAGCAGAGACTAATAGCCAAGTTCCGCACACATGAGGACGGCCTCAACCAGGATCTGGGATTCATGTTGCACTATCTGTAACCCCCATGACTTGCCTGGGCTTGTAAAATCTCACTTACTGTCCTGTTTGGAGATCAGAACTCCCACTCACCTGATGAAGGGACAGCCAGTTCTGAAAGCTAGTGGCGTTTGCTACAAATAAACCTGTTGGACTTTAACCTGGTGTTGTGAGACTTCTTACTGTGTTTACCCCAGTCTCACGCCGGCATCTCCACATCTGTTCTCTCTCCATAGATGATGTCAGACCTGCTGAGATTTTCCAGCATTTTCTGTTTTTGTTTCAGATTCTCGCATCTGCAGTAATTTAGCTTTTCAATTGGATGAAGTCCAAGTTTGATTATTCTATGAATGGCAATTGTTATGTCTTCTTATTCCTAGAAGTTGGAATTAATCTTCAGTAATCTTCAGAATAAACATTTAGACCAAAATGCTGGAGATGCATCCAATTTATCTCTTACAGCTCTTGATGTGATTGGTGGATTGATATATATTTTCTCTGCATTGACTGCAGTTAGCAGTAAGATGAGTCACCCTGGATATACATTTGCATAGCTAACATTTCCTATTTCTTAATGAATAACATAACAATATCTCACCTCTCTTTCTCTACAAGCAGATTGCCTTTAGAACAATAAAACTGCTACAATCACTTTTTTTATATTTTATCTAAACTAAAGAAGATTAACAGTTGACTTTTATAATTAAACTGAACACCTTTAGAAACTGTTATAGTTTGTTTCCTTTTCTCCAAACATTCTTCACAGTAAATGGTAGGAGGCTGTGATAAGACCTTGTAGATTTGGTAGTCATCACTCTCAGTGGTGAGTTGGCTTGCTGCACAGAACATGTGTGTTCTAGAAGTCTTGCTTCATGTTACCTGTTCTGTGTCACTTTTGTGTCCCTAGCTGGTGATGTTTCATCACTTGTTGGGGTTGTCTTGTTGATAGTGTTGTTGTTGATGATCTCTTCCTGCTTTTTTTTAAGCTCAGATATAAATTGAATATGGACTTTGTTCCTTTTCAATTGCAGCAACCCAGGTAGGGATTTAGCAGGTCTGTGTAGCCCTCCTTCTTCCTGTGCAGTAGCGAGATGTTGGATGGGATTTTCTGGTCTTGTTCACCCTAAGAGCAGAAAATTCCACCTGAGCTCAACAGACATTTGCATGTTTCTGTCCCGCCTGCTATGATTCCTGTGACTGGCGGGACAGGAAAATTCCCCCATTGTCTTACTTTCTCCTGGTCACTTGGAGGGAGTATTTTGTTTGACAGCGTTGTCTTATACTTACTTCCATTCAACAGCATGTCAACCTTGAGATGTGTAATTCAAACTGATAATAAGGTAAGGTTTGGGTTTTTGTTTTGCGATGTTTCATGAGGTGATTCAGTGATCAGAACTCATACTGCTGACGTTGTTGTAGCTCTCAAATCTTTCACCTTTCGGATAAAAGGGATTTTTAAGTAAGAATCACAGTGGCACAGTAGTTAGCACTGCTGCCTCATAGTGCCAGGGTTCTGGGTTTGATTCCCAGCTTGGGTCACTGTCTGTGTGGAGTCTGCACATTTACCCTGTGTCTGCATGGGTTTCCTCTGGGTGCTCAGGTTTCCTCCCACAGTCCAAAGATGTGCAGATTAGGTTGATTGGCCATGCTAAATTGACCCTAGTTTCAAGGGGATTAGTAGAGTAAATATATGGGGATAGGGTGGGATTGTTGTCAGTGCTGGCTTGATGGGCTGAATCGCCTCCTTCTATATTGTAGGAATTCTATTGAATGAAACTACATGTAGGTACCTTTCTTTCAATGGATTTGCCAATGCAGTACATAGCTAATCTGGCTCTGAGTTTACACCATATGGTCTCCATGTAACTTCATGAGAAGTTCTTTCTGCATTGCTTTTGATATGGTTATTTTGAATCCCCCGGCTTCTAATGAGATAAACTAAGGTGTAAAATTCTTGAAGAGATGCAGGAGCTGAGGGACCTGGCAGTACATATGTATCGATCATTCAGGGTGGCTGGTCAGGTGCAGAGAGCATTTAGTAAAACACTGTGTTCAGAGCTTTATTATTAATAAGGAAATAGAGTACAAGAGCAAGGAGGTTATGCTGAACTTATACAAGACACTAATTAGACCTCGGCTGGAATACTATGTACAGAGCTGGACACTATAGGAAGGAAGCAAATGCATTGGGCAGAGTGCAGAAAAGGTTTAAGAGAATGGTTTCAGGGATGATAAGCTTCAGTTATGAGGATAGATTGCAGAGGTTGGGACTGTTCTCCTTGGAGATAAAAAGGCTGAGGGGAGATTTGATAGAGATATTCAAAGTCATGAGGGCTGGACAGAGTAACTAGGGAGAAACAGTCCTCCTTTGTAAAGGATGAAGAATGAGAGGACACAGGTTTAAAGTGATTTGTGAAAGGCAAGAGTGATACGAGAAAAATGTTTTCAACACAGTGAGTGGTTTGGGTCAGGCCTGGCAGTGTAGTGGAGGCAGATCCATTCGAGGCATTTGACTTTCTCCCTTAGATATGTATGGAATTTCTCACATGGTGGTCATCATGGTATTCATCTACTCTGTAGCTATCAGCTTCCATGCCTGCTACTTCTTAGCATTCTCTGCATGTCTTCCTTACTTTCTGCTATAATGCATCCTGACTCATTTTAAGGTCAGAAGACAGATGTAGAAGTTTGTACCGATTTGGCTGTGTTGAATGTTATAAACAACAAAGATTCCTCATTGAGCTGCATGCTCCATTGGCCACTTCAAGCTTGCTGCAAATCTTTGCCCCTGTCAGCGCTGGTATGATGTCATCTGGTATAGGATAGCAATTTCACTTTGTTGCTTGATTAAGATCTTTGGGATCCAAACAAATTCTTAGCTGTCCATTTGACTTGACCATGATAGAATTGACTCAATCTGTGGCTCTGTGACTCAATCTGACTCTTTTTTAAGTTTTCCTTTTACTACACAATGACAATAAAGCTGTGGCTATTGTACTTCAGGGCAGCTACTCCAGCTTATTCTGCCATGTAAAAGAGAAGTGATAATCACAGGAAAAGCCACTGACGCGTAAAGTATACTGTACTAAGTATACTGATGTATAAAGTATACAATGCTAAGTGTACTGATGTATAGAGTACACTATGCTAAATAACCACGTATTTTCCTCTTTCTTTCACACACATGTACACAAAACCTTTCCTTTTGAAGAAACATTTCATATATATTTTAATTGAATGATAACATTTTAGATTTGCCATCAGCTAACCTTCTAATAATTTTGGAACAACATGTGTTAAATTGCATAAAATCAATGAAGAATTTCACCAAAATGCAGGCAATCAACTGTAAGTGGGTGCAGGATTAAGGTGAGACAGGCTAAGTTTAGGGGAGATGTGTGGTGGGAGTTTTTTCGCACAGAGGGCAGTGGGTGCCTGGAATGCACTGCCAGTGGAGCTGGTGGAAGCAGTCCATTAGCGATGTTCAAGGTATAGCCTGATAGACACATGAATGGGAGATGAACAAAGGGATAGGAACTGCATAGGCTTGGTGGGCCAAAGGGCCTGTCCCTGTGCTGTGTTGCTCTTCGTTCTCGCTCTAATAAGATTCTGCATGTGTAGAACCCACCAAAGATTCACGGTTAGCAGGAAATTTAAAGCATTTGTGAAATGTATTAGTGCAACACAACACGAGGCATGCGTTATTTAACAACATAAGTCCATAAGGCAGTAACTATTAAGGTTCAGTAGAGTGTAGGAGGAGGCAAGAAAGCAGCAATTAGTGCTGTATTTAGGAATGAAACTTGGCTATTAAAAGCCTAATGAAAATAAGAAAAGGAAGTGGGGGGGGGGGGGCAAAGAGTTCCTTAATTCATAGGAAAGAATGTGTTTAAGGAGGAAACTCTGTAGAGGAGGAGAAAGAAGGAACAGTGTGGGGGAGAAGGCAGAGAATCAGAAGTTTACAACATACACAATATATATTCATAATATATATTAATGATTTGGATGAGGGAACAAAATCTAACAGCTCCAAGTTTGCAGATAATACCAAGTTGAGTGGGAGGGTGAACTGTGACGAAGATGCAGAGATCTTTCAGAATAATCTGGACAGGTTGTGTGAGAGGGCTAATCAATCGCAGATTTGGCATAATTTGGATACGTGTGAGGTTATTCACTTTGGAAGCAAAAACAAGACAGCAGATTACTACCTGAATGGCTGTAAATTGGGAGAGGGGAGTGTGCAGTGGGAACTGGGTGTCCTTGTGCATCAGTCATTGACGATAAGCATGCAGGTACAGTAGGCAGTAAAGAAGGCAAGTGGCATGTTGGCTTTCATTGAGAGAGAGTATAGGAGCAGGGATGTGTTGTTGCAACTATACAGGGCTTTGGTGAGGCCACACCTAGAGTATTGTGCGCAGTTTTGGTTTCCTTTTCTGAGGAAAGGTGTTCTTGCTCTCGAGGGAGTGCAGTGAAGTTTTACTGGGTTGATTCCGGGGATGGCGGGACTGATGTATGAGGAGAGATTGACCAGGTTAGGATTGTTTTCGCTGGAGTTCAGATGAATGAGGGGGGAATCTCATAGAGACTTATAAAATTCTAACAGGTCTAGACTGGATAGATGCAGCGAAGATGTTCCCAATGGTGGGGGAGTCCAGAACCAGAGGTCACAGACTGAGGATTCAGGGTGGATGATTTAGGACAGGTGAGGAGACATTTCTTCAGCCAAAGAGTGGTGAGCCTGTGGAATTCATTACCACAGGAAGTCGTTGATGCCAAAACATTGAATGTATTCAAGAGCCAGCTGGATATAGCACATGGGGCGAATGGGATCAAAGGTTATGAGGAAAAAGTAGGACTAGGCTAATGAGTTGGATTATCAATCATGATTGTAATGAATGGTGGTGCAGGCTTGAAGGGCCAAATGGCCTGCTCCTGCTCCTATCTTCTTTGCATCTGTGTCTATGTTTCTATGTTTCGATGTTTCTATGAGTCTTTCACCTAATGGGGAATAGACAGAGAATGAGGCATCAGCCACAGAAATAATAGTTTGACAGCAAGCTGGATAGACAAGAAAGTAAATGTAATCCATTTAATACATGTATAATGCTCCATCCCTGATGCAGTGAGCACCAGAATGGCTCTGCTGATGGTTTATGGCTTGGTTTCAATACCCTGCCTGTACTATCCCAGGTTGAACCAGTCTGTTTACAGCCTGGGATTTCAATTTGACCCCAATTGAGTTTCGAAGCCTGCTATTTCTCAACTACAAAGACTGCTCACTTCCATCCCCATCTCCTGTCTCAAGACCTGCCTTAGGCCATCTGCTAACAAGATCCTCATTCATATCTTTGTCAACTCCTGATTGGAACATTTCAGTGCCTTTCTAGCTGATCTCCCCAATCCCCAACCATTTCAGGTCCTCCAGAACAGCCACCTGGATTCCTTTCCACACTTAACCCCACTTAGCAATTGTTTTGCCGTTCTGATTGCCATAGGATTTGGAGTGGGTGAGAGGTTGGACATGGAAAGGTCCATTGACCTTGGATGGGATTTTTTCGGCTGGAAAATCCTGCCCCATGTCATTCATCAGGTCTTTTCATCTCTCCACAGATGCTGCCTAACCTGCCGAGTATTTCAAGCACTTTCTATTTTTGTAACCTTTTCTTCTCTGCTGCTTGCTCAAAAAAATTGCTTAAATTATTTCAAAATATCTGCTGGGCAATCTGCAGGGACATGGCTTGATTTTTTTTCCTTAGGTTAATTCCAGTCTACAGCCGATGTCTCAATGCCACTTACACAATGTTGTACTGAGTCTCAGTGCATTGAGGGTTAGAAAAGAGAATGGGGTGGCACGGTGGCCCAGTGCTAGGAACCCAGGTTCAATTCTTGTCTTGGGTCACTGCCTGTGTGGAGTGTGCACATTCTCCCCGTGTCTGCATGGGTTTCCTCTGGGTGCTCCAGTTTCCTCCCACAGTCCAAAGATGTGCGGGTTAGGCCGTTAATCCCCCTAACAGGGGATTGCCATCCCCTAACAGGGGATTAACTGGGGTAAATATGTGGGGTTATGGGAATAGGGCTGAGTGGGATTGTGGTCGGTGCAGACTCGATGGGCCGAATGGCCACCTTCTGTACTGTACGGATTCTACGAATAGCCCTTTGGATATAAAGACATCTTGGCTGACAGAATAAGACAAGTGCTATCTCATCCAGAATGAAGCAGCATGCTTCAGCACTCTGTCCACAAGCATCCACTCCATCTACCACTGTGGCAGTAATGTGTACCATCTACAAGATGCACTGCAGCAACTCACCAAGGCTTCATAGGCAGCACTTTCCAACCCTATGACCACCAGAAGGCCAAGGGAAGCAGAGAAATGGAAACACCGCCACTTGGGAGTTCCCTTCCAAGCCACCTGCCATCCTGACTTGGAAATATATTGCTATCCCTTCACTGTCATTGGGTCGAAATCCTGGGATGGCCTCCTGAGCAGCACTTGTGTGTACCACACTCTGTGGACTGCAGTGGTTCAATATGGCATCTCATCACCACCTTGCCAGGATGAACAATAAATGATGGCCTAACCCCCAGAGACACCCTCTTGCTAAGAATGAATTTTTAAAAAATCTCATTGACTACCCATTATACAGCCAGTTGATGTTCTGTCCCATTGACTTCTATAGAACCAGTTGCCAGAATATTAAATGCCACTGGTTTAGTGTGATTGCTCAGGGAGAATTTTGAACTTATCAGCTCCTAAAACCAGACAGAACTGTAACAAGGATTACCGCCCATTATACAGCTCTCCTGGCTTAGAGAAGATTTACTGAGTGTTGTCATTTATATTCAAAATGATGAAACATCAATGATGAAAGATTGAAACCACTCAATGCTTGGTGGACTGAGCCTTTGGTTTAGAATCATAAAATCCCTACAGAGCGGAAGGAGACCATTTGGCCCATCAAACCTGCACTGACAACAATCCCACCTAGACACTATCACTGTAACCCCACGTATTTATCCTTCTAGCCGCCACTCACCCACCCTCGACACTAACGGGCAATTTATCATGGCCAATCAACCTAATCGGTACATCTATGGACGGTGGGAAGAAACTGCAGCACCCGGAGGAAGCCCACACAGACATGGGGAGAATATGCAAACTCCACACAGACAGATACCTGAAACTGGAATTGAACACGGGTCCTGGGAGCTGTGAGGCAGTAGTTGTAACCACTGTGCCACCGTGCCACCCTAGGGATAGCATTGCCACCTCTCGGTCAGAAGGTGCAAGGTTGGAACTCCAGTTTACGCTGTCCCCACCCTGGCTCTGGATGGCTCACCAGCAGGATACTGTTGCTGGGTGAGAACATGTGGCTTCTCTCTAATGATGGAGGTTATGAGAAGCACATAAACCCCTTCTCTTTGTAAAGGAAAAGCCACCATAAAGGTGGCTTCCGCCACAAAAATAAACATTCCCAAGCCAACTAAAGCTCATACATCGTTGCACAAAAAGCATACCCTAACTTTACATGTGTAAAACTATTCAAATATTGGGAGTGCCTTTGTATTTGTTTAAAAAAACACCAAGCACAGAAGCATTCCTTTAAACTGCAGCTTAATGAACATGTACTTCACAGATACACCAAGCTTGTGATGGAGCAGGTGCAACTGATTACCGTAACAAATTACTTTACGAATATTGATTGGAGTTGCTATAGTTCTAGCTCGCTAGAGGGGTCAGTGTTTGTACAAAGCGTGCAGGAAGGTTTTTTGTCTCAGTATGTAGACAGGCCAACTAGAGGTGAGGCTATATTGGATTTGGTGCTAGGAAATGAGCCAGACCAGGTGCTAGACTTGGAAGTTGGTGTGCATTTTGGTGATAGTGACCACAATTCGGTTACGTTCACCTTAGTGATGGGAAGAGATAGGCATGAACCTCGGGTCAGCAATTTTAGCTGGGGTAAGGGTGATTATGAGGCTATCAGGAGTGAATTAGGAAGCATGGATTGGATTAGGGGATTACAGGGACTGGGAACGTCTGAAATGTGGAGTTTTTTCAAGGAGCAGCTACTGCGAGTCCTTGATAGGTATGTCCCTGTCAGGCATGGTGGATTTGGTAGATCTAGGGAACCGTGGTGCACTAAAAGAGTTGAGTCGATGGTTAAAAAGAAAAAGGAGGCTTATGTTCGGATGAGATTGGAGGGCTCAGATAGTGCACTAGAAAGCTTTAGATTGGCTAGGAGGGAGTTGAAGAGTGAGTTGAGAAGGGCTAAAAGAGGACATGAGAAGACTTTGGCTGATAGGATTAAGGAGAATCCTAAGGCGTTCTATAGGTATGTCAAGAACAGAAGGTTGGTCAGGGCAAGATTAGGGCCAGTTACAGACAGCAGGGGGAAGTTGTGTGTGGAACCGGAGGAGATTGGAGAAGTATTGAACCAATATTTCTCTTCGGTGTTCACGCAGGGGGACATGAATATAGCTGAGGAGGACATTGGGTTGCAGGGGTGTAAAATAGACAGTATTACGGTTGATAAAGGGGATGTGCTGGAAATTCTTGAGGGGCTGAAAATAGATAAGTCCCCTGGTCCGGATGGGATCTACCCTAGGATTCTCTGGGAGGCTAGAGAGGTGATTGCAGAGCCTCTGGCTCAGATCTTCAGGTCGTCTTTGGTCTCTGGTGTAGTCCCGGAGGATTGGAGGATAGCGAATGTTGTCCCATTGTTTAAGAAGGGGAACAGAGACTTTGCCGGGAATTATAGACCGGTGAGTCTTACTTCTGTTGTGGGCAAGGTTTTAGAAAAAATTATTAGGGATAGGATTTATAGTTATTTGGAGTGTAATGAATTGATTAGAAATAGTCAGCATGGTTTTGTAGCGGGTAGGTCGTGCCTTACTAACCTTATTGAGTTTTTTGAGAAGGTGACCAAAGAGGTGGATGGGGGCAAGGCAGTTGACGTGGTATACATGGATTTTAGTAAGGCGTTCGATAAGGTTCACCATGGTAGGCTTCTGCAGAAAATGCAGATGTATGGGATTGTGGGTAATCTAGGAAGTTGGATCAGGAATTGGCTATCAGATAGGAGACAGAGGGTGGTGGTGGATGGTAAATATTCATCATGGAGTACAGTTACGAGTGGTGTGCCTCAGGGATCTGTTTTGGGGCCACTGTTGTTTGTAATTTTTATTAATGATCTGGATGAGGGTATAGTTGGGTGGATTAGTAAATTTGCTGATGACACCAAAATTGGAGGTGTGGTAGATTGTGAGGAAGGGTGTCATAGTCTGCAGGGAGACTTAGATAGGTTGCAGAGCTGGGCCGAGAGGTGGCGGATGGAATTTAATGCGGAGAAGTGTGAGGTAATTCACTTTGGTAGGAGCAACAGATGTGTCGAGTATAGGGCTAACGGGAGGACTTTGAATAGTGTGGATGAACAGAGGGATCTAGGTGTGTGTGTACATAGATCCCTGAAAGTTGGGAATCAAGTAGATAAGGTTATTAAGAAGGCGTACGGTGTCTTGGCGTTTATTGGTAGGGGGATTGAATTTAGGAGTCGCAGTGTAATGTTGCAACTGTACACTACTCTAGTGCGGCCGCACTTGGAGTACTGTGTGCAGTTCTGGTCCCCGCATTACAAGAAGGATGTGGAGGCGTTGGAGAGGGTGCAGAGGAGGTTTACTAGGATGTTGCCTGGTATGGTGGGGAGGTCCTATGAGGAGAGACTGAGGGATTTAGGGTTGTTTTCGTTGGAAAGAAGGCGGCTAAGAGGGGATCTTATTGAAACATATAAGATGATTAGAGGTTTAGATAGGGTGGATAGTGATAGCCTTTTTCCTCGGATGGAGAAAGCTAGCACGAGGGGGCATGGCTTTAAATTAAGGGGGGGTAGCTACAGGACGGATGTCAGGGGTAGGTTCTTTACCCAGCGGGTGGTGAGGGATTGGAATGCCCTGCCTGCTGCAGTTGTAAATGCGTCTAGTTTGGGGGCGTTTAAGAGATCTCTGGATAGGTTTATGGACGAAAAGGGATTGGTATAGGCTAGTGGGTCATTGTTTTTGTAACTGGTCGGCGCAACATCGTGGGCCGAAGGGCCTGTTCTGCGCTGTAATGTTCTATGTTCTATGTTCTATGTTCTATTGGCTGCTCCATTACCTTAATGTGTAGACATAACCTTACAAAATAAGGTTGATTATTCAAATATTTGAAAGTGAATTCTTATCGTATATGAACTTAATGGGAAAAATGTGTCAGTCTGAACACATGGTGACGTCTAATCTCACTGACATTGGATCAAATTACCCACAGCAAAGAGAGCGGATACATGGACTTATTTATACACCAAAGGCTTCAGAAGATTTCTAAACTGTTCAGAAGGAGGATAGAATCTTCTCCTCTTTCTCCCAGGTTCTCTAACTCCCCTCTGCCCTCCACCCCCGACTAACCTCATCACCCTACCCACCCTCTCCATCCTAACACCCTGCCATCCTATTCAGTTGGCATCTTATCTACCCAACCCATCCTGCTGCCTGAACACTCCACGCACTTATCTCAGTCACATTCATTCACTAACACAGTCAAAAGCTATTTAAATACCCCAAAGTTTCTCAATGTGTTAGTGAATGAAGACTGACCAAAATATGGCAACGAGTGCCATAAAAAGAAGCTGTGGCTTCCCATAATGATCCCTTTCTACAAAGAAGGGCTCCCAGAATAGGGGGGCCCTGCATTTCTGCAGAGGGCCAATCTGGATGTCCAGGCCAGGAATGAAGAGCTCTGGAATTGGGTAAAAAGGAAGAAGAAGTGGAGTGATAATCCATTGCTGTTTGCCATTCCTCAGAGGATTCATCCCTCTGATCCAGCTGTGGCTTCTACTGCAGTGAGTTCAAAGAGTGCCCCAAGGAAATATTGCAATCCGTACGCAGTCTAGTTGACATACATAGCATCAAATTCAAATCTACAGCTCAGAAACAGGCCATTCAGCCCAACTATTCTACACTGGTGTTTATGCTCAACATGAGCCGCTCCCCAACTATTAAATCATTGATGCTGTAAAAATGCTCAGTCTGATGTCCAGCTTTGATTTGATTTGATTTATTATTGTCACGTGTATTAACATACAGTGAAAAGCATTGTTTTTTGCATGCTACACAGACAAGACATACCATTCATAGAGAAGGAAATGAGGGTGCAGAATGTAATGTTACAGTCATAGCTAGGGTATAGAGAAAGATCAACCTAGGTCCATTCAAAAGTCTGACAGCAGCAGGAAAGAAGCTGTTCTTGAGTCGGTTGGTACATGACTTCAGACTTTTGTATCTTTTTCCCGACAGGAGAAGGTGGAAGAGAGAATGTCCGGAGTGCATCAGGTCCTTGATTATACTGGCTGCTTTTCCGAGACAGCAGAAGCGTAGACAGAATCAATTGATGGGAGGCTGGTTTGCGCAATGGATTCAGCTACATTCACTGCCTTCTTGCAGGTTTAGGCAGAGCAGGGGCCATCCCAAGCTGCGATACAGAGAGAATGCTTTCTATGGTGCATCTGTAAAAGTTGGTGAGAGTCGTAGCTGACATGACAAATTTGCTTAGTCTTCTGAAAAATTCTGGCAATATCACATATAAAATTATATTGCCTGTGTTTATCTAAAGCAAGATCCAAATGTCTGAGGGTTAGGCTGATTGGCCATGCTAAATTGTCCCTTAGTGTCAGGGGGACTGAATACGTGGGGTTACGGGGATTAGCACTGTGGTTAGCACTGCTGCCTCACAGCGCCAGGGATCCGGGTTCAATTCCGATCTCGGGTGTCTGTCTAAGTGGGGTTTGCACATTCTCCCAGTGTCTATGTGGGTTTCCTCTGGGTACTCCGGTTTCCTCCCTCAGTCCACAGATGTGCTGATTTGGTTGACTGGCCATGCTTAATTGCCCCTTAGTGTCGGAGGGGCTAGCAGGGTAAATATGTGGAGTTACAGGGATAGGGTCTGGGTGGGATTGTTGTTGGTGCAGGATTGATGGGCCGAATGGCCTCCAACTGCCCTGTAGGCATTCTATGATTTTCAGATAGAAGAGAGAAAAAATGGATGTATCCAGAAGCAGCAAGTGAGTTTGAGACCTGAACAAACCCTCAGTTTACTGCTGCAATCAGCAAAACTTACTCGATCATGTGCTCACGAACTTCTGCCTGCAACATAATTGCAGCTGAGTTGTATTTTTTTTGTTGTTTCAGGACACAGAAAGGACACTAAAAATGCTGCTTGTTCTAAAATCTGCAAACTCCCTGGTCGTGGTCAAAGTGGTGTGGAGATGCCGGTATTGTACTGGGGTAACCACAGTAATAAGTCTCACAACACCAGATTAAAGTCCAACAGGTTTATTTGGTAGTGGCTAATTACTGGCATTTGCTACCAAGTAGACCTGTTGGACTTTAATCTGGTGTTGTGAGACTTCTTACTGTGGTCAAAGTAAACAGTGACTCTTCAACAAGTACAATTACAGCAGCTGCCAAATGTCAAACGCGATGGCTGTGGTTCATTGGCAGCAGAGGCGATTTGCCACTGGCTGCTGGGGGAATCTTCCAGTCCAGCCGATGCCCGCAGTGTTTTGTGTGGTTTGCCTGTCCCGCCATCGGAGAACCCGCTGCAGGGCATTGCCAGAAGCTCTTGCTCATTGGTCTGACTATTCTTATAATGAATCGTAGAATCACACAGTGTAGAAAAGGCCCTTCGGCCCATCAAGTCTGCATTGTCATGTGAGGAAAATCTGACCTACTTACTTAATCCTGTTTACCGGCACTTGGCCCATTGCCATGAGTGTTGCGGCGTGCCAAGTGCTCATCCAGGTATTCTTTAAAGGATTTGAGGCAACCTGCCTCCACCACCCTCCAGGCAGCGCATCCCAGACCGTCACCACCCTCTGGGTAAAAACATTTTTCCTCACATCCTCTCAAACCTCTTGCCTCTCACCTCGAACTTGTGTCACTTTGCCACTGACCCTTCGGTTAAAGGTAACAGTTACTCCCGATCTACCCTGCCAGAAAGTCCTGCCCAATGTTTCATTCCATTGTGCCTATGAGTTTGTAGGCTCCTCACAGGAGCAAACAAGTCAAGTTCCAGTTTCAAGTACTACTGTCATAATGTAATTCATAATTAGATATTCCCTTAAATGAAAAAAAATTAATCCAAATTTAATGTCCCCCAAATCACCAATAATGGAAAGAATATTTTACTTTCTTCTTATATTCTTTAATAATTTTGAAATTTCCTAACTTCTCTCTCTTTAGCCCTCTTTTATAGAATCCTTACATTACAGCAGAAGGTGCTTTGATCCACTGAGTCTGCACTGATTCTCCAACAAAACATTTTACCCAGGTTCTCTCAACGCAACTCCACACATTTATCCTGCTAATTCTTTGAAGCTACGCATCTTGGGACACTAAAGGTCAATTTAGCATGGCCAATCCACCCAACCTGAACAGCTTTGGACAGCGGGAGGAAATCAGTGCACCTGGAAGAAACCCACGCAGACATGGGGAGAGCGTGCAAACTTAACACAGACAGTCGCCCAAGGTCAGAATTGAACCTAGCGCTGTGAGGCAGCAGTGCCAACCATTGAGCCACTGTGCCGCCCTTTTCCAATGATTTCAGGTCTGGTTCTTTGAGCTGTTATCAGGGTTAGATGATGGAGCCGGAAGGGGAAGGCTGGAAAAGGACTGGTTATGGCCACTTTTTGGGAGCATAAATTTGAACATGCAACCTAAATCTAAATTGCCAACACAGATGATGACATGAAATTAGGCATGAACACATTATTGATATTGTCAAGCAGTCACCAAGGGCAGAATCTTCCAATCCTCCCAGCAGTGGGAAGTTTGTTAGGTGGGAGAACTTAATTTGACGGGAAGACAAAAATCAGGATTGGGATTCTCTGGCCGTTCATGTTGTCCTGCTGAAAGCGTACCCTCACTTGTCCAGTGTGGGGTGACATCAATGGGAATTCCCACTGACAGCAGCGCTGCCAGAGAAACCGCCCACCCCACACCCGGTGGCAAACAGCATGCCACCTCCCACTGGTGGAAAGCACAGGGCTGAGAGGCTGGAGAACCTCATCCCTGTTGCCTGATGGTGGGATGAACTTTTGGAATTAAGTTCTCTGGACTTCGAAGTTAGAATAAAGGTGGGTTGAGCTTCCCGATGAACAATGTCAGGAAGCCCTTTTGCAAGCATTTGTACATCATGCATGCTTATTACAAGACAAGCTCACCAGGATTAACCTCCCCCTCCAAATCAAGTTCCCCGTTAACGAGATATTGGAATGTTCACTTTTACGACTGCACGTAAGTGTTGTGTACCTGATGAGGCTGATTATTTCAATCAAGTTAGCAGGGATCGGAAAGGCAGTGATCAGGTGAAGGAGAAAGAGACAGTACATGGCCCTTAGTCCCATGGGGTAACATGGGCAAAAGACCATAAAACATAGGAGCAGGATTATGCCATTCAGCCCATCGAGTCTGCTCCGCCTTTCAATTATGGCTGATATTTTTTTCATCCCCATTCTCCTGCCTTTTCCCCATAACCCCTGATCCCCTTATTAATCGAGAACCTATCTATCTCTGTCTTAAAGACACTCAGTGACCTGGCTTTTACAGTCTTCTGTGGCAAAAAGCTCCACAGATTCACCATCCTCTGGCTGAAGAAATGCCTCCTGATCTCTGTTTTAAATGACCTTCTCTTTAGTCTGAGGTTGCGCCCTCTGGTTCTAGTTTTTCCTCCTAGCGGAAATATTCTCTCCACGTCCACTCTATCCAGGCCTCGCAGTATCTTGTAAGTTTCAATAAGATCCTACAATAAAAAGGCAACTTCCTCTCTGCCTCCACCATAAGTTTCAGCAAGCTTCTTGTAGATTCAATTGTAATGAGTTGAAAAGTGCAAGATTGCACACGATTAGCCATTATGCACCCCCACAGTGGAAATCACTTCCTCTGTCACACCGGCCACCAAATATGGACTCCAGAATGAAAGATTCCACTCAAAATCACTGTTCTGTTTATAAAACTAGTCTGTCAACATCTGAAAGAGAAAGGAAAGGCTTAATATTTTGGTGGGAGGGAAATAAGGAGTCCTCTTTTCAAGTTGATCGATAAAAGGACTGGTATGGTGAACTACAGGTAAAGGTTGAGACTGCAGATACTTGCTCGTGTGTTCATTAGTCATCATTTAGGGTTCATTTTAGTTCTGATAAATGGGCTCCACCCAAAACATTAACCTGTTGGATGCTGACCTGTTAGATCTTTTGCACCCACCTGCTGCGTATTCATTTTAGATTTCAACAAATTCTGAATTTATTTTGATTTGATTTATTATTCTCACACATATTGGTATACAGTGGAAAGTATTGTTTCTTGCGCGCTATACTGTACATAAAGAAGGAAAGGAGAGAGTGCGGAATGTAGCGTTACAGTCATAGATAGGGTATAGAGAAAGATCAACTTAGTGCGAGGTAGGTCCATTCAAAAGTCTTACGGCAGCAGGGAAGCAGCTGTCCTTGAGTCGTTTGGTACGTGTCCCTGACTTGCCAAATTGTTCAGCTGAAAATTACACAGTGTGATATTATTGTCTGAACATTTAATGTTCGTGTATTCAATTTCTCCATCCTCTATTTGATTGGAAGTCTCTGTCAGAATGGCAGACAAAGGATTTTGAAATGAATGTTTAAAGTGTCTCCATGGTAAAATTGCAGCAAGTCATTTCCAGGCTTCAATCTGACTCATATTTGAGAAATTCTTCTTCACTCACTTCTTGTTTGAATTTCTGCAGTGAATTTTTGATTTAAAAATTGAGCATAAGAACATAAGAACATAAGAAATAGGAGCAGGAGTAGGCCATCTAGCCCTTCGAGCCTGCCCCGCCATTCAATAAGATCATGGCTGATCTGTCGTGGCTCAGTTCCACTTTCCCACCTTCTCCCCATAACCCTTAATCCCCTTGCCTATCAAAAACCTATCTACCCATGTCTTAAATATATTTAGCGAGGCAGCCTCCACCACTTCAACGGGCAGAGAATTCCAGAGATTCACCACCCTTTGAGTGAAGAAGTTCCTCCTCAACTCCGTTCTAAACCGCCCCTCCCTTTATCTTGAGGCTGTGCCCTCTAGTCCTGCTGTCCTTTCTGAGCCATTTTATCCATCCCATTCATCATCTTATACGTCTCAATGAGATCTCCCCTCATTCTTCTAAACTCTAACGAGTACAAGCCTAGTTTATTCAGCCTCTCCTCATAGTTCAACCCCCTCAACTCCAGTATCAGCCTAGTAAACCTCCTCTGCACTCCCTCCAAGGCCAAAATATCCTTCGTAAGTGCGGCGACCAAAACTGCACACAGTACTCCAGCTGCGGCCTCACCAATGCCCTATACAGCTGCAGCAAGACCTCCCTACTTTTATATTCAATCCCCCTCGCTATGAAGGTCAGCATCCCATTTGCCTTCCTGACCACCTGCTGCACCTGCAGGCTGGGTTTTTGCGACTCATGCACAAGGACCCCGAGGTCCCTCTGCACCGTTGCCTGCTGCAGTTTTTCGCCATGTAAGTAATAGTCCTTCCTACCATTCTTCCTACCAAAGTGGACAACTTCACACTTGCCAACATTAAATTCCATTTGCCAGTTCCTGGCCCATTCGCCCAGCCTATCTAGATCCCTCTGTAGACTTTCCACACCCTCCGCACAATTTGCCGTTCCACCAATCTTGGTGTCATCAGCAAATTTCAACACCATACACTCGGTTCCCTCCTCCAGATCATCTATATAAATGGTAAATAGCTGAGGTCCCAGCACCGATCCCTGGGGCACTCCACTAGTCACCAACCGCCAATCCGAATAGCACCCATTGATTCCCCTCTCTGCCTCCTATTTGACAGCCAATCCCCTATCCACGCTAACACCCTACCCCCAACTCCATGCCCCCTAACCTTCTGTAACAACCTCTTGTGCGGCACCTTATCAAACGCCTTCTGAAAATCAAGAAACACCACATCTACCGGCTCTCCTCTATCCACCACCCTAGATGCATCCTCATAGAATTCCAATAAATTCGTCAGACACGACTTCCCCTTCACGAAACCGTGCTGCGTCTGCTCTATCAAACAATTCTCCTCAAGATGCCTCGCTATTTTCTCCTTGATTACGGATTCTAACATTTTACATACAACAGACGTTAAACTAACCGGCCTATAATTCCCTGCCTTTTGCCTGCTACCCTTCTTAAACAACGGCGTAACATTAGCCGTTTTCCAATCTTCCGGCACTTCCCCGGAATCCAGCGAGGTTTGGAAAATAATCATCAAGGCATCCACTATCACGTCCGCCATTTCTTTCAGAGCCCTTGGATGCATTCCACCCGGTCCTGGGGACTTGTCCACAATCAGTCCCTCCAGCCTGTCGAGCACTACCTCTCTTATGAGAGTGAATCTCGCTTTTAAGTGACCACATTAATCATAAAATCCCTTCAGTGCAGCAGGAGGCCATTTGGCCCATCCAGCCTGCACCGACAACATTCCCACCAGACCCTATTCCTGTAAACTCACGTACTCACTCTACTAATCCCTCTGACAATAAGGGGCAATTTAGCATGGTCAATCAACCTAACCAGCACTTCTTTAGAGTGTGGGAGGAAAGTGGAGTACCCAGAGGGAACCCACGCAGACATGGGGAGAACATGCAGACTCCACACAGACAGTGGCTCAAGCTGGGAATTGAATCCAGATCCGGGGCACTGTGAGGCAATGGTGCCACTGTACCACTCTATGGTGCCACTGTACCACTCTAATACTCATTAAATGATTCGTAATGGGAGCTGAGGCCTCTCCCACTTTTCTAAAATCTACTGAGAGTGCTGAGTGCCATCAAAGACTCTAAAATGCATTGAATTCTTGATAATAAAATTCAGCTTTGGCGCACAATAGTGCCCAGGCAAAAGGGAAGGTCTTGGAGTTAGGTTTGATAATGCCGTTTAACGGGTTTTGACTAAAGGTCCTTGGATAATGCCAGCCTCACAAAACTTAATCACCGAAAATAACATGACTGGCATTTCCCTGGCTGAGGGCCATCTGACAAGCAAGTTCTTCCTGACTGATGCTGCTGTGTCTGCAGTGTGGCAAGGAGCAAATCATTGCAACACCAATACTGAGGTTTCTGCGGTGCAGCTGGTCACTACGTCTTCCAGGTGTTGCGGCCAAGGTTGCATGTAAGGCAAAAACCCAACGGTTAAGGATGGCATTGGAAATGTTTCATTGAAAACAAACAAACTTAAGGGCAATCTTTGCTTTTAAAAGAAGGGGGTCTTTGCTTTTGCTTGTGATTGAGCAAGAGAGAGAGAAAAAAAATTCAGTCAGTAGACGAAACATATTTAGACAGGAAACCGAGTAATGTCCTGGTCTCATTTTGCTGGTGCAGCACTGGATTCTAATATACTGGGCTCTGCAATGGAAAGAACCAGTTTGTGGCTGAAGTATGCAGTTAATATAGTGCTGTGTTAGCTTATTAATCGGTATATTAGTATCCTTGTGTGAATTTTTACTGTTTTAACAAAAATGTTAACTCATTAATGGCAGATGCATTAGTACATTTGATAGGAGAAACATAGACATAGAAGCATAGAAGATAGAAGCAGGAGGAGGCCATTTGGCCCTTTGAGCCTGCTCCGCCTCATCATGGCTGATCATCCAACTCAATAGCCATAAAATAAGGTGCAGACACAAATTTCGTCAGAACCCATTAGTTGTTGACAGGACGATTTCAACCAGTTTATTACCATTCAGTGTCAGCTTTGGTTCAATGGTCACATTCTTGCCTCTGTTTCAAATGGTTCAAGCCTGATTAGATTTGAGACACAAAGGGCAGGATTTTCCGGCTATGCTCGCCCCAAGGTTGGCAAATCCCATCCGAGGTCAACAAACCTTTGCACAGTCTATGTCCCGCCCACTACAATTCCCTTGGCCGGCAGGATGGGAAAATTCTGCCCAAAATCTAGACGGACACATCAATGCAGTACTGAGGGAGAGCTGCACTGTGGGGAATGTGACGTTCATAAGTTCATAAGATATAAGAGCAGAATTAGGCCGTTCGGCCCATTCGATCATGGCTGATATGCTTCTCATCCCCATTTTCCTGCCTTCTCCCCATAACCCTTCAACCCATCACCAATTAAAAATCTAACCAACTCCTCCTTAAATTTACTCATTGTCAAAGTATCTGCTGCACTTTGGGGTAGGGAATTCCACAGATTTACAAGCCTTAGGGAGAAGTAGTTTCTCCTTAACTCTGTTTTAAATTTGATACCCCTTAAACAGAGGCCCCATCTGGTGTCTCAAGTGTAAAGAAAAGATCCCGCAGCAGCATTTGAAGAACAATGGGACTCCTTCCTGATGCCCTGAATGATATTTATCGCTCAGTCAGGACAGCTGAAGTAGTTAATCTGGTCATTTATTTAATGACTATTTACAGGAACTGGCTTTTCTCAATTTGGGTGGAGAGGGGGACTGGTGGTGTTGAGATGGCGGCGCGGGCTCGTTGGGCCGAAGGGCCTGTTTCCTGGGCTGTTTTTGTTCTTTGTTTGGTGATGGGTTGAAAGGTTATGGGGAGAAGGCAGGAAAATGGGGACGAGAAGCATATCAGCCATGATTGAACGGCGGAGCAGGCTCGATGGGCTGAACGGCCTAATTCTGTTCCTATATCTTATGAACTTACGAACTCATGAACTTATGAACATCACATCATATCACATTACATTGTAACCGTGATTACACCACAATAAATGTTCCATTACCTGGGAAGCAATTTTGAAATTTCAAAGGCTATGAAATGCAGTAAATAATTGTACATGATTGCTTCTTTGTTCAATTATGTTTTGAAAGCCATGGGGCAGCATTTTACAGGCTCGCTCAGGCAAGATCATAAAATCCCGCCCAAGGAGATTTTGATTCTAGGGACCTTGCCCGCCCGGGTGATAAAGTTTCGGCCAAAGTTTTTTGGCTGAAGCACTATGATAACTTTCACTTGCTATCTGCTATATCACAATGCAGTCTTAATGAACACTGGAACAGCCTTGTCCAGGCGGAGGAGGCTGGGGGTTTGGTTTTCCGATCCAAGTAGTGCTGAGCAGAGGTGATGACATCTCCTGGCAGCAATGGGGAAGGTTGGCGGAGAGCATCAACACCAATCTGGGAACCGGTGGCCCGGTCCACAGCTGAGTGAAACCGAGGTGGACTTGAGGAATGAAAGGGAAGAATTGCATTGAAATAGCACGTAGCTGTAAACTTGATTGAAAATAATTCTTGCTCGCGTGTTGAGCAGCTGAACTCAATAATTCTTGCGACACTGCCTTCATTTCAAAATACCTCATTGGCTGTCAAGTACGTTGCGATATTCGAAGAAAGTGAAAGATGCAATTTCTCTTTAATAGTTGAAAAATCATGTGCAGCAGCCGAAAGGTTTCCTGATATGTCATGTTTGTGAGGGAGGTTTCCCATCAGCAGTACAAAGTTAGGACTCTGTAGTACTTGCACATTTTTTTCAGTGTCAGTACTAACATGCTGGCATACTCAATGGATTAAAATTACTCTTTTGTCATAATGCTAAATGCCAGTCCCTTTCCTAAAAATGTAAAAGCAATCCGTCTGTTTCTAGGTATAAGGGAAGTACACAATCTATTCTTGAAAGATTGAATGAGGCAATTTCTTTACAGTAAGCACTTGGCCCTCACTTCCGCTTATTAATTTGATAAAAGGTTAATTGGAGCTGACATGCACTTCAGGCCACTTCCCTAGACATCATGTAAATTTCTAGACTTAATTCCAAGGAACATTAATGAGGAAGCCATTTGAAAAAAAACCAATGCCCATATCTAAAGCATGAATTATTAAACACAAACCTCAGCAGCATAAATCCACCCAACACTCTTCTCATTAGAAAATCATCTCATAGAGATCGTTGCTCCTCTTTTTCCCATAATACATTTATAGCTAAAGACTGGTTGGGGAAAAGTGAGGAGAGAAAAATGGTGTTAATATTAAAGATTTAAAATAAAATGGAATTGTTCAACTAGCTGATCACCAGAATTGTTTCTCAGAGGTAGTGTGGTATATGAAGAATAGCTGCAATGTTTAGTTGCAGCTATATATTTACTTGAGTTGTACCTTTGTGTCAATCGACATGTCTTGAGCTCAGCTGCATTACAGTGGTGACTGAACTTCCAACATACTTAGTTGGCAATAGTGCACTCTTTTCGATGAGCATGAACACATGCATTTCTTTCTTTCCTTCTCTCTTCCTCTTTCTTCCCTTCTCTTCTTTCCTTTTCCCCTTCTTTCCTTCTTTCCTTCTTCCCGTCTCCCTTTGTTTCCTTCATCCCTTCTTTCCTCCTCTTTCTTTCCTTCTTCTCTTCTTTCCTTGTTCCCTTATTCACTTCTTTCTTTCTTTCCTCCTTTTCCTCCTTTTTCTTCTTTCCTTGTTCTCTTTTTCACTTTTTTCATTTCTTTCTTTCTTTCTCTTTCTTTCTTTCTCTCTTTCTTTCTTTCTTTCTTTCTTTCTTCTTTCTTTCTTTCTTTTCTCCGTCCCTCTTTTTCATTTTCCAAGTTAAGTTTCTGTACATTAGAAGCCGTAGGGGCTGGTTTGCACTCAACTCAGTTGGATAGATGGCATGAGTGTGGCAGGATGACTCCAACAATACAGGTTTATAAGAACATAAGAACTAGGAGCAAGAGTAGGCCATCTGGCCCCTCGAGCCTGCTCCACCATTCAATAAGATTACGGTTGATCTTTTCATGGACTCAGTTCCACTTACCTGCCCGATCACCATAACCCTTAATTCATTTACTGTTCAAAAATTTATCTATCCTTGCCTTAAAAACATTCAATGAGGTAGCCTCAATGGCTTCACTGAGCAGGGAATTCCACAGGTTCACAACCCTTTGTGTGAAGAAGTTCCTCCTCAACTCAGTCCTAAATCTGTTTCCCCTTATTTTCAGGCCATGCCCCCTAAGTTCTAGCTTCACCTGTCAGGGGAAACTGCTTCTATCTTATCTATTCCCTTCATAATCTTATATGTTTCTATAAGACCTCCCTTCATTCTTCTGAATTCCAATGAGTATAGCCCCAATCTACTCAGTCTGTCCTCATAAGCCAACCCTCTCAATTGCAGAATCAGCCTAGTGAATCTTCTCTGCACCCCCTCCAGTGCCAGCGTATCCTTTCTCAAGTAAGGAGACCAAAACTGTACACAGTACTCACCAGCAGCTTATACAGCTGCAACACAACCTCGCTGTTTTTAAACTCCATCCCTCTAGCAAGAAGGAAAAAATTTCATTTGCCTTCTTAATTACCTGCTGCACCTGCAAACCAACTCTGTGTGATTCTTGCACAAGGACACCCAGGTCCCTCTGCACAGCAGCATGCTGCAATGTTTTACCATTTATCCCCATTCTCGTAGAGGTGGACTTGGGCCATGACTCTCCCAACCCTTCCCCTGTGAGCAGAAGGCAATGGCAAACAACCACCAACAAAGACTGTGAGGAAAACTGGATCAGGATAAAGTATCAGCACGTAAGAGCCAAAGAGCTGCCTTTGAGTGGAACACCAATGGAATGGGACATTAGAAACTTCCATTGAAGTCTTCTGCATTTGAGGATTGGGTAGTTTACCAGGTCAGATAATCCAGCAAGAAATGTCTTATTTTCTTTTCCTGTATTTGTGACTCGGGGATATCAGCGGTGTGGGAAATGTGCACAAGATTCACAAAACACAGCTCTGTACAGTTGCTGGAGTTATGAAAATTGAAGGTCATTGTTACAGAAGGTGCAGAACTTGTTTCTTTCAGCATGACCCGGGCAGTATCAGTAATGGAAAGTGTGCCAGTGTGAGTGTGCGGAGGAGCAAGAGGTGGAGGAAGAGGAGGTGAAGAGGAGGCTTCTGGAACAACTCCATATGGACTGTCCATGAGTGCCTGCTCAGACCCTTATCATCACTGTTGTTCCACAATTCCCCACTTGCCCATTCATCTGCAACTTCCTGTCGCAGCAAAATCCTTCTTTTAGTCCAACTCCTGTTCCCTCCCCCCAATCTTCCCCTTCAGCATCTCAGATACCCCGGTTTCATTATAATGGCTTCCAAAGAGAATAAAGAACAAGCAGAAGTACAGAACAGGAACAGGTCTTCAGCTGCCCAAGCCTGTGCCAATCATGATGGCCTAACTAAACTACACAAAAAACCTTCTGCCCTTACTTGATCTGGTTCCCTCTATTCTCTCCCTATTCATGTACCCAAATGGATGTCTCTTAAACGTTGCTAATGTGTTTACTTCCACCACTTCCTCTGGCACTGCATTCCAGGCATCCACCACTCTCTGTGTGAAAAACTTCTCCCGTACATCTCCCTTAAACTTTCCCTCTCTCATCTTGAACCTGTGCCCCCTTGTAATTGACATTTCCATCCTGGGAAAAAGCCTGTCTGTGCCTCTCAATTTGGTAGACCTCTATCAGCTTCCTTCTTTCCAGTGAAAGCAATCTGAGTTTATTCAACCTCTCCTCAAAGCCAACACCCTGGAGATCAGGCAACATCTTGGTGAACCTTCTTGCCCATTTAAGATGGACAGGCTACCATAAAGTGGTGCAGGCTATCACTGCAAGCTGTGCGTGCTGCTAGGCCCATCGAGCATTCAACTAGCCACACAGCCAGAGTCCAAAGATGTGCGGGTTAGGTTGATAGGCCATTCTAAGAAATTTCCCTTTCGTGTTCAGGGATGCATAGGTTAGAGGGATTAGTGAGTATTAAATGTAAGGATATGGGGGTAGGGCCTGGTTGGGATTGTGTTCGGTGCAGATTCGATGGGCCGAAGGGCCTGTTTCTGCACTGTAGGGTTCTATGATTCTACGATGATGATGGGAGATATAGGAGGGATGTCCGAGGTAGGTTCTTTATTGACTTGGCCAAATGAAGAGGCTGCCTGCACTAAAGTGACTGGGTGTGGACTGACCATGAATCTCAACCTTCATATCTGAGAACAGGAGCAAACCAAGACTCTCACACTTGTGTGGCTATTTTAAAGAATGTGCTAAAAATCCATGAGATGGCAATTTATGTAACAGTTGCACAACATGGACAAGTGATTTATGGGTAGAATGTTCTTCTGGTTTATTTAGCAGCACCATAACGGGGCTGACATTTCTCTTTCGGTACCTGGACATGTGGTGAAAGATTGGCAGGAAGAAGTGTACATTTAGAAGATAACCCACCTAGTTTGTTATCCATTTATAGTGATGGATAGGTGCGACATCAATATGTTTCCTTGTGGGCATTTGCTCTGCTCTGATCGATACTCCTCAGTGATCTGTGCCTAAACAGTCCAATATGTCGCAGGCAAATGATTCCAGGTAATTATGGGCAGAATGGAACCTATCTGAAGGAGGTACAGCCATACCCAGGGTCAAGTAAAAGTAAACAGACCCTTGCTCCAATTAAAATGCACCCCACTGAAAATAGAACTGAAACTGTGACTCAATATCTCTGGAGGTTCTGGTATTTTACAGGAAAAAGATGTTAGATACAGAAAGGAAAATAACACAAAAGCAAAATGTTATCTCAGGTTCAGGTTTTTATTCTTCTGTTTAGAATGGACTGGCTGTTTGGGAAGATAAAAATGGCACTGGTTCACTCAGGTGACATTAGGCTTCAAGGTGCAGGCACCCACCACAGGCTGCATTATTTTTTTGTGACCAATCCATCTTTGTTGTAATCTCCCCTAACTCCCACCAATCAGTGAGCTTCTCTACTGCTCCACCTGCTCCTCCCCCTTTGAGAGAGTATATAATTCAACACATTCCTCCCTCTCTTTAACACTGAAGAAGAGTCATACAGGCTCAAAATGTTTCTCTCTCCACAGATGCTGCCAGAGCTGCTGGGTTTTTCCAGCGTCTTCGTTTTGTGTATTATTGTTAGCATTTAACAATATCATTGAAGAAAATTTAGTGTGGTGAGTTTTTTTTATTGTTCATGGAAATATAGAAGATGGAGCAGGAGGAGGCCATTTGGCCCTTTGAGCCTGTTCCACCATTTGCTACGATCATGGCTGATCATCCAACTCAATAGCCTAATCTGCTTTTTCCCTATAACCCTTGATTCCATTTCCCCCAAGCGCTATATCCAACTGCCTCTTGATTACATCCAATGCTTTGGCATCAACAAATGAACTCCACAGGGTCACCACTCTTTGGATGAAGAAATGTCTCCTCACCTCCATTTGTGGCAAATTTGGTGCTTTGAGACACCAAAGGAAACAGTTGAGAACCTGTAGGAAAAAGGCAGGGTTAAAATTTATGAAGAACTAATATGTGCAGTGCAGGACCTGAAAGTCATGCGCAGTGGTTAGCATTGCTGCCTCCCAGTGCCAAGGATCCGGGTTCAACTCCCGGCTCAGGTCACTGGCTGTGTGGAGTTTGCATGTTCTCCCCGTGTCTGTATGGGTTACCTCTGAGTGCTCCAGTTTCCTCACACAGTCCAAAAGATGTGCAGGTTAGGTGCATTGGTCATGCTAAATTCTCCCTCAGGTACCCAAAAAGGGGCTGGAGTGTGGTGACAAGGGAATTTTCATGGTAACTTCATTGCAGTGTTAATATAAGCCTACTTTTGGCACTAATAAATAAACCTTGTAACAGCATTCCCAGATTCTCACTTTCAATACAAAAGTAGGAATTGGCAGGCATTTTATCGAGGTAGATTGAGAGGGATAACCCAATATGGCTCAAAGCAATTTTACAAATGAAAAGTGGCTTCTGTGTTTGCACTAACAAACTGAGTAAGATGAGTTAGCACAATATTCACTTGGTTTATTCTGCTAAAGTGTGGAGCTGCCAGCTTCTGCTAAAACAATGAAATTAATAGTCTAGACGTTCTGTCTGTAAGTTCTTAATCGGGCTTCATCAACAATTCTATCCCTGCCACATTAAAGTGACGAGATGACATGAAATGCTGACACTGCAGACTGATCCTGAAATTGTTATA
Source organism: Carcharhinus amblyrhynchos (assembly GCF_965287045.1). Taxonomy (NCBI): domain Eukaryota; kingdom Metazoa; phylum Chordata; class Chondrichthyes; order Carcharhiniformes; family Carcharhinidae; genus Carcharhinus; species Carcharhinus amblyrhynchos. The sequence continues at coordinate 13,377,124 of NC_137327.1, forward strand.
AAATGAACAGTTTTAAGGGGTAATTCCTTGATTTCCATTAAGAAGCTGCAATGGCAGGGAGATAAGACTTCAATCACATAAACTTTATAAAATTAAAGTTTACTTATCAGTGTCACAAGTAGGCTTACTTTAACAGTGCAATGAAGTAGCTGTGAAAATCCCCTAATCACCACACTCTGGTGCCTGTTTGGGTACACTGTGGGAGAATTTAGCATGGCCAATGTATCTAACTAGCACGTCTTTTGAACTTCAAGTTGTTCTCCCTGTGAACACAGCTCCATACTGGAAGCCACATTATCCTTTTAACAAATTACAATGACTATTAATAATCCTAAAACTGAATACTGAATATTGAAACATAAACCTGCAGTTGTGATGCATTCACTATCTTCAAAAAAATATTTTTACCCATAAGGTTTGACTTAAAATGAGAAATGAATGGTTGTAATACCTGTTCAGCAAAACATGGTCAAAGCTTGAGAAAAAATATCCATACACACACACACACACACACACACACACATACATAGATACGCACACACACACACGCATGTATGCATACATAGGCACACACGCGCACATACACATACACACACATACACACACACATGTATGCATACAGAGACACACTCACAAGCACATGCACACACATGCACAAGCAGACACATACGCATACTCAGTCACACGCATAGTCACAAGAGAACAGCCATACTCCCATGGGATTCCTTTCGCTGATAGAGTTCACCCGCTTCTGCTTTTGTGGGTAAATTGTGCGCTAATCAAGGTAAAGGATGTTGGTGCTGAGGAATGGAACACTTTGTTCCATTCTGTCACTCTGAGTCAGTCTTCACCATTGCTCACATTTTCTCCTGCGCCCAACAACCAGCCTCACCTCCAGGCTCAGCAGAATGCCCCTAATTGCAAAACCGCAAGCCTTTCCACACCAACATCCTCTTTCAGAACAGAAGAACGTAAGAGGCAGGATGAGCACTGGTGCCTCACAGCATCAGGGATCTGGGTTCAATTCCCAGGCTTAGGTCTGTGCAGAGTTTGCATATTCTCCCTGTGCCTGTGTGGGTTTCCTCCTGGTGCTCTGGTTTCCTCCCATGTCCAGGAGACGTGCTGGTTAGGTGCATCGGACATGCAAACTTTTCCCTCAGTATACCCGAACAGGCACTGGAGTGTGGTGACAAGGAGATTTTCACAGTAGCTTCATTGCAGTGTTAATGTAAGCTTACTTGTGACACCAATAAGTATTTTTAAGAAGTAAGCGCAGCCGCTGAGTAAGATAGTGCTGATCTTCTAACTCAACTTCACTTTCCCACCTTATTGCCATATCCATTAATTCTAATTTGTTGGGTTTCCATTTTAATGATGCTACTTTTAAAGTATTGGCTTATATCAACCATAATAATTGGTAATCAAGTGTGGACCTTGATGCTAATTATCGTACCTGTGAGTCAAGAACTTGCAACAAAGGAAAATGGCAACACCTCTTGTGGCTTGGTGTGTACTGTTATGGCATGGCATACGTCAAATACCAGGCTGCAAATCTCAAAGGGAAACTTGGAACAAGCTGCCACAACAGTTTGCAACCTATGTATTATGAGGAGTTATCTGAGGTCACAATAAATGAATTCCAGACCACTTGTGATGCTTTTGAATATCAAAATTATTAATAATAAAGAAAAAAGAAAATAACATTTAAAGCCGCAAAGAAATCTTTACACAGTTAACAGTGCTTTACACACATTTCCTGAAAGATATCGGATTAAATAAACTCAGCTAAAAGCCCCTTTAGATGGCAACAATCCTTATAGATTTTCTAATCTATAAACTTCTAGTGACATAACTACACAATGTCCTACTGCTCTTGGGGAAATCTCATACAGACTCTCCCCTGCTGGGGAGTGGGGGGTGTGGGGTGGGGCTGGTGGAAGAAGGAAGGAAGGGCTTACAGGGAACCTTTGGATGGGCCAACAATGGGTCAGAGATTTTCTTGTCAGCCACAATGGAGAATAAACAGTTCATGAGCTATTTGCTAAGTGGCATCTAGCAGACTTTTAAAGGCATGCATCCACTTGTACTTCAAGATTGTAACTGGGGTCCTATTCATGCCATAGAACTTTGCTACATGTCTGTTACAAGTGGTCTCACGCCAAAGACAGGCAAGTGTTTTGGCTGCCCATTTAAAGACCTTAACCAAAATTGTGGTGGCTGCCACTCAACTACAAACAAGTATTCCAAACTTCTATGCTAGTTTTCATTGCCTGGCACATGTAGGGTTAACTTGGGACTGAGTACAGCACAGTAATACAAGAGAACTCATGACCCACACTTAAATATCGGCTTAGTGTTGGACAGAGCCATGTGCACAAGCAAGCATGGAGTCAAACCCCAAGGTTGGATCCTTTCCTGCTCTTGTAGTTAATAAATACACACAGCTAACCTACTTAAGACCACGGAGGTTTCATTGAGACTCACTGAATGGTATCCAACACTTTACAACAATCATCTTGGTAGAAATATCTGAATGCTAACATTCAATGATAGATGGTTTCTGTCTCCAGTGGGCCCACATGGGCAAACAGAGCCTAGGCAACTGAATTAACAGCTAAATTACACTGCTCTTTGCATTTGCAGGGTCAATCAGATGCCAAACACTATGCCAGATTATAAATTAATCACTTCCTGATGACTAAGTCAGCTGGATGCATCTCATCTGACTTAGGTAGTAGTTTATGACATGTATCACTTTTAGTCTTTCGCTGGTCAGTGAACCATCTGGAGAGGGGTATCGTGGCTCCAGCTACTGCCTTGGTTACACATTTTCAGTTCTGCTGATGTGATAAAATGAAGGTTCACCATTTCAAACTTAAACCTCCTGGTAACTCAGAGGTTTTTTTGCTTTTGACTTGATGAATCCAATCGCAGCGGAAATGTGCTAACTGGGCTAAATTGCACATCTTGAGTAACATTCAGCAGAGTCAGCTGATTGACTATTGGGTAATTTTCAGAAGGCGACAATTTGGAAGAGTCCATAGAGGCCTGATTGTCCCATGTTGTTTTTTTTAGTGACAGTAAAGTGCTGACTACCACCACTTCTATATTAATCCGGGGTTTTGAAAAAGAAAGTCATTCTCTGGCTGAGGACTAATGAGCGGACATTACTGCAGCGTGTCTCAACACTTAACATTTTGTAGAGGGAGATCCTTTTCTTTGTTTCTCTTTACAACTGTTTCTCTTTTTCACAAAGTTGGTAAAATCCTCTCCGCAGGCTCTTGCTTCCCCTGTGGTTGAGAACAGTCCTGATCTGATTGCCTGTAGCCTATTTCACTCTGTACTCAGTTCCACTGAAGAGATGGCTGCAAAATTGGATGTGTCACCCTCGCAATGGCTTGCAGGGCTGTGGAGGAACTTTGTGCGTAGAAATGTGAACACCCGATTTTGCCTGACACCTTCTGAGTACTTACATTTCTCAGCTGCTCTATTTAGAAACATAGAAACATACAAAATAGAAGCAGGAGCAGGCCATTTGGCCCTTCAAGCCTGCTCCACCATTCATTTTGATCATGGCTGATCATCAGATTCAATATCCTGATTCGCACTCCCCTTCCCCCCAAGTCCCTTGGTCCCTTTAGCCCCAAGAGCTCTATCTAATTTCTTCTTGTATCATAGAATCATAGAACTCTACAGTGCAGAAAGAGGCCCTTCAGCCCATTGAATCTGCACTGAACACAATCGGACAATATTGTCTGATATATTGAATATATTGAAATCAGACAATGGGCGGGATTTTCCAAAACCGGAAAATCCCACCTGAGGTCAATGGACCTTTCCATGGTCCGTCCCTCGCCCGCTCCAAATCCTGCGGTGGGAAATGTTGTCAATGCTGAGACACACGTGAAAGGCAGATTGCAATTATTTGCGAACACGGGTCGTGTGAAATATTTGGGTGGGATTCTCCCAAAGAATTCGAAGTGCAGAATTTGTGTTAAAACTGCAGTAAATCCCACTGGTTTCTTCAGCAAGATTTTAAAAGTGAATCTCCCACACTCTGTGCATCACAAGGTGGCCTAGCACGAGTCACAAGAAAAATCAGTGGGCTGTATTTCTGCTGGAGAGGCAGACACGTGGCCACTGAGCACGTGTCAAACTGTCAGCACCGAGATTGACCTGTGCGCAATAGCCCTGCACTACCAGCCTCCTGATCACTGGCCAGCTCCGTGACCCCGCATCTCTGCCTGTGTGAGCCCCCCACCCCCCTGATCGCTGACCAGCCACACCACCCCACTGCTCTGGCTGTCCTAGCCCCCCCCCATCACCAACCCCACAACCACACATCTCTAGCCGTGCAACACTTCCACCGCCAGGTCGTTGGCCTCCCCGACATGTTCAGGCATGCCCATGTTCCCCACCCCCTTCACCTTCAACCTGCCTTGATCTTCACACCCACCCCCCAAGCAGGCCGACTCTGCTCCACTACTCACCCTGATGCCCGGTCCTGATTGTTGCGACTCCCTCTCTCACCGATCCCGAGTAGCAGAAGGACCCCTCCCCACACCCACCGGTCACTCTCCACAGGCCTTCCCCCACAGGCCCAGCTCCCTCTGGCTCCATCTCTTGGCACTTCCTGTTGCTCGGTGGCCAAAGTCCCCCCTGGGCATTGCCACTTTACCCCGTTGGTCTTTGCCAGGGGGCTGGGCTGGCATTGCCAAGCTGGCAATGGCCAGTGGAGCTGTTGTAAACCCTTCTGGAGCGAAACACTCCTGTCGGGGATGGAGAGGTCTGGAGACTTCAGTCCTAGTCATAGAATGATAGAGGTTTACAACGTGGAAACAGGCCCTTCGATCCAATTAGTCCATGCCGCCATTTTTTTCACTCCTTAGTTAATCCCAATTGTCCGCATTTCGCCCATATCCCTCTATACCCATCTTATCCATGTAACTGATTAAATACTTTTTAAAAGACAAAATTGTACCTGCCTCTATTACAAGCTGTCTGGCAGCTTGTTCCAGACACTCAGCACCCTCTGTGTGAAAAAATTGCCAAATTGCCAGAAGAGTACCTTACCTTGGCTCTCTTCTCCATTACCCCACGTACTTACCCTACTAATCTCCCTAATCTATGCATCTTTGACACTAAGGGGCAGTTTAGCATGCCAAATCCAACTAACCTAGACATTTTGGACAGTGGGAGGAAACCGGAGCACCCGAAGGAAACTTACATGGAAAAAGGAAGAGTGTGCAGACCCCATATAGTCACCCAAGACTGGAATCATGGGATCCTGGCACTGTGAGGCAGCAGTGCTAACCACCATGCCAACCCAAAAAATACTCCTTGAGTCAGTCCCCAGTTTGAGCTTCACCTTCATTCCAGGAGCAATGTGAGAAACCCCCTATGAATCATTTGCTTGTTCATTCTTGGCTGATTAGAGGACGAGTAAGATCATAAGATGTAGAGGCAGAAATAGGCCATTCAGTCCAACGAATCTGCTCCTCTATTCAATGTGATTATGATTGATTGGATAATAATTCTTAACTCCACTTTCCATCTTATCCCATTACTTTTGATTCCCTTAATAATCAAAAATCTGTCAATCCCAGTCTTGAACTTATTCAATGACCCGATCGCTACTTAAATAGTTTCATTCACAAAAGTATTCCACTTGTTTTCAGATCATGGAACACTCCAGCTTCTCCTCCTCCAGCTTCGGTACATGGAGACATTAACATTACGGCTGAATTCTGTGGTAGTGAATTCCACAGATTCACCAACCTCTGAGAGAAGAAATTCCCCCTCATTTGTGTCTTAAGTGGGCGACCTCTTACTTTGCCCTCTGGTCCTAGGCACTCCCACAAGGGGAAACACCTCTCAGTATCTACCCTGTCAAACTGCTGAGAATTCTTTATGTCCCAATAAGGTCACCCCTCACTCTTCAAAGCTCCAATGAGTACAGGCCTAACCTCTCCTTCACATCTGGGGAAAGATATATCCAAACAATGGTGATAATGGAGAAGAATAGAACAATAATGGGGCAGGAGGAGGGCATTTAGTTGCTCATGTCCTGCTAGCCAAGAAAGAGCTTTATAATTGAATCTCACCATTTTCTGAACAGTGTGACCTCCTGAATTCCCACTGAATTTATCAGTGGTGATATTGGATGGGATTTTCCAGTTGTGTGCGCCCCAACACCAGAAATTGATGCAGCGATGTTTTCACTTTGGGGTTTATGAATACGTGAGATTTTCTAGCCCTGACCACTGCAGGAATTGCAGCAGATGGGATAAAAAATTTGGCGAAACATTTAAAGGTCTGTTGACCTTGAGTGGGAATTTCCGTCTTGACAGTGGGATGCTGAGGTGTGATCAGATTAGTCCAAAGATGCGCCGGTTAGGTCGATTGGCCATGCTAAAATTGCCCTTAGTGTTCTGAGATGTGTAGGTTAGAGGGATTAGTGGGTAAATGTGTACAGATATGGGGTTAGGGCCTGGGTGGGATTGTGGTTGGTGAAGACTGCATGGGCTGAATGGCTCTTTCTGTACTGTAGGGTTTCTATGATTTCTATGAGTTATGATCACACTGAATCGCATCGCTATGTTAACCCTATCGAATATCTTCATGACATTAAAGTCCTTTTTCAGGTTACAGTTAATCCATTGTCACCCTATAGATTACAGCACTTCTTGTACATATCCACATACTTTTTCAAATGTGATGAGCTTTTTGCTTTAACCACTTCTTCAGGCAAGGAGTTCCAGACCCCCACCACCCTATAGATAATATAAACTCTCCTATAATCCTTGTGACAATTACTTCAAACATATTCCCCTTGGTTATTGGCCTTCCATAGCATGATAGGATCAGCACACGAGGAGGCCTTTCAGCCGATCGAATATGCCGCTTACCAAGGGGCAATCTTGTCAGTTCTGTTCCCTGCTCCATCCTCATAGCCCGACAAGTTTATTCCCTTCAAGCACCCTCCTTTTTTCCCTTAGGAAGTCATTGGTTGACTTTGCTTCTACCATCCTCATGCACAGTAAGCTGTAAGTCTTCGCCCACTGTGTAAAAATGCTCACCCTCACATTCCCCCCACAACTCTTGCCCAAAACCTGAATTCTATGCTCCCCCCCTAGTTCTTGTACATCCAGCTAATGGGAGCAGTTTTTCTTCATCTGCCTGATCCAAACATGTCACAAGCTTATCTACCTCTATTGAATCTTCCCTCAATCTCTTTTGCTCCAAAGAAAACAACCCTGATAACTCCTTTACTGGTACTAAGGGAATTAGCTCCTTTCTATCCATTCGACCTGGGCCCTGAATAATTTCACCACGTAACTGTACTTCAGTTACAGGAATATGACTTTTACACATGCTGTAGAATCTCTCTTTGTTATATGTAACTACATGGTTAGCAGTCTTGCATCCGTTCATGTCATGCTTGAAGCTCACAGGTGCAAAGGGTAATGTGTGTGAATGAATGTGATTGGCCAAAGTAAATATCCGTGAACCTAACTATAATGATAATAATACTTTTCTAAAACTACCAACCAGGATGTAGCAATGATAGTAAAACAAACTGGTTAAATTGGTTGAATAAATCTTTCTGGTTTCTCTTCTCTAACAGCTCATCACATCCTTAAGGTGCACAAAGGTTACACGGACAAGGATTTGCTTTTGAAATACATTTGAATGGATTTCATGCACTTGAAATGCATATTACTGTTCCTTCACTGTTACTGGGTGAAATCCTGGAACTTCTTCCCAACAGCACTGTGGGAGTACCTACACCACCTGGATTAGTGCTTACAATGGCGCAGTGGTTAGCTGTGCTGTCTCCCAGCACCAGGACCTAGGTTCGATTCCTGGCTTGGGTCACTCTCTCTGTGGAGTTTGCACGTTCTCCTCGTGTCTGCGTGGATTTCCTCCAGGTGCTCTGGTTTCCTCCCACAGTCTGAAAGCTGCTTAGGTGCATTGGCCATGCTAAATTCTCCCTCAGTGCACCCGAGCAGGCGCCGGTCAGTGGCGATGAGGGGATTTTCACAGTAACTTCATTGCAGTGCCTTACTTGTCACAAGCCTTACTTGTGACTAATAAATGAACAAGTAGGTGGCTCACCACCACCTTCTCGAGGGCAATTTGGGATGGGCAACAAACATTGGCCTTGCCAGTGAAGCGCAATCCCATGAAGAAAATGAAGTAAAGGAAATGTTATCTCGGCACCTATTTTGTGCATGAACACATGGAAAGATCCCACGTATGGCCCAGCGGTTGAAATGATTAATCAACCTGTTTTTTGATCATGTTGATTGAGGAAGGAATATTCCACTGCAAGTCACCTGGGGAAACTTGACCACCCAGCATCAACATGTTACATAAATAAAGTGTGTCAAAATCATTCATGTTTTAGTTCTCTCCCTGATTACGAGGCTCTTGGCATGAGATTGGCTTGACTTTTCTACCCAGCTGCACTTTCTACCCTGTTTTCTTAATTTTAAGCACAATTAGAATATTTTCATCACTCAATTTACGTCTTTTGAAAAACAGACAAAAAGAAATAAAACTTCAAAAATCAAACACAAATCCCAAAGGGAATATAATATTTCTTGTTAGATTTACTTACTGCGTCATTATTGCTTAATTTTGAACTTCATTGTTAATGAGGCAGGAAGTAGGGAATGATAGAATGAGGCAATAGGTTAAACACAGACTGTTCACTTCTGGGTTTAATTTCAAGCCAGAGAATGAGATAAAAGTCTTTCCTGTCTGCTGGGTGTAAGCGCTCTTCTTGACCTTGATTTAGGTTGGCTTAATCCAGTTCCCCATTGGTACAGACCCACCGTGTGAAAGTCATCCCCAATTTTGCACAAATCTGGCTGTTCTCACTTAGAATGGCCACAGACATGCCATGTGGAAATATGTCACAATGCTGGTCCCTTGAGCCTGGTGCTAGTGGTCAAAGTGGAGGGAGGTTAACCATCCATCATTTTGCACTGGGTCTAGAAATGCTTGCTCACAGGCACTGGGTGCACAGGTGTGGCTGACTGGCCAGCATTTATTGCCCATCCCTAGTCACCCTTGAACTGAGACTTGCTGGGCCATTTCAGATGGCAGTTGAGAGTCAACCACATTGCTGTGGGTCTGGAGTCATGTGTAGGTCAGACCAGGTAAGGGTGGCAGATTTCCTTCCCTAAAGGGCATTAATGAACTAGATGGGCTTTTCCGATAATTGACAATTGTTTCATGGTCAGTAGATTCTTTATTTTTGATATTTTTGTTGAATTCAAATTCCACCATTTCTGTGGCAGGATTTGAACGCAGGTCCCCAGAATATTAACTGAGTTTCTAGATTAATAGTCTAGGATACTACCACGAGGCCATTGCCACATTTCAACTAGACCAGGGAGCCTAAGCAAGCCCTTGGGCTTTTAATGATAATTTGGTCTTTCATTATCCTTTACACTGCTAATGCACTAGTTATCAGATCATAGAACCCTACAGTGCAGAAAGAGGCCCTTCAGCTCATCGAGTTTGCACCGAACACAATCCCACCCAGGCCCTACCCCCATATCCCTACATATTTCACCTGCTAATCCCTCTAACCTACGCATCTCAGGACACTAAGGGGCAATTTTATCATGGCCAAGCAACCTAACCTGCACACCTTTGGACTGTGGGAGGAAACCGGAGCACCCGGAGGAAACCCACGCAGACACGAGAAGAATGTGCAAACTCCACACAGGCAGTGACCCGAGCCGGGAATCGAACCCAGGACCCTGGAACTGTGAAGTAGCAGTGCTAACCACTGTGCTACTGTGCCGTCCAGGCTAATTATCAGGTTAATTGAGCTCAGTTTCACAGGGTGGATTTGAATTCATACATCACGATAATTTCTCCTGTATGCTTTCCTCTGCATTACTGTATCTTTATAATATTAAAAGCCTGTGCCTATATTGTAGAGACATAGATAGATGTTATAGCTTTTTTTGAGAAAGTGACCAAAGAGGTGGATGGGGGTAAGGCAGTGGATGTGGTGTATATGGATTTTAGTAAGGCGTTTGATAAGGTTCACCATGGTAGGCTTCTGCAGAAAATGCAGATGTATGGGATTGGGGGTGATCTAGGGAATTGGATCAGGAATTGGCTAGCGGATAGGAGACAGAGGGTGGTGGTTGATGGTAAATATTCATCATGGAGTTCGGTTTCGAGTTGTGTGCCTCAGGGATCTGTTTTGGGGCCACTGCTGTTTGTAATTTTTATTAATGATCTGGATGAGGGTATAGTTGGGTGGATTAGTAAGTTTGCTGATGACACCAAAGTCGGAGGTGTGGTAGATAGTGATGAAGGGTGTCATAGTTTGCAGGAAGACTTAGACAGGTTGCAGAGCTGGGCCGAGAGGTGGCGGATGGAGTTTAATGCGGAGAAGTGTGAGGTAATTCACTTTGGTAGGAATAACAGATGTGTCAAGTATAGGGCTAACGGGAGGACTTTGAATAGTGTGGATGAGCAGAGGGATCTAGGTGTATGTGTACATAGATCCCTGAAAGTTGGGAGTCAAGTAGATAAGGTTGTTAAGAAGGCATACGGTGTCTTGGCGTTTATTGGTAGGGGGATTGAATTTAGGAGTCGCAGCGTCATGTTGCAACTGTACACAACTCTGGTGCGGCCGCACTTGGAGTACTGTGTGCAGTTCTGGTCCCCACATTACAGGAAGGATGTGGAGGCTTTGGAGAGGGTGCAGAGGAGGTTTACCAGGATGTTGCCTGGTATGGAGGGGAGGTCCTATGAGGAGAGGCTGAGGGATTTGGGGTTGTTTTCGCTGGAAAGAAGGCGGCTAAGAGGGGATCTTATTGAAACATATAAGATGATTAGAGGTTTAGATAGGGTGGATAGTGATAGCCTTTTTCCTCTGATGGAGAAATCTAGCACGAGGGGGCATGGCTTTAAATTAAGGGGTGGTAGTTATAGGACGGATGTCAGGGGTAGGTTCTTTACCCAGAGGGTGGTGAGGGATTGGAATGCCCTGCCTGCTGCAGTTGTAAATGCGCCTAGTTTGGGGGCGTTTAAGAGATCCGTGGATAGGTTTATGGACGAGAAGGGATTGGTTTAGGTTAGTGGGTCATTGTTTTGTAACTGGTCGGCGCAACATCGTGGGCCAAAGGGCCTGTTCTGCACTGTAATGTTCTATGTTCTATGTTCTATGCTCTATGTTCTATAAATTGGTAACGTCTGTATGTCTAATGCAGTAGAATCTCTTCAACCAAGTGGCTGATTGTAACATTCTGATCAATTATTTCTGTGGGTAGATTTCCTTGAACTGAAACTATCATTCAAACTTCAGCACCCTTATTTTGAACAGTGGAATCAATGGAGATGTACAAATATACATATAAATCAATCAATCAATCAAAAAGTCACCAAAATTATACAAGACGGTTACTTGTTCCATTATGTCTGTACCATGGGCTTTTCAACTAGAACTGATTTTGATTTGATTTGATTATTATTGTCACAAGTATTAGAATACAGTGAAAAGTTTTGTTTTTTATGCAGTATGCAGAAAAACCATACTGTTCATAGGAAAGGGAAGGATAGAGTGCAGAATGTAGTGCTACAGTCATAGCTAGGGTGTAGAGAAAGATCAACTTAATGCAAGATAGGTCCATTGAAAGGTCTGATGGCAACAGGGAAAAAGCTTGAATCAGTTGGTAGATGACCTCAGACTTTAGTATCTGTTTCCCGATGGAAGAAGGTGGAAGAGAGTATGTCTGGGGTGCATGGTGCCCTTAATTATGCTGGTTGCTTTGCTGGGGCAGCGGGAAGTGTAGACAGAGTCTATGGATGAGATGCTGGTTTACGTAGTGGATTGGGCTACATTCACGGCCTTTTGTAGTTGCTTGCAGTCTTGGATAGAGCAGGAACCATACCAAGTTGTGATACAACCAAAAAGAGTGCTTCCTATTGTGCATCTGTAAAAGTTGGTGAGAATTGTTGTTGATATGCCAAATTTCCTTAGTCTGTAGTAGTAGAATGTGGATAGTAGAAATATCTATGTTAATTCAATTTCCCTGTGTCCTTTTGAAATACTTCTCAGATTGCCTTTTAAATAATGTCTCTGCCTCCCATGTGCACTTGTGGTGAAGCATTTCATATTCCCACAACCATCTGTGTTAAAAAAACACCTAACTTCTCCTTTCATTCTCCAAACGACAGCCCTGCCAATCAGTGGAAGTAAACTTGGTTATTTGCTGTCTCAAAATCTTATATAATTTTGAACATGTTCAAAATTAATCTGTTTAATTTCCTCTGCTCCAGTTAAAAAAAGCAATTACGCACCAACTATTAACAACATCACTTTTCATTCTTGGCATTCTTCCAGTGAACTTCCTCTAACAGGCTGCCAGGGTTCTATCTAATTATGGGCCAATATCTGATTGAAATTTAATACTCTTGTGGTATTCAGTACCCCTATGTATACAATCTAGATTCCTATTTGCTTTATGTGGCCATTTGTACACGCCCTCCAATCTTTAAGTGACCATGGATCTGTACTTGCATCTATCTCTGTCCCCCACTGTGGTTGGGAATCTTATTATTTAGATTGTTTGCCCCTTGGCTTTTCTTTTCCCAAAACTTTTCTTCAGCTTCTTCTTTAGCAGTTCCCCGGGATTGAGAATGACACGTTGATTTGATGAGCTCTGAGATGGCTGAGCAATCCAGTGAGTGTTTGGCAGACTCTTCCGCATAAGGGGCAGGTGGGGCTTGAAAGATTAGGCAAATAGATCGATCGATTGGAGCTTTGTGCCTTGACTTTGCCCCTGCTCATCTCCAACCACATCTCTAATGTCACAAAAACAGAAAATGCTGGAAAATTTCAGCAGGCCTGACCGCAACTTTTGAGAGAATAGAGCCAATATTTTGAGTCAGAATGACCCTTCATCAGAGCTAAAGATAAAGAAAATAGGCAGATTTATACTATAAGGTTGGGGTGGGGGTATGGGTGGGTGTAATGTAATAGACAAAAAGCTAAAGGGAATGTAAATGGTGGTTATAAAGGCTGAGAATGGTGCTAATAGCGTCCAGTAAAAGATCTCTCATTGCGTTCAATGCTTTCTTGATTTTGGTATGCCACAAACCAGGGAGGCTCATGAACTGCCAGGGATATGTGCTCTCTTGGCCCTTTCCATGGCCCTCCTGGAAGTCTCCTGCTGGGTTCTGAATTTCGAGTGGAGCAGTTGCTTTGGTGTCAGACATCCAACTGAAATGTCCCATTCAGTGGAGTTGGTTTTCAGTGATTAGCACCTCGATGTTGGCTAATTTGGCTTCAGAGAGGACGCTGCTGTTGGACCATCTTTCCTGCCGCCATTAGCTATGGAGAGAGGTTGGAGAAACTTGGTTTGTTCTCACTGGAACGATGGAGGTTGAAGGGGGCGACCTGATAGAAGTTGACAAGATTATGAAGGGCATGGGCAGAGTGGATAATCAGAAGCTTTTTCCCAGGATGGGAGAGTCAATTTCTAGGGGGCGAAGGCTTCAGCTTCAAGGGGCAAGACTTAAAGGAGATGTATGAGGCAAGTTTTTTATATAGAGGGTGGTGGGTGCCTGGAACCCATTGCCCAGGGGAGGTCATGGAAGCAGATATGATAGTGACTTTTAAGGGGCATCTTGACAAATACATGAATAGGATGGGAATAGAGGGATATGGTCTACTGAAGAATAGGGGGTTTTAGTTCAGATGAGCAGCATGGTTGGGGCAGGCTTGGAGGGCTGAAGGGCCTGTTCCTGTGCTGTAATTGTCTTTGCTCTTTGTCCAGATTTGAAGGATCTTGTGATAGCGTTGCCGGTGATACTTCTCCACTGTGTGAGGGGAATGCTGTAAGTTTCAGATTGAGATCCTGGTGCTCAAATACACTTTTCCTCAGTCAGTCAAAGGTTAACTGGCACATTGGAGGTGATCATGAAATTTATCATTTGTGCCTGCCTTCATCAGGCAGAATCTTCTAAAATGTGGAAAACAGTTCACATTTTCCAGGATTTCGCTGCTGGTTAGAATTAATAAGAACATAAGAAATAGGAGCAGGAGTAGGCCATCTAGCCCCTCGAGCCTGCCCCGCCATTCAATAAGATCATGGCTGATCTGTCGCTGCTCAGTTCCACTTTCCCGCTTTCTCCCCATAACCCTTAATCCCCTCTCTTATCAAAACCCATCAACCCGCGTCTTAAAAATATTTAGCGAGGCAGCCTCTGCCACTTCAACGGGCAGAGAATTCCAGAGATTCACCACCCTTTGAGTGAAGAAGATCCTCCTCAACTCTGTTCTAAACCGCCCCCCTTTTATCTTGAGGCTGTGCCCCCTAGTCCTACTGTCTTTTTTGAGCGGGAAGAGTCTCTCCACCTCTATCCTATCCATCCCATTCATCATCTTATACGTCTCAATGAGATCTCCCCTCATTCTTCTAAACTCTAACGAGTACAAGCCCAGTTTATTCAGCCTCTCCTCATAGCTCAACCCCCTCAACTCCGGTATCAGCCTAGTAAACCTCCTCTGCACTCCCTCCAAGGCCAAAATATCTTTGCGCAGGTGCGGCGCACAGTACTCAGTACTGCACACAGTACTCCAGCTGCGGCCTCACCAATGCCCTATACAGCTGCAGCAAGACCTCCCTACTTTTATATTCAATCCCCCTCGCTATGAAGGCCAGCATCCCATTTGCCTTCCTGACCACCTGCTGCACCTGCAAGCTGGGTTTTTGCGACTCATGCACAAGGACCCCGAGGTCCCTCTGCACCGTCGCCTGCTGCAGTTTTTCGCCACGTAAGTAATAGTCCTTCCTACCATTCTTCCTACCAAAGTGGACCACCTCACACTTGCCAACATTAAATTCCATTTGCCATTTCCTGGCCCATTCGCCCAGCCTATCTAGATCCTTCTGCAGACTCTCCACACCCTCCGCACAATTTGCCGTTCCCCCAATCTTGGTGTCATCAGCAAATTTCGACACCCTACACTCGGTTCCTTCCTCCAGATCATCTATATAAATGGTAAAAAGCTGAGGCCCCAGCACCGACCCCTGGGGCACTCCACTAGTCACCATCCGCCAATCCGAATAGCACCCGTTGACCCCCACTCTCTGCCTCCTATTTGGTAACCAATCTCTATCCACGCTAACACCCTACCCCCAACTCCATGTCCCTCGACCTTCTGCAATAACCTCTTGTGAGGTACTTTGTCAAACGCCTTCTGAAAATCTAGAAAGACCACATCCACCGGCTCTCCTCTATCCACCGCTCTAGACACATCCTCATAGAATTCCAGTAAATTTGTCAGACACGACTTCCCTTTAATGAAACCGTGCTGCGTCTGCTCTATCAAGCAATTCCCTTCAAGATGCCTCGCAATTTCCTCCTTAATGACAGATTCTAACATTTTACCCACCACAGACGTTAAACTAACAGGCCTATAATTCCCTGCCTTTTGCCTGGCACCCTTCTTAAACAACGGCGTAACATTAGCCGTTTTCCAATCATCCGGCACTTCCCCGGAATCCAGCGACGTCTGGAAAATAACCACCAAGGCATCCACTATCACCTCTGCCATTTCTTTCAGAACCCTCGGATGCATTCCATCCGGTCCTGGGGACTTGTCCGATTAACAGGAGGAGGTTATCAGGTGTCCCAGACTTGCAGGAAGTCATGGCCAGTGAGAGAGACACCTTGGGAGGAAATTTCCCAAACAATTACTAAGACCGTGATTCTCTAGATTTAGGATAAGTACCCAAGTTGGCAAGAAAACAGGTGTGTTTCCAGCTGGCATTGGCAAAATTCACCCACCTGAAAGCTGCTAATCATAGAAATCATTGAAATCCTACAGTACAGAATGGGCAGAAATGCTCCAACAGAGTTGACAAAAAATAAGATTCCTCAGAACAAGGCTCACAAAGCAAACTCTTCAAGAGAACAGCAAAACAGGCCTGAAATCTCAAGACTAAAGCAATAGCAAATTCTCACCTGAATGCCAAACAACTCACACAGCCAACGTTCCAGCCCATTTTAATCTGGCCCTTGGATGGGGAAAGTGAAAAAAACAAGATGGCTGCCTGCTCATGTTGCCTATGTCCTGACCTAAAAATCATATGGACAACATTCTACTCAACTGCACTTTACATGGCCTCAACAATCTTATTAATTGTTGGCAGGGACGGTTCTGATGACTGTGTGTGCCCACCAACCAAAAAATTGCACGCTGACATTGGAGCACATGACTGATGTCTTCTCACATGACTTTAAGCTCTTCTGGGTTGGAAATAAGCCTGAAAATATTACAAAACATTCAGACCATTTCGAACATTACTTTTTATGGTAAGTTGGTCAATTTGAATGGTTCTTTTACATTCTGAGTCTGCTTCTCGGTGTTCATTACAAAGAACTAACTGAAAATCTTCTCCGTCTCTGACTTTGACAGCCTCATGTTGATTGGTTTAAAGTTATTTATTAGCATCGCAAGTAGGCTTACATTAATGCTGCAATGAAGTTATTGTGAAAAACACCTAGTCGCCACACTCCGGCGCCTGTTTGGGTACACTGAGGGAGAATTTAGCATGGCCAATGCTCCTAAAGCAGAGCACCCAGAGGAGACCCACGCAGACACAGGGAGAATGTGCAGACTCTGCACAGACAGTGACCCAAGCTGGGAATCAAACCCAGGTCCCTAGCACTGTGAGGCAGCAGTGCTAACCATTGTGCCACCATGCTGCCCTAGTCACAACAGTGACTTCAGTTTCTAGAATCTGCACACAGAATGGGTCTAGCACAAATGTTTACCAGTGTCTAATTTCAGACCATCAACTAATATGATTAAATATTGGAACCACCTGTTTTTTGAGTACCCACGTGTTTTTCAATCCAGGACTCACACCTTGATTTGGAGACGAATGAATGACTTTAATAGTTACTAAACTAGGGCCTTAATAGAGTTAATATTTACTCCTTCAATATGTAGAAAGGAATAAATATAAAACCTATATACAATGTTAATCCAAAGATATAATGCACCATTTAAAGGATGGTCTATTATTGTGTAAAGCAGCCATTTGCTCAGAAATGTAGAAAATTCTTTTATTTTCTAATTCTAAAGGTTTACAGGAACATTATTTTTATCATGTGAGTACTGTGTAAATACAATTCCCAGTTAGGACTGGCGTAGATTGACAAATGTAAATCCTTTGAAACAAATCCCTTGAGTAAACTGAGTGTGATTTGCATATCATTAAATTCCTGCAGTATTCCTTTACGTGGAGTGTCCAATTGGATTAAGTTCCACAGAAGCAAATAAAGTGGAGCTGCTTTACTTCTCCAAGCAGGTTTTGCAGTTTTAATTGTTTCCAGATCTGAAGTTCTGAGATAGCATTGCACTGCGCTGCAGCGGACCTAGTCAAACAATCTCTCGACATGAGTTCACATCCCACCAAATTCGGATTGAAAGAAAGAAATTTACAATCAGAAGCTCATGTCAATGTGGGTGGTCACAATATTTCTGGATTGTCATAAAAACCCATCTAGTTTACCAATGTCGTTTAGGGAAGGAAATCGACCATCCTTACCTGGTCTGGCCTACACGTGACTTCAGATCCACAGCAATGTGGCTGACTCTCAACTGCCCTTTGAAATGGCCTAGCAAGTCCCTCAGTTATTAAGACGATGAACATAAGAACATAATAAGAACATAAGAAATAGGAGCAGGAGTAGGCCATCTAGCCCTTCGAGCCTGCCCCGCCATTCAATAAGATCATGGCTGATCTGTCGTGGCTCAGTTCCACATTCCCGCCCTCTCCCCATAACCCTTAATCCCCTCTGTTATCAAAAACCCATCAACCCGCGTCTTAAAAATATTTAGCGAGGTGGCCTCCACCACTTCAACGATCACCATCTTCTCAAGATCGATTAGGGATGGGTAATCAATGCTTTTTGGGCAGCAATACTCAGAACTGTTACAGTGCGTAAAGTGGTGAATATTCCCGTCCCTCTCACCAAGGGGATTGTAGCGGGCCAGGGATGGGATTTTCCGGTTTGGGGGCAATCCTGCCAAGAAGTCCATTTGGCCCATTGTTTCTGCACCAGTTACAAAGGGCTCTGGGATCTGCCAATCTCCAACCTCGCCCACCGCTGGGATTCTCCCATCCTGTGGCATCGAACAGAGATTTGGCTGAGCGCCAAATTCTCTGTCCTCACTGGCAGGATTGGTGGGGCATGAATTGCCGGAGAATTTCAGCCAAGACCTCTCGCACACTATTTGATTAAAATAGCTAAAACAAGAATCATATTCCTGGACCAATGAATGAATGAGCTACGAATGAATAAGTGAATGAATGAGTTTTTAACAACAATTTGATAATATCATGCACTTGTATTGTCTTTTAGTAATCCTTTGTTTGGCAAAAAAAAATCTTCCAAACTCTTCATATGTTTCTCAAGATGTCAGAAGATGACAACACGGTATTTGTTTAATATGAGTAACTGGAAAGATGGAATAGTTTATTCAATGTGTGTGAGTGTTCCCATTGTGAGTATTCTGCCTTTCCACTGCTAATGTAGGGTTCTGATTTTTCTGATCACACACTATAAGTTTGGTCTTCAGTTTCAGAGAAATAATTGCTTAATTTAATGGGCTGCCTTTCAAAACTGCTTGACACAGCTTCAAGGCTATCCATATCTTTCCCACTCTGATTGAAGCAAATGATTCTATATAAAGACGCATCTTTTTTATTATCCATCTGTGCTTTCCTTCGCTCAGCCACAGTTGTGTTAACCGTCCCTTCTATAAACTGAAGGCAGATTCCGTTTACCAGATGATGTTGTGTAATCATGGCGGTTAGAAATTCCTTCATTACCAGTTAAAATAAAAGACAGATGCAAACTACGGGGAGTTAAGATGGAGCTTTGGGACCAAGTAGTCCTTTACAAATTACTGTTGTATTCAAAACTGAGACAAGTTAAAAAAAGTAAGAAAAACAAAATACATTTGTTTTTATTTGTGGTTCCGAATGAACACAGGAACTAATTGTAACAGTGCAATAATGGAAAAGGAATTTGCAATCGTACCTCAATGCATTTCTCTCATGAATATAACAGAATGGATTATTCTTCATAAGCAGGAGCTTTAATATGTAGGTAAAGATAGCAGGATCTTTTCACACAGTATGATCCCACAACAGTTAACTTGGTTTGCTGGTTCTAGTTGATGAAAAATTGAGTCAGTGCACTGGATAAACCTTCTGCTCATCCCTGTTCTTATTCATGTTCAAATTGTGCTATGGGGTCCTTTTTTGATTTTGATTTATTATTTGCATATGCATTACTATACAGTGAAAAGTATTGTTTCTTGTGCTCTATATACTGTTTATATATATATAGGGGAGAAGGAAAGGAGAAGGTGCAGAATATGGTATTGCAGTCACAGTTAGAGTGTAGAGAAATATATAGTAAGTATATTCAAGACTCTGAGGGCAGTAGAGATGAAACTGTTCTTTTGTATTTTTCTCCTGATGGAAGAAGGTGGGAAAGAATGTGTCCGGGGTGCATGGGGGTCCTTGGTTATGCTAGTTACTTTTCCGAGGCAGTGGGAGATGTAGACAGAGTCAATAGATGGGAGGCTGGTTTGCATGATGGACCAGGCTATGTCCACAGCCCTTTGTAGTTTCTTAATGTCCACTAGAAAGGGGACACTTTCTAATGGCTGATAATTTACAACCTCGCTTGGGTGAGGCTTATAAAATCCCGCCCGAGGCCAATGGAGAATTCCGTTCTCTAAGTCGCGCCCCGATTCTGGGACAGGTGTGGCGGTAAAATTCCAGCAATTGTCTCACCACAAGGGTCACTGCAACACAGCAGTAACTCAATACTGCATTGGAATGCCAGTTCAGGTGTGGGACTCTCAATTAAATTTCAAAATGAGAATACCTTCAACTTGACTGAGCCAACATTATTAGGATTTAACGAAATTGCAAATATATGAGCTATCTCTGCAAGTCCATACCAAAGAAAAGTGTTGCCCCTATTCAAATTTTAATTGGCCTCGCAATGTTGACTTCCCTGCACATACACCTATGTCGATAATTAACAAAAGAAAATCCAAGGGTTAATTAAATTTTTGGACATTTTCGAACAAAGGAGAAAGTATAGTATTTTAGTCTTAAACCACTTCCCCAAAATGAAATGCCTCTATCACAGTTTGGAATGCTGTAAGCTAAAGTAATAATAGTCACAAATTATTTTGTTACTGGGCAAGGAAAAAAATCCACATTAATGGGTGTTTGTTCTGTGCCTCCCAAGATAGCATACCCTTACATTAAAGTATTGGCGCTCCTAGCGACTCAGTATCCTTTGCAGTTTGGTATAAGGAATTAATAGACAAGAGTTTTGCAAAACACATTAAATCATAAAATTAGCTAGAATTCAAAGCACAGATGCAGGGTCCTCAGTCAGCATATGTCTATGCCAGGGCTTATGATTGACTTGAGCTCTTTCTCATCTCCTCCCATCAACATACCAAATCATATTAGACTAAAAAGAGGCACATCTAGAAATACAAAACAGATCAGTCAGCATCTGAAAGAGTAAAGATATAGTTCCTTAACAGAATTGGTAAAACATCCTAACCAAAACAGTGAACTATCCTTCTCCTTTAGATGCAACAGGGTTGATGTGCATTTCAAACTGTTTCCATTTTCCTTTAAGGTTTTTAGTATTTGCAACTTCGCCTTCTAAACAAGCTGTGAAATGACACATACAATGGAGAAAAATCTCCCTGATGCAAGTGGGACACTAGGGACATAAGAATCAACCTGTGTGAATAAAACACATTTAAGAGACCAACAAGAACTAGGCTGTTAGACAGGGAGAGAATATGACTGGAATCCTCCCAAGCCGTCTGCCAGTGGAATTCTCGTGGGTGGTTGCAACAATGTGAAATCCCATTGACAATCAGATGGGAATTTCTGGCTTTTAGACCAGCGCAGCTGGAGTGTGTCCATAATACCCTGTGCTAACAAAAGATCATTGGGAGATATTTCTCTAATTAGGGAAGGAAGAATATTGTTCATAATGGAGGCTGTCTGATTTTTCATCCTTTAAACTAAATGGGGAAGCCCATCATGTGCATCCAATCTTCCCTTGCTGATTGTTCTCTGTAATTGTTCTCAGATAAGTTTCCTTATGACTGAACACTGCTGCATTTTCTTTACTCTGTTAATGCCATCTTTCATGTTTGTGAGCAATTACTAATTGCTTTCACAAATTGGACATTGAGCAATAAGTACAAATTTCTCTTGTACCCTTCAGAGTTAGTTGGATGAAGTATTTGATTCATTACAGCTACATGACAATTGTGACACTGGAGAAGTTTAAAGCACCATTATAACAGGTATTGTGCAGTGGCCAGTTTTCTATTACCTACGGCACTGAATGATACTGCTAAAGTTTTACGTTATGTTACATGAAAGGCTTACATTAACACTGCAATGAAGTCACTGTGAAAATCCACCACACTCCAGCCTGTTCGGGTACACTGATGGAGAATTTCGCATTGCCAATGCACCTAACCAGCAAATCTTTCGGGCTGTGGGAGGAAACCGGAATACCCGGAGAAAGTCCACACAGACATGGGGAGAACATACAGAGTCCACACAGAAAGTGACCCAAGCTGGAAATTGAATCCGTGTCCCCAGCGCTGTGAGGCAGCAGTGTTAACCACTGTGCCATTGTACCGCAATGTTTATGTTTTATTACAATAAACATCGGAAAATCATGACGGGTGACTATACAGATTGAACGGAAATTAAAATAACAGTTGTTTAACAAGTGGATAACTTGGATTCCAATAGATTTGAGAGGACCAAAATGACTATGCAAAGCTGAGTGCCGTTGAACATGAGACCCTCAAACTGCAGGCAAAGTGAAAGTAACATAGGAGTAAGAGAAACAACAGTTCTCAAATAACGTGTAAGGAATGAATCATTTCATGGTATGAAATCTACCCTATGTGAAATGATATGTAGGAAAAAATACATTGTCTGAAATCTGCCAGAAATGGAGGAAGTAAGAAATTAATGTGCGGGAGAAACCATGAACAATTGTTTAATGTGGCTTCATAAAATTCTTCCACTCTTCATTTCACTAGCAATGTTAACTTATTTATTTCAGCTTTGTTACATTTTTAACCCACAATTTTTTCCTAAAGTGGAAAGTTAAAGTTTATTTATTAGTGTCACAAGTGTAGCTTGCATTAACACTACAATGAAGTTACTGTGAAAATGCCCCAGTTGCCACACTCTGGTGCCTGTTCGGGCACATTGAGGGAGAATTTACCATGGCCAATGCACTTGAGGAGTGCGCTTTTGATATGTGGGTGAAAACCGGAGCATCTGGAGGAAATCCACCCAGACAGGGAGAGAATGTGCAACTCCACAGTGACAGTAACCCAAGTTGGGAATCAAACCTGGGTCTCTGGCATTGTGAGGCACCAGTGCTAACCACTGTGCCACCACGCCACCCACTATTTGACTATTATTCAACATCTTACTATTCAATGCTACAGTTCTGGGGATAAAATAATGCTTCCTCTGAAGTTCAATATTAAAGACTAGTCTGAATCACTTATGCAGATTTGAAGATTAGATCAACTGTGACCTCACTGAGTGGTGGAGAAAATCCCAGGAGCTGAATGGGAAAAAAAAATGACTCTTTAGGCATTTAAAGCATACCTTAGGAATATTGAAGTTTCACCAAAAATAAACAAGTTAATCATAGATTCCTTACGGTGCAGAAGAAGGCCATTCAGCCAGTTGAACCTGTACTGACAACAATCCTTCCCAGACCCTATCCCTCTAACCCCACACATTTGCTCTGCTAATTCCTTTGGCATTAAGGGTCAATTGAGATAGCCAATCCACCTAACCTGCACCACTTTGGACTGTGGGAGGAAACTGGAGTAGCCGGAGGAAACCCACGCCAGCACGGAGAGAATGTGCAGACTCCACACAGGCAGTCACCAAGGCTGGAATTGAACCTGGGTCTCTGGTGCTTTGAGGCAGCTGTGCTTGCCACCATGCCACCCGTAATGATGGAATAGTAATGAGATGGATCATATTTAACAACAAACGCCAGTGGCCACAAATAAGAAGCAAATAATGATGTAAAATGACAAAGGTCATTTTAGTTAAAAACTGTACACTTTCAGGTGTAAAAGTAGTGCAGTAAACACTACAGTAAAAGTACGACAAATGACAATCAGTCCGTTGACAAAGCCATTGTCTTTCAATCGACTGTGTGCAGATGTGAGCCACACTGAATGTGGTTCCATTGGTAATGAAATGTGTAAAAAAAGCAAATGTAAAGAACTTGACAGTTTTAAAAGGAAATAAAAAATTGCATAACGTGGTAAAAATCTGTTGGGTTTCAAACCAAAGTTTGGTCTGCGAAGGTCATGGGCTTGGTCACATGATAAACACTGAGCGCACATCAGGAAAAATGTGTGGGAAGGGAGGACATTTCCAATGCATACTACTTCCCTAAATTTAAAAAAATGTCAAACAGCTGCTGTTTCTCTTACCCACATAACCAAATAGCATGTTATGCAGTTGGTGTCGCAAGAAGGAGTGTTGTCCATGAATTGTTGAAAGTTTCTTTGATGCTAGTGATAAGCCAAAGCCTAGGGCTAGTGCAGGTGCAGCTCTGCACTGCAAGACTTTGAGTGGGTGCTTCTATTTTCCAATTTGCTCGATAGCTTTAAAAAATATCCTTTTGTGGTTGATGGAAGTATTTGCTGTGTTTTATAACTTTTCCAGAAAACGTAAAGCTTTTGAACCTTATAAAGGACAAAACTGCATTAATTTAGCATTTATGTTAGGTACCTCTCTTCAATCCACTGTAGGATTGGACTCAAGAACATTGTATGCAAAGTGGCATTAAAAATTGAGATGCTTGGGCCAGAGTGTGTAGCTAAAATTTATTTTTTTTTATTTGTGTCACAAGTAAGTCTATTTGGGTACACTGAGGGAGAGTTTAGCATGGCCAATGCACCTAACCAGCACATCTTTGCACTGTTGGAAGAAATCAGAACACCAGAGGAAATCCATGCAGACACAAAGAAATCATGCAGACCCCGCATAGACAGTGACCCAAGCCAGATATCAAACCCAGGTCACTGGTGCTGTGAGACAGCAGTGTTAACCACTGTACCACCACGTTGCCTCTTTTAGTCCATTCTTGACTTAAATCCAATACCACGGGAGGCGGTGGCATGATGGTAATGCCGTTGGATTCGTAACCAGAGATCCAAGGTCTTTGAGAACATGGATGGAGACATGATTTGGGAATATGCTCGAGGGACACAGGTTCAAATGCCACCATAGCAGCTGGTAGAATTCAATCAATAAGTCTGGAATTTAAAGCTAGGCGCAGTGTTGGTGACAATGAAACTATCATTGTTTGTGGTTAAAAACCAGTCTTGGGTTCACTAATCTCCTTTAGGGAAGGAGATCTGCTATCCTTACCTGGTCTGACCTACATGTGACTCCAGGCCCACAGCGATATAGTTGACTCTTAACTGCCCACTCACTTTAAGTGTAACTAGGGATTGGCAATAGATGCTGGCCTTGCCAGTCAAGGGAATGTCAGGAAGGGTTGTCAGCTACTTTGCACAGATTGCATTGAACAATGGAGGAGTTTGTCCACATTCAGTCAGAGGTTATGCCACAGGCAACAAGGTCAAGGTTGGCAGCTGTCATGGAGGCCTTAGTCCAGAACATAGGACCTGCACTCTGCCAGGAGCTGCACTGTGTTGGTGTAGGCACTGGTGGCATCCATCAGTAGCTACGCAAGAGGGAGTGAGATCAACTCAATCTCACTCCACCTCACTCTTCTCCTCACTGAGTCAGCCAGGAGCCCTTGGGTATCCAAGGGCGGGGGGGGGGAACTGCGTCTGAAGATGCCAGGGCTATCCACTCGGCTGACTCCAGTTGGCTGACTCCAATCACAAATCCCTCTTCCAGTGACCCCCATCGCCCCCATCTCCACAGGCCGAGCTGGGTCCACCTGCCCCACAGTAGGGGACCCAAAGTAGGCCGGGACTTTCCAAGTCTTAACCCTCCAGGGGACTCCTGCCAAAGTCATCATGGACAACAGGGGGTTGGCAGTCAGCAGGCTGCCTCCACTTCAGCTGAGGAAGCTGGGGATGCATCAAGATATAGTGGTAGGTTTAGGAAAATTATGAAATACTAGGAGGACCATAGTGGCAGGCGTGTTATCCACGTTTGTATACTTTGCACTAATGTAAATAGAATATCATCCATTTCACAACTTCTGTGTATGTGTCCTCTCTATGATCAGCTGTGTTATTGTCCATCAGGAAATTGTCCCTAATGCCACTTATTGCAGATGTTGAAACCAAAAGCCTCGGGGTAGATGTTGTCAGCTTCCACATTTGACTCTTAAATCGGTCTCGCAGGTGGAGGATGTGGTCAAGAAGGCATATAGTGTGCTAGCCTTCATTAATCGAGGAATTGAGTTTAAGAGTTGGGAGGTAATGCTGCAACTTTATAAGACCCTTGTCAGACCCCACTTGGAGTATTGTGCGCAGTTCTGGTCACCTCATGACAAGAAGAATATGGAAGCTATTGAGAGGGTGCAGAGGAGATGTACAAGGTTGTTGCCTGGATTGGGAGGCATGCCTTATGAAGATAGGTTGAGGGAGCTGGGACTCTTCTCCCTGGAGAGACGAAGATTGAAAAGCGGCCTGATAGAGGTTTATAAAATGTTGAGAGGTATAGATAGGGTGGATTCTCAGAGGCTATTTCCCAGGGCTGAAATGGTCGCCAAGAGAGGACACAGGTTTAAGGTGCTGGGGAGCAGGTACCAAGGAGGTGTCAGGGGCAAGTTTTTCACTCAGAGGGTGGTGAGTGAGTGGAATCGGCTGCCGTTGGTGGTGGTTGAGTCGAACTCGCTGGGGTCTTTTAAGAGACTTCTGGATGAGTACGTGGGATTTAATTGGATTGAGAGTTATAGATAGTTCTATGGCCTGGTAGGTATGGATATGATTGGTGCAACTTGTGGGCCGAAGGGCCTGTTTGCGCTGTAGTGTTCTATGTTCTATCATCTCAGTAAGTGTGCACACTCATATCATTTCCAGCATCATTGATGCCACATCCCTAATGTCAAGTCTGCTGTTTAGCAATGCAGAGGGATGCTATAGCACAGATTCAATTCTCATACCAGCTGAGGTTATAGAATCATAGAATTATTACAGTATAGATGTAGGCCATTCAGTCCATCGAGTCTGTACTGACCACATTATGATCCAGGCCCTATTCCCGCAACCCCACATATTTGCCCTGTTAATCTCCCTGACACTAGGGTCAATTTAGCATGGCCAATCAACTTAACCTGCACGTCTTTGGAGTGTGGGAGGAAACTGGAGCATCCAGAAGAAACCCACGCAGAGATGGGGAGAAAGTGCAAACTCCACACAGAGGCCAGAATTGAACCTGGGTCCCCGGCACTGTGAGGCAGCAGTGCTAATCACTGTGCCACTGCACCACCCTATTATTCATCAAGACCCCGCCTTCTCAACATTGCCCCTTGCCTGAGGTGTGGTTAAATGACCACCACTCAGCTCTCCCCTTCAAAGGGGCATCAGGGACTATGGTGACTTTACTTTTATATGGGACTTTCCTACATAGGACACAGCCGGCTTATTGAGATTGGAGCCACATTTAAACATTCTAGTTAGAGTAAAAACAACTTTTATAATTTTACTGCAAGTCATTCAACAAAAAGGACTTGCATTGAAATAGTAACTTTAATGGATTAAAACATCCTGAGACAGAAGCATTGCAAACTAAGTTTTACATTGAACCACAGAAGGAGAAATTAAAGAGTTAGGTTTTAGCAAGCGTGGAATGGGGATGGGAGAGATTGAGAGACTTCAGGGTTTAGGAAGGAAATTTGAGAAACCTGGGTCTGGCCACCTGAAGACCTGGCCACGCATGATGAAACGATAAACATCAGGAATAACAAGAAATCAGAATTGGAGGGGAGCAGAGACCTTGGAAAGTTGTAGGCGAGAGCAGATTTTGGAAATAGGGAAGGGTGAGGGCCATGGCATTGGCAGACTGGGAGTGAAAGGGGATCCGTGAACAAATGGCTGATGGGTAAATTTTGTGCAGGTTAGCATGCAGACAGCACAGATTTGGTTGGCCTCAAGTGTATGGAGGCAGGCCAGCAGAGATTTAGAAAAGTCAAGGCTGGAGCTAGTAGAACAGGACTAAGGTTTAAAGTTTATTTATTGTGTCACAAGTAGGCTTTTATGAACACTGCAGCAAAATTTACAGGGAGGCAATGGCCTAGTGGTATTATCGCTGGACACTTTAATTGAAAAATCCCAGCTAACATTCTCAGAACCTAGGTTCAAATCCTGCCACTGCTGATGTGGAATCTGAATTGGATTTTTTAAAAAATCCAGAATTAAGAATCCACTGATAACCATGAAATCATTGTCAATTGTTAGAAAAACCCATCTGGTTCACTAATGTCCTTTAAGGAAGGAAATCTGCTATCCTTACCTGGTCAGGACTGCATGTGACTCCAGACTCACAGCAATGTGGTAGACTCTCAGTTACTCTCAGGTAACAAGGGATGGGCAATAAATGCTGGCCAGCCAGTGGTGCTCATATGCCACAAAATAATAAAAAATTACTGTGAAAATCCCCTAGTTGCCACTCTCTGGTGCCTCTTTGGGTACACCGAGGGAGTATTTAGCATGACCAATGCAGCTCACCAGCTTGTCTTTCAGACTTTGGGAGCAAACCAGAGCACCAGAGGAAACCCACGCAGACATGGGGAGAACATGCGGACTCTGCACAGAGCGACCTGGGCAGAGAATCGAGCCCACGCCCCTGGCGCTGTGAGGCAACAGTGTAAACCACCGTGCCACCAAGGTTTAAGCAGTAAGTTGTTTTACGTAAAAGGGTTATCTTGACCTTTTGAAAGAGGAAAATTATATTTGCTGTAATTTCAGATCACGGAAAATCCCCTTTATACACAAGGAAATCTCATTATTACAAAGAGATTACTTATTAAAGAAATACAGTCAAATGCAGACATGACCAACTCTGATGTGCAGGAAAGAGTAAAAAAGTCACAAGAGGCATGTGATAATGAAATCTATTTCAAATATAGGGGGGTGATCGGAAAAGTTTGTTTTGAGGTCAGTCTTCAAGCAAAATTATTAGAAGAGTTTTGAAATCTTAAAACGAGTTTGGAGAATTAACACTACTTTAAAATGATCATCTTCAAATTTTTGAAATGTTGAACATTGAACAAAGCTTTCAATTTTGGCATAAGGTATAGACAATTCCTTCTGCTTTCAAAGGACTTCTCGACACTTACATCAATAAGGGTTGAACTTTAAGGAGGTATAGGAAAAAAGGGATGTTTAATTATTTTAGCTATGTATTTTAAATTATAAATTTACCATGATGAACAGTTTAGATAAAGTCACAATAAAGAAGCTCAGAAACTTCTGGTTAGTTTGTCCATTTATTTCCAATCTTATGAGACATCTTTTAATGTCTTGTTATAATATGATGTTAAGAGATAGAAAATAAAGTGCAACAACCAGCCTTTGTAGCTTTTCACTTGCAAGTATTCATTCTGCATGTCGCAATGATGCTGTGTTCTTTGCTAAGGAATACTGGCTTTTATATCAGCAGCTTTACTGTAATGGGAGTAGGCTGGAAAATTACGCTACTAATCTATACTTCAATCAAAGATATATTACTGTTCAGGTATGTGCTTTTTCCAGATTCTGCTTTGAGTTGTTAATGATGATCTGGGTAGATAAACTTTGCTTTGCACATAATTAGTTCCCATTGCAAAACCCATTTTTTAAATTACAACCTTGAATGAGTGTGTTCCATCATTTCATCAAATTTCATTGTGATATTTCACTGTTATGGCTTTTCAGAAGCTGGATAACATTTTTCCTCCTTATATCCCGAAGAGGCCAATTCTCAATGAGGTATAGCCATTATTCATGTGTGAGCCACAATCTCAATTATGTCCAACAAAGGTCACCACAGCTGAATCCAATCCTTTCTTTGCACACCCAAAACACATATTTTCTGGGATTGGATCTGTCTGTGTTAGACTCTGGCGTGGGGCTCGGTTCTTTGGCAGATGGTAGATGTACTGTAGCATCTGCATAACACTTGTTTATTAATATGACAAAGTAGGAACTTAGACATGATTCTAATCTCTCCTTCTTTCTCGAGTTTAAGGCATGATTGATTAGTGTTGGTGATATATCATCATTTATATTATGTATTCAACTCTTCATGAACAACAGGAGTTAATGTAGGCAATACATCAGTTGAACTAAGAGCTGAGTGCTGCTCAGTCATTAGACACACAGCTGATTCTTCTAAAATGACATCAGAGACATCATAAGGTGCATCCAAAAATGAGAAAGATGTATCATTCCTGGGAACTCAGTCTCCAAGAGCTCATTCAGTACTGCAAGGCATTCTTTTTATTATACAACCCCTACAATGCAAATGGGGGCCATTTGGCCCATTGCGTCTGCACTGATTCTCTGACAGAGCATCTTCTCCAGGCTCACTCCCTGCTTATCCTCATAACCTCATGTATTTATCATAGCTAATCTCCCTAATCTACATATTTTTGGACACAAAGGGATAATTGAGCATGGCCAATCCACCTAACCTTTGGAATGTGGGAGGAAACCAGAACACCTAGAGGAAACCCATGCAGATAAAGGGCAAATATGCAAACTTCACACACACAGTGACCCAAGACTGGGATTAAACCCGGGTCCCCTGGCACTGTGAGTAAGCAGGCCCTTAGAGTTCCAACTGGCATTTGATAAGATGCCACATCAAAAGATGTTGCAATAATTGGTGGCGGGGGTAACATATTGATACGTATACAAGATTGGCTGGCTAAAAGAAACCAGACTGTAGGCATAAATGGGGCTTTTCCTGGTTGGGAGTCTCTGATGAATGGTGTGCCACAGGTCAGTGTTGGGGTTCAATTTTTTACAATTGATATAAATGACTTGAATGGGGACTTATCCCCCTCCACCACATCCTCGCCACCCAGAGCAATAGCGGCCCCCTCTCCCTGATCTGATCCCGTTGCAGAATGCACAATGGGCCCCCCTCCCCCGATTGGGCTGTCCCTTCAGGCCCCGCCCCATAGACCTATAGTATGGTTGTAAAAATTGCTGATGATGCAAGGATAGGCAGGAAAGTAAGAGAACATAAGAAGGCGACAAAAGGAACAAAGGGTTAAGCTGAATGGGCAAAAACCTGGCGAATGGAGCATAATGTGGGGAAAGTTGAAATCACCTGTTTTGGCAGGAAGAGTAAAAAGGAAGCTCATTATCTAAATGGTAAAAGACTGCAGAGCTCTGAGATGCAGAGCAAATGCAATAAGTAATTAGAAAAGCTAATAGAATGTTAATATTTAAAATAAATTGTTAAAAGCTAATAGAATATTAATATTTGTTGCAAGAAAAATTGAATACAAAAGTTGAGAGTTATGCTTCATTTATATAGGACATTGGTGAGACCACAGGCGGAATTTTACCAGTTCTCCCCACCCATCATTGGGCCCGATTTCTCCGATCTTGGGATTTTACGAAAGCCAGGTTTCCAGCATGGTCAATCCTCGCCGGAAATGGGTGAAAGGCTGAATAATTTATTTAAATATATTTAAATTTCAATGTCCATCTGTTTAACGTGTCCAGAGCTGAACTGTTCAGACTTGCTTGCCTTTGTGACCTCACTGGGAGAGGTTCTGTCTGCTGAGGAAATGACCTGCTCTCCGTAAATGAGGAACAGTCCTGTTGGCCTTGCTGCTGGAACCGGAGGCCACTGAGGCCCTCCTGCAAGGCCAAGGGCAAGGAGGGGTGCCCCTTGGGGAGTGCTAGCCTGGCAGTGTCAACCTGGTACCTTTGGCAGTGCAGTGCCAGGGGGTGGGGACTATGGGGGCAGGGTCTATGGGGCGGGACATGAAGGGACGGCCCAATCGGGGGAGGGGGGACCCACTGTGCACTCTGCAACGGGATTGGATCAGGGAGCGGAGGCCCTGATTGCTCTAGGCAACAGGGGTACGGTGGAGAGGGCTAAGTCCCCATGTGTTGTGGGGCTTGTGATCATCCACGGGCCCCCACGATTGGGGGGGGGAGCTGATTGAGGCTGCTTGCAGTAGCAGGGGGCTTGACAGCTCTCTCTCTCTGTCAGACCCCTGCTGCTGCTACTGAGTAGGTGTAGAATCAGAGGCCTGTATGTGTGCAGTAGCTCATTCTCCGGCTGGCTGCTGAGTTAAGCCCAGCCCACTGTCTACAGCAGCGAAAAACAGTCTAGACCATTTTTTCAATGACTAAGTGCACAAAATTGGGCGTGAGAAACATGGATCAGGAAGTCTCACGTTTTCATGTTAGCTGGACACTTTCTCATAAAATTCCACCCCACATCTGGACTATTGTGTACAGTATTAGTTTCCTTCTTTAAGGGAGTAGGTAAATATGTTAGAAACAGTTCAGAGAAGGTTTACCAGACTAATACCTGAAATGGATGTTGTCTGATGAGGAAAGATTGGACAGGCTAGACTTGTATTCTCTGGACCTTAGAAGACTAAGATGTGACTTGATTAAAACATAGAAGACCCTAAGGGCTATTGACAGGGTGGATGTGGAACAGATGTTTCATCTTTTGGGCGAATTTAAAAGATGGGTGGTCACTATCCAAAAATAAGGGTTCGCTCTGTTAAGACAGAAGAGGAGATTTTCTTTCTCTCAGAGGGCCCTGTGTCTCTGAAACTCTCTTCCTCAAAAGGCACTGGAAGAAGAATCTTTGAATATTGTTATGGCAGAAATAGATAGGTTCCTGACAAGTGAGGGAGGTTAAAGGTTATTGGAGTAGCTGGGAACGTGGGCTTGAGGTTACAATCAGATCTTATTGAATGGTGGAGCAGGCCCGAATGTATGAATGGCTTACTCCTGCTTCTAAGTCCTATGTTCCTGTATCCTTATGTCTTCTGTATCTTCCACCTCTGGTCTTATTTTGTGAAGAAAGGAGAGGTTCAAAACTTCAATCTATGCCTTGGGTCTAGCAGATGGTGTCCTCTTTCAGGGGAAGAGTAAAATTCTGGCCAGAGAGAATCAAACGATTTGCTGTCCCCTTAATTAGAAGGTCACCTGGAACTTGTAGTTTGATGCCTGATGGATAAAGGGTGGGGCAAGTCATCCTGCCTCATCTGCTAAGGGGTTACTGGTGCTCCATTTCAGTAGGAGTAAATGCGAGGTCATCCATTTTGGTCAGAATAACAGCAAAATGGACTATTATGTAAATGGTAAAACATTGCAGCGTGCTGCTGTGCAGAGGGACCTGGGTGGCCTTGTGCATGAATCACAAAAAGTTGGTTTGAAGGTGTAGCAGGTAATTAGGAAGTCAAATGGAATTTTGTCCTTCATTGCTAGAGGGATGGCGTTTAAAAACAGTGAGGTTATGTTGCAGCTGTATAAGGCACTGGTGAGGCAACACCTGGAGTACTGTGTACAGTTTTGGTCTCCTTACTACAGAAATAATATACTGGCACTGGAGGGGGTGCAGAGGAGACTCACTAGGTTGATTCCGGAATCGAAAGGTTTGGCTTATGAGGAGAGACAGAGTAGACTGGGGCTATACTCATTGGAATTCAGAAGAATGAGGGGAGACCTTACAGAAACATATAAGATTATGAAGGGAATAGATAAGGTAGAAGTAAGTAAGTTATTTCTACTGACAGGTGGAACTAGAACTGGGGGCATAACCTCAAAATAAGGGGGAGAAGATTTAGGACTGAGTTGAAGAGGAACTTCTTCACACAAAGGGTTGTAAATCTGTGGAATTCCCTGCTCAGTGAAGCAGTTGAGGCTACTTCATTGAATGTTTTTAAAGCAAGGATAGATAAATTTTTGAACAGTAAAGGAATTAAGGGTGATGGTGAACAGGTGGGTAAGTGGAGCTGAGTCCATGAAAAGATCAGACATGATCTTACTGAATGGCGGAGCAGGCTCGAGGGGCCAGATGGCCTACTCCTGCCTCTGACCTGAACTTGGACTGCAATTGACAAGCTGTCAGGATTGAGATTATTTGTTTCCTGAGGAACTCTGTAGGACCATTGTTTTTAGATTTCCACTTCTTGAAATGTTTGTGTTTCATAAATACTTGCTGGTCTATGACACTGACTAAAATTACTGGATTTGCAAAAATTGCTTGAAATGTCCACTTTTAGCATGCCAGAAGTATTCTGTGCCTCCGGCAGGACAGTTTTAGGGTCAATGTTGGTTTTGTGCCACAATGCAAGTATCTCTAAATGGCTGCCGGCCATGGAGTTTCCCACCCTTTCGGTTTATTTTGTGTGGGTGGGCCAGCTGCCCATGTTCCAACCAAATCTATGGAGTCATTCAAAGCCTTGGTACTGTCACAAATGATAGTTTGTTTAAATGCTCTAAGCTCTACCTCACTCACACACTAGACAGCCTGATCAAATGTGAGATAATTATTGATCTGCAGAAAGTTGGACAGATTTTTGTTGTGAAAATCCACGACTATGCAATCACAAGTTAGCTCATCCTTCAGTACCAAAACATCCCGAAAATTCATACATGCTGACAACATCTGCCTTGTAGCTCAAGCCTCCAATTTTTGACAGCTTGATCCTGATGCTTGTTAAAACGTAATCAATGCTTCAAACATAGCAACTCAAGCCAAGTCCTGTGATAACTGTATCCAACTTTTTCCATCTTCACAGTGCAAAAGCCAATAAAGAGCTCAACATTCAAGTGAATGGCTACAAGTTAAAGCACCACCTAATTCCAGCATACGTCAGAGTGATCCTAGCTAGGACACCGACCTTCCAGGAACATCTAAAAACAACCACAGGCTAGGCCAAATCCAGAAGCAACTTTATTACAAAACTATTCGGCTCAATATGGAATGCTGCTCCCACCACCCTCCGAACCTCGGCACTCGCGCTCACATACTCAGTAGCAGAATACTGTGTCCCTGTTTGGGCAAGATCATCACACACACACACACACACACACACACACACACAAGAAGCCTGAGCTGTGAAAACCCTTCTACACTGGACATCAAAGCAAATTCCACCCGGAACAAATGAATGGGAATCATCGGATATGACAAGTAAGTACCTAGCCTCAAACTCAATTCAACAACTGCTTGGTTTCAACCTTCCAAGGAAAGAGTGGTCCATTATCAACAGGTTCAGGACTGTCCACTGCCCCTGCTTGTCCAACCTCCACAGATAGGGATTAGTGCCAGGCCACTATGTGCCTGTAGGAGAGAGCAAACTGTACATCAACATCATGGAAGAGTGTCCAATCCACAGACTAAGCAGTGGCCTATCCGCACACACAACACTGCAGGACTGGAAGAAACTGCTTGGTTTAGGGACATTGCATTCACTAACAAAATTTTAAAAAAGCCCATGTTCGCAAGGACTAGGCAGATGATATTGGTCATTTGGGATTAATTTAGTTGATACCCCAGATCATTGCAAGTGCTGGTTAAATTGTGCTCTTCCAGTTAGTAATTTTGCTTTGGGTTAAAATAAATGTCGAAGGCTTTGTTAATAGCATCAAAGTCCATGATGGATTCCTTCTACAACCTGTCTCAGGAGAGCATGTTGTACTACTGGACCTACTGCTTAAAGGAAGGAACTATCTTGAAGGCCGGAGTGACGCTCACAGAATGGAATTCTCCCGCCTGGGCTGGGATTTTACAAGACTTGCCCGAGCGAGGTCCTAAAAATTCCGCCAGAAACTCTGGTACTTTCTCATGAAGACCCAATACTGCTCAGAATTGGAAGAAAATAGTGTTTCCATAACCCCACTTCTGGTCTTTCTCAGGGCCCTCAAGGCAATCAAATAAGCATGGCAGGGGCAGACATAGTTGACTAGGCATTGTCATTGCTACCCCTCTCCAGTGTTCACCCTTCTACAAACAAAATTTCCTGAGCCACTTGCCAAGTTTTCTTCACTCTGTTGTTCCTTCCATAGCACCGACATGTCTTTCACACCAATGACCTCACCTTTGCCACCAAGTTCTGAGATTGACTCCCTTATCTTGGACTTTCAGGGTGTAATGTGGTTCTTTGCCAGACTACAGACATACTCTGGTATCTGCTTAACACTGTTTATTGGTACTGCTTCCAAACAGGTAACAGTACACCACATAGTTCTTAGGCATGATACCAACCCTTCCCTCTCTCTCTCTCTCCCTCTCTCGTGTAATGCATGACTGGCTCCTGTCATTGGTACATCATCTACACTGTACAGTAGCACATCTCATTGGATAACTCTTCATATTATAATATATTTCTCCACTCATGTACACACACTGATAAATGCATACATTTACACATGTACATATATGCACTCAGACAAATGTGTAAACATATGCAAAAGACAAACATATAAACATGCATATATGTAAATACTTATGCACATACTCTATTTTCCAAGAAAGTCACTAACTGTGATCAAAAAGAGAGTCCCAGTTGAATTTGTCCCTTTCAAGGTCATATTGCATCCTCATACTACCCTGATTAGAATCAGCTATCTCAGCACAGTCACAAGATCAAAGTTGCCACCTTCCCCACATTGCCCTCTAGTTGGTTAATGTGCAGCTTTGTAGACATGAATCGCCCAACTAGTCCACATGAAGGTTAATTTTGTGGTTAGCACTGCTGCTTCACAGCACCA
The DNA here is from genome assembly GCF_965287045.1 of Carcharhinus amblyrhynchos. Taxonomy (NCBI): domain Eukaryota; kingdom Metazoa; phylum Chordata; class Chondrichthyes; order Carcharhiniformes; family Carcharhinidae; genus Carcharhinus; species Carcharhinus amblyrhynchos. Next base: position 13,412,969 of record NC_137327.1, read on the forward strand.
GGTCCCGGGTTCAATGCTGGTTTCGGCTAACTGTCTGTTTGAAGATGGTACATTCTCCCTATGTCTACGTGGGTTCCTCCAGATGCTCTGGTTTCCTCCCACAATCCAAAGATGTGCGGGTTAGGTTGATTGGCCATGGTAAATTGCATCTTAGTGTCAGGAGGACTAGCTAGGTTAAATACTTGGGGTTACGGGGAAAGGGCCTGAGTGGGATTGTTGTCAGTGCGGGCTTGATAGCTGAATGGCCTCCTTCTGTACTGTAAGGATTCTATGATTCTAAGTTAGTAAGAATAGCAGTGGAGAATATAGGATGAATTCACCAACTTGCTCAACCAGTAAGGAGTTGCACTCCCTTTATATATGGTTTTCCAGTCTGGGATTGGTGAATCTACCCATCTGTCCAGAAGTGTAACCTTGACCATGGAATGCATCCGAGGGTTCTGAAAGAAATGGCGGAGGTTATAGTGGATGCCTTGGTGGTTATTTTCCAGACGTCGCTGGATTCCGGGGAAGTGCCGGAAGATTGGAAAACGGCTAATGTTACGCCGTTGTTTAAGAAGGGTGCCAGGCAAAAGGCGGGGAATTATAGGCCTGTTAGTTTAACGTCTGTGGTAGGTAAAATGTTAGAATCCGTCATTAAGGAGGAAATTGCGAGGCGTCTTGAAGGGAATTGCTTGATAGGGCAGACGCAACACGGTTTCATTAAAGGGAAGTCGTGTCTGACAAATTTACTGGAGTTCTATGAGGATGTGTCTAGGGCAGTGGATAGAGGAGAGCCGGTAGATGTGGTCTTTCTGGATTTTCAGAAGGCGTTTGACAAGGTACCTCACAAGAGGTTATTGCAGAAGGTCAGGGGACATGGAGTTGGGGGTAGGGTGTTAGCGTGGATAGAGGATTGGTTGTCAAATAGGAGGCAGAGAGTGGGGGTCAATGGGTGCTATTCGGATTGGCGGTTGGTGACTAGTGGGGTGCCCCAGGGGTCGGTGCTGGGGCCTCAGCTATTTACCATTTATATAGATGATCTGGAGGAGGGAACCGAGTGCAGGGTGTCGAAATTTGCTGATGACACCAAGATTGGGGGAAAGGCAAATTGTGCGGAGGGTGTGGAGAGTCTGCAGAAGGATCTAGATAGGCTGGGCGAATGGGCCAGGAAATGGCAAATGGAATTTAATGTTGGCAAGTGTGAGGTGGTCCACTTTGGTAGGAAGAATGGTAGGAAGGACTATTACTTATGTGGCGAAAAACTGCAGCAGGCGACGGTGCAGAGGGACCTCGGGGTCCTTGTGCATGAGTCGCAAAAACCCAGCTTGCAGGTGCAGCAGGTGGTCAGGAAGGCGAATGGGATGCTGGCCTTCATAGCGAGGGGGATTGAATATAAAAGTAGGGAGGTCTTGCTGCAGCTGTATAGGGCATTGGTGAGGCCGCAGCTGGAGTACTGTGTGCAGTTTTGGGCGCCGCATCTGCGCAAGGATATTTTGGCCCTGGAGGGAGTGCAGAGGAGGTTTACTAGGCTGATACCGGAGTTGAGGGGATTGAGCTATGAGGAGAGGCTGAATAAACTAGGCTTGTACTCGTTAGAGTTTAGAAGAATGAGGGGAGATCTCATTGTGACGTATAAGATGATGAATGGGATGGATAGGATAGAGGTGGAGAGACTCTTCCCGCTCAAAAAAGACAGTAGGACTAGGGGGCACAGCCTCAAGATAAAGGGGAGGCGGTTTAGAACGGAGTTGAGGAGGAACTTCTTCACTCAAAGGGTGGTGAATCTCTGGAATTCTCTGCCCGTTGAAGTGGTGGAGGCTGCCTCGCTAAATATTTTTAAGAAGCGGGTTGATGGGTTTTTGATAAGAGAGGGGATTAAGGGTTATGGGGAGAGGGCGGGAATGTGGAACTGAGCCACGACAGATCAGCCATGATCTTATTGAATGGCGGGGCAGGCTCGAAGGGCTAGATGGCCTACTCCTGCTCCTATTTCTTATGTTCTTATGTTCTTATTGCATTGTACATTGTCAATAGAAAATGACATTGGCCTTCCATTAATTGACAGTCAGCAGTATCAGTGGCCTGTGAAATAGCTTTATCATCAATGGAATGACAGAATCATGAATTATGGCCACTACTAACATCGACAAATAATGAACAACTCTAGTCATTGGCTTGCACAGGTCGTTAGACACATAAAGACAACTTGATGTCATCGAATCCTGGAGGTTTACAGCATGGAAACAGGCCCTTCTGCCCAACTTGTCCATGCCACCCTTTTTTTTAACTGTTTAATGTAACCATGTAACTGTATAATGTAACATCTTACCCATGTAACTGTCGAAATGCTTTTTAAAAGACAAAATTTCACCTGTCTCTACCATTGTTTCTGGCAGCTCATTCCAGACACTCACCACCCTCTGTATGAAAAAACTGCTCCTCTGTATTTCTCCCCTCTCACCTTAAACCCAGGGGTGGCACAGTGGTTAACACTATTGCCACACAGCGCTAGGGACCTAGGTTCGATTCAGGGTGGCACAGTGGTTGGCACTGCTGCCTCACAGCACTAGGGACCCAGGTTCAATTCCAGACTTAGTGAGATTTTCCAGCATTTTCTCTTTTGGTTTCAGATGCCCTCTAGTTTTACGCTCCCCTGCACTGTGTGTGAGATTCCGTGGTTATGTAGAGCAATAAAGATCAGTACTTGTGTGACTGGATCTTTATAGTCAGCAACTTTGCAAATAGTGACTTGCAAATTACTCTTCACACTTGAATTAATCTCAATCTTTGGTGACTAAATTGGATAGTCCCCAAAAACAGGTGAGGCTATTGCAATGAGCAATATGATGCCATGCCCTAAAAAGCTGCAAGACTAGCCTCAGAGACTGTGAAAAATCAAAATACTGTGGAGGCTGTAAATCTGAAATTGAAATTTAAAAAACACTGGAAAAACTCAGCAGGTCTGACAACATCTTTGGTGAGAGAAAGAGAGTTCACATTTCATTAGAACACTGCTCAATTCACCACTCCCACATCATTCAATTATCAACAATCTGTACCAGCCAGAATTCATACCTGACAATTATATATTCCACCACACCCTCGAGTAATTAGCTCTGCTGCAACTCTCACACTACACTTTGCAGTTTGCACACATTGCCGACTATGCAACCATGACAAACATATCACCCAAACAGTTTTGCGTGGTACTCATTGATACATTTCCCTCTTTCTTACATAACAAGACGATGCACAAGATGAGATGGAATTAACCAGAGGTTGACAGGCCTGCCTGTATATCTTACTCTTTGTGGAGAGTAAGGCGGCACGGTGGCACAGTGGGCCAAATGGTCTCCTTCTAACTATAGGGATTCTATGTTTCTATTCTATGAGGAGACTAGCCTCATAGGTGTTCTCACAATCCATCCTGCTGATTTAAAAACAGCAGAAAGTTTACACTTGAGTCCTAGAACCAAAATGTTATCCTTGTGCCTTTCACCTCCAGATATCTAAGAAGTACAACCTGAATAGATAGTGGAGGAACATTGCAAAGAATGTGATGATGATGATATATTGTCACTTGATTTCATACTTGTAGCGACAAGCTCAGATACTGACACTGAGCACAATTTTGAGCATAACGCAGAGGCAGGATCTACATGTGGTGAGACACTAGGTGCAAGCATCCTCAATGAGGAAAGTGGACAAGGGTAGCAGCAGTGCCAACTTGCCAGATATTAAGGTTGCAGATGAGTTCTGCTACAGCTACAGCTGTGCACACTGATGAGGCAGCCTTTGAAAGAATACTGACTGGTAAGCACAATGAAATATTGGGTGCATTAGAGGAAACCTGTCAGGGAATCTGCAGTCAATGTCAAGGAACATGGAGAATCTGGCACCAGCTTGACCCAGTGTCTCAGAAGTGATGGACATCTCCATTTCCGCAGTATCAGCCTCAACAATGGTGCAGTGTCAGACAAGTAATGTTGCAGCTTCTATTTCAGTACAAGCAGATGTCACCCCAATATGTGAGTGCTGCAGTTGAAGTGGAGACTGTGGTCATGATCATAGAATCCCTACAGTGCAGAAAGAGGCCATACGGCCAATTGAGTCTGCACCGACCACAATTCCACCCAGACCCTATCCCCACAACCTCATGCTTTTACCCACCTTGTCCCACAATATTAAGAAGTAATTTAGCACGGCCAATCTGCCTAACCTGAACATCTTTCAACTGAGGGAGGAAACTGGAGCACCTAGAGGAAACCCACACAGACACAGGGAGAACGTGCAAACTCCACAAAGACAGTGACCCAAGCTGGGAATCGATCCCAGGTCCTTGGCAGTGTGAGGCAGCCCAGCTAACCACTGTGCCACCCAATAAATCAGCTTGCTGTTGTACAAGCTCAAATTGCAGCCATGATGCCGTGGATTACCACCTGATAAAGGACATTGCACGGTGCCACAGAAACCTGCCCTCCAACAGTTCAGCAGGATTACAGAGTGTCTTCTCAAGGGTGGTAGCAGTGGCTCCATGGAGGGTGAAACTGCAGTGCCTTCACCTCTCTCACATCTCCTTGCTGTCGCCTATCAACTAGCCAGCCCAGTCTGTGCTACCCATGCTGAGATGGTACAGTTCATTGGTGTGCCTTCTAGGCTCAGAACTGCGAGAGCTTATATACCAACACATCTGAATCCCCCTTCACTGAAATTTACCTGCTCCTCATCTGCTATGCTGCAGCCACTGGGATAGCATTGCATGGCAGCGTTTGAACAAGCTCTGAGGGATTGCAGAAGGCGCATTCGTTGACTTTTGTATGTTACAAGGAATGATTTCATTTAAGAATTGGGCTTGGAATGGTTATTTTATGATGGCTTTTACTTTTGCATTTTGACCAAGTGGACCATTAAATGGCAGAGGGTGGGGGTGGCGGGTTGGGGGAGGTGGGGGAGGGGAGAGGAGTGCAGTGGTTAGATGAGTTAATAAGCATGGAATTGGTGTTGAAGTTTCAGATATCTTATTGAGATTAATTCTTCCCAGGTTTCCCGGCTGGGAAAGGACTGTCCATGTTACTACTTGTTCCTCCATCTCTTCTCTCTCTTTAATCTCATGACCATAAGACAATAAGACATGGGAGCAGAATTGGGCCACTTGGCCCATCGAGCCTGCTCTGCCATTCAATCATTTTGCTGTTTCTCAGCTGAATTTCATACAGCTGCTGACAAGGGCCACTCCTTCTGATGGTCCAAGATGAAACAGACCACCATGAAACTCAACACCCACCCTGCTGAAAACTGCAAGCGCTCCTTTAGACCTACCTAGGCAACAGAAGTCTTGTTTCAGCACACCTGTGGTCTGGTCTAACATATTTGCTGTGGCAGCATGGCTTTCAATGTATGCATGTGTGTGTGTGTGTGTGTGTGTGTGTGTGTGTGTGTGTGTGTGTGTGTGTGTGTGTGTGTGTGTGTGTGTGTGTGTGTGTCGGGGGGTGTTATACACTGGAGTTATCAGCCATGTTGTTAGCAGATTGCCCGTGTTGTCGGGTAACCACTCTATGACTTGATATAGTGCCTCAAATGCAGCTGGTACATTGATCTGCCTTAGAATGAAGGCATCATGACTTCTGCCAGCATAGTGGGCATTGATCTTCATGGTTCACCGTCCATGGTCACAGACCAGGTGGATGTTGAGGGGTATGGAATCCATTTTGGTTCTGGTAGAGGTCAAAGTTGACATCCTGCACCCAGCTGTTCCACCCCCCCCCCCCTCCCCTCCCCCCTCCCCCCGCACCGTGGGGAAGCCTGCAATCCTAGTGAAACTCTGGACTTCCTCTACTTGCTGCTGTCTGGCAAGAGACAATGTATGCATTTAGCACTTGTGAATAAATAGTGTCGGTGACTTCCCTTATGTAACAATGGACAGCAAACCTCAAGGAACCAGGTACATAGATGTTCATCGGTCAACTTTATAGCTACTGGCAATACGATCCTTGCTCTGCTCAGAGGTTACTATTCTGCCTGCAGCAGTTGACAGACTACAGTGAGGGCATCCTTAATGAAGCACGGAAGCTTTACACATCGCTCCTCTATGAGGCGAGGTTGGAAAAACTTGGTTTGTTCTCACTGGAACTTTGGAGGTTGAGGGGTGACCTGATAGAAGTCCACAAGATTATGAGGGACATGATTGAATATAAAAGTAGGGAGGTCTTGCTGCAGCTGTATAGGGCATTGGTGAGGCCGCAGCTGGAGTACTGTGTGCAGTTTTGGGCGCCGCACCTGCGCAAAGATATTTTGGCCTTGGAGGGAGTGCAGAGGAGGTTTACTAGGCTGATACCGGAGTTGAGGGGGTTGAGCTATGAGGAGAGGCTGAATAAACTAGGCTTGTACTCGTTAGAGTTCAGAAGAATGAGGGGAGATCTCATTGAGACGTATAAGATGATGAATGGGATGGATAGGATAGAGGTGGAGAGACTCTTCCCGCTCAAAAAAGACAGTAGGACTAGGGGGCACAGCCTCAAGATAAAAGGGGGGCGGTTTAGAACGGAGTTGAGGAGGAACTTCTTCACTCAAAGGGTGGTGAATCTCTGGAATTCTCTGCCCGTTGAAGTGGTGGAGGCTGCCTCGTTAAATATTTTTAAGACGTGTGTTGATGGGTTTTTGATAAGAGAGGGGATTAAGGGTTATGGGGAGAGGGCAGGAATGTGGAACTGAGCCACGACAGATCAGCCATGATCTTACTGAATGGCGGGGCAGGCTCGAAGGGCTAGATGGCCTACTCCTGCTCCTATTTCTTATGTTCTTATGTTCTTATGAACAGAGTAGGTAATCAGAAGCTTTTTTCCCAGGATGGAAGAGTCAATTACGAGGGGGCATAGGTTTAAGGTGCGAGGGGCAAGGTTTAAAGGTGATGTACGAGGCAAGTTTTTTACACAGAGCGTGGTGGGTACCTGGAATTTGCTGCCGGGGGAGGTAATGGAAACTGATTTGTTAGTGACGTTTAAGGGGCGTCTTGAGAATTACATGAACAGGATGGGAATAGAGGGATTTGGTTCCCGGAAGGTTAAGGGCTTTAGATTCAGACAGGCAGCATGGTCAGTGCAGGCTTGGAGGGCCAAAGAGTCTGTTCCTGTGCTGTAATTTTCTTTGTTCTTTAAGGTTCAGACAGCAGAATGCTCTCTGAACATCCTGGATAGATATGATCTCCTGCCGAGAGTCATACTCCTCCTTCCTCTCTTCTAACAGCTTGTCCTACATGATGTGGCCTCTGCTCATTCTCCAAATCATGTTGCATTCCAAGTGGGATGCCTATTAGTGCACTCACGTCTGGGAGCGACCGGTCTGTCCAGGACTCTTGACGGTAGCAAATCTTTGACTCCAGTCACATCTGTAGACTTTTATAGCTATGAAGAACCCCAGAAAACACCAAATTCCTACAGGATTGAATCAACAGCCAGAAGGAATCAACCAGCAACTAAAAAAAACAATAAAAATTGGCTAATGATTCCTTAAACTGATGCCGGTGGTGAGTCCTTCTTGCAACTTTGACTCTGTAGGATTAAGAGAACATTACTGAAGACAATTTTGCATCACCTTTATCCATCACTCTCCTCACTGGATTTCCACCTTGTGGAAATTTCAAACCATCATAACACCACACTTGAACTATGTTCTAATCATGCATCATTTCTGTTTTTGTTAACTTCTGTACTACTGAGGGATATCCTCAAAAATTCACTCCATAGACAGGTGTCAGGGATCACAGGTATTTATTACAGTCTTACTCGCTCCACACTCCAAACTACAACTGCCCTCTGAGGGCAGTTCCTGGGCAGATCACCCCACACCCAGGGTCACCCTGACCTGTTCCCTTAAAGGGTCTACGCCCCAACATACGTAACAGTTTTCAATCCGTCAACATCCACCTGGTCTGTGATCATAGACAGTGAATCATGAAGATCAATGCCCTCTATGCTGGCAGAAGTCTTGATGAACATGGAATTCATGTTCTGATCCCTTTGTAGCCTTTCACTTCATTTGCAATACATGTTGTGAAAGGTTCCAATATTATTTCTGATGCCATTTTTACTTTTTGTTTTGGTGAATTTTCATCTTCCCTTAACTATCTATCAATATGGAACCCACACTGGCCTTGGCAACCACTATCGTGCTGGAGGACCACCTGTATCTGAGGACTCTGCAAGACTGAGGCAGTCATGATGTGGATATGCCGGCGTTGGACTGGGGTAAACACAGTAAAAAGCCTGACAACACCAGGTTTAAGTCCAACCGATTTATTTGATAGTAAACTCACAAGCTTTTGGGGTTTGTTCCTTTGTCACCTGATGAAGGGACAAACCCCGAAAGCTTGTGAGTTTACTATCAAATAAATCGGTTGGACTTAAACCTGGTGTTGTCAGGCTTTAGACTGAGGCAGAACAGTATGAGCTAAATGAAGGGACATCAAAGAAGGGACTGGCTAAGTCAGGGGTTCTATTTGTAGACACGCAGGGTAGAATAGGTGTAGGGTGATGTGGCGGCGCGGGCTTGTTGGGCCGAAGGGCCTGTTTCCCGTGCTGGATTGTTCTTTGTTCTTTGTAAGGGACACTTAAAGGCGTATGCATCCTTCATCTTTCTGTGCACATTTCTACCTGCTTAGCTTGCTGCACTGTTATCTTTCAGGGAGGTTACCTTGGAAAGACAGAGTAATACTTTTCACTCAGCCAGATGTTGTACTGGTCCACTGGTCATTGGTTACTTTCCTTGCCTCAACATTATTCTGTTCGCGACTCTGTTTTGCCCGTCATGACAGTCACTTTTTGTGTCTCCAGTGAACTTTGCAAGGACTAAAATTTCACTTGAGCAATCTACACGCTACACTTTTATTTTGAATAGTTAAATGGCCACCCATTTATAATGTTTTCTGTTAATGGTTGCCAGCACGCGCAACCTCCTGCCACACTTTGACACAATCTAACGCGACAGGAGTGAATCCCAGGATGATTCTACTTGAAATTGCTAAGTGTTTCACTCTCTGTTAAGCTGCCCTGATGCTTTTATTTAACTTTGTGCAGAATCTGCCCAATATTACACTTTTGATGACCCTAAGGTTTGAAACAAAATATCATTTTTATTGTTAGAAATTTAGGGCATGGGCTGATGGGTTGTGTAATGCAATGGTTAAACGAGAGAGAAGGAAAGATCATGAATGCCCACACAAACAAAACTGTTGGAATTTAAATTACGAAATGTCATAGCACCCATTGATCCTTTCTTGTAAATGAAGTGGAGACCTTTTCTAAGAAAACGTAAGTAGTTGGTGTGAAACGTGACACCTGATTGGCCTCCTGTTGTGCAATGACTCAGTCGGTAAGTTCTGCACTCATTGGTGTGAAATGAATTTCTTGGGTTATTGAGCAATAGTTCGTCTTTGAAGCATCATGTAAACTGGATGGGAAGTCAGGGTTTACTCCGACAGTTAATATGTAACTAGTGTGGCCCGCCCTGACCGCAGGGGTGAAAGCAAAACACCGCGGATGCTGGAAACCTGAAATAAAATGATAAAATAGGACCTTGAGCAGGTCAGACAACACCTGTGGAGAGGAACAAGTTAATGGGCGGCATTTTCCAGTCCTTCTCACAAGCTGGATCTTCTGGTCCCACCAATGGCAACCCACCCCCACCCCAACAACTCTCACATCTCGTTTCCCCCACCCCCCCCTCCCAATCTATGGGTAACAGAATTCCCAATAGTATCTGGTCTCAATCAATGCACACATGCATAGTGGCACAGTGGGTTAGAACTGCTGCCTCACAGCGCCAGGAACCCGGGCTCAAATCCCAGTTTGGGTCACTATCTATGTGGAGTTTGCACATTCTCTCTGTGCCTGCGTGGGTTTCCTCCAGGTGCTCCAGTTTCCTCCAACAGTCTGAAAGATGTGCTGATTAGGTGCATTGGCCATACTAAATTCTCCCTCAGTGTACCCAAACAGGTACTGGAACTAGGGGATTTTCACAGTAACATCATTGCAGTGTTAATGTAAGTCTACTTGTGACACTGATAAGTAAAACTTAAACACATGGGTCTGTGGGCCCCACATGTTAATGGGGAAATGCATCACAACCACAAAGTCTATCACTCCATGACTATGTAATTAGCAGGCCCATGCAAGGAACATTCAGCTGGTAAATGCCACCTATCATGGCAGAAGCTACATCTACCCTGTGTCAATCTGTCAGAGCTGTTGTCTTTAACTCACCACAAAGAACCAGAAGGAAGCCACTGGGTGACTTCTCCAGTATGAGCTGAATGGAACATTCAGAAACAGGGAGAGTGCATCTTCCTGACTGGCCTCATGGCTCCCCTCTGCCAGCCAATGTCTCCAGGGTTGTGGAAGCCTGCTGCCACATCTTTGCTATAATGAGAGTGCAGCCTTTGCAGACAACCTTAGGAGGAGGAGGATGACAAGGAGGAGAAAGAGAAGAAGGAGGAAGAAAAATTAAAGGGAGGGAAAAAACATCCAGGAGCCCTTTGCTCCTGAGGGGCTGTCCTTGAGTGGATATTCCGTTCAGGCACAGTTCCTTGTGATCAGTCACAAAGTGACATTGCAAGAAACTAGAATGGATCGTAATAATGCTACACATGCCATGGAATTACATAGAACCTGTAACGTAGAAACCGGTCATTCAATCAAGCAGTATGCTTGTTCCATACTGACCCCATCTAATTTAATTCCCTAAGCCTATCAGTATACCCTTCTATTAACTTTTCCCTAACTTCTCCTTAAATATATTCATGTGGGAAGAAATCCTAAATTGGAAAATGGGAAAATATCTACAAGAGATTCCTACAACTGAGTATGATACACTAGATTACGATATGAATGTCTGGAGCGCTCAATAACCTTACTTAAGAAATCACTGTAAATGATTTGAACTTGTGGTATAGAACATTCAAAAGCTGTTTTGTTCTAAATCAATGATCACTCTTAGTTTTAAAAGGGTGATTTTTATAAGTTCATGTTCATTAGCCTTGTCTGCCTGCACTGGATACCAGGGATTTGGATAAGTTCTCCCTGTGGTTTTCAATCCATTAATGTAATGGATGAAAAGTGCATTTGAATCCAGACCCTCCGAAATGCACTCCCGGTGAACTTGTAAAATTATCCCTGCAGCTAAATGAACAGATTTGATCCATAAGGGAAAATGTAACAAGGTTGTACACTTGGCATAGAGCCATTTTAATATGGCTATGTGTTGGAAAACTCTCTGACCTGCGCTCCATCTAGCACAGTTACGAACTGAATTTGCCCCACTGTCTGAAGTGCACTGTAGAACTTGGTCTAAAGTAGGCTTATTAGAAATATTGTATTGTGTGCTGATACTTTCTTGCAGGAGAAATTTCTACCTACATAACTCAACAACACGGTTTGACTCTTAAGTTCAGAAGAGTGCCTCAATATGATGATAGTGGGGATGTTTCCACAACATTTATCCTCAAGGCCTCTCTGAATAAGACTAATGATTTAGAATTAATAAGCACTGAATTATGGCCAGCTATCTGCTGCAAATTTGCTTAGAGTCTGTGTAGATTTTAGAGTAATATTTCATTCACTCTAGGCTAGATTCCAACTACAGCTCTGGATATGCAGGAATGTGTTTGAACTAACTAAATCACCCAGTCTTGGAGCTGGCTCAGTTATTAATAAATCATTATTTTTCTATAAAATATTAAGAATTGCAGATGTCATCAATCTTTTTGGATTGTTTTTCTTTGACTGAATGGCCCATATTTTTTCTGATTAAAGTAAATATAATTATCGAAACAAACAAGATACAATGCCTATCTCATGAAATACAAAGGATTCTGCATTCTAACATGGATACAATCCAAGTTTGAATGTCTTATGAGGACAGTAAGTTCAGCCTTATGTTACCACGGTGCAAACAATTTGCAATAGATCGGGTTTTATCATAGATAGCTAGCCATCTAATTGCAACTGTGTTAGACATACCCCTGCACCCTTCAGCTTCAAACAGTTCTGCTCATTAAATTGTTGAATGTGTGAGTAATAACATTGAGAAAGGATATACTAACACTGGAGGGAGTGCAGAGGAGATTCAGTGGGTTGATTCCGGAGTTGAGAAGGTTGGCTTATGAGGAAAGACTGAGTAGGCTGGGGCTGTACTTACTAGAATTGAGAAGAATGAGGGGAGATCTATAGAAACATACAAGATTATGAAGGGAATAGATAAGATAGAACCAGGGAAGTTGTTTCCACTGGTGGGTGAAACTAGAACTTAGGGTCATGGCCTCAAAATAAGGGGAAGCAGATTTAGGACTGAGTTGAGGAGGAACTTCTTCACACAAAGGATTGTGAATCTGTGGAATTTCCTGCCCAGTGAAGCCATTGAGGCTACCTCATTGAATGTTTTTAAGGTAAGGACTATATAGACTGAGAGACTAAATAGACTGGGTCTGTACTCGTTGGAGTTTAGAAGGATGAGGGGGGATCTTATAGAGACGTATAAGATAATGAAAGGGATGGATAGGGTAGAGGTAGAAAGATTCTTCCCGCTTATAAAGGATAGCAGGACTAGAGGGCACAGCCTCAAGATAAGGGGGGGCAGTTTAGATCGGAGTTGAAGAGGAACTTCTTCACTCAAAGGATGGTGAATCTCTGGAATTCTCTGCCCGTTGAAGTGGTGGAGGCTACCTCGCTAAAATATATTTAAGTCACAGGTAGATAGGTTTTTGAAAGACAAGGGAATTAAGGGTTATGGGGAGAGAGCGGGAAAGTGTAACTAATCCACTTCAGATCAGCCATGATCTTATTGAATGGCGGGGCAGGCTCGAAGACTGGAGGGGCTGATTGTGGACAAGTCCCCAGGACCGGATGGAATGCATCCGAGGGTCCTGAAAGAAATGGCGGAGGTGATAGCGGATGCCTTGGTGGTTATTTTCCAGACGTCGCTGGATTCTGGGGAAGTGCCGGAAGATTGGAAAACGGCTAATGTTACGCCGTTGTTTAAGAAGGGTGCCAGGCAAAAGGCGGGGAATTATAGGCCTGTTAGTTTAACGTCTGTTGTAGGTAAAATGTTAGAATCCGTCATCAAGGAGGAAATAGCGAGGCATCTTGAGAGGAACTGCTTGATAGAGCAGACGCAGCACGGTTTCCTTAAAGGGAAGTCGTGTCTGACAAATTTATTGGAGTTCTATGAGGATGTGTCTAGGGCGGTAGATAGAGGAGAGCCGGTGGATGTGGTCTTTCTGGATTTTCAGAAGGCGTTTGACAAGGTACCTCACAAGAGGTTATTACAGAAGGTCAGGGGGCATGGAGTTGGGGGTAGGGTGTTAGCGTGGATAGAGGACTGGTTGTCAAATAGGAGGCAGAGAGTGGGGGTCAATGGGTGCTATTCGGATTGGCGGATGGTGACTAGTGGAGTGCCCCAGGGGTCGGTGCTGGGGCCTCAGCTATTTACCATTTATATAGATGATCTGGAGGAGGGAACCGAGTGTAGGGTGTCGAAATTTGCTGATGACACCAAAATTGGTGGAAAGGCAAATTATGCGGAGGGTGGTGAGACTCTGCAGAAGGATCTAGATAGGCTGGGCGAATGGGCCAGGAAATGGCAAATGAAATTTAATGTTGGCAAGTGTGAGGTGGTCCACTTTGGTAGGAATAATGGTAGGAAGGATTATTACTTACGTGGAGAAAAACTGCAGCAGGCGACGGTGCAGAGGGACCTCGGGGTCCTTGTGCATGAGTCGCAAAAACCCAGCTTGCAGGTGCAGCAGGTGGTCAGGAAGGCGAATGGGACGCTGGCCTTCATAGCGAGGGGGATTGAATATAAAAGTAGGGAGGTCTTGCTGCGGCTGTATAGGGCGTTGGTGAGGCCGCAGCTGGAGTACTGTGTGCAGTTTTGGGCGCCGTACTTACGCAAGGATATTTTACCCTTGGAGGGAGTGCAGAGGAGGTTTACTAGGCTGATGCCGGAGTTGAGGGGGTTGAGCTATGAGGAGAGGCTGAATAGATTAGGCTTGTACTCGTTAGAGTTTAGAAGAATGAGGGGAGATCTCATTGAGACGTATAAGATGATGAATGGGATGGATAGGATAGAGGTGGAGAGACTCTTCCCGCTCAGAAAGGATAGTAGGACTAGGGGGCATAGCCTCAAGATAAAGGGGGGGCGGTTTAGAACAGAGTTGAGGAGGAACTTCTTCACTCAAAGGGTGGTGAATCTCTGGAATTCTCTGCCCGTTGAAGTGGTGGAGGCTGCCTCGCTAAATATTTTTAAGACGCGGGTTGATGGGTTTTTGATGAGAGAGGGGATTAAGGGTTATGGGGAGAGGGCGGGAATGTGGAACTGAGCCACGACAGATCAGCCATGATCTTATTGAATGGCGGGGCAGGCTCGAAGGGCTAGTTGGCCTACTCCTGCTCCTATTTCTTATGAAGAGCTAGATGGCCTAGTCCTGCGCCTATTTCTTATGTTCTTATGATAGATAAATTTTTGAACAGTAAAGGAATTAAGGGTTATGATGAGTGGGCAGGTAAGTGAGTCCACAAAAAGATCAGCCATGATCTTATTGAATGGCGGAGCAGGCTTGAGGGGCCAGATGGCTTACTCCTGCTCCCAGCAATTATCAGGGGAATCAGGCATCTGAGGGAATAGGGCAAAATAGATGGGTGGGATTCTCTGGCCGTGCTCGTCCCCAAACTGGAAAATTGTGCCCAAGGTCAACAGATCTTTCCATGGTCCGCCCCTTGCCCACTATGATTCCCGTGGTGGGCGGAACAGGAAAACTCACCCCGCTATCTCCTCAACTCATCATTAGGGGAGGCGATGTACTCGTGGTATTATCATCAGATCCAGAAACTCGGCTAATGTTCTGGGGTTCCGGTTTCAAATCCCACAACGGCAGATGGTGGAATTTGAATTCAGTAGAAAATATCTGGGATTAAAAATCTACTGATGACCATGAACTCATTGTTGATTGTTGGAAAACTGCCTGGGCATGGTAGCACAGTGGTTAGCACTGTTGCCTCACAGCGCCAGGGACCTGGGTCCAATTCCCGGGTTGGGTCACTGTCTGTGTGGAGTTTGCACATTCTCCCCGTGTCTGTGTGGGTTTCCCCCCACATTCCAAAGGTGTGTAAGTCAGGTGAATTGGCTCTGCCAAATTCTCCTTCAGTGCACCCGATCAGGTACCGGAGTGTAGCGACTAGGGCATTTTCACAGTAGCATCATTGCAATGTTAATGTGATTAATAAAAAATAAATGAATAATAAAAACCCCATCTGGTTCACTAATGTCCTTTAGGGAAGGAAACCTGCCATCCTTACCTGGTCTGGCCTACATGTGACTCCAGAACCACAACAATATGTTGACTCACAACTGCCCTCCAAGGGCAACTAGAGATGGACAATAAATGCTGACCACCAAAGCCCATATCCCATGAATAAATAAAAAATGATTGAAAGATTGAGAAATAAACAGCAGCGGGACCGAGGAGAATAAATTAGAGGGGGTAAATTCAAAATCAAACCATGTACAGAAAGAGAAATAAAGAGAAGGAAGTGTTATATTGTGTTGAATATAGTTCACTCAGGCTGAAGAGCTTTTTGTAGTCATACATAGGTTAGCTGTGAATCTTTATTGATTCATAGAACTATTCACAAATACACAGCCTCCATGCTCGCTGCTACACAAAGCTCTATCCAACATCAGACTGACTCTGATCTGTGGGTCATGTGCTCCCTTACATCACTGTGTGGGCTGCACGGTACTCCATTCCACGTTAACCCTATATGTGCCAGACCCTCATACTACCAGGTCTGTATCCAATGTAATTGTATGTGATTATAGTGTGTGTACTATGTGATTACAGTCTGTCTCATGTCTTATATTGGTTTTTGCTATCATATATTTCCATCCCCATTATTACATTATCATTACCCCATCTCCCCCTTCAGTTCTTTAAATTTAAAGGTTTAGATGGTCTGCAGGCCTTATAATACAATATAATGTATATCATCTGCACTACTATTGGAGGATTCATAGTCTCTGTAGTTGTTCTTTCATCCTGTAGGTTTGGGAGTTGTTCTGGCATCTGGATATGTTGCCATCTCTTTCTTTCATTCATTTGTGTTGAACTACACTTGGTTGGTTTGTCTATTGCACTGCTCAGTGGTTGCTACTCTAACATGTTTCTTGTGGGATTCTCGTCTCCTTGTCACTTTTTTTTGCTTATATGGATGTTCATCTTTCAACACTGGAACATTCATTCCATCTGTTTTCCAACTTTACGAGATTTCTGAGCACTGCCTTCTTTCCCAGCATTTTTCAATCTTCTGAAACTTTTCATTCAGAATCATAGAATCCCTACAGTGCAGAAGGAAGCCATTCAGCCCATCAAACCTGCACCAACAACAATCCCAACCAGGCCTATCCCTGTAATGTCACATACTTACCCCAACACTAAGCGGCAATTTATCAGGACCAATTAACCTAATCCGCACATCTTTGGAATGTGAGAGGAAACTGGAGCACCTGGACGAAACCCATGCAGTCACTGGGAAAACGTGCAGACTCCGCACAGAGAGTCACCTGAGGCCGAAATTGAACGCGGTCTCCTGGTGCTGTGAGGCAGTAGTGGTAACCACTATGCCACCACCACCATCCCGCCCCCCCCCCCCCCCCCCCCCCCACCCCCTCACCCCCTGTACTGTCCTAACGCTCAGCAACTACACTGGGAAACTGAGTTGTCTATATGGTGCCATAATGACTAGCACTGATGCTCCACTGTGCCAGGGCCCTAGGTTCGATTCCTGGCTTAGGTCACTGTATGTGTGCAGTTTGCACATTCTCCCTGTGTCTGCGTGTGCTTCCTCTGGATGCTCTGGTTTCCTCCCACTGTCCAAAGACATGCTGATTAGGTGTATTGGCCGTGCTAAATTCTCTCTCAGTGTACCTGAACAGGCGCCGGAGTGTGGTGACTAGGGCATTTTCACAGTAACTTCATTACAGCGTGAATGTAAGCCTACTTGTGACTAATAAATAAAGTTAAACTTACTTCAGAGTTATTTTCAGAACTCTTATGTAAGCTTAGCAACTTTGTCTGGGCAGTCAGTTTTGTATGGAATCTCTTCCATGGTCACTGACTGCTCCTTGGACTCTCTTAGTTCACTTATTACATCATCAATCTGTTCCATCGAATTTCTCTTATTCACTCTCAAAGTCTGAATTTGCTATTTCACATTACTTATCTTAACTTTCATGTTGTTCAGATTGGACTGGAGTTCAAAAGTTCATCAGTTTTGGTTGTTAATTCTGCTTCCAAACAACAGTTCTGAGTCATCGTCAATTCATTCTCCTGTTCTAGGCAATTTTTAATACTTGAAGTTCATCAAGTTTTAATTGAAGATCTACCTTTACTGAATTTGCTTCTGCAAGTTTGCCATCTAAGTGTTTCAAGTCCTTTGACAAGTGTTCTACTTCCTGTGATAAACATTCCAGTGTTCTTTTCAGTTCACATTTTCCTTCACAGACTCATCTCTTGTATGTGAAAGTTGGTTTTCTACACCAATCAGCCTTTCTTCCGCAGAACATAATTTCTCTGTGCTAACCTTAGAGCTCATATCCTGTTACTGCAGTTCTGTCAATTCTTTTTGAGACTGTTACCATTTTTTTGAGAGGGCATGCCAAGTTTTCTTCAGAATCAGTTTTGATGCAACCATTTTCAAATCATATTTCATTTTCCTTCTGTAGGTTCTGTGTAGTTTGGATTCATCAGGTAGCTTTCCCTCATTCACAGTCAGGTGCCTGCTCTGCACTGCAATCTGCTGCTACAGTTCAGGTAATATGTTGAGTTTTCCAAAAAGTATACTTTGGGACTTCCACAAAATGCTTTATCTCACAAGTGCCCCTGTTTGGTTTGCTCAGGTAATGTCGTTTGGTTATTGGTAACTTTACTAGGGGTTTTCAATCCCTCTTTTTAAGTCCTGTGTGATCCACAACTTGAAGATTAAAATATTCATCAAAAGCTTAAAATATTTTATCAAGGCTGGTTGAGGAACCATCAGTGCACTGCATTGGGATTACTTCTGCAGATGTTCACAAAGTGAGTCACAAGCCGGCTTTCATTAACACTGCAATGAAGTTACTGTAGAAATCCCCCAGTTGCCACATTCTGGTGCCTGTTCAAGTACACTGAAGGAGAACTTAGCATGGCCAATGCATCTAACCATCGTGTCTTTCGGACTGTGGGAGAAACTGGAGCACCCAAAGGAAAACCACCCAGGCACGTGTGGATGTACAGACTCCACACAGACCGTCATCCGACCGGCAAACAAACTTGGGTCTCTGGCACTGTGAGGCAGCAGTGCCAACCACTATGCCACCATGCTGCCCACAAATCTGGTACTAATCTGGACTTTTTCTGGATTTTCTACTCAGACTTGATGTACTTTCGTAACTCACAAATTCTCTTCTCTGGGGCCCCCAGTTTTGTGATTGATATGGGCCTTGGACAAGTCAGAATTGATTTGAAACTGTGTAATTCTGATCCATGGTCATATTTTTAAAAGTGTACGTTCTGCTTTAAGAACTTTCAGAATTTCAAGATGGCGACATCCTTCTATCAGAGGGATTTTCCACGCTTTCCAGTTTTAGCAGCCTCCATTGCAATGGTGATTGTGCTCAGTGGGTTGCTTGGAATAGCTACCTGAAGATTTATTTTGTTCAACGGTTAAACTTAAAATCACAAATCAATTGAACCTTGGTTGTCGCTTGCCTTTAGTTGGGTTTGAAAATTCACAATTCTCTTGGAATATCCAAGTAATTCTTTTTTCCATTGCAAGCTGTCTTCAGATGCCAATTTAGGGATAGGTTTTAGTGGCGAGTTCTTTTTTTAAACTGCTCTTTTGACTCTGAATTATTTAAAGATTCCTCAGGGCTTGGCTGTAGCCTGGACCTTTAAAAGATTTAGCTCACCGCTGCTCAGTCTGTTGTCTCTGCACTTTGGGATTAGAAGCTGGGCTTACAAAGAAGATTCTGCAGTCAGGAATTTTAACTTTTTTGCACTCAGTTCCTAAGTCTTTCTTTGGTCCTTCTTTTATGGTGATTTTATCCTCTATGACCCTGTTTCTGGATTTTATTTCTTAAGTTAGACTGCTTTGCTGATTGTTTTTTCTCAGTCTTTTTCTCAGTCTTTGCGGAACTTTTTCTCAGCACTTGCGTTTGTCTCTGCATTTTCCGACTTGGGATTTCCCACAAGCTGCCACAATGTCATACAATGTTGGATGTGGTTCGGTAGGTCTGAAGAAGTCTTCTTTGTCATATGTATGTTAACTGTAAGTCTTTATTGGCTCTTAGAACTACTTATGAATTTATGGTAAAGGGTACAATCTAGGAGTTGTCTCCATGGTTGCTGGCACACACAGCCCTCTCCAACACTTGACTGACACTTCAGTTTAGGTTACGCGTCCTCTAATTTCACCGTGTGCCTGGTGCTGTATTCAGTCCCACATTAATCCTATATTTGCCTGAGCTTCACATTACAGGAAGAAAGATTGGGTCATGAAAAAGAGAAAGAGGCAGAAATTTCAAAGGTTACAAATTTGCCATTTCCAATATCTCAAACAATAATTAATACCTGTCATGATGATTCTCCACAGCTGTACATGTTGATTTTCAATGCCTGAGAGGTTACTGAGCAGCAATCAGTGCTTATCGTGGCATTAAAAGGATATGCAGGCTTGAACTGACCAGAGTCCACCTTCACTGGCAAATTTAGTTCATTTCTATTACACAAATACATCAACTTCCTATTATTCGATGCATTTCAATGGTTAGCCACATGTCTGTTTTCACAAAGTTAAGAGAGGAACTGTTATATATTGGCATCAGACCCCTGTTCCCTGAACTTGCTGTACCTTTTATGCATCAATAATGGGGAGCACTATTAGTCTCCGAATTACTCTGACACCAAAATCTGACTGAATAACATTGTACGTTCAGCGATTTCACAATCCTATGATAAATGGGAGCCTCACAGCAAATTGTTGGATTGTTTACAAATTTATGATGACTAGCCTCTCATTCCACTATTCCAACTTCTCAGTAATTTCCAGCCTATTTAATATGCAAATAGTGTCGCGGCATTCTTGGGCTTAATAGATCCACAGAATAATGTGCAGTGCAGGCCTTAAACTAAAAGAAATGAAACCAAATGGAAATCATTGAGAGAAAACTAAATAAAAGGGGAAAATTCAGTGATAATTGTTCTGGCCAAAACTGATTCAGTACTGTTGGTCATTGGGAAGAAGTCATAGAATTGGGATGATTGGAGTCGGGGTTCATGGTAAAGGGGACTCATAGAATCATAGAATCTCTACAAAGCAGAAGGATGCCATTCAGCCCATTGGACCTGCACCAATAACAAGCCCATGCAGGTCCAATCCCTGTAACTCCATATATTTATCCTGCTAATCCCCCGACACTAAGGAACAATTGACCATGGGTGACATGGTGGCACAGTGGTTAGCACTGCTGCCTCACAGTACCAGGGACATGGGTTCGATTCGTGGCTTGGATCACTTGTCTGTGTGGAGTCTGCACATTCTCCCTGTGTCTGCATGGGTTTCCTCCAAGTGCTCTGGTTTCCTCCCACAGACTGAAAGATGTGCTGGTTAGGTGCATTGGCCATGCTAAATTCTCCCTGAGATAGACTCCGAACTGTAGCGACTAGGGGACTTTCACAAGTAATGTCATTGCAGTGTTAAAGTAAGCCTACTTATGACATTACTACTTAAACTTAATTCTGCCTAAGCAGCACATTTTTGGACTGTGGGAGGAAACCGAAGCACCCGGAGGTAACCCAGGCAGACATAGCGAGAATGTGTGCAGTCTGCACACAGAGAGTCACCCAAGGCCAGAACTGAACCTGGGTCCCTGGTGCTGTGAGGCAGCAGTGCTAACCACTGTGCCACCCTGCATGGGCCAACTCTTTATTATAGAGGCATTCAGGTTTTGCCTCCTGAAGACCAGTCAGTGTACACCTGGGCTGGTCAGACATGCAAACCCCACACTGCGGCTGTTTATTTTTATCAAAGCACTCTCAGTATCTGTAAGCAGCAGCTGCCTCATTGATGGAAAGGGTATAAACTGACTCAATAGGAAAAAAAACTCATCTCTCCATTTACCATCCACAGAAGTGACGAGGTTTCCAACGAGAGAAACATTTCCTAATTTTAACAGATAATTTTTTTAATGCAATAATCAAGTGATTTCACTCAGACCCTATAAATAATACGATGGGGCTTTTGCTGCTGTGGGGGGAGTTTCCTAAGGAGACGCCAACAACTTTCCTGGGCTGAAAACTACTTCAAGGTACTTGATTAAACAAAATTTTGTTATTAAAAGTTCCTTGATTCTGCAAAAAAAGTGATACTAATTTTCAGATATTCTTACGATATTAAACTGACAAAGCAGATTCTTAAGAGCTCCATTAAAGCTACCAGTAATTCTTTATTATAAAAAGAGGTTTGGCACTTTGATTACTTATACTGGTCATCTCTCTGAATACACCGCTTATTTTTTCCTCTGTTACTGGGTGGCAACTGTGACTTTAACAAGGATAAGGATATATTTTGGTTAAATAGAAGATGTTAAGAAACGAAGATACCTCAGCCCAAATTTGCGATTTAATATCACACAGCATTTAGCCTGATCAGCGTGAGTGTAGCGTATAATCTGACTCGTGTCGCAGTGTCAGTCCAGGCACCTTTCATGTTGCCTTAGCTTGTTCTCACTATTAAATGGAATACAGCGAGGAGTGGAAAGAGCAAGAAGCAACAGTGGACGAGTGGAGATGAGTCCAGAGAAAGAGCTGAAGGGCAATGCAGAGGGTCAGAGACAGAAGGAAGTGTTAGCAAACCAGCAAAGGTACACATTATGGAAAAAAAAATGTTCCCTGGGAGTAGAAAACACCGGTTTCTGAGGCAGCGTTTGTCATTCACATATTTAAGATTTTGTCTGTTTGTCTGTGGGGATTTTCCCTGAGTCGCCACTTTGTTTTTGTAGCCTTTATTAGTTAAAAATTGACATTCTTCACATTTACTTTGTCATTGTGTGGATAAGAGTATTATAATTATGCTCAACTTCAGAAATCGGTATTTTCTCAAAAGCGACTATAGTGTGATATATGCAAATTGTCATAACATGTCGTTTTTAAGCTTGATTATTCCAACAGCCTTCTAATCATTTTCCCATTCATTTTAAAAACATTGTTTAAACATCAGCTCATTCAGCAGCCCCCTGGCTACATCCTATCAAACACCAAGTTCAAATGATTTACCATCCCTCTCCTTGGGGTAAAAATAACTGAATATTTCTGAGGAACTAACGACTGTACCACCGTCTTAATTTAAACTTAAATTAATTGCTCTGTGCACTATTTTAGTGCTCAGGTTAAGACATACCTATTAAACCCCTGTCTTCTCTGTTTTAATGTTACCCTGTTTCCAGAGTTGACCAGAGCAGACAGGGATTTATTGCAAACATACAAAGTTGCGCATTAAGATAGCCCTCAAAGGGAATTTGTGTAGTGAATGCCAATAATGGGACCAAGCTTAATAGGAGGGTGAGGTGCTGATGGAAGAGTTAGCGATGTGGTCCTTGGGAAAGCATATATGCTTTTCAAAGTAAGAACATGCGCAGGCTCCAACTTCTGAAATGGGCTTCTTTGAACATTATGAAAATTTTATTCACTGAAAGGGTATCAAAATTTCAAGAATGACAAACATCACCTCACAATGGCTAAACTAATGGGTAAAAAGCTGCAACAAGAGTACGGCATGGTGGCACAGTGGTTAGCACTGCTGCCTCACAGCTCCAGGGTCCTGAGTTCAATTCTTGGCTTGAGTCGCTGTCTGCGTGGAGTTGGCAAGTTTCCCTGTGTCTGCTCCACTTTCCTCCCACAGTCAAAAGATGTGTGGGTTGGGTTGATTGGCCATGCTAAATTGCCCCTTAATGTCCCAGGAATGCTTTGGTTAGAAGGATTAGCAGTGTAAATATGTGGGGTTACAAAGATAGGGCCTGGGTGGGATTGTTGTCGATGCTGACTCGATGGGCCAAATGGCCTCTTTCTGCACTGTAGGGATTCTGTGAGCTACATTGTGATACATGCCCCCAATTCTTTGCAAAGTACAAAATATGAGAAGTACCCCTATAAAGAATATTTGTTTATTTATTCATTATTGTCACAAGTAGGCTTACATTAATACTACAATTAAGTTACTGTGAAACTCCCCTAGTTGCCACCCTTTGGCACCTGTTCAGCCACACTTAGGGAGAATTTAGAATATTTGGCAATCATATACTTAAGAAAACTTACCAACACCTCTACTTTCTCAGGAGGCTAAGGAAATTTGGAACGTCCACTATGACTCTCACCAACTTTTACAGGTGCACCACAGAAAGCATTCTGTCTGGTTGTATCGCAGCTTGGTATGGCTGTCCAAGACCACAAGGAACTACAAAGGGTTGTGAATGAAGCCTAGTCCATCAAGCAAACCAGCCTCCCATCTGTCTACACTTCCTGCTGCCTCAGTCCAAAGTTGTGCGGGTTAGGTTGATTGGCCATGATAAAAAAATTGTCCCTTGGTGTCCTGAGATGCTTAGGTTAGAGGGATTAGTGGGTAAAGTATGTAGGGATATGGGGGTAGGGCCTGGGTGGGATTAGTGGTCGGCGCAGACTCGATGGGCCAAAGGGCCTCTTTCTGCACTGTAGGATTCTATGATTCTGTTGAAAAGCAGCCAGCATTGTCAAGGACCCCACATACCCAAGATATACTTTCTTTTACGTTCTTTTGTTGGGAAAAAGATACAAAAGTCTAAGGTCACGTACCAACCGACTCAAGAACAGCTTTTTCCTTGTTGCCAGCAGGCTTTTGAATGAATCTACCTTGCATTAAGTTGATCTTTCTCTACACCTTAGCTGTGACTGTAACTCTACATTCTGCGCTCTCTCCTTTCCTTCTCTATGTATGGTATGCTTTGTCTGTATGGTGCACATGAAACAGCACTTTTCACTGCATCCCTACATGTGATAATAAGAAATCAAATCAAATCAAAAGATGACATGGTCACTGTCTCTCAGGGAGTGTGTTACGCCTGAATGTGCAAAGGTGAGGAAGAGCTGGTAGCCCAATCATTTTGCTGTTCCGCAGTGAGGGCTCAAGGATCAGGTCTAAATATTTCATTCCCCTTCCTGCAAGGCAGAAGCTGTGAGAGGCAAGAAAACGGAACAAAAACCTCTTGAGCCAATAAGGAAAAAAGTACACTTGAAAACCCAAAGTAGTTCAAAGCCTTTAAATCCCTGTAAAAATCAGTAACACTGTCACGAGTAATACTCAAGTTTCACTTTAAGGTACACATAACTGTTTGGACAGGTTTTACTGGAAACCTTTATTTCCGGGTTTTACTGGCTTTTCCTTCTGGGAATTTCTCTCTGACATCCCGTTCCGCCCCCCACCCCCAGGCAAAAATAGTAACAGTTTGTTACAATCCTGTTTAAAAGTTACAAGGATCAAAAGACATTTTATAAAAGGTGACTTACTTGTTCCCACAAACATCTCAGCATTCATTGCTCATTGTGATTGTTGAAGAGTCTTGTTAAAGAGCTACTATTAAAAAAAAATGACAAACGTTCGATTGCGAGGCACTTGAAGTGTCAGAGGAGTGTTAACTTGGAAAATCACATACAAGTGGTGGGCTGATGTGCCTCATTGAGGTATGGGCTATTTCACATGGAAATGAATTTGCAAGGGTTAATCCTGTGAAGGCTTCATAAAACCAATTCAAGAAAAACTTGCTGAGAAATCTTTAAATTCTGAACCTGTATGGGGATTGAGACTATTTTTGCCCCATTTTCACATCAAAACCCAATTCTGCTACTTAGTTTGGCGGAGTGGTTGGTTTCATTATCATTATTGGAAGGGGAACGGAAGGAATTTCTGGCAGGATCCCCGCCTTACGAGATGGCAGGCAGGATTTTGGCTGAAGGTTGGGAGCCGAGAATGTAATTTTCCAATGCTGGCCAATGGGTAGTAATATGGGTGGCACAGCAGTTAGCGCTGCTGCCTCACAGCGCCAGGGACCCGGGTTCGATTCCCAGCTTGGGTCATTGTCAGTGCGGAGTCTACACGTTCTCCCCGTGTCTGCGTGGGTTTCCTCTGGGTGCTTCAGTTTCCCCCCACAGTCCGAAAGGCATGCTGGTTAGGGGCATTGGCCGCGCTAAATTCTTCCACAGCGTACTTGAGCACATGCCGGAATGTGGCAATTAGGTGATTTTCACAGTAACTTCACTGCAGTGCTAATATAAGTGTTAATATAAGCCTACTTGCGACACTAATAAATGAACTTTGAATAATGCATCAGTTCTATTACGTGGTCCTGCCAAAGTTGGTTCAAATTCAAAAACGCTATCCCCTGCAAGTGGACAGTGGTCCAATAAAAGCTTTTTTCCCATGCCAACTGAATTGTCCAGTTAGCTGGTTCCCTCCCACCCTGCGCTCCACCCCCCCACCCCCCCCCCCCCCCCCCAACTAAATGGCCCAGGTAAAGAACATAAGAACATAAGAACATAAGAAATAGGAGCAGGAGTAGGCCATCTAGCCCTTCGAGCCTGCCCCGCCATTCAATAAGATCATGGCTGATCTGTCGTGGCTCAGTTCCACTTTCCCGCCCTCTCCCCATAACCCTTAATCCCTTCTCTTATCAAAAACCCATCAACCCGCTTCTTAAAAATATTTAGCGAGGCAGCCTCCACCACTTCAACGGGCAGAGAATTCCAGAGATTCACCACCCTTTGAGTGAAGAAGTTCCTCCTAAGGAATTGGGCTCCCTGAGGTGTGGGAATGGCATTCCACAAATAGTTATGTAGACCACCTCCCCCCGCCCCTCACCCCCCACTACCACCGCTCCCCCCCCCCACCACCCCCCTCCCTCCCCCACCCCCACTTCTCCATCCTCCACCCCTCCCCAACCGCTCCTGGCAGCTATGAGGGCAGCTGGAGCCAGTTTTATTTTTGAAAGGTGCTGACGGGACGTTGCCATCCTGAGTTCTCCTCTTCCCTTTGCCTGCACGCAAAGCACTGGAGAGCCTCCTGTTGCTTCTCAGCTTCAGGAGCCATCTTTCATTGGTTGGCTAATCTTGCCCACTGGCCATTAATTAGGCCATTCCTGGAAACATTGCGTCGGCTGGTTAATCGGCTGGGGTGGCTGGACACTTGATTTGATTCTGGCATCTGAGGAAGAAAAAGTCCTGCTTCACTTCTCAACTGGCAAGTCAGGACTGAAACTTACAGAATCCTGCAGTACAGAACGAGGCCATTTGGCCCATCGAGTCTGCACCGACCACAATCCCACCCAGGCCCTATCCCCATAACCCCATGTATTTATCTTAACTAGTCCCCCTGACACTGGGGTCAATTCAGCATGGCCAATCCAGCTAACCTGCACATCTTTGGACTGTTGGAGGAAACCAGAGCAGCTGGAGGAAGCCCAGGCAGACATGAGGAGAATGTGCGAACTCCACACAGACAGTCACCCAAACCAGGAATTGAACCCAGGTCCCTGGCGCTGTGAGGCAGCAGTGCTAACCACTGTGCCTTCTCCATTTCCCTCTTCACTCTGTAAAACCTATCTATTTCATCTGACTGAATATTTCCTTATGTTACGCGGTGCCAAATTTCATTTGACGATATCTGTGTAAAAAAAATCTTGGTACATTTTTCTATGCTAAAGGCACCAGATAAATGCACATTGTTGCTAAGCATGAGTCAACGTTCCAGACTATTCATTGATTCAAAGAACAGGAATTTGTGTGAACGCGGTGTTGCTTATGCAATTTGAATTCTATTTGCTCCTGTGTTGTATCCTCAGTGGGTAGTATCAGAATCATCAGCAATGTCCTACCCCCCCTGCTGGTCAATCTACTCATATACAGATTACACTGAACTTCCCAGGTCCTGTGGTGTTAGGCTTGGTAATAGTACCAGAGAGACAGGAGGGCATGGAAGGTAGTTCTGGGGCAGGAAAATAGGGGGAAGCCACAAGGGGATAGTGCCCAATTCTGAGGATTGGGCTGAGATTGGGATATGGCTGCCTACTCCACTGTTTTGAGCAGTAAGTTAATATGTATAACACCTTCTTTAAGGTGCTTCCATGGCTTTGCTAGCATCTTGCTGGTGGCAGAGAGGGCCACTGTATTTTTTTATTCATTAGAGAGATGTGGGCTTCTCTGGCTTGGCCAGCATTTATTGTCCATCCATATTTGTCCTTGAGAAGATGGCGGTGAGCTGCCTTCTTGAAATGCTGCAGTCCATATGGTGTAGATAGACCCATAATGCTGTTAGGGAGGGTGTTCCAAGACATTGATCCAGCGACAATGAAACAATAGTGATATATTATAGTGTTAGCACTGCTGCCTCACAGCGCCAGAGACCCGTGTTCAATTCCTGGCTCGAGTCACTGTCTGTGTGGAGTTTGCATGTTCCCATCCTATCTGCGTGGGTTTCCTCCAGGGGCTCCCTTTTCCTTCCACAGTCTGAAAGATGTGCTGACTAGGTGCATTGACCATGATAAATTCTCCTTCGGTGTACCTGGAACAGGCACCAGAGTAATGCCACTAGGGGATTTTCACGGTCATTTCATTGTAATGTTAATGTAAGCCTACTTGTGACTAATAAATAAATTTTAAAAACTTTATATTTCCAATTCAGGATAGCGAGCAACTTGGAGGGGAACTTCCAGGTGGCAGTGTTCCCATTTGTTTACTTGTTCCTCTAAATGGTCGTGGTTGTGTGTCTGGAAAGTGCTGCCAAAGAGTCTTGGTTAGTTCCTGCAGTACATCTTGTACACACTGCTGCTACTGTGTGCCCATGGTAAGGAAGTGAATATTTGTGGATGGGGAAGTCAACCAAGAGGGCTGCACTTTGTCCTGGATGGTGTCGAGTTTGTTGAGTGTTGTTGGAGCTGCACTCATCCAGGCAAATGGGGAGTATTCCATCATACTTCTGACTTGTGTCTTGTAGATGGTGGATAGGCTTTGGGGAGTCAGGAGATGAGTTACTCGTCACAGGATTCCTAGCCTCCGACTTGCTCTTGTAGCCAGGTTATTTATTTTGAATAGCCCATTTAACATTCTAGTCAATGGAAGCCCCCGAATGTCGGCAAACAGAAGTTGTAAGCTCCACAGTAGAAGCCTCCTTGTGGCAGGTTGAAGGGCTGGAGGTGGGTAGGAAAGTTCCAACTAATTCCTCCAGAGGTTTCTGTTCCTTCCTGAGGGGTTCCTCTAAGGGCTTCAGCTTTTATCATCATTTATTTGTATCCATGTTTCCAATGGCACCTCCATGTTGAGGCATCTTCACTTTATCCAGCCTGCCTCAACAGCGTCCAGCTCTCATTGTATGGCTGCCAGATCTCCAGAGCTGCTGGCCTTTCGACTGATCACTGATCACCTTCCTCCTGCCTTCATTAGGACAGTAATGTGGAGTTGGCCAATGAGGAGACTGCCTCCTGGAATACTGCATCATTGGACAAAGTGCGGGCAAGTGCAGGCTCCAGACCCCACTTTGATCCCAATGTTGAGGTCTTGAAACCTACATAATGCAACCTTTGCTTCCTGTGGGCATAGTTTCCATTCTTTATCACAATAACGAACGGTGATTTATAAGTACAGGTAACGGCAAACTGGCAGGATTTTTTTGATCCTGCTATAGTGAACGGAGATTTGGTGTCAAATTCTCCATCCTCGCTGGCAGCGGAGGCAGGCCGTCAGCAGACGGAAAATTTTGGCCAAAATTTTGAGGAATTTGATGTCAGTCTACTAAAGCTGCTGACACAGAAAAGTGACAAAATGCTTTAAGTATTCGCCCACTAATATTGACAGGTGCTTCCCTCCCCGTTATTAGATGAACCATCGTCCAAGGTGAAGGAGTTATAGGTGAAAGAATATGAATCATAGAATCCCTACAGTGCAGAAGGAAGCCATTCGGCCCATTGAGTCTGCACTGACAACAATCCCACCCCAGGTCCTATTCCTGTAATCCCAAAAATTTACCCTGCTAATTCCGCTAACACTAAGGTCAATTTAGCATGGCCAGTCAACCTAACCCACGCATCTTTGGACTGTGGGAGGAAACCAGAGGACTTGGAGGAAACCCATGCAGATGTGGGGAAAATGTGCAGACTCCACATGGACAGTGACCCGAGGCTGGAATTGAACCCGGATCAACCCCTGTGAGGCAGCAGTGCTAACCACCGTGCCACCGTGCTGCCCCATGTACACCCACAAATTAGAGATGGTTTTCAGGGAATCAAAGCAACAGAGCGTGTTCCGATATAGTGGCTCTATATGTATCTGAACCACTTCTACAGAAATCAAAGAGACTTCACTGCAGATCAGTGATTTTAAACTGACAAACATTGAAAGAGAGCTGGCAAAGGTGGGTTCAATCACACCTCTGCCATTTGGAAAAGGACTGAAGAATCTTGAGCTGCGGCATATAGTAGCTGTAATTTTTATCCTCCCATTTCCCTGCCCTCTCTGCTCCAGAGATCGCCTTCAGTGGCCGTTCTTCACATGCAGAAGCCAAACAGTGTGTGGTCAAATTATTCAACTGTGGAACCGATTAGATGCAAGGCAGATCCTGTTCCCCTAAGTTCATAAGATATAGGAGCAGAATTATGCCATTTAGTCCATCGAGTCTGCTCCGCCATTTGATCCTGGCTGATGTGCTCCCCATCCCCATTTTCCTGCTTTCTCCCCGTAACCCTTCAGCCAATTAGCAATCTGTCTAACTCTTCCTTAAATTTACTCACTATCCCAGCATCCACCACACTTCGGGGTAGCAAATTTCACAGATTCACAACCCTTTGGGAGAAGTAGTTTCTCCTCAACTCTGTTTAAAATTTGCTACGCCTTATCCTCAGACTATGACCTTGCATCCTAGAATGACCTACAAGAGAAAGAATCTGCTCCATGTCTACTTTATCCATACCTTTTACCATCTCATACACCTCAATTTGATCCCCCCTCATTCATCTAAATTCCAGAGAATATAAGGCTCCCCCAACGTCCAACAAGGGGTTACTGGGGAACAATCAGAGCCCCACTGATATTTTCCCTTCCTTATGCATTGAGCTGAGATCAATTGTAATTTCCCTACCATTGCTAAACTGAGTGCAGCTACCTCACTGAGCTTTCCTGAATTATTTGGTTCACTTCCACATTGGGCAATCCCTCTGCCAGCTGAACCAATCAGAGTCTTATCTATTTTTAATAGGGTCTATATTTATGAGACTTCAAAGATGAAATTCCACACAACACATGAAAGAACCTTGACACCTCACCCTGAGGGTGAGACAATGGATTGCTAAAATCTGCAATTTCTTTGAATCTACTTCAGGGGAACTACAGTTTTTTCAGGCCAATCTTAACTCTGTCCATAAAGCGTAGAGGAGCAGTTAAAACTTTCCCTTGAATCTTTAATTTTAATTCCATTGGATTTGGTCACAGAGGAAGCACCCATTAATAAATGTAAATCAGTGATCCCTGAGGGGACATCTGACAGGTAAGACCATAAGACCATAGGTATAGGAACAGAATTAGCCCATTCGGCCCATCAAGGCTGCTCTGCCATTTGATAATGGCTGATATGTTTTTCAACCCCATTCCCCCCGCCTTTTCCTCATACCTTTGATCCCCTTACCAATCAAGAAATGTATCACTGTCTTGAATACACTCAATGACCTGGCCTCCACAGTTTTCTTGGCAACGAATTCCATAGGTTCATCGCCCTGTGGCTGAAGAGATTCTTCCTAATTTCAGTTCAAGCATCGTCTCTTTGTTCTCAAGTTTATTTATTAGTGTCACAAGTAGGCTTTTATTAACATTGTAATGAAGTTACTGTGAAAATCCCCTAGTCGCCACACTCCGGCGCCTGTTTGGTTACACTGAGGGAGAATTTAACATGGCCAATGCACCTAACTTGCACATCTTTGGACCGTAGGAGGAAACCAGAGCATCTGGAGGAAACCCATGCAGATACGGAGAGAACGTGAAAACTCCACGCAGACAGTGACCCAAGCTGGGAATCGAACCCGGGTTCCTGGCGCTGTGAGGCAGCAGTGCTAACTACTAAGGCTGTGTATTCAGATCCTAGTCTCTCCTACGAATGGGAACATCTTCCCCAATCTACTCCTGAGCCAGTCTTCACAAAATCAGTGATGCCACAGAGGTAGGCTGAAAACAAAATTTTTTTAAAGTAAAGGTGAAGTATTCCTCCAAGCTCCACATAGGAAGTCAAGGCCTCTGTTGTTTAAGGCTCCCTCACCTGCCTAATCCCCTTTGGAGAGACTTCCTGAACAATACCTGCTTTCAAGAGGCTTCATATTTTTATCCCTCCCTGTCAGCTAGGTGTAATTTTCCATGCAAATATACCTGGGCAAAATACAAATGAGCTATGGCAGTTAAAATCTGCTTGGCTTCTGAGTCACTCTCCCAGGTTGGATTGTCACCTGTTTCCAAAGGGAGATAAAGTTGGCATTGTTACCTGTACTGCGGACATCAGCTTGGCCAGTCTGCCCAGCCAACAATCTGTAAAATGTCACATTTTTGGGCTTAAAATGTGCTCTTTGTTAAAGCTCTTTTTTCATAGAATCATAGAAACTCTCCAACGCAGAAGGAGGCCATTTGGCCATTGAGTCTGCACTGACCACAATCCCACCTAGGCCCTATCCCGTAACCCCATATATTTACCACACTAATCCCTCCAACATATGAATCCCAGGACACCAAGGGGCAATTTAAAATGCCCAATGCACCTAACCCGCACATCATTGAACTGTGGGAGGAAACTGGAGCACCTGGAGGGAACCCACGCAGACACAGGGAGAATGTGCAAACTCCACACAGACAGCCACCCAAGCCGGGAATCGAACCCAGGTCCCTGGCGCTGTGAGGCAGCAGTGCTAACACTGTGCCACTGTGGCACCAATAATAAACAGCCTCCCCCCAATAATAAATACCCTCCAATAATAAAGACCCTTGTACTGTCACTGGAATGTCTAAGACTAAATAAAACGCTGCTGGATTTAAGGGACAGGACATTAACAAAAAGGTCCAATGAAATTTTGAATGAAAATTTTCTACTGATGTTTGTAAATCAAGCATCTAGGGACATGGAGACATGACATATTTAAACACTGATATTTCACAAGATCCAACTTTTTTTCAAATTTCTTTATATTATGTATTGTGGGTCGCTAATATTAGAGGAGGCAAGCAACTAAACAAACATAATTTATACTTCTACGAATACTTTTTTATTGGTTTGAGTTATAAGGAAAGGCTGGATAGACTGGGGCTTTTTTCTCTGGAGCATAGGAGGCTTAGGGGTGATCTCATAGAGGTCTATCAAATAATGGGGGGCATAGATCAGCCAGATAGTCAATATCTTTTCCCAAAGGCAGGGGAGTCTAAAACTAGAGCGCATAGGTTTAAGATGAGTGGGGAGAGATACAAAAGAGTCCAGAAGAGCAATATTTTTCACACAGAGGATGGTGAGTGTCTGGAGCAAGCTGTCAGAATAGTAGTGGTGGTGGGTACAATTTTGTCTTTTAAAAAGCGTTTAGACAGTTACATGGGTAAGATGGATATAGAGGGATATGGGCCAAATGCAGGCAATTGGGACTAGATTAGGGGTTAAAAAAAGGGGCGGCATGGACAAGTTGAGACAAAGGGCCTGTTTCCATGCTGTAAACCTCAATGATTCTATGATTATGACTTACGGGACGTAGGCATCACTGACTGGCCAGCATTTATTGGCCATCCCTACTTGCCCATGGACAGTTGAGAGTCAACCACATTGCTGTGGCTTTTTCATCATATGTCGGCCAAACCAGATCAAGACTGCAAGTTTCCCCTTCCCTAAAAGACATTAGTGAACCAGATGAGTTTTTACGACAATTGACAATGGTTTCATAGTCATCAGTTAATTCTTAATTCCAGATTTTTTTATTAAATTCAAATTCTACCACCTGCCGTGGCGGGATTTGAACCGGGTCCCCAGAACATTAGCTGAGTTCCTGGATAAATAGTCTGGCGATAATATAGCTCCGCCGTAGCCTTCTCTTCCATACCATGAATTGGGATGGAAGCAGAAAAGGCCTTTTAAACAAACCAGTTTTTATTTTATTCTTTTATGGGAAGTGGGTGTCACCGGCCAGGCTAGCATTTATTGCCCAAGCCTAATTGCTCTTGAACTGAATGGCTTGTGGGGTCATTTCAGAGGGAAGAGCGCATAGCATTGCTGTGGCTCTGAAGCCACATGTAGGCCAGACCAGGTCAGGACGGCAGATTTCCTTCCCTAAAAGATATGAATGAACCAGGTGGCTTTTTGCAACAATCAACAGTTGGCATAGTCACCATTGCTGATACAGGGCGAGATTCTCTGGCCTCCCCTCAGTGTTTATCTCAGCGGTGGGAATTGACGGTGGCGGAATCTTCTGGTCCCTCTGCTATCAATAAGAATTTCCACTGAAGCCCATCTCATGCCTCTGGGAAACCCACAGCAATGCATGTATCTCCAGTGGGACCAGAGAATCCCACTGGTGTGAAAGGCCAAAGAATGCTGGCCTCTAGGTTTCAGTTGCAGGTTTTTAATGAATTGAATTTAAATTCTACCAACTGCTGTGAGGGATTTGAAGCAGTGTCCCTGGAGCATTAGCTTGGGCTGATGGATTATTAGCCCAGAAATATTACCATTACAGACCCATCTCCCTTCCAAAGAGCCTATGCAATTTATTTTATCAAGAATTCCACTCAACCCATTCAATCTCCTGATGAAAGGCTCTGAAGGATTTCTCCCTGGTTTGAAAAGGTAAGCCAACACTCCAGATTAGAAAACCCGATTGACCTTATATATTTTATATTTGCCTTACTGAGTATTAGAATTGTTGAGGAATTGTCATGTCAGCAATGTATTAACCATTGCAACTTGCACTTTTCTTTGTAATCCCAGCACAAACCAATTTTTTATTCAGTTTTCTTCTCAATTTGTTAATCAACACAATATTGACTGCCTTACACTGTTATATTATATTGTTCCCACATATTGGGGAGGATGAAATGAGGAGGAATTTTTTCAGCCAGAGGTTGGTGAATCTGTGGAACTCATTGCCAGGGAGAGCTATGGAGGCCAGGTCATTAAGTGTCTTTAGGACAGAGGTAGTTAGGTTCTTGATGAATAAGGGGATCAAGGGTTACAGGGAGAAGGCAGAAGGATGGGAATGGGAATCGTACTCCTTCTTAGGCCATTTGGCCCATCGAGTCTGTTCCACCATGATTGAATGATGGAGCAGACTCGATGGGCCAAATGGCCTAATCCTACTCCTATATCTTATGGTCTTATCCGGATAACTATTCCATGAACAAAGCATCAGCCAGGGGTAGGTTTTTCCTGGGGCAGGATTTTTTGGATGGTGGGATTTTCCACCCTGCCATTGAAAAATCAGCTGGAAACGCATCCCAACTCCTGATGGTTGCCATGCAACCATTTCCTGCTCTGTGGAGTGTTAAGTCAGCTGGAGGTGGGGCCTTCTGCCTGTTTTATTGGGGAGAAAGCCACGCCTCAGAGAGCTGCAGTTCATCCTGATTGGTGAGAAACTCTTTAGTCCCAGCAACACCAGTGGGAACAGTGGCCAGGACGGGGACTACACGAAGTTCCAATGAAGAATGGCTAGGATCCAGGTGAAAGGGGAGAATGGGAAGTGGAGGGTGGGTCTTGTCCTTTCTCTCTTTGGGAATAAGTGTGTCACCTGGTTTGAGGCACTAACTCTACCAGAAACATAGCAATGAACTAAGAATTTATAATAATTTTGATATCTCCTACATAGAACATAGAACATTACAGCGCAGTTCAGGCCCTTCGGCCCTTGATGTTGTGCTGACCTGTGAAACCAATCTAAAGCCCACCTGACCTACACTATTCCAATATCATCCATATGTTTATCCAATGACCATTTAAATGCTCTTAATGTTGGTGAGTCCACTACTGTTGCAGGCAGGGTATTCCACTCCCTTACTACTCTCTGAATAAAGAACCTATCTCTGACATCTTTCCTATATCTACCACCCCTCAGTTTAAAGCTATGTTCCCTCATGCTAGCTATCACCATCTGAGAAAAAAGA
The DNA here is from genome assembly GCF_965287045.1 of Carcharhinus amblyrhynchos. Taxonomy (NCBI): domain Eukaryota; kingdom Metazoa; phylum Chordata; class Chondrichthyes; order Carcharhiniformes; family Carcharhinidae; genus Carcharhinus; species Carcharhinus amblyrhynchos. The sequence goes on from NC_137327.1 coordinate 13,448,208, forward strand.
CTCTCACTGTCCACCCTATCTAATCCTCTGATCATCTTGTATGCCTCTATTAGGTCACCTCTTAACCTTCTCTCTAATGAAAACAGCCTCAAGTCCCTCAGCCTTTCCTCATGAGACCTTCCCACCATACCAGGCAACATCCTGGTAAATCTCCTCTGCATCCTTTCCAATGCTTCCACATCCTTCCTATAATGCGGCGACCAGAACTGTAAGCAATACTCCAAGTGCAGCCGCACCAGAGTTTTGTACAGTTGCAACATGACCTCATGGCTCCGAAACTTAATCCCTCTACCAATAAAAGCTAACTCATCGTCCGCCTTCTAAACAACCCTATTAATCTGGATGCCAAGTTTCAGAGATCAATGCACATGGACACCGAGATCTCTCTGTTCATCTATTCTACCAAGTATCTTACCATTAGCCCAGTACTCTGTATTCCTGTTACTCCTTCCAAAGTGATTCATCTCATACTTTTCTACATTAAACTCCATTTGTCACTTCTTAGCTCAGCACTGCAGCTTATCTATGTCCCTGTGTAACCTACACCATCTTTCTGCACTGTCCACAAATCCACTGACTTTAGTGTCATCTGCAAATTTACTAACTCATCCTTCTACACCGTCATCCAGGTCATTTGTAAAAATGACAAACCACAGTGGCCCCAAAACAGATCCTTGCAGTACACCACTAGTAACTGAACTCCAGGATGAATATTTCGCATCAACCACCACCCCCTGTCTTCTTACAGCTAGTAAAAAGTCTGACAACACCAGGTTTTAGTCCAACCTATTTATTTGATAATATACTCACAAGCTTTCGGGGTTAGCCCCTTCGTCAGGTGAATGGAGAGTTCTGGCCTCAGACAGAGCATATGAGGCCAGAACTCTCCATTCACCTGACGAAGGGGCTAACCCCGAAAGCTTGTGAGTATATTATCAAATAAATAGGTTGGACTAAAACCTGGTGTTGTCAGACTTTTTACTGTGTTTATGCCAGTCCAACGCCGGCATACCCACATCATTCTTACAGCTAAACACAGTAAAAAGTCTGACAACACCAGGTTTTAGTCCAACCGATTTATTTGATAGTAAACGCACAAGGTTTTGAGGTTTCCCTCGTCAAGGGAAACCTCGAAACCTTGTGCGTTTACTATCAAATAAATCGGTTGGACTAAAACCTGGTGTTGTCAGACTTTTTACTGTGTTTACCCCAGTCCAACGCCGGCATCCTCACATCATGACTACTATCTTCCAGCTAGCCAATTTCTGATCCAAACTGCTAAATCACCCTCAATCTCATGCCTTCGTATTTTCTGCAGTAGCCTACCATGGGAACTTTATCAAATGCTTTACTGAAATCCATATACACCACTTCAACTGCTTTACCCCCATCCACCTCTTTGGTCACCTTCTCAAAGACCTCAATAACGCTTGTGAGGCATGACTTACCTTTCACAAAACTGTGTTGACTATCCCTAATCAAATTATCCCTTTCTAGATGATTATAAATACTATCTCTTATAATCCTTTCCAAAATTTTGCCCACAATAGAAGTAAGGCTCACTGGTCTATAGTTACCAGGGTTGTCTCTAATCCCCTTCTTGAACAAGGGGACAACATTTGCTATCCTCCAGTCTTCTGGCATTATTCCTGTAGACAATGATGACCTAAAGATCAAAGCCAAAGGCTCTGCAATCTCCTCCCTAGCTTCCCACAGAACCCTAGGATAAATCCCATCGGCCCAGGGGACTTACCCATTTTCACACTTTCCAGAATTGCTAACGCCTCCTCCTTATGAACTCCAATCTCATCTAGTCTAATAGCCTGTATCTCAGTGTTCTCCTCGACAACATTATCTTTTTCCAGTGTGAGTACTGACAAAAAATATTCATTTAGTGCCTCTCCTACCTCTTCAGACTCCACGCACAATTTCCCACTACTGTCCTTGACTGGCCTTAATCTTACCCTAGTCATTCTTTTATTCTTGATATACCTATAGAAAGCTTTAGGGTTTTCCTTGATCCTACTTGCCAAAGACTTTGCATGTCCCCTCCTGGCTCTTCTTAGCTCTCTCTTTAGATCCTTCCTGGCTAACTTGTAACTCTCAAATGCCCTAACTGAGCATTCATGTCTTATCTTTACATAAGTCTCCTTCTTCCTCTTCACAAGAAATTCAACTTCTTTAGTAAACCACGGTTCCCTCGCTCGACCACTTCCTCTCTGTCTGACAGGTACATGCTTATCAAGGACTTGCAGTAGTTGTTCCTTGACAAGCTTCACATTTCAATTGTGCCCATCCCCTGCAGTTTCCTTCCACATCCTATGCATCCTAAATCTCGCCTAATTGCATCATAATTTCCTTTGCTCCAGTCATAACTCTTGCCCTGAGGTATATACCTACCCTTTCCCATTGCAAACGTAACCAAATTGTGGTTACTATCGCCAAAGTGCTCAGCTACCTCCAAATCTAACACCTGGCCTGGTTCATTACCCAGTACCAAATCGAATGTGGCCTCGCCTCTTGTTGGCTATACTGTGTCAGGAAACTCTCCTGCACACATTGGACAAAAGCTGACTGCATCCAAGAAACCTGCTGGTCTAAATTAGCTGCAACATATCAATGTATCTATATGTCTGTGTGTGTGTGTTTGTGTGTGTGCGCATGTGTGTGCACATGTGTGTGTGCATGTGTGTGTGTGCACGCACATGTGTGAGTACGGGTCTGTGTGTGCATGCACATGTGCATGCATGTATGCATATGTGTGCACATGTGTTTGTGTGCACATGCATACTTTCATCTGTGTGTTTGTGTGTGTGTTCGCGTGCATGTGTGTCCGCGCCAATGCTTGATGTTGCATTTTTATTATTTTCCTCGTTTGATTGCCTGATTGCTTACTGCCTAAATATTAAAATACATTCTGATTTGGAAAATCTATATTCTCATAAAGAGGAATTTAAACCTTTATTGTGATCGACAGAGGGGAGTTGAATAGAGGGGAGAGAGTTGATGTCTTTTCACCTGGTTGTAAAACCACCTGTACACTGCGCTCAGGCAATTCAATGCACCCAGGTGCAATAAAGCCTCAGGATCTTATTGCCTCCAGCTCTACATTTTTAGACCTAGTTGAATAAACTATCTTGAATGTGGATAAGCATAATGAGAAAACAACTGTACCAGCAATTGCAAGCCCATTAGTCAGCTCCATGGTGTTTTATGCACAGCCAGCAAGCACCACTAGGAGTACATTACAGCCAAATTAATTGAAGGTAATTGGTTTTTTTTCCCACTTTCTGCTGAACAGTAAGAATCAAAGGACAGAAACGTGATCAGCAAAAATTCTGCTGTTTTCTGAGAGGTCTTGTAAACAGGATCATTTTGGTTTGTTTTTTAAAAACTTACAGCTGCTCTGTGAACAAGCAGTTATTGCTGAGAGCACTTACTGCCTTGTTAAACCTTTGTAGACCATTGCAGAATCGTACAGTCTGAGCTTATGCATCACATTGAATAACTAAAGTAATAAAAACACGGATAATAGGAGCAGGAGTAGGCCTTTCAGGCCTTCTAACCTGCTTCACCATTCATTATGATCATGGCTGATCATCCAACTCAGTAACCTGTTCCTGCTCCTCCATATATTCATTGACCCATTTATCTTCAAGATTTATACCTAACTCCTTCTTTAAAACATAAAGGCTGGAATCTTACCACTATTCGCGCTGATGGGATTTTCCCATCCCGTAAAAGTGAACAGAGATTTGGTTGATCGCAAATTCTTGAACTTTGCTGCAACAGAACTGGTAAGATCGTTCCCCGAATATTTTGGCCTCAATTGCTTTCTGTAGGAGAGAATTCCACAGGCTCACCACTTTCTGGGTGAAAGCATTTCTTCTCATCGCAATCCTAAATGGTCCAGCCCATATCCTCAAACTGTGACTTCTGGTCCTGGACTCTCCTACCATTGGGAACATCCTTCTTGCATCAACTCTGTTAAGTTCTGTTAGAATTTTATAGGTTTCTATGAAATTTCCATTCATTCGTCTAAACTCTCGAGTATATAATCATAATGGACGCAATCTATATAGCCATTCAGATAATAATCTGCCTTCCTGGTTTTGCTATCAAAGTGGATAACCTCTACAAAATAATGAGGGGCATAGATAAAGCAGATAGTCAGCATCTTTCCCAAAGGCTGGAGAGTCTAAAACTAGAGGGCATAGGCTTAGGGTGAGAGGGGAGAGATACAAAAGGGTCCAGAGGGGCAAATGTTTCACTCAGAGGGTGGTTAGTGCCTGGAATGAGCTGCCAGAGGCAGTAGGAGAGATGGCTATAATTTTATCATTTAAAAAACATTTAGACAGTTAGATGGGTAAGATGGGTTTAGAGGAACATGGGCCAATAATTGGGATTAGTTTAGTGTTTAAAAAAGGGTGGTATGGTTAAGTTGGGCTGAAGGGCCCATTTCCATACTGTAAACCTCTATCACTCTATGACTCTATGAACCTCACATTTATCCACATAATACTGCATCGGCCAAGCATTTGCACTCAACCTGACCAAATCATACTGAAGCATCTCTACATCACCCTCACAGATCACCTCACCCCCCACTAGTTCTGTACCTGAAAAATTGGAGATATTACATTTAGTTCCCTCTCATTAATATACATTGTGAATAGCTGGGGTTTTAGCAGTGATCTTTGCGGTACCACACGTCTCACTGCCTGTCACCTGGAAAAAAGCTATTTATTTCCTATTCTTCATTTCCTGTCTGCCAACCACTTTTCTATCCAACTCAATACACTACCCCCAATCTCAGGTGACTTAATTTCACATGCTAATCTCCTATGTGGGGCATTGTTGAAAGACTTTTGTGATGATACTATGCCTTTAAAAATGTATTCATGTCATCTTTCTTGTGAGAGGTATATTTAAAACTCAGCTCTGTTTTACACGGTGCTGATTTGTCTGCAATCTCAGCAGTTCCGAGCTAAGAATGCAGGGAAATAATTGGCTTTAGCTGATGGGGTGTTTATTTACTCTGAGTTAATGCATTTTTATTTATTTGGTTTCTCCATTGGGGTTTCAGAGTGAGGTTTTGACTCCGTTGATTGACAGAGACAGTCATGTATCAATGGGTGGAACTAAGCTTGCAGGAGATAGTCAACACCTTTTCCAAAGATATGGGAGTCTAAAACTAGAGGGCATAGGTTTAGGGTGACAGAGGAGAGATACAAAAGGATCCGGAGGGGCAATTGTTTTATTTAGAGTGTGGTTAGTGTCTGGAATGAGCTGCCAAAGGCAGTAGTAGAAGCGGCTACAATTTTGTCTTTTAAAAAGTATTTAGACAGTTAGATGGGTGAAAAATCAAGAGCAATTTCTGCCTAGTCCTGAAAGAAGCAAGAGATATCTTTCTCTCTCTCTCTCTGGAGACTGCTGTTTGGGGCTATCAGAAGATAGGTGTCTCTCTCTCTCTCTCTCTTTCTCCCCTGAGATATTCAAAAGGCTCTAGGATTGTTAACAAGTACAAGCATGTAAGCCTATGTGTTGCTAACTGGCTTTGAAGAGGAGTTTAAGTCGCTCAGAGGAATATTGCTTGAATTGGAACTAATAAAGATAGGTTATCAGCTAAGAAATATATCTTGTCATGTTTAAGTATTTCATTTGGTAAAGGTTGAGTGAATTATTTCATTATAGATGAACTATATTATTAAATAAAATTTGTTTTGATAAAAGCTTCTGAATGTGTCAATAGAATTGCACTTGGAGTGAAACGCATTATCCTCACACTAATGCTAAAATAAGAAAACTGTTGGAGTCTAGTTGGGCTTCATAACTTACTTTGGGGTTTCTGATCCATATCTTAACAGTTCTGAAAGTCCAAATAAACTACATCCACTGGGTCCCCCTCATCAACTCTACTAGTAACATTCTCGAAGAATTCCAATTTATTTGTCAAGCATGATTTCCCTTTTGCAAATCGGTGCTGACTCTATCCGATCCTGCCACTGTTTCCAAGTGCTTTACTTTTAAATCTTTTACAATGGACTCAGCATTTTACCCACTACTGACGTTAGGCTGACTGGTCTATAAGTCCATGTTTTCTCTCTACCTCCCTTTTTAAGTAGGGAGGTTACATTTGCTACCCTCCAGTTTGTTGGAACTGTCCCAGATTCTATAGGATCTTGGAAGTTGACAATTAATGCATCCATTATTTCTAAGGCTACTCCCTTAAGTACTCTGGGGTGTACCTTATTAGGCGGTGAGGATTTATTTGCCTTCATTCCCATCAATTTCCCCAGTACAATTTCGTGACTAATAATGATTTCCTTCAGTTCCTCCCTCTTTCTAAACCCTGAGTCCCCCATTATTTCTGGTACATTATTTGTGTCCTACTTTGTGAAGACAGACCAAAGATGTACTTAGTTGGTCAGCTATTTTTTGTTCCCCTGTGTCTGACTGTAAGGGATGTACATTTGTCTCCGCCAATTTTTTTCTCTTTACGCACCTATAGAAGCTTTTACAATGCTATAACATGAATTTGTAATGTTTATCATCAGTACAGTTAGATTTGGGTTCCAGCCCTAGGATGACTTTAACGACCTATTAAGTTATTCAAACTTTAGAATGAAGTTCTTTCATTGATTAAATTAAATTAAGTTAAATAATTAATTAAAAATACATTCGCAACAAGGGGACAGACATAAAAACAATTGTGTCAGCTTATCTTCCTAACAACTAGAACTATATAGACAGTACACGAAGATTGCTTAGATTTAAGCTTCTACCTTGATATTACAGACATTTGTTAGATTCAGAGCACTTGGAAGAAGGTCATCCCCAGTAAAAATGTTGTGCAGCTTAGAATTCACAACATCTAGACAATGGGCTGAATTTTCCCAGTGCATTCTTTATTGACTGAGAGGCAGGAGGACTGGCAAAATGGTAGAGGAAGACATCAGGAGAGCCCATCACTATGGCATATTGCCAGTCAAGCTTCTCACCTTCACTTGCATTTTGCCCATATCAGTAGGGCACACCAGCTTGTGAGGAGACTGCCAGATATAACTGCCAGGTAAACCCTGATGGCCTCCCAGCAGGTTCTAGAGTGGGGACAAATCTTGATGGATGCTCCATGGACCACAGAGCTGTTTCCTAATGGCAGTTTTTGCTTTTGCAGCAATGTGTAGTGCTCCAGGACATCTATTCACCATCAGCCCCCTCACCCCTCCACCACCTGATTACTGTGGCTTGCTTCACTATCTTTGAGGATGCCCCACCATTGAGAGACCCTCTCCCAGCAGCCTCAGCACAGGCCACCACTAACAGTGACATTGTAGAAGTTGCTGAGCTACTGATCCTCCGATTGGGCTGGCAGCTTTCGGAGGCATCCCCAATTGGATGGCAGTCTCAATAGTGACGCCTCAATTGGCTACTGCTGGCAATACACTGCCATAGGCTCCTCCCACTCCCCCTGCAGGTGCACCTCCCACTTCTGGGCCCAGCAACCAGACTTCCAGGTAAAGGGCAACCCAAATTTTTCAGCTGCTCCTTGAATGCGCATAAATTCATTTTTCTCACTGGCATCAGTGGCACTTAAAAGTTAATCAAATTTTCCAAAGAGCAAGTTCTTTCTCAATAAACACATTCCTGTACCTACCTTGTGTTCTCAAGATTTGATCCTGAAGTACCAAGGCAATGAAATGAGAAGAAAGTATTATGCTTCAGCAAATGTCTTTATTCTCAGTGGCCGTATTGTATAATTCATTTATCCTTCTCAACTGAATAAATCTTCACTTAAAACTGTAGTAAGATGGCTTACATGGAAATGATAACACTCAAACAGAACATCCTTTTAATTCAGGACAGCGGTGCTAACCACTGTGCTAACGTGCTATCCCTTGTTTCTTGTTAGCTTACTAAAAGCCAAAGTTTTGTCTGAGGAAAGATCTTGTTATTTGTGAAGACATCATCCTTCTCAGATTACATGTAGAGTCTGAGTATTGGTGAAGGAAAAAACAGAAATGAAGATTTGTAGAGAGGATTGCTTTCTAGGCTAAAGGGAGAACTAGTGAGGGCATTCAAAATGTTGAGGGATTTTGTTAAAACATAAAGGAGAAAGTACTTTCTCTGTTAAGTGGTTCAGTAACCAGAGTTCATGGAAAAAAGAACTATACATTAAGCGAGGAGATATTTCTGTTAAGGTTTGGAATGCACTGCCTGAGAGAATGATGGAATCAGCTTCCAAGAACATCCTTCATATTACAGTTAAAGAGGAATAACTTGCCGGGATATTGGGAGAATATTGGAGATTATTTTCAACAGTTCTTTCAAAGAGGGGTGGAATGGCCACCTTTTGTCTGATTCTCTGACTCCATGAGTTAAATTTTCCTATGAATGTAAAGCTTTAACTTTGCATCATGCCCAACTGCATGACCTTCTCAGAGAGGGTCATTTAAACAGATAGCCTCTGGGAGCACTTTAGAGACTGTAAGTGGACAGTGTAGGTGAGATAGCCAACTCCACCAGGAGAGGTATAGCTGTGGCTGGTGTCAGGGGAGGACTGTGATAGCGTCTGCAGATGGTGGCTTCCTCTGACGACTTCTAAAATTATTAAAACTAATTGTGGTCACAGCTGCCTGGCCATCAGAATGGATGGAATCATTTCCACATAATGACCAGTGGCCACTGCCCAACAGTAAGTGCAGCTCCAGGGATGGTGGGTGGGGAGAGTGGGAGGGCATGGTGCGGATCTGAGATTTAAAGGAGATGTCAATGATGCCCCCATCCTACTGCCTGGAGATAACCTCCAGAGAGGTATCCCTCTCCCCACTCTGTTGAGGGGGGGGGGAGCAAAATGAGCCTGGAGTGGGGCCTCTATTGCCCTAATTAGTTCCAGGAGCTGGAAGCCAATACAATTCCCACTTCAACTCTGGGATCTGGGAAACCTCAGAAAAGCAGCCAGCGTAATTAAAGACCCCACACACTCCGGACTTACTTTCTTCCACCTTCTTCCATTGGCAAAAGATACAAAAGTCTGAGGACATGAACCAACTGACTCAAAAACAGCTTCTTCCCTGCTGCCATCAGACTTTTGAATGAATCTATCTTGCATTAAGTTGATCTTCTTCTACACCCTAGCTACATGGGTGCAATGCTACATTCTGCACTCTGTCCTTTCCTTATCTATGTACAGCATGCTTTGTCTGTATAACGTGTAAGAAACAATTTTCACTGCATACTAATACATGTGGCAATAATAAATCAAATCAAATCAAAATCCCATTGCGACTCTCCCAATCTTAGATATGGAGTGGTGCCAAAGGATTGAAGAGTTACAAATGTTGCAACTTGTGGCAAAAAAAGGGTAAACTTGGCAATTACAGCCTTCGTTTAATGTTGGTGGTGGGAAACTTTCAGAAATCATAATCTTGGAGAAAATGAACAGCTTCTTGGATGAGTGTTGATTAATAAAGGACAGACAGTATGGATTTGTGAAAGGTAAATCATGTTTGACTAACTTGATTGAACTTTTCGATGAAGTTACAGAGAGATTGGATGTGGGCAATGCAACTGGTATATAAATTAACTTCCCAAAAGTCGCTTGACAATAAAAGTCACCACATTATCAACTTGTTCGCAAAACTGAAGCCCAGAGTGGAAAAAGAGCAGCAAAACCAAATTGCTTAGGGATAGTAAACAGAGAGTTATGGTTATTTTTCAGTTTGAAGAGAGGTAGAGATTGTATTTCACGAAGATCAGTGCTAGGAACCCTGCTGACTTTGATGTACTTGCTATTTCACTCTGTCTGTTGACATACACCTTAGAGTTACCATTATTACATTATTGCTGCATGACTGAATTCACAACTGTCTATTATCGTAGTAGGGTGCCTTCCATTTCATTGTTAAATAGAAACTCCAAGTGCTTATGGATTATTTAAACTAAGCCTACGAATTTCAATATTGTTTTGAAAGGGATTATGTGATTGAATGAAATGTTTGTAATTGCAACATATAATGTATTTGAATGATTGGAAATGTAGTACATGAGGCTACAAAGAACCATGGGAGCTGGTTGGAGGCTGACTGGAGGGTTTGAGGGCAAAAGGAGTAGGTAGAGTAGGAAGCGTGAAGGGTATGAGGAGCCTTTGTGGTGGGTTGGGTGCATGAGGTGACATGGGGTTAATATAAACGAGGGCCAATATCCAGGGGGCAGAGACTTAAGGCAAGAGACAAAAAGAAGCCGGGGCAACATGAAGAATTTTACATCTTTTACCCAGCAAATGTTTAGGATTTAGAATGCACTGCCTGAGAGGATAGTGGAAACAAATTGAATTGTAGGGATTGGATAAATACATGAAGGAACAAAAACTCCAGAGAAATAGTGAAAGGGAGGCAGTGGGAATGGGGGTGCAATGGGTTGGGGAGGAGGGGGGGGTGCGGTGTGGGAATGGGACTAACTGAATTGCTCAGCAAAAAAAGCTTACGCAAGATTCAATTGCTTCCTCCAATGCTATTCTATGATTCTAAGAATTTTCATGGAATAAGGCATACTTTTCGTAGTAAGACTGAGTCCATGATTTCCCAATGTCACCAACTGATAGGAACTGGTGAAAGTTTTTGGTACATTTACCAATCTTTCAGCTAATCACCTTAAACATTTCAGATTGGCGAGCACGCTTTGTATGGGTTGAGGTTTCTCACTTTTATCTGTTGCTGCAAATTGGGAAGTGAACTGACATATACTGAAAGCTCATTGATTCCTTGTTTGTTGGCTTTTTCTTGTAAATCAAAATTGAACCAATATATGCGGTCAGGGATTTTACATTTTGTGACTTCCTTAAACAGTCATGGATTATTTTATGACTCATTTCATTCCTTTAACAAAGACCAAGGAGTAATTTTTCACCTTCACTGTCTGGGCAGTGAAATAATGGAGTGGATTATCCACTTGTCAAAGAACTGGCACAATTTTCAGTTCCACATTAGTACTCTTTCTCCTGGCTGCATTAATAGAGTAACATTTTCCAGGGTAGTTTTTTGAGAGACTTGCAACACCCCTGGTTAGACCATGTTTAATTGACTTTATAGATTCATTTACGGGATGTGATCATCGCTGTCTAGGCCAGCCTTACTGCTCTCCCCTAGTTGCTTTTGAGAAGTTGGTGGTGAGCTGCCCTCTTGAAATGCTGCAGTTCCTGAAGCATAGGTACATCCAAAGCGCTACTGGGGAGGGACTTCCAGGATATTGACTCAGTGACAGTGAAGCATAAGCAATGTATTTCAAGTCAGGATGGTGGGTGACTTGGAGGGGAATCTCCAGGTGGTGGTGTTCCTAGATATCTGCTGCCCTTGTCCTTCTAGATGGCAATGGCTGTGGGTTTTGAAGGTGTTGCCTGAGGAACCTTGGTGAGTTCCTGCAGTGCAGCTTGTAGATGGTACACCCGGCTTTCACTTCTGGTGGTGGAAGGATTAGATGTTTGTGGAAGGGATAATGATCAAGCGGGCTGCTTTGTCTTGGATAATGTCAAGCTTCTTAACTGTTGTTGGAGATGCACTCATCAAGGCGAGTGGAGAATATTCCATCACACTCCTGACTTGTGCTTTGTAGATGATGGACAGACTGTAGAAGAAATATGATGCAAAATCACCGATTTGCACCTCAAAATTGCAATTGGGATTCTATGTATGTAACAAAGCAAGAATGGACTATCTTGCAAAGGGATAAGAATAAAGATGTCTTGTTGCAATTATGCCTTAGTCCCTTGGGATAATAAAGGTATGGATGCAGAGCTGGAGACTGAAGAAGTGAGTCTTCAGGCTGAAATGAAGCCTGAGGAAGAAGCCGCATCGGTAACCCTGTGACTCTCTCTCTGGAAATGAAAGTCCCCTGTTTAGTTGACAGCATGTACGTAAGATCTAGGAGCAGGAAGAGGCCATCTGGCCCCTCAAGCCTGGTCTGCCATTCAGTAAGATCATGGCTGATCTTTTCATGGACTCAGCTCCACTTATCCGCCTGCTCACTATAACCCTTAATTCCTTTACTGTTCAAAACTCTATCTATCTTTGCCTTAAAAACATCCAACAAGATTCAACCGAGTTTTGCCTTTGCCTTCAACTGCTTCACTGGGCAGGGAATTCCACAGATCCACAACTCTTTGACTGAAGAAGTTCCTCCTCAACTCAGTCCTAAATCTGCTCCTCCTTATTTTGAGGCTATGTTCCCTAGTTCTAATTTCACTTGCCAGTGGAAACAACCTCCCTGCTCCTATCTATTCCCTTCATAATTTTATATGTTTCTATAAGATTCCTTCCCCCACCATTCTTCTAAATTCCAATGAGTATAGTCCCAGTCTACTCAGTCTCTCCTCATTAGCAAACCCTCTCAACTCCAGACTCAACCTAGTGAATCTTCTCTGCACCACCTCTAGTGCAGGATGTACCTTTTCTCAAGTAAAGAGATTAAAACTGTTCAAAGTACTCCAGGTATGGCCTCATCAGCACCTTATACAGTTGCAACATAGCCTCCCTGTTTTTAAACTCCATCCCTCTAGCAAAGAAGGACAAAATTCCATTTGCCTTCTTAATTATCTGCTGCACCTACAAACCAATGTTTTGCAATTCATGCACAAGGACACCCAGGTCCCTCTGCAATTTTTTACCATTTAAATAATAGTCCATTTTCCTGTTCTTCTTACCAAAATGGATGACCTCATATTTACCAACATCGTACTCCATATTCCAGACCCTTGGTCACTACTTAAACTTTGCAGACTTTCTATGTCCTTTGCACACTTTACTTGACCACTCATCTTAGTGTCATCTGCAAACTTTGACACACTACACTTGGTCCCCAACTCCAAATAATCTATTTAAATTGTAAACAATTGCAGTCCCAACACTGATTCCTGAGGCACATCACTAGTCACTGATTGTCACCCAGAAAAGCATTCATTTGCCCCCAGTTTTTGCTCTGTTAGTTAACCAATCCTTATCCATGCTAATACATTACCAATAATGTTGTGCATCTTTTTCTTATTCAGCAGCTTTTTGTGCAGCACTTTGTCGAATGCCTTCCGGAAATCCAGATACACCACGTCCACTGATTCATCGGTGTCCACCGTACTCGTAATGACCCAGTTTTGCCTTCGACGGATTTTAGACTGACCACTGAGTGGTGGAAAGGATCTTCTCACAGTGGGGGTACTGGGAGAGACATGGACCTAAGCAGGAAGGGATGTTATGATGGCCTCGAAGGCTACAGGGCATCATTGATAGATCACTCCATGGGCTTTGTGGAGTATGAGCTTCCATATTGAGCGGGTAACGGTTCAGCAGTGGTTTTTAATCCTATTGTTCAACCTGGACCAGCATTGCAGGACCCGAAATGTAGACTGTAAGCAGCAGTGTAGCCCATTCTCTTTGATGTACTATAAAGGATGCTTGGTGACGGGAAACTAACACTTGACTACAGGTCCTCCAAACCTTCTTGTGATTCAATATGATCATGGTTGATTCTCCATCTCAATGCCATACCCCTCCCTCTCTCCTCACACGCCTTCTATTTATTTCTTTCTTAAATATATTCAGCAATTTGGCCTTCACAGCCTTCTGTATAAAGAATTCCACAGATTCACCTCGCTGAGTGAAGATGTTTCTCCTCACTTCAGTCCTAAATGGCCTACCCCACATCCTGAGACAGTGATCCCTTGTTGGTCTAGATTTGCCAACAGCATCCTTGCATCTGGTTTGTCCGAATTTTAAATGTTTCTGTTAGATCCCCTCGCATTCTTCTAAATTGCAGCGAATACAGGCCCAGTCAATCCAATCTCTTTTCATATAACAATACTGCCATCCCAGGAATCAGTCTGGTGAACATTCACTCTTTGGCAAGTATATCCTTGATAGGGGGCCTGATTTATTCTTGCCTAAAACAGGCAGGCTCTCTGGCTACCTATTTCAGGGCCTTGACGAAGGCAGAGGCTGCATGACCAGAATACGAAGAGATTTGACGCAGTTTTTTGGTCTACACCCATCTCATTTACACTTGGCAGACAGCAAATGCATTCTCCCTTTCGTGACTTTGGTGTCGATGCCAAAATTTGTTCAGCTAATCAAACTTGATGTAGTAAAAAGGATAAATACAGAAAAATAAAGTTTGAATGCATTAAATATTTTTCCAAGAATTCAAGAATTTATTTGAAGGGTTGGAATGTTAAGCAGGGAATTGGTAAATTGGATTGTTAAACAGTTGGTCCAGTGATATACCCATGCAGTAAGTTAATATTTGCACTTTATAAAAAATGAGAGTTCACCAGAATGGATGACTCAGGTCGTAAAGACAATAACATACTTTATGGAACAAGTAACCCCAAGGGCAGCAGGGTGGCACAGTGTTTAGCATTGCTGCCTTATGGCGCCAGGGACCTGGGTTCAATTCTGACCTTAAGAACATAAGAACATAAGAAATAGGAGCAGGAGTAGGCCATCTAGCCCTTCGAGCCTGCCCCACCATTCAATAAGATCATGGCTGATCTGTCGTGGCTCAGTTCCACATTCCCGCCCTCCCCCCATGCTTACACATTCTCCCCGTGTTTGCAAGTGTCTCATCCGGGTGCTTCAGTTTCATTCCACAGTCCAAAGATATGCAGGTTAGGTTGATCGACCATGATAAATTGTCCCTTTGTGTCGTGGACTGGCAGGGTAAACACATGGGGTTACAGGGATAGAGTCTGGGTGGGATTGTTGTCAATGCAGGCTCAATGGACCAAATGGCCTCCTTTGACACTGTACAGATTTATGATTCTATGAATAATACAATGTCAATTATAGATGTTGACAAAAGCAGTGAATTGGAAAGCCCAAAGTTGGTGTTGAGCGGCCTGAACTAAATTCATCATTCGGCCTCCTTTGAATGAACCCAATGATCTTCAGATTCACTGCAAATTTTGCAAGCGGTAAGTTAAATTTAACATTTCATATTAATCCAAAGACCGTGGCATGTACAAAACACATTTTATATTTTGTGACATAGTTTTCACTTTGATTATGAAATCCCCACGGGATGGATATGTTTTGGGTATGCTTCAATCCACAGAGTTTTGTTACTAATAAATTACTTTGAAAATGCACATGTACTTTGTTCAAATGCTCTTTTCTGCATTGATTTTGCATTGGGGTGTTCAGGTGCTGGGAGCTGTGTCACTGCCTATTCCTCAAAATTCAACAAACTTTCCAATTTGTAGCATTTCAAAAACAAACATTGCAACATTAAATGCTTCATTTCAGCAATGCTGCACATCAGCTGCTTTGCAACTTTTAGAAATGTTTCAAAGAACAAAGAAAATTACAGCACAGGAACAGGCCCTTCAGCCCTCCAAGCCTGTACCAACCATGCTGCCTGACTGAATTAAAAAACCCTACTCTTCCAGACACCATATCCCTCTATTCCCATCCTATTCATGTATTTGTCAAGATGCCCTTTAAAAGTCACTACCGTATCCTCTTCCATTATCTCCCCTGGCAATGAGTTCCAGGCATCCATTACTCTCTGTGTAAAAAATTTTCCTTGTACATCTCCTTTAAACCTTGCCCCTTGCACTTTAACCTGTGTGTCCTGGAAATTGACTCTTTCGCCCTGGGGGAAAAGCTTCCTTTAGAAGCTCTGCTACCACTGCAACAATGCGAAATGTTGAAGGGTGGGAACCTAACCCTCCCACTCCAAATTAACTGGAACATAGTACTAAGGAAACTTGGTACAAATAATAGACTTTGACAGGCAGGTGATTATGTTATTGTAACTTTGCACTTAGTGCAGAAGCATGAAAATTTGACTCCAAAGTTCGCCTTCATATTTTTCATAAATAGCCTTAGGAGGACACGGTACTTCAACCAGCAATCTCATCTGCTTCAGTTGTCACAGTTGATCTACCTCTCACTCTCAGGTTTGGATCTTACTCATTTGATGACTCTCAATTGATAAATTGCTTTCATCATGACTAATTCAAAAGTAGGAACTGTAGCTTTACAAATTGAACAATAATGATCGGATTCCCATATCAGTGATTCAAATTACAATGATCATTTTTTGGGGAGAAAGACAAAGCTGTTTTTGGCCTTTGTTTTCAAATACACTAATAGGTGGATATCAAGCTTGATGCTATTTTCTTTTACAATTAATGTTGAACTTGTGTCCCATTTGGGCACATTTGTAGATCCAAGCAATTTTTACATTTAACACCCATCACTTGGGCATCCATTCAAGCAAATCACATGAGTTTTTCATCAGTAATTGGGAAATTAATGGTATCTATATCAATATTTCAACAAGAAACTAAAGGATTGCCTGTATGAAAATAGCTGAATATGTTTCCACACCTGGAATATTGCGCGCAGTTTTGGTGTTTTTATTTGAAGAAGGATGTCCTTGCTATAGAGGGTGTGCCACTAAGGTTTACCAGGCTCATTCCTGGGATGTCCTATGAGGAGAGACTAAGTCGGTTAGGATTGCATTCACTGGAGTTTAGAAGAGTGAGAGGGGATCTCATAGAAACTTATTAAATTCTAATAGGATTCTAACAAGATTAGACAGATTCAGAAAGAATGTTGCTGATAGTGAGGGAGTCCAGAACTAGAGGTCATAGTCTGAGGATGAGGGGTAAATCTTTTAGGAGAAATTTTTTCACCCAGGAAGTGGTGAATCTATGGAATTCGCTATCAGAAAAAGTAGTTCAGGCAAAAAGGTTATGTGATTTCAGGAAGAAATTAGATATAGCTCTTGGGGCTGAAGGGATCAAGGGATATGGAGGGAAGGGTGAAAACGGGATATTGAATTTGATGATCAGCCATGATTAAAATGAATGGCAGAGCAGGCTTGAAGGGCCAAATGGCCTACTCCTGCTTCTATTATGTATGTTTCGATGTCTCAGCAGACATGGTTCCAGGATGGTTCTTGCTTAATCAATTTCCTTAATTTCTTTTGAGGCAATGACATCTTGGATGACAATAGAAAGCCATATTGTTTCATAGAATTACATCAAATGTATAGCATAGAAACAGGCCATTCAGCTCAACTAGTCCACACTGGTAACCATTAGAAATTATTGCGGATGCTGGAATCTGAAACAAAAAATGCTAGAAAATTTCAACTGGCCTGACAGCATCTATGGAGAGAGAATAGAGCCAACATTTTGAGTCTGGATGACCCTTCGTCAGAGCTGAAGGCAATTGAAAATAGCATGATATTTATACTGCTAGGGTGAGGGGTGTGGGTTGAAATTGATGAAGGTGTGATAGACTAAAGGGAATGTATATGGTGATGATCATGGCTAAGAAGGGTGCTGATCGTGGCCATCAGAATGTGTAAGTAGCAGAACAAAGGTAAGCAGAGTGTTAAAGGACAACCTGAGACATGTGCAGATGGCCCTGGTGGGATGGGAAGGGAAGTCCATAGTGGGAGGAAAAAAGTGGAAAGTGAGATTTTAAAAAAAACTGAGGAAATGAAAATATAAAAAAATGAGATGAAATGAAATAAAATAAAATGAATGGAAATGAGGTGGAGGTAGAAGAGAGAGTTCATGCTTTGAAGTTGTCCATACTCGTGTTTAGGCTCCAAGGAAATATCTTGTACTCCTGAGCAAAGAAATTTCTCCTGAGTTCCTATCGGATTCTTTAGTGATTATCTTATCTTTATAACTCTAAATTTTGGTCTACAAATGGAAGCACTTTTTTTACATCCACCCTACGGATGTGCTGTATAATCTTAAAGACTTCAATTAGGCCACTTCTTAGCCTTTTCTTTATTAAAACAAGTGGAGCCTCGGACTTTTAGTCTTTCCTGATATGTATAACCTTTCAGTTCCGGCATTATCCTTGAAGATACATTTTGCACCTTGTCCAGTGTCTTTATATCCTTTGTATAATATGGAGGCCAGAATTGTATACAGTAGTCTTAAGCACCACATCTACAAACATTCAATCCCTCCACCACTGACGGTCAGTAGCAGGAGTGTGCGATATCTACAAGATGCACTGCAGGAATTCACCAAACATCCTTAGATAGCACCTTCCGAACCCATGACTACTTCCATTGAGAAGGACAAGAGCAGCGATACATGGGAATACCAAGTTCCCTTCCAAGCCAATCACTATCTTGACTGGGAAATATATCACCGTTCCTTCACAGTTGCTGGGTCAAAATCCTGGAACTTTTCCCACTAACTGCATTGTGGGTCAACCCACAGCATGTGTACTGCAGCGATCCAAAAAGGTAGCTCACTTTCTCAAGGGCAACTAGGGATGGACAATAAATGCTAGCCAGCCAGCGACACCCATGTCCCATGAATGAACAAAAATAGCATGGATTACTCAAGGTTTAATGCAAATTTAAAAGTTCTTAATGCAAGTTTTGAAAAAGCTTTTGATTGGGTTAACTGGATTAAACTCTTGGCAGTTCTGGAAGACACCAGCTTAGACTGTAAAGGTAGACTGAGCAGTCTATCTGTACAGAGGGCAAACAACAACGGTGAGAGACAACAGTGGAAGTCAGAACCTTGTGTAATTGGAACAGGATTAGGACAAAGGCATTGTTTACCACCACTCCTTTTCAGTTTCTGTGCAGAAACAATGATCGAAGAAGTGTTTGAAGACACGGGGGCTGAATGATAACATGGGTTACATTTGTAGATAAGAAGCAAGCACAGAAGGATTACAAGAGCTAGCAGATAGTCCAGTAACAGCAGGCATGAACTTTGATATAAAGTGAGCATCAGCAAAACTGAAGTGCTGCATAACTCCAAATCACCAAGACAAAAAATACGTGTTTATTGAAGGAAAAGAACAAGAACAGGTGCAAAAATTTAAATATTTAGGAAGCAGAATGGATGTGATTCTTTGGCTTGCGCACTCATGCGCAGATCATGCTGGGGTGGTCCGCGTGAGACGAGAGAATCGTGGGGGAGGGACAGAACACACATAACAATAATAATGATGATGGTGAATGCTCATAACTGTAATGTCTTTGATTCTATCCATCCAGAAATGAACAGAAGGTTTATTTTGCTTTTCCCTGACCCCATTAAGCTGGATGACTATTTTTAATGCTGTTTGTCAGCACATCTAGGGCAGAATTTTCCCATTTTTTTGTTTAAATGTGAAGTCAGGCAGAAAAAGTGCAGTATAACTAATCCATTGGTTGCACTGCTGGCTTTTCCCACCATATCTTTAAACACTTTTTCAAAATAAAGTGTGATGGGATGGATTGTATGATACCATGCTGGCAGAGATCCAGCCCTGCCAGCAACCTGGGCTTTTGACAGATTGGGCACTGTTTTCAAAGTGAGCCCTGATATAAAGAAGAAAAAAAAAATCAAAAAGAGGACCCCCTCCCCTGCCCATGATCACAGACCACCCATTCTCCACCACGACCTGAAATCCACCCCTGCAGAATTCATCCTCCCGACCACAGAATGGCCCAATACGGATACGGACCACACCTCCTCCTGCCCTGGGCGTGGAAGTCTCGGTGCCACCCCCATGGAATCTACGCCCCCCCCCCCCACCCAGGGCACTACCCCCTGGCCCAGCCTGATCAAACCACTCTAGCCTTTGGAGTAGTACCAGGGACCAGTGCCAGGGTACTGCAGGGCATGACCCTCTGCCTCCGGGAACTGAGTGCATCTCCGGAGGGTTTTGTTCACCAGTTCCGCATTTTTAAACATCTGTTGCGCACAACAATGACATGATGGCACGTCGCTGGGGAGGGGGACTTTCAAATGTGGGGGTATGTTGCGCTGGAAAGGCTTAATCCTATTCTCATGTATTGAAATCGAGTTCTCAGCATTGCATGGGAACCCTGTGATGCAGTTGGTAGGGTTGGGACGGTGGTGTGGGCAGGCACAATCAAGTGGGGAAACCCCATTGGCATTAAAGCCATTTTGGGACACCCCCTTAATCCCCTGCCCCCTCCACCATTCTTTCTCACTGAAAATGGGGTCAGGGAATTCCCCCCTAGTCTTTTCTTACCTGTACTATCCTTGATCTTATTTTGTTGTTGCATCTTCCATCTGCAGGGATTATGGGCAGGATTCTCCGATCCCATCGTAGCCACCCCACTCCCAACGTGAATGGAGAATTTGACACTCAGCCTAAACTATTCACTTCAGCAGGACTGGAGAATCCCAGCCTTGGATGAGTTTCAGTGCACGATTCCTAACTACTTGAATTCTTGGACATGTTCTGGTTCTCTTCCCTCTCTGAATATCTATTTCTTAATGATGTTGAGATATGTACCACTTTGTTAATCTTCAATTTCACTCTAAAGTTCATACCTGCAGTTACTAGTCTATCTACCAGTTCTTGCAATCTTTCTTCCATGCTTACTTTGAATAAACATCCGCAGCAAAGTTAGTTACACAAGATTAGAAAAAAAAGTTTGTGATAAATCACGCACAAATTAGGGAGGTGGCAGCAGGTTTGAATTTGGTTGTGATGCTAACCTGGAGACAAAGAAACATAGAAGATAGGAGCAGGAAGAGGCCATTTGACCCATCAAGCCTGCTCTGCCATTCATCACAATCATGGCTGATCATCCAACTCAGTAGCCTAATCCTGCAAAGATGCAATCAGTGAAATGCACCAAAAATTGATGCTTGGGCTGCTGCCATTCTTAACTGTGTAAATGACCCAGATTCAGAAGTTCAAAGCATGCCCAATCACGAGTGGCGTGGTGGCGCAGTGGTAAACGCTGCTGCCTCACAGAGCCAGAGACCTGAGTTCAATTCCGGCTTTGGGTGACTGTGTTGAGTTTGCACATTCTCCCTGTGTCTGCGTGGGTTTCCTCTGGGTGCTCCAGCTTCCTCCCGCAATCCAAAGATGTACAGATTAGGTGGATCGGCCGTGGTAAATTGCCCCGTGTCAGGGGATTGGCAGGGTAAATATGTGGGGTTAAAAGAGAAAATGCTGGAAAATCTCAGCAGATCTGGTAGCAGCTGTAAGGAGAGAAAAGAGCTGACATTTCAAGTCCAGATGACCCTTTGTCTTAGCTTTGACACGCTTTGGTGCCTGTTCAGGTACACTGAGGGAGAATTTAACATGGCCAATGCTCTTAACCAGCACACTTTCAGATTGTTGGCAGAAACTGGTGAGCCTGGAGAAAACCCATACAGAGAATGTGCAGACTCTGCACAGACAGCGACCCAAACCGGGAATCGGACCTGGATCCCTGGCGCTGTGAGGCAGCAGTGCTAACCCACTGTGCCACCGTGTCGCGCCAAAGCCAACTTATCATAGAGGCCAGATTGTTGTGGGTTTGATCATTGTCTCCTGTCTCTGCTCTGAATGTCATTCCCTTGCAATTGCCTCCATCCCTGTCCCTGGCAACCTGTTTGCCAACCTTGGCGTCACATTTGAATTTGAATTTCCGACCTCATATTTATGCCACCACAAAAACTGCTAATTTCCACCTCCAAAACCCAACTTTGCAATGTCACAGAAGGCAAATTCAGCAAGTATTAATGTCAGCTAATAGAATGCTATTGTTTATTGTGAGGGGAATTAAATGAAAAAGTTGGGAGGTTATGCATCAATAACAAAAACAGATGGATTGACTCAGCAGATCTGGCAGCATCTGTGGACAGAGAAAAAAATTAATGTTTTGAATCCAGATGATCCTTCTACAGTACCAAAGAAGAGTCATGTGGACTCAAAATATTAACTCTGTTTCTCTGTCCACAGATGTTGCCAGACCTGATAAGTTTATTCACCCTTTTTAAGTCTATTTCAGATTTCCAGCATCCGCAATGTTTTGCTTTCATGATAAGTTTTGCTTCATTTGGTACAGGGCCCTGTGAGAGACCACATTTGGAGTATTGTGCACAGTGTTGGTCTCCTTATTTAAGGAAAGATATAAATGCATTAGAGGCAATTCAGAGAAGGTTCACCAGACTAGTACCTGAAATGGACGAATTGTCTTATGAGGATAGATTGACTTGTATTCATTGGAGTTCAGAAGAGTAAGAGGTGGCTGGACTGAAACCTTTAAGAGCTGAAGGTTGAATGGGGAGGAGATGTTTCCTCTTGTTGGAGAATCTAGAAGTAGGGGATTGCTCTTATAAGACAGAGGTGAGAAGATTTTTTTTCTCTTAGAGGACTGTGAGTCTTTAGAACTCTCTTCCTCAAAAGGCAGCAGATAGTTTTATTTGATATTTGAATATTTTTAAGACACGGCTGGATTAACAAGGATGGGGGGAAATGTTATTGAGGGTATGTAAGAATGTGGGGTTGGGGTTACAATCAGATCAGCCAGGATTTTGTTAAGTGGCAGGAGCAGGCTTGATGGGCTGTGTGGCTATTCCTGCTCCTAATTCTTATGCTTTTTGCATTATGTCAGCTCCGTTATCTCCAGACATGACTCTTCCAACATGTTCTTAACTGGTCTCACACATTGTAACCTCCATAATCTTGAGGTCATTTAAAATTCTGTTGCCCATGTATTAGCTCATGTGTGGGTGGCACGGTGGCATGATGGTTAGCACTGCTGCCTCACAGTGCCAGGGACCCTGATTCAATTCTGATTTGAATCACTGTCTGTGCAGTGTCTGCACATTCTCCCCAGATCTACATGGGCTTCCTCCAGTTGCTCCAGTTTCATCCCATACACCAAAGATGTGTGGGTTAGATGGATTGTTCTTGTTAAGTTGCCCCTTCGTGTCAGGGGCATTAGCAGGGTAATTATTTAGGATTATAGGAATAGGGCTTGGGTGAGGCTGTTGTCAATGCAGGCTTGATGAGCCGAATGGCCTCCTTTTGCACTGAGGGATTCAATGATTCTATAAACTCGTAGTCAATCCCATTTCCCTATCAACTCGTTGACCTATATGGGCTTCCAAGCAAGCAATGGCTCAACCTAAAATTCTCATTCTTGTTTTGAGATGACCCCATGGCCTTGCCCCTTCCTATCTCTGTAATCTCTGCCAGCCCTACAATCCTCCAAGATATTTGTGTCCTCTAATTCTCACCTCTTATGCACCCTCAATGTCAATTGCTCCATTGTTTGTGGCTGTGAAAAACATAAGAAATAGGAGCAGGAGTAGGCCATCTAGCCCTTCGAGCCTGCCCCGCCATTCAATAAGATCATGGCTGATCTGTCATGGCTCAGTTCCACATTCCCGCCCTCTCCCCATAACCCTTAATCCCCTCGCTTATCAAAAACCCATCAACCTGCGTCTTAAAAATATTTAGTGAGGCAGCCTCCACCACCTCAACGGGCAGAGAATTCCAGAGATTCATCACCCTTTGAGTGAAGAAGTTCCTCCTCAACTCCGTTCTAAACCGCCCCCCCTTTATCTTGAGATTGTGCCCCCTAGTTGGCAGGCAGGGGGTGCGAGTGAGGTAAAGTTGGACTTTATGGCATTGGCACAGTCCCAAATCCTGTTGGGATTTTACCTATGTGGGCAGCCTGCTCACCTGTGGGCTAATTAAGGCCTTTCACTGGGATTTTACTTGTCGGTCTGAGTGCTAAGGCCAAGTGTTCAGGCCACCAAGTAAAACTTGGCAATCTTCTGGTGGGCTAGGCTGGGGGTTCCTCCTGTTTGGGAATCTTGTGAGCGCTGGAGTTTTACCCGACCATCTCCCTCTGAGGTAGTGTAATAAATCTTTGGAATCAGAAATTCCTTCACCAAAAACCCCTTTATTTATAATTCCAACAACACGACACAGAGTGCTATCAGTCAGCAATCTACCTTAGGGAGTGCCAGAGGAACTGACATTCCCGATTAAATTCAAGGAAAAGACTCCCTGATTGGCCCATTGATTGACGCCTTAATCAGGGAAATCTTTTAGTGTTCCTAGAAAATCAATGAAATCAAACTAACTTAGGGCCAATTCAAAAGGGGCAGCTCCCTAAAAGGAGGGGGAGCCACCCAAAACAGGAAACAAAATGGAAAGAAAATTTAAAACATCAAATTAAAATTTGATTAAAGGGGTCAATAATACAGCCCAGTCCCTACAGTGTTCAGTGGGCATGGAAGGCATCAACTGTGCCCTTGGACACCGCATGTTCTCTCTCCAGGAACATCCGGCCACTAATACAGCCGTAGTAGAGAGGCAGACAGTCAGCTTGGATAACTCCCTTGATTGCCCGCTGACTCCTTAATCAGGGAGTTCATATTCCAATAGGCCAACCTCAATGGCTGATTGAAGTCATTACAGGTAGTCCTCCTCTTCTGTGTTCCAGCCACTCTCGTGGTTCGAATGAACCCATCCCCACAGCACCACCCTTCCCCACCTGCTCCCCCAACCTCTGGGGCCTTCCAGCCTTGCTCCAACAAGACTCCAGACTTACTTGCACTATACCCTTCCACCTCTTCTTCAGGAATGACAATAGTCCCGTGACGGTCCCACTTCCTGTTGGCGCCACTGCCGACATAGCAATCAGCTGTTTGGTTGGTGAGCAGATTTCAGAGATGGGACTTTCTTCCCAGATTGGGGTAGAAGTCTTGCCTTGAGCCAATTAATGGTCCAATGGCTATTAAATAGCTGTGGATTGACCTGGTTAAGTCGACGGAGGCTCACCTGATGTGTGGGGCCACATCTTCCATGTAAAACTCAAGCACAAGCTTTTGGTCATCTGACCTGACATCGCCTTATGTGGCTTTGTGTCAGGCTCCACTTTGTAATACATCTGTAAAAGTTTCAGTTCATTGAAGGGTGTTATATAAGTTGTAGTTGTCAGCCTATGCTGAATTAGCTGTGTCAGTGGTAAAGAAAAGAATGGGCTTCTCCTTGTGACTCTTATTCTGTGACTTGCGAGAGGTATGACTGTGCTGTTGAGTGTGGGAATTGTACCAGGGTCTGTTTTTATGACTCCCTTGGGCACAAATCTCACATGAATAATGCACACTTACATGTGTTGCTTGAGGAAATGCCGTGCCTGTGAGACAACAGGAGGGTAGAAAAGGTTTCAGCAGCGAGTTAGAGCTGCAACCAACAGAGTTCTAAGGTAACAGGGGATTATCTTCATCAAAGGACAAAGACTTCACGTCAATTGGAAATTAAAATAAGATAATAATTATGCAAACTTTGCCATTACTTTTCTGCTCTGATTTTCATGGAGCCACTTTTTTAATACCAGCTGTACCTGGTTTGCATAACAGCAGTTCCACTGATCAGAGTATGTGGTCTGGGTGGTTACTTTCTGTTATTATGACTTTCGGTTTACCAACCAGAACAGGGAAAGTTTGCACGAAGTGATAATCACATGAACTTCACCTCAATAAAACGCTGGTTTCATCTGAGACGCACTCAGGTTTAACTGATTTGCAATAAAATCTCCATGAAGCAAGTGAACCTCTCAGCTGCCTTATTCTGACTGCACTGTTAATCTTATGTCAGTGCTCCTTAACCCTGAATAAATACATTATACCTCTTGAAAAACATCAGAATACTTTGTGTCCATGCTTCCTATTCGCTGCATGCTTCTGTGACTAAATGCGGGTGCAGCATGGTGACACGATGGTGAGGATTGCTGCCTCACAGCGACAGGGACCCGGGTTCGATTCCCACTTGTGTTACTGTCTGTGTGGAGTCTGCACGTCCTCCCCATATCTGCATGAGTTTCCTTTGGGTGCTCCGGCTTCCCCCCATATTCCAAAGCGGCGCTGGTTAAGTGCACTGGCCGTACTAATGTACCCGAACAGCTGCCAGAGTAGGGCAACTAGGGGATTTTCACAATAGCTTCATTGCAGTAAGCCGACTTGTGACAGTAATTAATAAATTTTAATGAAAATTTCTCCTTGCGTTTTTTCCATCCCACATTGCAGTTATTCATTTCCTCATCTTAAGTGCAGAGACATATATTATACTCTCTACTATCCTAATTTACAGTGCCCCCCCGCCACCCCACCCACTGCCGATGATATGCTTATGTTTTTTGACCTTAGCAATGGCATAGCTCAGTTGCTAGCTCTCTACATAGCTGAAGCAGAGGTGATCATTTTGAATCAGGATATGATATCTAGATTGGCACTTCCACGCAGAATTACATTGGTACAGGTACTATCTTTTGGCTGAAGAATTAAACTGAGCCACTTGCCCCACACCCCCTCATTTTTCTACTTGAAAGGCTTGGCACTTTTCAGACGAGGTCCCCTCAGTGTCCTGTCCATTATTTCTCGTTCAATTACCAGTTCATTTTTAAAAATTCATTCATGGGATGTGTGTGTCGTTGGCTGGACCAGCATTTATTGCTCATCCTGAATAAAGAGTCAGCCACATTGCTGTGTGTCTGGAGTCATGTGTCGTTCGGACCAGGTAAGGATGGCATATCTTCTTCCCTAAAAGTCATTAGTGGGTTTTTACAACAATTAACAATGGTTTCACAGTCTTCGTTAGATTTTTCAATTTCAGATTTTTATTGGATTCAAATTTCACCATCTGCTGTGGCGAAATTTGAACACAGATCCCCAGGGTTCTGGATTACTAGTCCAGTGACAATACCACTATGCTGTCACCTCCTTGTACATTCCTTCATTGGTTGTTTGTGAGACTTCATGGCCACAGGTTCCTATCTAACAATGGCATGCAGCTCTTTCAAAGAGGTGATAAAATGCTTTAGGAAATCCTGAAGATATGATAAGGTTCTGTATGAATGAAGCTCGATCTTTGTTAGTGCTGCACTCCAGTTGTACACTGGGACTGTGGGTTCTTGATTTGGCAAAAAAGAAGTTTGTGTAAAATGAGGCATGCTGTTCCCCATATGAGGCCAGTGCCAGGCACAAAGCCAGACCATTAAGTAGCAATAGGTTGGAGACTGATAGTAAGAAGTATCAAGATGCCTTCAATCCAAAAGTTGACAATCACTGACTTAGAATAAATTGTGATAAAAATAGTAAATATATATGTTTGGAATATTTCTTAATAGACAAAAGTAATTGTTGGAAATAATGGGTATGGTAGCCTAATGAATATGGTATTGGAATAATAAAACAGAGGTCATGAGCTCTAGTCCCACAATGCCAAGTTGAGAAACTGCAATAATTCGAATAACTAGTTGGTTTGTGGTGGGAAATAGCAACCATAAAGTTATTTCACTTACCTTCTTTAGGGAAGGGAACACCCTACTCTAGCTGCTCTGGCCTACATATGACTCCAGTACATAAGAACATAAGAACATAAGAAATAGGAGTAGGAGTAGGCCATCTGGCCCTTCGAGCCTGCCCCGCCATTCAACAAGATCATGGCTGATCTGTCGTGGCACAGTTCCACTTTCCCGCCCTCTCCCCATAACCCTTAATCCCCTCTCTTATCAAAAACCCATCAACCCGCGTCTTAAAAATATTTAGCGAGGCAGCCTCCACCACTTCAACGGGCAGAGAATTCCAGAGATTCACCACCCTTTGAGTGAAGAAGTTCCTCCTCAACTCCGTTCTAAACCACCCCCCCTTTATCTTGAGGCTGTGCCCCCTAGTCCTACTGTCTTTTTTGAGCGGGAAGAGTCTCTCCACCTCTATCCTATCCATCCCATTCATCATCTTATACGTCTCAATGAGATCTCCCCTCATTCTTCTAAACTCTAATGAGTACAAGCCTAGTTTATTCAGCCTCTCCTCATAGCTCAACCCCCTCAACTCCGGTATCAGCCTAGTAAACCTCCTCTGCACTCCCTCCAAGGCCAAAATATCTTTGCGCAGGTGCGGCGACCAAAACTGCACACAGTACTCCAGCTGCGGCCTCACCAATGCCCTATACAGCTGCAGCAAGACCTCCCTACTTTTATATTCAATCCCCCTCGCTATGAAGGCCAGCATCCCATTCGCCTTCCTGACCACCTGCTGCACCTGCAAGCTGGGTTTTTGCGACTCATGCACAAGGACCCCGAGGTCCCTCTGCACTGTCGCCTGCTGCAGTTTTTCGCCACGTAAGTAATAGTCCTTCCTACCATTATTCCTACCAAAGTGGACCACCTCACACTTGCCAACATTAAATTCCATTTGCCATTTCCTGGCCCATTCGCCCAGCCTATCTGGATCCTTCTGCAGACTCTCCACACCCTCCGCACAATTTGCTGTTCCCCCAATCTTGGTGTCATCAGCAAATTTCGACACCCTACACTTGGTTCCCTCCTCCAGATCATCTATATAAATGGTAAAAAGCTGAGGCCCCAGCACCGACCCCTGGGGCACTCCACTAGTCACCATCCGCCAATCCGAATAGCACCCGTTGACCCCCACTCTCTGCCTCCTATTTGACAACCAATCCTCTATCCACGCTAACACCCTACCCCCAACTCCATGTCCCTCGACCTTCTGCAATAACCTCTTGTGAGGTACTTTGTCAAACGCCTTCTGAAAATCTAGAAAGACCACATCCACTGGCTCTCCTCTATCCACTGCCCTAGACACATCCTCATAGAACTCCAGTAAATTTGTCAGACACGACTTCCCTTTAATGAAACCGTGCTGCGTCTGCTCTATCAAACAATTCCCTTCAAGATGCCTCGCAATTTCCTCCTTAATGACAGATTCTAACATTTTACCTACCACAGACGTTAAACTAACCGGCCTATAATTCCCTGCCTTTTGCCTGGCACCCTTCTTAAACAACGGCGTAACATTAGCCATTTTCCAATCATCCGGCACTTCCCCGGAATCCAGCGACGTCTGGAAAATAACCACCAAGGCATCCACTATCACCTCCACCATTTCTTTCAGAAACCGGATCAAGGTAATCAAGATAACTAAAGATTGCCATTTTTGTTCGTATCCTGAGATCAGATAAAATAAACTGATACTGTAACTTGTTTGATTAAAAAAAGAAGTGATCGATTGAGAAGACTTAGATTGAAGACAATATAAAAATGTGTATAAATCCAATATTAACCTCCCTTCCCTTCCCCCCACACACACACCCCCACACCAACCCTGCGTGGGTGTACTCTGGGTGCTCCGGTTTCCTCCCACAGTCCAAACATGTGCTGGTTAGGTGCATTGGCCATGCTAAATTGTCCCTTAGGGCCCCAGGACATTAGAGGGTTTAGCATGGTAAATATGTGGGGTTATGGGAATAAGGCCTGGGTGTATTGTTGGTGCAGACTCTATGGGCCAAATGGCCTCTTTCTGCACTATAGGCCTTCTATGATTCTATGACTCAAATATGAATAATGTGTATATTGTAATGACCAAAAACTCTGTTGGCCATTTGAACCCTTAATTTTGGGTAGATTTTGCATAGGTTGTGGAGGGACGAGCTGGATAGGCTAAACATCCCTATATATTTGTACACTTATATACTGGAATTTTACTGCCCTGTCCACCACAGAATCGGAGTGGGTGAGGGGCGGATAGTAGAAATGTCCGTTGACCTCAGGCAGGATTTTACAATTTCAGGATGAGTGAGGCTGTAAAATCCTGCCCATTTTCTTTCTTATCTTTTTTATGTTTTTTAAATTTTCTTTCACATTAAAGGCAGCTCCTCAGACATATGTGCTGGCAGCAAGAGATTTTAACTTTTAAACTTACACATAGTCTGTCAGTTGAAAGATTATATCTGATACCCAATCCAGGTCAAAATTTGATTTGATTTGATTTGTTATTGTCACATGTACGAGAATGCAGTGAAAAGTATTGTTTCTTGTGCGCTACACAGACAAAGCTTACCATTCATAGAGAAGGAAAGAAAGGAGTGCAGAATGTAGTGTTACGGTCATAGCTGGGGTACAGAGGAAGATCAGCTTAATACAAGATAAGCCCATTCAAAAGTCTGATGGCAGCAGGGAAGAAGCTGTTGGTACGTGACCTCAAACTTTTGTATCTTTTTC
The DNA here is from genome assembly GCF_965287045.1 of Carcharhinus amblyrhynchos. NCBI lineage: Eukaryota > Metazoa > Chordata > Chondrichthyes > Carcharhiniformes > Carcharhinidae > Carcharhinus > Carcharhinus amblyrhynchos. The sequence goes on from NC_137327.1 coordinate 13,478,019, forward strand.
CCAATGGAAGAAGGTGAAAGAGAATATGTCCGGGGTGCGTGGGATCCTGAATTATGCTGGCTGCTTGGAATTGGAACAAGGAGAAATGTAAGGATTAGAAGCAGTACAGAGAAGTGGCAAGATGGTAGCAGCAATTTTCTCCCCTTAAAAGTTATCTTGTGTTTCTTCACCAAACTCATAATCACCCAATATACAAATCTCCCCTTGACTGACATCTGTTTCTTGAAAATGCACAAGGTTAGCTGTTTGCTTTCTCCTTCCTTCATTTGAGTGAACAGCTGGCTTCTGTCGACCCCTACACAGATTAGGAACTTATTCAATGGAGTCAAGACATTCAGCTCCATAAGCTTGTTACACCATTTATTAGGTCTTGGCTATTTATATCTTAACTCCATTTACCTGCCTTTGTACCATAACCCTTAATACTCTTATCTATGAACAGTATATAGAGCTCTGAAGGAGAGTCACATGTTCTAGAAACATTAATTATGTTTCTCTCTCCATAGATGCTGCCAGACCTGCTGAGTTTTTCCAGTAGTTTTTGTTCTTATAACACATTATATTATCACTATTGTATCAACGAACTGTCCGTTTATCTCACACTCATTTATACTGCACAGCTTTGTTATATTTTTAACTAATTTATTGGTTTGGGCCAGTTCCTCTTCTGCTGATAGTAAAATCTCTGCCAGTTGAAAGATCGTAAATGATACCAAAATCCAAGGTAAAAATGGAACAATGAACAGTACAAGGAACAGAAACAATGCAGCGAAATGATATGGTGGAAGCAGATGGAACATCTGACCAGCTTCTAATTAAATGAAGTGAAGAAGATTTGCCTTTCAGACAACGGTGTTCATTAAGATCATTGCTGATATAATCACTTCATCCTGTTACTTCTTTTTGACACTGTTATTTTATAGCGACTGTGGGCAAGATAGGAAGGACATGCCACTCCATCAAGTGACCAGGTCTCGTAATTCCTCCTCCCACTGTCCCCAGGTGCAAAGATAAAAATGGATTTTCTTTTAATTACCTCATCAGGCGAAACTAACTTGGAAGTGATACTGAACCTGAGAGTACAAGGGGAGAGTAATTAGTATTGGTGGATCCAGGGTTTAACCCAGAGTTGCTAAGGGATCTTCTTATTTTGTCGATGTATGTTAATTTATCTATATTGCTACACCACTCAGTAATTCCCCTAAAGCTTTCCACTAAGGATGCCATTAATTTTTAAGTACTCAAAGGTACACTGAAATACATTGAACTGCCCTGCCTTGAAAATACGAAGAGAAGAATTGCTATGCTGAAGTCCTGGTCCATTCAATGCAAAGAAACCACTCATTTAGTATCTAAGGGTCGACAAATACCTATTCAAATTATATTTCTGGTTGGAAGGTGGAAGTCTGAGTTGCTACATTGAGACAATGGGGTATAACATAGGACAGAATCATAGAGTCCCCACTGTGCAAAAGGAGACCATTTGACCCATCGAGTCCATACTGACTCTCTGATAGAGCATCTCACCCAAGGCTTCTCCCTCACCCTATCCCCGTAACCCTACATATTTACTGCACTGATTCCCCCAACCTAAAAATCATTGGACACCAAGGGGCAAGTTAGCATGGCCAATCCACCTAACCTGCACATCTCTGGAGTGTGGGAGGGAACCGGAGCATCCGGAGGAGACCCACGCAGACACGGGGAGAATGTGCAAACTCCACACAGGCAGTGACCCAAGACGAGAGATGAATTTGGATCCCTGGCACTGTGAGGCAGCAGTGCTAACCACTGTGCCACAGTACCACCCTGAACTCCTGTGCCATCCTGTCCTCTTAACTTCAGGTTGTCTGCATCACAAGCTTAAGTTACAGTAAGACAAACACACTCAGGTTCAAACTAGACAAAGGCAAATTTAGGAATAATGTCAGGAAATTTGTCTTCACGTTGAGTGAACAGCACCCTGAATGGACTCCAAGTCAGGGAAACAAAATTCTTGAAATCATTCCAGAAGCAGTCAGGACTGTGATGCTGCTGGCCATAACCCTGGGAATTTCCTCCTCATCTTGCACTGTAACTCTCATGGATTATCTGCAGAAACCACATAACCGGGATTTCCGCTGGCGTCCAGCAGTTTCTCCAGTCAGCTAGGAGAATGCCCAAGAAATTCCAATTTATTTTTCTGAATGGGAAAACCACCTTTATTGACAGCAATCTTACAATCAATAATTTTAGAAGTTTATTTAGGGTGGTTTATCACTGTTCATTATTCCTGACAGCACAAGCTCAAAGGGCTGAGTGACTTGCTACTGTTTCTATATTCCCTGAAATATCACGGTTACATAGAATCATAGGATCCTGTAGTGCAGAAGGAGGCCATTTGGCCCATTGAGTCTGCACCGACCACAATCTCACTCAGGTCCTATCCCCATAGCCCCATGCATTTGCCCTAGCTTGTCCCCTGACACTAAGGGACAATGTAGCATGGCCAATCCACCTAACTTACACATCTTTGGAGTGTGGGAGGAAACCGGAGCATCCAGGGAAAATCCAGACAGACACAGGAAGAACATGTAAACTCCACACAGACAGCGACCCAAGCTGGGAATTGAACCAGGGTCCTTGGCGCTGTGTGAGGCAGCAGTGCTAACCACTGTGCCACTGTGGGGCTATGAGGAATCCAGAGACTTATTCCATCTTTTGGCTAAGAAAGAAATTCAGCAATTTGCTAAATAGAGGTGAATCAAAATACATTGAAAATGCAATCCTTAAAACTCACTTAATTTTCACTAGTTTGATTACCCTCTTCCCTGCCTTAGATATATTTATGTCATGGCTGGTTGTGTAATCATCACATATGTCAGCTCCACATTCACCAGCAATCTGTCACTTGATCCTGAGGTCAACACACATGTTGCGAAAGCTGCAGTTGTTATTGTCCAAGCTGAGTAAGAGAATGAGTTGGAGATTCCAGCGTTGGGCTGGGGTGGGCACGGTAAGAAGTCTCACAACACCAGGTTAAAGTCCAACAGGTTTATTTGGAATCACAAACTTTCAGAGCACTGCTCCTTCAACAGGTGAGTCACTTGATGAAGGGGCAGCACTCTGAAAGCTCGTGATTCCAAATAAACCTGTTGGAATTTAATTGGTGTTGTAAGACGTCTTGCTAAGACAATGAGGAATAACAGCAAGATGACTGAGGACACCAAACTGAGTTTCCCAAATCTGTACCCTCAGTACACTCCTCTACAGTGGTGAGAGCTGAGTAACATATACTAGAGAGGAGAAAGGGCCAAACAGCTTCCACCTTTGCTGTTCCAGATATACCCTCAGCATCTCACAGCAGGACAAGGTCACCAACTCAGAGGTCTGGGAGCATGCTTGTTCCACCTTAGCAGATACTCATTGCTAAGCTCACAGTAACTGTGCCGCCTCAGCCATATTAATTGGATAGATGATGGCCATATACCCAAAGACCTTCTGTATGTTGAGCTGACCACATGGTCACGACCTCTAGGAATCCACGCCTCCTCTACCTGCAAGCAGGGTGGCAGATAAAAGCAAAATACTGTGGAAATCTGAAATTAAAACTGAAAAATGCTGGATAAGATCAGCAGGTCTGGCTGCATCAGTGGAAGTTCTGTAAAAGGGTAATGTCAACTCAGAACTTTCACTCTGTTTCTTGCCACAGACGCTGCCAGACCCTGCTGAGTTTATCCAGCATTTTCTGCTTTTATTATGAAATTGGCAGCCATTGACTGATAACAGTTTAGACAGTTGCTGATAGAATCATAGAATCCCTACAGTGCAGAAGGAGGCCATTTGGCCCATTGAGTCCGCATCAACGACAATTCCGCCCAGGCCCTATTCCCATAACCTCTCATACTTATCCTGTTATTCCTTCTGACACTCAGGGGCAATTTTAGCATGGCCAATCAACCTGACCTGCACATCTTTGGACTGTGAGAAGAAACTGGAGCACCTGGAGGAAACCCACGCAGACACGGGGAGAATGTGCAAACTCCACACAGACAGTGACCCAAGCTGGGAATCGAATCCAGGACCCTGGCACTGTGAGGCAGCTGCGCTAACCACTGTGCCACCGTGCTGATGGCCACGATGTTTGGAAGCTTACTGTTTGCAAGGACATTGAAAAAGATGAGCAGAAATGGAAAATTCAGTTGTCTGAGACGAGGACTCAGAGAAAACATGAGGTCAGTGAATCCCACACCTTTTGGGCCCACTGCCTTCCTACGCAACAAATGTGACGGAGTCTTCTGTGCCAGACTGGAGATTCTGACACTTAACACAGAGCGATTACCCCGGCACAAACTATTGTTGACTGAGATAGAAGGGTTTTGTTTTATTTGATTTGATTTATTATTGTCACATGTATTGGTAAAAAGTATTGAGCTGGTGACAGAATCCAATATCTGCCATTCGGAAAGATGCTGCAAAATCATCACTAATTGGGGCCTTAATGAGTGTAATTGGCTGCTAACTTTGTGAAATTGGCAGCCTATCCAATTTCCAGTCCGTCCCAGGGTAAGTTTCCTGAGAACAGGAATGCATCCAGGAACTGGCTCAGCCTTTTACTTAATACATTTTTACAGGATGTGAACATTAGTGGCTGGGCCCAGCACTTGTTGCCTGTTCTAAATACCTCTCCATCTCAGAGCGCAGCTGAGAGTCAACCGTATTGCTGTGGACCTGGAGTCACATGTAGACCAGACCAGGTAAGGACAGCAGATTTCCTTCCCCAAAGGATATTAGAGAACCAGATGAGTTTTTAACAGCAATTGGCTTTGTGATCATCATTGGACTTTTATTTCCAGATTCTTTTACTGAATTTTTTTTCATTGAATCCAGATTTCACCATTTTTATTGAATTCAAATTTCACCATCTGCCATGGTAGGATTTGACCCCAGGTCTCCAGACCTTTCCCTGGCTCTCTAGAGTACCAGCCCAGTGACAATACCACTGCTTCCCCCAACCACATTGTTCCTATTTTCCCTGCCTCCAAGTCCATTATCACAGGGCCGCGAAAACCCAGAATGATGTGTCACCATGGAAACAAATTATTAAAGCTTCTAAGACATGCTTCTAGGACCAATATCACCAAGTTTTAAGCAAATAGATAGGAACAGTAAGAAGAAATCTGGCCCTTTGAACGTATTCTTGGGCAGTATTAAGCTACTCAAAATGAGGTTCTAAACTGACTAATCACAGTTTCCAAAAGAAAGCAACCTAGGCTGGAGATTTCCATGGACATTCTCCGACTACAGCGTTGGTGGATGATGGGTGGAAATCCCATGTCTTAAAGCAAATTACGATGGATACTGGAATCTGCTAGCTGGAAAATCTCAGTATGTCTAGCAGGAAAGAAGAGTGCTTACGTTTCGAGTCCAGCTGAAAACTAAGAGGCACGGAAAGTGGCAGATATTGATAGTGTAGGGAGAGGGAATGAAAGATGAGTCATAGTCACAGAAACAAGGGGAAAGGCTGCTAATGGCAGTCCACAGAAAGAATAGAAGGTGTGAAGGGGCAAATGGCACAGAAGCTGAAATCGGAGGGTAAACTGTGACAGATGAAGGTGTGGGGGAGGGGGGAAGTGGTTTTGTTGATTTCTCACCGGAGTTACGACGGCTGATTGGGACAATCCGAAGGAAATTCCAAAGTCTTCGAGCTGTGGATGGCTACATCCCCAGACTCAGGAGCAGGCTCATCCTATGACTCAAAACATAGAAACATAGAAAACAGAAGCAGGAGTGGGCCATTCAGCCCTTCGAGCCTGCTCCGCATTCATTTTGATCATGGCTGATTATCAAATTCAATATCCTGATCCCCCCCCGCTTCCCCCCCCGCCCCCCCCCCCCCCATATCCCTAGATCTCTTTAGCACAAAGAGCTATGTCTAATTCCTTCTCGAAATCACACAACCTTTTGGCCTCAACTACATTCTATGATAGTGAATTCCACACATTCACCATCCTCTGGGTGAAGAAAATTCTCCTCACCTCAGTCCTAAAAGGTTTACCCCTTATCCTCAAACTATGACCCCCAGTTCTGGACTCTCCCACCGTTGGGAACAATCTTATAGAAACATAGGGCAGGATTTTCCAGTTTAGCTGGTCCCTCAACCATAAAATCCTGCCCAAGGTCAACGGACCTTCCCGTGGCGGGCGGGACGATAAACTTCTGGCCATAGACTTGGTCCCAACTGACGCAGAACCAAATCTTCGAACAATCTCCTTCTAATTAAATTTACCGAAACGCCCAAGAGCCTGCAACTGGCCAGTGGGTTGACTTTATCGGGTGGGTTGTAACTGACTTTAAATATAAACGGGATTCCTTTCAGAGAAAATTACAAAATAAAGGAGCCACACAAGTCTTCAAAACAATGCTGTGTGGTAGGAAGAGGACCAAGTGGCTGATTAGCCAGCTGTACAGACAAATAAGATGCAAACTAAAATGATTTTTGAGCTAAAAATACATAATAATGTATTTTTAGCTCAATGTGAATGGTTAAAGACTGCCCCGAGATCAAATAAAAGATAATGAAAAGGAGGATAGCAGATGACTCCGACAGCAAAAAAACTGCTTCTTCTGTTATGTTCTGAATCAAACAAATCATCAAAGACATTTTTAGACAATTGAAACTTGCTCAAGGACAGGTTGACTCTCAATGAATGACAGATACACTAAACAAATAATTCATATCAATCTTCACGCTTGATGGTGATGTTTTATATCTGACAATAACTTCTTTAATATTAAAACAGATGAGGTCATGTCAAATAGAATAAAAAAGGAGAGAGTGCAGAATGTAGTGTTACAGTCATAGCTAGGGTATAGAGAAAGGTCAACTTAATGCGAGGTAGGCCCATTCAAAGATCTGATGGCAGGAGGGAAGAAGCTGTTCTTGAGTTGGCTGCTACTTTAATATCTTTTTCCTGACAGAAGAAGGTGGAAGAGAACATATCCAGTGTGCGGGGGGTCCTTAATTATTCTGGCTGCTTTTCTGAGGCAGCGAAATTCTTAAAGAAATCTATCATTGTCTGTTGGTGTCAAGGGCTGTTTTCTCAGATTGTAAGGATGCAAGTGTAGTTCCAAATTATGTAAAGCTGGTCGGGCAGAATTGGGTAACTATAGACTTGACTTCAGTAATAGATAAGATGCTAAAGTGAAAGAGACGCCTTTCTGAGAACCTGAATAGAAAAGATCTAGCTAGGGGCATCCAATATGAAGAAAAAAGCTTGTTGTATAAATTTGACTGCATTCTCTTGAAGAGGTCACCAGGTTAATCGTGGAAGAGGCCAAGTTGCTAGACATTGTCTTACTAGATTTGTACTTCCCGTGAGATTTCTTTGCAAGAATAGTCAGAAGGGAAGTGGATAGGGCTGCAGTTCAAGGTGAGAGCAAGGCAGTTTTCCAAGTTTTTAACCAAAGGGATTTGTAGTTTACCCAGGACTGCAGTCTGGACACAGAGGCAATGGAAAAGTCAAGAGGGGTAAGAATGAGGCAGAGTGGGGTATAGTCAGCGTTTGTGGGAAAGGGTGAGATAGTGCATGTGTGGGTGAATTTCTGCAGCTGGACAGGTATGAAGGAATAACTTGTCTGAAAATATTGCGAGGGGGAAATTAGGTTAGATTTTAAATGCTGCCAGTGACCACAAGAGCTATGGCAACAGGTTTATGGGAACGGTTGCCCACTTGTGTTGAATGTTAATTCACTCTATTTCAGTTCTTCTCTATTGAAGTGGACCTCCTTCTGGTTTTGAGTGGAGATTTTTTTTATTCATTCGTGAGGTATGGGCATTGCTGGCTGGCTAATACTAATTGCCCATTCCTAGTTGGCTTGAACTGAGTGGTTTGCCAAGCCATTTTAGAAGGCAGTTGAGAGTCAACCACTTTGCTGTGGCCCTGGAATCACATGTAGGCCAGGTAAAGGTGGCATATTTCCCTCCCTGTAGGACACTGGTGAACCAGGGAGTTTTTCTGACAATTGACAATGGTTTCATGGTCATCAGTTGATTCTTAATTTCAAATTTTTTTCATCAAACTCAAAGTCCACCATCTGTCATGGCGGGATTCGAACCCAGAACATTAGCTGAGTTTTGGGATTAATCGTCTAGCAATAAAACCACTGGGCCATTACCTCACCTGACTGAGACGTAGAGAGCCCACCATTCCAGGGCAGCATGGTGGCACAGTGGTTAGCACTGCTGCCTCATACCACCAGGGACCCGGGTTCAATTCTAGCCTCGGGTGACTGTGCAGAGTTTGCATGTTCTCCCCGAGCCTGCTTGGGTTTCCTCCGGGAGCTCCAGTTTCCTCCCACACCCCAAAGATGTGTGGTTAGATTGATTGGCCACGCTAAATTGATTCTCATGCTGGAATTCTGCTGACCCACCCACTACAGAATCGGAATGAGCGAGGGGTGGACTACAGAAATGTTCCTCAGGCAGGAATTTCTGGTCTCGCTCGAGCGCAGCTGTAAAATCCTGCCCTTACTCTCAGGAGGACGAGCAGGGTAAATATGTGGGGTTGTGGTGTTAGGGCCTGGGTGGGATTGTTGTTGGTGCAGGCTTGATGGGCTGAATGGCCTCCTTCTGCACTGTTGGGATTTTATGAGACAAGTCAGGGACAATGTGATTTCTTGGATTTGTTTCCAATTGCCTAAAAGGGTCAGAAAGGAAAAGCTCCAGATCCTTTTTCCTTAATTAGCCGAGGGTATTCTTCTGCTTCCTCCAGCTTCCCAGAAAGTTGCATGACTTTAGGTGGTTCAGGAAGTATACTCGTCATGATGCATGGGACCTCACAACTGGATGGGATGGTCTAAATAGAGAAATGGGCTTTTTAGCTGTCAATAATTGTTGAGAATTTGTCCTTGCATGGAGGCCCATAAATGTGCTGCACCCTAACTGATTATTTGTCCTTTTGATCACAATAGGTTGTAATTTTTCTTTGGCAGAACAGCATTGATCTTTTTAAGTCTTGACTGCATCATTAATTCTGAGGAACAGTCCTACATTTTAAAAATCTATATCAGTTCTGTGTAAAAAGAACCTATTACTGTCTTACTACCACCCTCTAGTGGTTTAGAAAATAAAATTGTTTGTTCTGACTTTGTAGCCCTGTGGCAGAAAATGTCAAGGGAAGTTCAAACCTTTACTAGTGAACAATAATTACATGTAAAAGGTGTTTTTGCTTGTGTCGTGATGGGAAGGTTTGATATAGAGGAGGTGTGCACCATATTTTTATATAAAAGATAAAAATTATGTCACTCTTTTCTTTTGAAGATTAAAAAAAAGTTCATCTTGAGAATTGTTGGAAAAAGTCATTTTGTCACACAATATAACGTTATTGCTTTCCCTGACATTGGTATTCTTGCGATTATCCTGATGAGTGCAAGACAAAAAGCTGCAACAAAATGTTTTTTTTCCAGCAATACTCAAGTTCGATACTGCCAAATGACGAAGTGTCAATCTATTTAAAAGCTCCTTCCAAATGAAATCTATCCATTTTATTTCACATTCTTCTCTGCTGAGCCTACATTTTCATAATAAAACTTTGACGCATGGGATAGTTCTACAAATCTAACCAGTTTAAATAATGTCAATTATAAATCTTTTGTTCAATGACAGAATGGATATCTTAATAGCTACACCATTTCCAGCGTGACGTTCTAGACTGGAATTTTCTGGCTATTCTTGCTGGTGGGATTGTCCGATACTGCTGATGGTGAATCCCCATTACAGGGTTCCTGGTGGTTGGGGGGAGAGCACAGTACAGGAAACCCCATTGACAGCATCAGGATTTTCTGATCCCACCCCCGGCCAATAATCGAACATTTCCACTGCCTCACAATGTCATGGGACACACAAAAAAATCCCGCCCTTAGTTTCCATTTGATCTCCACACTGGACCCCTTTAAAACAAATGAGTGTATGGTGAATATTGTACTTAAAGCTTATTTATTAGTGTAACAAATAGGCTTACATTGATAATGTAGTGAAGTTACTGGAAAAATCCCCTGTCGCCACACTGCAGTGCCTGTTAAGGTACTCCAGGGGAGGATTTAGCATGGCCAATGCACCTAACCACCACATCCTTCAGACTGTGGGAGGAAACCGGTGTACCCGGAGGAAACCCATGCAGATACATGGAGAATGTGCAGACTCTGCACAGACAGTGACCCAAGCCGGGAATCGAACCTGGGTCCCTGGAGCTATGAGACAGCAGTGTTAACCACTGTGCCATTATATCGATTCGTCTGGCATCTATCTACTTATCCATTTTAGCAAATAACCATTGTTCCTTCAAGCAGGCAGAAATAAATTCTCACTTTAAAAGCAAAACATTGAGAATGTTGATTACCACTTCAAAGTGAACAGGTTTGCCGATATGATTCTTGGAAGGGGATTTTTAACTTCCAACTTCAGCTGTCGGCGCTCCCTTGGATGGTTATTGCGGATGAGTCCTACTTGGAAATAATCCAAAACTGTGGAACGTCTAAATATCAACCTCTCATTAACACCTTACAATCGGGTCCCTGCCTGCTCAGACACAGATTTAAGTGGCTTTTAGAAATCTACATTCGGCATAAATTGGCCAAAGATCAGATATGATTGATCACTTTTCATGTTTCCCTCCACGTTTGTCCATTTATCAGACAGAATGGAGTTGTAAACCTCTTTCAGGAATCAAAGCTATGACCTTTGTTGAAAGATGGCAATCCCAGTTAATTTACACTTAAATTTTATTCTAATTGATATCAAGGAATTTGGCCAGTTTTAGATATGCCACGTCTGCTCCTCCAAACCCCTAGTAGTACATTAGAAAGACATTTGTTTCTGGAGCTCTTTCAAATTATTATCAGTCTTCCTGTGTATCTGTTTGCACAGAACCATAGCGAGAGAGAGGTCCTGCATTGCTGAATATGTGCAAACACGTGATCTGAAAATCCCTTCACCTTATTTTTTACAGTGCACTGAGTTCTGGGACTGTTTCCTTGAATTGTAGTGTCAGCTTTCATAAAGGGCAGCATTTTAAAGTTTGTTTGTTCGTGTCACGAGCAGGCTTACGTTAATTCTGTACTAAAGTTACTGTGAAAATCCCCTTGTCACCACACTCCAGCGCCTGTTCTGGTACACTGAGGGAGAATTTAGCATGGCCAATGCACCTAAGCACCTAATTCACCTCTTTCGGACTGTGGGAGGAAACTGGACCACCCGGAGGAAACCCATGTAGACATGGGGAGAATGTATAGTTAGTCATAGACAGTGACCAAAGCTGGGAATCGAATCTGGAGTCCCTGGTAGTGTGAGGCAGCAGGGCTAACATTGTATCGAGGGAGTCCATGAGATGATTGAAGGAACCTTAAGATTTTTTTAATTCATTCGTGGGACATGGGCGTTCCTGGCTGGTCAGTATTTATTGCTGATCCTTAATTGCCTGAGGGCAGTTAAAAGTCAACCACATTGCTGTGGCTCTGAAATCACATGTTGGCCAGAGTGGGTAAGGACGGCAAATTTCCTTCCCGAAAGGATACGAGTGAACCTGATGGGTTTTCTGACAATTGACAATGGTTTCATGATCACCAGCTGATTCTTAATTCCAGGTATTTTTTATTTAATTCAAATTTCACCATTTGCCATGGCGGGATTTGAACCTGGGTTCCCAGAACATTAGTTGAGTTTCTGGATTGATAGTCTAGCGATAATACCACTGGACTATCACTTCCCTATGATCAACAGGCAAGAAATGCCCAGCTTTCAGAAAAGGCGATTGTGTCTAATAAACCTATCAGATATTTTTATGAAACTTAAAGGATTCCTGAGCAAAAACTTCCTGGTAGATGTTGTGTACTTGGACTTCCAAAGAGCGTTTGACTATATACCCATCTACAGCTTACTCTACAAGACTATATATTGTGGTATTGGTGAAGAAATTGATCAGGATCTTACATTTCTGGAAGCAGAAAGGTGTGGTTGATGATTCTGGATCTGCTCGGGGCCGTATTTACAAATTCATAAGTAACACATTGAAGAGTTCACTCTTGGTTTCATTGTTTTTCATAATTTTTACAAGTATCAGCTTTCCCAATATAGGCATTGGGGAATAACCTGCAAGTTCACAGAAGACACTGAAGGTTGTGTGAATACCAGGGTTACAGAGCAGAAGAGATTTCTGCAGTAGGTTGAATATCCTCAACGCAGATAAGTGCAATGCAATGTTAACATCAAGTATATGAATAAGAAGCATTCATGCTGTTGAATGATAAAGGGATTTTGAAGATATTGTTGACAGCTCTTGAAAGATGCATGATGGATGTTGAGAAACCACAACCAAAGCAAACTGGATATTATTCTTTCTTATTTATACAGAGGGTGTGAGTGTCGCTGGCAAGGCCAGCATTTGTTGCTCATCCCTCATTGCCCTTGGGATTTTTGAACTGCTATAGTTCATCTAGTGCAGCAGAATCATACACAGTGCTGTTGAAAAGGGATTTTAACCCCATGACAGTGAAGGAATGGTGATATAGGTTGCAAGTGTGGCTTGGAGGGGAAGTTGCAAGTGGTGGTTCATTTTCATTTGTTGCCCTTGTCCCTCTGGGGGGTCGAGATTGCTGGCTTGGAAGGGGCTGTCAAAGAAATCTTTTGGCATGTTGCTGCAGTATATTTGTATTAGGGTTAGGAAATGGAGAAAATTAATGTTCCAAGTAGTGGATGGTATGCTGATCAACTAGGCTGCTTAATCCTCGATGGTATGGAGATTCTTGATAGCTGTTGGAGCTGAATGGGGGAGACATGGTGGCACACTGGTTAGCACAGCTGCCTTACAGCGCCAGGGACCCCGGTTCAGTTCTGGTCTTGGGCTACTGTCCATGTGGAATTTGCACATTCTACACATTCTGCGTGGATTTCTTCCGGGTGGTCCGGTTTCCTCCCACACTCCAAAGATGTGCAGGTTGGGTGGATTTGCCATGCTAAATTGACCCTTAGTGTCAAGAGGATTATGAAGGTAAATACATGGGGTTATGGGTATAGGGCCTGGGTGGGATTGCCGTCAGTGCAGGCACAATGCACCGAATGGCCTCTCCCTGCTCTGTAGGGATTTCACGATTCTATGATTCATCCAGGCAAGTGGAAAGTATTCCATACTTTATGGAAAGTATAAATTTCCATTTTTATGGAACTACATAAAAATATACATTTTTACATACAGCTGACTTGTGGACAGGCCTTAGGTGGACAGGCCTGTCCACCTAAGCTGATGGTGGACAGGCCTTAGGGAGTCAGGACGTGAGATACTCACCACAGAATTCTCAGCTTCTGATCTGCTTTGTAACCATAGTATTTATATGACTTATCTAATTAAGTTTCTTGCCAATGGTGATGGTGGGGACTAAGCGATTGTTATGTTGTTCAAAATCAGGGGAAATGCTTAGATTCTGTCTTGTTGGAGGTGGACATTGTCTGACACCTGTGTGCTGTTACTTGCACTTAACAAGTTAAGCCTAAATGTTGTCCAAGTCTATCTCTGTATAGGCATGAGCTGCTTCAGTATCTGAGGAGCTGCAAATGGTATGGGGCATCATCAACAAACGTTCTGTCATCTGACATTATGATGGAAGGAAGAGCTGAAGGTGGTTGGACTGAGGATACATTCCTGAGGAACTCCTGCATTAATGCCCCAGGACTGCGACAATTAGCCTCCAGTAATCACAAGAGTGGAGTTTTCCTTCTGAGTCACAATGACTTCAAATTTGCTAATGCCACACACAGGAGATCAGAGTCAGGGCTGTAAGATGTAATGTGAAATAGGATCTCAGCCAGAAGCGAATGGAAAATTAAGGGATTTAGAGATTGTCATATCAGGCAGCTTTACCAGCATTAACTGCTCTTGTCTCCAAGATAAGCTCTAAATGATTTTGTACTTCTGCTATTATCCTTCACTGTGCCCAGTGATGGCACTGTTCCAGCAATAGCCAATCTTACTGCAGACACCTCTTGTCCCATCAGGATTGCATTGAGCTATTCAACAGAAAATAAAACACCTCTTGTTGCTGTACAAAACCTTGGTTAAACTTCTTATGTAATATTGCACCTAGTTTTGGTTCACTCATGTGGTGAAGCTTGAAAGAAGTCCAAAGACCGTAAGCATGATTCTCATCTCAAATCTCAATGTTGGCACAGAGGTTAGCACTGCTGCCTCACAGCATTAGGGACCCAGGCTCAATTCCCAGCTTGGGTCACTGCCTGTGTGGAGTTTGCATGTTCTTCCCATGTCTGTGTGGATTTCCTCCCACAGTCCAAAGATATGCTGGTTAGGTGCATTGCCCACGCTAAATCTCCCCACAGTGCATCCGAACAGATACCAGAGTGTGGTGACTAGGGAATTTTCACAGTAACTTCATTGCAGTGTTAATGTAAGCCTACTTGTGATAATAATAAATAAACTTTTACTTTAAAATTGCCTTAATTGTTCAGAGTGGCTTCAGAATTTGTGCCTATTTATTTTAGCCTTCAGTTGATTTGATAAAGGTCTATGGAATGAAGTTTATCATACTTTTAAAATAATTTACAATCAAATTTATGGAGAATTTTTAAAAATAATTAGCTAGGGCAGTGATAACTTTCCTTTTTTACCTTCAGAATACAGACAATGAATGCAACAGTGACAAAAACTCGGGTTAATATCAATAATGCTTGACACTGTCATCATTTTGTATCTACTTTTGAGGTTTCTGAAACTCCTCTTGAGCAATAGAGGCTGCTTTTTTGAAATGTTACCGGGTTAAAATTTTAAAATTGAAAAGTAAAACTCTTTGTAAAATATACTACATAAATTGTTGCATGGCTTTAAATAGGTAGACAAGTAGATTGTCCACTGGCTGGAACACAGCTGGGGTAGAGAAGTGGGGGATGGATATTTTACATGAGATTGTAGTCAGTCTGGGAGATGTAATGACAGATAGGATCTGAGCCAGAAACCGTTCTATCATTAAGGGAATCAGAGAATGTCACAGCAGTCTGGCTTTACTGGTTCTGCTCTGGATGATAAGATCACAGCAACTCTGAATTTCTGAGACTATCTCTTGTTGTGCTGAGGTGATGGCATCACTCTGGCAATAGCCATTCCTATCGCAGACTCTCATTGCCTCTCCCACAGGATGACATTGACAGGGAAGAGGAATGCTAATCATTAAAAAGTGGTCAGAATGACGCTAAAACCATTGGGCATCCCCGAGATCAGAGGCACTTGGAGGGACTTTATACTGAAGAAGATTAAAAAGGAACTATGAGTTGGAGTTGAGTTATGCAGTTAAAAATTGGAAAGAGAAAACTTGAAGCAGAGTTCCTCCAAAGTATCGACCTATCTTAACTTAAATTCTAAATTTTCTGTGACTGGTGGTTAATTAAGTGAGTTCTGAAGTTAGGGCCTCCCTCCATGGCGTATTTCGGGAAGGTGGGAGGCAATGCACTTCTCATTGGCGGTGGGATGTTACAGTCCCACTGTTGTAAACGAGATTTCCTATTGAATGTACCCCTCGGTGCTGGGAAAGCCACAGCAGCTCTTGGAGATTGTCTTCCCTGGGAACTGCCTGATTCCCCACCATTAAACCAGGAACATGCCAAACCAAAAACTATTCCACACTCCGTGATGATCCACTGTCAAAATCCTGTCCAGCTTCTGATGAATCAAATAGGCTGAACAATTGCACCAGAAACTTCAGATCATAGTATGAATCCTACATAATTTCAATACAAGTAAAATTTAATCAGGTTCTTTTATAACTGGAAAGCTAATTTCTCTGTCTTAAAAATGTGGAAATGTGTCACTCATGCTTCAACCATTGCTGCTAAGTAGTCTGCAATTTAATTCTTAGAACCAATCCAATCGGCACTATTTTCAGTTAAACTTAGACACCACGTCACAATCGAAGAATTTGTGAGGAGTTGTTTCTAATTCCTTAGAAGCTTAGAATCCCTACAGAAGAAGGCCATTTGGCCCATCGGATCTGCACCAACCACAATCCCACCCAGGCCATATTCCCATAACCTCATATATTTACCCTGCTAATCCCCTGACACCAGGGTCAACTTAGCATGGCCAATCAACATAACCCATGACTTGTTTTGTTTTGATTTGATTGTTTTGATAACCTGGCTGTTGTAACATTCTGCAAGTACCTTTACCTCATAGATGGCAGCTTTTCAATAAGACTCACATCACATTCTTAAGGGCAATTTGGGATAAGCAAGGAAAGCTATCCTTGCCAGCAATGTCATATGTCTTGAATGAATGTGGAAACAATAGCATTTTTAAAGTTTATTTATTGGTAACAAGTAGGCTTATATTAACAGTACAATGAAGTCACTGTGAAAATCCCCAGTTGTCACACTACGATGCCTGTTCGAATACACTGAGGGAGAAATGGCCAATGTACATTACCAACATGTCTTTCAGACTGTGGAAGGAAACCGGAGCACCCGGAGGAAGCCCACACGGACATGGGGAGAATATGCAGACTCCGCACAGTGACCCAAGCAGGGAATTGAACCCAGGTCTCTCGTACTGTGAGGCAGCAGTGCTAACCATTGTGCCACCGTGCTGCGTGTTTATAAGAATTTTAAATATTTAAATAATCCCACAATATAATTTCAATTCCTGCCCTTAAAATTGCTTCATCCCTCTTGTTATGAACCACACAGACACAATTGGGAAAGTTAACTGAGCCATACTCCCAACTCGCAGTTATGTTCAAAGGGTTGTTTGGGGAGGGTCTGGCCTCCTCCACTGTAGTCCTGAATCTCCGGTCTGCACTCCTTTGAGAGCAGTTCCCCGCTGGGAGAGCAGGACAGATTAACTTATCCTGATATCTTACAATCAGCAGTGACCCTTACATTTCACACACACTAGGGGTCCAAGTTATTACCCTGTGTGCTCTGGCTGACGTCAGAGGTACATTCCAAAAATTCTCAGTTGTAACATTTATGAAATCCCCAATTAACTCTTGCTATTATGATCTGCGATTTATAACTGGTGTTATTATAACAATTAAAGTAATCTTACTGACAGAATTAAGGCAAAGATAAACAGGAAGGCGCATTGGTGAGATAAAGAGACACTCTGCAGGGAATTATAATGTACGTTATTTGAACACACACACACACACACACACACACACACACACACACACACACACACACACACACACACACACACACACAAAGTGCACACACACACATACGAAAAGTGTATCTGTCAGATGATAGAAGATGCACTAAAAGTTGCATAGTTTAAAGCCCATACTTTACTTCATATGACAACTCTTTCTTCTTTTGAAAATACATTCTAAAACAATTATTGGGAACATATAATTAAAAAATATAAGATGGTCACCAAATGCACTGCTTACTATCTCTAAAGTGTTCCTGTTTTCATTGCCTTCAACATTATCCCAAAGTTATCTGTCACTGCTAGATCACTGTATATCCTTTTTTGTGATATTCTTGAGACCTTTCTGGTGCTGTAAGTCATCTAACAACTTATTCAACACATTAACCCTCTCCCTTTTCCTTTTTTGTCTAAAATATAACCAAACTATCATAATGTTTTCTTTAAATTTGTGCAGATAAGGAATAATGAGTTAGGAGAATCTCGCTGACATAAAACATCCTGAGGATTTACATGTGACAAATGTAGGTTCTACATAACAGGTAATATTTAAGGGATTAGATTGCTACTAGTACCATGCTTATAGATATTATTATGACCATTGGACTTTATAAGATATTTTTGGGTGGCACGGTGGCACAATGGTTAGCACTGCTGCTTCACAGCTCCAGGGTCCTGGGTTCGATTCCCAGCTCAGGTCACTGTCTGTGTGGAGTTTGCACGTTCTCCTCGTGACTGCGTGGGTTTCCTCCGGGTGCTCCGGTTCCCTCCCACAGTCCAAAGATGTGCAGGTTAGGTTGATTGACCATGCTTAGAAATTGCCCCTTAGTGTCCAGGGATGCGTAGGTTAGAGGGATTAGTGGGTATAATGTGTGGGGGTAGGGCCTAGGTGTTTGGTGCAGACTCGATGGGCTGAAGGGCCTCTTTCTATGAACCCTTTCTAGGGTTCTATGATCTATGACCGTCCATGTGGAGTTTGCACATTTTGCTGTTATGCGTGTGGGTTTTCTTCGGGTGATCCAGTTTCTTCCCACAGCCCAAAGATGTGCAGGTTAGGTGGATTGGCCATGCTAAATTGCCCCTTAGTGTCCAAAGATGTGTTGGTTATGTGGATTAGGCATGCTAAATTGCCCCTTAGTGTGCCAGGATGTGTAGGTTAGGGAGATTAGTGGCGTAAATACTTGGAGTTATGGGGATGGGGCCTGAGTGGGATGCTCTGTCAAAGAGTCAGTTCAGACTTGATGGTCCAAATGGCCTCCTGCTGCACTGTAGGGATTCTATGATTCTATGGATTCTATGATTTTAAGCTACATCCTATAATTCAAGGTGAAATGGAATTCAAGTTTGTTTATTAGCGTCACAAGTGAGCTTACATTAATACCACAATGAAGTTACTGCGATAATCCCCTAGTCGCCACACCGGGCACCTGTTCAGGTACACTGAGGGAGGATTTAGCGTGGCCAATGCACCTAACTGTAAGAGGAAACCGGAGCACCCGGAGGAACATAAGAACATAAGAAATAGGAGCAGGAGTAGGCAATCTAGCCCTTCGAGCCTGCCCCGCCATTCAATAAGATCATGGCTGATCTGTCGTGGCTCAGTTCCACCTTCCCGCCCTCTCCCCATAACCCTTAATCCCCTTGCCTATCAAAAACCTATCAACCTGCGTCTTAAATATATTAAGCGAGGCAGCCTCCACCACCTCAACGGGCAGAGAATTCCAGAGATTCACCACCCTTTGAGTGAAGAAGTTCCTCCTCAACTCCGTTCTAAACCTCCCCCCCTTTATCTTGAGGCTGTGCCCTCTAGCCCTACTGTCCTTTCTGAGCGGGAAGAGCCTCTCCACCTCTATCCTATCCATCCCATTCATCATCTTATATGTCTCAATGAGATCTCCCCTCATTCTTCTAAACTCTAACGAGTACAAGCCTAGTTTATTCAGCCTCTCCTCATAGTTCAACCCCCTCAACTCCGGTATCAGCCTAGTAAACCTCCTCTGCATTCCCTCCAAGGCCAAAATATCCTTGCGTAAGTGCGGCGACCAAAACTGCACACTGTACTCCAGCTGCGGCCTCACCAGTGCCCTGTACAGTTGCAGGAAACCCACACAGACAGGCGGAGAATGTGCAGACTCCACACAGACAGTGACAGAAGCCGGGAATGGAACTCGGGCCCCTGTGAGGCAGCAGTGCTAACCACTGTGCAACTGTGCTGCCCATTTGGAGAGGGGCGTGTCTGACCTCCTACGAAATCTGCCTGGAGAAAAGTCCCATTTTGACCTCATGGTCATGAGAACAGAGTCTCAATTAAAGTGTAGTTTTACAATCTGCACACAAAGGAAGAGGCAGCTGGCATGCGGACAGCCTGTCAGAGAATTGGGGCAGAAAGCCAAATACAGGGGCTGCTATGCCAAGCAGAGGAAGAGGGTTGTTTTTCTGCTTATCAACAAGCAAAGTGCTGGTGAGGAAAGATGCCCTGTTTGAAGAGATGAAGCTTGTAGAAATTTAAAGGCAAAGAGTCATAGAGGATGCCATGCTACTGGAAATTAGTTCAATGATGGTGAGGGGGCTGAGTGAAGGGACTTAGTGAAACATGGAAAAGAGATTCTGTTGAAGCCAGGAGAAGCTTGTGACTTTATAAACAAGATTACATTTCTGTTGGGAAACTGGTGTAATATATAAATGTGCCATTGAGTTTCTAGTTGTGTTAAGAAGTTCATGGGGAGGACACCATTTTGTGTATTTTAATGTTTGGTCGATGTTGATTTTAGTTTGTTTGTTACAGCAAAAAAGTCTTAAAAAATTAAATTTTGAGCAGCTCTTTGAGTTAGTGACTGAGGAATTCACGTCTCTTTTTAAAGTTATTGGTCTCCATGGGAATCATAGTTAATAATAATGTAAAATTATTTTAGGCCTGAGAAAAATCACTCATCTTAACATGCTTACATCTTAAGTATTTTAAATTATACTTTCAAATTTGCCTATACTCCTTCCTTGAAACCGAAGCAGGAACTGGAATGGTCACATCAGCAATGGCTTGAAAGCAAAATACTGCGGATACTGGAAATGTGGAATAAAAAGAGACAGCAAATGTTGGAAACACTCAGCAGATCTGGCAGCATCTAACTTTTCAGGTCAAAGCTAACTTTTCAGGTCAATAACCTTTCAAACGGTCATTGACCTCAAACATTAGCTCCGACCACAGATGCTGCCAGATCTGCTGAGTGCTTCCACCATTTCCTGTTTTTATTTCGGCTGTCTGAATCAGAAGGTTGTATGTTCAAGTCCTGTGCCAGAGACCTGAGTACATAGTCTAAACTGGAATGGCAGTGAGGGAACACAACACTCTCAGGATGCCATCATCTCATTGGTGAAATGCAAAATCTTTGTCTACCTTCTCAGGTGGATGAAAAAGATCTATTTCAAAGAAGATCAAAAATTTATTTATCTATTAATCACAAGTAGGCTTACATTAACACTGCAATGAAGTTACTGTGAGAATCCTCCAGTCGACACACTCTGGCGTCTTTTCGGGTACACTGAGGGAGAATTTAGCATGGCCAATGCATCTAACCAGCACGTCTTTCGGACTGTGGGAGGAAACCGGAAGAAATCTGGGGGGTTTGTTGCATGGTCCTCATCAATGTTTATCCCTCAGTCGACACCACTAAAACAGATTATCTGGTCATTATTATGTACCATTTGTAGGACCTTCCATGGCCAAAACTTGCTCAGTAGAATAACAAATGCACTTTAAACGTACTTCATTGGCTGTAAAGTGCATTGGAACCACTTGATGTTCTGAACATGGCTGTATAAATTCAAGAAATAGAATGGCCACTTTCTGTTACGCCACAGAAAGTGGCCATTCAACCCATTGAGTCAATGCTAACTTTTTGCAATTCAGTTACTACCACTCCCCCGCACTTGCCCCATGACCAGGCACTTTTTGTTTTATATCAGATGCTTATCCAGTTCTCTTTTGAATGCCACAAGTGAATCTGCCTCCATTACACACACAGGCAACACGGTCCAGAGTCTAACCAGGTTTCTGTGTAAAAAATAATTCTCACGTCACTTCTTGTGCTTTTTGCCAATCACCTTGAATTCCTGTCCTCTGGCTTTTGACCCTTCCATCTCCACCAATGGGAGCAGTTTCTCTCTCATCTGGTCCACACAGACCTCTCATGAGTTTGAGCACTTTGATCAAATCTCCTCTTGACCTTGTTCTAAGGGGAACAATTCAGCTCCCCCAGTCCATCTGCATAACCTCATCCTTGGAACCATTCTTGTGAATCTTTTCTGCACCATTTCAAAAGACTCCAAATCCCATCTAGAATGCAGTCCCCAAAATTGGGCACAATAGCCCAATTGAGGGCAAACCGGTCTTTTACAAAGGAGCATCATAACCTCCTTGCTTTTCTGTGCCTCTGTTTCTAAATCCCTGAATCCTATATGCCTTATTAACCACTTTCTCAATCTGCCCCACCACCTTCAGTGATTTGTACACATTCCCCTCAGGCCTCTCTGTCCCTGTACCCTTTATAGAATTGTGCCCTTTATTTGATGTTGTCTCTCCACATTATTCTTGCCAAAATCAAACACTTTGCACTTCCCAATTTCATCTGCCATGTGTCTGTCCATTCCACCAACCTATCCCTGTCCCTTTGAAGTCTATCACTATTCTCCCACAGTTCACAATTCTTCCCAAGTTTTAAGTCATCTGGAAATTTTGAAATTGTGCCCTGGAAACCCAAGTGTAGGTCATTAATAAATATGAAAAGAACATTGGTCCTGGTACTGACACTTGGATAACACCACTGTGTACCTTCCTCCAGTCATGTAAACAGCTGTTTACCACTACTCTCTGTTTCCTGTCACTTAGCCAACTTCATATCCATGCCGCTACCTTGCTTTTATTCCATTGGCTTCACCTTTGCAAAAATGGCATCCCACCCCTCTTCATAAATATTAACTCCTGCCACCACAGGTGCACAGTGGCAGCAGTGTGTACATATATAAGATGCACTGCAGCAGCTCACCCAAGTCTCCTTCGATAGCACGGGCAGCACGGTAGCACAGTGGTTAGCACTGCTGCTTCACAACTCCAGGGACCTGGGTTCAATCCCAGCTCAGATCACTGTCTGTGTGGAGTTTGCACATTCTCCTCGTGTCTGCGTGGGTTTCCTCCAGGTGCTCCGGCTTCCTCCCACAGTCCAAAGATGTGCAGGTTAGGTTGATTGGCCATGCTAAAATTGCCCCTTAGTGTCCTGAGATGCGTAAGTTAGAGGGATTAGCGGGTGGAAATGGGGGTAGGGCCTGCATGGGAATGTGCTCGGTGCAGACTCGATGGGCCAAATGGCCTCTTTCTGCACTGTACAGTTTCTACGATAGCACCAGCGAATCCTACCACCTAGAAAGAGAAGGGCAGCAGATGCATGGGATAACCACCACGTTTCTCTCAGGCCACACACCATCCTAACTCAGAACTATATCACCATTCCTTCACTGTGGCTGAATTGAAATACGGGAACTCCCTTGTTGGCAACAGTGCAAGTGTACCTGCACCACATGGACCGCGGTGGTTCATGAACCACCATCACCTTCTCAAGAACAATTCAGAATGGGCAATAAATGCTGACCTATATGTCTTATTAACCACTTTCTCAGACAGCCCCATCCCACAAGTGAATGAATAAGAAATTCAACAGCACAAATGTTCTTTTAGTTGAATAAGAATGACTGTTCTTGGAAGATTCATGTAACAATCAACTAATTAATCAAGCACTGAGAATTCCAGACAATCGTTAAAGTAATTAAAGAAGACCTGATAAAAAAAATCTTTACGTTATCTCTAAATGTGCTCCAGTTCCAGTTGAGAAAATACCACTAGGGGGCAGAAGAGCAACAGCTGGTTTGTAAAATTATTTTACTAAACGGGAGAAATTAGTAAAGGTACACAGAAATGAACTTCCATCACAATTTTCAGTGGAGATTCTGCTTAATGGAGATTCAAGTCAAATATGACCATGAATTTATTACCAGAACAATTTATACTGTGGGTGGCACGCTGGCACAGTGTTTGGCACTGCTGTCACTCAGCACCAGGGGCTCGGGTTCGATTCCAGCCTTGGGGCACTGTTTGTGTGGAGTCTGCATGTTCTCCCTGTGTCTGAGTGGGTTTCCTCCAGCTCCTCCAGTTTCCTCTAGCAATGTCACAGTCCGAAAGACAGGTGCTTTGGCCATGTTAAATCTTCCTTCAGTGTACCCAAACAGGTAGCTGAGTGTGGTGATTAGGGGATTTTCCCAGTAACTTCATTGCAGTGTTAACGTAAGCCTACTTGTGACACTAATAAACAAACTTTTATTTAAGTGGGGGAGGTGCATTTGAAACCTGTCCTTTGGGTAGCTACAAACAGTTAACATTCGGTTACAGTGATGAGGGTAATCAAAACTTCACCACCAGAAACCACTTGTTACCCTGTATTGCCCTACACGCTCCATGTTCTGTCCATACCCCTCCAATCCCTAATTGACTGAAAACAAAGACCCAACTATCTGGCATTCATTTTGTTGCTCAATATTATTTTCAGCGAAAAACCTAGTAGCTGTATTTTGCATAAACAAATTGGAATACAATGGTTAATGCACCTTCTCATAATGTTGAAATGCTTCACAGGGGATATTGTGGCAAGCAAATACAGCAACCATTCTGAGCCAGCTACATCCATCTAAACCCGATTAGTTCTTCTGCAATTCAGATCAAGGATGAGCGATATTTGTGCGCCAGTTCCTTGTATTTATGTTCCCCAGCTTTTGGGATGGGTTTATGATTCTGGCATTGCAATATGCGCTTTGACATAGCAAATCCGGGCAACTAGTTCACAGATGTCTATCTTCAGTGACCCAGGTTAGAGAAAATCAAAGTGTGACAACACCAGTATGATGACTGAATAATTTTTGATAACATTTGTAGGCAGATAACAGTTAACCTGATACTTGGGCACGATTTAACATGGGGAGAAAGTTTAAGAGAGGTGTGCGGGGGAAGTTTATCATGCAGAGAGTGGTGGGTGCCTGAAGCACATTGCTAGAGGAGGTGGTCGCAGGCACATTAGTAACATTTAAGAGGCATCTGGATGGGTACATGAATAGGGAGGGAATAGAGGGGTACAGTCCGAGTAAGAGCAGAAGATTTTTTTAAGTTTAGTCAGAGCATAGGCACAGGCTTGGAAGGCCGAAGGGCCTATTCCTGTACTGCATTTCTCTTTGTTCTTTGTATGAGCACCTTAAATTCTTGGTTTAAGCTGAATTAGGTGGAAATAACTTTGAAATATAACTATCTGCAAAGGAAAAACCTGTATCTAAGTGACATCCTACATCTCTCGGGTCCTGCTTTTGACGACACGCCTGCCCCGAAATTGGGGCGGACGAGACTTGCAGAACGATGTCCTCCTTGGGTCTTGGGCACAATCTTACGAGCCTCGGATGGGCTTACTGGTACAGTTCCAGCATCAGATTCTGAAAGTGCTTCAAATCCAATGAATTACACTGAAGGATGGTGACTGGTTTAATGGAGGCAAAAGTAGCGCAAAGCAAAATCTAGAAACCGACACTCCACTGGTTAAACTGTTATGTTTTTGGTGGTTTTGGTTGACAGAGGAATTTGGGCAAGGATACTGGGAGAACTCCCTGTTCTTCCTCAAATAGCGCTATGGGGTTCTTGGTCTCTGCCTGAAGCAGGACGGATAAGGTAGACCTGAAGTTTTGTCAGAAGGTCGGCAACGGCATAAGCGTTAACCTCAATCCATGTTCTGAAATGATGCATGAATGCAAAGCCTCTAATTCAGTGGCAAGAGTTCTAACAAATGGGCAAGGACGACAGCAAAAACAGCGATCAACCAGTAAATCATTGTGGAAAACTCTGCAGCATAAATGTATACTAATTTGGTCATAAACATGGGGTTAGCCAGAATATTCACATGTTCTGCCAGAGCTGTGCTGATGCAGTAAATTATGATTTTTTTATGAGGCTTGGTTTCCACTAATCCATACAAGTACCTTTACAATATTTTATAGCTGCAGAAATGCTGGACCATGACCAGAGATGGGAGACAACTGGGAACGGTTTCAATGCTGAAGTCAAATTGAAGCTCCCTCAAGTCCCTGCTGCGTTTTATCAGCTCTGAGCTTTCTCTTATCCATCGGGCTATTAATTTGTAACAGATTAAAATAACATCAAGGGAAAAAGGGCTGCTCCTGAGGGGAAAAGGCAAAAAGGAAGTGTTTGTGGACTCCCAGAAGGGGGAAAAAAACAATTTGGACCAGTATTCTACTTCCCAGTTTTTACTGGTGTTCCATTTTAAGGTACACAAGATCAGTTCGGACCCCTATTCTTATTTCCCTGTTTTTACTCTGGGTTAGTAAAGGCCTTTGTTCTAAATACATTTTGACATGTCAGTCATGTGCCCTTTTATTTCTTTAGCATTGTTTACATTTTTAATTGGAAGGTAAGTTGGTTTTCATGGCCACTTTCTCGGATTTTGCACTCACTGCACTCAAGGTAGTGAGTGGAAACTCTCCTCAAGCCTGTGACCGAGCAGTAAACAAGAGATATGTGAGAGAAAGGAAAGAGAACTGAGGTATAACATCTTTCAAACTTCAGAAGCCTCCTCAGGCTTCACAGTCAGTGATCTACAAGAATAGGATTGAGTAGAATAGAATTGAATAGAATTGAATAAAATAGAGCCCCTACAATGCAGAAGGAGAGCATTTAGTCCTTTGAGTCTACAGCGACTCTCCGACAGAATATTTTACCCAGGCCCATTCCCCACCCTATCCCCGTAACCCCACACATTCACCTTGATTAATCTCCCTAACAGACGTAACTTGGGACACTAAGGGGTCATTTTGCACAGCCAATCCAACTAAGCTGCACATCTTTGGACTGTGGGAGGAAACCAGAGCACTGAGAGGAAACCCACGCAGGCATGGGGCGGACGTGCACACAGGCAGTCACAAAGCTGGAAGCGAACCCGGGTTCCTGGCGCTGTGAGGCAACAATGCTAACCACTGTGCTACTGTGCTGCCCTAAAAACTTTCCCTCTGACTTTTCTTTCCCCAGACCTCTGCAAAGGGAAATGAATGAATGACACTGAATGTGACCTGAGATCAGCAAATTCAACAACTTGTAGCATTCAATGGTGCTATGCAGTATAAAGTCTGATATGCGCAATCTTCTTGGAGATCCTCTCTACTTGGATCCGGCAGTTTGCGGTGTCGATAGTAGTCATGATGTGGATGTGCCGGCGTTGGACTGGGGTAAACTGTGTTACCCCAGTCCAACGCCAGCACATCCACATCATGGCTATGCAGTATTGCAGTGTTATGTTGCTCTGTCTCCAATTGGTGTTTCTTAAAAAAATGCTTGATAATCCTTTCCAAGTGGATACAAGAATGCTGAATTAAATAGAAAGAATAAGCGGTATAAAGAACACACCTAAACTGGTGGCTTGAAGGTCTTCATTCTGGAGGGATCCTGTGAAGTATTTAATGGAAGTAAATACACATTGTTCCAGAGCCTGATTCTTCTCTTGTTTCTGGGCTACCTTATTCCTCACCAACGTTCTATCCTGCTACCCTTTAAAACCTCGCCTTTCATCATATGTGATTTTTTTTCCCCTTTCACCAATCAGTTCACCAAGCAATCACAGAAAGGAATTTGTGAAATAACAACGCTTACTGTTAGCATCTGGTTACCAATATTGCCCAATACATATGCAGCTTGGGTCACGAATAAGAGCAGCAGAGATATAATGCAGTGTTAGTTCAGATGAGTCTATAAGTGATCCCACAGTAACTATTAGACACACAGAGGATACAAATTTTACCATTGTACAATATGATTAATTTGTCAGGAAAATATCCCAGTGGTTAGTTAGAACACTGAGCAGGTGGGAACACTGATTTTGGTGACTGCCTCAGCCCTCATTAACATGTTCTGTACGTTGCATTATATGGACATGATGACAGGAAATCCATAATATGGGATTTTTTGATTTGATTTGATTTGATTTATTATTGTCACATGTACTAACATACAGTGAAAAGTATTGTTTCTTGCACGCTATACAGACAAAACATAACGTTCATACAAAAGAAAATGAGAGAGTGCAGAATGTAGTGTTACAGTCTTAGCTAGGGTGCAGAGAAAAATCAACTTAATGCAAGGTAAGTCCATTCAAAAGGCTGACTGCACCAGGGAAGAAGCTGTTCTTGAGTCGGTTGGCACATGACCTCAGACTTTTGTACCTTTTTACCAATGGAAGAAGGTGGAAGAGAGAATGTCCAGGATGGTGGGGGGATGGGGAGGGGGGGATTAATACTACAATCCAGATAAACTACCCAAGATTATTTCCCTCCTGTAAAAGAAATAAAAGATTTTCTCCTGCCTAGGTGCACGAGATTATTCAGTATAATTATTTGACACAAAGGGTGTAATTGAATTCTATTTGAGAAGTAATCTCACAGGGTAGAAAGATCAAATGACTCTTGAGGAGCAATGTGAAATGATTGAATGACATATATTTTTACTGTCAGTGAGAAGAGTTGGAGGCCTTAAGTGTTTCTGTGCAGCACAACTTATAAATGGTCAAAAGACAAAAACTGAATGGTTCACTATTGTGTTGGTGTTTACTTGATTGACAAGTCTGAAAACTTGCTGAATTTTGCTTCCAGCTATTTTCAATATCTACTATGCGGCACAGCTTTATCATGATGTTTCAAAATCTCAAAAAACTCAGATAAAAGCAGCAAGATAGAGTGGAATAATGGATAAGTAGAAGAAGGACAAGATTGAAGTCCAAGTATCTTGAGAATCATATTCATTGTCAAACAGGTTACTGATTTACTGTGAGCCCATTACACATTCCTGGGAATTTCCTCCCACAGAGCTTGTTTAATAAACTCCCATTAGCAATAAATCAATCAGAACTTCAGCCATGATTCACCCCTCTGATTGTGAGATAATTATGGATGATAAAGGTTGTCTAGCCCAGCTCAACTCATCTGTCCAAATGACATATGAACATATGTATTCAGGGCAGGAGTAGTTAATTCAGCCCCTCGAGCCTGCTTGGCCATATGAAAACATTGCCTATATTACACCAGAGACTACTACAATTTAAACATACTTAATTGGCTGTAAAGAGATTTGGGACATTGTGAAAGTGTTGTATAAATGTAGGTTTTGTGTTTTTTTCATTGCACCTGCGTGCTGAAGCAGAGTGTTGAAAGCAATGGTAAAATTGAAGGCCCAATGTTGGTTCTCTAAAGGTAATTATTTACAGAGCAATCAACTGATGTTAGAAAAGTGGTACAAAAAATCACTACGTTCAAACAATAATTCAACTCTGCAGCTAATACAACTTCACCATTCCAACTTTCCTGGCACCAACCTACAATATAACATAAATGGATTCTGTTCCTTTCTCCTTATTCATGGGAGTCAACATGTAAGTCAGGCCAAGTAAGGATGGCAGATTTCCTTCCGAAAGGACATTAGTGAACCAGATGGGTTTTTCTGACAATCGACAATGGTTTCACAGTCATCAGTAGATGCATTCTTAACACAGTCAACAGGTTGAATATCAACCTGAAACATCCTTCCAAATACGCCAGTGACTGGTGCTAAGGGTAAGAGAGGTTCCTGACCAGACATGCTTGAAGTGGAATGGTGTCCC
Organism: Carcharhinus amblyrhynchos; assembly: GCF_965287045.1. Classification (NCBI taxonomy): domain Eukaryota; kingdom Metazoa; phylum Chordata; class Chondrichthyes; order Carcharhiniformes; family Carcharhinidae; genus Carcharhinus; species Carcharhinus amblyrhynchos. The sequence goes on from NC_137327.1 coordinate 13,506,946, forward strand.
TCAAGCTATGAGCCTGTGGCTACCAACCAGTTCCAGGTCATGATGACCCTTCATCAGAACTGAAGAAAGATGAACAAATGGAAGTGGTGGAGAGGGGATGGTATGGAAAAACAAAAGGAAAGGTCTATGATCGAGTGGAGGGCAGGAGAGATTAAAGGACAAAAGGTTTCATGGCTTTCGTAAGGTGTGAATGGGTGAACGGCAGCTGTCTGAATACAGTGAGAGGGAATAAAGAACGTAACAACACTAAACTGAATAAAAAACAAATGGTTGCCAATGTTATAACCTAAAATAAAGGCAAAATACTGCAGATGCTGGAATCTGAAACAAAAGCAAAAAATGCTGGAAAATCTCAGCAAGTCTGACAGCATCTGTGGGGAGAGAATAAAACCAATCCTTCAGCTCATGTAGACTCAAAGGCTGGAATTTTACCATCCTATCCATCACGGGAATCAGAACAGGCGAGGGGCAGACAGTGGAAAGGTCCGCTGACCTCAGGTGGGATTTTACGGTTTTGAGATGAACGAAGTCATAAAATCCCACCTGGAACATTGGCTCTATGATCTAAATTTGTTGGGCTTAATGTTGAATCCAGAAGATTGCAGAATGCTGTGTGTTGTTCTTAAAACTTGCATTAAGCTTCATTGGAACATTATTGCAGGTCAAGGACAGCAAGATCAGAGAGGGAGCAGGGTAGACAATTGAAATATCAAGTTCAAAGAAGCACCAAACATTCCTTCCGTGTGAAGCACTGCTTTGCTTGTACTTTTCCCGATTCAGTACATTGTGTTCACTGTCCATGATATAGTCACCTATGCACTGGGGTGAACGCATAAAGACTGGGTGACTAATTTGAGGAACACCTTTGTCCAGCCTGAAAGCATAGCCCCGAGCTTCCTGTCAGTTTGTCATGAACAAAGCCCAGTCCATCTCCCAAACCAGCCCTCCCTTCCTTCCACTGACACTATCTACACTTCCCGCTGCCTCAGGAAAGAAGCCAGCATAATCAAGAACCCCACACCCTCTCGACATTCTGTCTTCCACCTTCTTCCATTGGGACAAAGATACAAAAGCCTGAGGACGTGTACCAGCCAACTTAAGAACAGTTCCTTCCCTGTTGTCATCAGACTTTTGAACGGACTTATCTTGCATTAAGTTGATCTTTCTCTGCACCCTAGCTATGACTGTAACACTACATCCTGCACTCTCCTTTTTTTCCCTATGTACAGTATGCTTTGCCTGTACAGTGTGCAAGAAACAATACTTCTCACTGTTCCATAATACATGTGACAATAATAAATCAAATCAAATCAAAATTCTTCACATTTCTCCCACTCACATCTTTCCTCCCCTGGCCTGTGATAGTGTACCAGCAAAATTAAATGCAAGCTCAATAAACAACAGCCCATCTTCCTGCTCAGCACTCTCTAAGCTTCTGGACTTGACAGTGAGTTCAGCAAATTTAGGCCATAAGCCCGGCCATCATGTTTTTTTTGCTGCTTCTCTTTTGTCTTGTTACTTTTCTATTCCCTCTTGATGCATTTGGGCAGCTGCTTTGTAACAGTTCACACCTTATCTGGACATTGATTTTTGCTTGGGTCACTGGCTGTGTGGAGTCTGCACGTTCTCCCCGAGTCTGCAAGAGTTTCCTTCAGATGCTCCGGTTTCCTCCCACAGTCTGAAAGCCGTGCTGATTAGGTGCATTGGCCATACTAAATTCTCCCTCAGCGTACCTGGACAATCACTGGAGTGTGGCGGCTAGGGATTTTCACTGTAACTTCATTGCAGTGTTAATATAAGCCTACTTGTGGCACTAATAAATAAACTTTAAGCTTTTTCATATCTATTACCACTCACTTTGGCTTTTGTATCATGAAACCCTTTGTTATTTCCATCTTCCCTACTCTCTACCCTATTGCAGACCTTCCCTTTTCCCGCATCTTTCACTTCCTCAAAACTCATTACATTTCTGTCTTTCTTAGATGTCATGAAGGGGAAACTCAATCTGTTTCTCTCCATTAGGGCTTGCTGAGCATTTCCAGCATTTTTGTTTATTTTCAATTTGGGCATCCGAATGTTGTCCTGCCAGAGACCAGCTAATCCAAGGGCCAACAGTATTAAAGTAAAATCCATCTGATGAGTATGTCCTAGAGCTGCGCTAGGCAATGCCTTTCTGCACCAGATAATTGGGAAAGGATGCAATGTTTGATATTCAACTTTGACGTTAAGAATTATCATTCAGTTGAAGGATTTTGTAAGGGACGGCATGGTATTATAATGGTTGGCACTGCTGCTTCACAGCTCCAGGGACCTGGGTTCAATCCCCAGCTCGGGTCATTGTCTGTGTGGAGTTTGCACATTCTCCTTGTATCTGCGTGGGTTTCCTCCTGGTGCTCCGGTTTCCTCTCACAGTCCAAAAATGTGTGGGTTAGGTTGATTGGCCGTGCTAAATTGCCCCTTAGTGTTTTGAGAAGCATAGGTTAGAGGGATTAGTGGGTAAAATATACAGGGATATAGGGATAGGCCTGGGTGGGATTGTGGTCGGTGCAGACTCGATGGGCCAAATGGCCTTTTTCTGTACTATAGGGATTCTATGATCTCTGATTTTAACAACAGTGATGTAAAATGTACTGAATGTGGACTCAATGATGAAGAACTCTAATAATGATGTGACCTGAGTCACAAACACAGGCTAGATCTATCACCTCTTTGGCACAGCAGGCACTGCATTTCAAAAGAAATTATTGTTTGTTACCGAGCAGCTAGCATTAAAGAAAAACTGGGTATGTGAGAGCGATGCGCTCTTTGATTTGATTTTATTTGATTTATAATCGTCACATGTATTAGTATACAGTGAAAATTATTGTTTCTTGCGTGCTGTACAGCCAAAGCACACTTACATGGAGAAGGAAATGAGAGAGTGCTGAATGTAGTGTTGCAGTCATAGGTAGGGTGTAGAGAAAGATCAACTTAATGCAAGGTAAGTCCATTCAAAAGTCTGACTGCAGCAGGGAAGAAGCTGTTCTTGAGTCGGTTGGTATGTGACCTCAGACTTTTGTATCTTTTTCCTAACGGAAGAAAGTGGAAGAGAAAATGTTTCAGGGCAGTTGGAAACCTCAGCAATGGTTGTGTTGGGATAACTTAGATTTTTAATTAAAATTGCTGTCTACTGGATTTAATAATTTTTTTTACAGCTCTAACAGAGCTGTCAACTCCTCAGCCTCTAGCCTTGGGTTTATTTCCCTCAGAAAGTTCTGTTTCTGAGAGCAGAGCTGTGTGACATGCAGCACATCATTGTTCCTCTTGCTCCTTTTATGGACTTGATTTTACACTTTGCCTGTGATGTGTTCTATCTGCCTCCTTCCAAAGGCACTTGCCTCATTTTATATCAGCTGTGTCTTATTAACTTTGAGCTGGTATCAGTATCCAAGTGCATATTCATTCTTTGATTTTTGATTTGATTTGGTTTACTACTGTCACATGTATTAACAGACAGTGAAAAGTATTGTTTCTTGCGCACTATACAGACAATGCATACCGTACATAGAGAAAGAAAGGAGAGAGTGCACAATGTAGTGTTATAGTCATAGCTAGGGTGTAGAGAAAGATCAACTTAATGCAAGGTAAACCCATTCAAAAGCCTGATGGCAGCAGGAAGGAAGCTGTTCTTGAGTCGGTTGGTACGTAACCTCAGACTTTTGTATTGTGTTCCCGACAGGAGAAGGTGGAAGAGGATATGTCCTGGGTGCGTAGGGTTCTTAATTATCCTGGCTGCTTTTCCAAGGCAGCGAGAATTATAGACAGTGTCAATGGATGGGAGGCTGGTTTGTGTGATGTACTGGGCTTTGTTCACGATCCTTTGTAGTTTCTTGCGGACTTGGGCAAAGCAGGAGCCCTACCAATCTGCGATATAACCAGAAGGAATGCTTTCTATGGTGCACCTGTAAAAGTTGGTGAGAGTCGTAGCGGACATGCCAAATTTCCTTAGTCTCTGAGAAAGTAGAGGCATTGGTGGGCTTTCTTAACTGTTGTATCAGCATGGGGGGACCAGGACAGGTTGTTGATGATCTGGGCACCAAAAAACTTGAAATTCTCGACAATTTCTACATCATCCCCATTGATGTAGACAGGGGCATGCCTTCCACTATGCTTCCTGAAGTCAATGACTATCTCCTACTTTTTGTTGGTATTAAGGGAGAGATTAGCTGTTACTATAATAATATATTCTGCACACTCTTCTTTGTACTCTATGTACTCCATTAACAATATGAACGGGTGGCATAGTGGCACAGTGGTTATCACAGGGATCTGGGTTTGATTCTCGGCTTGGGTCACAGTCTGTGCAGAGTCTGCACATTTTCCCAATGCCTCTGTGGGATTTTTCTGTGTGCTCTGGTCACCTCTCATAGTCTGAAAGATGTGCCGGTTAGGTGCATTGGCCATGCTAAGTTCTCCCTCAGTGCACCTGAATAGGCACCAGAGTGTAGCGACTAGGGGATTTTCAAAATAACATCATTGCAGTGTTAAGTCTACTTGTGAAACTAATAAAATAAACTTTAAAACTTGTCTGTTATCTCATAAGAAACAATATTTTTTGCTGTATCCCAATACATGTGACAATAATAAATCAAATCAAAAAGGTTGTGAATTATGATGAATATTGAGCTATTCTATTTAATGAATGTCTGAGCAGAAGTTAAGGACCCCGCGCATGTAGGACATTCTCTCTTCCACCTTCTTCCGTCAGGTAAAAGATACAAAAGTCTTACATCACACATACCAACCAACTCAATAACAACTTTTTCCCTGCTGCCATCAGACTTTTGAATGGACTTACCTTGCATTAAGTTGATATTTCTCTGCACCCTAGGTATGACTGTAACACTACATTCTGCACTCTCTCCTTTCCTTTTCTATGAATGGTACTCTTTGCCTGTATAGCATGCAAGAAACAATACTTTTCACTGTATGGTAAAACATATGACAATAATAAATCAAATCAAATCAAAGTTGTTCAATGGAAGACGTGGAGGACTGGGATTTGTGCTGCAATGGCATTGGTTCTGTTGTTGGCCCTTACTAAACCTATTCACCAATTGATAATATGCTACAATGACCTTAGTTTACCTTAGTTATACAATGCAATCATATGACTTGCTTAGTTTGTTGTAGGAAATGGAAATTCCTGGTCTATAACTGGAGGTAAGGGATGAGAACCTCATGTATGTCATGCAGCCACCTTGATTTACTCTCCTTTTAGGAGACTACGTTCATTCATATGTGGCCCAGTGGCAGTTTGCCTTTTATTCCTCACGTCCACTCAGAGATGGATAGCCTGATTACAGCAAAGGGAACATGAGAGGCGCTCTCATGCTCAGAAGAATGTAGCGGCAGGAGTTATCTTGGGCTGCCATCTGCATGGAAGGATTACAAAGACTAGATGTCGACTGAGCTGTGATTCAATCTGCACACTATGTACTCATACAAACTGGGTTTTGAAATCTTATTAGCGGGCGGTGTTACCAGAATGAAGCTGAATGTCAGAGTGGAGTGATACATGTTAACAAATGACTCATGGAAAACCAAGCTTGCAAAATTGAACTGTCTGCCAGCAGTTCTGAATCAGTTGACGTTAATTCAGATGTTATTAAGGATAGGAGCGTTACCACTATTTCAGCAGAAACAGGGGCTAGAGCTTACTCCATTGATTCACCCATTTTTCCGACATGACTGGGGGTGACCAATTTAGGAAAATTCATCAAACAGTCCAGCAGCAAAGCACTACCACAAGAACTCGGGGAGACACGGGTTTGATTCCCGCCTTGAGTCACTGACTGTGTGGAGTCTGCACGTTCTCCTCATGTCTGTGTGGTTTTCCTCCAGGTGCTCTGGTTTCCTCCCATAGTCCGAGAGATGTGCTGGTTAGATGCATTGGCCGTGCCAAATTCTCCCTCAGTGTATCTGAACAGGCACTGGAGTGTGGCGACTGGGGGATTTTCACAGTAACTTTGTTGCAGTGTTAATGTAAACCTACTTAAGACACTAACAAATAAAGGCTGTAAATCCTCCAATTCTGTTGGGAGCAGACCTCTTGGGGTACTGTACGCTTGATATGTTACACAACGTCCCACATACACCTGATTTACTTTAGAATTACCAAGCGCAGAAAAGAATGTCTTGAGGAAGCAACACTGGGGCAGGATAAAGGCATTTAGTAAGCCTTTTAAAGTTAGTTTTGCTTACAATCAAATTTCTTATGATTGGCAAATTTCTTTTTAAATGTTTCTTTCAAGGTTTTGTAATTTTTCTTCAGAAGTTCGACAGGAATTTTTAAAGCATCTGTAAGGATTTTAAAGCAATTTTTAGTGTTGTTTTACTATTTTTTAAAAAAGCATGATCCTATAGACTGTGTCCTGAGATCCAGTGGTGTTTTCCTAGGGCCGATGTGTTGAGGAGTTGGAGAAAAACCCTTTCTCACACAAGTGACAACAGAAATAGAATACAGAAAGGCACAGATAGAGTGGCCGTGGAGAGGATGTTTTCACTAATGGGAGAGATTAGAACTCGAGGGCACAAACTCAGAGTGAAGGGACGCTCCTTTAAAACAGAGATGAGGAGGAATTTCTTCAGCCAGAGGGTGATGAATCTGTGGAACTCATTGCCACAGAGGGTTGTGGTCATTGTGTGTCTTTAAGATAGATAGATAGGTGCTTGATCAAAAAGAGGATCAAGGGTTACAGGGAGAAGGCAGGAGAATGGGGACGAGAGTCATATCAGCCATGATTGAATGGTAGAGCAGACTCAATGGGCCAAATGGCCTAATTCTGCTCCTACATCTTATGGTCTTCTGGTCTTATGGCAATCTGGGATTGTGCGGTAGCACAGTGGCTAGCACTGCTGCTTCACAGCTCCAAGGACCTGGGTTCGATTCCTGGTTTGGGTCACTGTCTGTGTGGAGTTTGCATGTTCTCCTCGTGTCTGCATGGGTTCCTTCGGGTGCTCTGGTTTTCTCCCACAATTGAAAGATGTGCAAGTTAGGTTGATTGGCCATGCTAAAATTGCCCCTTAGTGTCCTGAGATGCGTAGGTTAGAGGGATTAAGGGATAAATATATAGGGATATGGGAGTAGGGCCTTTGTGGGATTGTGGTCGGTGCAGACTCAATGGGCCCAATGGCCTCTTTCTGCACTGTAGGGTTTCTATGAAGGGCTATGGGTTATTTGATATTTTTAGGACTGAGGTTAATAAGATTTTACCCCAGGTAAGAATATCGAGAGATTTAGAACAAAGGCTGGTAAATGAAGGGATTGAAGGAACTATATAAGGTAGTCCCATTCCTGTGACAGAACCAAATATATTTAATCAGCAATGTGCACAGGCTGCTTCGCAAGTTGTTGCAAGTTAAGCCCCAAAAATGAGCAAAATGGATTCCAATGTTGAAATGAGGATTCATTGAACCAGAGGTAGTCACACCTCCCCATACCCCACAGTCTCAGCATCGCAGCCTATGACTGGAATTGTACCACCCTGCCTGCCACGGGAATCGTCTGGGAGCAAGAGGCAGACCATAGAAAGGTCCATTGACCTTGGGCAGGATTTTATGGTTCCAGGATGAGTGAGGCCATAAAATCTCACTCATTGACTATAACACTATATTCTGCACCCTCTCAAAGAACAAAGAACGGCACAGCACAGGAAACAGGCCCTTTAGCCCTACAAGCCCGCGCCGCCCATTTTAGCACTCAGTGAGTGCCTTATTCAAGTCTTTAATTGACTTTGGCTCATCAACGTTTTTGTCTACCTCTTGTGGAACTCCACAATAAAGGGGGAGCAAATTTAGAGAATTATATATACGCCAGATTAAGGGAGATCCAATTCAGGGACAATTTATTGACACCAATCAGCCTAAAAAGCACGTTTTTGGGATGTGGGAGGAAACTGGAGCACCCGGAGAAAACCCACGCACGCACGGGGAGAATGTGCAAAGTCCCACAGACATTGATCCAAGCCAGAGATCTGACCCGGGTCCCTGTAACTGTACAGCAGACAGTGATAGTCACTTGGTCTCCTTTCCTTCTCCCCTATGTACTCTATGAATGGTATGTTTTTGCCTGTATAGTGTGCAAGAGGCAACACTTTTCACTGTATTCCAGTACACATAACAGTAATAAATCAAATCAAATATTATTGCCCATGTGAAAATAAACACTCCCAACTCTGGGTGAGATTTTGAGAATGTTTTTGGTCCGGATCTGAAGGGCACTGGCAGAAAATAAGGAACATACATGTGTGAAAACAGTGATTGTGGAATGTGAAGCGCAGAATCAAAGGTCAGCAGTAATTATCATTACTGTTTAAAGCTGAACCAATTACCAACTGCAGTCCACAAAGGGTAAACACTTTGGCAGTATGTGGTTATTGTCAGCTTCTGGTTCTGTCAATGCTTACTGCAGTGCAGGAACCAATATTTCAGAGAGCAACCTACAGCACTGGTGATAGCAGAGCAAGGTGCTATCTGTCAAGCATCTAAAATATGTGCAGAAATAGGAAAAAAGTTACATGTGATTAAGATTACATCTTTTAACAGAACTTGACGATATATTACATAATTATATTATACTTTGCAGTGTGTTCAATGCAGTAATTATCATAGCCCACAATGGGTGCAATGCAATCAGCAACATCATGCATTTAATATTGTATAATGAGTCATATGTAACATACTCCTTAATAAGTTCATTCAGAAAATGCTAGATAAAACTGCTTCAGTAAAACCTGAAGAAAGCAAAATTTGTGTGAACTGGATTACTCAAACAAAACTTTTCCCAGCTAGAACACACCCCTCATATGCTATCTAAATTTGCAACGCATCACTGACATTTTGAGATCAAAATAGAAAAAGTCCTCATTAAAATAGAACTGCAAACACAAATCATTTGAAGATATTAACAATTCTTTACCAACATTGCAGGGTAATCTTAGTTCCTTTGTCCATAATTACACAATAATACACTTGCTGCAATATCCCTCTCTCAATAGAATCATACAATCCCTACAGTGCAGAAGGAGGGCATTTGGCCCATTGAGTCTGCACCGACCACAATCCCACCCATGACTTTTCCCCATAACTCCATGCATTTACCCTAGCTAATCCCCCGACACTAAGGGGCAATTTAGCATGGCCAATCCACCTAATGTTTGAACTGCGGGAGGAAACGGGAACACCCTGAGGAAACCCGCGCAGACACGGGGAGAATGTGCGTACTCCACACAGACAGTGACCCAAGCCGGGAATCGAACCCGGCTCCCTGGCGCTGTGAGGCAGCAGTGCTCACCACAGTGCTAACGTGCTGCCCCAACCACAGTGCCGCCGTGCTGCCCCTCAACACCTATTGAGTTGCACAGTAATGCCAGCCTCTTTATTCCATACCTCTCTCTATGCAGTGTCCAGACTACTTGGAGTCCAGAGTACAGTTCAGGGATAATTTTCCTGACAATGTTAATTCTTGGGAGCAGATGACAAGAATTCAAATGTGCATCATTTTCAGCTGATGATAGTTGGAAACCACAAAGAGTACATACCTAGTTTTCTGATGAGTGTTCAGGGAAGATTTAATGCAAAATTACTGATAGAGGAAATCATGAGAAACATTCCCCATTGGCAGAATGCTCAGTCACCAGAGAGCAGATTTAGGATGCTTGTCCAAAGAACCAGAGGGGTGATGAAGACAAGTTTACATAGTGAGTTGTCATGATCTGAAATGCACTGCCTGAAGGCTTGGTGGAAGCAGATTCAACAGTAAATCTTAAGAGGGAATTGAATGCTTATTTAAAAAGGAAAGATGTGCAGGGCTATGGGGAAGTATGTAGCATGGAAACATGACCAACATGGTAGCCAGGACAAGCACCAAAGTAGCAAGGTCTAATTCTGAACTATGATTTGTTATAACAGAATAATTTAGAATCTCTACAGTTCAAATGGAGGCCATTTGGCCCATCGAGCCTGCACCGACAATAATCCCACCCTATCCCATAACCCCATAAATGTCCTACTGCTTCTACATGAGCGCACTCTGTCAAGTTGCATTAAAACATGGATTTGCATTTAAAAACAGGGTGAATTTCTGTAACCATCTAAGCCAATTTGGGATGGCATCGTGGCACAGTGTTTAGCACTGCTGCCTCACACTGCCAGAGACCCGGGTTCAATTCTGGTCTTGGGTCACTGTCTGTGTGGGGTTTGCACGTTCTCCCCGTGCCTGCGTGGGTTTGCTCCGGGTGCTCCGGTTTCCTCCCACAGTCCAAAGATTTGCGGGTTGTGTTGATTGGCCATGCTAAATTGACCCTAGTGTCAGAGGATTAGCAGGATAAATACATGGGGTTATGGGGATAGGGCCTGGGTGGGGTGATGGTTGGTGCAGACTCAATGGGCCAAATAGCCTCCGTCTGCACTGTAGGGATTCCATGATTCTATGAACTTTGTTGTCTACGATGTTAAAAAGATGTACAGACGATAGCAGAGCAAGTTGCCTGAGACTCCATTGAAATCCATATCAAGGGAACACTGGCAAAGATCTGTGGAAGATTGTGAAATTGTGGATTGTTGAACAAATAATTCAACTACAGAAAAATATTTTATTCTGAAAAATGTGCAGAATGTCAAAGTAAGTCAAAGTGAAGGAAAATTGGTTTATATTACTTTTTAATAACACCAGTAGCATGGGGTGTGGGGATGTTCTTGAACTAAATATGGAAGGAATCTCTAGGAAACCATGTGAAAGTTTTAATTGCATCTTTAATTGTATACACAGATATTTGAAGTGTCAACTGCTTATTTAACCCTAATTGTGGCTCTGCCAATTTTGTTCTTTTTAAAATAACATAGTTTAAAGGAAGGACAAAATACTGCCACTGTCTGCGTTACCCTTTTTACTGTTATCGATCAAACTGACCCTCATTGGAATATGAACTGCCATTTTGATGGTATCAACCATGGCTAAGTTGGGAATACGGTTGCCCTTAAATTAGAAGGCTATGGACCCAAGAACCCCTTCAGACACCAAAGATCTAGGCTGATACTCCATTCCATGAAGTGTGTTCTACTCTGGGAAGCCAGTTGGTGAAGGAAAGAATCAAAGCCAATCTTTACTCAGTCTTACAAGTATTTACAATGTAAAATATTATAAGCATACACTCCCGACACAACCACATTGCAGTTTCAACAAGTGTCTCTTTCTGCGTGCTGAAGTGAAACCCCAATTAATGTCGATGACCAGCATATAATTAAACATAATTATTATACAGCTAACACAGTACAGCTTTCAGATGAGTTATTGAACTGACCTCTGACTCCCCTTTCAAATGGGCGCCATGGTGGCACAGTGGTTAGCACTGCTGCCTCATAGCATCAGGGACCCAGGTTCGATTCCCAGCTTGGGTTACTGGCTGTGCATAATCTGTATGTTCTTTCTGTGTCTATGTGGGTTTCTTCAGGGTGCTCCGGTTTCCTCCCATAGTCCAAAAGACATGCCAGTTAGATGCATTGGCTAAATTCTCCCTCAGTGTACCCAAACAGGTGCCAGAGTTTGGCAATGAGGGGATTTTCACAATTACATCATTGTCATGTTAACATAGGCCTACTTGTTACTAATAAATAAACTTATAAACAATTTATCTCTAAACTAAAATCACTAGAACAGGCTATCTGATCTTTTTCTAAGTTTTTATTTATTAGTGCCACAAATAGGCTCACATCAGCACTGCAATGAAGTTACTGTGAAAATCCCCCAGTTGCCACATTCTGGTGCCTGTTTGGGTACACTGAGGGAGAATTTAGCATAGCCAATGCACCTAACCAGCACGTCTTTCGGATTCTTCCTGCCTCGTAAAGCTTCTGTGAAGTGCCTTGGGGCATTTTATTACATTACAAGCAGAATAAAAATAGAAACTGCTGTTTTTGTTGTTGTTGGGCTATACATGAGTCAATTTGAATAATGTTATTGGCATCATTATTGTGACATCAATAGGCAAAATAACATTTCCTTCAAGGTATCCCCTCTCAAACTTCTATTCCTGATACCACATTAAAGCCAGCAAATTGTTCCCAAGAAAACCAACAATGGTGGCACAGTTGTTAGCACTGCTGCCTCACAGTGCAGGGACCTGGGTTTGATCCCTGGCTTGGGTCACTGTCTGTGCAGAGTCTGCATGTTCTCCCCATGTTTGCGTGGGTTTCCTCCAGGTGCTCCGGTTTCCTCCCGTAGTTTTGAAGACGTGCTGGTTAGGTGTATTTGCCATGCTAAATTCTCCCTCAGTGTACCTGAACAGATGCCAGTGTGACAACTAGTGGATTTTCACAGTAATCTAATTGCCGTGCTAACGTAAGCCTATTTGTAACACTAATAAATAAGTGTAGGCTGAAACAAAAGGCAAATTAACATTTATATCATGGTATCCCCTCTCAACCTTCTTTTCCTGACAACATATTGAAGTCCTACTATACCTATTATACTACCTATTATATGAAAGTTTCCAAGAAAACCAACAACAATGCATTTAATTCCTTACCTTTATGAGAAAACTGTAAGTAAGAAGCATGCACCAAAGCTGTTTAATTTTTGCTGTGAATTCATGGCAGTTTATTTTTTCGAATGAACATTTGGGCTGGAAAGTGAAGTTTGGCTGTCTGACTCATATTTACAGATTTCAGTTCCATTATGCTTTCAATTAGACTGAAAAGAAAGCAAAACCTTGCGTCAAGCAGAAAAGAATCTTTGAACAGATTTCACAGGGAACCTGCGAACAATATATTAGCAAGACCGAAACAGATACTGAGGAAGATGCATCGAGTCCGTATCTCAATTCCACACTGAAAGAAAGCCAAACTCTATCGGTAACACTGAAAACTGAAGACCATTCGCAGATCGTTGAGAGCCTTAAAAAGGAACTGCTTTGCAATGTGTCACGCAACGGATCTCTCACCATCAACATCAAAGAATGAGGATGTGGAACAGGGAAGACATCAATATCTCAGGAGAAACACATACGTTCTAATGCATTTTATTTAAACAGGGTAGTCTTGGGAATAACAAAAACAGAAAAGTGCTCGGAAATCTCAGCGGGTCTGATAGCATCTGTGGAGAGAGGGTACAGCCACCTTTCAAGTCTAGAAGACCATAATCTAGACTCAAAACATTGGCTCTACTCTTTCTCCACAGAAGCAGTCAGACCAGCTGAGATTTTCCAGCGTTTTTGTTTCCGATTCCTGTAACCGCAGTATTTTGTGTTTAATTTTGGGAATAATTCTACTTAAAATAAAATAATAAGAGTTTTCTTAGCTGACTAATTGGCACAATTGTATCAGTGAAAATGAATTTGGATCACAAGGTTAGGGGTTTACTCCACATTACGAACTGAATGCATAATCTAGGTTGGTGCTCAAGTGTAAAGCTGCAAGAGCACTGCATTGTTGAATGAGGTGTTAAAATCAGGATTTGCATAGTAGACAATGTTGCTATTGCTTTGACAAGTAATGGAGTCAGTGTTCCAGGCCTAGGTATTGTTCTTAACGTGGTTGGTATGTGACCTCAGGCTATCGTGTCTTTTTCCTGACAGAAGAAGATGGCAGAGAATACGTCCAGGGTGGGCAGTGTCCTTGATTATGCTGGCTGCTTTTCTGAGGCATTGGGAAGTGTAGATAGAATTAATGGATGGGATACTAGTTTGTGTGATGGACTGGGCTTCATTCATGACCATTTGTAGTTTCTAGCGTTCTTGGACAGAGCAGAGCTATACCAAGCAGTGATACAACCAGAAAGAATGCTTTAATATCTCCATCCAACGTGTTTTCATATGTCTGGATGTAGAGAAATATTGTACCATCACCTGGCTGAAGAACATTTTATTCCGTGTTTCTGGAACGATGCTATTCCATACTTTGATTACAGAGCAGTGTTGTATTATACCCTGGTTGTCGTGAGCACTGCACTATTCTCAGCTTATTGTGAGTGTTGTGCTATCCCTTGGTTGTACTGAACACTGTATGCCCCTGGCATAGTGAGTGGTTACAGTGAGTGCTGTATTACCCCAGAAATGTTAATTCTAGTTTTTATTATATGGATGAGCACTGAAGGTGCTGCCTTGAGCAAACAGTATCATTCCTACACTGGTGATTTTAAAATGTTCCAAAGCCATTTCTGATTTTTTGATTTGGATTCTAATACATGAGTTGGTGCATGTGAGAAGGGTCAGGTTAAGATAATAAAAGTGCTGAAAGACATCTGAAATCCGATACTCTGGAGAGGGTGGGGGGGGGTGCGTGAGTTTACACCCTTCCATTACAGACAAAGTCAATGACAATAATCTCTCCCTCAATGTCAACAAAATGAAGGAAATAGTCTTCGAGCTTCAGGAAGTGTAGTGCAGGGCACGCCTCTGTCTACGTCAACAAGGAAAAATGGAAATGGTCGAGAGCTTGAATTTTCTAGGTATCCAAATCACCAAAAACCTGTTCTGGTCCCTCTATGCTATAGTTAAGAAAGACCACCAGTGCCTCTACTTTCTCAGGAGGCTAAAGAAATTTGGCATGTCTGCTTACGACTCTTACCACTTTTTACAGATGCACCATAGAAAGCATTCTTTCTGGTTGCATCCACAGTTTAGTGTGACTCCTGCTCTGTCCATGACTGCAAAAAATTACAAAGGGTTGTGAACGAAGCCCAGACCATCACGCAAACCAGTTTTCCATCCATTGACTCTGTCTACATGTCACGCTGCCTCAGAAAAGAAGCCAGCATAATCAAGAATCCCACGCACCCTGGACAAATACACTCATCCATCTTCTTCCATCGGGAAAAAGACACGAAAGTCTGATGTCATGTACCAACCGACTCAAGAAAATCTTCTTACCTGCTGCCATTGGACTTTTCAATGGACCTATCTCTCATTAAGTTGAAGTTTCACTACACCCTAGCTATGATTGTAAAACTACATTCTGCACTCTCTCCTTTCCTGCTCTAAGAATGGTATGCTTTGTCGATATAGTGTGTAAAAAACAATACTTTTCACTGTATATGAATACATATGACAATAATTAATCAAATCAAATCAATGGAGTTTTGACTGGGGCCCACAGTGTTTCATGGACCTGCCCCACAATGCAACGGGGCTGTAACATTATGCCCAATGTCTCCACTGTGGTAGAAAATATTTCCAATCTAGATAAATTTAGGGCTTAATTTTTAATGATTGGAGCTTACTCACAGTGCACTAATTGTTTCATTGGCTGCTGGCTCAGTTGCTTAATGAAGTGTTAGGCAAGTACAAGATGTTCTGGAAAGCACCGGTAGCGCAGAAGGAGATGACTACAGAGCACTCTGTTCTGTTTAACCGAACGGCATGTTATAGCAAACACCATGCGAGGTGATGAAAAGAGCAAAAATATCGATAACACTGGTGTGCTTTTCAAAGTGAAAGGCTGCCCAAGAAAACCATCATCGTTGTATGTGGAAGCCTCCATGTCCACTGTTTCCCATCCAGTCCATCTCCTCTGCCATTCGATCAATGGCTTGAGTGCATTCCCCCATGTGTGTTATACTCACTAACAACTCAACACAGTGCCAGAAACTCGACCTTTGGCCGTTCTTTTAACCTATGGACAGAGTGACTTTATAAAAATTAAATGTATTATTCGATAATTTACTCATGTTATTGTAACGTTTCTTAAAACCGTGCTTTCTGTTCTTAATCCGACAGTAAAAACCTCCTTTGATGGAGGTTCATGTAGAACCTTTCAGCACTGGGTGTATAACTTTCCAAAATAATCTCAGAAATACAGACTGTTGACAGACCTGACATGCGTAATACATCCATCCAAGCACACTCAGCCATAGCTAACACTGCACTGAAGGGATGACTATTTTTAATGTTTTTTTTTGGCAGTGCAGAGTTCTAATCCAAACAAGCAATCGATAATGCTTTGACATTTCCCTTAAAGTATGATACAGCATTCTTACTGTTTCATGTGAGTTCCTGCTTCTTGTCCCTGTGGGCACCAACCATCTGAGGTCCTCAACTAAAACCTAAGTCTGTGTGAGAAATATGAAAATAGTCGCCATCCAAATAACCTTTGGACTCCAAAGATTTAACCTTATGAAACGCATAGATGCATTACATGATGAACATCAGGTCACAATGGCCTATTCCTTTGGAATTCAGGAATATGGAACAACAATTGATATGCTGAACAGGGCTGTTGTCTCTTCATCACATGAATTCATAGAATACAACCCATACGGTGCAGAAGGAGGTCATTCAGCCCATCGACTCTGCACCGACTGGCTAACGAAGTATCCCACCCAGCACCTTTCCTGTAACCCCACGTATTTACCCCGCTAATCCTGCTAACTTATATAGCTTGGGACACTAAGGAGCAATTCAGCATGGCCAATCCACCTAACCTGCATATTACACATCACCATTTGCGGTGTAACTTTGGGATGGGGGGGTCCGAGGGAACATGTTTTTGTTCATGATGCTGGTTAGAAATGATGGTGGAAATGTAGCCTGAGTAAGGAGATGTATGTCGTGCTATTCCAAGTCCAACAAAGATGATGGCCTCCTTCTGCATGTAGGGATTCGATGGTTCTATGGTGTAACCACCCTTTTCTGGCAGCTTCAGAGTAAAGTCCAGTGCAAAGGCTTTTTGCTCCTGCATTAATGCTTATTTCAAGAGAGGTTTGATAAGATGCTAATATAACGCGGGCTTACAGCCTTCCCAGATCTTTCTATTGCCTCTCCACATGTCCCTCCTCATTTCTGAAATGTGGTTCATCTCAATAACATGGGGTTAGTAACATTATGGTAAGGTGGATTGTCCAGCACAGACACAATGGGCTGAAGGGCCTCTTTCTGTGGGGTAAAACTCTAGTAACCTAGAAGCTTGGAGGACATGAGTTCAAATCTCACCATGAGGAGATTTAAATTCAATTAACTAACTGTCATGACCCACCCCAGGTCAGGTTCCTCTAAGTTGTTGATTTGAGCGAGACCCCTCAATTTATGATTGTCTGCTGGGGAACTCCCGAATTGTTGCAATCCCGGATGAAGGGAGATGAACTTTGGAGAGGGTACAAAAAAGTTTTACCAGGATGTTGCCTGGTATGAATGGCATTAGTTACGAGGCGAGGCTGGAGAAATTTGATTTGTTCTCACTGGAACGACGGAGGTTGAGGGGCGACCTGATAGAAGTCTACAAGATTATGAGGGGCATGGACAGAGTGGATGATCAGAAGCTTTTTCCTAGTGTGGAAGAGTCAATTACTAAGGGGCTGGGTTTAAGGTGTGAGGGGTAAGATTTAAAGAAGGTGTACAAGGCAGATTTTCACATAGAGGATGGTGGGTGCGTGGAACTCGTTGCTGAGGGAGGTAGTAGAAACAGATACAATAGTGACTCTTAACGGGTGTCTTGACAATTACATGAATGGGATGGGAATAGAGGTATATCTTCCGCAGAAGGGTAGGGGATTTTAGTACAGTTGGGCAGCATGGTTGGTGCAGGCTTGGAGGGCCGAAGGGCCTGTTCCTGTGCTGTAATTTTCTTTGTTCTTTGTTTTTTGAACTGTCTCTCTGTTTTTATTCAACCATCTCTGTTGGTCGTAACAAAGTTTAGTTTAGAAACAATCCCATTTCACAGATAGCTGTTACCCAGACCTTATAGTTCAGTTTGAAAAGGAGCCAATATAACCAGGCTTTCTTCAAGTAAAGATAGAGTGAGTCTATTAATTAATAAAGGCAAGAAAATGGTAAAATGCATGCATCTACATTCATACAGATTAAAAAGAAGAAATTAATTCAAAGTAAATAAGTATAAAAATATGGTATACAGAATGGTCGTTGACTCGTGGGGAGTAGTTCATCTAGTGCTGCTGCCATTGCGATTCAAGATTCCAGTAGAGTTGGGACTCAGTAGGTGAATAGTCTAGTTCAAGGTTCCAGTAGAGCTGACTTCAAAGGTGAATAGTCAACTTTGCGATTCCAGAGTTCTTTAATTTAATTGTTTAATTGGGAAAGCTTCCCAATTCTCTTTTCAATGGTGGTCCTTGTTGACTTGGCCGACTTCCACAGTCAGCGAAACATTCAGCAAAATGGTTTCACCTTCCTATTTTTGCTACCAAACTAGATAACCTCATATTTATCCACATTATACTGCATCTGCAAAGCATAAGCCCACGGAATTAGCCTGTCCAAATCATGCTGAAGTATCTCCACATCTGCCGCACAGCTTACACTCCTCCCGCCCAAGGAAAGTCATTGATGAAGCAGCTGAATATAGTTGGGCTGAGAACATTCTTTGAAGAACTTCTGCAGTAATGAAAGCATTGAAACATAGAAAATAGGAGCCAGGATAGAACATTTGGCTCTTCAAGCCTGCTCTACCATTCAGTCTTTCAGGCCTGCTCCACCATTCATTACAATCATGGCTGATCATCCAACTCAGTACTCTGTTCCAGCTTTCCCCTTGTACTCATTGATCCCTTTAGCCCCAAGAGTTATATGTAACTCCTTCTTGACAACAATCATTATTTTGACTTCAACTACTTTCTGTGGGAGAGAATTCCACAGGCTCACCACTCTCTGGGTGAAGAAATTTCTCCTCATCTCAGTCCTAAATTGTTTACCCCCTTGCCCTTAAACTGTGACCCCCATTTCTGGATTGTCTCACCATCCGCAACATTATTTCTGCAACTGTCCTGTCTAATCTTGTTAGAATTCTATGAGAACCCCTTCATTCTTTGAAACTCCAGTGAATACAATCCTATCTGACTCAATCTCTCATATATCAGGGCTGCTATCCCAGGAAAGAGTCTGGTAAGCCTTTGCTGCGCTCCCTCCATAGCAAGAACATCCTTACTCGGCTATGCAGACCAAAACCGCACACAATATTTCAGGTGTGATCCCACCAAGACCCTGTATAACTGCAGCAAGATATTACTTCTCCTGTCACTATGAAGACCAACATATCATTTACCTTCTTCACTGCACCCAAATAATTTCAGCAACTGGTGTACAAAGACACCCATATCTCCTTCCCCTCTCCAAATCTAAGGCCATTCAGATAATAATCTGCCTACCTTTTTGCTACCCAAGTGGATAACCTCACATTTATCCACATTGTATTGCATCTGCCGTACATTTGTCCATTCATTCAATTTGTCCAAATCAAACTTAAGCATCTCTGCATCCTCCTCACAGCTTACCCTCCCACCCAGCTTTGAGTCATCTGCAAACTTGGAGATTTTACATTTAGTTCTGTCATCTAAATCATTAATATATATTAAGAATAGCTAGCCTTCTAGCACTGATCCCTGCAGTACCCCATTAGTCCATTTAGAAAAAGATCCATTTATTTGTACTCCATTTCCTGTCTGCCAAACAGTTTTCTATCCATCTCAATACACGAACCCCAATCCCATGCACTTTAATTTTACATGCCAATCATGCCATATGTGGGACCTTGTCGAAAGTCTCCTAAAAGTCTAAATAAATCATATCTACTGGCTCTCTTTCATCAACTCTACTAGTTACTTCCTCAAAGAATTCCAATAGATTTGTCAAGCAAGATGTTCTGGAGCTGAGATAATTGATCACCAACCAACACAACAATCTTTCTTGATGCTAGGTATGACTCCAAGTAGTGGAGAGTTTCTCCCCACCGCCCAAATTCTGATTGACTCCGGTTTTGCTAGGGCTCCTTGAGCCACACTCAATCAAATGCAGCCTTAATATCAAGGGCATACACTCTCAATTCATCAATTTGTGATGAATTGGAAGTGAGTAATGAGAATGTGTTGAAATCTTAACACCATTTTCATCATTACCAGAGTGACCCCAATTTGGGAAAAACAAAGGAACAAAAAGTTCCTGGGAAAATGACAGTTGAATTTGGCAAAGGTGAAATGTATAAAGCTTTAGTGTGGCCAACAAATAGGCATACTGGTGTCGTAGGCCTAGCATGAAAATGAACATAACAATTAGAATAACCAGTTGAGAGGCTCACAAGGGATTACATTACTATAATGCATTGGATTACTATTCATAAAGACATCCCACCTCTCCTGAAACTGCTGAGGTTATGGTTCCATCACAAGCACTTTGATAACCATCCAGTCACAAAAAGTGATTAGGATGGCAAATAAAATGCTGGTGTTTATCACAAGGGTAATGAAATATAAAAGTAGGGAAGTTTTACTATAGTTGTATAGGGCCTTGGTGAGATCACATCTGAAATACTATGTATAGTCTTGGTCTCCTTATTTGAAAAATGATATAACTACATTAGAATAATTTCAGAGAAGGTTCACTTGACCCTTCATGTGAAGAGAAGCTTAGCTTATGGAGAAAAGTTGAACAGGTTGAGCCCTTACTCAAACGAGTTTAGAAGAAGGAGAGGAGATTTTACTGAAACTTACAAGATCCTGAGGGGACTTGAAAGGCTGGATGCTGGGAGGAGGTTCCCACTTGTTGGGGAGCCTTGAATTAGGTGACAGTTTAAGAATAAGATGTCTCCTTTTGGGATGGAGATGAGGAGAATTTTTTTCTTTCAGAACGTCATTTGTTTGTGGAATTTTCTTCTCCAGAAAGCAATGAAGCCTGGGCCATTGAATATATCAAAGACAAAGTTAGATAGGTTTTTGGTAGATAAGTGAGTCAAGGGTTATGAGAAGAGGGTAAACATTTTAGAACTGAGATGAGGAGAAATAGAAAGAGTTGAGGCCAAAATGTTGTGTGATTTCAAGGAACTAGGTATAGTTTTTAGAGCTAAAGGGATCTGGGGGAAGGGGAATCAGTAAATTGATGATCAGCCATGATGATAACGAATGGTGGTGCAGGCTTGAAGGGCTGAATGGCCTACTTCTGCTTCGAGTTTCTATATTTAAAGTGGAGTTGAGGTGACAACTATATCAGCTGTGAACTTATTGAACAGTGTAGCAGGCTTGAACGTCTGAATGACCTTTGCCTGCTCCAAAGTCCTATGTTACCAAAGCCCAGTCGAATAGCCACCTTAATGGGTGAGCTAAGATAATGGGTGTGAACTTACCAGCCATTTACAGCACGCTTCTGCTGCAGTGAGGTTGGAGGATTGGGCGCCCAGCCAAATCTCCGTTCACTCTGGCAGAATAGGCAAATCCCACTCGCGTGAATGGTGGTAACATTCTGGCTAGTGTGTTTCCAGATGGTCGCTGTTATATCACAACCCTCCTTGCCAGATGTCCAGACACCAAATTTGGATATCAAATCTTCTACGAGGGTGTCAAAACCTGGCTGTGATCAAAGAAGTAATTACATCCACAGCTTACATAACATTTAAAGTTATGAAATTTTTGATTAGAAGTATAAATTAAACATTACAGCTTATAGTTTGATGAAATAATGATATAAATGTATTCACCACATTTGCATTTCAAATAAAATTATCCTCCTGGAAGAATGGTGCCACTTCCCTTTCACTCCAGGAGCTAGGTGTAGGAAATGGAAGATTTAAAACATTTCTCATCACCAAGCCAAACATTTCCATCTATTGAATTACGAAAACCAAAAAGTTTGTACTGTACATCTGTACAAAATTATGACTCACCACTTGGATATTTAACACTTCCTTCTCAACCACATTGTTCCTTTGGAGCGGGTAGGATTTTAGCCCGATGCTTTTTCAAAAATTTGTTATTTTTACCTTAAAGCAAACTCATGTTTTAACGTTTACTTTATTAGTTTAGCTTTTTTTTTAAGTTGTTGCTGATTTTAGCAAAGTCTGCAGACTTGCTTGGATTACAGTCACGCGCTACTTGCAGAGATGTCCACCGCGGGTTCAGCCTCTCCTCTGCGCTCAGGGTCTGAAGTTGCCCAGTGGTTTGATGCCCCTGGGCCCTGAAGATCAGGACAACAGCACTTCATTCATCAGCCATTGGAGTACAAACTGCCTCCACTGTTTCTCTGCCTCAAAGAAATTAGAATGCTTGAAATTCCTCCATTCAGTCCCCACACAGTTGATTTCAACACGTTGATTTGATTTGATTTATTATTGTCACATGTATCGGGAAGCAGTGAAAAGTATTGTTTCTTGTACAACATACAGACAAAGCATTCATTGAATGCACAGGAGAGAAGGAAAAGAGAGGGTGTAGAATATCTTGTTACAGTCATAGCGAGGGAAAAGAGAAAGATTAACTCAATATAAGGTTGAAATGTTGAAATGAGAGGCAATGATTCTGTTCTGGATTTCTCTGCTTTGTGCTCGCCAGTTTAAACTAGAATGAGGAATACAAGGCATGGATGTTGCCAGGAACAGCTGAAAGAGATTATTGGGCCCAAAGATAGCGGAACAGCTGTGAATGATTTCATAGAATCCCTACAGTGCACTAAGAGGCCATTTGAACCATCGGGCTTCCACCAACAACAATTCACCCTGGGCCTTACCCCATATATTTACCCTGTTAATCCCCCTGACACTAAGGAGCAATTTAGCATGGCTAATCCACCTAACCTGCACATCTTTGGACTGTGGGAGCACCCAGAGGGAAACCCATTCAGACACTGGGAGAACATGCAAACTCCACACAGACAGTGACCCAAGGGCAGAATTGAACCTTCAATTCTGGTGAAGGTTCACCAGAAGCTTCTGGTGAGGCGGCAGTGCTAACTGTGCCATTATGCCGCCATACTGAAGGTGTTTTCAGTTTGAATCTGGATGCCTTGTGTAGGTTTGTCAATCCTCCAGGGTTGGCCTGGAGTCTCCAGGAATTGAACATCAATCTCCAGGACACTGCTAGGTGAATCCTACAGGGCAATAAATTATTGCGATATTAATTTCTGGTTGGAAGGGAGGTTGTTTGGCTGATAGTCAAGCATCATGCAGTTACATAATAAGTCTTCTTGCTTTCCAATTGGTGTTGGAAGGCAGTGCGTCACAAGGATAAATGTGTTGGTTGACTAATTGCTGGAGTGTAGGGGAAAGTCATGAGATGAAGTCACTAGGAATACAGTTGGCAACACCATGACTGGGACCTGGTTCCAACTGGTTGAGGCAATACATTCTTCTTTCCTCTTTTTATGGGATGTGGACATCAATGGCAGGGCCAGCATTGATTGTCCATCCCGAATTACCATATCAGAGGACAGTTAAGAGTCAACCACATTGACGTGGGTCTGGAGTCACACATATATAGACAAGGCAAGGACAACAGATTTCCTTCCCTAAGTGACACTGGTGGGTTTTTAACCACAATCGGTGATCGTTATCATATAACATTCATCGATGTTAGCTTCATGTTCCAGATTTAGCAATAGAGTTTAAATTCCACCAACATTGGGATCGGAAGCAAATCCCCAATGCATAAACCTGGATTTTGCGATCACTAAATCAGAGACATTACTACTACACCACCATCACCCTATAGATTTGAATTTCCTACCTGCAAACATTGCCAGTTTCCCATGAGCCGGTGTGGCATTCACTGTGGGTATACATCTGCAGGCCCTTAGCTTGGAGGAGAGAAAGGAGGAATGGAATAAGACAGCATTTAAGGGGAAACATCTTATAAAAGTATACAGGCAACATAGAACCCATGAATACCTTAGTAATCTGATGTGTATTAGAAAAGTGTTTTTCACCAAAGAAACTATAGGTAAGCTGTGTTAAACATTGCACAAGGATCTGCAAATATAGTCATTTCTCCAACCAACTCTGTCTGTGGCAATGAAGATCTCAACTGCACTCAGCCATTTTTCTGCGCCATTATGACAGAAATCAGGAAATCTCTGTAATATCACCAGAGATGCTATCCAGGCATTTAAAAACCTTAAAACTATTTCTTCCATTTTAACAGGATGATACCACCAGTATCTTACACTAGCAGGAATACAGGAATTCAATCTCTATCCTTCACTTCAGTTCTTACAACCTTGTGAAATTGTGCACAGTTACTGTAACATGCAGGGCAGTGTAGAAGACATCCACCACAGATTGGGTAGTATTCTGTACATTGGCTTTCAGACTCTGCAGCCTTGGATGCTGATCTCTCAAAGCTTATAAGATCTAGTAGCTGACATTAGACTAGCCATCTTGCTAGCCATTGAAGACACAGCTCTAATTTATAGCAGAATGGCAATGGCTGGAAGTGACCTGCATGAAGCTGCTCTTCCTCAGGACGACAACACCATGCCAGGCAAACAGCCTTCTCCCCCACCCTCAAAGCTCACTATGTCAGCAGCACACTGGAAATGACACCAGGTTGCCCACATGCAAGCTTTAGAGATGGTGTCATGAGTGGCACCCTGTCAGCAAGTGCCCATGCTGACTTTAAACCCATGAATATTTTCTAACCTGTACAGTCTAACATCTTCTGCAATATTGGTATTATATCTAGGAGAAACACTTGAATAGGAGGATGAAAGGTACATTTAACCACCTAAGGGAAATATGGTGGGAGGAAAGAAAAGGTTGGCTTATGTTCACTTTGGTGTTTGTTATATTAAAGGAGAATGTGTTTTTATGGTATGTTTTGTTACTCATTAGGATTATGATTAAAGAGTGAAGGGTGTACCTATTTCCTCCTAATGTATTCAATCAAATGATCCTTACTGGCATGGATTGGTCAGGGCAAAGAGATTTAATGTTTTCTGATGTTCTAGAAAGGGTTGAAGGATTTGGCATTTACTTGAGGTGGGACATAGGAGCTAAGCAAGTGTTGATGGTTATTCGAATGCTCTATTCCATGTAGCTTTGCTTCCAAGGAAGATGGATTAACTTATCCAGACCTTAGTAGATAAAATTGGTCAAGGCAATTTTACAAGCTAGAACGTATTGCAAAGCTGCTCCTGATTGGAATGGCAGAGTAAGTGGTCCCACAAGTACTCACTCTGGTAGAGGTGGCTGTTTCATTGAATTTTTCAGCTGTTTGTGAAACTCTATATGAGGTCATTGTCAGTGGGAACTCAAACTAAATATTGGGAAGACTGAAGTCATTTGACAGGATTTTCTGGTCGCGCTCGCCCCAAAACAGGAACATCCTGCCCGGGTTAATGGACCTTTGTATGGGCCGCACCCCCCGCCGCTATGATTACTGTGGTTGGTGGGATGGAAAAGTTCTGGTGATTGTTTTCCCTACTCCACACTGTAGCTATCAACTACATCCCTCTCCTGCTCAACTGACTGAGACTGAACCATGTTGTTCACAAACCTAATGTCAGCTTTGACCTCGAGCTTCTGAATACGTAGCCACACCATTAATAAGACTGCTTATTGCAAGCTCTGTAACATGGCCCAACTCGACCCTGCCTCAGCCCCTCTGCTGTTGGAATCTTCATCCATGCCTTTGTATGAAAATTGGTTATTCCAACATACTCCTGGTTGGTTTCACACATTCCGTAAATTTGAAGCCATCCCAAACTCTGCTGCCTTTGTCCTTCCTTGGATCATGTATTATTCACCCATAACCCAATACTCGTTGACCTACAGTGGTGTCAATTCAGCAACAGTTCAATTTTGAAATTCTCATTTATGCTTTTAAATTCTTCCATGACTTCACCCATCCCTACCTCTTCCAGCCCCACACTATCAAAGGTTCATGTCATTCTGGTCTCTTGAGCTTCACAATTTAATTGCTCCACTATTTGTGACTGGGCCTTCAGCTGTTTGAGCCCCAGCTCGAAAATTCCTTCCCTAAACCTCTCCACCTTTCCATCTTCCTTTAAGACACCACTTAAAACTTACCTTTTTGACCAAGATATAAACATGACCCTAATGCAACCTATGTGGCTCGGTTCTTCAAAATAGCCGTGCTATTGTTTTAGTGGTAAATGCATTTTATAATTGCAAATTGTTGTTTGTCACCCAATGCTTACCCATGCAAACAGAATTATAATGTTCTGAGCTATCTTCTATTCTCCATAACACAGTCTCTACAACTATGAAGGTGTTTGCTAACGTAGACATAGCAAAGAGGTTTCTATCAATGGGTGGGGGGGGTTGTGGGGGGCGCAAATCCATAAATATAAGATTGTCACCAATAAATCCAATAGGGAGTTCAGGAGAGATGTCTTTATCAAAAGCATACTGAGATTGTGGAAATTGCTTCCAAATGGAATAGTTCAGATGAAAAGGATAAATCCATTTAAGGGAAAGTTGGATTTGTACAAAATGGAGAAAGGCATGGAAAGACTTGTCGATAGTTAAAATAAAATGGAAGGAGGTTCATGTGGAGCACAGGTAGTGATTTAGACTGGAATTCTCTGACTGTACACTAGAAAATCGGTGGACTTATTGATCCCCCTGGCAGCGCACCCCCACTGTGGATTTCCAGGCAGCGTGGAGTGGCTGCAATGGGAAATGACTGACAGCAGTGGGACTAGAAGATCCCACGGCTAGAGAATGGTATGCCAGCTCCCCACTGCCGAGAAACCCGCTGATGAGAGGATTCTGGCAACGGACCAGTTGAATCGATGCCTTGTTTCAGTGCTATCATTTCTATGTAACAGATAAACAGCACCTTTGGCACCCTGTTATTTATAGAACCCTCTTGAATTTTACTCCATGGGTTTCAATGTGACAAAGCAACAGATAGGCTATACAACGGGCCCATCAGTTCCTCCAGTATCCCACCCAGACAATCCTTGTGTTTCTCAAATGTTTATAAATAAAAGTATATATATATTCCTTCTATTATATAATTATTAAATTTGTATGACCCGTATTTGATTTGTATTGCGCCGTTGTATCTCTCCGAATTCCTCCTAAGGTGACTTTGGCAGTGCTTTGAAAAGAGAGGCCAAGAGAAAGGGAGGACATGTATTACAGCAAGTGTTTCAGTGGATTAATTCGAAACATGTGGGGTTCATTGCTGGTTGGGCTTGCATACTAGCCCAAATTGAATCAGGCCCCTACATATGCTAGTAATTCAATTCGCACCACTTATTATTCTGTATGACATTTCATGTTATGATGTAAGTAACATCTGTCAATAAATCTCAGCTGAATCTAACCATTTACGTCTGTCTGTTCCTTAGACACTAACAGCTGGCATTTATGCCAATTCTGGAAGGACCCATAATGAAGAAAATTGCTCCAGTCACAAGGCAGCCTATAATTTATGTATGGAGAAATCTCTGGCATGTAAGAAGCAAATTCACCAGCAAAATAATTTAACATACACCACTGTCTTTGCTTAATATTAATTTATATTTACAATGCCATCAGTCTATTAATAATTGCACAACAGGAAAATAACACGGGGTGGCACAGTGGCACAATGGTTAGTACTGCTGCCTCACAGCGCCAGCGACCTAGATTCGATTCCTGACTTGGATCACTGCCTGTATGGAGTTTACACGTTCTCCTGGTGTCTGGGAAGATTTCGTCCGGGTACTCTGGTTTTCTCCCACATTCTGAAAGATGTGCTGGTTAGGAGCATTGACCCGAATAGGCGCCGGGGTGTGGTGACTAGGGGAATTACACAGTAACCTCATTGCAGTATTAATGTAAGCCTACTTGTGACTAATAAATAAACTTTAAAAGTGCCTAAAAGGCAAAAAAAAAGGTGGGTTGGGATGTCTAAAGGCACACCTTTGGAGCACAAGGGAGAGGACCTATATCCTCAGCTTCTTTCCCATTCGTGTTTGATGTACATTTGCTGCACCATGCATAGCTTAGGCCAAAAGCTCCATCTACAAACACAAAGCAGCATTTTAATGGTATATAAAAGTTTTATTTACTGGGGAATCCACCAGGTAGATGCTTGCCCTGAAAAATGCCAAAATAAATTGGGTATTGGTGATTGTGGAGATCCCCCTTAAGATGAAGGAAAGTTTACTTTCTTCAGAGATGTTGATGTGGAACACAACCAACTAATGTTTCAGCAGTAGGCAAAAGGCTTGCTGTGTGAAAGTTTGTACCGTTTTGGTCCTTTAAAGATGCAGCAGCAAACAATCCCTTTCCCTTAGTATGGACCAAGTTTTGCTTCCAATGGATAATCTCAAACTACTTAAAATGAATGATTAGCATAGATGTCTCACAGCCCCAGGGACCCAGACTGGCATCTACCAGGTCTTCATGCTTTAGGTATTGCACTTCAAACACTCTCCTTGGTACACCTGAGCCTCCTCTATCGCTGCCATTTACAGGCAGTGGCACTGCTGCCTCAGGCTGAATAACTAAGATAATAACCATTGCCACTTTGCCAGTTGTACAAGCATGTAGGTGCTAGATACAATGCCACAGCTTTGACTCCCACCCAATCTGCTGGTTCACTCCACTGAGCTGGGGTAAGGTCACATTGCTGTAAGTCAGAGTTTCCTGGGCCAAAATTGTTCTTTTTATTTACCAGTGTCAGAGGTAGGCTTACGTTAACGCTGCAATAAAGTTACAGTGAAAATCCCTTAGTCGCTACACTCCGATGTCTGGGCACACTGAGGAAGAATTTAGCATGGTCAATGCACCTAACCAGCACCTCTTTTGGAATGTGGGAGGAAACTGGAACACCTGGAGGAAACCCACGCAGACACAGGGGGATCATGCAAACTCCACACAGACAGTGATCCAAGCCGGGAATCAAACCTAGGTCCCTGGCACTGTGAGACAGCGGTGCTAACCACTGTGCCATCGTGCTACTGCATGGCGTTGTGGAGCTCGAACTGGCACACCAGCCAGTAGGGAAAACATTTCAATATTTGTGGGCTGGCATTCTGAGATTGGGTCTCCATGGATCTGGGCATTGTCAGCAACTCCAGAATAAAAATACCAAACATAAAGATGTCCAGTACAGGACAGGAGAAAGGCCAGCTGAAAACTGAACAAATGGCCATCTTATCAAGGTCCCATCTTTCAGATAAATGTAGAAGACCCTGCGACACAATCCATAGAGCAGAGCAGCTTTCCCTGGTGTCCAGATCAATATCACTGAAACATTATCTGGTCATCTCCATGTTGCTGTGTGTGAGATCTTGGGGCACACATTTTGCCCGCTGTGTTTTCTAGATCACAGCAGAGACTACTGTTTCGTTAGTTGTAAAGCACTTTCGGGCATCTTTAGGGTCGTGAGTGTACTGTATCCACAAAAAGAGACTTTTAAAAAGGAAGAATTGCATTTATAGTGAGCCTTTCATGATCACAAGATGTTGTAAAGTGCTTTACAGTCAATGCAGCACTTTTCAAGTGGAGTTGTAGGAACATAGGAATTAGGATCGAGAGTAGGCAACTGAGCCCTACCAGCTCATTCTACCATTCCATATGACCACAGCCAATCTCCATCTCATCCGAACTCCACTTTCCCTACCTTTTCCCTTTTTTTCTAAAATATATGTCATTTAATAATGCGGAAAATGTGACAACCGATGTGGCAAACCGAGGGTGGCATGGTAGCATTAGTAACAAGCCTACTTGTGACTAATAAATTAACTTTACTTTACAGCCCTGTGCTTAACTTGTACTGTAATGGACCCTGAGCGTGGGCAGTCTCCATGGTGATAAGCTGCATACTCCTTCCACATTGGGACAGCAAGTCAAGGACAGCAATGACAGTCAGCATAGAAGTGTAAACTCAGGCAAACAGGTTTGGGCTATAGGATGCTAATGGATCTGGTGTCTGGTATTTTTGAGTTCCAGCAGTAGCCATCCGACACCTTGACCAATGCTACATGCAAGGACAAAGAACCTTACCTCCTGTCCACTGTGTCAGTGTGAGAAAGCAGTGCAGCTAATAGTTTGCCCTCCTGATACCTTGGTCCTTAAAGTAAATATAATGGAATTTTCCAGACCTCCACACCACTGGGATCTCCAATCCCAGTAAAAAGTCTGACAACACCAGGTTTTAGTCCAAACCTGGTGTTGTCAGACTTTTTACTGTGTTTACGCCAGTCCAACGCCGGCATTCCCACATCATCTCCAATCCCACCAAAGGTCGATAGGCTTTTGGCTGAGTCACTGAATCTCCTGCCATGATGTGGATCGTTAGGTCTCGAAGGCCTTTTAGGGCACTGGACAACAAACCATCGGGGAACTCATACTTACATGTTTAATCTGCTTTCAAAGGCAGTTTCATATTCTCTTCATGAATCCATTCACAGAGGTATTAAGGTAATGTGTCTGAGCACTTATAAACTTATAAACAAAAATTCTAGCCTATCTAAAAAAAACCCCATAAAAGCATGGAAGATTATAAAAGAAACGTAATTCATTTCAACACTTGAAGATAATATGCGAACTGACACTTTCAATGGTAAAACTGCAAGCAGCCAAGTCTGTAAGTTATGTTGAATAATGACAGTTTTCCCAAGATACAATTAAACATATGTCTCCCAGTAGTAGCTTTTGTAATGCATGGATGGCCATTGTAAGCCTTAGGGCAGTAATTTTTTTCTATGCAGGCACTGGGAGGAAGCTTGCAGGATGTTATCAGCATCCTGTTACTGTGACCTGCTGAGCAATATCAGGCTAATGTGTCCCCCCACACCACACCCCAGAGTCAACCTTTGGCTCCAGTCTGCTATCGATGCCCCAGCAAATTGATGGTGTTATTTGCTAAAAGACAGGAACACAGAGGTTGCAATTACAGTGAAATGTTATTTCAATTAAAAGTCTGCTGAGGACAACCAAAAGGAACAACGCATATACTTCGAGTGAATAGCATGTTGAATTGTATATTTAGTGTTATCCTTTTGCCTACATGGTTTAAAACTGTTACAAAATACTCCCTTTTAAGCTTCTTCTCCCCATTTAGCTTTTAACAATTACAAAAATAGATATTTTTGATCCCAGTTCTACCCAGCCATCAGGAGCTTTGTTACTTCGAGGTGGGAGACACTGTGCTAAATATTTTTCTCTAATCCCATCAAACACTTCATTTTCCCTCTTATGTGTATTTTGTTTTGTTTGTAACTGTGAGACAGCAACAGTTCTTTAAAAATTGTTCCACTTTAAGAAACTGTTTCAAAATACTTTTCAAAATTTATGACAACTTTTGGTAGAATAGGGTGGCACTGTAGTTACCACAAAGCGCCAGAGACCTAGGTTCGATTCCCGGCTTGGTTCACTGTCTGTGCAGACTTTGCACATTCTCCCCAGGTCTGTGTGGGTTTCCTCCCGGTATTCCGGTTTCCTCTCACAGACCGAATGATGTGCTGGTTAGGTGGATTGGCTATGCTAAATTCTCCCTCAGTGTGCCCGAACAGGCACCGGAGTGTAATGACATGGGGATTTTCATACCAACTTCATTGCAATGTTAACATAAGCCTACTTTGACTAATAAATATACTTAGATAGAGGGAGTAACA
This sequence comes from Carcharhinus amblyrhynchos, assembly GCF_965287045.1. Taxonomy (NCBI): domain Eukaryota; kingdom Metazoa; phylum Chordata; class Chondrichthyes; order Carcharhiniformes; family Carcharhinidae; genus Carcharhinus; species Carcharhinus amblyrhynchos. Next base: position 13,538,265 of record NC_137327.1, read on the forward strand.
AGGGATTTGCTTTAACAAGAGATGTGATTTAACGGGCCCCTTAGCTGTTCATCTTCTTGTGGCATTGCACCCCCATCCTCTTGTGCAGGCGACTGGCACTGATCAATGCTACGACCTACTCCCAGATGGGGTTCATTTTGGAAGGTCTCCTGCCAGCCCGAGGGTATATTGTTGCCCGTTTCTCCTCCATGGCACCCAACATATGAGTGAGTGCCCCCTCTGTGAATCATGGAGCTGGCTTCCTCGCTGCCATCCTCCTGGCTTGAAAGAGAGCAAATGCTGTGGAGCTGTTTAAATGTAGCATCTTTACCCACCCACCCCCACTCCAAGGTGGGCGAATCAGACACTTCACCTGGAGAAAATCTTTCTCTCTAAATACTTCTGAGAGGACGGGGCAAGAGTGGGACCAGCTGCATAGTTCAGTCAAGCCAGCACAAGCACAAGTGTGCCTCTGGCCTCATTCTGTGCAGTATGCCGCCATGATTCTTTACAATTAGCCCTTTGAGGTCTTTGGTGAGATGGTAATGAGAATGATATCAACAATAACTCTGACCCTTCATGGTAGGGAGGTGTAACAAGTTGCTTTGCAAGATAAGATTGGAAAAATATAATCAGTAAGTTAGATACAGCCCTAGAACTAGAAGGTTTACAGGCGATGTTTGATAGTGAAACTAAAGGGTTTTTGAGAAGATTTATGAAGAAATGTAGTCAGTGAAGGGGCTTAAGGAGATAATAACAGCAAACAGTACCTTTATGGCTGATGGCTCTGCTGTTAATAGATTGGGGAGGAAAGTTATTAAATCCAAAGAACAGGAGGGAGGAATGCTCCAAGAGCAATTATGTCAGATTGGCAAGCGTAAATATATCAAATATCTCAGGAAGGGACTGACAGGCTGGGTCTCTAGAATGGGTAGTGACCTATTAAAGGTGGTTAAAATAATGAAGGGTTTTGACAGTCTGGATACAGCAGAGAGATAATGTTTCCTCTTCTAGAGGACAACAACATAAGATAGTCAACAAGAAACCCCGTAGAGAATGCTCTGGGAGAGTTTGATGGGACAGTATAGTGGGAGCTTTACTCTGCATCTAACCCCATGCTCTATCTGCCCAGGGAGAGTTTGATGGGGACAGGCAGAGGGAGCTTTACTCTGTATCGAACCCTATGCTGTAGCTGTGCTTGATGGGGACAGTGTAAGGGGAGCTTTATTTTATAACTAACTTCGTGCAGTGTTTGAGATGCATCAGAGCTTTGCAGAGGTGGGGAAAGGCGAAGTGAAGGAACCGAAAGGGAAGGTATGTGCTTCGCTGTAATTTAAATGGGTGAGAATATGACCAAAAGGAAATGTCAATAAGAGAGCTAAAAAAAAGTTAGGCCAAACCAAGGAATAAATGAGAAAAGCAAAATCATTACCAACGGCTGTTGCCCGTAAAAAAATGGAAGTAGTGTTTATGAACTGAAATTGCTGAACTCAGTGTCGGGTCAGAGGGCTTAGAAATGTCTGATTGAAAGGTAAGATTTCAGTGAGTTTCACTGGAGCACAAGGACAGAGAAGTCAGTGTTGGAATGGGGATTGAGATTTGACTCTCTACAGTAACCTTTGTATAAAATGATGCAGTCTTAATAAGCATTACCAAGTATGCAGTCGGTATAGATTCAAATATTGTATTGAGGTTGAAGAATATTATCTACCAAATTGCTGCCATATTTCAGAGATAGCCACACACGTATGTCTACAGCGAGGATGATACTCTAAAATATTAAATAAATACGAATGACTGTCTCTTAGGAATTTCTTCATATAATGGTTAGAACCCATTTGTTTTCTTAATTTAGTAAATTTGCACAGATAAATTTCAGAGAAGGATAAAGCATAGATTGAGTTTATCTTATTCTGTCAGGAAGTTGTAAATTTTGCAAATAATTTTATTTTTTTTAAATCTATTTGTTCACAAGGTGTGGACATCACTGGCTGGACCAACATTTGATGCCCATCTGAATTTCCTTTGAGAAACTGGTGGTGAGATGCCCTCTTGAACTGCTGCAGTCCAAGTGGTGCAGGTACACCCACATTGCTGTTAGGGAGGGAGTTCCAGGATTTTGATCCAGCGGCAGTGAAGGAGTGGCGATGTATTCCCAAGCCAGGTTGGTGTGTGATTTAGAGGAAAACTTGGGGATGGCAGCGTTCCCATGCATTTTCTGCCCTTGTCCTTCTAGGTGGCAGAGGTTGCAGGTTTGGAAGCTTCTGTCAAAGGAACCTTATGATTTGCCACAGCACATCTTGGAGATCGTACACACCGTGTCCATGGTGGAGGGAGTAAACGCTTAAGGGGGTGGGTGGGTTGCCAATCAAGCGAGCTGCTTTGTCTTGGATGGCAACAAGCTTCTTGTGTGTTGTTAGAGCTGCACTCATCCAGGCAAGTGGAGAGTATTCCAGCACAGTTCTGACTTGTGCCTTGTAGATGGTGGACGAGCTTTGGGAGTTAAGAGGTAATTTATTCTTTGAAGAATTCCTAGCCCTGGCCTGCATTTGCGGCCATAGTATTTATGTGGCTAATCCTCAGCTTCTGGTAAATGCTAGCCCCCATTAAGTTAATATTCCTAGGCTTCTTTGCTGTCTTTTAGACTGAGCAAAGGAAACAACATGCATTTTATAAACTGCAATGACCCCTAAGCAAAAGATCAAAGGCTGGAATGAATTGCCTACACTACTGCCCCTGATCCGAAGTGAAGAGCTTTATGAGGCACTGGCTGGAAAGTGTTCATCTTTGTACATCAAATAGACTTTTCCTATGAGTTTACTGGCACCAGGACTGTTTTTATTGGCATCAGTGGCTAATTATTTCCATTAAAAGTCAACATAAAGATACTGATTACAACCTAATTCACGTGATTTAATGCCCAGGATAAGATCACTTTATCGTAAATATATTCATTACTCACTATTCATCACTTGGCTCCATTGCCTCACCAGTCCCCAGCACCACAAAAAAAACATGATTTATGAGCTATCATTTACTTTCAGTGTGCTTATTTACTATTTCTCCACTCTTCATTTCCATTTTTATTTTATTCAGTTCTTTTCACTTTGCCCTCTGTTTTTCTTCTGTAAGATATTGCCATTTTACTTACTATTTACTTTTAGCTATTTCAACTTCCCTCATTGTATTTTAACCATATTTCTTCATTTGTTGACTCTGTTGCGGCGTAAATTGAGATGGCCAGTATTGTCTTTAACTTTAGACAATACAAAACTCACAAGGCAGGTATCTCTGGAAAAATAAAGAAACACAACAAGCAGCTGCTTGGAGATCATCAAAAGGGTTGCTCTGAAATACAGCGACAGAACCTCTCTGATGAGTCTGATGCATACAATCAAAAACAGACCAATTGAAGTTTTCTCATCAATTATTCCTGCCTTACATTAGTTTAAAATCAATTACATTCAGTAAACACACATCAATAACAATTTCTGACATTCACCTCAGCCAATTGCATTCTACCATCCAGTATAATGATATCTCATTCGTCCATTTAATCCAGATACCAACTTCCATCTTGGTTAAAGTCACTTCCTGGTGGACTGGTTACACTGGACACTTGCTACAGTGGTCAAAGTGAATGATCCCACTGGATCATTGCCAACCTGGATGAACACATGGCACATCCTTATCCTGCATCTAGACAATGAATGGACTTATTCATAATGTTGCAAGATCTGCTCCCTCATAAGAAATCTTCTGATACGAATTTCGCTAACTATGGCGTTCCCAGGGTCTTTGGCTCTGAACTCGTTGCCTTTACCATCACACCTTGTGGTAACCTGCTTTTGACTGAAGTGAGCAATGATTCATGCAACACTTAAAATACATTTAAAACATCAATATGTGTTTTAAAGTCATAATTACTTGTTTCATTCTTCTACTGCATCCACATATGTGTAAACTATTTGCCTCATTAGCTTATTAACTTCGTTTCAAGAATCACTTAACTCTTTATTGGAAGTGCTGTCAGTGCTTTATATATTCTGTCTAAAACCTTAATAACCTGTTAATAATTTCACTCTCTCTCCCCATATCTTTGATAACCAGTGAGCAATCACTTCTGAAGTGACAGCGAGACACAGATAGTGAAAAGAACTGCACCAATTTCCATCAATGCATAAGCATAGATAGGGTAGATAGCGAGACTCTTTTTCCCAGGGTGGAAGTGTCAATTACAAGGGGACACAGTTTCAAGGGCGGGGGGAGGTAGGGGGGTAATTTAAGGTAGGTATGCAGGGGAAGTTTTTCACACAGAGAGTGGTGGGAACCTGGAACATGTTGCCAGAGGAGGAGGTGGAAGCAGGCATATTAGCAACATTTAAGAGGCACCTAGATGGGTACATAAATGGGGAGGGAACAGATGGATATGGATTGAGTAAGGGTAGAAGGTCTTTTCTTTAGTTTATTTACGGCATCATGATTAGCATGGAGGGCCATGCAGCCTGTTCCTGTGCTGTACTTTTCTTTGTTTTATTGCTACACTCCAGTAAATTGCGCAAGGATATTTTGGCCCTGGAGGAAGTGCAGAGGAGGTTTACTAGGCTGATACCGGAGTTGAGGGGGTTGAGCTATGAGGAGAGGCTGAATAAACTAGGCTTGTACTCGTTAGAGTTTAGAAGAATGAGGGGAGATCTCATTGAGACGTATAAGATGATGAATGGGATGGATAGGATAGAGGTGGAAAGACTCTTCCCGCTCAAAAAAGACAGTAGGACTAGGGGGGCACAGCCTCAAGATAAAGGGGGGGCGGTTCAGAACGGAGTTGAGGAGGAACTTCTTCACTCAAAGTGTGGTGAATCTCTGGAATTCTCTGCCCGTTGAAGTGGTGGAGGCTGCCTCGCTAAATATTTTTAAGAAGCGGGTTGATGGGTTTTTGATAAGAGAGGGGATTAAGGGTTATGGGGAGAGGGCGGGAAAGTGGAACTGAGCCACGACAGATCAGCCATGATCTTATTGAATGGCGGGGCAGGCTCGAAGGGCCAGATGGCCTACTCCTGCTCCTATTTCTTATGTAAATTATTTTACCCATTTTCTTTTAGGAGCAGGGGACGGTATTATTCAAAAACAACAAGGTGGGGAATATAAATTCTATTTAACTGGTTGGGGGATGAGGTCAGAGTGCAAAACAATTACTTCCAGGGTCAGTGTAAGGCTAAAATTCACTGGCTCCCAAAGACAGGGATCACAAATGTGTGATAGACTGTTGCTTCTGATGCAGGTGGAAAGTAAACCTTCTGTAGCCTTCTAATTTAAGTGATTGGTGCACTAATTGTATTGTTGAGTGGCTGCACATGTCTGCAGAGGACAAGAGGCTAGCACCATTGAAAGGCAGCTGGAGTACTTAAAGCAGCTCTGAAAGAGGATTTGCAGTGTGGTTGTAGTAGGCGCTGGAAGTCATCCTACAAATGATTCTGACCTTCAAAAGACACTAGAATGGGGCAGCATGATGGCACAATTGTTAGCACTGCTGCCTCATAGCACCAAGGACCTGGATTCAAAGTTAAAGTTAAAGTTTTACTTTAACTTTGTTAAAGTTTATTTATTAGTCACAAGCAGGCTTACATTAACACTGCAATGAAGTTACTGTGAAAATCCCCCAGTTGCCACACCTTGGCATCTGTTCGGGTACACTGAGGGAGAATTTCGCATGGCCATTTCACCTACCCAGCACATTTTTGGATGGTGGGAACAAACCCACGGAGACACGGGGAGAATGTGCAAACTCTGCACAGATAGTGACCCAAGCCAGGAATTGAACCTGGGTCCCTGATGCTGTGAGGCAGCAGTGCTAACCACTGTGCCATTGTGCTTCAATTCCTGCCTTGGGTCACTGTGGAGTTTGCACATTCTCTTTATAGCTGCGTGGGTTTCCTCTGGATGCTCCAGTTTCCTCCCACTGTCCAAAGGTATTAGGTTTGCTGATTGGCCATGCTAAATTGCCCCTTAATTCAGGGGGACTGATAGGGTAAATACTAGTGGCATTATGGGGATAGGGCCTGGGTGGGATTGTTGTCAGTGCAAGCTTGATTGGCTGAATGCCCTCCTTCTGCACTGTAGGGATTCTAGTCTATGGTTCCATGAATGGTGCAGCATGGAAGATAATTTTCCCAACACTGTGCTGGAGAGTTTGGCTAAGGAGGTGTAGAAGAGGAGAATTATGTTCTATCTATTGGGGCTAGGAGGACTTGCAGACAAACTCTCAGCAGACAGCGGAACCAAATACCTTTGGTGGTTAACGACAGGACTCAATACCCTAGAACCTGGGTACAGTGCCACAAGAAGTTTAATACCTCAGCCAAATGGTCATTCAGTGAATGCATTTTCAAATGTGATATCTCACCAACCTTTTATTTCAGCAATGTTGTCCATTTGCAAAGAGACCTGAACAGGATTGAAGCTTGGGTTGATAAGTGGCAAGTAAAATGTCCACAACCCAAGTGTCAACCAATGATTCTCTGCAATAAGAGAGAATCTAACCATCTCCGCTTGATATTCAATTAAATTACCATCGCTGAATCCCTCCACATCACTCCCAAACCATCTTGTGTGGTAACCTTTTATGTGGAATTTATTTGATGACATAGCTATTAGCTTTAAAAACACTCTGGACCAGACTTCATGGCCTTTCCTGCCAGTAGGATCTTCCCGATCCACCAAAGGTGAGCCCCCCCGCTGCACCCGTTGCGGGTTGCCCTGGGGCAGGACAGGCAAGCCACACAAAATGGTATAGATTGGACTGGTTTGGCAGGACTGAAAGATCCCAATAATGAGCCACCTCTGCTGACAGAAATGATGCCACAAGTGGGGCTGGAAAATCTTGCCCTATGTGATCGATTTAACTTTGTGATATAGCGTAAAATGATGCTAGCTAACCAGCCAGTTGCACCTCTGCAATGAAAATAAGACTTAAGAGGTGTTGTCTCACTATTATTTGTTTTACACTTTCATACAGACCCAAAACGCTATGCCCAAAACCATACACCAAATGCATTGCAGATTGAATAAACAAGAAACTTAATTGAAGGGTTTCTGGCATTTGTGGAACTCATGCTTAAGATCAGAAGAAAAAAGAGCAAAGATGGACCATTAGACACCTCAAGCCTGTTCCTCCACCATCAAAATGATCTGTTCATCCATTTCAATGTCACTTTCCGTCCTGCTCCCCTTGATTCTGTGATGAACCAAAAGTCTATCAAACTCAGCCTTGAAGATATACAATGATAGAACATCCACTCTCCTCTGGGGTAGAGAATCCCAAGCATTCACAATAACAGCAGGCAACAGAGGGTTCAGGGTACTGGTGAGCTATTTCAGGAAATAGGGGTGATTCCCAGCAACCTGTGGAGCCCATATATCATTAAGTACCAGAGGTTGTTGGCAGGCTGGGGCGTAACACTACAACAAGCACCAGAGAGGTCGGGGCACCTGTGGGGCCTCAACTGACAGTTATCGGAGTGCTGTGAGACAGAGGGAGTTATACCCATGGGACAGAATGAAGTAGATGCAAAGGAAGCAATTTAATCTTTTGTGCTGTTTGGAATGCAGCAAGTAGAAAATTCACAGCTCTGAACAGAGTGACTAAATGTGGATTTTGAATCACATTCATGTAAACTTTTCTCCATTACCTTCATGAGTGAAGCCTTTATTAATACCTCACAATTCCTCCATTAAGGGATCGCTGGAAGCTGTGTGAAAAACCTTGCTTCCAGATTCTGCTCAAAGGGCTGGGGTTTTTTCTCTTGGACAAACACAAAAGAAAAAACAAAAAGAAAACAAAAGTTCTCCTCCAGTTTGCCAGTGAAAGCCCTGCCATCAATCTCCGAATATATCTTCGCAACCTCTTCCTGCCAATTTTATATTATCACAGGGCTGTCAACAGCAATCACGCACAATAAGTCCCAGCTCACAGAGTGTGTTTTTCTTCAGCATTTTCCTCACTCTTCTTTTAACATTTCACAAGCCGGCCGTCTCCACTTTGAATAATTGTCCCCGTGGGCAGTTTCTGAATACCTCTGAGCACACTGCAAAATGATAAATTACAACCACGAATCCTCCACACTGTGAAAAGATGTTATCCCTGCATCTTCATAGAGAATCATAGAATCCCTACAGTGTCGAAGGAGGCCATCTGGCCCATCGAGTCTGCACTGACCACAATCCCCCCCCCCACTGGCCTTATCCTCATAACCCCATGCATTTACCCTAGCTAGCCCCCTGACACTAAGGGGCCTTTTAGCATGGCCAACCTACCTAACCCGCACATCTTTGGACTGTGGGAAGAATCCAGGGTACCTGGAGGAAACCCACGCAGGCACAGGGAGAATGTGTAAGCTCCACACAGGCAGTGACCCAAGTCGGGATTCGAACCCAGGACCCTGGCACTGTGAGGCAGCAGTGCTAACCACTTTGCTACCGCCATGCCACCCCATGAGGTCATTTCGGAATTAAATCAGAAGATTTATTTTTCAAGTGAAAGAAATAGCACAAATCTTGCTCCCCCATGAAAAATAGTGGCACAGTGGTTTGCATGCTGCCTCACAGTGCCAGGAGCCCGGGTTCTATTCCTGGCTTGGGTCACTGTGCAGTGTCTGCACATTCTCCCCGTGTCTGCGTGAGTTTCCTCCAGGCGCTCCGGTTTCCTCCTACAGGCCAAAAGATGTGCTGGTTAGTTGCATTCACCAAGCTAAATACTCCCTCAGTCTACGCGAACAAGCGCCAGAGTATGGCGATTAGGGGATTTTCACAGAAACTTCATTGCAGTGTGAATGTAAGCCTATTTGTGACGCTAATAAATAAACTTTAAAAACTTTAAACTTTGAAGTACTTGGGATGGGGGGATGGGGTGTGGGGAGGGGGGCAGGGGTGAGTTGGGGGTGGGGGAGGTGAGTGTGACGAAAGGGAGGCTTCATTGAAATTTTCAAGATTGAGGTAAACAGCTGTTGCTATTAAGGGATAGAGAAGAACGGCAAATAGAGTTAAGCTGCGGATCAACTGTGACCTGATAGAATATGGAATGCCATATGGACTGCAACAGTTCAAGGTGGCGGCTCACCATCAGCTTCTCAAGGGCAGTTAGGGATGGGCAATTGGAATTAGAATCAGAATCAGAATCCTGACAGTGCTAAAAGAGGCCATTCAGCCCATCAAGTCTGCACCGACTACAATCCCACCCAGACTCTATCCTCGTAACCCGATATATTTACTCCGCTAATCTCCCTGACACTAGGGTCAATTTGGCATGGCCAATCAACCCAATCCACACATCTTTGGACTGTGGGAGGAAACTGGAGCTCTCGGAGGAAATCTACGGAGACACGGGGAGAACATTCAAGTTCCACACAGACTCGAGGCCGGAATTTGAATCCTGGCGCTGTGAGGCAGCAGTGCTAACCACTGTGCCACAGTGCCGTCCCCTAATTAATGCTGACCGAGCCAGCGACGCCCACATCCTGAGAAATATTTTTTAAAAAGCTGGCTTCAAGGGCTGAATCCTGCTTCTGTGTTCCTTTATCCAACACACCGACCAATGGATTGCTTCCTCAAACTGAGGAATGTCACACTACATCCTCTTTTACTGGGCCACTTCCCTTTAAGAGGAACTGCTTTCTTCACATCCACCCATATCTTCTTTCAGAGGGGAGGGGAAAAAGTGTTGCATTGTTAACGGGTAGCGTTCAGTCTTAAATCCAGTGCTCAAATTGCACTCAAAAACATATGTCATGCATTATTTCTTCCCCTTTATTTTTCTGTCAATTGCATCAGTCAAATGAACCATATGATTGCACTTTAGTTTTCATTAGTAGCTGTATTCATCAAACACTCGCTATTTGACTAACTGGCAAGAGCAATCCTGGTTAGCATGTCATTTTCTAAGAATGTGTTTTTACTGGTTGAAACCACTATTTTTGAGAACACATTTAATATTCAAACTCCTAGCCAATTGAATCATTCTGTCGGCCTGGATTATGAGCCTCTCCCGCTAGTTCAATGACCTGAATTTCATGCACCCCAACTGGTGGGTTTTTTAGGTGGGGTGGGGGGGTGTGTGTTGAGGGAGGGGTGGAGAGGGGTGGGGGGGTGTGCGGGGGGAGTGGAGTGAGAAATCGAAGGAATGGGATTCCCTCGAGTCTTGACCCACTTTGAGCTCACGGCAATATTACACTGGGGTGGGCAAGGCTTCAATTAAGGCACTTAAGCAGCTAAATATTGTCCAAATGTGTGCGGGTTAGGTTGATTAGCAGTGATAAATTGCTCTTTCATGTTGGGGGAAGTAGCAGGGTAAATATGTGGGGTGACGGGGATAGGGTCTGTGTGGGATTGTTGTCAGTGCAAGTTCAATGGGCTGAGTGGCCTCCTTCTGCACTGTAGGGGTTCTATGATTCTCTGATTCTATTTCCTACCGAGCCTCAATTTTTCAGCTGCCCACAGGATTTCCTGGTCTTGGGTATTGCCCAAAAATGATTGGTTTAGGCATGAGATGGGAACCACTTTCCGCCTCCTTCTACTCACTCCTGCCTCCCCAGGCCTTCTGAACAAAGAACAAAGAAAATTATAGCACAAGAGCAGGCCCTTCAGCCCTCCAAGCCTGCACTATGCTGCCCAACTGAACTAAAACCCCCTACGCTTCTGGGACCATATCCCTCTTTTCCCATCCTATTCATGTATTTGTCCAGACACCCCTTAAAACTCACTGTCATATCTGCATTCACTACCCCCCTCCCCCAGCGAGTTCCAGGCACCCATCACCCTGTGTGTAAAAAAAACTTGCCTTGTACATCTCCATTAAACATTGCCCCTCGCACCTTAAACCTATGCCCCCTCGTAATTGACTCTTTCACCCTGGGAAAAAGCTTTTGACTATCCAAGAGAATGCCCTAAGAGTCTGCGGACTTACCTTTCTATCCCCTCCTGGGGCTTAATAAGATAATCGAGCAGAGTCAGACTGACTTCAGGAATCTTGCCTGATCCCCATATCCCTTTAGCCCCCAGAGCTATATCTAATTTCTTCTTCAAATCAGACAACGTTTTGGCCTCAGCTACTTTCTGTGGTAGTGAATTCCACACAATCACTACCCTCTGGGTGAAGAAATTTCTCCTCACCTCAGTTCTAAAAGATTTACCCCTCATCAGAGTTCTGTCAGAAGGATATAAGGCAGGGTTTTTCTCCCCCTCCGCAGTGACGGGAGGCAGCATGCCACTCACTGGTAACAGGATCTTATGGTCCCACCATTGTCAACGGGATTTCCTGTTGAACGCAGTTCTCGCTACTGGGAAACTGGTGCTGGGCCAATGTTGGGAATGTGGCTTATTGTTGATGGTGCAATGGTACGAGATGTCATATAAGATCCATTCACTTACCTTGACATCCCACTTGAGACCATTGAACTTCTTCTGGCATCGTTGCCAGTTCATTGGTGAACCCTCTCACCTGCTCACACTCCTTTCAGAGGGACTGCCTTGAGGCCTTCCTGAAACATGGCCTCTTTCCTTCTGAAATTGCTGTGATTCAGTCTGATGGACATTGGTCATTCTCTGGTAAGTAGCCATCATTCTATGAATGAAATTAACAGTCAACATCAGTTAATCTATTGAAACAATGAAGATAAGAGCGATTCTAGGAATTATATTGCCATCTCTTTGAAAATGAATACCTTACCTAGGTAAAGAGGGAAGTAACCTGTTAAGAAATTGTTTTGGAATTTAATAAACTTAGGCCGTGATTCTCTGATCCTGCACACCTCACCCCCACTACGAGTGAGAACGGAAACAATGTCGCTCAGCCAAATCATAGTATCATTGAATCCCTATAGTGTTGAAGGAGGCTATTTAGCCCATTGAATTTGCACCAACAACAATCCCACCAGCCCTTATTCCCATCACCCCACATATTTACCCTGCTAATCCCTCAAATCTGCGCATCCTGGGGCAATTTAGCATGGCCAATGTGTCTAATCCGCACACCTTTGGAGTGTGGGAGACACCCAGAGGAAACCCATGCAGACATGGGGAGAACATGCAAACTCTGCACAGACAGTTACCCAAGCCGGGAACTGAACCCATGCCTCTGGGGCTATGAGGCAGCGGTGCTAACCACTGCACCACAGTGCTGCCCTGTAGTGAGGCCAGAGAATTCCAGCGTGGGCAAAGACGGAGAATTCTGGGCTTAATGTTTTACATGGAATTATCTGGAAATTTCAACACAGTGCTTCAGTGCTACAAATTTGTGAATGTATTTATCACCCTCAGTGCAGTCGTCCTAATTTGATTTACCCATTCATATTCTTATAACCCTTTATTGCTCTATACATCAACCACCTATCTACCCTACTTCTAAGTGTTGACATGGTCTTTTGTCTCAATTGCCAAAACCAACAGTGCATTTGCTAGCCTCTGAACCATCTGTGTAAAAACAGAGAATCAGAAAATGCTAATTACTGTGAGAAAAGACAATTAATTAAAAAATAGACCTACAGATGGAGCAGCAGAGCGAACAAAAATAACAAAAACACTTAAAAATGCTGCCGTGGGAGCGATGTGCGGGATTCAGTGCTGATCCAGGGATAAAACAATGTCTACATCAATATGATTAATCCCAGTGAAATGAGGCACACTGTATCCTAAAGGTTTATAAATCTTAAACATTGACTTTTTTCATACATTTAAACGAAATGCAGCTTTTTTCCTGAAGACCCCACAATTTGTCTGTTCTTCTGAAAGTGGGAGCTTGAAAGATATCAAATAGGTGTTGGATAATTAGCAAAGGGTAACTTTCAGTGCATAATGTTCCTCTGCAGTCAGACAGCATAGCTGGGTAGGCAGCAAAGTTCAAAGTAATTTGAAATTGATCTGTTGATGTTCAAACATTGATAGGAAGAATACAGAGAGACAATATAAAATAATGGGTAAAATTCTAAAGTAGTGAAGTAGCACAGGCTCTGGGTGTATATTTGGGGTGGCACAGTGGTTAGCACTGCTGTCTCACATTACCAGGGGCACAGGTTCAATCCCAGCCTTGGGTGACTGTGTGCAGTTTGCACATTTTCCCCATGGGTTTCCTCTGGGTGCTCTGGGTTTCCCCCCACAGTTTAAAGATATGCAGGTTAGGTGGATTGGCCATACTAAATTGACCATTAGCAAAAGGGGATTGGAGGGGCAAATGCATGGTGTTATGGGGATCGGGCCTGGATGAGATTGTGCAGACTCGATGGGCCGAATGACTTTGTAGGAATACTTTGTAGGGATTCTAAGTCTCTAAATGCATGTGTATTAATTAGTAAAGATAGCCAGACAAGTTGAAAGAGCAGTTAATAAAACATACAGCATTCTGGATTTATCATTAGGAGAATAGAGTGCAAAAGGATTATTTTAATCTAAGGATGGGCAATAAATGTTGGCCCAGCCATGTCTCACAAATGAATAAAAAAGAAATTGGGACTGCCCTTGGAAAAGGGAATGTTGAGACGAGATTTGATAGCAGTATTTAAAATAATGAAGAGTTTGGACAGAATAGATAAGGTAAAACTATTGCTATAATGGTCCCATTGCTATAAGGATCAAGGACAAGAGGGCACAGGTTTAAGGTATCTGATTAATAAGAACAATGCTGACATGAGGAAAAATCTTTTCATGCAGTGAACGTTAGGAAATGGTGATCCAAAAAATTTGCAGAAACACAGGGAAAAGGTATGAAATGGGACTAGGTAATTTTTTCCTTCATAGGACTAGCACAGATATGGCAGGCTGAATTGTCTTCTTTGATGCTGTAGCCATCCTATTTCGCTATTGTTCTAATAATCTCTACCCAGATCTAACCACCAGCATTGTGGGTGTTCTTGTACCGATGGGACTGCAGCGGTTCAGGAAGGCAGCTCGCCACCACTTCCTCAAGGGCAACTAGGGATGGGCAACAAATACTGGCCTTGCCAGTGATGCCCGTGTCCTGTAAGCGAAAAAAAAAGAAACGAGTTTGACAAGCCAGGTTCAATACCTGAGCCATAAAGTCTGCCAGCTACTCTGGAATTTTTGGAGACATCGTTTCATTATATGATCTGTTCACAACTGCCACGTGTGTCCTGAAATCCATTAAAATGGTGCATAAAAGATAAGGCACAAATAAAATGTATGATGACCAACAGCAAGTTATAAATATCTCCACTTACGAGGTTGGCAAGAATCGATGACTTATCCGTTCTATCTCGCACGTGAAGATATTCATCATATCTCACTGCCTCCCATGACATATCCTCCCTTTATGCTGTTTTGCCATTTGTTTCCTTGAATTTTAAGTATACCTTATTTTCAAACGCAAAGCTTGCACTATATTTTCACCCTTCCCATACTCAATGGCCTGACGACAAAACTTGAAACGTGCAGAAGCCCATTCTCTGAAAATATTACAGTGATCATTGGCGGCTGATGATGTAGAGAAGGGAAATCGACTGGTGGATTAAAGAATGAAAAGACTCAGTGAAACAGACAGCAGTTTTTTTTAAATGCCCTTCTTTGGAAAAGAATTAGCATTCTATCAATGCCATTGCAGAATGTCTATCCGGGTTACAGGAACAGGCACCAGAAAAAAAAAGAAATTAGCATGTAATTGTCTGTAAACAGATGTATGGACATTCATTATTAGATTGCTGGAAGTTCTTGACAGAGTGATGGAGGGCGTCACACTGAACAGGAAAAAAACATTTAACCATCAATTTGTTCATTGCGTGCAGCCACAGTTAGAAGCTGCTTCCTTCAGCTTCTTGCTTGTTGAGTAACTACGCAGTTACTAAATTAGAATGCTGTGAACAACAGGGCCTCACTATTTAAATTAAGCCTCTCATTCCAACTACTTTTCATATGGTGGGAAAGTGCAGAACTGAGGTTTCTTTCCCCCAGGTTTATTTTTATCACAAGTGAAAGCATAGATCACAGGTTTCCTTCTGCCTGTGATAACTAGTGATTTAAAGAGATACGCCAAATTAAAGACAATTATACTGAGATATGCTGTGACCTTATCAGATAAATTTGTATGTATTATGTGTGCATGTGGGTAATTATACCCTTGATTGTTATTTCGTTATTACCATCGCATTAGGGGGAGGTGGTGGCGTAATGATGTTGTCGCTGGACTCATAACCCAGAGACCCAGGGTGGGATTTTCCAGCTGTGCTCACTCCAAATCGGGAAAATCCCACCCGAGGTCAACGGACCTTTGCATGGTTCGTTCCACCCCCCCAGCCCCGCCTGCTACAATTCCCGTGGTGGATGGAATGGAAAAATTCCACCCCCAGAGTAACACTCTGTGTCCCAGGTTCAATTCCCACCACAGCAGATGGTGAAATTTGAGTTCAATCTAAACAAAATCTTGAAGACCATTGTTGATTATCACAAACACACATGTGATTCATTAATGTCCGGCAAGGAGGGAAGCCTGTCATCCTTACCTGGTTTGGCCTACATGTGACTCCAGGCCCACAGTAGTGTGGTTAACTCTTATTTGCCCCTTCAAGCGCAATCAGGGATGGGAAATAAATGTTGGCCCAGCCAGCAAAGCCCATGCCCCGTGAATGAATATGAAAGACCATTGATTATTTCAAGCAGGAACTGAGTGGGCACATGAGTGAAAACAAAGCTACTCCTCAACTGCTGCAGAAACAATTTCAGAAGGGACATCTTGATGTTCAGATGAATCACTTTGGAAAAAGGTCATTTTTTTTCTCTCAATATCTAACACATCAGTGAACTTCCCACTCCACTGACTCAGTGTCGTGTTAGGTAACTGCACCATATGATATGGTGCTGAGTCACAAAGATCTGTGCTCACTTGAAGATCTGTGCAGAGATAGCTGATCTTTGTCATGGTAAGAGTAGGAATGCTTCAATTGGACTGGAGTGGGGATGGGGAGAATCATCTGGTGCACAAGTTTGAACCCATCTGTGCAATTTCCATTCATTCTTTGTTTCCTGTCCATCAATCAAATTTCTGTCCAGGCTGCTGCATTTCCTCTTTGTTCGCCAGAATGTTTCTGACAAGCTTTGTGAGACACTATCAAATTCTTCCTGAAGATCCATCAATGTTACATTCCCTTTATTACTTCAAAATAACTCCTTCAGAACAAAAACTCTCACTAACTTTGCCAAGCACAGCATGCCTTTGGCAAATATATACTGGTTATCCACGACCAAGCATTACTAGAAACTCACTAAAGCCATCTTCACAAAATGCCACTGGTCACTCAAACACTTTGTTCCGACAACACTAGGATAATGGCAGATCGGTGATGAAGGAACTTACAGCTAAGATTTCCAAGTTTTCAGGACTTGGGTCAGATTGAGCTAGCTTCCGACAGGCTAGCAAGAGCTTTTGGGCAAATTCAAACAGGTGGACAGAGCCATGGTTCCAGGATCTTTGGAATTTCCATGTTTGAAGGAGGACAGAAGGGATCCTACTTATGAGTAACCCCCAGAATGCCAGATAACTGAGCAGCAATTCAGTTCAAGTCAAAAGGTTTGCCCTCAAAAGTACCAAGGCAGCATGAAGTGGTAAGACCAGCAGTCAAAAGAGGTTCAGTGAAATCTGATCTGACCTGACCTGGTCCGAAAGAGTTGGTCTGGGATATTTTCTTGCAACAGAGTCTGTACAAAAACCACCAACTTACCCAAGTTGACTCAAATTCCTGACCATGGCTTGCAGATAGAAATATCCTTGAGCAGCATGTGCTCTGACCAAAGTTGCAGCAAAATTGCAAATTCATTCTGTTAGCACCTATCATGGGTGGCTTGGTGGCACAGTGGCTAGCACTTCTGCCTCACAGCGCAAAACACCCTCGTTCAATTCCCGGCTTGGGTCACTGTCTGTTTGGAGTTTGCACGTTCTCCCTGTGTCTACGTGGGTTTCTTCCAGGTGAACCGGTTTCCTTTCACAATCCGAAAGATGCGCTGGTTCAATGCATTGGCCATGCTAAATTCTCCCTCAGTGTACCCGAACAGGCACCAGAGTGTGGCAACTAAGAGATTTTCACAGCAACTTCATTGCAGCCTCCTTGTGACACTAATAAATAAAAAAGCGAAGCCCTGCCTTGATCAACCCCCTCTCACCCCCAACCCTCCCTCACAGCCTCCAACATCACCCCATTGGATTAGTCCAGTTTATTGACAAATTGGAACTTGGACATTAAGAGAGCAGGTAATCAGGGCTGAGTAACAGCACAGTAATTGCATGCTTTTCCTTGAATTAACTTTATTCTTATTACATCATGAACAATCATTCCTAAAGCGGTACTGGCAATAATACAAATGTATTATAGGGTCCGTATGGCTGTCAGGATGCTGGTCTATGGTATAACAAAGCACTGTGAAGGTGATTAGAGGGAATCGCTGGCTAAGTCACACAGTACACGATGAGGAGACAATTAATATTTGAGAATCCAGGGACTATATTATAAATATAAACCCACGTGCAAATATAATTCCTAGAACCCCCCCCTCAGAACAACTACTGAGATTCACAGTGGGAACAGAACCAGAAATCAAGTACCTGGCAGAGGCAGGGGATAAGACCTGGTTGAGATTATGGTCGGTGCAGACCCAATGGGCCGAATGGCCTCATTTTGCACTGTAGGATTCTATGATTCTGTAGGATTCTGTGACTCCAAATTTTTCAAGCTTATTTCTCTTTCTTTTGATCCTGTTTGTGACTTCATTGAGATCCTTCTCTCCCTCTCTCTCTCTGAGCAGGAAAGCGATTTGGTTAAGATCAGTTTGGGAGCTATTATGAGCCTTGGCAAAAACAGGCTGAACTTTTATCCAGACCATGTGTTTTAGCTGGACTCAACAGTATTACCAAGGGAGGAAACACAGAAGTGAAAAAACGTTATGAAAAGCTTCCCTAAGAAGGCAAAGACTGCTCACTCATTGAGTTCAAAGAAAATATCAAAACGCTGATAAAATGTTTCAACTGCTACGTTAGCCATTATGGTCAAAGGTACAGTTATGATAACACAGGCCTCTGTCTGCCTCTGGAGGTAGCCAATGAGAGAAGCTCCTTGTATAGTTTGATTAAAGTCAAACTATTAAATGTTCGTTTATCAGTTATTAGAGTTCTGAGTGTGCTTATTTTCCCAAAGTGAAGGAGTTGCTTTGTAAAATCTGGAACTCTCGTCTTAAGATTGAAGAGCTGGATGCTGAGCTGGGAGCTAATGTAGGTCAGTAAGCACAACTGGGCATTGTGAGGTAAATCTGGACTCAGAATTGAATCAGGATGGAACAGCTTCACAACAATTCAGCTGAACATTCAGAGTGGAAATTCTTTAGGTGTTAAACCAACTGCCCGGACACAGGAAGGGTGGAAAATTGATTTGGAATGCCTGAAGAAATTTTACATCTGTCTTCAATTAATTAAAATCTTCATTCAATGCTTGCAGATCTTGAAGACCTCACACAGGACAGTATCTGGATGACAGAGCTTAGATTTCAGCATTAATTGTGCTGACCAAACTTCTGGTTACCTTCCTGATACCACCTTCCTAATAGTCTTGGCTTATCTAGTTTTCTGGGAGGCTTTTGTGAAGGATTTTAGAACATTCCTCTATATTAAATGTGCTGCAGAAAGTCAAATTGCTGCTGTTCTTGGTGACATTGATGGCATGATGACGCAATGGTTTACATTTATGCCTCACAGCGCCAGGGACCTGGATTCAATTCCAGTCTTGGGTCATTGTCTGTGTGGGGTTTGCTCATTCTCCCCATGTCTGCATGGGTTTCCTCCACGTGGTCCAGTTTCCTCCCACACTCTAAAGAGGTGCAGGTTAGGTGATCTGGCCATGATAAATTGTCCCTTAGCATTCAAAATGTTGTAGGTTTGGGAGATTAGTGGGGTAAATATGTGGGGTTATGGGTAAGGGCCTAGTGTGATTCTCTGTTGGAGAGTCGGTAGAGACTCAATAGGCCCAATGGCCTCCTTCTGACAAAACATGTTGGACTTTAACTTGATAAGAACATAAGAACATAAGAAATAGGAGCAGGAGTAGGCCATCTAGCCCTTCGAGCCTGCCCCGCCATTCAATAAGATCATGGCTGATCTGTCGTGGCTCAGTTCCACATTCCCGCCCTCTCCCCATAACCCTTTATCCCCTCTCTTATCAAAAACCCATCAACCCGCGTCTTAAAAATATTTAGCGAGGTAGCCTCCACCACTTCAACGGGCCGAGAATTCCAGAGATTCACCACCCTTTGAGTGAAGAAGTTCCTCCTCAACTCCGTTCTAAACCGTCCCCCCTTTATCTTGAGGCTGTGCCCCCTAGTCCTACTGTCCTTTCTGAGCGGGAAGAGTCTCTCCACCTCTATCCTATCCATCCCATTCATCATCTTATACGTCTCAATGAGATCTCCCCTCATTCTTCTAAACTCTAACGAGTACAAGCCTAGTTTATTCAGCCTCTCCTCATAGCTCAACTCCCTCAACTCTGGCATCAGCCTAGTAAACCTCCTCTGCACTCCCTCCAAGGCCAAAATATGATGTTGGTGAGATTTCTTACTCTCCTTCTGCACTGCAGGGATGCTATGACTCTATGAATTGCCCTCTCTAAATAGTGCTTTGGAATCATTTCAGTTTGCTTAAACTGATAAAGACACATCTGTGTCAAACATGAGGATAACACATTCAAAAATACATTGCTTAAATACTGCAGTGGACTCTCAACCAAGATTACTTGCTAACACCCACAGCAGGACAAAAATCCCTAACTTTGTGACTTAGACATGACAGTCAAGCTAACACATTGACATAAAACAATTGCATAAAAAGAGTAACAAGGAGCTACTAATACCGTAGCGTAGATTTCCAGTTCCAAAATTGCATTGTTTTTGCTTTCAATGCACCTTCTTATTAAAGTTTATTTTCTCATGACACAAGAAGTCTTACATTGACGCTGCAATGAAGTTACCGTGAAAATCCCCTAGTCACCATGCTCCAGTGCCTGTTCGGGTACGCTGAGGGAGAACTTAGCACGGCCAATGCGCCTAACCAGCACGTCTTTCAGACTGTGGGAGGAAACCGGAGGAAACCCACACAAACACAGGAAGAACATGCAGACTCCACACAGACAGTGACCCAGGACAGGAATTAGACCCAGGTCCCTGGCGCGGTGGGGCAGCAGTGCTAACCACAATGCCACCGTGTCCCTTATGTTTTGCTTTGGTTTATTTTGCCAGTAGGGGGTGTCATTGCTTAGGCAAAATCAGTTTAATCTGAAACCTTATCAAAAGATCAATTCTAATTGAGGATCGCTGATCTTTGGTTTGATCCAAAGGCTTAATGCGAAAAGGAAAACAGGGAAAAGGGCCATTTGCAAATGAAGTTCTACTTAATGAAATACGCATTGATGTTTAAACAATAAAAAGAAGCACTTAAAAGCATTTACGGGATTCAATATATCTCTGTTCAACTTTGCAGGGATGAAATAACTTTTCAAAGAAAAATTTATGCAGTGCTTTCATGACTTTAAAAAGTGCTTTTAGTTGTAATGAAGGAAACATGGCAGCCAATTTGTGTAGAGTAATAACTCCACAGGGAGCAAGAGATAACGAACAGACAATATTTTTTCGTATCATTAGTAGGGGGATATTGAAGATAGCTCACTTGCTATTCTTTGAAACAGCACTCTGGGATCTTTAACATGTACCTGTCCGGGAGTCTCAGTTTGACATCTTAACTGCAGGACAGCATCTGCAACAGTGCAGCATCCCGTCATTAATTCAGTGAACTGCCAGCATGCTTTATGAGCTCCTGGATTGAAAGCTAAAACTGCAACCTTCAGACTTAGAGGCAACTGGCTGAATCCTGGCCGATAATTAGATGGAGTAACTAGAGGGTCGACCATGTGAACTCCACAGCCCACGATGGGTTCCCAGACCCTGTTCCAAAAACTGATCCATTTGGGATGCGGAATTACAGAAACACAGGCCTGAGTGTTACACCCTACCGCTGAGTGCTGGGTAGCTGGTGGAGATGAATAAAATCTGGCACCGTGGTTGGGCACGTGTGGGTTAACTGAGGCCCTTAAGTGACCAGTTCATATAGCTACTTAGAGGCCTTCTTCCACCGCCATTAGGACTTGTCTTGCAATGGCAGATCCAGGAACTGTGTCCGGGCTTCCTAGTCAAAGCAGGTAGTCTGGTAGCCAGGCTTGGGGTGGAGCGGGGAGGGCGAGGGTGGGAGGATGGAATCAGGAGAGCATAAGGGGAATTTGGATGACAGCACATGGGAGGGGTGAAGAGATTCAGTTCTAGTTACGTAAAATCTACCAGGGACCACAAAATATCTTCACACGTGGTGAATTTTGCTCAACGTTTAACCAGTTTTTTCACACACATTTATGTGCGATGTGCACTCATATTTGTATTAACCTCTTGTAGTATGCCATCATAACTCTTCAAAAGATGAAGATTGAAAACAACAGACGGTATCAGGCATTTTAAAAAGATTAAGAGAGATGATCAACTGTAACATTTACATTGTCCAGATGCAGTACCAGTGAATTATAATGTGATAAACTGACACATTTAGCAGAATAATGAAAGGGTTAGCATTTGTAAAGGTGATAACAGGGGCATTAACTAAGCTCAGAGGTGCTCATTTTGTGTATAGGCTGCAAAATAATCTTATTGCGCAAACCAGAATTGGATTTCATAGGAATGAGCAGAGTAATTCAGAATTTCAGTCATTTGTACACTTGCCCTGACATTTGTGATTTGCTTGAGGACAGCCACGAGCATTTTCTTGAACAAAGAACACAGAAATGCACAGCACAGGAGCAGGTCCTTCAGCCCTCCAAGCCTTTGCTGATCATGATGCCCTAACTAAACTAAAACTTCTGCCCTTACTCGGTCTGTATCCCTTTATTCCCTCCCTATTTATGTACCAATCCAGATGCCTCTTAAATGTTGCTAATGTGCCTGCTTCCACCACCTCCTCTGGCAGCACGTTCCAGGCACCCAGCCACTCTCTGTGTGAAAAAAATCCCCCCGTACGTACATTTCCCTTAAACTTTCCCCCCTCTCACCTTGAACCTGAGCCTCCTTGTAATTGACACTTCCACCTTGGAAAGAGCATCTAACTCTGTTGATGTCCCTCATAATTTTGTAGACCTCTATCAGGTCTTTCCAGTGAAATCAATCCTAGTTTATTCAACCTCTCCTCATAGCCAACACCCTCGAGACCAGGCAACATCCTGGTGAAACTTCTTTGCACTCTCTCCAATGCTTCCACGTCCTTCTGATAGTGTGGTGACCAGAACTGCATGTAGTTCTCCAAATGTGGCCTAACCAAGCTTTTCCAGACATAGTTACGACATTACAGATATACAGTCTACATTCTTGTCCCCAAGTTCCCAAAAATAGGGGAAGCCAAAGATGAGTTGCCATTCTCAAGCAAGACAGAGTGGTACAACTCGTGCAAGCCCTGGATATTCACATTTAATCTTGTAGCAACCTCTCACCTGAGGTTTCTGAACCATCTACCCATAATTGACAGCATATACCATTTGCCTCACTATTACTTTAACAGCATATTCTCATCTATTGTATAAAATGGAGAGGCAACGGCCTACCATCTTCATTGATATCGCTAAACAATTAATCCAGAAACTCAGCTAATGTTCTGAGGATCTGGGCTCGAATCCTGCCACGGCAGATGGTGGAACTTGAATTCAATAAAAAAATGTCCGGAATTAAGAATCTACTGATATCCATGGAACCATTGTCAATTTTTGGAAAAAACCCATTTGGTTCACTAACGTCCTTTAGGGAAGGAAATCTATCATTTTTACCTGGTCAGGCCTACATGTGACTTCAGAGCTACAGCAACTAGGGATGGGCAATAAGTGCTGGTCAGCCAGTGATACCCATGTCCTACGAAAGCATAATAATTTAAAAAATGCTACTGGTGAATTTCAATATTAAAGTGGATTCTGAATGGAGGTCAGATATCTCACCAGAGGAAGGTAAAATCAGATGACCAGTCAAGTGGTAATGCTCTCGGCCTTCTCCTCCAGATACAGAAAAAACGCTGTTGGAGACCTGGGACCAGACCTTCCGCATTACCTCCCCGCCAAGGTTATAGTGCATGACCCAGGGAAAGGGCAAGGAAAAGGAGAGACAGAATTACAAGAAAAGAAAACAGTTACCATAATTTCTAAACATTGTGGTGACAATTAAAGGGTTTTTTTTTCCTGAACCTTATTAATTGGTCTCCAGATGGCAGCGCAACTTACCTCCCAGTGTACCATAAGAAAGGTCACATTTATATGACTTCCATGACTCCAGGACATCCTAAAATTCTTTACAACTGATTAATTACTTTCGGAAATGTAATCAATGTTGTACCATGCAAAACACAGCAATCAATTTGCACACACAAGACCATTAGATATAGGAGCAGAATCAGGCCATTCAGCCCATCGAGTCTGTTCCGCTACTCAATCATTGCTGAAAAGTTTCTCAACCCCATTCTCCTGCTTTTTCCCCGTAATCCTTGATCCCTCTACCAATCAAGAACCTATCCATCTCTGTCTTAAGTACACTCAATGACCTGACCTCCACAGCAATGAATTCAATAGATTCGCCACCCTCTGGCTGAATAAATTCCTCCTCGTCTTAGTTCTAAAGGGCCATTCCTTTTCCATGAAGTTGTTCCCCCGGACCCTAATCTCTCCAACTAATGGAAACATCTTCCCCATGTCCACTCTATCCAAGCCTTTTTTATTCTGTAAGTTTCACTGAGATTCCCTCTTCATGCTTCTATACTCCAGAGTCCTCAGACGCTCGTCATATGTCAAGCTTTTTACTCCTGGGATCATTCTCATGAACCTCCTCTGGACCCTCTCCAGGGTCAACTGTCCTTAGATAGAGGGCCCAAAATTGCTCGCAATATTCTAAATATGGTCTCACCAGATCTTTGTAAAGCCTGAGCAGTACATCCTTGCTTTTGTATTCTTGTCCTCCTGAAATGAATGCTAACATTGCATCTGCTTTCCTAACTACCAAGTCAGCCTGGAATTTAACCTTACGAGAATCTTGAACTAGGACTCCCAAGTCCTTTTGCGCTTCTGATTTCTGAAGTCTTTCCCCATTTAGAAAATAGTTTACGCCTCTTTTCTTCTTCCAAAGTGCTTGAACTCACACTTTCCCACGTTGTATTCCAAGCTCCAATCATGTGATGATGATGATGATGATGATGAGGTCATTTGATTTTAGCATGTTGATTGAGGGATCCATTTTGGTCTGGACAATGGGGAAAGTTCCCCAAATCCTCTTCAAAGTAGTCTATTGGGGTCTCTCAGATCCACCCTAGACGGATGGGGGCTTGGTTTAATGTCTCACCTGAAAGATAGTTCCTCCAACAGTGCAGTGTGCCTGCACTGGAGCATCAGCCCGGATTTTTGTTTTTAAGTCTCTGAAGGGAGACTTTTAATCTCGTGATGGTTAAAGAGCGCTCCCAAAATAAATGATGCCATGCCTTTTTTCGCTTCCTGAATGAGGAAAAGGGTTTGTCAAACACATTTTCGTGAAGATGGCACCCCTTTAAGTTGCAACAAACAGGCAAAAAAAAAGGAGGATTTTAACAGCGTAATGCATTGTACAGGAATGAGTCAGGCTGACAAAACAGGAAAACTCCATGGATTTTTGCTAAGTATCTATATTTGGACAGTACATCTAATCCACAAAACATCAAGGGGGGTCACTGGATGTACACAGATGAAGTAAATAAGCAATAACACACAGCTGGATCATGACTCACTGTGGTGATGCCTATTTACCAACTCCATTAGACACGCTGTGTCATTGTGGCCGCAATTTTATGTCAGCGGTGAAGTCCACTTTATACTTAGTGGTTAAACCATGCAAACTTTTATAGCTTCCTGCTGCAATACAACATTTAAACAACATTCTAATCACTGCCTTGCATCATTTTTCATTAACCCTGCTGGGAACTGGATACACAGAAGTAAAAGCCAGGCACGACATGCATATTACCTAATTTAGTATTACATTTGTCTGCTAATGGTCAATTATTCACTATTATCCGTGTATAGAATTTCAACAGGATTCAACTTTAAGTAAGTTGCTACATTTTGGCACTGTTTCGCTGCTTTACAAATCACTTTATTCTGTTGATCCTATGTGGCATTACAGTTTGTTCTATTTTGCTATCTCCAACAGTCCCTTTCCATGAAACCACATGGACAGGATCCACGGATGAATAGTAACAATGCACACTTACCTAAAAATTATTTTTTTCAAAAATATACTTTATTCATAAAAATCTCAAATAAACCATTGCACATCTACATGTCTATGAATTGCAAACAGTGCAGAATTAAAACTTTTTTACAGTTCTATACAAATTACAGTCATAACATTTCAAAACTTAAAACTATACACATGCCTCAAAATTTGCTGTGTGCTGTTATTTCTCAGATTGGTACACAGTTATGCAGGCCAAGGGTATTCTGCAGTTCCCGGGCCCTCGGTCTGCCTCTGTTAAAAGGCCTTATAGTGTGGCCTTTCCCCATTGTGCCTTTGCGGTGGCTGCCCCAAGCTTCAGCGCATCCCTCAGCACGTAGTCCTGGACCTTGTAACGTGCCAGTCTCGGTCTAGGTCAGTTCTCGGTCGAGGACAGTTCTTTCAGCTGGAAGATCAGCAAGTTTCGGGCGGACCAAAGTGCGTCCTTCACCGAGCTGATGACCTTCTAGCAGCAGTTGATATTTGTCTCGGTGTGCGTCCCCGGAAACAGCCCGTACAGCACAGAGCCCTGCATCACCGAGCTGCTCAGGACGCTAAAAAGTTACTTTAAAAACAGCAAGGGTTGAAATCACTTAGCATGGCGTCAGTACAAAAAAAAATTACATATGAAATTCCTCTATCCACCATTTGAATAATGTTGATAACCAATTTTAACCAAACGGCTAAATAAATAAATAATGGGCGTATAAATATTGTGGTTACATGATTAAAAGTTGGCAATTCTGCAGGCCCCCCCCCAGAATCTCCATCGACAAGGCACAGGTCAGGAATGTGATGGAATACTCTCCAATTGCCTGGATAGATGCAGCTCCAACAATACTCAAGAAGCTTGAGCACCATCCAGAACAAAACACCCCACTTGATTGGCACCCCATCCACTACTTTAAACATTCACTCTCTCCATCGCCAACACACAGTGGCAGCAGTGTGTGTCATATGTGAAATGTACAGTAGCAACTCACCAAGGCTCCTTCGACAGCACCTTCCAAACAATCAACATCTATCACCTCAAGGAACATGCTCAGCAGATACAAGGGAACACCACCACGGTGTGTGGTTCCAAGCCACACACCATCCTGACTTGTCAAAAATACCAGCATTCATTCCAGGGTCAAAATCCTGCAGAACCCTTTGTAACAGTGCTTTGGCTGTTCTTACACCAGTTGGACTGCAGTAGATCAAGTTTAAGTTTATTTATCAGTTTCACAAGTAGGCTTACACTAACGCTGCAATGAAGTTACTGTGAAAATCCCCCAGTCGCCACACCAAGGTGCCCGAGGGAGAGTTTAGCACACTCAATGCACATAACCAGCAAGCCTTTCAGACTGTAGGGGGAAACGGGAGTGCGTGGAAGAAATCCATGCAGACAAGGGAAGAACATGCAGACTCTGCACAGATGGTGGTCCAGGCTGGGAATCAAACCCAGGTCCCTGAGGTTGTGAGGCAGCAATGCTAATCATTATGCCACCATGCCACCCTGCCACCCATCATCTCCTCAAGGGCAATTAGGGATGAGCAACAATACTGACCTAGCAAGTAACACCCATATACTGCAAAACAATAAATTAGAATGGTTTAGCACCTTTGTCAAAATAGTGATTCAAGGAATTTCAGATAAATGTGTTAATTTGTTGGTAACTATTGGGGTTAACTATCAGGATCAAACTTTGGATGAGAACTTCATCTTAACATTGAATTCAATTAAATATTACACATTAAAAATTAAGACTTTGTATTTTTTGAATTTTGGATATCATCAAATGTATCGAGCAAGAGGGTAGCCAGGGAAAAGATTGGTCCACTCAAGGATAATGGAGGGAATTTATACCTGGAACCAGAGGAAATGGGTGAAATACTAAATGAATACTTTGCCTCAGTATTTACCAAAGCAAGGGACTTGATGGATGAGGAGTCCAGGAAAGGGTGTGTATATATTCTGGCTCATATCGATATCAAAAAGGAAGAACTGTCGGGCATCTTAAAAAGCAAGTAGAGAAGTTCCCAGGGCCTGATGGGACCTACCCCAGAATACTGAGGAAGGCAAGGGCAAAATTGCTGAGGCCTTGAAAGAAATCTTTGTATCCCCATTGCCTGCAGGCAAAATTCCAGAGGACTGGATGATAGCCAGTGTTGTTCCATTGTTTAAGAAGAGCAGCAGGGATAATCCAGGGAATTATAAACTGATATGGTGGGGAAATTATTGGAAAAGATTCTTAGGGACAAGATTTACTCACATTCAGAAACAATTAGTGACAGCCAGCATGGTTTTGTAAAGGGAGGTCGTGCCTCACTAACTTGATTGAGTTTTTCGAGGAAGTGACAAAGGTAATAGATGAGGGAAAGGCAGCGGATGTTGTATACATGGATTTCAGTAAAGCCTTTGACAAGTGACATATCTCATAGTAGAACAGTATGAAAGATGAAGTCATACAGGATCAGAGGAGAACTGGCACGATGGATACAGAACTGACTTTGCCATAGAAGTCATGATGTGGATATGCCGACGTTGGACTGGGGTAAACACAGTAAAAAGTTTATGTCAGACTTTTTACTTTGCCATAGAAGAAAGAGGGTAGCAGTAGAGGGGTGCTTTTCTGAATGGAAAGTTGTTATAGCAGTTCCCCACAAGGACCAGTTCTGGGATCTTTGTTGTTCATAGCACGTATAAATGATTTGGAGGAAAATGTAGCTGGTTTGATTAGTAAGTTTGCAGATGACACAAAAATTGGTGGAGTTGTCGATAGTGAAGAGGATTGTCAGAGGATATAGAAAGATCTAGACCGGTTGGAGACTTGGCAGATTGAGTTTAAATCGGACAAATGTGAGATCCATTAAGAAAGGTCCAATGCATGTAGGAATTATACAGTAAATGGTAGAACTCTTAGGAGTATTGACAGGCAGAGAGATCTGGGCATACATGTCCACCTATCACTGAAAGTGGCAACGCAGGTGGATGAGGTAGTCAAGAAGGCATACAGCGTGTCTGCCTTCATCGGTCAGGGCACTGAGTAGAAAAATTGACAGGTCATGCTGCAGCTGTATTCGTTAGGCCTCATTTAGAATATAGTGTTCAATTCTGGTCACCACACTACCAGAAGGATGTGGATGCTTTGGAGGGGGTACAGAAGACATTTACCAGATGTCGCCTGGTACAGAGGGTATTAGCTATGTGGGAGATGGAAATTATTGGAGAGGATTCTTCGGAACAGGATTTTTTCTCACTTAAAATAAATGGCCACATTAGCGAGAGGCAACAAGGTTTTGTGAAGGGGAAGTTGTATCTCACTAACTTGATCGAGTTTTTCGGGGAAGTGACGAAGATGATTGATGAGGGTAGGGCAATGGATATTGTCTACTTGGACTTCAGTAAAGCCTCTGACAGGATCCTTCATGGCAGACTGGTGCAGAAGGTGAAGATGCACTGGATCAGAGGTGAGCTGCCAAGATGGATACAGAACTGGCTCGGTCATAGAAGACAGAGGGTAGTAGTGGAAGGGTGCGTTTCTGAATGGAGGGCTGTGACAAGTGGCGTTCATTAGAAATCAATGCTGGGACCTTTGCTGTTTGTAATACATATGAATAATTTTCAGGAAAATATAACTGGTTTGGCTGGTAAGTTTGTGGACGACACAAAAGACTTGCAAATAGTGATGAGGGATGTCAGAGGATACTGCAGGGATATAGATCAGTTGGAAAATTGAGTAGAGAGATGGTAGATGGAATTTAATCCAGACAAATGTGAGGTAATGCATTTTGGAAGGTCTAATACAGATGGGAAATATACAGTAAATGGCAGAACCCTTAAGAGTATTGATAGGCAGAGGGATCTGGGTTTACAGGTACATAGGCCACTGAAAATGGCAACACAGGTGGAAAAGATAGTCAAGAAGGCATACAGCATGCTTCCCTTCATTGGATGGGGCATTGAGTTTAAAAATTGGCTTACCCCGACTACCCCTTCCCTCCCAATTGAACTCCTTCACCACCTGACTACCTGTCATGGGGGGTCCCTCCCATGGACTTCCCCCACACTACCAAATGCCCAAGGGGCCTCACCCCATCCTTCAACTAACCTTCCCATCTCACAGGACTCCCCTACCCCCTCAACCACCTTGCCCCTCCACAGGACACCTCACATGATACGGGACTTTCCCCCAAAACACCCCCCCCGCTGCCGAGCCAGAGGGGACCATCCCCACTCACCAGATCTTGGATATCCACCCTATTCCATTGCTGCCCACCATCGCAGATCAGAAAACCCACCAGAACCTGACACAAACCTTATTTGCAATCCTGTTAATGGAAGTCCCAGTTCTTCATTTCACTGGCATGAAGCACATTCCTGCAACATGGTGTGCAGGTTTTTGGGTAAATCTGAACAATGTCTGGGGCTGCCCCCAGATTTCAGGATGGAGCCTGCCCACAACACTGAACCCTTGAATATCACAGCAGTGGGTGTGGGGAGCATTTGGAATGGACCTTCCAGATTTAGTATCCTGAAAGGGGTACGTCTTCCAGCCTCAAAGTGTTCCAGAAGATCCATATTTGCTCTCAGATGGTCCATCTTTTGGTCTCAGAGTTCCCCATTGAGATCCATCTTCATTTTCAGGCAGTCGACTTTCTTTCTTCAAGGCAATTTTCAATATGATGCCCAAGTTGTAATGGCAGCCTACATGCCCAACCAGGAATGCCCTGACACTGAACACAGTCATGAGGTGGAGATGCCGGTGTTGAACTGGGGTGGGCACAGTAAGAAGTCTTACATCACCAGATTAAAGTCCAACAGGTTTATTTGGGTGTCACAAACTTTCAGAATGTCTCTCCTTCACCCAATGAAGGAGCAGCACTCCGAAAGCTCATAATTCCAAATAATCCTGTCGGACTTCTACCTGGTGGTGTGGGACTTCTTAATGAACACACTGTGAAACACCCAGGTGCATAATTCATGAGGTTAGAGCTGGAAGATTTGGTGTGCTTTCCCATCGGATGCCACAGTGAGTAACACCTTCCCACTCTCACCACGGCACGTAATCTCAAAATGGGAGAATTTCGCCCTTCATCTTCCATCTCTGGCTGATGGACTGATAGATTGATACATTGGTTACTTGGCACATGACTTAAGTGTTGTAGTGAATATGCCCTGGGAGATATTCACATAACAATTAGTTCCTAGCTCCTTACAAGTAACATAACAATATATAATCATTTTTGAGTTTTGTATAGGGCTGTGTACAGATTAACATGGAATGATATCCATTAGACAGCCAATTTTCTTCTCTATTGAATGATAACTAAGGACAGGGACAAACATAAAAACTTATGCAGCTCCCCTCCTAATTTTCTTCCCATCTTTCTGAATGCTGTCAAGCCACATTCCAACTGCTTGTCTAGGAGAGTGGGAAGGTCTTTGGATATTTATCGTTGGTGTTCCTTGGTTGTTTATCCCACTTTCTCTCATTAATTTTGGCGAGGAGCCAATGTTCTACTGGAATCTCTGATATCATATTTTATTGGAAATTTTCCCCGGGGCAATATTGTGGGCGCAAATCCATCGTTATCTGGCATAACACATCAGGGTACCATCAGATCACTTTTTGCATGGACCGGATAACGCAATAACTAATCTCAAAAAGTAAAAGAATGCTATATCTGGAACTTTCAAATGCTCATTGCCTTGTTGGGCACATTTGAAGTTCAGAGAATCCCTACAGTACAGAAAGAGGCCATCCAGCCCTTCGAGCCCGCACCAGCAACAATCCCACCCAGGCCCTATCTCTGTAACCCCACGCCTTTACTCTGCTAATCTCCTGACACTAAGAGGCAATTGAGCATGGCCAATCCACCTAACCTGCACATCTTTGGACTGTGGGAGGAAACTGGAGCATCTGAAGGAAACCCATGCAGAGAATGTGTAAACTCCTCGCAGTTAGCTGAGGTCAGAATTGAACCCGGGTCCTTGGTGCTGTGAGGGACCACTGTGCCGCCGTGCTGCCTTACAATAGTTACAACTACTTCTGGGGAAATGTGACATTAAACGCTTTCATCTCACTAAAAGATGGACTGAGGTGGTCAGACTGACGAGACCGAAGAGGATATATGATACTGCAGCCAAGCAGCTGAGAGGTTAGGGAGAAGTGAGTGTTCAGTGACAAAAATCCTGCGATGACAAATCTAGTGAGAAATAACTGGTAATCCAAGAGTTGCAATTAAAATGTATAAAATTATAATATGCAAGCATTGCGTTTGTAGATTGATAATAGTTCTGACTGCGAAATGTTTTCCAGTACTTTAACTTAATTGTTTATTTATTGAGTGTTGAGTGCATTCAACTGTTTAACATGAAAACGCAGTCAGTATGGATTGACTGGAAACACGAGTGTCACTGTTAACTCTGCCTGTTATACTTTATAGAGAAGCACATCAGCCCTCAGGCTCAAGCAGTGTTCTTTAATGGCTTAATTTATTTCAGAGCTGTAAATTGACTATTCTAAATCAAATTTGCTTTAAAAAAAATGCAAACCCCTTTCCTAAGCGGGGCCCCCCGCTATAAGCTGGCCAAGTCACCACATAGAGATCAGTGCATCAGTCGGCATCTACTCAGATGTGTGTTGTTTTTCTTGGCCTTAAACAGGGTTCTTGTTTACATAGTGATCTTCATCTTGTCGTGCAAATTCAACTGATGTATTACAGGACTTTAACACAGGTGTCCTGGATTGGTGGCTAAACAACAGGAAATCTTGAGCAAGAATCTGGGTTACTTGCATCAGGATGTGGTCAGGCAATCCTTTATCCAACAGCAATAGCAGTTTCGTCGCAAATTACCCATTAGCGCACTTGTGCGGGCAAACCTGCTTGACCCGAATACCATTCTGAGCCACGTAATGTCATTACTTTTTTTTTTCGGTTTACATTGATAGACTTTGTTAAGACGCAGTTCCATCTTAATGTCAGTTGGCGTGCTTGAGAGGGTTTGATGGACCCATTTGTGACTCAGGCTGTGCAGAGGAGTGAGAGGATATTTTCAAGACAGACAAATGACTTCCTCTGAGCTGCAAGCTGTGCTTCAGTTAGGAAATAAATGGATAATACGAGGCCCGATGTTTTGTGGAACGTTATAAGGCAGTATACATGTTAATACTAACAAAGGGGCCGGAAGTGTCCTTGACCGTCTGCGGCCTTTCTAGATTTCAAATGTGTTCATTCTGTCTCTTATACTGTCACAAGTGTATCTGTCATCTCCAGCATTTGAGAAATATTGGCATAACTCTGATAAAAATCTAAATGATTAGACCAAATGACATAGGAGCAAGATTAGGCCACTCGGCCCATTGAATCTGCTCCGCAATTCAATCAGGGCTGATATTTTTCTCATCCCCATTCTCCTGCCTTTTCCCCATAACCCCTGATCTCCTTATTAATCAAGAACCTATCTATCTTTGTCTTAAAGACACTCAATGACCTGGCCTCCACAGTCTTCTGCGACAAAGCATTCCACAGATCCACAGCTCTCTGGCTGAAGAAATTCCTTCTTATTTTTGTTTTAAAGGATCATCCCGTTAGCCTGAGGTTGTGCCCTCTGGTTCTAGTTTATCCTGCTAATGGAAACATAGAACATAGAACATTACAGTGCAGAACGGGCCCTTCGGCCCACGATGTTGCGCCGACCAGTTAAAAAACAATGACCCACTAATCTAAACCAATCCCCTTTCGTCCATAAACCTATCCACGGATCTCTTAAACGCCCCCAAACTAGGCGCATTTACAACTGCAGCAGGCAGGGCATTCCAATCCCTCACCACCCTCTGGGTAAAGAACCTACCCCTGACATCCGTCCTATAACTTACCCCCCTTAATTTAAAGCCATGCCCCCTCATGCTAGCTTTC
The DNA here is from genome assembly GCF_965287045.1 of Carcharhinus amblyrhynchos. NCBI lineage: Eukaryota > Metazoa > Chordata > Chondrichthyes > Carcharhiniformes > Carcharhinidae > Carcharhinus > Carcharhinus amblyrhynchos. The sequence continues at coordinate 13,571,484 of NC_137327.1, forward strand.
TCCAACCGAGGAAAAAGGCTATCACTATCCACCCTATCTAAACCTCTAATCATCTTATATGTTTCAATAAGATCCCCTCTTAGCCGCCTTCTTTCTAGCGAAAAAAGCCCCAAATCCCTCAGTCTGTCCTCATAGGACCTCCCCTCCATACCAGGCAACATCCTGGTAAACCTCCTCTGCACCCTCTCCAAAGCCTCCACATTCTTCCTGTAATGTGGGGACCAGAACTGCACACAGTACTCCAAGTGCGGCCGCACCAGAGTTGTGTACAGTTGCAACATGACGCTGCGACTCCTGAATTCAATCCCCCTACCAATAAACGCCAAGACACCGTATGCCTTCTTAACAACCTTATCTACTTGATTCCCAACTTTCAGGGATCTATGTACACATACACCTAGATCCCTCTGTTCATCCACACTATTCAAAGTCCTCCCGTTAGCCTTATACTCAACGCATCTGTTATTCCTACCAAAGTGAATTACCTCACACTTCTCCGCATTAAACTCCATCCGCCACCTCTCGGCCCAGCTCTGCAACCTGTCTAAGTCTCCCTGCAAACTATGACACCCTTCCTCACAATCTACCACACCTCCGACTTTGGTGTCATCAGCAAATTTACTAATCCACCCAACTATACCCTCATCCAGATCATTAATAAAAATTACAAACAGCAGTGGCCCCAAAACAGATCCCTGAGGCACACCACTCGTAACCGAACTCCATGACGAATATTTACCATCAACCACCACCCTCTGTCTCCTATCTGCTAGCCAATTCCTGATCCAATTTCCTAGACTACCCTCAATCCCATACATCTGCATTTTCTGCAGAAGCCTACCATGGTGAACCTTATCAAACATCCTCTCCATGTCCACTCTTTCCAGGCCTTGCAGTATCCTCCAAGTTTCAATAAGATCCCCCCTCATCCTTCTAAACTCCAATGAGTACAGACCCAGAGTCCTCAACCATTCCTCATAAACAAGCTCTTCATTCCAGGGATCATTCTTGTGAACCTCCTCTGGATCCTTTCCAAGGCTATTAAAGCTTGATTAAAGCTTTAATAATTCATTAAATTCATCAAAGCTGATTGATTTGAATTTGCCTACATGTAGAACATAAGAAGTAGGAGCAGGAGTAGGCCATCTGGCCCCTTAAGCCTGGTCAGCCATTCAATAAGATTGCGGTTGATCTTCTCGTGAACTCACTTCACTTACCCGCCCGCTCACCAAAACCCTTAACTCCTTTCCTGTTCAAAAATGTATTTATCCTTGCCTTAAAAACATTCAATGAGGTAGCCTCAACTGCTTCACCGGGCAAGAATTCCACAGATTCACAACTCTTTGAGTGAGGAAGTTTCTCCTCAACTCAGTCCTAAATCTGCTCCCCCTTATTTTGAAGTCATGCCCCCTAGTTCTAATTTCACCCGCCAGTGGAAACAACTTCCCTGCTTCTATCTATTCTCTTCATAATTTTATATTTCTATAAGATCCCCCCTTATTCTTCTAAGTTCCAATGAGTATAGTCTCAGTGGAGGTTTGGCACAGCAGGTAGCATCCTTGTCTCTGACCCAGAAGTTCTGGTTTCATTTCCAGTGCCTGTTTGGCCAAGGAATGTAAGAGTAACATCCTGCAATCCCTCCAAAGCACACCAATGGTAGGTAATTAGAATGGGAGGGATTCATGGTCAGACATAGAACATAGAACATAGAACATAGAACACTACAGCACAAACAGGCCCTTCGGCCCACGAGTTGCGCCGATCACATCAACACCTACCAACCTACAGACCTATCTATAACCCTCAATCTCATTAAACCCCATATACTCATCCAGAAGTCTTTTAAAAGACCCCAGCGAGTTCGCCTCCACCACCACTGACGGCAGCTGATTCCATTCACTCACCACCCTCTGAGTGAAAAACTTACCCCTAACATCACTCCTGAACTTCCCTCCTTGCACCTTAAATCTGTGTCCTCTCGTAGCAACCATTTCAACCCGGGGAAATAGCCTCTGAGAGTCCACCCTCTCTATTCCTCTCAACATTTTGTAAACTTCTATCAGGTCGCCTCTCAACCTTCGTCTCTCCAGGGAAAAGAGTCCCAGCTCCCTCAACCTAACTTCATAAGGCATGCCTCCCAGTCCAGGCAACATCCTTGTAAATCTCCTCTGTACCCTCTCAATAGCTTCTACATCTTTCCTATAGTGAGGCGACCAGAACTGCGCACAATACTCTAAATGAGGCCTGACAAGGGTCTTATAAAGTTGCAGCATTACCTCCCGACTCCTAAACTCAATCCTTCGATTAATGAAGGCCAGTACACCATACGCCTTCTTGACCACCTCCTCCACCTGCGAGGCCGATTTAAGAGTCCTGTGGACCCGGACCCCTAGATCCTTCTGCTCTTCAACACTACTCAGACTTCTGCCCTTGATAGTGTACTCGTTCATCCCGTTGGTTCTGCCAAAATGGACGACTACACATTTATCCGCGTTGAAGTCCATCTGCCACTTCTCCGCCCAATCCTGCATCCTATCTATGTCCTGCTGCAACTTTTTCCATCTTTCCAGACCATCCACAACACCACCGACCTTAGTGTCATCAGCGAATTTACTTACCCATCCCTCCACTTCCTCATTCAGGTCATTTATGAAAATGACAAACAACAAGGGTCCCAGAACAGATCCTTGAGGCACTCCGCTGGTGACTGACCTCCATTCAGAAAAAGCCCCATCCACAACCACTCTCTGCCTTCTGCAGGCAAGCCAATTCTGGATCCACAAGGCCAAAGGCCCTTGGATCCCATGCCCTCTCACCTTCTCACATGTGGTGGAATGAAATGTAAAGCCTCTATGATCACTATCCATACTCCAATAAGCATGTAAAAGCAGTTGAGGCTGCCTCATTGAATGTTTTTAAGGCAAGGATAGATACTTTTTTGAACAGTAAAAGAACTAAGGGTTATGGTGAGTGGGTGGGTAAGTGGAGCTGAGTCCACGAATAGATCAGCCGTGATCTTATTGAATGTAAAGAACAGGCTTGAGGAACCAGAACCTGCTCCTAGTCCTTACGTTGCACGTATAGGCAGAATGGTTATTAAAGCCAATGAATTATTAAAGCTTTAATCAAGCTTTAATAATTCAAGCTTCAAATTTAATCAAGCTTTAATGGACTTGGAAAAGGTCCAGAAGAGGTTCATATGAATGATTCCTGAAATAATGAAGGGCTTGTCGTATGAGGAACAGTTGAGGACTCTGGATCTGTACTCGTTGGAGTTTAGAAGGATGAGGGGGGGTTCTTATTGAAACTTACAGGGTACTGCATGTTACCATAGCATCTCAGACTCCCAATCCACTGCCATAGGCAGTATGATGGCACAATGGTTAGCACTGCTGCCTCACAGTGCCAGGGAACCAGGTTCGATTCCTGGCTCAGGTAACTGTCTGTGTGGAATTCGCACATTCTCCTCGTGTCTGTGTGGGTTTCCTCCCACAGTCCAAAGATTTGTGGATTATATGGATTGCCCATGCTAAGCGGCCCCATAGTGTCAGGGGGGACTAACTAGAATAAAGGCATGGAGATGTGGGGATAGGCACTGGGTGCGAATGTGACCGGTGCCGACTTAAAGGACTGAATGGCCTCCTTTGGCACTGTAGGATATCATACCTGTCTCCAGGATCCACAGGATGTAGGACAGGATTCACCAGTCTTGTTTGTACCTGCCTCACTGCCAGTGAGAATGGAGAATTTGGTGCTCAGTCAAAACTTCCTTCACTGCAACGACACCAGAGAATTCCAGCTGTGGATGAGATCGGAGCTTTCCGGCGCTTGTATTTCCTTTCCCCCAGGGAAGGCATGTAATGGAATTGGAGTAAGCATCTAGCGACAAGCTTCTCCACAAAGTATTCAAAGGAGAGGTAGTACCCACATCAATGCCGAGAGAGAGAAAATGACTCAGAACATAACCGCAATGAGAGAAGCAATTGCAAGGAAAGGTGGAACTATATTAAAGCTTTTCAGTGAAAAAAATAACACTCAATGACTTGTAGAATCAACAGACATTTCTGTGCAATTGATTTTGACCAAATTTATAGCCTAGTCCTATCAATTAAAAAAAATATTTTTATTCTGCCAATCCCAGGACATCATTGCAGCATTAATGTCAATCAACTTGTGACACTAATAAACAAACTTAAAACCCTTATTGATTTGCCGATTCAACACTGAACGTTTAACATAACAGAATTCACTTCTTTTTCACTGCTCCTAGCAAGATTTCAAGTTGATTCTTCTATGACACATTTATACTTTCTGAGGTCTGCAATATGGAACACGAGAAGTCTCAAAAGGCAATAGTACAGAAATTCTTTTTGGTAACATTAAGTTAGTTTCAGATTGATGGTAATTAAACACTCTGCAGTTTCCCTGATTTTAAAAGATACCCATGGCAATTGTACTCAGCTTTGTCTGCCTTTCCAGTGATTTTTAAAATGCTTGTGTTGCAACTTTAAAAAATAGTTTTTCTTATCATATATTTTGCTATTTTTTATTAGACTGGAAGCGGGCACATCTTACAGCTTAGAATCATAGAATCCCTGCAGTGCAGAAGAGGCCATTCGGTCCATTGAGCCTGTACTGACTCTCTGACAGAGTATCTTACACAGGCCCTCTCCCTGTAACCCCACCCATTTACCATGGTTAATCCATCTAATTTACACATTGTGGGACACTAAGGGGCAACTTATCACAGCCAATCCACCAAACCTGCACATCTGCAGACTGCTGGAGGAAACCTGAGCACCGTGTGGAAATTCAAGCATACACGAGGAGAACGTAAAAACTCCATACAGACAGGGAGTCACCCAAGGCTGGAATCGAACCCAGGTCCCTGGAGCTGTGAGGCAGCAGTGCCATTGTGCCATGGTGCTGCAATTAAACATGAGCGTCATTATATTAAGTGTGATCCCCAAACACAATGCATTATTTGGGATATATTCTCCTTTCCTTATGAAACAAATATAAAACAATTCTACTAAAATGTCAAAATAGAAAACTTATATTTAAGTTAAAACAATCATTGTTACATGAGGGAATTCCGGTATTAAATCCTTATACTAAATTTAACAACTTAGAATGTTTTAATATAATGAAAAAGTTGTTTCAAATCTCTGTGAAGCACATCTCTCATTACAATATGATCAAACTCTTATATTTGCAGGTTCTAAGGAAAATAACTAAATTTGTTGCACACAGGAAACTGATGATACAAATTTCAGCGAGAAGTAATTTTCCTGTGTTTTTTATGGTTGGTTACTCTGCACCTCTCAGTATTGCATCAAAATGATTTAGAGATTGGGGTGTGAACGAACATGAACTGGAGTTACACAACTCATCTGTAGTACTCTGATGGAGCCATTTTATTTGCCACCAGGCCATGGAGTCATAGGGTTGGATTTTCTGGCTGCACTCACCCCAAATCTGGAAAATCCCACCCGAGATCGACAGAATATTGCATGGTCCGTGTCCCACCCGCTATGATTCCCATAGAGTTTTACTTCACAGAAAGACGTGTCTGCACCGCCGTCAAGCACCTATCTATTCTAATCCCATTTTTCAGCACTTGGTCCATAGCCTTGAATGCTGTGGCCTTTCAAACACATAAGGGTGAAATCTTTCTCCCTGTTCCTACCCTCACTAGCACAGGGTGAAATCCTGAAATTACTACCCTAGAGGTCCTGCTTTTTAAACCTGCAGCAGGCGACGGTGCAGAGGGACCTCGGGGTCCTTGTGCATGAGTCGCAAAAACCCAGCCTACAGGTGCAGCAGGTGGTCAGGAAGGCGAATGGGATGCTGGTCTTCATAGCGAGTGGGATTGAATATAAAAGTAGGGAGGTCTTGCTGCGGCTGTATAGGGCGTTGGTGAGGCCGCAGCTGGAGTACTGTGTGCAGTTTTGGGCGCCATACTTACGCAAGGATATTTTGGCCTTGGAGGGAGTGCAGAGGAGGTTTACTAGGCTGTTGCCGGAGTTGAGCGGGTTGAGCTATGAGGAGAGGCTGAATAGATTAGGCTTGTACTCATTAGAGTTTAGAAGAATGAGGGGAGATCTCATTGAGACGTATAAGATGATGAATGGGATGGATAGGATAGAGGTGGAGAGACTCTTCCCGCTCAGAAAGGATAGTAGGACTAGGGGGCATAGCCTCAAGATAAAGGGGGGGCGGTTTAGAACAGAGTTGAGGAGGAACTTCTTCACTCAAAGGGTGGTGAATCTCTGGAATTCTCTGCCCGTTGAAGTGGTGGAGGCTGCCTCGCTAAATATTTTTAAGACGCGGGTTGATGGGTTTTTGATGAGCGAGGAGATTAAGGGTTATGGGGAAAGGGCGGGAATGTGGAACTGAGCCACGACAGATCAGCCATGATCTTATTGAATGGCGGGGCAGGCTCGAAGGGCTAGTTGGCCTACTCCTGCTCCTATTTCTTATGTTCCTAAATTGCCGTTGTAGGACCTTGCTATTCTTTCTGCTTCTGTCATTCTTGCCAATGTGGCCAAAGACATCTGTCTGGTTTCCCTCCCATTTCAGGATGCTTTGTACCCCCTCAGAGACATCCAGGACCCTGGCACCCAGGAAGTCAAACTACCATCCTTTACCCGGGTCTCTGAAGCTGTGAGGCCATTAATTCGAACTGTTTTGTATCCAAGTCTGCGTAGGTTCCTGGTCAACACCACAAGTTTATTTTTCAGCTCCTATTTTGTTTGAAGTCTAAAGCAGTCTCAGAGATTATATTAATGGATTTTACAAGAAGCTTCCAATGAGTTCGGAGGAAGAAAATAAAAGGATTATTTATAACGGAAAAATGTTGTATTCAGGGGCAAGTCTCCTGTTTAGAATTCACAATATAATGAAAGAAACAAGAAATAGAAATACTTATTCACCGGGTGTCTCTAATGATTACATTTCCACGTCAGTGGAAGTTTGAAATAATGGCAATGCCAGAAAAATGGCAAAGTGGAGCAGATATTGATTTCTTTTTAACATCCGCCGAGGTTTTCATGAGGAATTTGATTACATTCTGTTAAACTAGCTGTTTACCTATCAAATTGTTAAAGAGTGAGGTTCAAAGAACACAATTGAACAAAAGGGAGCAGCTTTCAATACAAAATAATTTCATTTTAATTCCACATAATTGCAACCCAGAAGCATATTTTGCCAAAAAAACCTGTCTTTCAGCAGATTCTTTAAACTGAGAAGGTGTGCAAAAATAATTAATCACTATAACAAATTAAAAAGCAAAACCTAATCAGGGTACAGCATGTGAATTGATTGACAAGGATACATTGTCCATAGGAACTTCGACTGACTTGAACAGGTTTTGCTCACATGCTAATCCAGCGTGTCAGCGTGGAAGGGATCTGCCTGGCTCTATCAGGACTTGATCATGCAGAAATTATTTACAGGTCTGTTACTGTTATCAGTGAGTTGCAGCAAACAGGGTCACTCCATCTGAATGATGTCACTGAGGTTATCAGAGCCTGGACAGTAGTGTCCCCCCTGCCAGAGCTCCATGGTTAGTTTACATGTCAAAGGTTAACAGCCACAGCATCGCAAAGCCTAATGGATTCAAATCACAATGTTTCGACTTGCAGCCCTACATTGAAAACACATTGAGAAAACCACAACCGATCCAAGTCTGTCTTCGGATTTATGCAATGCTGCCTTAATCATTGGGGAACAAGAATTTCTTTATTCAGCTTCTTGTTATTATTCTTCTGAAATAATAACATAATAAAGAGTTGCTATAGGTTAACAAAACACAAGAAGATGGAAAGCTATTCTCCTGACCCTGAGCTCCCAGGGAACAATTAAGCATTATATAAAAAAACTATCTATTTATTAAATATATCCGAATACTGATGGAAGCAAATGTGTTTCTTTAATAAATTTTAATCTTTCTTCTCAACATGTGTTAGCAAGCCCTGCTTATTATATCATGAAATAACTAACATTAACCGTTTTCCTTTTATGCCTTTTATTTATTGCAAGTCATTTACATCAGACAACCTTTACAATTTCCAGAAGTTTTCTCTCCGAAAAGATGATTCTCTAAATATTGGCAAACTACGTGAGAACTATAGAATCCCTTCAGTGCAGAAGGAGACCATTTGACCTGTCGAGCCTGCACTGACCATAAGCCCACCCAGGCCCTATCCCCATAACCCCACATATTTACCCTGCTAGTCCCTGAACACTAATGGACAATTGAGCATGGCCAATCAACCAATCCCGCACATCTTTGGACTGTGGGAGGAAACCAGAGCAGCTGGAGGAAACCCACGTAGACACAGAAAGAATGTGCAAACTCCACACAGACAGTGACCCGAGGCCAGAATTGGACCTGGATCCCTGGTGCTGTGAGGCAATAGCACTAGCCACTGTGCCACTGTGTCGTCCATATCTATGCAAAACTCTTCTGTGCAACTTTCTCAAAATCATGAAATTTTCTCTGAATTGATTTCAAATCCGTTAAAAATTCTAATGCAGTTTAATTTTTGCACCAGATGCAGGATATAAACCACTTTGCATTAGCTCCCAAGCTAATGAGGAAAATGACCCTGATGATATTAGGATGCACGTTATTTGTGACCTGATTCAAAGAGAAGGGAAAGGTTGTTTATTAAAAGTCCACAATTTCATATTGCGGTTCATCCTTTGCTTTGCTGCTAGTCCTGTCTTTTCATGCTGCAACACTCATTGTCGTCACAGCGAAACTGTAGGCTCAATGGGGGAAGATATACCTCCCACATTGATGTTTCAATTAAATAAACTATATGAACCGTATATTGATGCCAACATTAATATTTATTCTCAAAATGCAAGCTGCTAAAAGGTTTTGTTTTTGGTCACTCCAAATCTAGCTGGTTTTGATGATTTTTGAAGGCCTTTTAGTTTCTCATCCAGCATTATAACTCTGCAACTTAGAGAACTTGACATGGATTTAGGCACCTTTATATGGAAATGCTGTCCTTTTGAACACCAGTGCATATCATACGACAGTTCATGTACATGTTGATCGGATCTTTTTTGAAAGTTGGAGTTCGTGGATCAAAAGAATCCAGTCTAAATATAAAGTTTACTCATGGAAAAGGAGGATATGCAAAGTGAGCTGGCTTCTAATAGTGCCATCCTTTAAAACCGTAAAATAATTACAGCTGAATTATCACTGCACCAAATCAATGCAAATATAAAAGTGTAATCCTGAATGACTAGCATGATCATATTGTGTTATACTTAAAAGCACAATAAAACAAAAAGACATGTTTTGGCAGACCTCGAACAGTTTGCTATTAGTCCCACAATGACTCAATAAAGTCACATAAAACAGATTGTTAATCATCAATTTATTAGATATAAATGCAGAATTACATTTAATGTTATGGTAAATGGACCATTTCTGGTATATTTCCAGTGAAACAGAATATTTTGAAGGCAGAGACTAATATAAAATCTGAAAATGGCAGATCCCCCCCCCAGAATGAAACAATCCCACAGGATTTGGAAGTACTCTTGTAAAAGTATATTAAAGTCCAATAGCACAGTTAAGTGCAGTAATATTTCCAATTTGTCCTAGGTTTGTTCCAAATAATAACAAATTCCTATAGGTTAGGTGACCAGGATATCGTATTGTAGATTTCATTGTTTACAGCTTCTGACAGAACATTCAGTTCATGAGGGTATCCTATAGTATATTTGATTGACGAGGGTATCTTGTAGTATATTTTGATAAAGATTTTCCATGACTGTGTGTGGTAATGACCAAGTATTTGTTTTATTTGGCCTAATGTGACTAATTACTTGCAATGGCTGATATGACCTTTATGTCCCGTATGGCAGAGGATTCTCAGTCATAATGACAATGTATGTGTCATGGCATAGATATTTAGAAGCTAACAGTTAACAGTTAACTCATTATGAGCTAGTGATGGTTGTATTTGTTGCATTTTGTAATTAAACTAAACAATGATCATCTAAACCTTTCTGGATATGCTTCCTTCTTTTCTCAATAGTGATCAATTCTCTGCTGCCGGCTCTTGATGCAATACATTACTGAACTATTTTAGGGTATGAAAGAGGTACAATATCCCCAAGCGGCACGGTGGCACAGTGCTTAGCACTGCTGCCTCACAGTGCCAGGGGCCTGGGTTCGATTCTTGGCTTGGATTACTGTCTGTGAGGAGTTTGCACATACTCCCTGTGTCTGCACGTGTTTCCTCCGGGCGCTCCAGTTTCCTCCCACAGTCCAAAGATGTGTGGGTTAGGTTGATTGGCTAAGTTAAATTGCCCCTTAGGACCAGGGGGGATTCGCCGGGTAAGTATGGAGATAGGGCCTGGGTGGGATTATGGTCAGTGCAGTCTTGATGGGCTGAATGTCCTCCTTCTGCACTGTAGGATTCTATGAATGTACCTGTTACAAATCCTAATGTAGTCCAGTAATGTCTGCAAAATAGCAGCTAAATCATGTGCCACTACTGAAATTAATTTTAAGAAAAGGGGACCGATGGAAAAGTGTAAGAAACAAAGTAAAATGGACATAGAGCCATTTGATACCCTGACAACAGGTATTTTTACAAAAGCAATAACTAAATGCTAGGGGCAGACTGCAATGTTAAGGGACATCAGGAGATGTGAGAAAAAATGCCATAAAATAGAAGCATTGCAACAAAAAACATAGAAAGGTTTCATAAAATATGATCCAAAAATGAAACATTAACATCGGAAAATAAAATGATGTATTTGGATGAAGTAGAAAATGATTAACAAGAATCACAACAACTTGTCTTATGCGTAGTGCCTTTGTTAAAAAACAGTACCAAGACCTTTTATAGGCATGCAATCAAACAAAAATTAGCACCAAGCCAAAGAAAGGAATATCAAAGGAGGCCGCTGAAAGCTTGGCCAAAGTCATAGGTTCTTATATTGCTCCATTGAGTCCCCTCTGATAAAACAAATTTGCAATGATATCTGACAAACCAAAATAGGAAGCAATGGCTTCAAGGACAAAAAAAAGTACAACAGATTAAAGAGAAAAGCTGATAAAATAAATGAATGGCTAAATGAATGTGAAGCAAATATACACGCACGTGATCAATTATCCCCAATTACCTCATTTCATTTCACATTATTGCAACGCTTCACTATCTTCATTCCCTCTCATTTATTCTCTCAGACCACTTTGTTGTTTCTTTGCTAATGCTTTGCTCATGTAATAGTTTTAAAATACCATCAGTTAAAAAGCAAAAATAAGAAGAAAATACAGTTGTGCTACGGTTTGGTGTTAGAATCCCCACAGTGCAGGAGGAGCCATTCAGCCCATCGAGTCTGCACCGACTCTCTGAAAGAACACCTTACACAGGCCAGCTAGAATTAGTCAAATTAAAAAAATTAGGATCTTCTATTTCTCTTTTCTTCCAGACATTAAGTTATTTGGACACTGGCAGTCTGCTAGGATACGATTTTAACACATTTAAAACCCCATCTACTTGCGCAGAGTTAAAATTGGGCCCTTTGTGTCAATTCTCCTTTGATAGAATCATAGAATCCCTACAGTGCAGAAAGAGGCCATTCGGCCCATCTAGTCTTTACTGACCACAATCCCAACCTATTCCCATAACCCAACACATTTACCCTATTAATCCCATGGCACTAGGATCAATTTAGCATGGCCAACCCACCTAACTCGCACACCTTTGGACTGTAAATGATCCTGTACATTTTTCACATTTAATTCATTGTTACCTGATCAACTATTCATGATGTATCCTGCCTAACTGTCTTTTCTGTCGACATCAGGTGCCCTTTCCAGTGGGAAACAATGGGCATTGTCCAGGGACAGGGATATCAATTGATCTTTTTTCCCTTCCTAACTAATTGGTGCTGTTGCACACTGCCTTGACGTGGCACAGATGGATAATTAAGGCTTGGGTAATCCTGATCTGAATGTTTCAGCTCAGTGCTGTGAATTGCTGAGCCATCAGGGGAACTGTGACTCTTCATTTCTGCACTCATTTCTCAGACTGTCGCCAAAGGAATTAAGTCAAGGCTGAAACTGAGCCTAACTATTTGAAGGGATGACCAAGTGAAAATACTACAAAATGGTCACTAATATTTCTTGGAATCTCCTACCTAGTAGTCAGATTCACAGAATATTACAGTGCAGAAGAGGCCTTTCTGCCCATTGAGTCTGCACGAAAGGCCCTTACCTGCCCATCTACTCCCAATTGCCAGCGCTTGGCCCAATTGCAGTGAATGCGATGATGTGCTAAGTACTCATCCAGGTACTTTTTAAAGGGTGTGAGGCATCCCGCCTCCATCCCACTCCCAGGTAGTGCAATGCAGACCAACACCACCCTCTGGGTACAAAGGTTTTTCCTCATATCCCCCCTAAACCTCCCCCCCTCACTTTTAACTTGTGTCCCCTCGTAACTGACCCTTCAACTAAGGGAACAGCTGCTCTCTATCCATCCTGTCCATGCCCCTCATTATCTTAGACACTTCAATCAGGTTGTCTGCTCCAGAGAAAACAACACAAGCCTATCCAACCTCTCTTTATAACTTAAATGTTCCATCCCAGGCAACATCCTAGTGAATCTCCTCTGCACCCCTTCCAGTTTGATCACATCCTTCCTATAATGTGGCAACCTATAATATGGTGGCCTATAATGTGACTCCCTACTCATGCTTACCAGCAGGCAGTCTCCATAGATTATACGGCACGGTGGCACTGTGGTTAGCACTGCTGCTTCACAGCATGACGGACACAGGTTCAATTTTGGCCTTGGGTGACTGTCTGTGTGGAGTTTGTACAATCCCCGTGTCTGCACATTCTGCCTGTGTCTGCATGGGTTTCCTCCAGGTGCTCTGATTTCCTCCCACATTCAAAAATGTGCAAGTTAGGTGGATTGGCCATGATAAATTGCCTGTTAGTGTCAGGGGGACTAGCAGGGTAAATATGTGGGGATATGGGGATATGGCCTGGGTGGGATTGTGGTCAGTGCGGATTTGATGGGCTGAATGGCAGCCTTCTGCACTGTAGAGATTCTGTGCTTCTATGGATGAACTGAAACTTTGATCTTGAGAGCATCAAGATACAGTTAGCCACTGGATGAATAATCTCTACCTGCCTGGCAAACCTTCCACAAGATAATCCATATGATTCTATTGCATCATATATCACTTAATGATATGAATATTTGATATGTTAAATTGTCTTTTTGTAAGAGAGCTGTCTATTAATAAGATTTATTCCCAGACATGCCAAGGCAAAACATACTGTGAGGGTGGAGTGAAATTGGGCAGCCAGAAACCCTGCCCCATTATGGGTTTGATTTCTAATTATCCACAAGGATGAGTTATATAAATAGCATTCCCGGAGAACATGTCAGTGCCCTCACTCCTCTGGGATACACTGCTACTTCCAAAGAGAGGGCAAGGGAGAACCAAGACTCCTCTCACCTCCAATTTAATATCTATTAAACTCTGTATACTTCCAAGGAGCCTTTAGTTCACTGTTGCTTTCTCCACAGCCATACATTGGCCAATCAAAGTCCACTTGCCAACCCATCGGTGTTATTTTCAGTAGTATACATCGTCATCATTTGAAATTTGGCCTTCTTGCATTTGCCCTGATGAATGAAAGATGTAAAGTTCCATCTTTTGCACTAGGGCGGCACAGTGGTACACTGGTTAGGGCGGCACAGTGGCATAGCGGTTAGCACTGCTGCCTCACAGCACCAGTGACCCGGGTTTGATTCCCAGCTTGGGTCGCTATTTGTGTAGAGTCTGCACGTTCTCCCCACGTCTGTGTGGGATTCCTCCTGGTGCTCCAGTTTCCTCGCACAGTCCAAAGATGTGCAGGTTAGGTTGAATGGCCAAGATAAATTCCCCCTTAGTGTCAAGGGGATTAGGAGGGTAAATATGTGGGTTTATGGGGTATGGCATGGGTGGGATTGTTGTTGGTGAAGGCTTGGTGGGCCAGATGGACTCCTTCTGTACTGCAGATTCTATGATACAAAGCTTCCCGAAAGTGTTCTACTGAACAGGTTCTTAACTCTGGATTGAAAATCAACAATGACTGTATAGGAGGTTAGGTTTCTGGAGTCATAATAGGAAACCTTCAGCTAAGCAGGAGGGCAACAAAAACAGAAAGAGCTAGAAAATTTCAGCAGGTCTGACAGCTTCTGTGGTGAGACAACAGAGCCGACGTTTTGAATCTGGATGACTCTTTGTCAGAGCAGCCCATAGGGGTTGCTGCAACCACATATATCTTCTAAAGTTAACAAAGACCATAAACAGATGTTGACTGAGTTCGAAGCCATTCATCACAATTCAGTTCACAACAGATATCACACCTAGTTCAAAGCATCTTTCGCATCGTTAAAGGATTAGAAAGGCACCATTCTATTTTGAAGAGCTGGGTTGTTTGTGCTTTTTAAGTGATGGAAAAAGTCAAAGACAAAAATACTAACTTTTGTCACATCTCCAACCTTAAATCACTTCTTCACACAGCAGATAAAATCAGGGAATCAAATACCTGTTACTCATGGCAAATGGAGGCCAATCTTGATTTTTTCTTGATTAGTAGCTTAACATGAATATTTTATCTGAAACTTGACTCATTGTACAGTTTTTTGAATGAGTCATGATTTAGGAGCTAGATAAGGAAATTAGTGCTGGAATTTTACCGCCTCGCCCACCAGGGGCTCATGGGATCCCGTCCGAGGCCAATGGAGAATGCCGTTCTGCCAGCTTCGCCCGCCCCAGTCCTGGGGCAAGCGAGTTGGCAAAACTCCGGCCTGAGATTCTGTTTGCAACCAACTTTTCTTTGAAACTCTGGGCTTAATTCAGTCTTAAGTTCAGTGCTGTCAAAAGCACAATTAACTGAAAAGAAGAAAATGAACAGGTTAATATACATCCTGTGACAAAAATAGATTTTATAATGTGTAATTAAGGATTTTCATACATAAATATCAGGCGGAACCTGGTATGAAAGTGTGCTCTGACATTGAATTCTCTGTATTTAATATCTTATTCAAGTAGTTGGTCTGTTTCACAAATTAAATAGTTACTGTCACAATAAACAGCAAGTGGAGATACTCTTCTTTTTCTTCAGGTCGCATCCTTGATTATTCCAGGATTGCCAGACTTTACTGTGTTTTATGATAGGGCAGGAAGGTGAGGCAGAACACAATTCTATCTGAGCTAGGATGGATCAGACCCATGCTATTGGAGTCTCTCTGAACAATATGCTAGCTGTCTAGCCAACTGAGCTGACCAGCCTCCTTGGAGACTTTTTCAGCCTTGTATTTAAAAAGCACTTACAAGACAAAGTTTCTTAACAAAGTATTCTAATGGGTTGGGGAGGAGGTGGCCGGTGGAGTGAGGAAGGGGGGGTGGTAATGGGTATCAGTATGTAGGGCCTGCTCTTTAAGGGTTAAAAGAAACAGAAGGAAAGATCTGTAGCTGAGATACACTGAAACTGAAGTCACTGAGCCAACTGATGTTATGTTGTGTCACGATGCAAGATTTCACACAACAATGATTTATTGCTATTGTCACTCAATCCCGTTTGTCGCCAGGATTGCAACATCAACCAAGATGCTTATCACTGTCTTCCTGGGGCCATTTTGTACCCAATTACTTTTAAACCAGACATCAGTCACTATACAGCCTGCGTACATTGTCACAAGCCTGTTGACTCAGCGTTGAGAATGATCTTATCCTGAGTTGACATACTTTGCAAAGCAGATCACAATAGATTCAGAACACAAGTTTAACTTCCTTTTAGTAACAGCAGAGGTTTAAAATACAAACAAAAAAGTTACATCAAAAAAAGCACAATGTTAATTGATAAGTGTATTTACAAACATGAGGCTTCAGGTGAACCAGAGAGAAAACAGCAAAGCAATATTAATCCAATTATAGTAGCTATCATCATAATCAAACATGAATGTTCAACTGCATAACTGAAACATTTTGCAGCAATAAAGATGAAAGAATTTGACAGCTTGATTTATCTGATGTAGCATTATTTTGAATTGTGTTTTCCGATAATAAGGTCAATAAAAAATCATCTGTATATTGTGTGCTTTAGAAGCCGCAAATAGATATTTTACAGTGGGTGTTCAATAGTTAAAGCAGAAAGGAGAACCTCTTTGAACGTTGGGACGTTCTGTGGTGTGGCATTCAGAAATTATATTGTAACCTCTGACAAGAAGCTTTGTCCACAGTTTCTCCATTCCTTATTTTGAGGGTCCCATGTCTGTTGTGTGGGCATTTCTTGGAGTAATGAGTGGGTCTCAGGTCTCGGAGCAGGCTTGGACACCATGGAGAGAAGTGGGAGAGTGGGAGGAACCATTCAACGAGAAAGGAGGTTAAAAAACTACGACATTAGACTGGACATTCCAGCTCACTTTAACCACAATATCATTTTAACCTCCAATATAACCTGGATCAGAGCGAAGCTGCTTTTATACAAGATTTCCGTTAATGATTGAGTTATCCAGTGCGGCTCTCACCAATTTTTACAGGTGAACCGTAGAAAGGATTATTTCCAGATATATCACAGCTTGGTTTGGTTCCTCCTCTGAACAAGACTGCAAGAAACTACAAAGAGTTGTGAATGTAGTCCAGCCTACCCATCACACAAACCAGCCTCTCATCCATTGATTCTGTCTGCAATTTCCACTTTCTCAGAAAAGCAGGCAGCATAATCAAGGACCCCACTTACTCTAAACATACTCTCTTCCACCTTCTTCCACCAGGAAAGAAATCTGAGATCATGTACCAACTGACTCAAGAATAGATGCCATCAGATTTTTGAATGGATCTACCTTATATTAAGATGATCTTCCTCTGCACCCTAGCTATGACTGTAACACTACATTCTGCACCTTCTCCTTTCCTTCTATTTCATAGATTTCATAGAGGCCTACAGTGCAGAAGGAGGCTATTCAGCCCATCGAGTCTACACCAACACCAATCCCACCTAGGCCCTATCCCTGCTTAGTTACCCTGCTAATCCCTCTAACCTATCACATCCTGGGACACTAAGGGGCAATTTAGCACATCCAATCAATCTAAAATGCACATCTTTGGACTGTGGGAGGAAAGCGGAGCACCCGGACGAAACCTACGCAGACCCGGGAAGAGCGTGCAAACTCCACATAGACAGTGACCCAAGCCCGGAATCGAACCCGGGTCCCTGGAGCTGTGAGGTATCAGTGTTAACCACTGTGCAACTGTGCTGCCCCATTCTCCCCTATGTATTCTATGAACAGTATGCTTTATCTGTACAGTGCATAAGAAACAATAGTTTTCACTGTATCCCAATATGCGTGACAATAAAAAAAGAATCAAATCGGCTACATGCAAATTCCTATTCCACTGGAAATTGTAGCAGAGCCAATAAGTGTTATGTAATCAGTAAAATATTCCCATACGACTAATGCGTATCTGAGCAGTAAATAAATCCAAGGAGCATTGACTAATATTTCTGAAATGCGATGGCTCATAAATGGCATAAAATGAAACAAAATGAGCAATGTGCCTTGTATGCAACACAGCAGTCAGAGTTCAGTGGAAACAATGCACTTTATATTTTGATCGTGGAAACAAAAGTTATTCTTAAATGCAACATTTAACCTGCAACAAAAGTGATTTGAAAGATAGACCTCTTCTTGAAAAACGCTCATGTGAAAAATGAATCAGTTCAATTTGAGCCAAATTGAAAACCACATTTGTAGTCAAACTTATTAAAATTCTTGGGACGATTAAAAGGGCATTGTCCTCATTAAAACTTTATTTTTGGCGCTGAAAGCAACAGGGAGATGTTTTAACTTTCCTCCAACACTGAAGTAATTTCTGTATTTCAACAATATCAAGAAACATGAGTTGTTCCGTAAGAAAGACTAAGTTGAGCTTGTTTGACATATTTTGGCTCTGAACAAGTGAGCAAAAGTGGAATTTGATTCCTGGGTCAATGGTTTAAATTCATAATCTCTGCATTTGATGTAATTGTAAAAATGAAACACTGATAACAAGGACTTATAACCAACACTAGCTAAGCAATGACTTCATGCTTTTTCTCTACCTGTGTTCCCAGGGAAAACTCGCATGCTCCAGACATATGACCCTCTTTCTAGCTATGTCACCGTGTCATCATGTGACCACTGGGTCTATAGTCACCATAAAGATCACTACAATAAGCACAGATGAGAGACAGTCATTAGTCTAATTTAGCTCAACAGCTGAAACTTTTACCTTCAAAATGGAAGAGATAGGCCCCCTGTTATACATTCTGCTGGGTTTTGCTTTAATTGGATAGGGTTCTATAATGAGCTGCCAATTAGAAATCAGAGAATAATAGAATCATAGAATCCCTACAGTGCAGAAGGAGTTCAATGCATTCATTGAACCTGCACTGATAACAATACCGCCCAGGCTCTATCCTCGTAACTCCATATCACCCACCTCCGAAAATTAAAATTGTCCTAACGCACACCATGGGCATGATTTTCCTAAAATAAATCTAAATGCCCAACGGGAAGAAAAATGGAAGGTTTTCTCACCCGCTTGTTGCGCAAGCTGACTTTTGATAATTTTTAGCTCCTCTGCAATAAAGAGGCTGTCAGGAGATTCTCGGCAGTAAGGGAGGTCCCCAGGTAATGCTGGAGAAATTAATGGGACTGAAAGTTGATAAATCCCCTCAACATGATGAGTTAAATCCCAGAATGTGGAGAGAGGTGGCTTTGGAGATGGTGGTACGTTGTTCAAAATCTTGATGACTCTAAAATGGTGCCTGTGGACTGAAAGGTAGCAAATGTAACCTTACTGTTTAAGAATGGAGGGGGAGAGAATACAGGGAACCTGTTAACCTGATGTCAGGAGTAGGCACTTAGGAAAGAATGCTAAGCTTGGGCAGAGTCAATATGGATTCATTAAAGGGAACTAATGGTTGACAAATCTGTTGGAAATTTTGAGGATGGTATGAGCTGGATAAGTTAGGCAGCAATGGATATGGTGTATTTGGATTTTCAGAAAGCTTTGGATAGGGTCCCACACAAATGGTTAGTAAACGTAATTAGAGTGCATGGGATTGTGTTATGTAATGTCATGGATTGAGGATTGGTTAACAGACAGAAAACAGAGAGTAGGCATAAATGGATCTTTCTTAGGTTGACAGGCTGTGGCTACTGGAGTACAGCAAGGGTCAGTGCTTGGACTGTTCACAATCTACAACAAAGATCTGGATGTGGGGACGAAATGTAATATTTCCCAAGTTTGCTGGGAATGTGAGTTGTGAGGATGATGCCAAGAGGCTTCAAGGGGAGGTAGAAGATCAACCTTGAGGGGCCAAACTCCTGCTCCTATGTTTCTATATCCTGAAGTCATTATGGGATTCATTGCTTCTATACAGTGTATAGTGGGTGAAAGGGCATGGAAATGCTATAGGTTGTCATGGGGGGCATGAAGGACTCTCAGGAACATTTTGGGGTATAGCTTGACATTGAGGAATGAGATGGCATGGATGGGGCATGGCGTGTTTGTGGGGGGTGATGAGGTGTGAGAGAATTTTTGTTACAACTGAGCAAAGTCCCATAGCCTCCAAAATGGGCCTTTTGAACAACCCATCTCTAGCCAACTATCCCTATAGCTGCTTTCAAACATCTTAACTGACTGGCTGCTGCCCACACCAGCCCCCCGCAATGAAAATTCTGTCCTTCGGGCACTTTCTCAGGAGGGGGGGTGGGTGGAGCTGGGAATTTTCCCAACTCTCATTTCTCACCTTGAGAATGAAAATTCACATTTATCATTGGAATTTAAATTCCATCTGTTTTCAAGATGTACAGGTTAGATGGATTAGCTGTGGTAAGTGTGTGGGGTTACAGGGATAGAGTGGGGATGAGGGCAAGATTCGCTGTCAGAGAGTCACTGCAGACTCGATGGGCTGAATGGTCTCCTTCTGCACTGTAGGCTTCTACGATTTGGGGATAAGGGGAAGATATTTTAGAACTGAGTTGAGAAGAAATTTCTTCACCCCTAGGGGGAGGTAGTGGAAGCGGATGCGGTAGTGACTTTTAAGGGGCGCCTTGACAAATACATGAGCAGGATGGGAATAGAGGGATAGGGTCCCCGGAAGGGTAGGGGGTTTTAGTTAAGTCGGGCAACATGGTCGGTGCAGACTTGGAGGGCCGAATGGCTTACACCTGCTTCTAGTTTCGATGATTCTATGTCTCCTTGAACCAATGTCCCCAAAGCATAAGCCTGGGCCTCTGGATCACGAATCCACTGACCTTATCACCTTGCCACAATTTCCCCCCGTATGTGGCTCGCTGCTGTTTCCAGAATGGGCAAAAGTGAGTCAGAAAGTGAGTCAGAACTGCCCAAATTCTCTGACTCTAACTTGGAAGGCTTCCAGAAACAAGAGAATTTCCCATCATATATTCAGACTTCCTAGAAAATTTGCACGTTGTCCGTGCGTCAGAATTTCAGAGGGGGTCCTGCAGCACATTGTTGTGGGGGGAGGGGGGGGTTGACTCCAGGGGACAACCATCCAAAGAGCCAAAGTTCTGGACGCTGCTCCTTATCAAGCTGCCGTTTGTGGGAACTTGCTGTGAATAAATTGGCTGCTGTGCGCCCTGCAGAGGATGTGCTGCAATCCTGTGCTGTTCCTTCAGCTGGAATCCCCACATCCCCCTCAGGAATTCATTTCTACTTATAGATAAGTACAGTCTGCACTTACAATCGCAGCTTCGGTGACTGAGCTGTCGTTCACCAACAGAAGTAAATTAAGTTTAATACTCTAATTTGCTACAACCACCCCCATGTAATGCAGTCCAGATGCCTTCCAATTGATACACTAGATTTACATTGCTAGTAATGAATTCTGCGTGGGATCTTGACAAATCAGCAGCAGACTGTGTGAGTGCAGTGATGCCACTCCACAGTGGGGGCTGAGTTATTTTTAGCTGCGACCCTTGCACTCTCAATTCATTTTTTGACTTGTTTCATTAACATGGAGATTCACGGCTGCGCCCATGGCACTGAACATTACTCTCATTATATTCAGCTAATGTATTAGAGAGCCCGCTAAACCAATTTCTTTTTGAACGGCTTGCTTAGAGAAACACATGACATCTGGTTTTGTGTCAAAGCTTATACACTTGCTTGGCAATTGAAGCAAGGACTCCAGTGAGAACAAGCAGCCCTCTAACTGCAGACTAGCTAATTAACCTGCATCTGGAATCAATTAAACGTGGAGTCACCAGCAGATGAGAACTGGTGTCCTTATCGTGCACGTCCAGTCACAAACATGAGTGAAGAATATATCGCTGGAAGCCTTCAAACATTTACATTCTGATAAAAAAAATGCATGTAGTTAAAACAAAACGCTTGACACTTGGATGTGGGTTAACCAATTAAAAGTTTCAGATGCAAAGAATGGCCAATTAAAACAGGAGCGGTGTTGTGTCAGCGGACTGATGGGACTGATTTACGGTTTTCATATTTTTCTTCTTGTCATTATTTCAGTGAGCCGTCCCATTGGCCTTCAACAGGTCATTTGTGCTCACACTCTGAAAACATCTGAGGTATATCGGTCTCCGTTCGACCACCCACCCGTGCAGTTCGTTCCAATAGCACTTGTCTAAAAGTTCAATCATTTTGGCTGAAGGGTGGAGTGATGGGGGTGGGGTGGGAGTGTTTGGGGGCGGAGGACGGGGAGCGGTTTGTGAGAGAACATTTCTTTTTAGGGTTTATTGTTGACTGGCCACAGTACAATCAGTCTCAAATTGCCTGGGAGTCTCCTGGCAAATGCCCTTTATGCTGTTGCCCTTTTACATTCCTCGTTATCTGTGTAATCTGACAAGGCAGAGATGATACTCAATCCCTCAATAACCCTGTCATCTACATAAATCCCGCATCATTTACAGGCATGGTACTACTGATTGTGTCCATTCAGAGCTAATCCCAAGTGCATTACCCAGTAACTTCCAGTAGGCCTCTTGATGCGAAGCTTTGACTATGATTACTTCTGGTATGCAACCACTACTACGAAGAGCGTCTCCAGGTTGCCTGCTTAATGCTTCAACCCAGGAGCCAGTTAATAGGGGGTTTCCAGTCTGTCTTCCTTCACAGCCCAATTTTTGTAAGATTACATAGGAGACTGACTGGACCACACTGTTCACAACCGGGTCAGCCAGAACCTAAATCTTATTAAAGAGTAACCTGAAGTCATCATGTACTAATCAAAACCCTTACCCCTTTTGAACCCTATTCAGATTAGATTTATTATCATCTGTAAACATGTAAAAAGCAAGATAAAACATTTTATCACATTAGTACATGAAAATGCTGACACATCATACAGTGATAACACGGTAATGAAAATGTCCAGATCTTTCTCGAGGGGCTGCAGTGTGTGGAAGGCTTATTCACGTTTACAGTATAACTTAGTGAAAATCTTGCCCTCCTATATTGTGTAATATTTTTAAAGTGATTTTTATTGAGATTTTGCCAAAAATAGTTTCATTTCACCCTATTCTACTAATCCCCCTGACACAAAGGAACAATTTAACATGGCCAATCAACCTAACCTGCACATTTTTGTACTGTGGGAGGAAACTGGAGCACCCGGAGGAAACACTCACAGACATGGGGAGAATGCACAACTCCACACAGTCACCCAAGCCAAGAATTGAGCGCAGGTCCTCGGCACTATGAGGCAGCAGTGCTAACCGTGCAATTGAGATACAAAATCAGCTCGAATTGATTCAGATCACCAATAACAAGAATGATTGAATCAAATGCGTCAACAATTTTATCAAGGATGTAGATGTCGACTGAAAGAGTTTCAAACTAAATCAATAGTAATACATTTATATAGTTTGGGTCTCGCTGGCTAGATTAGCATTTATTGCCCATCTTTAATTGCCCTTGGCAAGGTGGTGGTGAGCTGCCTTAACAAACCGCTGCCATCTCTGAGATGTAGGTACACCCAGATTGCTGTTAGGGATGGAGTTCCAGGATTTTAACCCAGCAACAGCAAAGAAACAGAGATACATTTCCAAATCAGGATAGTGAGTAACTTGGAGGGGAATTTCTGGTTGGTGGTATTCCCATTTGTCCACTGCCCTTGCCCTTCTAGATGGTTGTATATTTGGGAAGGTATGTTTGCCTATGACTTGCTGAGTTACTGTGATGCATCTTGGAGATGGTACACACTTCTGCCATAGTTCGTCAGTGAGAGTGGAGCAAATGTTTGTGGAAGGGATGCCAATCAAGCGGGCTGCTTTGCCATGAATGGTTTTGAGCTTCTTGAGTGTAGTTGGAGCAGCACTCATCCAAGCAAGGGAAGAATTTTCCATCCCACTCCTGATTTGTTGATGGTGGACAGGCTTTGGGGAGTTAGAATTCGCCAGAGGATTCCTAGCCATCGATCTGCACTTGCAGCCACAGTAGTTATATCACTAGTCCAGTTCAGTTTCTAGTCAATGGTAACCCCCAGGATCTTGATAATGGGACATTCAAGCCTTGAATGTCAAGGGGGAATGGTTAGTTTCTCTCTTGTTGGAGATTGTCATTTCCTGGTGCTTGTGTGGCACGAATGTTATTTGCCAATTGTCAGTCCAAGCCTGGATATTGCCCAGATAATGTTTGCATTTAGACATGGACTGCTTCAGTATCTGAGCAATTGTGCAACAATCAGTCAATATCCCACCTTCTGACCTTATGTCTGAAAGAAGGTCATTGATGAAGCAGCTGAAGATGATTTGATCTAGGACACTACCCTGAGGATCTCTGTAGTAATAGCGTGGAACTGAGATGATTTATTTCCAACCACCACAAACATCTTACTATGTGTGAGCTATGACTCCAACTAGTGGAGGATTTTCCCCTGATTCCCATTGACTCCAGTTTTGCTGGAACTCAATGCCACTCAATCAAATGTTGCCTTGATTCAAGGGTAGTCACTCTCACCTCAGCTCTGAGTTCAGCTCTTTTGTCCATGCTTGAAGGCTGTGATGAGGTCAGGAACTGTATCAGAGTTTGAGTGAATAATATTGGCTGTGAACACACAAATTCAGGGGGCAATTTATCACTCTTTGATAAGGCCAAATAAAGGATCAAGCCCCATTATGTAGATCAGCCATCTCAACTGAAGACAGTAGGAGACTAAACAGCAATCGTGTCACATTTATATAACTCTCCTCATAGGCACAATGTATCAGTGCGTTTAAATGATGGCAGGGGTATAGGTTTGTTGGTGATGGGAAGTGGGGGAGTGAACATCAACCAGGAGTTGAAGAGATATCTGTTAAGGACAAGTTGAGGAAAGGAAGTAGGCAGCATGACAATGTGAATTGATTACGGTTTCCTTTTCTTTTTCCTGTGAAAAAAACTTGGAGCTGAATCTTACTGACAAACCCCCACCTCTTCTTCCCCTTCTCCCCACCCCTCCTCTTCCCCCCCACCCCCCCAGCCCAGACATATTAATTTGAAGATGGGAGAGGCTCACAAAATAAAGCAGCTGGCCTCCCCACCAACCTTTGACCCGTCTCCCGTTTTACAATGGTCAGAGAAGCAGCGGGTACCTCGTCTGCCCTTAGGCCAATTGAGGAACTTAACTAGTCAATTAATGGCCAGTTGAAAACCTCATTCTGGCTCCAACACCATTTTACTTCAGGCAGAAGAAGGCAGAACTAAGGCGTGAAACCTTGCAAGCTCACACAGCACAGACTACTGTTGGGCAAGAAGGGGATATCTTGGAGGCAAACCCCTACCTAGATTGTAAGCCTTCCATTAACCCTCCAGCCCTTGTTCTCAGATCCAGTCTCCCACCCCCACCCCCACTCATTGAAGACTACCAGCCAGGCCCATCCAAAATCCCAGACCGAATTTTCAGACAGGGTGGCATGGTGGCACAGTGCTTTTGTCTCACAGCTCCAGGGACCTGAGTTCAATGCCCAGCTTGGGTCATTGTGTGGAGTTTGCATGTTCTCCTTGTATCTACATGGGTTTCCTCCGGGGGCTCTGGTTTCGTCCCACAGTTCAAAGATGTACAGGTTAGGTGCATTAGCCATGCTAAATTGACCCTTAGTGTCCTGGGAAGTGTCGATTAGAGGCATTTGCAGGGTAAATTTGTGGGGTTAAGGAGATAATGTCGAAATGGAATTGTTGTCGGTGCAGACTCAATGGGCCAAATGGCCTCCTTCTGCACTGTAGGGATTCTATGATTTCAATGATTTCTCCTTATTCGAGGACTGCCTGTCACCCAGCAATGGCCACCATTAAATCCTGGCATTGCAGAAACGATCGGATTGTCTTGCAACTTTATAGTGCCCGACCTCCTCCCCAAGTGGAGGGAAGAATTCCTAGTCTGAAACAATGAAGGTTGCTCACATCATAATATTCCTGCAGGGCAGTCTAGTTTTGAGTGGGAAGGTTGTACTTGAACAGCTTTTCGGTTGAAGAGATGGGGAATTCAGTGCCTCGTGGAGTCCAGCCCATTAAATTCCAGTTATTGTGAAACCAATGCTTCACAAAATGACATCTGACAGAAACATTTTCTGAATGGATTGCGTAAGCAAATCTCAAGTAAGAAAAATACTCACAATGTAGTCAACTACATCGCTGTGGCTCGGGAGTCACATGCAGGCCAGATCTGGTAAGGACAACAGAGTTCCTACCCTGAAGGACATTAGTGAACCAGATGGGTTTTTCCAACAACTGACAATAGTTTCCTGGTCATCAGTAGATTCTTAAATCCAGATATTTTTGATTGAATTCAAATTTCACAGTCTGCCATGATGGGATTTGAACACAGGTCCCCAGAACATGGCCCTGGATCTCAGTATTGTTAGCCCAGTGACAATGCCACCGTGCCACTGCCTCCCCTAAAATCCCTGTGCAAGTGTAGCAAGACTTTTTGCCTGCACCTCAATACTCTTGCAACATATGTCAACATACTATTTGCCCTCCAAATCGCTTTTAGCACCTATGTGCTAACTTTGTGCATTCTACATGAACACATCCAAATCTCTTTGACTATCACCATTTAACCATTTCATCCTTTTAAAAAATATTCTACTTTTCTATTCTTACAACTAAAATAAATAATTTTACACTCCCCCACATTATATCGCATTTGTCATCTTGTTGCCCACTCACTAAACTTGTCCATCTGTTTATAGCCTCTTTGTGTCCTTCCCACAGCTTACCTTTCCACCTAGTTTTGTATATCAGCAAATTTAGATACATTGCGCTCAGTTTTTTCATCTCCTTTGCTGTGGCTGTATCAAAACCATGGAACATCACCTGAACAGTGGCACGATGGCACAGTGGTTAGCACTATTGCCTCACAACGCCAGGGACCCAGGTTCGATTCTTGGCTTGGGTCATTGTCTGTATGCAGTTTGCACATTCTCTCCATGTCTGCATGGGTTTCCACCACACTCCAAAGATGTGCGGGTTAGGTGGATTATCCATGCAAAATTGTCACTTAGTCTCAGGGGGATAAGACAGTAAACACCTGGGGTTACAGGGATAGGGACTGGGTGGGATTGTGGTCGGTGCAAACTTGATGGGCCAAATGGCCTCCTTCTGCACTGTCGGGATTCTATGAACAGCACTGTGGGTATATTTATGGATTGCAGCAGTTCAAGGAGCCAGCTTACCACCATCTTCTCAAAGGGCAAGTAGAGATGGACAACAAATCTGACCTAGCCAGTGATGCCTACATCCCAAAAAATAATTTAAATCAATCTAAGTTATTAATATAATCATAAATAGCTGAAGCTACAGTAATGATCTTGTGACATCCACTAGCCTCATCCGGCAACTTCCCATTTATGTCCAATCTCTGCTTCCTGTCAGTTAACCACCACCCAGGCTGATATACCATGCCCCCTCCCCTACCCCATGAGCCCCTATCTTGCCTATTAATATTTTATGTGGTCCTTTATGGAATGCCTTTTGGAAATACAGGTACAATGATCTTATGTACAATCATTTGTGTTTAAGTGCATGTGGTGGGGCATTAACTGGAGATTTACTTGAGTCCTCAGACTCTGAACCGACTGGCCAGTGGAAGAATGGTGTGGATATGCAGACAATGACTATTTCCCTACGAAAGAGAGAAAACAAGCAGTTGCCTTGGTATTGTCGCTTGCTGCTTGTGAAGAAGTACGTCATTTTGTGAGTTGGGTGCCCACCAGTTGGCTCGTAATGAAGGTTTGCACTTCCTATTCAAGTTTTCCAATGAACTTCATTAGAAAACTGACTTATCAAGTGCCTATGAGGCATAGTAATGCTTTAACAGATGCCGGAAAACAGATTGTCTTTCCAAGCAGGGTTATTATCAGGAACTTTAACATATTATACAAAAGGTTGATGAAATTTAATTTGGGGATCCTTAGGTCGGGACGAGTTTATGAATTGCCGAATTGTGCCAAGGTGTTTCATATAGGCAGGTTCCTGGTGTTTGGTTCTCAGAGAGGGAGACCCTGTTGGATTGTATGCCTGTTGTCTTGAAAGATTTCTGCAGAAGTAATCATTTCCTCTTTTCCCTCTCATCATTTGACCACGACAGAATTTTTTATAAAATGGATTTAATGCCAATTTTGTGAATGTTACATGCCATGACCACAAACAACCCACACATACACACATAAATCAGAGTGGGAAGGATATATTAAGTAATGTGGAGTGGAACTAAATGGCTGTCTGGCTGGTTGGTGACTCTCTGGCTTCGTGCTGGCCTGAGTCATCCTGCTGATTTCAGAGCTGAGGTGATTTAAAGATGGCTGCTTTAGCTATTCTCCTGCAAACAATAGCGCTGAGTTGAGTTCTTCTTAAAGTCTATGTCTGCGGCACCTTGGTAGTCAAAATCAGCAGACAGGGTTCAAAACTTGCAAGTTGGATGGAGAAAGAGAGAGAGAGAGAGAGAGAGGGGGAGAAAGAGGAAAAGAACCAACTCAGGGGGCAAAATTGTCCATTCAACGACCGAATCGTTTGCACAGTGGCGGTGACCCGTCATTGGCCAGCAGCAGGATCTTCTGGCAAGCTGAGAAAATGCCACATTGTGAACAGCCAGGAAATTCTGCCCATTCTCTTGCTCCTTCAGCGTCTCAGTTACTTGTTCCATTCTGTAGAGAAATTAGGAACTTAAATCGCACAATGGGTTGGTTTGTCACATGCCCTTCTTTCTCTACTGCCCAGTAACCCAGATATAGTCATGGATAATACGTTCCAACTGTAAATTGATTAAAGCATGTTTGGAAATTACTCCCTCAGTTAGGATTCCACTGTCTAATTCAGGTTTTCCCAAAATCTTTGAGACATGGAGTGCCTAATGACCTACCAAGAGAACTGGGAAACATCTGGCATGGTCATAATGCTGGCCACAAAATAGGTGTGAATACAGAAATGAAATATAAACAATTATTTTCTAGCTATATTTATGCGTATATTAATCTGATAATAATTTACAAGTTCACTGTAAAAAAAAGTTTAATGGGAGAAATTAAGCTAGAAAGGTGATTCTAATAACACACACACACACAAATACTCACTGACCACTCTCCCACACTCCAAGGCCCATAGGCCATCCCCCTGCTCTTTTCCCAAGGCCAGAATGATCCCCCGATCCTTTCTCGACGCCAGAACCCGCCCCCCTCACACCTTTCCCAAGTCTAAAACCCCCCCAATCCATTCCAGAGGTCAGAACCCTCCCACCAATATTTTCCCAGATGACCCCTCCGCTTCCCTGAGGCTACCACCTAATCCTTTCCCAAAGCCAAAAATGGTCCAACCCCTCCTTTACTTTCCTGAAGATTGAACCCAACCCATCCATTTACCAAGGCTCCTCCACTACTGCCTGCAGGCCACTCGTCACTCACATCCTCTCCTTTCTGCCTGTAGGCCGCACGCAGCCTCTCCACACTGCCACCACCCTGCTTCTGACAAATTTGTTTCCCATCAACACCTGTCTCACCTCAGCCTCGCTATTGGCTATGGGTGATTCTGCCAGCAACAGCCACATGGAATAAATCAAATGGACCAGTCAATGCAAAGCTTCTTGGAGCACTGACTAGTCAGCCTATCAGCATCCAGTGTTCCGAGAGGTCTTACCCTGACTGGCTCACCTAATTTCTCTAATTCTTCTCGAATTTTGTGCATTTAAATTGGAATTTACTTGTTTCTGTCAGTTGCATGAACACCTTGGAGACCCTTCATGGACACCTGGTGGTTAGCAGGCTCCAGCTTGGAAACCCTGGAGTAATTAAGTCAAATGCTTTTGCTCCATCCAGTTGAGTAGGCAGGTGATTGCGAGGATGCTTTGCTAATGGACTAGGAGATGGCCCCCATTTCAAAGCAATTGTTCCGTGCGTTGCTTTACAGAGAGGCGGAGTCCAATTCAGTGGATTTGGAACATAGAACATATAGTGATGCAAATATGCAGCCATCTTTGGTTGTGATGCCAAGTCACAGGATTGCAGCTTTAGCCTTTAAAGAAAAATCAATTGGGGCTTCCAGCCAGTAAATTCAAAAATCATGTTTTGATACAAAGCACGGTTTCACAACAATTGAAGCATTAAGAACATAAGAACTCAGAGCAGGAGTAGGCCTTCTGGCCCCTCGAGCCTGCTCCACCATCCAATTAAATATGGCTGATCTTTTTGTAGACTCAGTAAAACAGGATGAAACCCCCTTCACAGCAGAAGACAGAATTAGAATAGTATTAATAGGTGAATGAATCTCAGGAATGCCAAAGAAACGGGTAATAGGTGTTTTTTGGTGTGGCTTAAGTTTGATTATGGTACGAACTGCCTGAAGCAGTGAGGCAGGGTCCTCAACATGACAGATGATCAGAGAATTCTGAGACTGAGGATAAAGATAATGATGGATCTGTTCAAATTATAGCAGTCACAAGGCATTTTAGTTCTGTAATTAATGTGTTAATTGTGGACTTGTTTAACTGTGCAGTGCTAGATAGTATTTACCCTTCAACAGTTTGTGAAACAAATTGATTAAAATGTTACCTTGGCCTGGAATTTCAAAGGTTGCTGAAGGGGGATTTGTCTATGAGCCGTCACAGAAACCTGCCCGTCAGATCAGCGAGCCAGTTTTTGTACGCAAGAATGGCATGGCTAGATTTCCATTCGGGGTGATGGGAGGCAAAAGAGGGAGCCCATCAATGGGTTACATTACCAACTTAATGCCCTTATCAAATTCATTAGCAGCTTGCTCAGGAGGAAGAGTGCCATTTTGGATTGAGGAGTTCAGGATTGACATGGCATGATGGATGATATGGTGTCAATGCAATATTGGAGCAGAGGCAGGTGGCAGCCACTGCCATGGCAGACAATGAGATAACCAGCAGCAGAACAAATGCAAATTTGACAGAGGCAAATTGCGGAGCAGAAGGAGGACATGATACTGACCAACTGAAAGACTGGAGATCATGGCTAATGATAGCAGTCGGTAAGAGTTGTCAAAGAGAGATAATTTCTTCTCTCAAAGAGTGGTGAATCTTTGGAATTGTTTACCTCAGGAAGCTGTGGATAAAGAATTCCATGAACATTTTCAAGGCTGAGAGAAGAATGTTTTGAATCAGTTGGGGTATTAAAGCGAGAGAAGGCAGGATAGTGGATGTGGCAGAGGCTCGAAGGGCTGAGTGGTCACTCCTGTTCCTACTTCTGATGGTCTTTATTTGAAAGAGACTCTATTTTTAAACAATGTGCCCTGGTCCTAGCTTCCCCTATGAGGGGAGAAACATTCTCTCAACATCTACCCTGTCAAGCCCCCTCAAAGTCTTCAACATTTCAATCAGATAACCTCTAATTCTTTTATGAGTCTAAGCTACAATCCACTACAACTCAGTTGGACGTCGCTTCACAATTGTACAATTGAAAGCATTTGTGACTCTGTGGGTTTGTACTCGAGATGTTTGGCTTTCTTTCCCCTTTGTGGGAGTTAATGGCGATTCCTCCCAACTCTTTCTTTCACAGTGCAGAAGGGGGCCATTCGGCTCACTGAGTCTGCACTGACTCCCCAACAGAGCATCCCACCCAGGCTGGGACATGAAGGGACAATTTAGCATGGCCAATCCACCAAACCTCCACATCTTTGGACTGCGGGAGGAAACCGGAGCATCCGGAGGAAACCCACGCAGACATGGGGAGAAGGTGCAAACTCCACACAGACAGTGACCCAAGGCAGGAATTGAACCCAGGTCCCTGGCACTCTGAGGCAGCAGTGCTAACTACTGTGGATTGCAGTAATGTAGTTTGGTTTGTGATGGCAAAGTTATTGTAGTCTGAATGTCCTACTACAGTCCTAACCACTGTGCCACCATACCATTCATTACTAAATGGTTTGGAAATCTGTTTCAATTTGCAGAGAAAAGGGTTTTGGATCAGAGAAACTGATGTTTAACCAACCCATGACAAACTATATCATACTGATGTGGAGACTTCGAAAACTTGTTGCGAAACTCTGACTGGATGAATTTCATTCTTCCTGCCTTAATGTTCTTTTGAATTAGTGTTATTGAGCTAAACTGACGTTTTTTTGATACTGCTTCCTATTGATGCAGATTTCACACAAACAAGCCTGACAAAGGGTCACACAGACTTGAAACGTTGGCTGCGATTCTCTCAAAAAAGTTCTAAGTGTTAAATTCGTGGGAAAACTGGTGTAAATCATGCTTTTTTTTTCAGTACAGCTTCAGTCTCAGGCCTGCTAATCAGATTTAACTTATATTAAAAGTAGATTTAAATCACCTACCTGGTGTACCTCCCAGTTTGCAACACAGCTCAGATGGCGCCGGATATCCGGTGCTGGGAGATGCGCGCATGGTGGGAATGCAAGTGAAAATCCCGCGAATCGACAGACTTGTGATTCTCCTGACCCATCCTGCTAAAAATATTAATGCGGCAGGATGGGAGAATCGCCCCATTGGTTCTGCTCTCACTTCACAGATGCTGACAGACCTGCTGACATTTTCCAGCATTTTCTATTTCTGTTTCAGATGCCAGGTTCCGCAATAATTGGCTTTTATCGGATATTTCATTGTCCCGTACGCTTCATCATCGTTTATTGAAAACTAGGATTAGAAATTCTTCTGGCAGGTACTGATTATCCAAAAGGAAAGTGGCTTCATTCTCACCCAGTGAGAACCTGTGCAATCCTGGCTGCGTTAGTAGAGGGAGCTGGCAAGCAGAAACTGGGCGCGTTTCTCACATAAATAAAGGGAAATGGAAGGTCAACACCCTAAAATGCTGGTTTAATTGCAGCGTTGACACAAACTAAGTTGTGATTCTCTGCCTGCCCTCTCCATTTCTAATGGTCGCTCCTAAAGTCATTTATTTCACACAATAGCAGAACATGCTAGTCCGAACCCCGCAGAAGTCATTCAATAAGCAAGGCTTGAGTCATTTATTCTTGCAGAATTCATGTTGAGACATTAGCCTGTAAAATCTGGCAGGCGTTCACTTTGCAGCAACATCAGCCCCTGTCAGTAAGCACCCCAGTGCTGTGGGAAGCCCGATCATGCTTGCTGTGCCACTCTTGCACTTGACGTATTAAGAACGACAAGTACAGGGGGTTTAACTTTACATTAGCCAGCAATAACCATTACTCAACTCTAATTCAAGAGCAAGGTTACTGTAAACAAACGGCAATAGTGGGTTGCCAAGCTATTGAGGGAATCATAACAAAATTCCCTTTCTGCATTTAGAATTCAATTTCTGTTTACATCAAGTTCATATACTTAAAGCATTAATGGCATTGCTGAAATCAGTGATAATAAATTGCAGTAAAATTGAGTGGAATGTACAAATAGATTAACGATCTACAATGATCAATATGACAGGTCGCAATTATTTGAAACTTTCTTTAACCTTTATCAATTATTCTTTGGACCTCACAGGTTTGACAAGCATCAAGTGTTTGTAATTAGATGGGCTACAATGAAGGGCTACCCTCCATACTGCCTTGTTGCAGTTAGAGAGAGCCATGTGGCAAGTAAGTTTAAGCTTATTTATTATTGCCACAAGTAGGCTTACATTAACACTGCAATGAAGTTACTGTGAAAATCCCCTAGCCGCCACACTCCGGCGCCTATTTGGGTACACGGAAGGAGAATTTAGCACGGCCAATGCACCTAACCAATGCAACTCTCGGGCTGTTAGAGGAAACCGGAGCACCGGGAGGAAATCCACACGGGCACGGAGAGACATGCAGACTCCGCATGGACAATCACCCGAGACCAGAATCGAGCCTGGATCCTTGGTGCTGTGAGGCAGCTGTGCTAACTGCTGTGCTACCGTGTGAGAGCACCAATGCAAAAGTCAAACAACTTTAAAGAAAGCCCACCCAGCAGCGATAATTCAATGTCAGAAGGCTGGACAAGCCAAGAGTGGGATTTCCACCCCTCAGCGAGAGAATTCCTGCCCTTGAGAACTGCCAGCCAATCAGAATATCCAGCAGCTCCAGCTCCCAGCAGCACCTGAGCTGTGTAGTGGGTGCTGCCAGGGCTGATAGTTGGCGCCAGGGTGGAGGCAGCCATGCCATCTGGATCCAGGCAAGTTGGGAATCTTGGACAGGAAGCCTCAGGAAGGAACTGATGGGAATAGGTGGAGCTGGGTTTTGGAGGCCAGGTGGGGCCAGGAACAAGGTGGCACAACATCAGGAGGGGGAGGTGTGACAGGAGAGCATGGTGGTCTCCCATGGTGAATGATGTCTCCCACATTCACACCCCCATCCCCCCCCTTTCCTGCCTTGTCCACAGAGTTGTTTTATAAATTACCTTCTGCTCCCACCCACCTGTCCATAGTAACTGTATTATGACATGAGCAGCGTAACGTTTGGGTCAATTGGCTTGGGAACAAGCTGAATTGGCCATTACTTAATTACTTAAAAGTGAGGGCAGGCTTCTGTTCAGCGGCTTTTTCTCATCCGCCGTTTTTATTAGGACTGAGTTAAGCGTGGACTGGAAGGCCAAGGGCTAGCTACCCATCATATTTTACATGTCCCCCCCCCCGACCCCGCCATTTGGTCCAAAACACACTAGGCAGGGGAAGTTGAATGACGTAAAGTCCAGCTCATAGACTCCAGTCCGAGCAAGGAAGACATCGGACGCAATTTTCCTGACCTGGGGCGGGCAGTTCAATGGTGGTGGGGAGATTGCTGCACATTCTGCACAGCAATTGTGGGGACTTGGGAGGGAGGGATGGGGGCATGGGAGGGAGGGAGGGGGTCAATCAGGACCGGCCATGGAAGGGATGGCGATCGGGGTTGGCTTGGTGGAGGGTGGGGGTTGGGGTTGACCATCAGGTGGGATGGGGGAGTTCAAGGAGGCTGGCAAATAGGGGGTTGTGCGGGAGTTGTGGAAGACAGCAGGGGTACGGAGATCGGGAGGCTGCCATCAGGTTGCGATGTGGGTTCTGTTGAGGAAGCCATTGGGAGACCCTCGCCAATCAGGATGTTGGTGATGGGCTGTCCAGTGCGCATATGCCGGTCTCCCAGTGCCCGCTCAGTGCACCGTTGCTGGCCTGTCTGGTGGGACTAGGCCTGGTACCCCTTACTTGCGGGAACCCTCCAGCAAACTCTGTGATGCACAGGATGCCGGAAATTCAACAGACTAAGTGGACTCAAAAAACAAGTGGGATAAACTCCTGTTTCCCCACCCACTGGGCACTTAGTTTCTTTTTGCAAAAAGTGCCACCATGGTATCCAAATTCCTAATGATGTGAGGAAAAGTCTTATGTAATGGTAATGACCTCAAGAAATTTAATCCACAGTTCCTTCCATGTAGCAGTGGTGAAACAATGTCTGGGTTCTGTGATCTCCTAGCTAATTTTCCTATCCACTTTCTTGATGAAATGAGCAAAGGCATGATGTTTAGCTCCAATTTGGACATTGGTCTGGCAATCATAAACGACCAATCATTATTTT